>NC_080482.1:4495000-5822500 GCF_030265055.1 Doryrhamphus excisus
CAGTGTTGAATAAATACATCCCGTAAACACACTTCCTCCATGATAATCGGTGTAACCTTGCATGTCGTGCACGAGCGCTGCTGCAGAGCATCACGTGCGCCCTACTGAAGCTGGAGGCAGCCTACCAGCATCATCTGTTTCTGGCATGTGATGTCATGTTTGTGTAGTGGAGCTGTTTTTTTTTTTCATGTACTCTCCTTGTATGGCCATCGTTGTCCTGCACCCTGGACTGGTCGACAGCCAATCACAGGCCACATATAGACAAACAACCATTCACACTCACATTCATACTTATGGACAATTTGGAGTCGCTAATTAACCTAGCATGTTTTTGGAATGTGGGAGGAAACCGGAGTACTCGGAGAAAACCCACGCATGCACGGGGAGAACATGGAAACGATGGTGGAATTGAACCCTGGTCTCCTAGCTGTGAGATCTGCACGCTAACCACTCGACCGCTGTGCAGCCAAGAGAAATATTTGTGTCAATATTTGAGATTTTCTTTTTATACTGTGCCTTTTTGCTCTATTTTTCATCATGCCCCCCCCATACTATACAAAGTATGTACTTTGTATAGTATATACAAAAAACTATATCAACACAGATGCATCAGCACCACACACAAGTGGACAGTGGACAAATACTTATAGAGTAGTCAGTGTACAGCTTGTGTAGCGATATGGATTGACTCAATGCTAAGCCATTTGTATCTAAATAGCCGTCAAAGTTCTATCCAAGTTCAATTTCCATCATATTGTACCGGTGTAAGATACTATAATCAATGGGTTGCAGATCCAGTAAGCCACAGTACTTTTGTGAGATACTGCATAATTGATTGTATACTGTGACTTTATGAGACAAGATGACTTTTAAGGGATTTCTTTGTTCCCTGTATGCGTGCAGGAAGGAGCAGGAGCTGGACTCTAAAGATGCCATCATCCTCCATCAGTTCTCCAGGCCAAAGAACGGCGTTCCCAGCCTCTCACCTTTCTGCCTCAAAATAGAGACTTATTTAAGAATGGTTGACTTGCCCTACCAGGTGAGTGTTGGTTACTAGGTGTGTTTTTTTCTGTTATTACAAAATATCCTAATATTTTGATATGATTCTGTGTGTCCATAGAACTATTTTGATGGGAAGCTATCCCCTCAGGGCAAGATGCCGTGGCTTGAGTATAACTATGAGCAGGTCTCAGGGTCAGAGTTCATTGTAGACTTCCTGGAAGAGAGGCTGGGCGTCAACCTCAATCACAACCTCACGCCGGAGGAGAGAGCTGTGTCACGAGCTGTCACCAAAATGGTGGAAGAACATCTCTACTGGTAAGTTGCATGTTTGCATGAAATGCTGCAGCTTTGGGGCAATGGGATTCTGCAATGATAACAAAAATAGAAATTGGTTTGATTGCAAGAGTGCTGCAGCTATGAATCAAACAGGAGGCACTCTATCATAAGTCAAGTCCCTTAACAGTTTCTTGCAGGAAGATGCTTTGGCGATACTGTATGTCTGTAATTGTTTCATACAAATAACTAATTTATTTTAAAAAAATGGCGGAGATTTTGTGAGCAACACAAAAGACTGTGTCAGTCATTATTGTGGTGAGTCACTCGACCTTGTTTGGGTGGGAACTCTTTTTCCACCTCACTCAAGCCGAGAGTGTTTTCCATTACTAAATTGCCACTGTGACAAACACACACTCACACGCTGCTTTGAGTATAATTTTACCATGAATTCCTATAAGCTCATCATGGCGATTCTCATACGTAGCATTACATCTACAAACGTTAAGTGATGTATCCCACTCTGTGGACCTTCTCACTCATCTTGTGTTTCCTGTCCCCTGTGTCATGTGTGGGCTTGGCTGCACACCTTGTTGAATTATTTATCTCAGGGAAGGGCAGTATATTGGCTTGTTTTAAGCTGCAAGCCAGCAATCGACCAGGAATCAGAGACTGCGATGCAGTCATGCAAAATCTTGTAGTACATATTTAAATTAGCCCATATTTATTTGCCCACCCCTGCTATAGAATATGAATATACTGTACGAAGACTAGTCTAGACTTTCAGCAGGTCTTAGGGAAATAGTCCCTAATCTGTATTTTCAAAGAGGCTGCGTGAGGTGAAGTGTAAGTGTGTAAGGTTCTCAGAGCTTAATCTCGTTAGTGTCTGCACGCACAATAAGATGGCCAGGACACGAAATACACCAACATGAGATACAGTTCCAGTCCCAAATGTGAAGACCATTAACCTGACTTAAGCAGATTAATGAGGTTACATCAGGTGTGGTGACCATGTGTTGTTTGTCTTATCGAATCTGGAGTTGTCACACAAGCACGCAGCCGAATAAACATAAGGAGAATTAGAGAGGGATTGCGAGGCTCTGAGTCAGGCTTGTTTGCAAACATGCACACGTAGTCCATCTATCTTCCGTTATGATGACACTCTACTTTGTGTACTTCCTATCAGGACTCTGATCGGAACAGATTTGAGTTTCAAATAAGTGACACGTCATTGAACACAGTGTTGCTCACCTTCTTTACCGGGACAGGGAGGGGGTAAAGTTATGGGCTGCTGCTGACTCATTTTCATGTCATAGTTGTTGGTAAATGGGGGAGGGACAACTCATGTAATAATACACCCTAAACCAGGGGTGGGCAAACGATGGCCCGGGGGCCACATGCGGCCCACCAAGCATTTGAATCCGGCCCGTCGGTTGCTTTCAAGTATTCAACTTTTAACATACAAGGTGGTAACATGACTTTCAAGTCAGATGTCTTATTCAGTAAAAAAAAAATATATATATATATACAAATTTTTAAAGAAAAATATATACAACTATGATAAACTATTTTATGGAAATTACAGATAAAATAGTTAGTTATTTTAGCTATTATTAGCTAGTTATTATAGCTAATTTTGTTAACTTAACGCGGCCCACAAGTCAAAAAGTTTGCCCACCCCTGCGCTAAACATTTACCTGTACTGATGAATGCTAACACAGCATGCTAACACTCTTACTTGATTGTGGATATTAAGCTAACAGGTTCATTTCCATGCGACACAGACTAGCTAGGCTAAGGGTGAGCAATGGGAAGGTCTTTCTAGCTGTGTGAAAGGTTAGCAGTACATGAATGAATGAACTCTTGAGACAAACGTACATTGTAATCTTCAGTGTTGTTTTCCCCAAACTCCACTGGAGGGCGCCAAAGAGCTGCATGGGAGGGTCAGAATGTGACAAGAAAAAAATGCATGGGAGCTGAATTATTTATCCCTGCAAAGAAAAAACAATGATTTTTTTATTTGCCAAATGAACAACAACACAATAAAGTAAATATAAATCTAAAACTAGGCCGAGGTTGTATTGATTTTTGCATTGTGTCTATTGTGTTTCTTCCAGGACTATCGCCTATTGTCAGTGGGTGGACAACCTGGAGGAAACCCAGAAGCTCCTGGCCATGAGCGGCCCATTTAGCAACACACTGAAGTGGCTGCTGAGCCACCTGAACGGTAGCATGGTACGCAGAGAGATGTATGGACACGGCATCGGGCGCTTCTCCAAGGAAGAAGTGTACGACTTGATGGAGAAGGACATGAGGACACTGGCCACACTGCTGGGTAGGAGGGACTTCTATTCCATCTCTATTTTGGGAATACCTTTTAGTAAAAAAAAGGACAAAATAATCACAGAAATCTAAAGGGGACCTATTATGTAGCTACACAACATAACCTGCACAGAAAGCTTTCTAGATCTTCCAGAATCTGCACCTATTCCAGCTGTATTTCCTTGTATCAAGCGCTCCTGATGACTTCTGTTCTACTGTTGAACCCCACTTTCTAATTTTCTTAGTTTAGGAGTTGATAATAAATAAAAAAAAAACTTTTGGAGATCTACTTAAAAAGTGTTTAGGAGCTACAGCTAGCTTGTGAGCTATTGGCTGGAGACCCCTGACTTAATAACGCAGCTCCGCATTTATTGGGAGTGTAAATTTGGTCATAAAATATTTTTTCACGGGATTACTCGTGTTCGGGATAGATCCACCGATTGTGGTGGAACAGGCTATTAGCAACTCCAGACATCGGTGAGCTTGTAATTTGCATACATGCAGATAAGACGCTCCTTGCATGCACACTATATATTGCTACACAGACAATCCCTTATTTACATTTAATTATTTCTTACTCTTATTATGTCTTTATTTCTTTAGGGGATAAAAAATACTTTATGGGCTCCAAGATATCAACATTAGATGCAACAGTGTTTGGACATCTCGCCCAGGCCATGTGGACGCTGCCTGGTACTCGACCAGAGCAACTCATTAAAGGTTTGTGCAATATAATATAGTAAAATAGTGTCAATCTTATGACATATGACATGATGGTTACCATAATATAGGCTGTGATCGCTGCAACAACAGGCTTTTATTGCAGGTGTGAATTATTACACAACGGGCACAATAATCCATTTTAAAGATCCCTAATAAAACTTGGGCTACTTTTGCTGCAGTAACTCATACCAAACTAAAACTCCACTCTGAACCTGCGACATCACTTCCTGTCCGCCCGCCACTCCGCTCCCACCATATATATGTCTTAAGTTGCTATTATTTACTCTTATGTACATGTGTAAATGTGACTGTAGTGGTGCTAGATTTTTGGCTAGAGGGCTCTAATAATGTTAAACAGGTTTTCTATGATCTAACTACAAAAATATTCAGTTAATAAATAAGCAATGCTACTCATCACAGTCGGGTCTGAAACCAATAATCAGTGATAAACGAGGGATTACATTTTTCACAACACAGCTCAAACATTGAACCTTTCTGTTCTCACAGGAGAACTGATCAACTTGGCAATGTTCTGTGAGCGGATGCGAAGGAAGTTCTGGCCCGAGTGGTTCGTGGAGGTGGAGGACCTTTACTATGACGGGGACAGCGAGAGCAGCGGCGGAACCCAGTCTCCGACAGGCCTACTGGACTTTGGGCTTTTCTCCAGGACTGACACGCTTGACGACAGCGACGGCAGCAGCCATTCGGCCGGACACGCCCACACACACACCCCTAACTCTGACCACTCGCTGTTTGACTCTGATGTGGGCACAGGGTCGGACAATGAGATTCAGCTGAAGGAAGACGCCATGCCTGATTTGGAGGTTTGACCTCATGACCGATGACGGCTACAATTATGGAGGCCGAGCGAGGACCAAGAACATCGCTGTTCCGACTCCGAGTCTCCAGCACCCAAAAGGCGGACTGTGTGGGTATGTTATGCACAGCATCAGAGCTGAATCTTAACTTTTACATTTTATGGTCCAGCTTGTTCTCTCCCGAAATGTCACAAGTGTCAATGTGGCAGTTTCTCTTTGCCTTATTTGTCTGGTCCTGTCATACGAAACATGATGTGGGAAATTATAGCAGGAAGTAAACATCTCATGGAGGTGCACCGAGTCCCTGCTGGGAATAATCACCATTTTGCCATTTGTCTTAAAGCTGAAAGTCATTGAAACATTATTTACATTTAGAGATCATATTCTTTATGGGAAGACGACATATCAAATGAATACGCGAGTCTCCACCAAACATCAATCAGGAGCGGACTTTGTTTATTTTATATTTAGTCATCAGTCCAATGGGTCATTACATAATGTAGAAACATTTAAGGTTGTAATTAAAGCAAATCACCAGTAGATGGAGTAAGCATCCTGTCAGCAAGGATGATCTTTGGTTGCATCAGCAGCAACTAATTCATGCTTATTACTGAGATCAAACCATCAGTAAAATTTAGTGCTTGTTTTTTTTTATTTTTTATTATTCTGTGAGTTTTAGTTCACCGGTGCCGCTTTATTTATTTTTTTATGAAAGATTAATTTTATTTTTTAAAATTTGCTGTATTGATTACAATCTCTGAAGGGAAAATTCAGTTATTATTAATGATCTTACTTGTTAAATACATATATTTTTTTATTAGCCTTTTATGTATTATTGCTCTGGAAGGAGACATTATTTTGCACTAGTGAAAATTTATTTTCACTTTATTATTTTTGATGTAAGAACTGCGTAAGAAGAAAGGATTTGATTTGAAAAAGGGGGGGAATGTAGTATTTGTGTTGTGAGGGACTACTAAAACCTGCTTGATGTGGATGTGGGTGTTATTGATGTGTGAATGAAATTTGATGAAAACGTAAAAAACCCCACAATATTACAAAAAGGTGGGATGTATTTAAAATAAATGTTTTTTTTGTAAATATATTTAAACCCTGCAAACATTAACTTGCATTGCAATATGACTATTTGCACGATTTTGGCTATTATCACTGGATCTCATTGAAATTATGCATCGCTATAATATCATACTGACTGACTGGCAGTAATCATATTGTTCTTTATTGCCTCAGTGAGGTACACAAAAAGTCCAGTTTCAGTATATAATAAATATTCATAGGAGGCAAAAAAATATTTTTGCTAGCCTGATTTAAAAACAAAAATTTCAATGAATTTTTGTTTAATTTTTCAGTGCTATTATCCTAATTAATTGGTGTCAATCTAATTTCATGTTCTCCTCATAGCAATGGCACCCCTCCCCAAATCCCACCATTTTGTATGTTCACGTAGGTGCGAATGTGATGGACAAGGAATATAGTAAACGGATGGACGCAGGTAACCCAAGCATTTTAGCATCATAACAACTTGTGTTTTTTGTGACCCACTTCTTCATCCCATCACTTTCAGCTGAACACAATATAGGATCTATGGCAGCTTCCTGCTAAACACGCTAGTGTACTTTGATGTAAACGACACATACACTGTGTCCCTCAGGAGTCACTTCATGGAGTTCATGATAAAACTACGTTTTATGCAGTTTTACAATTGATTTAATGTTGACCTCAGTTGGGTTGAAGGTCATCTCTAAACTTGGACACACAGAACCAAAGCTTTGTGCATGGCTACAAACTATCTGAGGAGGTCCTGTTGAAGAATGAATGAAGGCTGAAGTAAACAACTTCCATCATGTTGTCCTCCATGATGTCCCCCAAAACCCAAGTACCGCTACACACGTCTCAAACCATGTCAAAGCATCTCTGCTGAGGCCGTGTAAATATTGTACGTGTGACAAAGTGTACCATATCATACCGTATGTAGAGCAGACCGATCACACTATCTGTGAATGTGTAGTCGAAAACTGGCTTGACTCGTTTCAATAAAGAAAAGCGGAGACCGTTTTAAATTGACTACATTCTATTGTGTTTGGGAATTGATGCGTTTTAGCGTTTACATTTACAGTGGCTGATAACTACATAAAAATCCATATAACTGGTGTTCGAACATTTCCCACGCTCACAGGGTGAAAAAAAAAAAAAAATATATATATATATATAATGTCATAATATAGTTGGAATTAATTTGAATGTATATATACATAAAAATAAAAAAAATATTCAAATTGTTTAATTTATTTATATAAATATTATATTATATATATATATAATTATTATTATCTTATATATAAAAATAAAATAATAAACAAAAATATTATTTATATACATTTTTGAATTCATATATATATAAATAAAAAAATTAATTACATTTTTGAATGTATTTATATATATATATATAAATTCAAAAATGAATTCCAACTATATTATGACATTTTTTCTGTTATCATAACTTTATGTGTATTTCATAAATACATAAATAAATATTTAATAAATATATATAAGTATTAGTATAGGTATATAAGTATTAGTAAATTGAATTAAATACATTTAATTAATCAATTTTAATCACATTTTTGTAATGCTACATAAATACTTTTTATACACGAATTTTAATATAATTGTATTAAAGGCGATGTTTTTGCGTTTCCTGGAGGTCTAATGAGCCGGCCGGCTTTGCCCGTGTGTGTATTTCGTCAGAGAATCCAACATATGTCATCCGTCTGTCTGGATCTATGGCTGGAAGACAAACTGTTGAACGACGTCAACAAAGGAAAAAAGTTGGATGCAAAGAAGAGTTTAAAGGGTGAGGAGAAGCAGGTGGTGGTGACAAGAAACCAGGTGAAGGGGGGCCAGACCTGAGGCATGAAGTCACGGAGGAGAAGGACAACAACAGAAGGACTTCTGAGAGGCTTGGACTGACACGGGAGCGGCTGAGGAGAAGAGGTAAAAAAGGATGGAGGGAACACAAGAGGAGGAGGAGGAGGCGGTCGCGGGCAGGCGGCCCACAAGGAGAAAACAAGGGCCACGGATCAGGAACCAAGCTCCCGGGGGGGACGGAGCAGGTGTGAGCTGCGAGCGAGGCCTTTGGGCCTGAAGGGGCTGCCAGAGCTTAAAACAATCTGCACGGCTCCTTTTTTAATTTGGCTTTGTGGAGGAGCCCACCCTCCACCCTCCACGCTATCGCTCCCTCTCTGTCTCCGTGCTTAACAGATCAGCGAGCCACAAAGAGAGGTAAACACAAAGCTAAATTAAACCCAGGAACTCCCCTGGTACTGCAAAACAAATTAGAGCAAACAAATTACGCAGAGTCAACACACAAACTGTGGAGCATCTGTGGCTCTGTGGACGACTGGTGCCGCCGTTGCCACCAGCTCCACACCTACGACGCTACGACGCCATCCCTGCGTTTATTACTCACGTCATGAATAACCAATTAGCTCTTAGTTCCTTATCGATCTTAACACAAGAACCTGACCTCAACCCCCGACTCACTCGCTACTTACATGCTCATCTCATATTGAATTTATTTTAAAAATACAATATTCTGCTTCTGATTAGCAAGCGACCAGTCCAGGGTGTATCCCGCCTCTCGCACAAAGAGAGCTGGGATAGGCTCCAGCACCCCCGTGACCCTCATGAGGAAAAAGCGGTGGAAAATGAATGAATGAATGAATGAATATTCTGCTTCCTGGGCGGCACGGCGGATGAGTGGTTAGCGCGCAGACCTCACAGCTCGGAGACCAGGTTTCAATTCCACCCTCGGCCATCTCTGTGTGGAGTTTGCATGTTCTCCCCGTGCATGTGTGGGTTTTCTCCGGGTACTCCGGTTTCCTCCTACATTCCAATCATTCCAGCCAATCACAGGGCACATATAGACAAACAACCATTCACACTCACGCATGAGACAATATAAGACATAAATAAGATATAACACATTAGCATTGGGGCTGCGTGGCGGTCATGTGGTTAGCGCGCAGACCTCACAGCTGGGAGACCAGGGTTCAATTCCACCCTCGGCCATCTCTGTGTGGAGTTTGCATGTTCCGGTTTTCTCCCACATTCCAAAAACATGCTAGGTTAATTAGCGACTCCAAATTGTCCATAGGTATGAATGTGAGTGTGAATGGTTGTTTGCCTATATGTGCCCTGTGATTGGCTGGCCACCAGTCCAGGGTGTACCCCGCCTCTTGCCCGAAGACAGCTGGGATAGGCTCCGGCACCCCCCGCAACCCTCGTGAGGAAAAAGCGGTAGAAAATGAATGAATGAATATTCTGCTTCCTGGGCGGCACGGCGGTCGAGGGTTCAAGAGACCAGGGTTCAATTCCACCCTCGGCCATCTCTGTGTGGAGTTTGCATGTTCTCCCCGTCCCACAAAAACATGCTAGGTTAATTGGCGACTCCAAATTGTCCATAGGTATGAATGTGAGTGTGAATGGTTGTTTGTCTATATGTGCCCTGTGATTGGCTGGCGACCAGTCCAGGGTGTACCCCGCTGGGATAGGCTCCAGCACCCCCGCGACCCTTGTGAGGAAAAAGCGGTAGAAAATGAATGAATGAATGAATGAATGAATATTGTGCTTCCTTCTCATATTGCTAAGCTAAGCATCTCCCAGTCTTGGTTTTTCATTTGTGCTTCTCTGTGTTTGTCTTTCAGCTCCCACGGGCCCCTTTGGCCCTCTGGCTGTGGCTCCGGCCTGTCCATCTGCCTCCCACTGTCTGAGTCTGGTGGGAAGGGGTCCACGGAAGACCCCTTCACCCCTCTCAAACCCCCCCGATCCCACACAACAGCCTCAGCAGCCCCCGGGCCAGCTGCTTGCTTGCCAGAATGTGCACATCGCTGCCAGGTGCGCCCCAGCACGCGCGGTCGGAGAACACAAACACAACCACAATAGCAACACATATGCTGGGTAAGCTGCTTTACAAATGGAGGCCCCCGCAACACACATGGCGGTACGGGTCAACTAAATCAAAGTAAAAAAAAAATAAAAAGTCACACACACACACACACACATTCTTGACAGTGGCCAACGCTTTAATATGTAGGCTCAGGTGCTTCCCGCAGCCTAACGTAATGGTCTCAGCTCACAGGGGCGGGACACCAACAGGTGGCGCTGTTTTCTTAGCTAATTGCAGCTTTATTTATTCATTGGCATGAGGCAGCTTCCAGATGACTTTGGCTGGCCTGTTCCTTTTCAAGACAAGAGCCAGGCTTTGTGTGTGTGGAGTGGGGTGTGTGGGGTGGGTGGGGGGTGAGGGGGGTATTTAAACTAATGTTAAATAATCTTGGCTTTGACCCATTTCCATAAAATGGCTATATGAAGTAAAGTACAAAATATAAGGCATTCAAAAGATGCATGGAGACGTGATGTGTAGTATTCTACACTGGCCACATGGTGTCAGTAATTATACGTTAATCAGACAATCATCCAATGCTAATGTTATATATAATGTATAATATATATAATGTTATAATGTGTTATCTTATTTATGTATTTTAAACTAATGTTAATCTTGACCTTGGCTCATTTCCAAGCATAAAATGGCTATATGACCTAAAGTACAAAATATAAGGCATTCAAAAGATGCATGGAGACGTGATGTGTAGTATTCTACACTGGCCACATGGTGTCACTAATGTTACATTAATCAGACAATCACCCAATGCTAATATTCATTCATTCATTCATTTTCTACCGCTTATCCTCACGAGGGTCGCAGGGGTGTGCTGGAGCCTATCCCAGCTGTCTTCAGACAAAAGGCGGGGTACACCCTGGACTGGTCGTCAGCCAATCACAGGGCACATATAGACAAACAACCATTCACACTCACATTCATACCTATGGACAATTTGGAGTCGCTAATTAACCTAGCATGTTTTTGGAATGTGGGAGAAAACCGGAACATGCAAACTCCACACAGAGATGGCCGTTGGCGGAATTGAACCCTGGTCTGCTAACCACACGACCGCCCTGCAGCCCCAATGCTAATGTGTTATATCTTATTTATGTCTTATAATGTCTTATGCGTGAGTGTGAATGGTTGTTTGTCTATATGTGCCCTGTGATTGGCTGGCGACCAGTCCGGGGTGTACCGATGACTGCTGGGATAGGCTCCAGCCCCCCTGCAACCCTTGTGAAAATGAATGAATGAATGAGTTGTCTTATGTATATAATGTATTGGGTAATATGGGTGTAAAGGTGACTCTATGGGTTGTTTTTCCATGTCTAGAAGACTAATAATACCAAAACACGTATTTTGAAGGTCGTTAGCAACCCATAGGTATGAATGTGAGTATGAATGGATGTATGATGTACCAAAAAAAACACATTCAGGCGGGTTTAAGATAGAATAATAAATATTAGAATGTGTGCTTTGCTTTGCGGGCTCACAATGAATCAATTTGAGGGTCGTGGTCTTAGAATCATTAAGTCTTTATTAACATAGTGAAAGGGATAGTTTGGATCTTTGGCATGAAGTTGCATGACATCCCCGTCAGCAGTGTCGTACATCAACTGTAGCGATCATGGTAGCTTCCATTGCCATGCAACCCACAGGGCTCCGGTCTGCAGTAAATCATTGTCCAGCACATTTTCTGCCAATAGCTCAACTGAGTTGACACTTATTGTAGAGTGTGAACAATGGAGATATAACTTGCTAATTAGTGATCCTCAGGGGTGTTGTTTTTTTTTTTTTTTTTTAATTTCTTGCTAACAGACTGAGCCAGGCGAGCTGTTTCCTGTCATTATACGCTGTGAATGCTCTCGCTACATATTTATCAACATGATGTTCCTGGTCCAGCTCCCAGCAGGGAAGGAGACAAGTTCATGCACCAAGAGCTGAGCCTTTGCCTGTGAAGTGAGCAAAGTGATTGTGAATAAATCATGAAGTTAACATTCACTGCCTGTCGATGATGCACAAACGGACTTTGGAAGTAACTTTTTGGGAGTCAGAGGCGTTGAATCGAGTCGAATATACGCCTTCGGATTGTAATATCTTTATCAGACGCATCTGTGTACGGTCATACCTCACCACTTGGCGCTTTGTATTTGACAGTTTCTTTTTTATTGTGAATGGGAACCACTGAAGTTACAGTAGTACCTTTTTATTTTATTTTATTTTATTTTATTTTATTTTATTTTATTTTATTTTATTTTATTTTATTTTATTTTATTTTATTTTATTTTATTTTATTTTATTTTATTTTATTTTATTTTATTTTATTTCATTTGAACATGCATCAGATTACAATTGAATGCATCACATAATCAGTTCACAGTTCCACATGTCCAAAAGGAGTAGGAAGAAGCAAAGCTTATTAAATCCTACCCCTCCATCTGGTACTTTTACAATCAGTAACTGTTACATTTGTTCACTTCCTGCTTTCCTAATATAGTTTAAGGTTTTTTTTTTTTTTTAGTTTTTACATTTTTACATTTTTTTGTCATGTACCAAAGTACAAGGTGAAACACTTTGACATTTTTAGCTAATTGGTTATTTTTAGCCTTATGCATATTTTAGCTGTTTGAAGATGAACTATATCAGCAAGTTTAAGTATTTGTGATTTTAGAAATAAGGAGTTAGTATTTTCTCTGTAGGCGCCATTATGAATTATCCTTACTGTCCTTTTTTGCAGTACATTTAGCGAGTGAAGATTACTTTTTATAGTTATTACCCCATATATCCACACAATAATTAAGATATGGTAGAACCAGAGAGAAGTGTTCACTACGTAGCCGAGCTAACCCTCCATCATCGCCCCCATTGGGGGCATATTGTCTGTGCATATTGTACTTCCCAGTATGGATGAACTTATACACTCAACATGTTAAGTGTAAGAAAGGTGTTGCATTGCAGAGAAATGACCGAGTCCACTCACCTTGCCTCTTTTACCCCTCCCGTCTGGATCTTATCTTAAGACCCCAATTGTTGTGCTAAAAAAAAACAATAATTATCAATCCTCAACAAGACTGAGGGAGAGATATAAGAGCCTTCTTCTGATGTGTTCCACACTTTTTTCTTAATCTCCCCCTCCTCTGTTTCATAAGAGCCAAGGGAGGTGAAGAAGGGGGACTGGGGGGGGGGCAGTGTGGTGGCAAAGCCTCTTTAAACTCTCTGGCATTATGGAGGATTATTTTGTGCAGAGATCCCAGCTTATGCGTCTGTTTTTTCCCCTCTCCCTGCTCGTGGCAGACATGCTCCGTAAACAGGTTGTGTCACACTTGATTGCATTTGAGAAATTAAAAAGCAGCGGTGACAATAGGCCAAGGCTGGAGATGAGGGCCCCGGCGGGGTGCGGGGGGTGGGGTGGGTGGCGATGGAGGAACACTGACACCATAAGACCCGAGTCTTTGGGGACCCCTGCTACGCTGTGTGACAGAGCAGCCCTCGCTGCCACAACAATACAAGGTCTCGTCCTTCAGAGAACACTCCTCGCTCACACTCGCCATGACTATCTGCTCTGGGCCATCTGCTCGCCTTCTCTTTCCCGCTTCTATGTCGTCTTCTGTGTTTCCATCTCAAGTGTTTACAAGCACAAACACTCAGCACTCAAGTTGAAGATGTGTGTTTTTCCTCGTGTAAGTATTCCCGGTTACATCTCGCTGTTAAAGTGACGTACATTTCGACTCAACACAGGAAGATGATGCTAAAATGCTTCATATCATAAAGTAATTACACTGTTGGGATGCTGACTCTCCTGCAGTTAGGAGCTTGTCCTATAGGGGGCAGGAATACACTGTAAAAAGATATTGAACACTGAACCTCCAGTATATTTCAAGTAGACAGTATGATATACAGTAGAAGACATGGTCCACATATACTGGAACTATAGTCAGAAACCAGGCAGCAAGGCAGTTTCCCAACATTCATTCATTTTCTAACGCTTACCGTGGGGGGGGGGTGCTGGAGCCTATCCCAGCGGTCTTCGGGCGAGAGGCGGGGTATACCCTGGACTATTCACCAGCCAATCACAGGGCACATATAGACAAACAACCATTCACACTCACATTCATACCTATGGACAATTTGGAGTCACCAATTAACCTAGCATGTTTTTGGAATGTGGGAGGAAACCGGAGTACCCGGAGAACATGCAAACTCCACACAGAGATGGCCGAGGGTGGAATTGAACTCTGTTCTCCTAACTAGGTCTGCGCGCTAACCACTCAACCGCCGTGCAGACCCCAATGTTGTCATACTTATGTTAAAGACATTACATCGTTGTATAAAGTCATAGTCACACCCTGGACTGGTGGCCAGCCAATAATCACAGGGCACATATAGACAAACAACCATTCACACTCACATTCATACCTATGGACAATTTGGAGTCGCTAATTAACCTAGCATGTTTTTGGAATGTGGGAGGAAACCGGAGTACCCGGAGAAAACCCACTCATGCACGGGGAGAACATGCAAATTCCACACAGAGGTGGAATTGAACTCGGGTTTCCTAGCTGTGAGGCATGCGCGCTATCCACTTGATCGCCGTGCAGCCCCAAAACATTCATTCATTTATTTTCTACAGCTTATCCTTACAAGGGTCGCGGGGGTGCTGGAGCCTATCCCAGCTGTCTTTGGGCAAGAGGCGGGGTACACCCTGGACTGGTGGCCAGCCAATCACAGGGCACATATAGACAAACAACCATTCACACTCACATTCATACCCGGAGAAAACCCACGCATGCACGGGGAGAACATGCAAACTCCACACAGAGATGGCCGAGGGTGGAAGTTTCCCACCATAACCCGCCCAAACACATCTTCAGGATGACAAGTGCCTCGCTGAAGAAGGTGAAGGTGAGGGAGTGGCCAAGTATGTCTCCAGAGCTGAACCCAATTGAGTGCCTGTTTGGGTCCCAGCTCTGTGCCATGGAAGAGTGGAGGAGGAGTCGGTAACAACTTGTGCGGCTCTGTTGAATTCCATACCCAAGAGGATTAAGGCAGCGCTCGATAACGATGGTGCTCATACTAAATATCGACACCTGGGACAATTGGGACGTGTTCAGTGTTTAGAAAAAATGGACAGTAAGTAAGGTCAATACTCAATATAACAGACACTCAGGGTGTCATCTTACAAAGAACGCTAAGATCATCACACAGCAACTTAACACTCAAAATGTGCCTCTATCTAAGTAATATACATGTACCAATACCTGTGTCTGTCTACAGGGGGAGCCAGAGGAGCCCAGAGCCTCGAGGGAGGTTTCAGTAGTGTTACACTGGTGAGACAATAGCCACAGCAGGAAGTACGCTGTCAAGACAAAAACAAGGAACTATTAATTCTAATGTGTGAGTCTAGTAAGTCTTATTTACCATATAATGTGAGTGTAAAGGCAACTATGGGGGTGTTATTTCAGGGCTACAGGGCTCTAATCATGTTAAAAACTGTATTTAGAAGATCGTAAAGAGGTTTATTATTCAAACATGTAAAGTCTTTAACGATGAAACAGGGAATGTAGGAACAAAAAACAAAAATGCTGAAAAAAATTACTCAATGAAGCACCGTGACAAAATATTTCAAAAACTTGAAATAAAAGAGACACTAAAAAACTGAAAACAACCTGCTACTGGACCAGAAGGAAGGTGGGCAAAAAGGACACCAAAAAAAAAAACCAAACACGGTCACTGACTGATGCACGATCGTTCTCCATCTTTTTTTTTTGTATGGTTTTCTATGTATTTTTTTTTTTACTACAAAAATATCCCTTTTATAAATAAAAGCAAAAATTCACTTATCACGTTCGGGTCTGGAACCAATTAACCGCAATAAACAAGGGATTACTGTATAACTTTTACATTCTGACTCCAGTTCCACTATTCATTGATTTATTAGTGAAGAGAACCAAAACATTTTATACGAGGCATATTTCTGGCGTAACGTGGATTGTGTTGAGTTGTGCGTCAAAAATTTGAATGGTTGCATCAATTACTCCCGTTTTTCTGCCATTTGGTGTTGGTCCTCAAACATCAACCGGTGCAACGTTCCAACTGTACCATGTCATAGTTTTTCTCCGAATGAACTTTGGGCCCCACTTAAGACGCAACTATTAACTCGTGGCTGGCCACAGTCAAGGAACTTCAAGCCAAACATAATCTATTCATCACCTTGGGTCTTCTTGCCTCCGTGCTCTCCCAGCAATAGTCAGTCATGTTTAATTCAATATGCTTCACTCCATTAAATCTCAACCGGAGTTTTGCTTATGGTTATTTGTTTTTGACAGGAGTAAAGCTGACACAGGTTCCATCCCGTCCCATTCCGATGCTGCGCTTCCATCAAGAGAGCAAGCTCCACTGGCCTGCCTCCAGCTCG
The DNA here is from genome assembly GCF_030265055.1 of Doryrhamphus excisus. Taxonomy (NCBI): domain Eukaryota; kingdom Metazoa; phylum Chordata; class Actinopteri; order Syngnathiformes; family Syngnathidae; genus Doryrhamphus; species Doryrhamphus excisus. The sequence continues at coordinate 4,511,520 of NC_080482.1, forward strand.
GAGGCATCCCTAATATATAATCTGTTGATTTACTGTCACCTCAAGGAGCACAGTCAACCCCAAGGAGACGCCGCCGAAATTCATTAATCTAATTAGATATGTCATATTGCCCAAATGAGACACTGGTATGGCTTTGCTGCAGGATAAGTGCAAAGTAAGACCGGGTCCCCGAAGAATAGCATGCAGCCGACGTGTGGTAACGCTATCGTGCTTCATTACACTCTTAATTACCTATTGTTTCTAACCAGTTGGTGGCGTTTTAATGAGAATCTACAGGCAGTTAAATGTAATCTAAATTTTCTAATCTACTGGTCCATTACCAAAGAGTCAAAATGTTATTGGTTTTGTGAGTAATCAGACTTTTAAATGGTGCTGATATCACTCCCCGAGGGCGAGAACTGGGCTTCGGCTGTGTAATTGAATTCTGATTTTTTTTTTTTCCACCTGCTCCATCTTCTTCCTGTTACTTCCAGAAGGCTGAGAATATTTTTTTTCCGGTTGCGGTCGATGAGCATGTCTTCGGTTCCGGTTGGATCACAAGTTTTTTTTTTTTTTTCCAGGTATAGGTCAACATAGTGACCCTTTCAAGGAAGAAAGTGTAGCTGCAGGATGCATGTGTGTGTGTGTGTGTGTGTGTGTGTGTGAGTGTGTGTGTTTGTGGCTCGGTGAGCTGGGCGTTCTGCTGTGCTGTCACCTGCAGCCAGATAAGCCAAAGGATTTATCGCCCAGTGAATTGCCTTTGAGTGCTGGATAAAATGGATCCAATACGTCCTCATATGAAAATGCTGTGAGGTTAATGAGAGCCAAATTCGCAGAGGGCTAAATCTATTAAGTTTCCATGAATGAAATCAATCAACATGCACCACACAGGCTGATTTGTCATATTGAAGAATTGCCCGTTTGAATTCCAAAACACAATCTTCCTCATGGAATGATTCGCTCTGCTTTTGATTGACTCTTCATCAAGAAAATGACAGCTAAGAGCTAATTTTCCCTTCGATCATATTGCAGGCAATTATTAGTTTCTGCTTTCTTTGGCAGATGGCAGATTATCTCCTTCAATAGAGTCAATACATTGTTTTTTCTGTAATTTTATGTTTATTAAAAAAAGAAATAGTTTCCCATCATATATTTGCAATAATGTAATATGAAAATTACTACATTCACATGTGTTCATTTACTGCGCAGCTTTGCCACAACCATTATGGCGGCGATGTTGACTTATCTCACCTGATGCGGCGTCTACGTAGTGTACTACATGTAGTACATGTATTATTATTCATAGTAACGATGCCAAAATTCACTGTGTGATTGGCTGCCTTGTTCCTTCAAGGTAGTTTTTCTCCAAATGAGAATATCGTGACACCCCTACTGCAGGGACAGCCATCGTTAGCATAGCAAGCTACCGAGCTAACTATTTAGCCTCTCTAATTTACTTATTCCAACCAAATGTTTCAAAAAAGACAAAGTAAGAAGCCAAAACCTTACCACTTCCACATGGAATGGGAGGACAACTATAATCTACTCTAATGTCATGTTTTGTCAATGTAACATGCCCTCGCTAAGGTCGTGGGGGTATGCTGGAGCCTATCCCAGCTGACTTTGAGCGAACCCCAATGTAGCGAAGGATGATTGTATATTATAGTCGTACTTAACATGACAAAAGTTGCCATTTCTCTTATAACTATGAACAAGAAAGCCAAGATGCATCCTGTTCCACAACTATTTCCTCAACAGAAATCTTTACTTGAGGGTCCAGGGTTCAGGTGGAACTCGCCTGAAACATTCTCCTTGGATGAGATACTGAACAAGAGCTCGTGTTCTCAATTCCTGGAGCTCAGAGCTCTGTTTGATTTTCACATTTGAGTTGTTTGGCACAGCACAGCACCAGAGAACTGGCATGTCGGTTTGAAACTGTGCACAAGCTAATGTCTCCTCAGAAATTAGATACAATATTTACAGTAATGGAAAAAAATTATTACACCGGCCTGCTTTCCTTAATTTCTTGTTCATTTTATTGCCTGGTACCACTACAAGTATTTTATGTATCCACAACATGGAAGGCGTAAAAGAACCTTTTTTTGCAGTACAATGCCAAAGCTATCGATGGATGAACTTTACTTTACTTTCTTTACTTTTGTTGTCATCATTATATTTTTAGAAATAAATGTACCTGTTGTTGTACCAGGCATTCAAGTGAACAAGCATCATTTTTTCCATGACTGTAAAACCCTGTCTAATGGTTTTTGGACTACATTCAGCACCTGTGCCAACCATCATTTGGGCTGAGGATCGTCTGTGTCTTGAAGGACAGCCAATTCGGCCGGTAACATTTTTTCGGGTCTACGGGTTGACTTTTTAGTTCCATAACCCTCAGGATATTTTAAGAAGTTTCAAATGAGACTGACTTTTGATACCCTATGAACAGCTTTTTTACTTCAATGCTTGTTTTTACAGTAAATTGCTTACTCAAAATGTCTTCTTTTTGCATTTGTAAGCTCTACTTTGAACCTCCGTAAGGTTTTTTTTCAACTGGTCTTAAAATTTGGATTATTGGCCAACACGTTACCCTGACCAGTGTGGTGATGATGTGGTGTTTGCCCATTGCAGCAGTGCAGAGTGACCAGAGACAGGCACCAACAGAGAGAGGCCCTGTCCCCCAACTAATGAGCAGCATTATTCAAACACAGTCTTTGTTGTCACAGTGAAAGTCGACACAATGTTGTTACAGGCAGCCTGGTCATTTTGATGAGCTTTCACTTTATCTCCAGTCGAAATGTATGAGACTATGGCGACTCGGTCATCCGGGAGAGTAGAGCCGCTACTTCTTCACATTTCTAAAATAACAAATACTTAAACTTGCTGATATAGTTAATCTTCAAACAGCTAAAATAATGCATAAGGCTAAAAATAAACAATTACCTAGGAAAGCAGGAAGTGAACAAATGTAACAGTTACTGATTGTAAAAGTACCAGATGGAGGGGTAGGATTTAATAAGCTTTGCTTCTTCCTACTCCTTTTGGACATGTGGAACTGTGAACTGATTATGTGATGCATTCAATTGTAACCTGATGCATGTTCAAATGAAATAAAACCATTACCATTACATTGAGAGGAGCAAGTTGAGGTGCTCGGGCATCTAGTCCAGATGCCTCCCGGACATCTCCCTGGTGAGGTGTTCAGGGCATGCCCAGCCAGAAGAAGGCCCCGGGGCAGACCTTAGACAAGCTGGAGTGATTATGTCTCACAGCTGGCATGTGACTATGACTTTATACAACGATGTAATGTCTTTAACATAAGGCTGCACGGCGGTCGAGTGGTTAGTGCACAGACCTCACCGCTAGGAGAACAGAGTTCAATACCACCCTCGGCCATCTCTGTGTGGAGTTTGCATGTTCTCCGGGTACTTCGGTTTTCCTCCACATTCAATTGGCAACTCCAAATTGTCCATAGGTATGAATGTGAGTGTGAATGGTTGTTTGTCTATATGTGCCCTGTGATTGGCTGGCGACCAGTCCAGGGTGTACCCCGCCTCTTGCCCGAAGACAGCTGGGATAGGCTCCAGCACCCCCGCGACCCTTGTGAGGATAAGCAGTAGAAAATGAATGAATGAATGGTAATTGGACAATAAATGCACAGAAATGTCGTAGGGGGGTACTTACATGCCCTTTCCCACTTTGTTTAACTTAACCGAAATCCCAAACAGCAATGCCTATCACTCGTGCGAACGCCATCGGTTGGTAAAAGGTGAATTCCAGACATGGTTGTATGATGGTGGTCTCTTAATGCTTGTTTGTTCAAAATCTCGGAAGGCATGTTCGCTATCAGGCTGTGTGCATCTATTCTCTTTGTTCAGATGATCCCCAGGGTGCATTAGAAGTTGCGGGGTCAGCGTCTCCTCTGTTTGCGTCTGAACTTGGCAGCATTCTATTTAATTAGGCAGCTAATCAGCCACTAAACACACAAGAAAATGAGACAATCTGTATCTGTTTACTTCCCTCACAACACACACTTGACACATAGCGTATATTTGCATGTATAGATGGTTTTAAAAAATCACTTATCCGGGAGAAAGATCAAGGTCATGGCTCCTCCTCACACCAGATTCTGTGAAACCAATTAAAGTGTTGGCTGGTGAAGTTCACTTGGAGGACACACGCAGCCAAACAATAGCAGATGACAGCTTCTCTCTGTTATCTGCGCCGGTGTTTTCTTGCAGCATTAATTATATTTGCAGATTCTGTCATTAACTCTGGAATAGCGGAGAAGTTTGCAATTGTTCATATTTGTTATCAGGAGTCAGATGCCGTGTCTGGGCCCCGATGATGAATGTAATCAGTCAGCAGGACTTTCTACTTGATCATTTGTATTTGCGCTGGAGCCTAGTTTAGCATTCATAACAAATACAAAAACTAACTATTTTGATAAGTGTTTTTTTTTCCTCAATATACCATGAGATTTATAGACCTTGTCAACTGCCAGGAAGTAAAAACAAAGCATAAATACGCTAAATGTCAGAACAGTTTAAAATTTCTCAATTACATTTCAGCTTAGATTGAACCAGACTCTGCACCATAAAAATGAAGAAGAGTTTATTGAGCTGACAGGGACAAAGTAGTGGATTGCACGGTTGTGTGACTCCCATGGAAAGAAAAGAAAGCATTGGTGTGTCTGTGCTTGAATATTGTGTCCGTGTGTGTCCATCCCCATTTGCATTTGAGTGTGCTCGGCCATGTGCATATGCATGTGTGTGTGTGTGTGGCACAGTGGACCACAACGGAGCTTTGACAGTAGTGGGATTGCTGCTGCTCGCTGATGCCTGCATGGAAGAGCTGACGACTGCCCCACCTGTCAATCACCATGCATGCTCACCAGCCACAATTTCATCACACTTTGTTAGCTCTAAAGATGGCAAGAAGGCTGTTGAAAGTGATAGGAGAAGAGCTCCTCTTAGACAGTGGATATCATCAATTGTATGATTTAGTGTAACTTAGTGTTCAACATCCAAATATCTATTAAGATTTCCTGTCAAAGCACATTTCATATCATTAAGAAGTCATTCTTGATAAATGTTGGCAGATTTTATTGATGGAAGCATTTATACACTGGAAATACCACCGTCATAATTTTGCCATCTATTACAGTCTACTTATTAGGCGAGACAGCATAATAATCAATATAAACTACAACTCCCAGAAGGCATTTGTACACTAACCGGAAGTTGGTCATTTGTTATGCGGAAATATTGCTGCTCTTGTAGCCACCATGTAGCATTCCGCTTTCAAAGGAAAGAGTGTTATTCGATTAAGTTATTTATACGACTATTAATACATATTACATTATATAACGTATTATAGTCCTCATAAAAATATACCATGTCGTGCATTCGCCGTTGTGGAAAAGTAATTTTGACACTTTGCAAATCTTTACTATTTCTTTAAATGATTTGTTTCATCACTGCGGTTTGTCATCAACACGACTTATCAAGTATGTATTTATGTAAAAGTATTAAGCTATACACAATTTCCGGTGTATAGGATTTTTGATATAATGTCGATTTGGATGTGTGTATTCAGTGTCCCATGTTATGGAAGGCATCACAAGGTAACGTATGGGCTCTTTCGTGGATGTATTTCTAGTCAGGAAATATGCCAATGTTCCTTAATGAATGGTTACATCCTTCTATATATAGAGGCATTTTGTTTTGTTTTGCTGTGATTGCTAACAATGGATGTTTGGAAAGGCGAGCTAACGAGAATCTGTAAGCTAGCTAGCTAACGCTTGCTAACACAGCTAACACAACTTCACGAAGAGCACCTCAAACACGAAACTAAAACTCGTTACTTCACCGATGAACATCACGTAAAAACAATATATTTCCGTGGTTTTTCCCCATGGTAACTATTATACATTTACGTTTTGTACAAGTAGTAAGTGTGTGCTAAAAATAATACCTGCAGTTCTGTGTATGCAATTTTAAGCACTTCCACTTTTGGGCGATTGATTGATGGAGGCTATAATTTAAAAAATAAATAAAAAAAAGCACTACTGACAGAAAATAGGAAGTGTCACTATCTGCGGAAGCTATAGAAGCTACAGCAATAGTAAGTGATCACCTGAGATACTACGTGTTGAGGCAATACACATACTGACAACTGAACAAAATATTGATCACTCTCTTTTCTTATAATTTTTGCATTAACATTAGACATGAAGAAACGCGTTGTAAACAGTCGCTTGTTTGTAAATTTAACGCCACACCTTAAGTAATTACAAATGATTGATATCTGTTGTCTTTTTGGTTACACCCATGCATTTCTTAGGCATGCGTCATTATTTAATAAGATAATGGATTAGCCCTATTGTGTTCCAGAGAGGCCTTTGGAAACATTTGTCGTTTTCGGTATCTTTAAAAATTACCGAGCAAATAAGTGCACAAACATTAGATTGTCGTTTGAATATTCTGAAATTAATTATATGTATGATGACATACGTATTATGGCACATCTCACTCTTCTATGTTTTGTCTCTAACCCTACAGGTCATGCATGCAGCCAGGCCTCTAACCTGCACTTTTTACACCCCAGCCCTAGAGCCAGTGTGCTTCCAGTAGGTGGAGGCTCTTCCTCCTTTTTTCTCCATTCTCCCCCCTCTGGCTCCGACAAGTCCAGAGTTCCCTATGTTCACTCTGTTGAGCATGTTTTACTATATCTGTCTGCGGCGACGCTCCAGGAGCGGGACTCGCGGCGAAGCACTGACCAGTCGACGAGCTGTGGAGTCTGGTCAACGAGCGATATTACCTGTCAGCGTGGAAGTGGAGCAGTATGCAAAGGAGGTTTTGGACTTCAGCTCTCATTACGGCAGTGAAAACAGCATGTCGTACACCATGTGGAACCTGGCTGGTGTACCCAATGTCTATCCCAGCTCCGGGGACTTTACACAGACTGCTCTGTTCAGGACTTATGGAACATGGTGGGAACAGTGTGCAAGCACGCCGCCACAATTACGGCGCACCCCTAAAGGCTTTTACAGCCAGGATTATATCGAGCTGGGCTTTGAGGAGCCAGTTTACCCTACAGCTGTGGAGGTGCTTGAGACTTACTACCCCGGTGCCATTGTCCAGATTCTGGCCTGCTCACATAACCCCTTTTCCCAGAATCCTCCAACGGATGTCAGGTAAAGACAACCATATGATTTGGAAAACGATCATCAGACACGAAAATTGCACATATGTGATGCTTGTGAGAATTCACGACATAATCAATGCTTCTAGCTAGCTCATTTGGATGCCTGATCAGTATTTACTTTGTGGACGTTACTTTGTGATACACCCAATTACTGATCTTAAACTGCTACAATTCTTCTGTTTACCACATCCAAGTCCACTACTCAAAACACAGTAGTATTTATAAGACAGGGAGATATTTTTTAAATAATAAAATAATAAAATAATAAAATAAAACGGTAGACAGATCAGCCCAATCAGAAGGCGTTAAGAAAATAAAAATGAATGACCAACACAGTACACAGTAATTATTACGAATGATAAGGCATAGGAAACAATGTAAACATGTTCGCTAGCTGAATTAGTGTTTTACATTTATAGGTGGATGATATACTGTAAAAAATGGATGGATGGATGGACAAGCGAAAATCAATCAAGAGTAAACATATTTTCCAATTCAACACATCGATATACGAGGAAAACACTCAGACTGTCTAGCCCTGTAAACTGACAGTTTGCAGCTTGTCAATTCGCAAAGATACTGATGGCATTTTATCGGAAAACTAGTCCAAATGAGTTAAATTGATTGATTACACTATGCTTAAGATATACTAAATGTGTCCGTGTTATCTTTTGTTGTCTTTTAATACGAAATGAATCTATTAAGCAGTGAGACAACAAGATTTCAGTTGCTGAGCATGAGCAGCAGTTCTGGATCTTTCTGTATCGCTCAGATGTAATGGAAGCTATCAGGGTTGATAGTCCCATCAGTCAACTTCTATTAGTATTCCATCCTTTTGTTTAAGCTAAACTAACAATGTGTCATGAGGTGCAGTGTAATAAATCACATTCTTTTTCTAGCGTGCACATCATTGGTTGAGGCGTGGAACTTTTGAAACTGCAGGTTTGATTAAAAAAAAATGTCAGATGAGGTCTCATGGTACAGATTTCTGACACCAAAGATGTAACAGTGTCATCCTGCGGGGGTCGTATGATACTATAATATGAATACTGTGAGGATATTTTTAAAGGTATAATGCCAGGCCCCTCCTACTTTCTCTAACTCAGGTGGGAGGTGTTATGGTCAGGGGAGCCCGTCAAGGTACTGACACCCCAGGCACGCCAATTTTCACCAAACATCAAGCACATCAATTTCCCTACCAACCTGCTGCGCCTGGAGGTCAATAGCTCCCTGTTGGATTACTATACCGAGCTGGACGCCGTCATCCTACGTGGTGTGAAAGAGAGGCCCATGCTCGCACTCTACAAGATGCCCGTCATCGACATCACTGACCTCAGCGACAGCGAGGAAGACCTGTCTGATGTGGGAGGTCCATTCAGACAATGTGCAAACAGCAGGACAGGCAACGGCTTCTTTGACAAACTGCCCTATGAGGTGAATGATTAGCTCAGGAATTGCACTTCATGTTTAATACAGAGTCATTGATTCTAGTGGTTGACTCACAGAGGTCAAACATTGGTTGTGATTGGTCAGTAGTGCACATCTGATTTTACAGATACTCGACAAATCCTGAAGGTTTCAAGGCTGTCACTTGGCAGCTCAAGTTTCAGATCCCTTTCATAGAATCAACCTAAATGCACGAGGGGAGATCACTGATTCCCCCACTGTATGAAGTGTGTGATTGACTAGCGATCAGTCTAGGATGGGGTAGTAGCTGGGATAGCCTTCAGGTGCCTGTAAACAGGACAATCAGGAACAGGATATTCAGTAGAAAATGGCTGGCTGTTGAACACAAAGAGATACTTGACATTTAAAGATAACATTTAAATTTCTGGCTATCATTTGGCGATTTCAAAAGTTTTTTAGTTTTCTCCCAGGGAAGAAGATGAACAGCTCAAGTTGTAACGAACCAAAAAGCAACAGTCTCCGCTTTCTTCACATGGCAAGAGCTCCCTGCAAAGTACTTGGAATTTGTCGAAAACTAAAACCTGGCAAAAGTAATAAGACAACAGAGCCAATCAAATGCTGATTAGGTGCCATTGCCATCTGATGATTTCTAAGTACTATTCATTCTTTTCCACTTTTGGGACTCGGCAACGAAATGGAACTCAGACTTATTGAAGCTTCAGGCATCGATTCAGGAATCAGTGCCTCAAGTTTAAATAAGATAACATTTAAATGTGATCACTTCTCATTATCTTATTTAATATGTTATCAAAACTTATTTTATTCACTACGCAAATATGCATTTGGGACTACATGTCCACTTGCAGATAATGTAATTACATTTGCCTACTATTGAAAGTGGACATTATAGGACACATCTTCCAGAATAAAAGTAAAACGAAACTATATTTTATGGTTTTTATACTATACCATATTAGCTGTATGCGCCACCAGTATGCAATGGGTTTTATCAATTGTTTCTCAATGCTATATTAAAATGTTTAGATTTGTTTTCCATTTCTGTGTGTTGTAAAAATAAGGATTTTCTATGAAAATGAATAATGTGAATAATTTTTTTATGAGTATAGTATTCATTTATTCATTCTAAAACTGATTTTTTTTTCTTCTTGGTCATGTAACATCATGTATGCCTCTTGTTGCCGGGAAGAATTCAAAGGTCTCAAGCATAACTAATGCAATTAAAAAGAAAACACTCGGGTGTTCCAGTTGGCAGGAAGTTAGACAGACACTAAGCAAATTACTCCAGTGTAATAACACAAGTTTAAACACAGTTTTTTAATGGAACCGTGCTCTGTGTTAAATCTAAAATCCATATTAGAAAGAATTAGGAATAGCACCATTTGCTGAGGCATTGTCTCTTCTACCCTGAAACCTAAGTTATTGATGCAACTTGTTTGATATTTCTTATTTATGTTGCATCCTACTTCTTCTAACTTTCTTTCTCACCTCTTGTGTTCTCCCCATCCTCCATCTATAGCTCATTCAGTTGATACTGAGCCACCTGACCTTGCCAGACCTCTGCCGTCTGGCCCAGAGCTGTAAGCTGCTGCACCAGCATTGTTGTGACCCGCTCCAGTACACCCAGCTGAGTCTGCAGCCCTACTGGGCGAGGCTGAGTGACACCTCCTTGGGACACCTGCAGAGCCGCTGCACACGCCTCCAGAGGCTCAACCTTTCCTGGACGGGCAACCGGGGAGCTCTCACCCTGAGTAGCTTCAGCAGGTCAGACTGTCAGCTGGCCATAAGTTCTAGAGAAAAGAAATGGCCTTGAAGAATTAGAAAGTTGTGAAAGAAGTACAGCTATAGTCAAAGTGAGATGATATTGTTCATTTCTGAAAATGAAGCTTGGCAAACGTGCCTGTCCTGTTTACTCCGTCCTTATCAGTCTTTTGTCCTCAGCTTCATGAAGGTCTGTGGGCTTAGCCTGGTGTCCCTGGAACTGTCTTGCTGCCATTTTCTGACCGAGGCCTGTTTGGAGGTCATCGCCCAGACTTGTCCAGGGCTACAGGAGCTTAATCTGGCCTCCTGCGATCGCCTCAACCCGCAGGCCTTCACACACATTTCAAAACTTACGCGCCTCCGCCGACTGGTGCTTTACCGTACCAAGATCGGGGTAGGTGGGGCTAACACAAGCCAAGTGACTTTTGTTCTTTGTGCCAAGTGTGTATTCTGTTTTCTCTGTTTACAGCTGTCTATATGCCATTGTTTATCAGAGGTGATTGAATCATATTGAATCAAACACACGTCTGGAGGGGTTCTTGAAATACGAATTTGACAAAAATATATTCTGCAAACAGTCTATTTTTATGTAAAATTGTCACTCGAATAACTAATAATTTTGACTTTCTCTTTGTGTTCTGCAGCAAACTGCTATTCTTAGCATCCTGACTTTCTGCATTGAGTTGAAACACCTCAACCTGGGGAGCTGTGTGAGGGTGAGAATCTACATACAGTATACCATCGCATTGGTGGCAGGAATTAGGTCTTCCAAAACATACCAGACATTATCAAATGCTGGATGGAAAGGACGTCCAACTATCATCTTAAGTGGAGTCTTGTCTAGCGGTTGGATGGATAGACTAGTTGCCACTGTCCATTGAAATAGTTTTGTAAGAAAAAGTAAGACAATTATTTTTCGTGTCCTGTTGATTTGGAAATTGGTCAAATTAATCATCAGAATCAGTTTTATAGCTGACACCGACATTTTAGTGTGGTCTTTGAGTCTGTTCACAAGTTCTCCCACCTAGACTAACACCCCAGTCAGTGCCAGACAAGGAAAAACTCCCATGATACAGTATTGCCACCACCATGCTTCAATGTGGGTATGGTGTACTTGATGAGTTGGTGCTGTGGAGGGTTGTTTTGTGCCAAATACTTTTTGAAATTATGCCTGACAAGTTCACCCTTGGTGTAATGAAATCAGAACACTTAAACTGAATTTATTAAGGCTTTATCCCCCCCTCCTTCCTGACAAGGCCATTTTGGCCATCGTGCCCAACGAACCCACAGTGCAGACATGAGTAATGCAAAAATGTGTTTTATCACATGCGGTGCACAACTAACATTTGCCAGACATTCTTGCAGTTTAAGGATGCTACTTGCTTGTTGGCAGTTTCCCTGACCAGCTTTCATCACTTTTAAGGGACGTCCAGTTCTTGTTGTTGTCATTGCTGTGCCATTTTCTTTCTGCGCATACTGAAGGACCATTTTTAGCCCAAAGCCATCAAAATGGTTTAATCCTGTTAGTGTTTGTATCCTCTTTTTAATTGTCAAATATAATATAAGTAAGTTGTTCAAGCTACTTGATAGGACTACTTATGAACAACAAACTGTTAGTTACGTACATGCACTAATCATTTTCCCTACCCCTTTATACTCAAGGTAATTCAACATAGATAATGTACAGCCACTCGTTGCTGCTTTGGGGGTTTTAAGACCAAAGGGGAGCTGATAATTATAAGTTTGTATTTCTCTTGTGCTGCACATGCAGGTTATGAAACAAACTCTTGTTTTAATTTTCCGTAGATCGAAGATTATGATGTTTTAGCAAGCATGCTGGCTGCTCGTTGCCGCTCACTCTGTTCACTGGACCTTTGGCGATGCAGAAACCTGACGGATCGAGGCCTCAACGAGCTTGCCTCTGGCTGCAGGTAAGTCAAAAGCAGCTACGGTGTGACCACTACAACATGATTATTTGATGTTGGTTCGTCTGTGCTTGATGAGAGAGATATTTTTGGAGTCACACCAACTACACAGCACATTTTTGTTTGGTCTGTGACAACTCAGAATGTTAGAGGAGCTGGACCTGGGCTGGTCTCCCACACTGCAGAGTAGCACTGGATGTTTTCAGCACCTTGCTCGCAGCCTTCCTCGCCTACGTAAACTCTTCCTGACTGCCAATCGCACAGTCTGTGACTCAGACATAGAGGAGTTGGCCACCAGCTGCCCCTTGCTACAGCACCTTGACATACTGGGTAAGTTGTTTCCTTATAGATTACATAAGCAACATACCTGTCATGGTTGGCAACAGCAGTTTTTCAGTGATTAAATGCTAAATGTGCTGCAATACCAGCACATGTAGCTTGCATCGGTTCCTGAACCCCACAACAGACACATTAGGTTAATTGGAAACTCTAAATGTATAAATATTAAAAGTGAATGGTTGCCTATATGTGCACTGTGATGGACCCAACATCTCCCCAATGCTAGTTTAACTAATGTGTATGGACTGTGTAATGTGAGTCTACTTCGCACACGTTTTCCGCTTTCAATGCTTGTTCTCTCCGAACAGACCTTGTTGAGACTCTTCCTTATTTTGGAAGATGTGTTGAAAAAAGATGAAAAAAAGTAAAGCACGCACAGAGTTAATCTTTTGATGTTTGTTAAACCGAGGAATTATGCTGATGTCTCACATGGCGCTGTGCATGGTGGCAGTATGAGTTTGGGACTTTGGAGGTGTCATTTTTGCATAAATGTTACTGAATTCTGCTCCCTAGTTCACTGGCAAGATTCCAGTATGCAATAAATCCCTGCTCTTTGCGTGATTTACACCCAGGAGCACCAGCCACTTGCAAAAAAAAAAAAACAAGTAATTTATTAAAACATTGTGGGCTTTGTAAAAACCTTTGTCAAATCAGATGTTTGTTCATTCTCCTGAATAGTTTAGTTGTAATTCACTCTATAATCTGGATAATCAATCTTGCATCCCTTGTTTATCGGGCAGGTACAAGGCTTGTGAGTGCTGCCTCATTGAAGAAACTCCTCCAGTCATGTCCGCAGCTGCTCCTCCTGGATGTTTCCTTCTGCTCGCAGATAGACACTCGGGTCATCCAAGAGCTCTCCAGCCTCTTCCCCAGTGTAGCTATCAAGAGGAGTTTCACACACTGACCCTAGCACGGTCTTATTACTGCAGAAGAAGCAAACTGAGGCACAGCAGATGCTGGAGAGATACCTCTGGATTACAGGATCTTCTATTAGTGGTAAGTAAGTAAGGCCGTTTAACTGGGTGAGAAAGTCCCTTGAACTGGAATGGCACAGGATGAAAAAAAAAAACAACCACGGACTCTCATCTGATATGTGAGGCTTAATTTATTATTTTTGGACATCAGGGCTATTGCAGTGAAGCAATTGCATCTTCCTGAAATATGAATCGTGAGAAAGAAATGTGACTTATTTATAAAATGATGCTTCACTAGCAGTAGTCATGTTGGTAGAAAAAAAAAGACAAGTGTGAAAATCAGTCTTTGTTTCAAACTGCAGGGAACGCATCAGCAGGACGTTTTATGAGCAACGATCAGGTGCAGCTTTGGTTAGTGCCTTCTCAGATTGACCATTCGACATGAAGGCCGTCATACATGGCGTCTGCTCCATGCTTGTCATATGTTCAAATTCATTTTGAATATGATCATGAGGGAAGGAAGGCCTTATTCCACACAGGTCTGTGGATTATTTCAGTGAAAATGTAACCCAAGAATTAGCATTTATTAATGCCATGGTTATTGTTCACAGGACTAATATTAAACCTGTCAACATTTCACCAGTTTGTATAGTTGTATCCAAAATCATTCAGTCAAAACGCAGTTGCTCTTTTATATCACAAAACCAGTCATCTCTCCTAATGTACAATGTATTTGTGCCTTATATTCTTGATTATATTATAGTGTACAGTATTTAGTTTGACATGTGCCCCTCAACCAAAGTGATATGGAGATACCGGTCCTATTTGTCACAAGCCTACCTTCTAGTTCATATGCCACATACTGTGTGTAGCAGTGTCAATTATAATGAAAAGTATTTATTTCTATTTCTTTGCAAGGGTTTTATTTTAATGTACATATGTCTGTTTTATTATCTACTGAAAGACTATTTAATTTTGGGGAATACAGGGCTTGGTAAATGACTTGCTATGAATGACAAAGACCCAACTAATGATATGATTGTCAGGCAGCGCTATCTGTGACATTATGAAAACATCAAAAACACACATTGTTGATGTTCTAGTAGAAGACTCCTGTGTACTACCTACAGTTAGTTATTGGTCTGTTTTTTTTTAGCAATATTCTTTTACAATTACAGATTTTATGTTAAATCCTTACATGGACTGTCTTCTAAATGCCATGCATAATTGGCTTCACATAAGCCAACATATCTGCTGTATCTCGGTATGTTGTATTTGATATACAATGTATGCACCACACTGTTGTTTCTTTAATAGATCATCTCATCTCAACACAAGGAGAATGCAGAACATGTCAATAATATGTAAAGCTTGACTGTTGGTTTAAGGTACTCTGTTGTATTTATACTTTAACAACAATGTCGTACTGGAGAAATCCTACTTTTGCTCATCATGTAGCAGCCATTCCCAACCTTTTACTATCATGTGTACCCCTGGAAAACTTGAGTTCATTTGAAGATGCAAAATATGCATTTAATTTAAATTTGAGTTATAAAAATATTTATTACCTTTTTTTGAAAATTTTAAAAGAATCGATACCCATTTTTTGTTTGAAATGTTATGTTGTATTTACCATTGGGAACCACAGATATACCATATATGGCGTCATTTCCAGTGTGTAACGCGCACCCACTACATTTAGAAAGAAAAAGAATTTTCTATATATAAGCCATATACACCACACATGTCCACATCATAAAACGGCATCAAATCTCACAAAAAGCTTAATCCATTGGGAATCGCAGGAGGTCGTTACTGAATATTACAATCTTGACTCACGGTTTCATCTGACGAAGAACGCAAAAATCATCACACAGCAACTTAACACAACTTAACTTACCGTTTTCTCACCAACTCGCAAGCGGCGCAGTATTTAAACAATTAGTAGTAGTTCTGAAGTTAAGGGGATGTCACGAGATTAGAACATAGCCATAAATTAGTCACAGGGTTGAAAATTTAAGAAAAAAGTAGCGGCTTATACACTGGAAATAATAATAATAATAATAGTAGTTAGTTTGACCACTTTATTATATCAGTGCAATATTTGAACAACAACCCCCACCATCCAGGATGTGTCATTCATTTCTTTTCACATTGTTTGGGCATGCATTGATGCCCCCTCCCTCCCCATTCTCCAGTTTGATGGCCGCTGTTGTGTGAGAAGATTGTTCCTCTGTGCTCATGAAAGTGGGTGCTTCACTTGAATGAGATTTGAAATAAAATCCATGTGTGTGACGCGCATCTCCTTTTGATTATGATCTAGCTGTCTTCCTACGAGGACATGGATGTTATTTCTTTGTCATTCCGGCTCCTTAAGTTGAGTCATGTGGGGGAACATATAGGGTCATCTACTGACTCTACAGCAGTGAGTGCAGCTATTAGTCAGGATGACGGACTGAAAATTAATAGCGGAATGATCAGTTTTGACTAAGGCCTCTGCCGCTTTGCGGTCTATTAAAACCACAGGGAGAAGTGACATGAGCTTGTCTCCTTAACTGCCTTTTAATGAATTGTTTGTGCCTGGATTAATGGTGTATATTGTGGCCTTATAATGTGCCCTAATGACAGACAATGAGGCGGCCTCGGCTTGAGCATTCATTTAGGCTGCCTCCCCAATGATTATTAGCCACTCAGCCACTGCTCACTGTGATGGTGCAAATAGGTTTCATGGATCTCCTGATGACATTACAGTATTTTAATTATGTTCACTGGAATGCTTTGTTTGCATCTTTCACCCGGAATCATCTGGGATGAAAAGCTTCCTTTGAGTCGATGTTGACATGATAGTGTTTTAAGCGTTAAGACGGTGTGTTTTAACAGCTCAGCAGTGTTCAAGTCAGCTGTGGTGTTGCTAATGCTCAACTGGTACTGAAATGATAAAGAAAAAAACGTATATACTTTGGGAAAATGGCAACCTTTGTTAGTTTCTTGGTGAAGGATGGCATACCTGGATTGTTATTGGTGCCTAGTCGTACCTGTCAACATTTGAAAAAAGGGACTTTTTCCACAAATTAAGAGAAAATGGGGTAAATTCTGGTTGAGAATTTCCACCAGTATAACTCACCTTGTTGTTTTACTGCCATGCTTCTTTTGTTTTGAAGGCCTGACTTTACAGGACACGGTATGTATATGTTATGCCAATGTTCTCCCTCATCTAACCCCAAACATTCTCAGTTATATTCATGTCTAGTGACTGGGCTGGCCAATCCTGGAGCATCTTGACCTTGGTCACTATCAGGAACTTTGGTGTGGAGGAGAAAGTATGAGAAAGACTAGCATCCTGCTGAAGAAGTTGCCCACTCTGAAAGGTAATGGCCAAAAATAATTTATCGATAACTAAACAATGATGTTGCATTTGCCAAAGCCCACAGCTTGTAGAAAGGGTGAACAGTGGAAAAGCGGCAGTAGGTTGAGTTTTCTGATGAGTCATTAATTCAACTGTATTCTAATCACAACTACTGACCCATTGGAAGCCGCGTGAACAGTCAGCTTCGGTAGAGGAATATCATGACCTGCGGTTACATCAAGTATGGGGGTGAGCTGTAGATCTGCCCACCTTCCAAAATTCTCCAGTCGGGTGGCCCTCCTCCTCATAATTTGGGGTTAGATGAGGGAGGAGGCTTGGAAGATGAAACTAAATAATTTAATGAAGTCGATCTGGGAGTCGTGCAAGACTGCTTTCTTTGCCATTCTCGATGATTTGATCAGTTTGTTAATGGAGTCAGTGCTGAGACGTATCAGTACTCTATGTTGAACATCCATATCATAAATACTCGGATATGATGATCTTAAAATGTGACCTTTTGTGGTGTCTGAAGAATGTGTGTCTGAATCTGATTATTTTTGCACTGTTTTGGAACAGAATGAAAATGTCACCACTGAGGTTCACTCATCTTAATGCTATAATCCACTGGTTGGCTTACGTAGCAGGCAGAGTGCAGCTTCCCTTCCAATATGCACAAGTAGATGGACTGGCAATACCATGGTGTAGTGGTCTCCAAAGTGCGGTTTGGGGGCCATTGCACATTCTAAAAAACTAAAACTAAAAAACTAACATTTCGGCACATTTGACTCTCCGAAACATTCATTTAATATTAAAGTCATTAATACCAAAGACGTATTGATACGTTTTTTTAAACCCGAACGCTCTCTCCTAAAGACGTTTTTATGTTTTTTTTTTTAGGGGAGGCCAAAAGAGGTGATAACGACAGTTTTAAGCCATAAAAACAATCATAAGGGGGCAGGAATGAATTTGATAGCATGTACAGTATTTACAAGATGAGCATGGAGGAGTATAGTGTGCAGAAGTTACGCATTATAGATACATTTTAACGCATACACACACACACACATGCATGGGTATACCCACTATAGGCCCAAATTTGAAAATTGGAAGTAGTTCATGGTGTTACATTTGTAAATAAATTGTTATTGTGATGGAGAGGCTACATCATCGACTGTGGTAATGTTGTTTAAATATTTAAGTTATCACGAAAGCACAAAATTGAAGGGAAAATTAAGCTTTAACTTTATTTTTTCCCACAAAGCTGTTTTTCTCCCTTTATTTTTTTTGTTAGGAACTGATATTTTCCTGAAACTTACCTATATGTTCTAATGGAAAGGAAAAAGGTAGAAACACAGTCTTTTTTTCTGATGAAAGATGAGAGTCTGATCTTTCTTTTGGTAGGTTAAGGTGTTTATATGTTGCATGTTTACATACGAGGCATAGAACAAAATATTCTTTGTGCCTTGAAAAATCAGTCAAATTCAGATAAAATGGCCGTTACTGAAGGAGTTCAATTTTGAAATTTTTTTTAGTATATCGCACCAAAATACATGTAGTATTACATAGTACTTTTGTATTACCATGTCAACACAATGTATGTAAATGCTTTCCATATCCACGCTTGTTTTGTTTTTTAAGCCTAATTTGGCCTATTTTCTGCTTTCTTATTTAGCTATTATATTATATTAGCTTGACATGATATTTGAATGTCACAGATTGTAAGGGAAAGTTTTTGCTTTATTGATTTACAATTGATTGGTTTAACTTGACCAGTGTCTAGGTGGTGGTGGTGGTGGTGGTGGGGCTTCTCAGCAAGGATGGCCTTGCTGAGAGATGAGCGTGTCGAGCAATTATAGCCGGAATAATAACACACTGATGGGGTGACACGTTTCGCTCCAGCGATCAGCAAAGTTCATACGAAGTTCTAATTAAACGCTAACTCGTTTACAAATGAACGCACTCACACATTGGTGTGCTTAAGTGCGGCGAGCGTCATTAGCAGCGGAGCGTGATGGAAGAACAACAATGTCAAACGGGGGGCTGTACATGTGCAGCGTTCATCCTCACATGAGTAGCAACTCAACTTTTACAGTAGAAACTAATGACTGTGTTTAAAAAAAAAAAAACGCTCAGGTTGTGTTCACCTTTGACCTTTTTGGTTGGTTCCATTGGCCAATAGCCCTGACTCATTAACAGAGGCCTTTGGTTTTACTAGGTTAGGATGTTTTTCCTTAAACCTGTCTTTAGTCCTGATTTTACACAGCAATTTCTTTGTAATGAGTTGAAGAAAAATCAATCTCCAGTTCAATTCCGGTGGCGCCGGCCGGGAACTCCTGAAGCTGCGAAACCGAATTTCATTTTACACTCATGCTTGTCTTACCTTGACTCGTCAGAATGTCTTTTGGCACGAGGCGACTATTCCGTTTGATCTGAGCGAGCGCCAAAACGTAATCAGTTTTACGATGAGCTGGAGCCGAGAGAAGCGTACAGCAAAGTGGCGGGGGAAGAAGCGGGAACCAAAAAATGTCTTGACGTTTGCCTCCAATGATCTTCAGAGTCTTTCGGATGAGCACACGTTCGTCTTTTGTGGAGGACTTTTTATGAACGGACACTAAGCTGGAGTATTCATATTACCCATGGTGCTTTGCGGTTTACCCCCATGTAGGCGTTTTAGAACATCCACATTTGTGTCATTCAGCCATCTTTGATAGAGTTACGGGGTTATGCTGGAGCCTATCCCAGCTGACTTTGGGATGGGGTTACAACCTGGACTGGTCGCCAACCAATCACAGGCTGCATATATAAACAAACAATCATTCACACTCATATTCATAACTATGGACTATTTAGAGTCCAGATATTCTTGATCTCCTGACTGTGTGGCCAACATGCTAACATTCGAATCCCTCATATTGTCATTGCATTTGTATATAGCTATTATAAAAGTTTACTTTCCTGACAATTGAATATAATTGGTGCCCATTTATAAAACAAAATATTCATATTCAGGATGTATTCCAGCATCTTTTGGCAGTAATACCTTTTAAATCTACCCACTATTTCATCACATGCCCCAATTGTTTGGTAAAGTGACGTTTCAATGAACCTTGTGCTCCTTCAAGAACGCTGCCACCTCTGGCCACTAGATGGCATTAAAGCACCGACTATACGTGCAACGTGTTTGCTGCCACTGGAAGTCTGATGGGGGAATTTCACCTAAATAAAAAGCAAGGTGTAATTAAAGTGACGCACTATTAATTGCACCTACACAGGAGTGTACTTTCTCCATACCATGGGACCACATAGTCCGTAGCAGGCCTATATACTCCATGTATATCACAGTATTTACTTATGTAGTTTTTCATTTAATAGAAAAGACCATTAAAAAATGCACATTTTAAGTTTTTGCAGGGAACCATATTTAAGGTCATTTTGTTTCACAAGACCATTAAACAGTATTCAGTTTTTAATTATGTGACTATAATATGGAAACTACATTTAGTCACCTCAGGCGAGCCATTATGTTAATTGTTTTGACTACAGCAATAAAATAACCTTGTTTTCCCTCCAATAAAACAAGAGTGTATGTCTGAAAATATTACTATAATAACCTTAGAGTTATTATTGGGTCCGTGGGACTATTTTCATTTAAAAAATACACCTTAAGCCCCAAAGCTTTCATTTGTACGTTTCGTTTCTGTACGTTATTTGAATGTTTAGAAACCAAAAGTGCACAAATAAAAAACAATGCGATTTGACTTTTGACTTAAAAACACATTTAGTCTCAACGTTGGGCAAAAAAGCTGTTTAATAGCAACCCCATCATTTAAAAATGTGCAATTCTTTTGTTCATATATCAAGTGATGAAACACCTCCAAGGCATTTCCTAGCTCTGTTTAATAATCCCTGCTTCATCCAGGGAATATAACTTCATATGTCAACTAAACAGCCTGACAATCCAACCTAAAACGTTGCTGGACGCTTCCACGTCCCAGAACTTCCACTTGGAGATCATTTGGAGTTGCATGAATTGATTAAAGCTACTGAAGGGGGAAATGTTGTTTTCTAAAAGGGAATAAAGAAATTATTCACCTTTTTAAAAATAATTACTCAAAAAAAAAAAATCTGGAATTGTTTGCATAAAAGAGGGAATAAAAAATGTATATACATTTAGCTGTGGTTGCATTTAAATGTAAACATATTTTCGCAACAGAACATGAATATTCACCTTTTGTGTCATCTCGAAACGCCACTGCATAATAAATGAAAAAAAAAATAAACAGAATATTAAATCAAATAATGACAAGCAGGAAGGAAATGGATGAAACCAACGCGTTATGCAAACGAACTCACAAATAATAATAATAATTATCATAATTTTTAACCTCCTCTTAACGTTTTGTGGTTTTATATTTTGGGGCTTAAGCAGTTAGAACACTAATAACTCTAAATGTAAAATCATTTTCATCGAATTCACAATTGTATCCGGCCAAAGAAAACGCCTACAAAAATAGAAACCATTTAACTGAATTTACATAACGTAAACAAAGTAACTAATCTGAATTAATCATAAAAAAATGCACACGCAAATGCGCAATATATGTCCGGAATAATAATAAAAAAGAACCATAAATAACAACACAGATACAAGACATGTAGATTATGAAGGATTTTTAACAAAAAAAAAATCTGAAATATTCATTCAAAAAGTGCCCCAGTGGAAAAAAAATGGAACCATGACTTTTAAAGTTATACAATATTTACAAAAGTGGATCAAAAAAAATCCTGGTGACATAAATCCTTACAGATATTAAACCCATCCTGCATGTTAGTGCCAAAAAAGATAATAATAATCATAATTATAATAATAATAATAATGTTTTTGGTGGACCTAATCATCAATATCTTCATTTTACTCCTGCTATTAATGATTATATTTGTTTTTTTTTAATGGAATTATCAACCTCAGCTGTCTGAGAATAAATAAGAGCAATAAAATGAATGCAAAGCTGATAGAGTGGACTCTTTAGTTGCCCCCCCCAGCAAACAATCAACCAGCTATATATATATATATATATATATATATATATATATATATATATATATATATATATATATATATATATATATATATATATATATATGGACCCCATCCTGCTGTTTTTTGTGTTGCAAACAACAACATCCTCCATGTGTTGTTGTTTCCTTGACACAATGGTGTCTGCACCTTGGACTCACAGTGCTGGGCTGGTCTCCTCAGAACACAACAACATGTTCCTCTAGTTCCTTTAGAAGAAGGTGCTTTCCTCCTCACTGCAGTCTATGATACATAAAAGAGCCACTATTAAGTGATTTGTATAAATAAAGAGCAAAAAAAAAACAAAAAACAAAAAACCGAGGGGTTCATTGAACCGGGGTCTGGACCCCGTGGTGGGGCGGCGTGTCCCCATACACGTCCTCGCTCCCCGGCAGAGCTCCTCCGGGAGGCGTCATTCGTTTCTCCTTCTGTCTCCTGTTACAAAACCAAACCCTGACCACTTCTTTCTCCAGATGCAGACTGTCCGCCAGGGTGATTATTTCCGACGCTGCAGGTTTTGGGCACTTCAAAAAATGGCTCTCCAAGGCCCCCTTGACGCTGACCTCGATCGAGGTCCGTTTTTTCCGTTTCCTCCCCTGTGCGGCGATCTTGTCCAGGCTGGTAGGGCTGCCCGAGGTGGAGTCGGCCTCCTCCAGCCACTTGTTCAACAGAGGCTTCAGCTTGCACATGTTTTTGAAGCTGAGCTGCAGGGCCTCAAACCTGCATATGGTGGTCTGGGAGAAGACATTCCCGTACAAGGTCCCCAGGGCGAGTCCCACGTCCGCCTGCGTGAAGCCCAGCTTGATCCTCCTCTGCTTGAACTGCTTGGCGAACTGCTCCAAGTCGTCCGAGGTCGGCGTGTCCTCGTCCGAGTGGTCGTGGTGGCTCTGCGGTCGGTGCTGGTGCTGATGCTGGGACGGGGGGTGGCTGTGCTCGCTCAGGTGCGGGCTGTGGTGGTCCTCGTGAGGGTCCCTCAGGTTGTGGTGGTGCAGCCCCTGGCCGCTGCCCGGGATCAGCCCGTTGACGCTGAAGCTCGGCTGGGAGTAGATGAGGCTCTGGCCGTTGGTGGTCGCCATGCTGGGGATGTGCGCCGCCGGCGCCGTGGTGGTCCTCCACGCCCGCGCGTCGTGGTGGTTCTGGTGCACGAGATGGGACGGCCGCGACTGGTGCTGCAGGTTGCTGCTGGAATTGTGCATGTCCTCCCGGGCGCTCTGCACGGCGGGTTTGATGTCCTGG
This sequence comes from Doryrhamphus excisus, assembly GCF_030265055.1. Taxonomy (NCBI): domain Eukaryota; kingdom Metazoa; phylum Chordata; class Actinopteri; order Syngnathiformes; family Syngnathidae; genus Doryrhamphus; species Doryrhamphus excisus. Next base: position 4,534,731 of record NC_080482.1, read on the forward strand.
TCCGCGCCGAGCGGGCTGGTGGACCAAGGCGCCGCCTCGCCGTGGGACAGCGCGGTAATCCACTGGTGCGCGTGGCTCAGCGCGTGGCTGTTGCTCTGCAGCGGGTAGTCGCTCTGCAACAGGCTCTGCGCGTCCCGGTACGCCGCGGCTTGCTGCATGGCGCCGGGCTCCGAGTGCACGATGGAGGCGCTGGAGGTGAGGATGCTGTAGTGGTTAGACGCTGCGGTCGCCATGACGCTCGGAGCCGGACTGGTAGCTCTTATTCAAAGAAACTCGCATTTGACAGATCATCTCCTGCCGACAGGCGGCTCCCAGGCGCTTTGCCGAGTGAGCGCCGGAGCGCACCTGGATCCGGCTCCGCCTCGCCAGCTCATTGGACGTGGGGGGGAGTGATGGACGTGGTTGCTCTGGGCGACGGCGCGCTGATTGGCTGCGGGCTTTTCTCCCTTTGTTGATTGGGGTGCGAGTGGAGGCTGAGAGGAAAAGGAGCGTTGGAGTGCGGCACGGAGGGGACGCGGCGGCGGCTTCGGCGGGGCGACTGTAAGATAGTTGATTTATTTGCATGATCGCGTATGTCATGCCTGAAAATCGTCTGTTGAGTGGGACGACACGCAGCATATTTTTATGGACCGATGCTGCTAATTGTTGTGATGTGCGTATTCATGCAATTAAATGTCCTTATAAAACGTCCTGATTTATTTATCTTTAATTGCAGCTTCATAAATCTGCACTTTATAAACCTTACATTATAGCAGGTGAAACGTTTGTGATGGTGTGCTCTCCATATATTTGTCATCCTGGAGAATTTTGCCATTTTTTATTACACTATATTCAATTAGATTACAACACAGAAAATATAACATAATAACAAGCTTATTTAAACCCCTGCCATTGTTTTCTAATGTGACATTATTTGTTGAGAAAAATTGAGGAACTTAAAAGTACACTTCATTGGAGCTTCAAGCCAAATTTTAATATCAGACACTAATATCTAATAGAAATATTTAACATGGCATTCAGGTGAATATAAATAATGAATAATGCAATTTGGAGGAAGGTGTTAGTCCATTTTGTCAGTTAATATTGTAAATTGTTGACTGTAAGAGGAAAAAAATAAACAAAAAAGCCAACTAAAATGAAAAACATATTTCAGAAATGTTCAATTTAAAGAAAAAAGACTGAAATTATGATAATAATAATTAATAATAACACAAATCATTGTATTTGCATGTATATAAAACCATTTTTTTTAGTTTTGAGTTTTTAATTTGTGGCACAGGTTGGAAAAAGTGTGGACACCCATGCTTTTTAAAAAAAAATTAAAAAATTAGGTTAATCACAAAAGCTATTTTATTGAAAAATAATAGCGACAAGGATTATAATAGCACATCTTAACACGATTCTTTTGTTTAGCACATTTTCTGGCATGCAGAGACCACTGTGAGAATCTACTACATCACCAAAAAGAAATCTTTCCATTATCTCCAGGACTTCAGTCATTCATAAAGTTTAATGGTGTGTGCCAAACTGGCCGCTCATCACCCAGTCAAGCACAAATAGACAAAAATGAATGAAGAGGCAGTTTAATGTCCAGATTGGGGCCTCCAGTCCGAGAGCAGAGCGAGCAGCTCTCCATCCCGTCCCAGCTGTCGTCCCCTGGGTCAGCCTCAGGGACCAGGACTTTGTCCGGAGAGGGGACATTCCTGGCCCACCACTGCTGGTTGCCATAGGGAGACGTAAATGAAACAACAGCAGTGGCGTGGCTGCTTCTCCCTCCCCCTCTCCCTCCCTGCATGCTCCTGTGCTATCTAAAGACCTCTATTTAGAGAGACTCTGCTGTGGGGACAAAGCCTGGTTGGGGATAAAGGAGGGAGGAGTAAAGAGCACAGAGTCCTGAGAGGGAGAAAGGAGCAGAACACTGAAAAAGATGAGAGAGATTATGTCCCTCCTCAAAGCTGCTCCTCACACTCCACTGAGATGAAGCAAACAAGGAGAAAAACTTTGAAGGTAGACCCCCACTATCACATAGAAGACATCGCCGATTCCTCAATAAGTAACGTGGTTATTAAACAGAGTATCCAAAACAACAACATTGTAGTTGAACGTATACACTTCCATCAGTACATAATGCATTGCAGTTTTACACCTCTACAAAGTACCAGTGCAATATAAACATATTGGGAAATTATTAACTCTATGACGCAATTAAAATCAAAGCTTGTTGAAAATATGTTTTCTTTTAAAAACATTTGGACTACTTTTTTGGAATTCTATGCGTGGTAGTTGACTGTAGAAAATGCAATATTCACAATACGACAACTGCAAACAAAGACCGGAAGTTCTGTGTTGTCTTAGTTAACCGCAAACTGAACATTTCAAGCACCGTTCCAAATGATGCTAAAACCAATTTGTATTTACAGTATGCTGCTTTAGCTAATACCCATTAAAAAAACTCCCATTCTCCTCATTTTCCCGTATTTCCTGACATTTTTGTAGTTTATTTTTACAAAAGAGTTCCTATGTTTTCAAACACAAATGTTTGCTACGAGGCTGCACGGTGGTTGAGTGGTTAGTGCGCAGGCCTCACAGCTAGGAGACCCGAGTTCAATTGTGTGGAGTTTGCATGCATGCGTGGGTTTTCTCCGGGTACTCCGGTTTCCTCCCACATTCCAAAAACATGCTAGGTTAATTGGCGACTCGAAATTGTCCATAGGTATGAATGTGAGTGTGAATGGTTGTTTGTCTATATGTGCCCTGTGATTGGCTGGCCACCAGTCCAGGGTGTACCCCGCCTCTCGCCCCAAGACAGCTGGAATAGGCTCCAGCACCCCCCGCGACCCCTGTGAAGATAAGCGGTAGAAAATGAATGAATGAATGTTAGCAACTTTAGCAGAATATGGTTTAGAGTTGCAACTAATGATTATTTTCTTATTGTTGATTAATCTGAAGCTTGTTGTTTCGATTAATCAACTAATTGGTTAGGCCCCCAAATGGTTCACAAGATATCAGAAAAGATCTGGTAAACATGTCACTCACTGTTTTCCAAAGTCAAAGTTAATGTGTGTGATTAATCTTGTTTAATCTTGACCTAAAACACAAAGATGATAGGTCTGCTTTCATGGGTGACTGAAGAAATTAAAAATATTCACATATGAGAGGTTGTTTACATTTTGAAAGAAAAAAATAATGATAATTCCAAAATTGTTGTCGATTAATTGGATAATAAATTAATCAGCGACTCATCGATTAATTGCTGCAGCTCTAATATGGTTTATGACTTTGCCAACAATGCTTGGAAGTCGTCAAGACTGAGCAAATTGCTGCTTTAAGAACACACGGATGGTTTCAGCAGTAAGCCTCCAAAGCTTGATGGGAAACCCACCAAGTGTGTGTTCCACTTCCAAGTGGAACTCTTCTCAAAGTGGAGCCGAGTGGGCCTTTAATGTAGATCATTTTATAGGCTAATAATCCTATGAACGGATTCAAGTCATAAAAGATAAAGTTTCCGGGCACGGCTCAGTAATTCATTCTGGTAATACTGAACATTATTGTGGCGTAACTTCGAAATCGGCCAAATCAAAAGAACATTGTGGTAATTAGACTGTAATTCATGGAATTACCACATCGCCACACAAGCTTAAATAGTCGTGTTGGGAGAAACGCAAAGCACATTATTTTAATGATGTAATATGCAAAATATGTCTTGTTTCAATTACATGCTTTAATAATGCATAAATGATGTGGGCCTTGTTATTTGGACTGCAGGGTCCGCAGTTATTCAATCACTTAGTGGGGCCAATGTGTGGGGGGCCAAGCTACCTCCTCTTGTATATGTAAGAAAAAGAAAAAAACCCTTCAAAGAGCACCAAGGGCCACTGACATCCAACATTTAAGCGTAGAAACATGAACAGCAGACAATGTAAGCGTTAAATTAACAGTGGGATAATTATATGACCCGTGTGCGCTAAAGATTCAATTTCTAATGCTCTAATTAGGCAACCGACTCCCCATACATCAGTTCACATTACGCTGCCATTTTCTCACTAGAAAGCGTCCTGTGAGTGGAAATAATTACATTTGTTAAGACACGGGTCGTGTAATGAAGAGAAAGCAAGGAGGGGCCGGTAAAATATGTTATGTTTTCAACATGGCCTCAAGTCTAAAATGGTGATTTTAAAATTGGATGGGCGACAACTTAAAATGTGCTCAGCAAAAAACATGATTGTTTTTTTTCCAAAAGGTGAGACCGAATTTATAGTGTTTTTCAACTTCCTTATCAAATGACTGGCACTTGTAGCTTCCTCTTGCTCAATGGCGTTTTTTTTTTTAGTAGTCTCACTCAATAAATCTTGCACGGACACTGTGATAGCAGCTAGTCGGGTGCTTTGTTTGGGCTCTCAATTTAGTGGAACGATACAGTACAGGGCAAACAGACTAGTTCGTTACATGCAACACTGTACAAAAACCAAGACAGTGTATGAAAACCAAGGCAAAACCTAACATGTAAAAATACTGGACGAAAAGAAAGAAATATTTGACTGTAGCTAACATACATGTTCCAACATAGCATTTAAAATGAATATCTGGCTGGAATTTCATACCAGGCAAATTTTGACAATGCCCCTGGCAACAATAACCAATGATTTTTTTTGCTGGGACGAAATGCATTATGGAATAGAGTTAAATAAAAAAATAATATAAAAAAATATATAAGAAAATATATAAAAAATGTAAAAACATATATTTTTTGTTTTAAACTCGTATTGGTACATGCATTGTCATGTACTTGAATGTTAAGTTGCTGTGTGATGAAATTAAAATTTATATTAAAAAATATATAAAAATTTACAAAAATATTTTTTGTTTTAAACTCATATTGGTACTTGCCCTGTCATGTACTTGAATGTTAAGTCGCTGTGCGATGAAAGTAAAAATTAAAATTTTAAAATTAAAAAATAAATAAGAAAATATATTAAAAAATGTAATTTTTTTTGTTTTAAACTCATATTGGTACTTGCCTTGCCATGTACTTGAATGTTAAGTTGCTGTGTGATGAGTTTAGCATTTTTTTTGACAGGTTGTTATATTGAGTAATAAATGACCTCCTGCCGTTGCCAATGGATTGACATCCTGGCGAGAGGCGGGGTACACCCTGGACTGGTCGCCAGCCAATCACAGGGCACATATAGAGAGAAACTACCATTCACACAGAGTCTCATATTATCCTAGCATCTATATTTGTGGAACGTGGGAGAAAACGTAACAAAACATGCGCTGTTTAGGTTTTTTGATTTCAGGCACCAAAAATGGCTGCCAAGGCCTTACTGCAAGGCTTACATAACGAGAGCTGACCCACGGTTTTCATGCGTGGTGTAATTGTTGTGGGCATCAAAGGAGAATGAGATTGACAGGCTGTAAGGGCGGATTAATGCGGCGGCCGGTGACGACATAGTGAGGCATGAGGGAGGGAACGAGAAAGAAGATGTGGGATGAGGAGGAGGAGGAGGGGGGGGGGGTGAAATAGTTGAGGAGGACAAAAAAGTGTGGAGAGAGTTAACCAGAAGGGAGAGCATTAATTGCATGCATTGAGCTCTCTTTTTTTTGCAGAGTCCAAGGTGCGGGCTCTAACCCCACTCTAGCAGCCCGCCGTGATCTGAGCCAGCTCTCAGACTGCCGTATTTCAATACAATTAGGCCACTCAAAGGCCTGCTTAAAGCTGTACCCTCAACACACACACACACACACACACACACACACACACACGGACAGCAACATCCCCTATGGGTCCCCTCCATTGTCACAGTGAGGTGTATTCTGTCCTTCTTTTTGAAGCTCTGGATGAAGAGACCACCCCGGGGAGTGGAAAAAAAAAAGGCAGGATTACCTCACTTTCTCTCCTTTTTTCTCTTACCTTTCATATCTCTGCCTCTTTATCATTCTTTTTTGCTCCGTTGCTTTGCTTTAACCTCTGAAGTCTATCAGCTCAGACGGCCCTAAATCAGAGTTTTGGATAGAAGACACACATCTTCTACAAGAAGAAACAAGAAAAGCGATGAGGTGTTGGTGTGATGGATGTCAGTACGGGACTGCTTCAGCAATATCACCCCCCCCCCCCACACTCCTCCATTATTCAGACAGTCATATATTTCAACAAGTGGCGGAGACCGTGTTGCTCCTTGGCTCATCCCCGTTGGCAGCGTTCTCCTCTGTGTTGTATTAAGGGAAAGCTCTTCACAATAGCAGACTTCTCTTGGCTGCGTTTCAGTGTCTCGTTCCCCAGAAAGCATTTAAAACCGATTACCCAACCTAACGCTACAGCTCCCCTATAAAGGGGGGGCTGTGGAAGAGAGGGGGACAGGGGGGCTGGCACATTAACACCTGCAATATTCCACAATAGAATCAATAGATTAACAGAATAATCTACACAATGAGGTCTTTGATTCGCGTGCCTTGGCAGGGAATAAGGCCAGCATTGGCAAACCTGGTGTTTTTTTTTTTTCATTTTTCATCTTTGCTTCAGATGAGCTTTTGATGAATTTTAACCCCTGCATCTGTTTTTTTTTTGCATGTTCATGAAAAGGAGAGGGGGTGACTTTTTGAAGGGTGTTAAAACAGAAGCTCACCCTTAGAAGCTTCCTCTGTTTTTCTGTCTCAGGAAGCACGTAAAGAACGAACGAGCATGTGTGTGTGTGTCAGAGCTACGCTCCCATCACTCATGTGGGGCTCGATTAGCCCCACGTGTGTCGTTCGTCAGACGAAGAGGCAGAGCAGATGGCAGGAGATGCACGGTGTTACCATGCTGCTGCACTATGTAACGCTGCTCTAATTGAAACATCAATACGGTCCTGTCAATACACAAAACAACAATATCCACACAGGAAAAAAAAAGCTGTTTTTACACTTTGAAAAGTTGAAAGGCAACTCTGTAATTAATAGAAAGTAAGTTACGGTATTTGCTTTCACCCCCCTCCCTTGGTTTCAGGTGTCTTGAATATCTTAAAATGAATAAAAAAAAACATCATGTGGTTTATTTGTACAGTGTGGAGGTGGTGAAGGAGCCATGGAGGAAAATTAAAAAGAGATTTTCCTCTGTAGCGCCTCCTTTGTGGCACATTTTTTAATGAATTGATAAAGACTTGAGGGTGTTCACATGGCTTTAATTTGATGTTACCGTAGAACTCAGTGGAGAACAGAGAGAAATTAGGCGGCTAGAAATTAATTTGTTATTTGTCCAAGCCAATGGGGAGTGACGAAAACCCCTTAATGAAAGACATTTCCGACTGTCTGGATTGTGAATTCACACTTCAGCCAAGTGGAAAAAGACAAACATATCTGTTTCTAACCTGTGGAACCGGTGGGTGGGCGGGGACGTTGTTTTGAAGGAATGATTTATGCTTGTACTGTCGGGTGACAGAGTGATGGAGTTCTAAACCCGAGTCGGTAATCCACCTTAGGAAGCGACGGGGCTGATTTATGATTATCTAATCACTGCATTGTTGATTGAAGTATTTTTCAAACCACTTAATTTTTCCTTCTGTTCTCCACCTGATCTTCTGTTCTGCACCGTTGCTGCAAACATCCATTATGGTTCAAAGTTCCGATGCTGTTATTTGATCTGTTGATATATTTTCTTGTCACAGCATGACCAGCTGCTGCTGTTATTACATTTGAAATCATTTATTATTACCACATACCTTACAAACAAATGCAAACATTTCAAGCCGGCCGCATATACGCGCTCCAAAACAATGATTTATTGTGAGAAATATTTCTTCTAAAAAGGTGAAAGAGTCTAGTGCAGGGGTGGGCAAACTTGAATGTTAAGTTGCTGTGTGATGAAATTAAAACTTCAAACTTTTTGACTCGTGGGCCGCAAATGTCCGAGTGGCCAGAACATATATTTAACACACACACACACTATTTTATGCTTATAATTTTACTTGAATTATTTGTCTAATTTTCAGGAGCACTTTAAACATCACACCACATCAAACTATGTCATTTAATTTTACAGTTTTGTTGTGTGTTTTTTTTTTTTTTTTTACGAAATAAGACATCCGACTTGCAAGTCATGTGTTAAAAGTTTAAATACTACTAGCGGGCCGGATTCAAATGCTTGGTGGGCCGCATGTGGCCCCCGGGCCGTAGTTTGCCCACCCCTGGTCTAGTGTTAAGCATTGTGAACTTTATTAAAGGAAAACTGCACTTTTTCTGGAATTTTGCCAGTCATCCACAATCCAAAAATATGAACTAGCTATGAGCTATGAACTAACTATGAGCTAGCTAACAAAGCACATCATTACGGCCTACCTATAAGCACAGGAGCTTACGACAATGTCATAGAACCAACAACACTTACAGTGTCTCCTCTCATTGTGATGGCTGTGTCTTCCAGCACAAGACTTGGATAAAAAAAACCTGACATCTTGTTGAGTTTTTGTAGCAAAATTGAAACTTTAGTCATTTTGACTCTGCGACACAAACATAGAAAAACTTTACAGTGTTAAACTGCAAATGCCTGCTTCATTTTATTTCCATTCACTTGTAAACCAATCACTTCCTGTCCACACACACATTTATTGCAACACACGTGAACAAAAGTTTTGATGACTTGTTTCGTCTGATTATATCTACTATATTGGGTAATATGATTGTAAAGGTGACTATAGGGGTGTTATTTTATGTCCAGAGGGCTCTAATAATGGGTCGTAAAAAGTTTTTCTATGCTATGCTAACTATGAAAATATTCCATTTATAAATAAGGAATAATTCTTGGCGGAAATTCACTTATCATGTGATAAATGAGGGATTCATGTATTACGTGATTATACATGTGTTATTATTGTCATGACTTTTTATTCATATGTTTTTACTGTTTTACAGTTAGGTGTTAAACGTGAGCATCATCAATGACAACATCATAGAAACAACAACACTGAGAACACTTGTCTGCTCTCATTGGGATGGCTGTGTCTTCCAGCACAAGACTTGGATTAAAAAAACCCCTGACATCTTGTTGAGTTTTTGTCGCAAAATTGAAACTTTTTTGTCTGTGAGACGAGCGGTGTAGTCGTTTTTACTCTGCCAGATAAATATTGTTTTTTTTTATTGCCATGTAATATGCTGTGTTGTAACACACCTACTGGGATTTAATTAGACTGCTTTTGCATGCAAAGGAATGTGTTAGTTACACTATATAAAAGTGTATAGTAGATTATTTAATTACCCTGTTTTTACAAAATTGTGTCCTGTGTATTGAAAATAAAAAAATAAGCTCATGTTAAGTCAAATAAAAATGTTGTGTTTACACAATACAACTGTGCGAAAACAGCTTGACAATGATTTCATCATGTTCTATTCTATTGCTTCAAAATGATTGTTCAAAAGAAACATTTTTTCCTCTCTTTTCAATAAAGATATCTCAAAATAACACATTTTAAATGGTATTGTAATACCGTGATATTGTGAGATTTTTGCCCAAGTTTATCCTACTGTCAGAATCCATGCCTCGTGAGAAAGATCTTGCCTGTCTCAATCCCATCAAACAACTATGAGAAGAATATTCTTCTGGATGAATGGAGCAAATCTGCAAAATGTGGGCCCACAATGACAGTGAATCCGAATCTTCAAATTAATCAACGACTGTATTCGTCTCTGAAGATTTGATCTCGTCTCAACGAGTGTTTAACGGCTCACAAGAGTGAGAAGATCCTCAGCCATCAGGGATTCCACAGTGTATATTATGAGGCTGGTGGAAGTGGGAGCGCTGTAACAGATAAGACTGTACACAGTGCTTTCAATTATTTCTCGCCGCATCAAAAAAAAATCAAAAAAGCATCGAAAATAGAAGCACAGTGGGGAGTACAGTATGACAAACCTATAAGAAAAGAAAGAAAAACACAGAGTGAAAACAGAACTCCCAGGCTGGTGAAAGCTCAACAAAGAGTGCGTATTGCCGGAGAGGGGAGGCGGGGAGGGGGGGGGGGGGGGGATTGTATACAGATTGATGCTCTAATGACACAAAAAACCAATTCAAGTTAAGATGTTGTTGAAAATCTAAATTTAAATGCCTAAAAAGCATCTTTGAATGAGAGAAACAGGAAAAAAAGAGTGCACAACAAGACACGGGGGTGATGAATTGCTAACGTGTAAGTTTGTCTGGCAAACAGGCTTCTTGACATTGACCTCCATGTTGAATATTCATTGACAATAATTTGACATACAACATGTATGGATACATTGCCCTGTGTATGATACTGCCATAGATTTACTATGTGTACCGTGTATGTGTGTAAGTGATCTGTAAGACTGTGTACAGCGTTCAGTACTTGAAGCAAAGTTTTCCAATCTCACCCCCCCCCCCAAAAAAAAAATAAACAAAAAAACAAGCGAGCCGTCTCAGTTATATCTAACAGGCACCGTAATCCCAAATAAAAATCCCTACTACCGTTGAGTCTGTAACACACGGCAAGCTGAAACTCAACTCTGAACCCCCAATGTCACTTCCTGTCCGCCACTCACTCTTCTCCCCACATTTATATCAACACACATGATGTCTACTATATTGGGTAATACAAGTCTAAAGGTGACTATAACTGTTAATTCATGTTTAGATGGCTCTAATGACGTTAAAAAATGTACAGGAAAAATGATCTGACACATTTGTAGGTTAAATAAAAGGCAAATAAAGTAAAGAAACAAAAAAAAATGTTTTTATTTTCGAAAAGTTTCAATGCAGATCCAGTAGGTCCTGCGTCACACAAAAAAAACCTTAAACTGTATTATGGAAAGCAGGAAGTGAACAAATGTAACAGTTACTGATTGTAAAAGTACCAGATGGAGGGGTAGGATTTAATAAGCTTTGCTTCTTCCTACTCCTTTTGGACATGTGGAACTGTGAACTGATTATGTGATGCATTCAATTGTAATAAGATGCATGTTCAAATGAAATAAAACCATTACCATTACTATTACATAGTAGCTCTGAAGTTGGTAACCGATAACAAGATGGTGTTTAGAGCTGATACGGGATCACGTCTACCGAGATTGAAGTGCAAACGGGACGCTCGTTATGTTGCAGTTACAGATTAGTTTGTTTTGATAAATGTTTCCACAATGAAAGAACGATGCTCACCAGTCCAATTCATGACAGCAACCGAAAAAGTACCGAAAAAAATAGCATTATATGTACTTTTTGAAAATAAAAACACTTTTTTTGCGTTTTTACTTTATTTGCCTTTTATTTAACCTACAAATGTGTCAGAATTTTTGACTGACCCTGTATTTAGAAGGTCCTTCTCCAAGCTTTATTGTGCAAAAATATCGCCACCTACTGCTGTAGATGAATCTACAATAGTGCTTCCTCCCTGTAAGTGTTGTTGGGGGGGGGGGGGGGGGGGGGGGGCTTTAGAGACTTCTTGGGGTTTCTTCCAGGTTGGCAGGTCTTGAGTATCTTTATTCATGCTTGAATGATGCTGGTGCCAGAAACACATACAGTGGATTGCACAAAGAAATACACTAATATTTGTGTTTCCCATAAATGGCATTATACATAATACATACATACATAATGTTAAATTCTTACGCCTTTTTCTGTGACAAATAAAAAAAAAAATCAATAAATAAAGTGAATAATTTAGCATGTTGTATGTTTTGTCAGTGACTGTATGTTCTCATGTGGATGCTCGGGGTTAAATGAATCCCATATATTACCTTAGTAATCACGCTGAGCCAAGAAGCTACAAAAGAAGACTTGAGCCATGATAAACCACAATGATCCTTTCACAGTAAAAGCTTCAAACTGACAGATTACGCGTTCATTCAAGCAATGAAATCTTTTCTGCCCTCTAGCTCGTCAACACAAACAGATGACAGCCATCTTTTCCTGGAGCGGATCGCTCTCTTCTACTTGAGAAGCCTTTGGTGAGAAGGAGATGGAGGCTCAGAAAGAGAGAGAGATTTTTATTTCGACAAACCCCCACCCCACCACCACCACCACCACCATCCTAATGCATCAAACAAAGGACATCATTTGTAGGCCAAGTATTTTTCTGAGCGTCCCTCCCCTTGGCTCTGCATACCAATCAAATAAAGCCCAAGGAAACATGCTCACTGAAGGTGTGTGTGTGTGTGTGTGTGTGTGTGGTCAAGAGGTTGGAGGGTCTGTTTGTCGTTCCCTCCTCCAAACATCGATTTGTCCTTTTTTCCAATTTATTCCTCTTTGCTTCTACAATCCCTTCAGATGTGCCTCCAGGGTGAGAATTGGGGGTAAAGACGCTGTCAGGGCCATAAGCCAGTGGACTCTTGCAAAGACGTGTTGAAAGATGTACTGTATTGTTGCAAGATAGCAAAACACACCACCAATTATCCTCCCATTTAATACCCATCTCTTTTTCTACTCTGTTTATTTCTTCCTATATATCCGTGCACGGAGTGTTGTGTGCAGATACGATCAGAATAACAATATCATAAGCCCTGATTCACCTGTCTGATCCCGATCTCAGTGGCTCTGATTCTGACATTTTCAGATGTTATTACTCGGAGACAAGGATTTTTATCCAAAAGCCTCGACAGAGAAAGCAGCTTTGAAAAAAGAAATGCTGCATGTGCACAAATCCTCTCCGTGTATCTTTACAATGTCAGACATTTCTCACCCTAAGCGAATCCTGGCTCATCCCGACATGTGAAGTTGATCAATGCAGATATGTCAAGGGGGGAATTGAAATCCATAGAAAATTAGAGCATAGCAGTGATTTATTGGAGTAGTAAATCACAGCATGTGTCTTGTGTCGATGTACATCGTGCGTCTGGCCGGAATAGTGACATCAGCAACCTGCCACTTCCTGGATTTCCTTATGTGGTCATTATGAGGTCACTTCCAGAACGGCTCAATCAACGACACTGTCTAAAAGGGGCGAATGATACAGGCGGTGTTCACCAGAAGACCCTCCGGTGGGGGTTAAAAAAAAAACCACAGGAAAAATAAATAAAAATCAGCAAGCTGAAACTCAACTCTGAAACCCCAATGTCACTTCCTGTCCGCCACTCATTCTTCTCCCCTAGAAAACACATTTATAGCAACACACATGATGTCTACTATTTTGGGTAATACAAGTCTAAAAGTGACTATAACTGTTAATTCCTGTTAGAGGTGTTTAATGATGTTTAAATGTAGGTTAAATAAAAGGCAAATAAAGTAAAGACACAAAAAAAAGTGTTTTTATTTTTTGAAAACTTTCAATGCAGATCCAGTAGCTGAAAAACTTTACACTTCATTTTATTCTGAATCACTTCCTGTCCACACACACATTTATTGCAACACACATGAACACAAGTTTTGATGACTTGTTTTTTTCTGATTATATCTACTATATTGGGTAATATGATTGGAAAGGTGAATATAGGGGTGTTATTTAATGTCCAGAGGGCTCTAATAATGGGTCGTAAAAAGTTTTTCTATGCTCTAACTATGAAAATATTCCATTTATAAATAAGCAATCATTCTTGGCGGAAATTCACTTATCATGTGATAAATGAGGGGTTAATGTATTATGTGATTATACATATCATTATTGTCATAACCTTTATGTGCTGATTGGCCAGGAATAATTCATATGTTTTTACTGTTTTACAGTTAGGTGTTTAAACATGAGCATCATCAATGATGACTGGGATGGCTGTGTCTTCCAGCACAAGACTTGGATAAAAAAAACCCTGACATCTTTTTTTGTTTTTGTAGCAAAATTTTCCATCTGTTCCGCCTGTGAGACAAACGGTGTAGTCTTTTTTACTCTGCCAGACAAATACAGTGTTCCTTGTTGCCATGTAATATGCTGTGTTGTAACACACCTACTGGGATTTAATTAGACTGCTTTTGCATGCAAAGGAATGTGTGTATAAGTTACACTATTGGGTAATGTGATTGTAAAGGTGACTATAGGGGTGTTATTTCATGTCCAGAGGGCTCTAATAATGGGTCGTAAAAAGGGTTTGAACTATGAAAATATTCCATTCATAAAAAAGGAATCATTCTTGGCGGAAATTCACTTAACATGTGATAAATGAGGGATTAATGTATTTGGTGATTATACATGTGTTATTATTGTCATAACCTTTATGTGCTGGTTGGCTAAGAATAATTTATATGTTTTTACTGTTTTACCGTTAGGTGTTTAAACAAGAGCATCGATTCTGAGTGTCAAATCTATGAATAAATCTGAAAAAAACAATCTGCGAACATCAGAATAATAATAGATTTGTGTGGTGAGCATATTGTGACAAACTCCAAGAAGCTGTACCCTGAGCAAAATAAACAAATAAACAAAGAAGAGACTGCCAATCACAAGTCTCTTCCATCAAGTGTTGTTCCCAGGTACACCGCTTGCGTCCTAGGTTGTTTTTGTCCTGCTTTAATTGCGTCTTTTTGCACAGAGGAAGCACACGGCAGTGAGCGCTTCAACTAATGGAGAGGCCGTAATTGTGAATAGAGGCATTCAACTGAAGACCCCGTCCATGAATTACGCCGCACAATACCCAGTGCCAGGCTGCTCAGATCACCAACTAGTCACCAATCACGCACGTACACACCGAGGAGGAACGTAATCACACCTCTACAACAGAATGAGACGAGGAGAGGAGCTGCAGGGGAGGAGAGTAAGTGGAGAAAAGAAATTAGACAAGGAGTGAGGAGGTAGGGGAGGAGGAGATAGGATAGTGAAATTGATGTTTCCTACCATTTGATTTGGGTCATAGAGCCCAGGAGGCAGATCAGATACACACATAGACTTTACATCCACTTCTTATACACGGTTGCACATAAACACGTATCGTATCGGGTGCAAAATTCAAATGCACATTTTCAAAGACATCAACCACAAAGATGTACGTTGCAGTCTTGTCAGATCTCAGTCTCAGTAGCGGCGCTCAGCCAAACAAAGCATTAGGCTAAACACACAGAACGCAAGGTAAAACAGACATAACTATGTCTGACGTGGCGGCATTAAAAAAAAAAAAGGCACCTGTCATCGAGACATCAAGAAGCAACAACGCAATTAAGCACACCGTCTCTGCTCAATTACCGCCATATAATCACAGCAATTTACTTTCCTTTGTCGCACAGCCGGCAAACAAACACACGCCGGGTCAAGCCCACAATACAGAGGCTGATAACGCACGCACAATTAAAGCTATAGCTGAATCTTACACAACGTGAGGGGAACACTTTTTGTGTTAACTAATGTGCTTTCCTACTGGACAGGACCGGCTTTGCTCAGTTTGGGGCGGCCTGTTAGCAGTACCCCTGGAAACTGCAAAAAACAAGCTGTGTTGAACGCATCATTTAGAACAAGACCACCCACAAATGTCTCATTATTTTAATATAATTCATTCATTCATTTTGTACCGCTTATCCTCATGAGGGTCGCGGGGGGTGCTGGAGCCTATCCCAGCTGTCTTCCACCCTGGACTGGTCGCCAGCCAATCACAGGGCATATATAGACAAACAACCATTCACACTCACATTCATACCTATGGACAATTTGGAGTCTAATTAACTGAGCATGTTTTTTTGGAATGTGGGAGGAAACCGGAGTACCCGGAGAAAACCCACGCATGCACGGGGAGAACATGCAAACTCCACACAGAGATAGCCGAGGGTGGAATTGAACTCGGGTCTCCTAGCCGTGCAGCCTGTGCGCTAACCACTTTGGCCACTGTGCAGACTTTGAATATAATATAATATTCAAAACTAACTAAAGTATTTAATTTAATATTACCGTATTTTCTAGACTATAAGTCACACAAGGCCTAAAAAAAAAACAACATACATAAGTCGCACTGGAGTATAAGTCGCATTTTTTGGGGGTAATTTATTTTACAAACTACTTGACCAAAACAGACATTACGTCCTCTTGGAAGGCAAGTTCTAACATTAATAAAATAATAGAGAACAGGCTGAATAGATGTAAGATATGCTAACACAATGGTTATTCAGCTACACAAAAATAAACATGAACAGAAAAGGTGTCCTGTGTTTATGTAACATGAACATTTTTTTTCATTTATAAGTTGCTCTGGAGTATAAGTCGCAGGAACAGCCAACCTATGAAAAAAAGTGTGACTTATAGTCCGGAAAATACGGTAATTATACATTATAAGTTACACACATGTGTCTAAGGTGGAGAATGTAGCATCTCTGTGTTTTTGTGTAGATAGTAGATGCTAAAAAAGCTTGATCACTTAAAGATGATACTTGGATGGGAGATCAGCATCTCCATGTGCAGTTCAAACACTCTGGTAAAATGTCCTTAGTATTCCACTTTCCCACCCTCCATCATCTATTTTGAGTTTTATGCCAGAAGGTTAGTCTGATTCCTGACTATGCCCTTCCTGTCTTTCCAAAGTCCATGATAACCCAGGACCCCAAAGACTAGCCAGAGACCCTGTTGACAGAGATCAACAAAAAAAGGCCTTGATGCCTTTCTCCCAACATGCCTTGCTTATTTTTCTGAAATCCCTGGCAGGTACAGGAATGAAGGCTTAGTGCCGGCAGTGCTAATAAGGTGTGTGTGTGTGGGGATGGGGGGGAGGGGGCTGGAGGTCAGGGGGCTGCGACCTGGGATCACACTGTAATTACACATCACTGTCTCTGCGGTCAGTAGCGATGACTGACTTCTTCTGTTTGCATTGGTCCATCTAAACAAGCAGCGACGGCTAACGGTGAGTTCAGGGAGGATTAGTGGTGAAAAACAACAGCAAGCATAGTATGTCATTCAATCCATTTTTATTGCATTGTTTTACAAAGGCATCATCAGGACATGATTTATCCAGCCTCTGCAGCTATACGCTCACCTCGGTTTCCCAGTGTTCAAAGCCATACGGGCGGCAGACACGTTCTCACACTGCATGCGTATGGTCCTGTGTGGGTGGGGAGTGCTGCAGAGTGCACAGTGTTACACTTCGCAACGCTCCGACTGCCTCCTCTTCATTTGGTCTCAAGGTGCTCCTTGCCGAGCTTTTATGGTAATCTGGAAAAAAGTACTAATGAAATAAATAATAAATAAAAGGGATAAGAGTTTTTTTTTTTGTACTCAAAATTTGGGGTCATGAAGTGATCAGTGAATCTATAATAATATCAATCATAACCTTGTTGGTCAGCATAGAGTCATTCTAAAGCCATACACATTTTTTTTATAGTACTGCAATACTACACTACTGCTTTTTAAAACCATAGTAATATCCATGGGCTGCACGGAGGTCGAGTGGTTAGCGCGCAGACCTCACAGCTAGGACACCAGAGTTCAATCCCACCCTCACACCCTCTCTTTGCATGTTCTCCCCGTGCATGCGTGGCTTTTCTCCGGGTACTCCGGTTTCCTCCCACATTCCAAAAACATGCTAGGTTAATTAGCGACTCCAAATTGTCCATAGGTATGAATGTGAGTGTGAATGGTTGTTTGTCTATATGTGCCCTGTGATTGGCTGACCACCAGTCCAGGGTGTACCCCGCCTCTCGCAAGACAGTTGGGATAGGCTCCAGCTGGGTGGTCTTGTTCCAAATGATGCATTCAATATGGCTTGGTTTTTGCAGTTTCCAGGGGTACTGTTAACAGGCCGCCCCAAATTGAGCAGAGCCAGTCCGGTATGAATGTGAGTGTGAATGGTGCCCTGTGATTGGCTCTTGCCCAAAGACAGCTGGGATAGGCTCCAGCACCCCCGCAACCCTCGTGAGGATAAGCGGTAGAAAATGAATGAATGAATGAATAATATCCATTATTAAATAAATATGTGACTGTGTGTCAATCAAAGCTGAGAATCATTTTTGATGCTTTTGTTCCTTTAGATCTCATTCAATTGTACTGACATAACTAATGTTGTAGACACATTTGACTCTGTTTTCCCTCTGGATTAAATGTTGCATTGATTTAATCAGACTCCAGGTGAACAGTCTTCATTTATAACACAGACAGTTCAAGTTGTCGTTTATCCGTTCATGCTCAACGACTTGGTAGGACAGCGGACAGTCAGACTAGTGTTTGTCCGTCCTCTAAAGACGACCTGAACAGAGCAGTTGTGATTGAATGAGAATATTCCCGGACATCTTGTGAAGCAGACCTTAGACCAACCGTAGCATTTCACTTCAATGATCGGGCAGCCTTTGTGTTCAGTGTTGCAGGAAGCTGGAACCAATCAAAGCTGACTTTGGAAGAAATGTGGAGGACACCCTTATTCCTTGCCACGGAATGCCATTTTGAATAGGGTGAAATTTTCTGTAAAACGACTATTACCTTAAACATGGTATTGGCAAAAATGGGTGAAATTCCGCTGCTAAATTTGACTAATGTGACTACAGACACCTAAATGTATTATTGATTTCTTCCATATAGTTAATATACAGTCTGATATAGTTAATCTTCAAACAGCTAAAATAATGCATAAGACTAAAAATAACCAATTACCTAAAAATGTCATCCAATACTTGTCTACAAGAGAGGAGAAATATGATCTCAGGGAAGAACTACATTTGAAACACTTATATGCTAGGACTACGTTAAAAAGCCATAGCATTTCAGTATGTGGAATCAAACTATGGAATGGATCGAGTAAGACCCTCAAACAATACACAACGATGAGTGAATTCAAGAAACAATACAAGCAGTTGATGTTTGCTAAATACAAGGATGAAGAGTCTTGAACCAGTCATGATGTGCTATATATATCACTATATTGACACTTACTATGGTACACATTATGTCATTGGATGGTCATATCACCTTGTATTTCGGTATGTGTAAACTATATTTGGAAAGCAGGAAGTGAACAAATGATTGTAAAAGTACCAGATGGAGGAGTAGGATTTAATAAGCTTTGCTTCTTTCTACTCCTTTTGGACTTGTGGAACTGTGAACTGATTATGGGATGCACTCAATTGTAATCTGATGCATGTTTAAATGAAATAAAACCATTACCATTACCATTACCATAGGTCATCCATAAGGTGTAAAATTCCTCCCCAATATCCTTGCCCAGTCACGGTGTTGACTGGTATGCAAAATGCGATTCCTGTACTAAAAGATTCACATTAACTTCAAGTGAACCTCGGAGTGCATCTCGGAGTGTGTAATTTTGTCCCTGATCACTTAAGAGTGAAGTCATTTTCACAGGATGTCTACGTACTCACAGGAAGAACTCTTTCGGAAAGCCATCTCTTTTTCATTTGCAAGAGTACACGTGGGCAGTGTTTGTAAGATCCAACTAAATCGTGTGAAATTGCAATGTCTCCTGAATATCTGCTGATTATGATTATTACAGTCTCAGTAAATGCTGGCATCGTTTCAGTAGATTTGGCCATTGTTTGAACTACGTCCTGCAAATAAGGAGAAAACCCCAAAAATACAGCAATATACACTCTGAGCTCAGAGTCCTGCTCAAAAACAGACTGCATCGTACACACAACACGCTGCATGCTTAGTGTGTGTTCTAAGTGTGTGTGTGTGTGTGTGTGTGTGCTCTGAGCCGACCAGAGGCCAGTCATGTCAGTCCCCAACCGAGCCCTGCATTGATTTGTTGTTGGTAAACAAACAGCTGGATGTTATAGTTGGATCAATATGCCTTGCATGCCTCCCAGCATGCCTTCCAACCAGGTTGACATGCTTCTACTTGAAGTTGTGACCTGCATGAAAACGTCTAAAGTTTCATTTTTTAAAAAAAAAAATAGTATTAGTTAAAGGCTTGATAACTATTTTGCAGTATTTTGCATTTGGTACATGAGCATTCAGAAGGGGACTTCATTCATTCATTTTCTACAGCTGGAGCCTATCCCAGCTGTCTTCGGGTGCCAGCCAATCACAGGGCACATATAGGCAAACAACCATTCACACTCACATTCATACCTATGGACAATTTGGAGTCGCCAATTAACAAGCGATAAAAAATGAATGAATGCATCCAGATGGGAATTTCACACTGGGAGAAAATGATGTAATACATAAAGTACAATGTAATACTTTTTTTTATTGTCTTTGTTGATCGCCAGGTTATCAAGTGTATTATCTGTGACACCCACAAAAATAGTCCTGTTCAATCCTTAAATTCAATTCTTAAATAAATCTGCATATCTGTTGTGTTCCAACTGAAATAACAACTTCTACTTTGAGAGAAATATTCAAAGTTTGATTTTGTGCTCTCCAAAACGCAGTCGTCACGTCAAGCATCAATTCATAGTCGTTACTGACCAACATATTCCCAATTGGGATACTCTCTAATGAGACTAAAGTCCATTATACAAAAATATGTGGACATAATTGATTGAAAGAACCTTCACAGTGGGTGGAGCCTGACATAAAATCAATCATGAATCAAGTTGGTTTCAAACAACTCTTACTGAAGAAACGTTCTGGCAATTTGTCTTCTTCTGAAGTTGCTTGCGGAATCGTGACATGAAACTGTGATTTTTTTTATTTTATTTTTTTAACTGAATGTAATGAAATGAAAGTATGAGGGTTTGATACGTTGAGCCGAGCTGAACATAAAAGCAGCAGAAATAAAACTGACTTTTGGACAAAGGAGAGACAAAGACATGAGAGGATTAGCTGGGTAAGGATTTCAAAAGCAGAGAGAGAAAATTCAGAGAAAAAAAAAAACGGATAGGTGAGGGGATTAGTGATGGGCCAACGATGACAGGATATCGCAATGAGTGAGTGTGGTGGAACAGGAAAGAGGCAGCGTTAAGCCCGGTACACACATAAAGATAACCGCCCCGATTTGGAGCCCGATTCCCTTCTTCCAACCAAAGTCAGCAAAGGCCCGATTAGCTGGTGTCGCTAACATTTATCCTGGCAGATTATCGTGTGTGTAAATGTTAAATATGTTCAATATTTACGATTGAAAAATCCGGATGTGTGTGGTCAACACCGAGGATGGCTTAGCCTCGGACTGCATGATTGTCACGTGGATTGCCAGTCGAGAATTCAATCTGACTGAAGAAGAGAGACACAAAGTAAATCAAAACTGATTGTTTTGGAAATCCAAGTAAATACAGCTGGAATAGGTGCAGATTTTGGAAGATCTAGAAAGCTTTCCATGTGGGTTATCTTGTGTAACTGCTCTATAGGAGTCCATAACTCAATACAAAGGGCTGAAAAATGAGCATAGTGGGTCCCCTGACCAAACGAGCTAAGAAAGTTGAGTTTAGGCACAATATTTTCATTGCTCTGCTGTGTTACATCTTCATGAAGATGGACTTTGGCTGATTGCTGAATTAAAATAAACAAAAACACATCAAAAGTGGAAAAATCTAAAAAATATTGGCAATAATATCTTTGAGGGACAATAAACATTCCAAAACGCACCTGTATTGTTATGTGACTGGGTCAAATAAAATGTCCCGTTCAATTTTTTCATTGTACTTTTCTTAAAATAAATGTTAAAATCTCATCTCCATTCATTCTTATGGGACGCAAAGTAAATCAAAACTGATCGTTTTGGAAATCCAAGTAAATACAGCTGGAATAGGTGCAGATTTTGGAAGATCTAGAAAGCTTTCCATGTGGGTTATCTTGTGTAACTGCTCTATAGGAGTCCATAACTCAATACAAAGGGCTGGAAAATGACACAATTTTTTCGTTGCTCTGCTGCGTCACGTCTTCATGGCAAACAATGAAGATGGACATTGACTGATTGCGGAATTAAAATAAACAAAATCAAGTTGGCTTCAAACAACTCTTACTGAAGAAACTTTCTGGCAATTTGTCTTCTTTGATGAAACTGTGATTTTTTATTTTATTTTTTTAACTGAATGTGTGGATTATCTTGTGTTATCTTGTGTAACTGCTATATAGGAGTCCATAACTCATTAAAATAAACAAAATCAAGTTGGTTTTAAACAACTCCTACTGAAGAAACGTTCTGGCAATTTGTCTTCTTCGATGAAACTGTGATTTTTTATTTTATTTTATTTTTTTTAACTGAATGTGTGGGTTATCTTGTGTTATCTTGTGTAACTGCTCTATAGGAGTCCATAACTCAATACAAAGGGCTGGTCCCCTAACCAAACAAGCTAAGAAAGTTGAGTTTCGACACATTTTTCATGTTGCTTTGCTGCGTCACAACTTCATGGCAAACAATGAAGACGGAAGTTGGCTGATTGCCGAATTAAAATAAACAAAAACACATCAAAATTGGAAAAATCTAAAAAAAATGTTGGCAATAATATATTTCAGTGACAATAAACATTCCATAACGCACCTGTATATTTTATGTGACTGGGTCAAATAAAATGTCCCGTTCAATTTTTTCATTGTACTTTTCTTAAAATAAATATTAAAATCTCATCTCCTTTCATTCTTATGTAGTCAGTCTTGTGCCTTGTCTCATGTGGTGAATCGGGGGTCTCGCGACGCCCCTACTGGCTTCAAAACAAAAGTTCCAAAAAAGCAATGAGTGCAGGCTGATTTGGAGAAGGAGGAAGTGTCAGATGGGAGCGGAGGCAGAGTCTTGCTGCGACTACATATGTAAAGCAGCGGGGAAGCAGCAGCGTGTCAGACTGAGGCTTTGGCCCAACCTGAGCTCCCCTCTGCTCCCTCCAGCACATCAGTCATACAAAACAGGGCCATCACTGCCACGCTGCATGCTGGGAGACACACGCACGTGGCGGCGCACACACACACACACACAGTTAAAATTACACACTGACAACAATAACCATTCACTTAGATAGAGAGATTCACCATTGCAAAAGTACACAAAAGAGTTGACACTCGTACTGCAAAAAAAAACAAAACAAACAAACACATGCTTGCACACTGTGACACTTTCTCCGTGCCTTGCGGTGTCACACCAAGTGTCACACAAAGCCCGCAGACAAACAGAAATAGGTATCCTGTGCCCACAGCGTGCCCTCGCCCAGTACCATCTGTGATGGGTGCCAACACACAGCAGGTGATAGTTACACGGAGACCCCCGCCAACACACTCACACAAAAGAAAGGAAGAATATACACAAAGGGACGCTTGGATCTCATGATCTCCCAAAACTCATTAAATATGCATATGTATGCAAATATATGGACCTCTAGAAATGCACCTTGGGCCAGAGTGTTAGTGTGTGAGCTTGGAGGTGAAAGTACACGATTAGAACTGAAGCAACCATTTTTTTTGCCTTGACTGTGTTAACACTAAACTTGATAGTGTGTGTGAGGTTTTCTATAGTTTTGCAGTGATGGTAATGGTTTTATTTCATTTGAACATGCATCAGATTACAATTGAATGCATCACATAATCAGTTCACAGTTCCACATGTCCAAAAGGAGTAGGAAGAAGCAAAGCTTATTAAATCTTACCCCTCCATCTGGTACTTTTACAATCAGTAACTGTTACATTTGTTCACTTCCTGCTTTCCTAATATAGTTTAAGTTTTTTTTTGTGTTTTTTTTTCACGTACTGAAGTACAAGGTGATATGACCATACAATAACATAATGGGTACCATAGTAACTGTCAATATAGTGATATATATAGCACATCATGACTTGTATTTAGAAAACATCAACTGTTTCCCGGTGTTTTCTATATTATTCTGGTACAGGAAATATTTGTAAATAAAGCAAAAACAAAACAATAGTGTGATTTAGCAATAATGCTAATGCATGTCATACACTAAGTGTTATACATTTTTAATTAACCCTTAGATGCATGAGTGACTGGACCCTACACTCTTCCATAAGTGGGTCAAAAATGACCCATACTAGAATCAATGCGTTTTTATGCTAATTTTGCCATTTTGGTTAGGAATAATCACTTGTATGATATTTAGTATTATATTTAGGAGTTGATAAGTTGATAAGAATTAAAGGTTCCTATTGGATTCCATAGAAAATGCATGCAGGTCATTTTTGACCCACTTATGGAAGGTTGGGGTAGTGACACAAAAACAAAAATTTCTTAAAATATACAAAAGGTAAGTTAAAAATGTGAATGGCATGATACCAAAAACATGTTTTTTGAGGAATACCTGGAATATGAAATGATAAAAAAATTTCATTACAAAGATATTTCAAGAAAACAACCTGACCTGGCCAATTTTGACCCACTTATGGAAGGTTGGGGTAGTAACACAAAAACAAAAATTTCTTAAAATGTATAAAAGGTAAATTAAAAATGCGAAAGCATGATCTCAAAAACATGTTTTTTGAGGAATACCTGGAATATGAAATGATAAAAAAATTAATTACGAAGATATTTCAAAGAAAACAACCTGACCGGGTCATTTTTGACCCACTTATGCATCTAAGGGTTAAAAAAAAAGAAAACAGGTCAACTTATGTTATTGTGTTGCTTATATACTGAGCAGTATGTTCAATAACAGAGTGCCTACACTCTGAAACTGCGGTTAGATACCATTTAGCTCAGTAGTGAAGTGCAGGTCAATATCAATAAGAAAGCCAATATGCAGCATATCTATCACAATATATACTTAATTGAAATCACGACTTGATATTATTAGTTTTGCTGGTCAGTGGCTTTTTCCGTCTCCCACATCCCAACAAAGACACCAATCTGGCGGATCGAGCAGAGGAAAGAATAGATCGGAGAGAAGAAGCTCAGAATGCGTATTGTCCTCTTGTCTCCTTCACAACTCTGGAAGGTCAGCAGAGCCCAAAAGTCCCAACACTCACTCTTCTCACTTCAGTTCCCACTTTTCTCTCAGCGGCACGGCAGCTCTCTTTGACAATGTCTTCATGACAAATCAATATAAACTCTCCACAGCCCCCCCTCCTCTTCGGCTCTTTGAGCTGCCCTTGAGTTTTCAAACATGAATCCAGCAGATAGTCCAGTAAAAGTCCTCTTTGGAGAGCTTCTATTTTCTCTTAAAAAAAAATGCTCGATAAGAGGATTCCTTATGAACAAATTTTTTAATTTTCTGGTTGCGTAATAAAATAGCTTTATTATCTTGCCAAAATATTGCATTTTTCACCCAATGTTTGGCATGACTTAGTTGTTTGGGAGTGTGTCACTGTGGTTTTGTATGCAGTGATACTCCTTCCATATTTTATTTTTATAAATTGATGCGACACCATCAAAACAATCAAAAGCAGTTGCCCAGATTTCTTTTAATCAGTAGTTCTAAATTTTTGTTTTGTCATGCCCCCTCGGACAGAAATGTTTTCACAACAAACCACTGTATGAGTTGCTGGCACATAGCATTCTGCATCCAATCGCGCGATTATCAAAAGTGAAATAATTTAAGTTAAGTTTATGAACTTGAAAATAATGAAATATTGTCATATTTGCCTCTGACGTCCTTCGTTTTTTTCATCCTGCTAGATATGTCTCCATCACGTGTCCACCATTGTTCCTGTGTTCTACTGTCTTCTACTGGGTTGAACAGGTAATTAGTTTGAGAACTGCATCCACCAAGCTGTGGGCTTGTTATTGAAGCATGAATATCATGCATATGTCAGAGCACGACGACACTGATACTGAAAGTTCTTCAGCATATGCTGTCTGACATCTTACAATCTGGATTTGAACACTGTCAAAGTTGAGGACTCTTTCTCATATCTTCTAACAGCATCAAACTGAAAATGCAGCCTCGCCGGGTTTGGACCTGACTTTGGAACCCACAGGAACCACTCCCAGAGGTTCTCAGAGGCCGAGATGGTCATGGCCGAGATGAAAAGTCTTCTTTGAGAGACAGGAAGCAAGTACAGCATCCCGAGCACCGGACTAATATGGTCACATTCCCTAGTTCTAGTCAGAACTCGAGCAGCAGGATTGTGGATGCGGCTGGATTAGTCACTAAATCGGGTTTAGACACAATTCCGTTGACGTTGGCAAGGTTTTTAGGTGGTAAAAAGCTGTTAAAGCTCTGCAAATAAAATGTATCTAATTTGTCTTTATGCTGGTCTTAGCTAGCTTCTTTTGTTTGCAACTAACAATAAACAACCTTGTGTCCTTCTCTCTGCATTCTTGCCTTAACATGCAGGTTGCAGATAGATAAATAGATAGATACCTACCTGCTGCTATTTTGCCACCTACTGGCAACACTTTTGGAAGCACTTGCAGTTAAAACATGCTTTATTATTATGCTCTATTGCAATGCTTTATTATTTTTTAATTAGTTCTGACATGAGTTTTCTGATACAAATACGTCCTATTATCCCCGACAAAAGGCACAAATGGACTGGTTTTCCTGCAAAAAAAAATATAATTTACTTAGAGAAGAAACCGGGATCTACTATACAATCATCCCTCGTTTATCACTGTTAATTGGTTCCAGACCCGACCGTGATAGATAGGATTCCTTCTTTATCAAAGGAATACTTTCATAGTTCATTTACCAATTTTCATGCTTGAAAATGCTTCATTTAGGTAAATAATTTACATTTTCTTTAAATATAGATTTAATTTTTCAAATAAGAGGCTGTATTTGTCAACCACAATACAACCTGATTTATAAATTATATGAAAAATCATGATAATTTCAATGGAAAATCATACATGACAGAATGGTTAGGCATTTTAGGGAAATTTTAAAGCACGCACAGTGTTATATTTATAAATATATTATTAATTAGTTGGAAAACAACACCTTTTTTGTGTTGTTTATGTTGAAATTAATGTATATTTAGATATAGTTTCGATATTTATCTATCTATCTATTCTCAAAAAGCTGTTTTTCTTCCTCATGTTCTACTGCAAAATATTGAAGAATAGAAAAAGATAGAAACAATTAGGTCATTGTTGATGTATAAATTTTGCCCAAAAGTTCACATTCGCAGACGAGTCCACTACCACACACACCAGAGAAAAAACACATAGTGGATCGGGAACTAAAATTACAGTATTTCTGTTTTCAAAACAAAAAACACATGTAAAAAAAAGTCTGGCTTAGTCGCTGTTTACACAGACTTTAAAACATAACCTTGTCATGTCCGGCACCTCATAAAGTTGTCCGTCCGTGACCTACTGTAATGCTGACAAGTTGTGTGAAAGCGCTCCAAGTGTGTCCACTGATTAGCAGCGTGTTAAGGCCCAGCGACAGCCCATGTGAGTGTTAATTTGTGTTGCGAGCATCACAGTGACTTGTCCCGGCCCTCCTATAATGAGCAGTAGTGCTATTACGTGGCCTGGCTTCTCAGTGTTTCCTCCCCGTCTTTGCAACGCGCTGCGCCTTGGTAATTGGTCACAGAGGGGACAGTAAATCTGCACGAGGACGTGGGAGAGGCACCGGAGAAGGAGAGCGAGGGAAGAGCGTGTGTTTGTGTGAGTTTACAGGAAGAGCTAGGTGATAGAGGACAGGGGGTGGGTGTCTTTCATCTTCACAGCTTTTTCTCTTCCAACTGTTTACAAGGACTGCTGCCTATCTCCGCAGACACACACACACACACACACACACAGTTAGTGAGGCAGCCCCCACCTCAACTGCTATACCACCCACATGCATATACAGTAAATGACCTCAGTGCGCTACAGTCTGCGACTATGGATTCTAATCAGATGCCGGCAGTACTGTGTCTGTCAAACCTGGCCAAGGTTACTTAACCTTCCAGTCTTAATTTCCCTTCCATTTTAGTTCCTTCCTCCGTATCAAACATCAGCACATCTACAAGAAAAAAAAAAAGGAAAAGAGTATAGGGAGGAAAATGAAGATTGCCATGCTTGGCTGAAGCTCGGAGATGAAAGTAAAGGATGATTCACATTGCTGTGGAAAAATGAACTGAACCAAGCAGAGCTGAGCTGTGCTATTTTTAAACTTCTATATGCCATAGCTACTGGAGGAGGACAATGTGAAGTGTAAAACATAGTATTTTATATCACGAGGAAAGGAATGAGAACTAGCGTTTTTGTTGTAGATGACTGAACGAGGGGAGGGTTGGAAAATGCCAGGAATTTCCCATTTTTAATACTGGAGTAAAAAATTATGTTAAGGGAACCTAAATGTTTGAGTATTACCTTGCAACATTACCTTGATTAGTATTCAAGTTTGACAAAAAACATAGTATTTTATATCATGAGGAAAAGGAATGAGAACTAGCGTTTCTGTTCTAGATGACTGAACGAGGGGGGGGGGGGGGATGCCAGGAAATTCCCATTTTTAATACTGGAGTATAAATTCTACATAATAAAATTATGTTAAGGGAACCTAAATGTTTGAGTATTACCTTGCAACATTACCTTGATTAGTATTCAAGTTTGACAAAAACATAGTATTTTATATCATGAGGAAAAGGAATGAGAACTAGCATTTCTGTTCTAGATGACTGAAGGAGGGGGGGGGGGGGGGAATGCCAGGAATTTCCCATTTTTAGTACTGGAGTAAAAATTCTACATAATAAAATTATGTTAAGGGAGCCTAAATGTTTGAGTATTACCTTGCAACATCACCTTGATTAGTATTCAAGTTTGACAAAAACATAGTATTTTATATCACGAGGAAAAGGAATGAGAACTAGCGTTTCTGTTCTAGATGACTGGGGGGTGGGTGGAAAATGCCAGGAATTTCCCATTTTTAGTACTGGAGTAAAAAATTATGTTAAGGGAACCTAAATGTTTGAGTATTACCTTGCAACATTACCTTGATTAGTATTCAGGTTTGACAAAAACATAATATTTTATATCACGAGGTAAAGGAATGAGAACTAGCGTTTCTGTTCTAGATGACTGAACGAGGGGAGGGTTGGAAAATGCCAGGAATTTCCCATTTTTAATACTGGAGTATAAATTCTACATAATAAAATTATGTTAAGGGAACCTAAATGTTTGAGTATTACCTTGCAACATTACCTTGATTAGTATTCAAGTTGGACACATACACACACAATATAAATCAGCCAATGCAATATTCCATGTTGTGTTTCAGATCTGGCAATTTTTGCATGATTGCCGTGTGATTGGATTGATATAGACGTGTACAAACACTCCTCAAAGTTGGCGCCAACAAAAGAACTGCAGAGGCCTTTTGCTTTTCCTGCTGCAGACTCAGTCAGTAACAATCTGGCAAGGCTGACTATGGCACTACAACACTACATTTAAAACACCAAAAAAAACAAAGCAAATAATAAACTGTGTTAAAATACTTGAATATCACACATAATTACCATCAGGTAGACAGGCAGATGGATGAGCTAATCATCTCCTCATCACCAACCACAGAAGAAGACTTGAAAATTTGCAGGAAACAAACAGAAACGACGCCATGAGATAAATGACTATGATAAGTGTGCACCCAATTCCCACCTCTTGTTGTCCCCGTTCATCACAAGCAGCACATCTGGTGTGACAATGGCACATCAGAGAGAGAGAGCCACCGAGCTGCAAAAAGACTGACAGCCTGCTCCTGTTTACAGTGTGTTACCACGGCAACATGTCCATCAATCACACCTCGGCGTGATGGCCTGACCCACGCTTTCTGCCAGGAGCAGAGCTGCAAAGATGAAGCCTTTTTCATTTTACATGCTGACACACACACACACACACACACACCCACACACACACACACACACACACACACACTTTCTAATTCACAAGTACACACACACTTATACATGTTAGTCATATGTGCATATACGCAGGACGACCTCCTTGTCTTTCTGTTGCGATGATCCAATGAATGGCCTTTTTATTTTAACATAGTTTTCTGGATATATTGTTGACTAATCATTGTTGGGAAGTCTCGAGTCAAGTGTGAAGCAATGACGTGCAAATCCAAGTCAAAACAAAGCAAGTCGAGCCAAGTCCGAAGTCATAGGCTTGAAATGTTTTCGTCCTTACAAGTCATAAGCACTGCTTCGTGTCTCCCAAATGAAATGACATTTTAACAATGTAATCAGACCAATGTGGCAAGACTCTAATCCACACGCTTGTTCTTTGTTCTTAAACCTGACTGGACTTTATAGATGCGTTCAATGGGGCCGATTTAAAGGGAAACTATGTTGTCTTGCTGGAAATGACATAACGAATAGGGACACATTTAACTCAACATATTCACAAAAAATCTCAGGTATTTTCAAGTCAGACTAAAGTCTGAATCAAAATCCCAAGTCATTGATGTCAAAGTCCAAGTTAAGTTGCAAGTCATTAACACTACTCTCAAGTCGATCCATAGTCATGACATAATAACGGTCACGTCAGTTTGAATACTTTGAATGGGGGCCAATTTTACTCAACACATTCAGGAAAAATCTCAGGTATTTTCAAGTCAGACTAAAGTCTGAATCAAAATCCCAAGTCATTGATGTCAAAGTACAAGTTAAATTACAAGTCATTAACACTACACTCAAGTCGAGTCCATAGTCATGATACAATGACGGTCACGTCAGTGTGAATACTTTAAATGGTGACACATTTTTATTCAACACAGTCACAAAAAATCTCAGGTAATTTCAAGTCAGACTAAAGTCTGAAGTCATCGGTCTCGAGGTCCATGTTAAGTTGCAAGTCTTTAATGCTACTCTCAAGTCGAGTCCATAATCATGAAAATTGTCCAAGTCATGTAACTCTAATCCACACCTCAAGCAGGACAATGGAGTGTTCTAGAAGGTACACTACCGGTAAAAAGTTTTAGAACACCCCGATTTGTTTGCGGTTAGTAGAGTCAAACCTACTACATGTCAGCAGACCCCCTAATAGTCCTCATCAGCGATTGATTAAAAAAACAAAAATCTCCTTTATTTAAAGGCAAAATATATATGTTTATTGGTGTTGTACCAATGCTATTTGGATATTTTCAAATTGAGGTTTCAGTATTCTAATAATTTATTTTGTGTTATTTTTTGTTAATTGAATGATTGTGTGTTTCGCAGATCACAAAATGTTCAACAATTTAAAGCTGTTCTACAGAAATGGAGGTTGATCAAACCATGGTAGTTGGTGCAACTAATTCCTACAGGTGTTATACAGTCATCCCTCATTTATCACTGTTAATTGCATCCAGACCCGACCATGATAGATAGGATTCCTTCTTTATGAAAGGAATACTTTCATTGTTCATTTAGCAATTTTCATGCTTGAAAATGCTTCATTTCGGTAAATTTACAATTTTCTTAAATATAGATTTATTTTTACAAATAAGATTGTATGGTGTTCCAAGTTCTGGAGTGCTTACTACATCCTCTGTCTTCATAAAAACTGTGTTCAGAACCCACTGTGGTCCTATACCCTTGTGAACATCAGTTGCACAGCACTGTAGTGGAGAAAGTAATTTGTTGCTCCAAAAATTGCAAAAAAAGAGGAAATGAAGAGTGGGACAAAGACTTAAAAATGGAGAAATTGGAGTGCTCTAAAACCCGGAGTGTACATCACATACATGATGTATCCACCTGTATCCACACGACAGAATAAGAGAAGCCATGGCACACTTGGTGGTGTGTTATGAAATGTCTCTACTGTAAAATATATAATATATATATATATAATAAAGATTGGGAAAAACATTGGGATAGGGTGTGACTTCTCAAATACCGTTCCGGTTACAGGATAAGGACACGCTGTTATGTATTTGGGATGATGCATGAACCTTCCTCAGATGCCTTTGGATAAGAGGCTCTAAGGAGGCTAACGTAAGCGCAAAGTACGTGTTGATGGCGGCGACATGAAGAGGCAACAAGTCACCGAGAAAGATGACGTCCTCTCTTTCTGCGGCTGAGCGGAGGCTGTTTGTGCCGCCTGTAATTGCCTAGCGGATTGATGCCGAACAACGCTCCATCTCACGGACCGTAATCAAGACTCATTATTCATCCGTTAGCACCCTAATCTGAGTATTGGAGACATGACGGCAAATCCCGGAGACCGCCTGCGTCTGATGACAGTATCACCAGTGTTGCCGTCTCTCTTCCACTTCACTGCTCCATCCTCGGCACCTCTTTGTCTCTTCTGAATCATCTGCTATCCTCTTTGCCCTTTCCTTTTCCTTTTCACATCACAGCCGACTACACACAGCTCTTGCTCTCTTTCACTCACATAAAACACACCACTTTCATCCCAACGCCCCTCCAGTGCTTCGGTGGGGCTGAAATCACAGGAAGCGTCTTGATTATCCTGCAAATATGTCTCTCTTTTGGTTAACTTTGGTAAAAATCACAGTCTTCAGTGAGTAATAAGGCCTTAACAACCTCCATTCTTCTGTCTCCCCCCGCCACCAGCCTCTCTCGGAAATCCAAAGGGGGTGACAAAGAGCTAATTTCTGCCATTATTACCATACAGACATTACACCGTTAATCTGCAATAAGTGAAATTCATTATCCTGATGAAGGGGTCTCTTGGAGCAGCCCACGGAGACAGGGAGGGAAAAAAAGAAGAGAGCTGATCAATAACTCAATCTTCTGCCCTGCATGGGGCTCCATCTTCTTGCTGGAAGAGGAGAGACTCGAGCCACAGCCCACACTGTCCACGTTCTAACAGCCTATTGCACGATCAATGGACACAATCTAATCAGCCGCTATCACCACCACTGACTTTTAGCATGTAGGACCCGGCATAATAGCATTAGCAGGAAGGGTGTGCAGGATTGAGGTGCGCTGCTCAAGTCCAAGGTCATTCAATGGGGAGGGGGTTTGGAAAGTAAGAACAAAACAAAGCTGACAACTGTTCAGTAAAAACGATAAAAAATGGATTTAAATTAAGAGAAACATTTGCAGAAGCTGTTTTTTTTGTTATACTTCGATTCGGAATTTACTATAGACGTTTCTTTTCCTCACACTTTGTTATTAATATGCCTTCAGCATTTCACAAATAAATTAACATTCCATGATAAATATTTATCTTGTGACCTTATCAATGATCTTGGGGGGTCCCAGCCCCCAGCTAGGGAGTCATTGCACTGCATTGACTGGTGACTGACTGTTTATTGAGCAATCAGTGGGTGCTCTTTACTAAAAGTCTTAAGAATTACAGAAATATCGATTGCGTTTTAATTTTCTTCCAGGTCGAAATGTCTCACCTGTAAAAACTATTTTATCGTAGTTTTCATTCCCGTGTGATTAAATTTGAAAGTGATATCACAATTCACTTTCAAGTGTCCTGTCAGCTGTTTAAAAATAAAAAAATACATAATCATTGCAAAGATAATTTAAAAAATGGTACTTTAAACTAGTACTTTCCTTATTGTATTAGAATTGTAATGTGATTTCTTTGAAGGATAAAACATCTTGAGTCAGTCATTTTAACTGCGACTTGACTTGACTGTCCTGATGACTTTCAACATTACCGACATGACAAGGAGATCCCACCTGAGACGTCGTGATCTGGCGTGCTTCTTTCTTCAATGGAATTATGAAGGTTCAGGTTGTGCAGGGTTGTCAAATGGCAGGTGGCGGTGTGGAGATGTTTCATGGGGCATCCGTCACAACTGAAGACCATCATCTATGTGGTAATGACCAGGATTTTCAAGTCTTTTGGCAAAATAGTCTGTGTTCTGACAAGACTAATGTTTAACCTTTTGGAAAGGCTGTCATTTTCTACCGCGTATCCTCACAAAGGTTGTGGGGGGTGCTGGAGCCTATCCCAGCTGTCTTCAGGCCAGAAGCGGGCTACAACATGGACTGGTCGCCAGCCAATCACAGGACAAGCAACCATTCACACTCACATTCATACCTATGGACAATTTGGAGTCCAATTAGGACCAATTAACAGGCCAATTAACCTAGCATGTTTTTGGAATGTGGGAGGAAACCGGAGTACCCGGAAGAAAACCCACGCATGCACGGGGAGAACATGCAAACTCCACACAGAGATGGCCGAGGGTGGAATTGAACTCGGGTCTCCTAGCTGTGAGGTCTGCGCTTTAACCCGTTGACGACCGTGCAGCCCAAAAAGAACATTATATCAACAGTAAAATATGGTGGTGGTAGTGCGATGGTTTGGGGCTGTTTTGCTGCTTCAGGACCTGGGAGACTTGCTCGCCAAATGGGACCATGAATTCTGCTGTCTACCAAAGAAATCCTGAAGGATCTGTTTGTGACCTCAAGCTGAGGTCCAAAACACACCAGCAAGTCCACTTCTGAATGGCTGAAGAAAAACAAAATGAAGACTTTGGAGTGGCCTAGTCAAAGTCCTGACCTCAGTTGCGATGCTGTGGCAATCAGGAAGGGGGAAACACTATATATGGCAAAAATACCCAATCTCTTCATAGAGCTGAACATATGGGTGCGCACATATGGGTGCGCTCTTCTAGGGATTAAATACACCCACCCTACTTTATACCCCTTAGCCAGTGTTGTGCACCTATTAAATCCTATTGCTCTAAAGATCGATGGAGCCTGCCCCTGCTTGGTGGCCATAAAGCGGCAAAGACATATATCTGATGGCGATAGCTGCAGGAAACAGGTTTACCCCTGAAAAAACATGATGAAAATGACAGATTTTATTACCTCTAACATGTTACTGAAACGCCGCTGTGCTGACACTCAACACTCGGTGGCCTTTTCAGCGATTTCATCATCAGGAATGAGGATCCCGGAGAGCAGCTGGATTGAAGATTTATTGATTTATTTTTTAAAACTTTTTCACAACTGCGTGAAAATGGCTTTATGTTGAAACCCACACAATGTTATGCATATCACTAAATTAGTCAGAAAACAGTCAGCCAACTCTCAACTTCCTGCGTGGTCGGAAGGCGGTTGAGCCAAGTCGTTAAAGAGTGATCTTCTAATCTTCTGTCCAAGCAGCACAGAGCATGGTAAACCCCCAAAATTAGCACCCCCATACATATAGAAATTTGCATTGTCGCATTTTCCTGATATACGTTAATTTCTTGATGGCTAACGTCCATACAAGATGTGTTCCCTCCTTTTTTTATCCATTAAGGAGAACCACTCCCCCCGAGCTCTCCATGGGGCCTCTTTGTAACTGTCAAGGAACTCTTTTCACTTTTTGTTCTGCTTGCCCTCGCAGGTCCTTTCTCTGCTGACATTCACACCATCTGCCGGCGTTACGGAGAAGATGCGCAGCATTTCTCCGTGTAAAAACAGCGATAACCGAAATAGTGCAAACTTTTCAAATTTCTCTGCAAATAGTGAGGACCAAGCTGCAGCAGTTTGGGTATTGTTTTCACCAGGACACTTGCCACAAAGTTGCCCCCAATAGAAGCGGCTGTAAAGAATCACTCAAGCCGCACTAAGCAGCTGCCTGCGAGTTAGGTCATTTTCCCAGGAGCCACACAGAGTGGGCATTGGCAGGACCTCAAAAAGAAGGGACACCATCTGTTCAGCCCCTGAAAAGGTTAGTGACACCTTCTGTGGTACCAACAACTTCTAATTAAGTGGCAGAGAATGCAGTAGCAGCCGCTCCTTCACGGGATTGGAGGCTGCGTCACCTTTCCCGATGACAGCATCACATCAGCATCACATCTGGCCGTGAAGTGAGCGGCGTATACGGCGTATACACTAATCGATACAACATATAGCTAAAGTATTGTATTTGTTTTGTATGAGCTGGGTCCCTCCTTAGTACCATGTAATTAAATCCTCCTGGCTGTGCCTTTTGGTCAAAATCCAGCATGGTTTCCATTATAATACATTGCACTAATTTCATTAACATTGGGAATGACAAATAGAGTTAACATCCTTGTAATTCTTATCACTCTTACCGCTAAATCTGTTGCTCAGAAATGCTGCTAATTAGGCGTATTAAGTAATTAAGAAGAGGTCTTAATTATATCGATGCCACTGGGACCTGAATGGTTGTACCCGTGAAATGTTCTGCTGTGCTGCTCTGCATTTCGAGTTTGGTTGGTATACACAGCTTCACAATTTTTACACTTTGCAGCATTTTGGAATACAGTTTCAGCGAATAATTAGTAAACATCTGGTGGACTTCAAATGGCAGACAAAAAAAAAAAAAAAAAGAAACTCAAAAATGTCAAGTCCATTACCTTGCAAAGAGTTAAAAGCTTAATGAAATATTTTGTAGAAAGGAAATGAGAGGTTTGTCACGGACATGGATTTAGTCTCAGGAGAATGGGCACCAAACGCCCCCCCTCGCCTCAGTCTGTGCCATCAGTCAAAGTAGCAGCCAGCCGTCCCCTTCTTCTCTCCAAGGAGATGTCTCTGGAAGCCACAATGATCTATACCTCATGACCTAACGCTCCATGTCCGACATCCTTTGATTTGTAGCCTGAAGGTTTTTCAAACACAAATTTAAAAGAGGATGAAATTCAGTTGAGAGCTTTTGTTGGACATATAAAGTCATTTGGGATGGCGTTGCCCTGTGAGGACAGAATGGCAAAGAGTGTTGCTTGTTTCCATTAGCAATAAGTCAATGTTGAGCCCTGCCAGTGCCACTGCTACTACTACTACTAATAATACTAAACCACAACAATGATGGCGCAAAACGTTAGCTCGGTTAATTAGCTCCAACGATCCACAATCCCTCCCAGACTGAGTCCGGACTTGGCACACGTTCTCCCAGCGGAAGGGGAGTAATCTCGTTCACTGATTCAGCCTCCAAGAAAATTAGCACGGTTGCACGGTGGACGAGTGGTTAGCGCGCAGACCTCACAGCTGGGAGACCAGTGTTCAATTCCACCCTCGGCCATCTCTGTGTGAGTTTGCATGTTCTTGTGGGTTTTCTCCGAGTACTCTGGTTTTCTCCCACATTCCAAAAACATGCTAGGTTAATTAGCGACTCCAAATTGTCCATAGGTATAAATGTGAGTGTGAATGGTTGTTTGTCTATATGTGACCTGTGATTGGCTCGCGACCAGTCCGGGGTGTACCCCGCCTCTCGCTCGAAGACAGCTGGGATAGGCTCCAGCATCCCCGCGACCCTCGTGAGAATAAGCGGTAAAAAAATGAATGAATGAATAATTTAATTAAGCACTGTTACTTTTGTCCAATCAGATGTCAGCATCTACCCACATGGCTACAAATCATGAACTGAAATGCCCGTTTAGGTGACTTTCAGCTGACATTTCAGGGAGGAGCGGCTTTGGAAATGTAAGGAAATACCACCCTGGATGAGGAGTACTCTGGGGAAATATTTTCCCACACAGAAGTTCCTTCCCCTTGTAGAATTTTATTAGATTCCTACGCATAACAGGGTCCTGCCATCTTTCGCGTCTTCTGCCATTTCTGGTCACGCTTGCTTTATTTGTGGAGACAGTATCTTCACCTACATAAGTACATAACACTTAAGTACTTGTTTTCTCAGGTTTGCGTTTGAACATATAATCATAAAGAAATGAAAAAAAAAAGTGTGTGCAAATCAGGTGCAGTACTCACCATAGTCTGTAAAATAACTGTTATCAAGTCTGAATAATAAGAGTGAACAAGCTGTTGTGGAAGTCAATCTTGGATTGTTCTCAGCAATCCCCATGCAAAATATCAAAATTGTTATGTTATGTGCGGATGAATTATGCATAAAGGGGTGCAAGGGTCCCGCCAACCCTCTTGTGCCTCAACAGGGTGGAGTTTGGTAGTGGTGAGGGTGTGTCTCGGGGTTTAGAAGCATCCCCATGCAGGAAGCCCTCTGTTTGGTTGCTGCACCTCCCTGCTGGGAGACATGGCACCCCCTGCAGGAGGCGTAGCGCTCTACTGCCTCTGTCCCTTAGGCTGATGGTGGTGTGTGTACCGGTAGTCACCTTGGCTCATCCATCAAACACACACACTTACATTAGTTCTACTTTCACGGAAAACGCTATCATCAGACATCTACTACTCAAACGTTGAGAGGAAGTGGGATCTTTATTTGATGAATGACCTCAGCCTTTAACTGGCCTGCATACACACATCCACGCTCGCACTCACACACACATTCCCAAAGATAGCCTCTCTTTGGGAAACTCAGTCATGGAGTAACAAGCTACGCATTGAAGAAGAAGGTCTGTAAAATTAATTACTCTATCTGGCCGTGGCAGAAACCCAAGGCCAGTTATGCATCCCCAACAGGAAGACAAAAGCCTGGTACACACACACACATATACACACATCTTCTAGACCACTGATTCGCAGAGCTGGTTTCAGTGGGGCAAAAAAAACCAAAAAACTGTAATAAGTTCTAGATCAATCGGCCACTGATCATGATAGGCCGATATCAGTGAAAAAAAAGCACAGTATCAATATTAGTTGATACCCTCCACCATAGTGGAGCAGCAAACACGAAAAACGATATTTGGCGACGCCTCGCCAAAGCAAAAGAGTGGACACCTAGCTCTGAAATTTGCTGCTAAGAATCAACAAGATGCTTGTTTTTTGCTGTCAGTATTTTTTACCCGAGCACAAGTCTTGTGCTGGAAGATACAGCCATCCCAATGAGAATGGACAGTGTGTAATGATGTTGGTGGAAGTAACATATGCTCCTGGGCTAAAAAGTTTCGGTAATAAATAAGACACGATACTGTAAGCATACGTGTTATCATCAATGTACTTGCTAATGCATTATCATAGCGTGTAAACCATATAATAATGTTGTGTGGTACGGCATGGCTCATGTGGTAGAGTCGTCGTCTCCAAACCTGAAGGTTGCGGGTTTGATTCTCCATCTTCTCGTAGTCATGTCTTGTCACCAAAGACTATTTATATTGTATACTTTTTCTATCAGGAAGTGAACGACTCATTCAAAAAATGTTATTAGCATCTTACGCAGGGGCGTCACTCGGTTCTAAGTACAGGTGGGGGCTTAGCACTCTGGAGATGCACAGGATATGAATGAAGTAGACATAAAAAAATTCCAAAAATCCAAAAAACAAATAACGAACAAGAACCAGGATATAACTTTCCCACTTTTGGACAGATTTAGTAGAGATACTTAATTATTTTAGGCCACCATTAAATGTACACAAGTACACACAATCTATACTGCAAAACCATTCTGCCCAGTGGACAGTGATCAATTATATAATAATCATTATTATATTATTAATTAGCCTATTAATATTACTACTACTAGTAGTAGTAGTAGTAGGCTAGTATTAGCCTGCTTATTGGCTTGCTTATTAGCCTGCTTTTGCACTATTATATGACATTTGTCAGAGATTTTTTTTTGTAAAAAAAAAATCAAAAATCAACAAAAAATAAAATAAAGAACAAATAAAGAAGATTTTAGGGGGGGTTCACCCCCCCACTTTCTTCACAGTGCTCACAATGTTTCCGACATCAACGTCTGATGTTTCTTTCGGTCTACCTGACGTCTGTTACTTCGTACATCAGTGGTTTCTTTCTTCTTCAGGACATTCCAAATAATAGCCGCCATATGTCCACCCAAGTGGGGAGAACCACAGTGTAAAGCTGGAGGAGGACGTCACCCGTTGTAGGAGGAGCCGCTACAGTAGTTGGCCGATGTACACAATGTATATTTAAACTTGCAATGCATAACATTTTCAATGTTATGTCCTAAATTTTGGTTTATTACTTTATTATTATTACTTTATTGGCTTTGTTGGCATTTGTATTGGCAGTATTGATTTTCTGGCCTTCTTAAGCCTGTCTTTTGTTCATTCCGTTGTGGGTTTGTTTTGTTGTTTTTGGCTCCATGCCTTGCAATTTGGACGCTTTTTCATAGCCAAGTATTTTTTCCTTGTTCTTGTACTTTTTCGCATTGACTTTTACTTAGTTTCTATTGCTTGATACTTTTTTTTGTTTTTTGCTTAGCTGTTTAAGTGATACATTTTTTTTGCGTCACTTTTTGGGTTCCAACAACGCTGAACTTAAAGACGAGACTGCCTTTTGCCCCCCAGTAGCAGGTATCTGAAAATACATACATGAACTTAATATGTCAGTTTGAAAAGCTCCTGTTAAATGTGTTAAAAGCTGCAGGTCATCTATGATTGACAACTTTCACGCGGATGCAACCCACCTATGTGGATGTTTGAGGTGTTGCTTTTTAACCCGTTTCCTCACATCATTATATGAGCCACAGTTCAACTACCTGCACCGGCAATCGAAAAGATAAATCACCTGGAGTCACTTTGTGACAGCCTGACAGACAAGCCTAAGTACCCGGGTGGGTGGTAGAGGGAGCACTTTAAAATCTCCAGTGATGTGGAGTATTACTAGCAAGAACACAGTAGGAACCCACAAGCTCCCCCTTCATTCCCCCCCCGAGTTTATGGCTGCCATTTTGGCTGCATCTCAAGGCGATATGTTGCCTCTATCTCATGTCACCGCTCTGGCTGTCGTTCAATTTTAACCCTGGCTCCTGTTCAGCCTCCATTCTGGCTCGGGTTCAAGCACCACGGTTGATGTGTTTCAGGGGTTTCATTGTGGCTCCGTTTCAGCAAAGCCCCCACCCCACAGCACCCACCCCCCCTTCTCTCTTGCTCACAGTTTCAGCACCCCAGGTAGCTGGCCCTGTGCCCAGCCCACAGATCAGTAGGAGATCCGGGCCCGGGCCTTTTGTTTGGGGTGGCATTTTGCCTTTGTTTTCCCATCTCGCCTCTAATCTAAACACCCAAAACATCTCATGCTTGACAAATCGGCCCTGAGACGAGGGAGCAGCTGAAGACAAACGGCTGGAAGCGGTTCAACCCCAGGCAGGACTGATGGTGTCCGACTGGGCCTGACCTCCTAAAGGTTAAAGACACGTTCACTTACAAAGCAATCAATTACCCAGGCTGTGGGGGCGCTTTTAACCAACCCCCCCTTGCTGCCTTCCTCACAGTCGGCATTATTGATGAGGGTCGCTGTGTACAGCACACTCAACCAAGTGTGTGCGTTACATATTGCATTTGAAATAAATCCCAAATTCCTGTTGTTCCAGACATGTCTTGTATTTCAGATTGTCTTACCTCCCCCCTCCCATCTTCTCCGCCTCCCCCTAACTCCCACTTCTCCGCGGGATGTTGTAGCAGGTTTATTCTGGTAGTTTGGCTCTGTGGGCCCCAGCAGGCCCCTCAGCTGTTCCGCTGGGTTTGTAATTACCATTTCATTAAGAATGACACTTTTGGGGGTTGAAGCACCATTTCATCCGAGTCTCGTGGGGAAGATGCTTGCCAAATATCTAGTGTGACTGGCAATTATCTAACTTTATCTGTAATTCACTATTTTGGACTTAGCCACTTCACAATGGCTGACAACATTTCATTAGTAATACAAACTTAAGAGACACAATAGAGAAGTTTAAACTTCTTTAGATGTGCAATTGACCGATTATGTGAACACGGCGTCGTACCCCAAGCGCTGTAGCTTCCATGCAGACCTGTAGAGGATACACCAGGAAGGAATTTTAATTAAAGGTGCTCGATATTTGATTTGCTGATATTTTGCAGCACTTCACTTCCGATATTGATATCAACTGATACCGATATTGGTAGCAGCTCTTCATTTAGCAGCCATTTATGGTAATGGTAATGGTTTTATTTCATTTGAACATGTGAATGCATCACATAATCAGTTCACAGTTCCACAAGTCCAAAAGGAGTAGGAAGAAGCAAAGCTTATTAAATCCTACCCCTTCATTTGGTACTTTTACAATCAGTAACTGTTACATTTGTTCACTTCCTGCTTTCCTAATAGATTTTTATTTTGATTATTTTTATTTTTATTTTTATTTTTATTTTTATTTTTATTTTTATTTTTATTTTTATTTTTATTTTTATTTTTATTTTTATTTTTATTTTTATTTTTATTTTTATTTTTATTTTTATTTTTATTTTTATTTTTATTTTTAAATGACACATCAGTCACCAAATCTGAAAAGTTACAATACACAACAGTTCGATTGCTAGATGTTATTCCTACAATGCATACCATCTTATTATGTTATTTGTATACTTTTATATATATGAATATGTATTTTTTTACTTTTTTGTCATGTACTGAAGTACGAGGTGGTATGACCATACAATGACATAATGGGTACCATAGTAACTGTCAATATAGTGATATGTATAGCACATCATGACTGGTTCATGATGTGCTATACATATCAAACATATCACATTTAACATACACACAAGTTACCACAATAGCATTTAATATAATATTTAGTTTCATACTGTGCAATTTAGCTGAGGCTTTTCTCGAAAGCCATTTACAAAAGTGTGACATCAGCAAACATGAATCAAGTGTGCCTCGTAGTCGTCCCTATTGTCTCTGAGATGCAAACATGGGCAGCGTGGGGGCATTTTAAG
This sequence comes from Doryrhamphus excisus, assembly GCF_030265055.1. NCBI lineage: Eukaryota > Metazoa > Chordata > Actinopteri > Syngnathiformes > Syngnathidae > Doryrhamphus > Doryrhamphus excisus. The sequence continues at coordinate 4,576,789 of NC_080482.1, forward strand.
TGTGTGCATGTGTACCCATTGATGTGTTTACTCCTCTCTCTTAGAACATTAAAATGGCAGGCATCAGTTTGCTAGAGAAATATAGTAGCATGACTCATGCCATGTCTACTGCAAGTGACGACTACGGCTCTAATTGCATGTCCGGACTGAATGATGGGATACTTAATTTGTCCATATTCCACACTAGTGGAGGCCTGGGGAAGCAGTAAAGACTGACTGTGGGCACATAAAAAAACACTGGTAGAATAACCATGAGCTTCCCGATGTGGGCCTGCAACTGCTTGATGGTGACACGCTACTGAAAGTGTACACTAGTACATGAAACGGCACGACTCACAAAAATCTTTCATTCACGATCAAGGGTGAAATAATCATAAACCAGCACATAGAAGTACAGTATGAACTGACTTCTTATGTGGAATGGCACATACACACATGCTCAGGCAGCAACACACACACACACACACACACACACTTGGCTGTATGAAGTGTGTTGACAGTCCTGTCAGCTCATGGCAGCCCCATCAGGTGCCCTGCTGTCCTGTGAATGGGTCACTTCTCCTTCTGCCTAATCCATCTTATCTCTCTGTCACATCTCATTTCTGCTGGTGGAAAATGTGCTCTTCTTGTGTGGTAGTGGGAAAGTCCACGGACACTTTACCCTGACTTGGAGGTCTTAGTTGTCACCGCTCATTGGTGATGTTGACTAAACACATATATTTGGTACACAATATGTCACTGGGGCTGCACGGTGGAAAAGTGGTTAGCGCACAGGCTTCACAGCTAGGAGACACAAGTTCAATTCCACCTTCGGCCATCTCTGTGTGGGACTCCGGTTTCCTCCCACATTCCAAAAACATGCTAGGTTAATTGGCGACTCCAAATTGTCCATAGGTATGAATGTGAGTGTGAATGGTTGTTTGTCTATATGTGCCCTGTGATTGGCTGGCAACCGGTCCAGGGTGTACCCCGCCTCTCACTTGAAGACAGCTGGGATAGGCTCCAGCAACCACCGTGACCCTCGTGAGGATAAGCGGTAGAAAATGAATGAATGAATATCTTGGTTGGCTGGGTTGTTGGCACAATTACGCAAAACAACACACTCAGTTTCCAAGATAAACAAACACAATCCATTATCATATTCTACCTTGTTATTTCCTAATGCGGAAATTATTGATCATTGCGTAACTTGTAGGAAATCATGTCAAATTAATACATTTGTGTATTTTACAGTGGAGATATATATGACTTGGCTGCATTTAATGTAACTGTAACAGTAAGCACATCAAGCTTAAACATGCTACATAGACATGCTACATAGACATGCTACATTCTTATATACTGAAGCATTTGTAAACACTTAATTACGGTGTAAATTGTATAAAACATGGAAACTCCCATTCTGCACCACTTAGAAACATGTTAGATGGAATTAAGACAAAAGTCACCTGACAATAGAGCCATGGCAGAACAGAAGGTAATGAAAGTAACTGTAGCGGTTTCAGTTCATGCCTCTCAATTTACTACAAAACATATTTCAAAGGTTGTAAACAATTTTTTAATGCTCTATAAGTATGAAAATATTTGATTTGTTTTTGTAAGGAATCCAACTTTTTAATGTATTTTCCGCAGTCAGGTCTGGAACCAATGACCTGCGATAAACCAGGGATTACTGTATAGTATTATGAGTAGGTTATCATTGTCAATATCAATTATTATCAATTTTCCGAGCCAATTCCAGATGAATGGTGAAGAAGTGGGCCAAATACTAGACTGGTCGCCAGCCAAGTATGACACATATGGACAATTTAGAGTCTCTGATTAACCGAACATGCGTGTTTTTGGATGGGTAAAATATGTAAGCTCCACACAGAGATTCTGAAATGGAGTTTCGAACCCTTGACGTCCTCGCTGTTAGCCAAGGCCAACATGCTAACTACCAATCAATACCATTCATTCATCATAAATTCACTATAAATTCAAAGACCATGCACTTGACTCATTATGCAAAAGCTGCACCAAAAAAAGTACATTTATTTCACTAAAAATGGCCGCCTCTATCACAGTCCCCTCATCTAGCGCACCGTCAGTTCTTTCCCGACACCAGTGCTACATTTGGGTTTCTGGGGGAGATCCGGCCCACCTTTGACCCAGAGCTAATGAGAGCGATAACGAGAATTAAAAGGGGGTTACTGGAAGGTGTCTGAGTATGGGGTTTAAACAATTACACAGGTCTGCTTGCATGCCTCTCCCAATGACTCAGGAAATTAGCGTCTCCCTCGGTCTCCCGCACACACTTGGAGTCTCCACACAAAAGAAAGGACTTATGGAAAAAATAAAATGAATTATCTCGAGCCAGTGTTAACTTTAATGTAAATTGCTGGGCAATCATGCTTTAATAGCCCTCTAATACAATGAATAATTGGCATGACACGACTGGGGCTGATCAGACTCACCCATCTTTTTCCTTGTGTGCGCTGAAAATGAGCCCGAGTCCATGTCAGTCAACACACAGATGAGGGACAGTATGAGTGACCCTAAAAAGAACAACAGTTATTTCAGAGGATGCCATTATTATTCACATTTGCATGCTGTAAGTTGCAAACTATATTACATATTTTATATGATGCTCCTTTTTTATTCATTCATTCATTTTCTACCGCTTATCCTCAATAGGGCGTGCTGGAGCCTATTCTGGTTGTCTTCGGGCGAGAGGCGGGGTACACCCTGGTCACCAGCCAATCACAGAACACCCCCTGCACCATGTTTGCGTCAGTGTGAGAGGTCTCGCTCACTCATTTTGTATTTGCTGAACGTTTGAGTTTAAGAGCTAATATGCTTATAATAAAGAAAAATAATACAAAAATATACTTGCTGAGTGTATTGTTTTAAATTAAGGTCTGTAGTTCCGAAATTATCTATTTACAATTAAGATTATTATTATTATATATATATCATTATTATATAGATTCATTCATTCATTCATTTTCTACCGCTTTTTCCTCACGAGGGTCGCGGGGGTGCTGGAGCCTATCCCAGCTGTCTTCAGGCAAGAGGCGGGGTACACCCTGGACTGGTCGCCAGCCAATCACAGGGCATATATTATATATTAATTCATTCATTTTCTACCGCGTTTTCCTCAGGAGGGTCGTGGGGGTGCTGGAGCCTATCCCAGCTGTCTTCGGGCGAGAGGCGGGGTACACCCTGGACTGGTCGCCAGCCAATCACAGGGCATATATTATATATTATTATATTATATTATTATATATATTATTATTAAAATTTGATGTAAAAATCGTTGTAGTTCACCACAAAGAGATTTCCCCTACTTATTATAGATAAAAACGTATTTCTATTGATGATTAATTCTGAGTTAACTACAGAAGAAATTAATCTCGATCGCGATTAATCCAATATTTTAATCGATTGACAGCCCTACTATACATATTACATGTAAAGCAATACAAATGGGTAGGACATTGATCACATGAGCATCTGTTAGGCTTGGCAAAGCTGACAAGTCTACAGAGACGTTTTTAAACCCCATTTCTCAATCTTATCTCCATTACTGTCAATGGCGCTCAGGCACTTAAAGAGCTGTTCCACTGTGAGGGAGGGGAAAATGACAGGATATGCAAATGAAGGCACCTTGTCACATCAGGGTTTACTTCACTTTTGCCGTTCCTTAGTAAATACTCAGAAGTATATTTCTACTCATACACACAAACCCTCAATGTATTTGGTCAATATAAACGTGAATGAGGTCAGCATATGTAAAAAAAACAAGCATACGCCATTGAACTGAAACTAGCATAGATTTTAAAGACTGTGCATAGACAATTAAGTAGGGAAACAATGGCTGACAGCCAGCGGTGTAATGCTGAGATTACCAGGTCCCAGCGGGGGCTGGGGTGGGGGTGGTGGGGGGGTTTTACGGAGACAGCATGGCACAGAGAGAGAGAGAGAGAGTTAAAAGTGACAACATTGGAAAAGTGAGGAAAGTATGAACACATTTAAATAGTACAGTCGTTTGAAGCTACGACCATACAAATACATTATACTCGTTAGGATCGGGGGGGGGGCAAAAAATGGGGTCCACCCTGGACTGGACTAGATTTTATAATCACCTACGGCTTTGTTGTGTTCTCTTGTGAATTTAATGTTGTGCCGCCATTTTTTCCTCCGCTTTCATAGGAAACCCATTCCAATGATTGACCGACGGAGATGATATACGGTAGCTTTTATAATAATATATATAATAAATAATACTATTGTTTTGAAGTATTTATGTACGGATCAACATGTGATGTGCACAATAGAAATAAGCTTTTGTATACTGGCAAAAGGAAGGAAAATAATTATAATTGTTTATAATTTATATAATTATTATATTATTTTTTATTTATGTTTATGTATTTATTTTTTTTATTTTTTTATTTATTATAAAATTATTACAATTATTTTATTATATTATTATATTATTATTTTATATATTATTTTATAATCAGCTACAGCTTTGTTGTCTTTTCTTGTGAATTTAATGTTGGCATCGGTGCCGCCATTTTTTCCTCCGCTTTCGCAGGAAACCCATTCCAATGATTGACCGATGGAGATCATATACGGTAGCTTTTCTGAAAATAATACTATTGTTTTGAAGTATTTATGTACAGATCAACATGTGATGTGCATAATGGAAAAAAAGCTCTTGTATAGTGACAAAAGGAAGGAAGATAATTATAGATAAACATTTATGGTATTATCAAAACATGAAAAGCTTTCATTAATTTGCCTTTCATGTCGTGGAACAAAAATGATAGATCACCTGACAGCGTGAACGTATATTTGATCGTGACTGTCCTTCAAATATGTGATTGTATTTAATTCCCTTCTGAAGTATACTTGTATTTCTGTTAGCATGTTACTATCTCTGAGTGTAACCCACTTTCCCTGCCTCCAATTCCGTCTGTGTCTCTCACTGAGACCCTGTTATTCACCCCAAAGAGGCTTCGTCACTCATGTCGACGGGGGACAAGGAGAATGTGGCGTTTTCCCCGGATCAAAGAATTTACGAGCAATTAAAAGTTGGCTGACGCCCGGCATCCATCAGCCCTGCGTGCTGCTGCCATGCTGGGTGAGGGGGACTTGCAGTAAACCACAGGCTATATACTTTTATATCTGTTTTCCCTGCAAAGAGAGGAGGTTATGACAAAATTATGTTTTACTGTCCCTAGTTTCCACCACCATGTAGACATCTTTCATGGAACACGGTCACTGGAAGTCAGAGCCCTTGTGAGGGAGACGGAGAAAAATGAAAGCGTGCTTCTTCATGTTCTCATTACACAAATAACAAACTACTGTATCTACGCGTCTGACCAATCAGAGCTCTGATTTATCTATATATGCTGATGTAATTTGAACTGAGTTTTCCTCCACGTTTCCCTCAACGTGCCGCGAATGAAAGCGTTTTTAGTCCTATACACACAAGCGCTGATGCACAATGATGCATGGCAACACAACAAACGCGCACAAAAACGCACACCCTCCTCGCAAACTATCATACATCAACACACAGTCACTCCTTTCACTTGCTCGCTCTCCTCTTGACAGGCCCAGACTCATTTGCATCTTTAATTGTCTTGTAATGTACTTTTAATTTGAAAACGGAGGTGATTAATTATTTTAATATGGAGCAAAATGCCACAAATGTAAACATTCTAATAGTTTTCTGGGAACACAAGATCATTTTTCATTGGAGGGATTCAATCTTAAGTCATTTTTTAATGCCACAACACGGCTGTTTCACTACTCATGCAGTCTCCTTCATATTCCCTTTGTCTTTGCAGAGGGCAGAGTTTCCTTCATCGTTTCCTTGGCTCTTACTTTCTTTTTTGAGCCCAGGATGCCTGCTTCCAGGTTGTCTAGTATTGTTTATCACCAGTTTTCTCCGGGTAAACCGGTTTCCTTCCCCATTCCTAAAAAAAAAAAAAAGTTAATTGGCGAGTCCAAATTTTCCATAGGTATGAATGTGAGTGGTTGTTTGTTTATATATGACCAAAGACAGCTGGGATAGGCTCCAGCATATGACCCGCCAAGTCCCAAAGATTGTCCCCTGACTTAGGGTAGTGATTATTTGTGCACCATTTAAGATAAAATATACTTAAGTGCTAGGACGACATTGAAAATATAAAAAAAGTACTACCTAATGTCTAGGCCTGTCACGATAATCAATATATCAAACACCGTAATTCTCCCGGCTTCGATATATTGACATGTGCATTCCCTCTCTCGCTACAAAGCAGGCTGGATGACCGAGGCTTCATTGAGTGCATCTGACTCACTACCGAGGTGTGTTTGATAGCGGAATAAACATAGTGAGTGAACCCTCTTGTCATTCAGTGTCTTTAGTGTCTGTGGTTTGCAAGTAAGCAAAAATGTGAAAATTGCATATTTTTTAAATGTTTTTCATTCATTGTTATTGACATGCATTGCAGCCCTAAAAGTAGAACTGCATCAGTTGCTATTTCTGGATCAGGGAGGATTTAAGTGATGATGTGAATTACTAACTAATTGCTATTTTCCTCTGCCAACCATGTGATCAATAGGTGTGATAAAAGGATACAGATTGCCTCTCAGCAGACTTCATCAGTGAAGGCTCAAAGACTACATAGCACGGCTCTAACCTGAAGAGATAGTGCGGGATTCAACCTCCCAACCAATTTTGGGTTGGGATGTTGCCTCTACCGCCATAAGTTTGTCCACTTTGAGTGGCTTTACACGTTTCAACTAAATATTAATAAGCTTAAAAGGGAGCAGGTGCAGGAAGAAGAACTTTTTTACTCCCACCCAAATTCATACATAATTCATATGGTTGCTGTTATAACTTCATTTGAATATTTTGTTTGTATTTATAAATATGTAGCACTAAAGCTAGTTACATTAATACAATATGCAATGTGTTATACAAATAATACATATGTAATATACATACAGCACACACACACATATATATATATATATATATATATATATATATATATATATATATATATATATATATATATATATATACATATATATACATACATAAATTGATATCCCTTGACATAATATTTGATGTAATTATCGTTGTAGTTGCACATCAAATCGTTTACCACAAAGAGATTTCCCCTACTTATTATAGATAAAAACTTATTTCCATCCATGATTAAATGTGATTAATTGTGAGTTAACTTTGGACAAAATGCGATTAATCATGATCAAATATTTTAATCGACTGACGGCCCTAGTATATATTCTTTTTTATATCCAGTATTTGAATTTCCTGTTATCCATAAATATCTTATTATCAATACTAACATGCCATTACTCATTATAATATCATTACATATATAATGTCATATATCAACATATATGACTATTTATGTGTATACATATCACTAAATTGACAGTTACTATGGTACCCATTATGTCATTGTATGGTCATACTATGGTCGTACTTTGGTACGGGACAAAAAATAATAAAAACAAAACAAAACAACAACATTAAACTATATTAGGAAAGCAGGAAGTGAACAAATGTAACAGTTACTGATTGTAAAAGTACCAGATGGACGGGTAGGATTTAATAAGCTTTGCTTCTTCCTACTCCTTTTGGACATGTGGAACTGTGAACTGATTATGTGATGCATTCAATTGTAATCTGATGCATGTTTAAATGAAATAAAACCATTACTATTACCATTTTTTTGCTATAAATAATATTTACAAGATTTTAAAAGACAATGACCCTGATGAATGAGAATATCCACATGATCCAGAGGAAAGAGGGTAAAGTGAAAAGTAAAGTGATTCAAAAGTGAAAAGTAAATGAAAGGTCAGCAAAGGAAAGGATGCTAAAATAAAGCGAAATAAAGAAAAGAGACATTCTTCCAGAGCCATGATACTTTCACTCCCTCCACCTGATAAACCTCCAAAGAGAGAAACAGGATGGATGCACGTTATTTCCCCCACTCCTTCCAGTCATCTCTGTCACCTTTTCACCCCATTCCCTTTCTCCTGCTTCCCTCTCTCTCTCTCTCTCACACGCATAAAGTCACACAATTTAGTTCTCCTTGCATCTCCTTCCCCCAACCGAGCACCACGCCTCACAGCCCTATCTCTTTCATCTGCTCTCTTCTGACTCTCCTGAGGGTACTAGGAGCTTGCTGACATCACAACCCTGCTGGCGATAGCCAATAAATTATGAGTGACAAGCCTTTGGACCAATAAAAGCGCTACCATATTTCATGCACAGTAAATCTGATTGCAGATTGTTCTTGTGTGTGACGGCTGACATGTTTATTGTTGCAATGGCGGCGGGAGCAGCAGCGGCGGCGGTGGGGTGCTGGGTACTGACATCATACTTTCTAAGGCTTTCACCCTACATGATGGGCCAACAGATGGAAACTCTGGGATGTTGACAATCCATGGCACACACATAAAAATCAGTAAAAAAAAAAAAATCCTTGTTATCGCAATTGGTTTGGCCATTCTTGACGCCAATGTTTCCAAAAGGCTTGTGGGAATGTGGCATCCACCCTCTGGAAATCTGGAACTGCCCTCCATTTTCATAAATGTCCCTTGCCATCCATTCCCAGATATTCTCAGTTGGACTTAGATCAGCGGAACATGCGGGAAGATCCAAAAGAGTCAAGTTATTCCTCTGGAAGAAGTCCTTTGTCAGGCCAACATTGTGTCCTGTTCAAAAGCCAGAACGGGGGACCTCAGCCATGAGGGATGCCCCCTCCAACATCTCCTGCTGTCCCTTGATGCCCCTGCACAAAGTGAAGCTCCATTGTTCTATAGAACAACAAAAAAAAAGCACCCCAGATCATGATAGCTCCCCCCTCCACTGTGCCGTGTGGACAACATCTCAGGTGGATGCTCCTCTCGTCATGCCAGTCATGTTGGAAGCCATCAGTACTGTCAAGGTTACACTTTTCTCATTAGAGAATACATCTTTATTCCACATTTCAATGGCACATTTTTGGTGCTCTTGTCCAAGTTCCAATCCACTGCTGCTCAGTGACATTACAAAACTGTAGAATACTACGTGCAAATAACAGAAAACTATAATTATAATCATACTTACATAACAGCTCTATGTAGCAGTGTCATGATTGATTGTCTATGTTGTTGAATTTATTGAGGTCGTCAGTCAAAGGTGTTAGTAGCCAATGTTGCATATGCAATATATACTGTAGCAAAAAACACCCGCTTCAAGCCCCTTTTGCTTTTACTATTAAAATGTTATTCGAATAACATAACTTTTTTCTCTGACGTTTTGTCAGTACAGTCAGAATAAATATAAATAAATATCTTCAAAAACAGAGAAAAGCTTTCCTCCATAGTCTTGAGACAAAAAAAAAATATTTTGTTGTTTTTGTGAACTGCAGTGAACGCTGGTGATCTCGAGCAACATTTTTTTTTGCAAACAGATTAATGTATGTGTTAAAGATAACAATATTGCTATCTATGCATTGAGTATTTTATAGTTTTTAAGATATTCTTGGGTCATTAGACTGCTCTGAGCTGATATGTGAAATACTTTTACTGTGTCAAAGTTGGTATTTTGTGCTTCTGTGTGATGTATGATAGCTAAAAATATTTCATTATAAAAATAAAATAAATATAAAATATATTTTATAAAAATAAAAATTGATAGTATTTAGAAAATTTCACAGATTTTAAAGTGTAAAAAAATATTCTAAAAAGCATACTTAATTTATTTAAATATATTCAACATGGTTTCATTTGATTTTATTTTTTTAAAATTTTAAACCTACTTAAAATAGTCCAGCATTTTCATAATATAATTAATTTAAGTATACAACATTTTTTTTAGTTTTAGTCAACATAACTTAAATATCTAGTTTCAGATAAAATTATTCCGTGCAAAGTACTTACATTGAACGTAATCATGAACATGAATACCCCCCCCCCCCAACCCCCATGGCAATTCTAGTCTTAAATGTACTCCAACCAGCTAAATGATGGTAAGTAAATCCCGTGTTCACTGTATTGTATCGTCCATCTCTCCATCCACATCCATGTAATAAACCATTCTTCATAATTAGCGTGGTCGCTGCAGTATGATCAGGGCATTACAAGTCATCTGCCAGACCCCTAAATGGACAGATTTCACCAGATGCCCGCTGGTGTGATTGGCATCATTATACTTTAATTAATCCATTCTTCTCACAGCAACACAGTCATGAAATTCTATTTTATAACATGACATACAGTGAAAGAGGGGGGGAAACAGAGAAAAATCCTGAACAGACAGAAGGAGGAGGACGAGAAAATGGTAAATGTTAAGGTGAGTGAGATGACGGGCAGAAGTACCCTGACTGATTCCCAATAAGTCATCACATGTATTACATTACAAAAGCGTTGTAAAGCATTATACTACTACGCACGAAGAACCCTTTCTTGCAGCCTGTCTCTGTAAATCAGAGCTGGTACAGACACTCAGACACCCAGTGGGTGTGATAATAACATTAGAGAATTACAATGTCACTCCTCCCTGGACAAGATCACCTGTCTGGACCGTCATAAAGTAGATGTCTGTTTTCTTTCTTTTTATGGAAGGACACTGCGTTGATGGTACAATTTTTAATTTGGATTTTTTTTTTTCTAGACACATTTCCTTTGTAAGACCTTCAGGTGACGTTAAGAAGTATTAATTGGATAATATATTTATAATTCTTTATTGTACCTACAAATAATTATTCCTGCCAGGTTTCATATAGGGATAATTGCTGTAATCTTCCATTGTATAAACACAGCAATTATCTCCCTGTGGTCACTGTAGGTTTTTATATTGCGCTACAAATACTGTGTTCCTATAGGGCGTCTGTGACATGTTAACAGTGAAGTATTTATAGTCGTTGCGTATGTAATGCGCCAAAGACACACATTCACAGCGGTGCTGTGAGATAAGTGGTAATGTCGGCGCTGTTGTCATGCTATCAATGACAGGTGTTTGCTTCTAGACTATAAATAATGGACGAATTCAAATCAGCTCTTGACTGCGACTCTGTAACGTTCTTATGGGGGGTGTAAAACTCGGGAGCAAATTACATGGCAACACTATGTAAAGGTGTTGCCATTTTTTTTGACACAACACAGATTCCTTTGCCAGTTTCACCAAGGTCACCTTGTATCGATGTGATGTGACATTGTGTAAAATATTGTGGTGGTAGTGTACATGTACAAATCACTGGTGTTTATTGATGATTTGACCACAGGCAGAAGTAAACGATGACTCGATTTTTACAAAAAGTAACAATATTACACATTACGCCTATTGCAATTGTAGATAGATTTTTTTTGCTGTGCGTTTTTTGGCGTTCCACAAATCACTGCATTTGTTTTTCATTCATAGAGAACGTATGTTGCGACCTTGATCTCGACACACAGAATATCTGAACCTGTGTTGGCCGTACTGCGTCTTCTTCTTCTTCTTTCTCTTTGGGCTTTTCCCTTCAGGGGTCGCCACAGCAAATCAATCTCCTCCATCCAACCCTGTCTTCTGCATCTATTTCTCCCACACCAACTACCCTCATGTCCTCTTTCACTACATCCATAAACCTCCTCTTTGGTCTTCTCTAGACATGTCCCAACCATCTCAGTCTGGCCTCTTTAGCTTTATCTACAAGGTCTCAAACGTGTAATGTCCCTTTGATGTACTCGTTCCTGATCCTATCTATCCTGGTCACTCCCAATGAGAACCTCAGCATCCTCATCTCTGCTACCTCCAGTTCTAGTGCAACCTCAGTTCTTCTGCAGTCAGTCTACGGCTCAAAAACCATCATGTCACACACACGCCTTGTTAGAATTTGCATGCTTATCGACTGTGCATCTTTGAAAATGTTTTTTACTTTATTTTTAACAATATGCAGATAAATAATAAATAATAAGGCTGTGGCGTTGTTGTCATATTTTCTAGTTACAAAAAATGAAATGTAATCTGGAGCAAGTTACAAACAGTCCCTCGAACAAATGGAATTATGAAACTGTGCCATTTGTCTGTATTTACTTAAAGACAAAAATTGATAACAGTAACTAATTAGGTGGCAATACCGCCAGCGTCTTAACTCACACTAATGTCATGTAAAACGGATCACTGAGAGACGCTCTTGGCTGTCTCGGTAATCAGATCCTGAACATTCTCAATGTCACTTCAAGACTGGGGCAAAATACATAAAACAGAAAATATCAAACACGGCGTTCCTTCAGCTTTTGTTCTCATACTGCAAAAACTAAAGAGGAAATATTACAAGGCTGTGTGATAATCTGAGACCAAACCTGCAGGGAGCTCCCCAAATACGCCGTGGTATTCTCTACAAGGAACTCGAGGACCACTTTATGAGGCTTGCTGCACGTTCTATTAGGTGACGCATGTACTGCATTAATGCAGAGGTTTATTGATACATAAAATAGCGCAATGAGATACTGTCATAGTTTTTACGGTAGGTCCTGTGGATATTAAAAAAAAATGGTTTAAGTCACGCTTACTGTTTTAATAATGTTGTCACTAAAACTGTGAATCCAACAAAGAATACCGGAGACTTTATCGAAAGAGTCCAGGGAGAGTCCTCTAATTCCAGACAGGGGGATTCTAATAGAGCGGACCCAAGTGTCATGTCAAGCAATATACTAATGGAATCCAATTAAGACCTTTAAACTGCCGCAAGAGCTGGAGGATATTAGCTCAGTTTTCTATAACAAAAGACCAAAGGGCCGTCATTGTGGGCTTTTTCTGAATATAAAAAGCATGAAGGAAATTGGGTTTTTCAGCTTTACTCACTCATTATTGTTCCCTAAAAATTACATGAATTGAGGATGTGAAAATCACTTGGCCACCCATGTTGAAAAGATTTTTTTATATATTTGAGAAGAAATGCAGCTTCCATCAGGCTCAACATCTGCGCAAGGAGAAAAGTTTTTTCTGTACTACAAAAAACAAGTACCAAGTATTTATTCCCAATCATTAACGGTACAGGAAGAAAAGTCCTTTAAAAATCCTGAACATCTCAGGAAATATTAAGATTTTTTTTTTTATATTTGAGACAAAATGCAGCTTCCATCAGGCTCAACATCTGCACAAGGAGAAAAGTTTCTTCTGTACTACAAAAACAAGTACCAAGTATTTATTCCTGATCATTAACAATACAGGAAGAAAAGTCCTTTAAAAATCCTGAACATCTCAGGAAATATTAAGATTTTTTTTTAATATTTGAGAAGAAATGCAGCTTCCATCAGGCTCAACATCTGCACGAAGAGAAAATTTTCTTCTGTACTCCAAAAACCAAGCACCAAGTATTTATTCCCAATCATTAATGATACAGGAAGAAAATTCCTTTAAAAATCCTGAATGTTTCAGGAATTTTTTTTTTTTCCGGAAATATTAAGATTTTTTTTATATATATTTGAGAAGAAATGCAGCGTCCATCAGGCTCAACATCTGCGCAAGGAGAATTTTTTTTTCTGTACTACAAAAACCAAGCACCAAGTATTTATTCCCAATCATTAACGATACAGGAAGAAAAGTCCTTTAAAAATCCTGAACATCTCAGGAAATATTACCTTTTTTTTCTTTTTTAAAGACGGGGAAAAAATGTAGCTGGCACAAACGTTTTAATTAATGGAATAAAACCACACCCGGGCAGCAGGAATAAGCACATTTAGCAACTTAAAAGAGACAATACCATTACATATAATACAATTACGGGTGGCAGTGGGGGGTTGAAACAAAACACAATGCCCAAACAATTATTTTAAGATGTGATTCCAAAGGGATTAGTGTGCATACGCATCGGTAAAAGGGGAATAAGCTTTATACTACTGAGCTGTTGCTACTTCCTGCCTGTGCATATGTATATGTATATGTGTGTGTGTGTGTGTGTGTGTGAAGAGCATCACATATTAGTATCAGCAGTGTGATTCTAATATGTGCACTCCCCCACCTCCATCATCATCAGGACCATCACCACCATCACCCCTCTGGTGGAATTACAGAAAACCCTGTGGCCTCGTCTGGTTTGCATAAAGCAAACAAAATTAAATTTGCTTTGCTAAATCAAAGCATGTACGTTATTCCAAGCCGCTCTCTCTGGGACAAATTACTTCAAACGAACTCCTTTGTATCTTAACAGAATAAAAGAAGAAATATATATATCAATCCACTCAGTGGCTCTCCAAAACTCGACTTGGGAATTAATTATTGAACCCAAGGCTTTTCTCTCTCCAAGCAGTCTCTGACATAGATCTATTTATTTTAGAAAAGTCGTTTTCCTCTTAAAAACACACCATTGGCTGCAAATCCAGTTTTTTGTTATCTATATTTCACTCATCTTTGCAGCACACCCCCTGAAGGGACATGTGAATGGTTAAGGTCGTAGAATTCAGCTGAAGATCCTGATATTATATAACATAGTCATGGGTAAGAAGAAGTAATGGTCCTTAGATGAATTTGTGTGGTAAAGTATGATATTTACTGTACATAGATGAAGTTATTTTATTTCTATTTGGTTGTAGTACGTAGTATATATGCATGTGTTCTCTCCAGGTCATTTTGCTTCAGCATAAAAAGAATGTAATAATAATCACAGTGGGCTACTGCAACATACAAATATCATCTTAAAGCTGAGTATTTGTATAATATGGGAATCCTTTACTACATTTTGGATCTACAATACAATAGAAGTACATTTGTAAGCCCTTCAATAAGAACTCTTGATGTACTACACTAGTCCCTCTATTCTATCACGGTTTGGCAAAAAATATTAATAATCATATTTTTTGTGATTGAATACATCCTTAGGTTGCATATTTAAGCAAATTGGGCATCTTTTTTTGCCTAAATTAAACATTTTCAAGCATAAAAATGTCTAAATGAACTCAAATAGGCAATAAAAAGATGTGCTCCACGACGGCAGGGCGTGGGGGGGGGGGTGCCCAGTCCCCAGTCCGGGCCTGATTGGAGGTAGGACTTTACAGAGCCCGACCTCCTTTTTGTTATTCTCAGTGTCTTATACTTCATGTCCGTTTCATTCAAAATGACACAGTTGCTCTCCATGGTGCTGAAGCTGTTATGGGTCTGTGTATGTTGTAAAATGGTGATTTTTTTTCCATGAGTGGCGCATTCAATATACAGTATTCCACACTGTCAGGTGTCTTTAGGTGAAACAGAAGCATCAGACTTGATAGCCAAAACAACAGCCTTTTGTTTCAGGTTTGAATTATCTTATAACAGGCACAATTATAATAATAATATAATATTCACAAAATAACTATCATACAGTAGCTGTTGATAAGAGGTTTTGACTAATTTTTTCCCAATTCTATGTTTTACTTATACAGTCATGATTCACTATTTTTGATTCACCAAAACATGATTTCCCATTCACTATGGAGACTAATTTGAGTGAATTACTAAATATTTTTGCTTTAATCTGCCTTTGGCTTTACAATAAAGACAAGAACCTTCATTCATGAAAATAGCCAAATAATATCGAAAACCTGCCTGTGTATTGTGTGTGTAATTGTCCAGTGGTAAGTGACAGTTTCATTGTGCTCTGACAGAAACAAGACAGTAGTAGCAGTGAAAGGCCTTTATTTTGGAGCCACACAGAAAAGACATGCGTCTAAAAAAACAGATAACTCCTGGTGCAACACAACAAAATAAGCAAACTGTATAATGTAACCGTATCACTTGGTGCAAATTGAGTGCTCCTAATTTTGATTGGACACCAGTATTTTTGTCTTTTTGTCTGTTTATATGTTTGTTACGTAGCAGGTTACTTTGTTATTCCTTTGGAATTATGTAAAACTTTACAAAGTCGGGCAGAACCATTTGCATTTCACAGGGGGTGGCAAAGTTCTATTTGCTCAAATGGCAAAAAGAGATGATACCCATAATTTAGCTAAGGCAACAAATGGCGAGCAAAACAATACCTCCAGGCTCGTCGGAGCTGAAAATGAAATCAAAAAATTAAAACCAATTCATGCAGAAAAATCTACATCAAAACTCATCATCATTAAATGTTTTGTTCCAGTATCACACAGCGAAGCCTGTTTTTATTCCCGCACAAAATAAATTGGCATTTTTGCGTTAAAACTGTGAAAATGAGATCAGATGTGCTGGGTTGTTGTTCTGCAATCACACCATGACTGGGCACCAGCTGATGAGAGGCTGCAGGGAGGGAGCGCAGCAAAGTACGCGCCTCTTCCAGAATCTGGCAGCCTCTATCCCCTTGCCAAGACTCACAAAGCAGCACAGCAGCCGTCACGGTGAGCACACGACTGTTTACAAATCCCACTTAATAGGATCAGGCCTCATTGACTGGGTCGCCTCAATGTGTCTGATGTAATCTATTAGCTGCATGATAGTCAGTGTCTCAGTCCAATCGATAACCCTGGGCCTCTATATTGCTCCAATGTGGACCGTTACTCCTCTTTAGTACTGCTTGGAATGCAGGCTTGGTGACTATTAGGTGTATGCCAGCCAACGTCTGTGTTTGTATCCGGACTTGTGTTGGAATGTGTGCAAATTTTAGTGCCCCGGTATCTGCACATCCAGTAAACATGGATGCATGGTGTATTGCCGCAATGCTAAAACACTAATCATATACATTCAAGTGATACACACGCAGATGTTAATTTTATACCGCTTTAATGCAAATATGCACATGGGGATTGCCTGTGTCTGTTAAGTAATTATGTTAATTTAGATATCATCCATGCACCCACTCACAAGCATAACATTCTATAACATTGTGGAGGTGAGGGGGATGAAGCAAGGCTGACAAATATTTAATGTTTAATGTGCATATTTAAGTGTGTGGTACATATTTTTTTGCCTACATTCAGCATTTTTATGCACAAAAGTGGCTAAATTTAGTCAAATATAAATATAAGACATTGCGATGTGAATGTGAGCGTAGTATTCCACATTGGTCAGTAGGTGTCAGTAATTGTTCAGTGAGACAAGAAACAACAGGCTTTTATTTCAGGTTTAAATAATAAAATAAAATAAAATAAAATAAAATAAAATAAAATAAAATAAAATAAAATAAAATAAAATAAAATAAAATAAAATAAAATAAAATAAAATAAAATAAAATAAAATAAAATAAAATAAAATAAAATAAAATAAAATAAAATAATAGGACATCAGTGACAAGTACCTTTTAGCTCACGCACGCTCTCCCACCTTTTCAGGATGCAGCAGTACTGCAAGTGCCTCCCGTATGATATTTCTATTTATTATTATTGTCTGATTTGCAAGAACAATGACGTCAGACTTACATTAAAGACATTACATAGTCTGTAGAAAGTAATGGTGTATCATAAATCTTTTTATAACATTATATTATTGGCGACGTGCAGATAAAAACAAACTGGCAGGCGCCATGAACCAACTCAGTGGGCGGGTCTTGTGCACTAAACCGGGAAGCCACACACATGGTGACCTCACCTTAGATTTATTCCTTGTATTTGATCGGGAAATCTGCAAATTCAGGGTTTTTTTACAAAAGAAAATGTTCAAAATGATGGCAGTCATACAGAAAAGACATTTATAATACAGTTCAATGGACAAAAATGTAGTTATTCATCATTTTTGTACTTTGACCACAGGGTATTGCTGTTATTTCTTAATTAATTAAGTTAAAAAAACATCTTTAGAAGATCCTAAATAGATTTTCGATGCTCAAACTGCAAAAATATTACAAATTTAAATAAGAAAACCTTTTTACTGATCACGGTCGGGTCTGGAACCAAGTATTCTATCTGCATTAAAAAATTTGCTTGGAAAAAAAAAGAAGGGGGATTTTTATGTTGAAAAATTCTGTGGCTTTAAGTGATAAACCTTCCACGATGACTGAGTGAATTTTACCACAACATCGATCTCACAGTTAAAGTAGAGACGCGAGTAAACGCACAGCCTTTTCCCTTCACTATGTTGACATATGCATATGTGTGGAATTGTGTACTTACGGGAAAAGTGTGTGCTCAAGTGTTCTCAAGCCTTTGCATGCGCGTGCTGTGTATGTGTGTCACAGTGTGTCTGGAGACAGTGTAACAAGGTTTCCAATTAAGTTGAACCGCAGGCCAGATCAATGCTAGTCCGCTGTGTGCAGGAATGAGCAGCCCTGGGCCCTTCGAGCATGCCCACGAATAATTTATCACTCACGCTGGACGTGGGCAAAAGAGAGGTAGAGGAGGAGCAATGCGGTGTAAGGACAAAGTGTGCAGCCCAAGGGAGGGATTGCCAAACCACTGCCAATTGAGGGAATAGAAAGATGAAGGTGTGAAGAAAGACAAAGATCAGGACCCAATGGACGACACTGTCAGCTCCCAAACATTAGAATTATTACCCTCAATATTATTCCAGTAAACAAAGAAATTCTGTAGGGAGCAGTAGTCAAATAGTACTTTAACCAATACTGCAAGATGAAAAAATGGGCTGGATTTACTCTGCGGAGCAAGTGTCCATTTCGGATTATCGCCTGTATGTGATGTATTAACTGCTCTATATTTACAACTACTTTCAAGTCAGCTATGTCTGATTCAATTTATTAAACACATTACACCATTTGCATTAAATGTACAGTATGAAAACAACTATACATATTATCCCAATACCGTGGAATCTTGGTTTTTTGAACGTTTTTTGCCCAAAAATCTTGTGTCTTGGTTATTGTACAATATTACCGTATTTTCCGCACTATAAGGCGCACCTAAAATTTGATTTTTTTTTAAAAAGCTGACAATGCGCCTTATAATCCGGTGCGCCTTATACGTATATGGATCAATACTGAGCCGCGACAGGTCTCGCAACTTACGGTAAGCAGCCACCGACTCCATTTTTCCCGTAGAAGAAGAAGTGCGCTGTGCATACTGGGAAATATTAAACAACGATTCACTTTAATTTGTGCGTTTGTATAAAGACCCTGAAATGGCTCCTATTAAGAGACACGCTTACAACGCAGAGTTTAAACTCAAGGCGATCAGTCCCGCAGTAGAACACGGAAATAGAGCAGCAGCAAGAGAGTTTAACATTAATGAATCTATGGTGCGGAAGTGGAGGAAGCATGAGGATGAGCTGCGCCAAGTAAAGAAGACTAAACAAAGTTTCCGTGGCAATAAAGCGAGATGGCTTTACCTCAGAGAAAATAATAAAACAGCTGTTTATTCATTTTGGGAGTGAATGGAGTTGTGGAAAGCTTGTTTGTTCTCTATTAATAAAGTTTGACTGACCTATCTGACTGTTTTGTTGACATTCCCTTTAGCGCGGCACCATCTAATGGTTGCATAACGTAACTACAGCCTCTACTGTAGCGCCTTATAATGCGGTGCGCCTTATGTATGGAAAAAGTTTTAAAATATATCATTCATTGAAGGTGCGCCTTATAACACAGTGCGCCGTATAGTGCGGAAAATACGGTACATGCCACAAACTTGTTAGTTTTGCTATGTACTGTATCATTCTGCAGTATCAAGAATAATTTTTTAGTGAGCACCACTGCTAAATAACCCGCCACAGGGAGTCAGAGAGGAGAATTACTGTATTTTCCGGACTATAAGTCGCACTTTTTTTTTTTTATAGGTTGGCTGTTCCTGCGACTTATACTCCAGAGCGAAAAAATATGTTACATAAACACTGAACAGTTTTTCTGTTCATGTTTATTTTTTGTGCAGCTGAATAACCATTGTGAACTTGCCTTCCAAGAGGACGTAATGTCTGTTTTGGTCAAGTAAAAAATGCAACTTATACTTATAAAAACTTATGTATGTTTTTTTTCTACCTAATTATGTATTTTTGCCCTTGTGCGACTTATACTCCGTAGCGAAAATTATAGTCCGGAAAATATGGTAATAGTGATGAGCAAGTACATCACTATCTCTATCCGTATCTGTACTCACAGTGGGTGAGGCATAAACAGGAAATAGTCTAGATTTAACCAAAAAAGGGTGGGGCTTACATCAGTACATTATGTTAAGTCTGAAATTGGCATGGATTGATCGATTGCTATATTTATGATTATTCTGCTATATGTACTGTGTATGTGTGTAAGTGATCTGTAAGACTTTATTATTTCATTATTTCTTTAATTATTTCTTTCATGTGAAATTGGTGGTTCATGAAAATGATGGCAATGATTGCAAGTATTTGACCATAGCGATACAGGTTTGATGCCGCTACTGCGTACACACCAGTACAGTACTTATTGGTGTCCCAACATTTTAATCAAACCAATAGTTGAAAGGCAAAATTTCCACATTGAATCATAACCAAGTGAATTTGCAGTAAACACTCCATAACAAGCGCCAATGACAACTATGTGTTTCTACAGCCATACAAGCCAAACAGACAACTCCAAAACACACACACACACACACACTTGCAAAACAAGTACAAGCATTAATGGCCAGATGCAATAAATATCCAGGCATACCAATGTCCTGAACACTTTAATGAACTAAAGGAATTGAGTCTACCTCGGCGGAGTGTGTTTGAGGAAGACATTATATGTCCTAAAAGCAGTTATTGGATTCAACCAAATTGATAAACCCATTAGTTAGACCTGTTCAGATAACATGGGAAGAATTTCGCTGGGCTCACAGTCACTCCAAATAGATTCACTTAGGCTGCACTTACGAGAGCGCAGCACATTAAGAGACGATTACAGGGAATGTGAAGCATCTTACCAGTCCATGCCTTGCTACTGTGAAATTAAACAAGATGAAGCGAGGACAGAGACACAGAGAACATCGTAGTCTCATCAGACGCCAGAAGCAGGGGACGCTCTGCACACCTGGTGTTGGTTGGAGGTGTTCTTGATGTGTTTGTGTGTGCGTAAATGAGTGCCATGGTGTAGCGTCAATAGATGAGAGTGGAATTTCCTTTTTCTTGTATGCGCCTATGCGAGGCTTATTACCCCGTAACAAGACAAGAAACCCGAATAGCATCATAGCACTGGTGCCAATGATGCAAAGCAAGTATAGGTGCGTCCTTTTGATATAGGTTACTCTACCCGAACATTGGCGGTCATTCTTTTTGTTCAATTAATACATAACGTGCATGTAGGATTGATTGATTCTATATGCTATCTATGATAATTCACAGAAATCCACTTGTCACGGTCAGATGAACCAGTTAACCGCGTAAAAAAAATTACAATACCGTATTTTCCGGACTATAAGTCACACTTTTTTTCATAGGTTGGCTGTTCCTGTGACTTATACTCCAGAGCGATGTAAAAATGAAAAAACTGTTTATGTTACATAAACACTGGACATTTTTATTTTTGGTGTAGCTGAATAAAAATTGTGTTAGCATATCTTACATATCTTATGTATAGCATATCTTACGTATAGCATATCTTACATCTATTCAACCTGTTCTCTATTCTTTTATTGTTAGAAAGAGGTTGTAATGTCTGTTTTCGTCAAGTAGTTTGTAAAATAAATTACCCCCAAAAAGTGCAACTTATACTCCAGTGCGACTTCATTCATTTTCTACCGCTTATCCTCACAAGGGTCGCGGGGGGTCCTGGAGCCTATCCCAGCTGTCTTCGAGCGAGGTACACCCTGGACTGGTCTCCAGCCAATCACTGGGCACATATAGACAAACAACCATTCACACTCACATTCATACCTATGGACAATTTGCAGTCGCGAATTAACCTAGCATGTTTTTGGAATGTGGGAGGAAACCGGAGTACCCGGAGAGTACCCAAACTCTACACAGAGATGGCTGAGGGTGGAATTGAACCCTGGTCTCCTAGCTGTGAGGTCTGCGCACTAACCACTCAACCACCGTGCAGCCTTATGTATGTTTTTTCTACTTATAGTCCAGAAAATACGGTAATTTCACTGGAAGTGTAGTGGTATATTCTGCTATCTTTTGTTCAGTCATGAGTTGCCCCCATTGCCCCAATTTTAGGGTTCATAAACACAAAACCGTTACCACAAAGTGTATACAATAAATACACGTTGATATGGATTAGCTAAGAGCTCCAGTAAAAAGACAAATAATCGATGGTTAATACTTTGGATGTTGCAGATGCGATAATGAGCAGTGTTCTTTTTTTCTAATGAAATAAAGAAATGTGTTTGAAACGTGGGGAGATGGTGTGATGCAGAAAATACAGGTGTAAAAAAAAAAAGAGAAAGGAACAACAACAGAGAGGGAAAGAATGAAGCTCTTTAAATACGTGAGCAGAATGATGTGGATGCGAGCGAGCGAGGTGATGTATAGTTAAGTCAGTAGCAGAGGTCACAAAAAAGCCTTTTAACAGTAATGTCCTGGGAGTTGTGTCGCCCAGGGGACCAGCGCACCATTTTACAGCCGAGCGACCGAGACTGAGATGTTGTGGCATGACAGCTGGAGCAGTAATGCCGGCCTCTAGTACCATCTATAACATGAAGGAGGTGTAGCACCGCTGATATCGCCACAAAACACCAGGCCCGAGGCCACGCGACAGCTGGCGAGTTAAGAGGAATGAAGGAAAAATGGGCTCGGGAAATGCCTGGAAGAAAGAGAGGAGACAAAGGAGGGGAAGGATGGATGGTCTGTTTTTATATGCTGTCACAGGAAGCTCCTGTACAAGCGAGTCACAAAGGCATAAGGCACACACCTGGTTACGTGCAGATATTACGTTTCTGTAAATGTGTCAAAATAGTCGCCGAGTCTCCTCA
Organism: Doryrhamphus excisus; assembly: GCF_030265055.1. Lineage (NCBI taxonomy): Eukaryota > Metazoa > Chordata > Actinopteri > Syngnathiformes > Syngnathidae > Doryrhamphus > Doryrhamphus excisus. Next base: position 4,599,538 of record NC_080482.1, read on the forward strand.
CTTGAACCAATGAAGACAAACATACCCGCAGTTATACAATTAGCAGTTCCAGCATAATTATCTTAAGAGAACTATCATTGGTTAGAGGGGATGAAGATGAAGAAACTGTTTTTTTTCCTATGATTCCAATCCTTTTATTTATTTTTTAATTGCCGAATTTGCTAATTTTGGAATGGAATACATGGCACATGGCTTTCATGGCTTTCTACAGCCCCTGTGATGCTTTTAATGTCAGTGGGGTATCACTATTTTTTGCTAATAGGACAATACAATACTGAGAAATGTACACACGGGCGTGTGTGAGCTGGAAGGTGCTTGTCGCTGCTGTCCTTCCATACAGGGGGAAAAGCCAGCAGATTTATTTTTTTAACCATAGCACCAGCTAAGATAAACTAAGGACTATCTATACGTAGAAGAGTATTGTCAAACCATAAATTTCCCACTATGGTGTCCACACAAAAATGCATCCACACATAACATAACGCATAAATGCAATTTATAATAAATAGCGAGGACTGTGACATTTGGAAATTGTCATGCCATTCCTCCGGGAATCTGAAAATTCTCCCACCAGCTGGCAGTGCGTCTTGGTCTGACCCAAGATTGGCATTGAAGCCTGTTACGAGGAAGTTGCCTTGGATGTGGCATGCTTATTTGAGGGCAAGTGGGCGACCTCAGTGTGCTTCTTCGTCTCTTCTCTTCAACAGGAAGTAGTATCTGATAAAACTAAAAAAAAAAAAACAAAAGATACCCACTTGTACGTATGTGTGGACAGGGTCTGAGAATGCTCTGCCAATTACGGGAATTAAACCATGGTCACATGCCAGGGCTGTGGAGGGCAATCAGTAGTGGTGTGTCGGTCATGAACGAACGGGTCATAAGAACTAATTCCTTTTTGTGAACAAAATGAACGAGGTCACCGCCCCAAAAATACCCGTTCCGTTTATTTGGCTGGAGAGTCAGTTCACCATTCTTTTTGCAGGGCGTGACTATCTGCGTACTAGCCTGTCTTATCCTATCGCTGTGCCTCGCTCTGTGGGTGAGTGGGGTTAGCTGACTGAAAGGCCGAGACCTCGTTCATTCCGTTCACAAAAAAGAACTAGTTCTTTTGACCCATTCGTTCATGACCGAGACACCACAAGTCATCACATGTTGTTGCGCTGTTGAGTCGGAATGAACGTGAACATGAGTGAACGGACTGACCGGGGGGGGGGGGGGGGGGGGGAATCACAGGCTAACGACCAATTGACCGAAATGAACAAAATGAACGGATCTTTTTACTGAAGGAACCGGAGAGATCCGGTTCACTAAAATGAACGGTTTAGCCCACCAACTAGCAACCAGATGAGCTGTCTGATTAAATGTCAACATCCACAATGTCTCTCGCTGTGGCTTGCTGGAGTCCCAAAGCTTTAGAAATGGCTTCATAACCTTTTCTAGATTGACAGAGCTCAATTAATCTCAGTTAGTTTTTCACATAAGGCCCATAAGCTTGGCTTTAATAATAAATATTTTCATTTAAAAACTGCATTTTTTAAACCAAAAAATATGTATTACAAAAAACAAAATAAAAAATTATAATAATAAAACCTGCATTTTGTGTTGTTTGATGATATGAAACATTTAAGTGTGACAAACAGGCGAAAAAAAAAAGAAATCAGGAAGTGGGCAAACACCTTTTCACACCGCTATAAGGTGTAAACAGTTGGAAAGTGTGCAGATAAAAATGAAAGCACGCATATAAAACTGACCTTTAAATCAGAGTTTCCTGTATTTCTTCAATGCTTTCCACTCTTGCTGCTGTCATTAACACCTGCAACCCTTCCTTTTCTTTTTTCCGCCTCTAGAATGAGGATTTACCTCCAATTAACACACCTTGGCCTATGCAGGTGTGCGTGTCACCTCGGTCATTTGCCAGGCCTCTATAAATATCACACTGGTGGCCGATCTTTAACAACATTCCTACATCTCACCGGAGTCAAAGACACACACACGCACACACACACACACTCTCAGGTGGACCTTCATTAATAATAAACAGTGCTTCCAATGTGACATGCCTTATTCTCACACTAACCTGTGATAATGAACCTCCCGCTCTGGTCCGAGTCAGGTCCAGCCAGGGCAGGGCTGCTTATAATAAAACTACTGGCAGTGGAAGTGTCACTAGTTGCGGTGCAAATTGCAGTAATGAAGCCAAAAACTGCACTAACCACTATTAAGGCATTAAAGTAGCGATATAGCGATATTTACTTAAAGTACAAGTCTGAACAACATCGCAATGGAGGAAAACACAGCAAGGTGGTGATCAACATTATGATCGTTAAAATCTCATATTTTAACACAAATTTAAGTTTCAAACGTCACACTAAGCCATATATATCTGGCGTCAGATGTTCTAAGGAGTAACAAAGGTATATTTGATATCCTCTTGTATAGCACAGCCATGTTGAAAGCCAGGACATTAGCCACGTTTACATGGACCCAAATATTCCAATTCCATTCGGGTTATTTGCTCAAACGGAAAGAATGTAACCTTTGTATACACCTCAAAAGTCCCAATCCGAATGAATATATAATCGGATTCACAGGGGTGGAATATTCCTTTCCCCAATCTGATTGAGGTATCTTGTACCCGCTCAAACGGAAAGTTGTCAGACTGCGTTCTTCTTCGTGGTGTTTTTCTTCTTCTGTTGTTTATTGGCGGTTGGCAAGCAGCTTTCGTGTGCATTAGCGCCATCTGTGGAACAGAATCTAAACCCTTCTATACGCCATTCACAAGTCCAGTTTTATTAAAAAAGAAAATACATATCTATATAAAACATGTGCCGAGCTTAATTAGAAAATATTAGCAAGATTGAACTTTATCTTTTCCTGTTCCCGGGTTTGTTCTTTCGGCGAATGCTGGGATATGACGTAACACGTATCTCAAGACGTTCTTCAGGTTTAAAAATGGAGGCGAGCAATCGGCACTGGACTGCTGTGGAAAGATTGTTTTTGATTCAAACTAAATTTCAAGACTGGACGAACGAAAAACTGGCAATATGGAGTTATTCCACCAAGTGAAAGAAAAACTCAAGGAAGTCGGTATCACGTGATGTTGGTGTTTACGCTTTACTGCGCATGCGCCATTGACTATTCTGGTTGATTATAGCGACGCATGTAGACACGCGATTGGAATATTCCTTTCCATGTATACCATTGCTTTCGGAAAGGTCATTCGGAAGGATTCCATTCGGAAAGACAAAAACTCCTCAAACGTGGCTATTGACACCCATCATTTGTAACATTGTACAGAAGAGGCCGCGCCTTGTTTATAATATATTGTTACACAATATATTGTGTGATTGAACAAAGTCACAAATTTCTCTCCATATTTATTTGTTTTGGTGGGTCCTTAATGATTGTACAATCCCAAAAATGTGGAAAAACCATATCCAGATGCAGAAACTCCTCTTTTCTGTAGATTTATCTCCATTTACAAATACCAACAAATCTATGTTAAAGGCACTCTGAATTTCAACTAGATCCCCAAAGTCAAGGCATAATTAATTGGCTGCCAGTGAGCACAGGCTTCAACAACACCCAGTAGGTCAACATGCATCTTTCATTTGGGTCTTAGCCCTTCAACTCTTGTTTGCTGCGTTCTGTTTATGAAAACACATTTTGGTTGGAATAACTCTTAAAATAAAATTCCTGGTGTTGCTTCATGAATATTTTTTCCCTTCCACTTCCACATGTGAAAGAAACTCCTCCATTTCTGAGGTTAGGTTAGAGATCACACGGTTCGTGTGTTTTCACTCCATGGTGGGCATTCAAAGTCATACTCATTACATCTCTATGTTACATTGGATTTACATATCTCTGTGTACTCACAGATCGATACAGACACTACATTTGTGTTTTGTCGAGAGTTATTTCTTGAATTCAAGGTAGAAACCCGATAGGATTTATGAAATAACTCCTAGCAAAACATAAAGGTGGTGTCAGTTTTGAACTTGGTGCCACAAATGTTAATTTATGTGTATCTACTGAATATGCATTATTCACATATATATTATATAGACATTTCTGTGACCAGTCCAGGGTCACCAGCCAATCATGGCTAAGGAAACACCTCCATTGATACTAATATTGTGGATGTGACGCAGGCCAGCATTCCTGATTCTGAAGGCCCTGGGCAGATTACATTGACATGGCATACCATTCATTCATTCATTTTCTACCACTTTTCCTCACGAGGGTCACGCGGGTGCTGGAGCCTATCCAGTTGTGGTCAGCCAATCACAGGGCACATATAGACAAACAACCATTCACACTCACATTCATAAATCAAATTAATACAAATTTGGAGTCGCCAATTAACCTAGCATGTTTTTGGAATGTGGGAGGAAGCCGAAGAAAACCCACGCATGCACGGGGAGAACATGCAAACTCCACACAGAAATGGCCGAGGGTGGAATTGAACCTTGGTCTCCTAGCTGTGAGGTCTGCACGCTAACCACTCGACCGCCGTGCAGCCTGGCATTATTTTTGTTCACTCATTTTCTATCGCTTATCCTCACGAGGGTTGCGGGGGGTGCTGGAGCCTATCCCAGCTGTCTTGGGGTATTGGATGATAGAAATCTGACATACCCTACTAGGAACTAGAAATGGACTGTTTGGAAGAAATTATTATAATTTATTGGAACAATATATACAATATACCGTATGTTAATATGCAGTATGGAAAACGTAGTGACAACAAAAGGTATTGCAGGTATTATAAATAATGGTGGAGATCAAAGCGACACAATTCCATCAAACGTCACCCAAAAACCCCTCACACAACAGTTTGAATTTGTCGACATTTTTCCTCAACTCGCCGTCATTTCCACAGAAGAGCATGTCTGACTATACAGTATGCGCGCCTCATGCAAGCACATGTTGGAGGAACCCGTTTGCCAGCATATATTTAGGCATGACAAGATGACATCTTGGCAGTAAAATGTACACAAGCAATTATGTATCCCTTTTGCTCCTTCTATCCCGTTAAACCGCCTTCTTCATGCCAAACAGTCTGCTCTGAAAAAGAACAAGTATGTCTACTTGCCTCAGATTGCCTATAGCAGTCTAAATGACAAGGCAAACATACACCCACTCTACATATGCTTTAAACTTGTCAGTGAAAAACTATTTCATAAGGGTTATATTCCATGTATTCAGTAATATACTAATTGAGAGGCACAGGTTAAGAGACAGTCAGTACAGCAGACTAATGGAAGTCTAATAATTGTATTGCTAATTACAGAGCATATTCATGTGCTATGGTATTATTATTCATTCATTTTCTACCGCTTATCCTCACAAGGGTCGCGCGGGGTGCTGGAGCCTATCCCAACAACCATTCACACTCACATTCATACCTATGGACAAGTTGAAGTCCCCGGAGAAAACCCATGCATGCACGGGGAGAACATGCAAAGTCCACACAGAGATGTCAGAAGGTGGAATCGAACTCAGGTCTCCTAGCTGTGTGGCTTACGCTTTACCCACTCAACCGCCGTGCAGCCTGGCATTATTTTCATTCATTCATTTTCTACCGCTTATCCTCACAAGGGTCGCAAGGGGTGCTGGAGCCTATCCCAGCTGTCTTTGGAGTACACCCTGGACTGGTGACCAGCCAATCACAGGGCACATATAGACAAACAACCATTCACACTCACATTCATACCTATGGACAATTTGGAGTCTCTGGAGAAAACCCACACATGCACGGGGAGAACATGCAAAACTCTGAATCGAACTCAGGCCTCCTAGCTGTGTGGCCTGCACGCTAACCACTCAACCATCGTGCAGCCTGGCATTATTATATAAAATCTAATTTCTCCATAAGATGATACTCTACATACAATTTGATACAATGAAAATATCCTTCCCAGTTTGTTCCAGAGTATGTGATTTTGTATACACCCCCCCCACCCCCACCCCCCAATGACAGTCACTGTTGTTGTCTATATACTGCTGGTTCTTGGGTTACAAAGTAGTTCCGTTCCGAGACTATGAAATAAAAAAAAAACACCATGACTCAGTTTGTTTACACTAAGACATTTGATGTGTCTTTTTGGTATGGATCATATACTGTATATTTCTCATATACTGTATATATTGTATATTTTGAGAAAGCTGAAGTGTGTAGACTTGCATACACAAATGTGGGTCTGTTTCAAAGCACTGCTTCAATGTCACTTGAAATTGCAGTGTAGCAGACAGGTTACCTTAAATTGAAATTTAAAGTGGCCTTTAATTGCTGTAATTAGTTTGCCAAATAGTTCACATTTTGTCAAGCATTGATTGATAGATGAGTGAACAAATGCTTTCAGTCTATTCTGTGATATTTATTTCCTTCTATTCTTTCCACATGGGTTGTGTGTCTTTCGCTTGCCGTGTGCCTTCCTCTACGTGTCGCATCTTCCTCATCCCTGGTCTCTGCTGTGCGTCATGTGGTCTCAGCGAGAGGCAAACGATACGAAGGCCACAGGAAGGCAGCGCCTCCTGCGCCACACATCGCTCTACCTTCTCAATTACAAAATCTCACAATGAGCCCGTCTTTGCCCCATGCAGACCCGATCTACGGGTTGTCATGCTAACCTGCAGGGGGGTCAGCTGTTAAGAACTGGATGTTGAGCTCAGTCAGGATGGAGTCCTGAGTTAAGCCTCATTGTAGGCCATTTATTAAATAAAAAACATTTGCTTTCTTACCATTTGTCTCCATAAAAGGCAGTTTTTTGCTTGGTAAATGTGCCGATTTGATGCCAATTTTTTTTTTCATGATGACTCTGATAAGGTTCTTCCTGTCACTGGTCTGCATCACAACCAAAACTTTTTTGCCCCTGTATCATACAATGCAACATATATTAGACAGCGTGTTTTGGAATGTATACTTATGAGCTAGCTTTGGTGTCTACAGGATATTTAATATATCTGTTTATTATTTCATCTGTCTTTCTCCCAGTCAGTTCTGCCTGAATGAATATGCCATGGAGATCAGTGGGTTTAGAGAAGTACGTATGGTGTGTGTGGTGACGCTGGATTATGTTTGTTCCTGCCAGTAATGAGTTTCGTGGGTAAAAGGCAGCACTCAAGTTTAGCGTATCACCGGATCAAATCAAAAACGTGCTTATGGCACACACACACACACACATTATATATATATATATATATATATATATATATATAGTATATATATATATACGTATATGGCCACATCTGAACCATTCAAAAATGTGAAAATTATTTCCAATGTGGAGCACTAGGTGTGATTTTAAATAATCTGTCCACAACATAGTTTGGAACATTTATAGATGTTTAGTTACTTCTGTTCATTATTTGATAAGGGCTGCATGGTGGACGAGTGGTTAGCACGCAGGCCTCACAGCGAGGAGACCCAAGTTCAATTTCACCCTGGGCCATCTCTGTGTGGAGTTTGCATGTTCTCCTCGTGCATGCGTGGGTTTTCAAATTGACTCCAAATTGTCCATAGGTATGAATGTGAGTGTGAATGGTTGTTTGTCTATATGTGCCCTGTGATTGGCTGGCAACCAGTCCAGGGTGTACCTCGCCTCTCGCCTGAAGACAGCTGGGATAGGCTCCAGCATCCCCCGCCACCCTTATGAGGATAAGCGGTAGAAAATGAATGAATGAATGAATGAAGTGTTCGATTGAATTTGATTGGGGCTGCATGGCGAATGAGTGGGTAGCGCGCATGCCTCACAGCTAGAAGACCTCAGTTCGATTCCACCCTTGGCCATCTCTGTGTGGAGTTTGCATGTTCTCCCCGTGCATGTGTGGGTTTACTCCGGGTACTCCGGTTTTCTCCCACATTCCAAAAACATGCTAGGTTAATTAGCGACTCCAAATTATTCATAGGTATGAATGTGAGTGTGAATGGTTGTTTGTCTATATGTGCCCTGTGATTGGCTGGCCAGGGTGTACCCCGCCTCTCGCCTGAAGACAGCTGGGATAGGCTCCAGCACCCCCTGCAACCCTCGTGAGGATAAGCGGTAGAAAATGAACCAATGAAAATAATGCCAGGCTGCACGGCGGTTGAGTGGTTAGCGTGCAGACCTCACAGCTAGGACACCAGGGTTCAATTCCACTCTCTGCCATTTCTGTGTGGAGTTTCCATGTTCTCCCCGTGCATGTGTAGGTTTTCTTCGGCTTCCTCCAACATTCCAAAAACATGCTAGGTTAATTGGCGACTCCAAATTGTATTAATTTGATTGACTGAATGAAATTATACAGTACATTATATCTATGACTGAGGCATCCCTAGAAATACATGCATTAGATCATCATGCGTCTATATTGTTGTTGACTGAAAATGGTTCTAGTTCTGACTGATGCGTTCAGGTCTACATCGGATCCCTTCTGGGTCAATTTGACGACTACACACTCGATTAACCAGTGTGATTACAGGGGGAAATGTGTGTATTTGATGGGTAACTACTCATGAATAGTTGTATATACATTGTAAGGCCACGTGCAGCCACAAACACACACTAGCACAGTCCAAGGTCTTGCGAGCGTGAAAAGTAGAAAGCCACATCCTGCAGTTAGATGAATCACTGCAGGTGGTGCAGCCAATGCAAAAACCTTTAGTGAATACAAATGTTTTGAACCTGGCTGACCCAGTCTGAGTCGTGATTGTGCAAGTGTGTGTCGGTGCTCCGCTTGGGTGTCAGCATTCAGTAGCAGCAGCTGCACTCTATCTCTTTGCTCTCACAACATTTACACCCATCCTCGGGGTCAAACGCACACACAAATCAGACACAGGGACGTGTCGGAGGCCAGTCTGAGCTGACGCCGAGTCCTTGTTTTGCCTCTGAGAAAATGAGCATCACTTTAGATGAGAGCCCCCCCACCTCCACCTTTGTCCCTCCCTTTTCTGGATGGCTCTCACCTTAGCGTATTAAAAAAAAAAACGCAAAAAAGAAAGAGCAAAAGTCAACAGGCTTCTGCTGTATTAAATAGACACAAAAAGCCGACAAGGTATAAAATGTCGATACCACTGTGTGAACGCTGTACATGGATGACTTGTGTTCTCATGTGTGAACATGAAATAATAAGTGGTGTGTGCGAGACTGCAGAGGGTATTTGAGATTTCTTTGCTATGCACTTCTGTCTGGCTAATCAGCTCTGTAGCTCTGCTTAAGAAGTGCTCGAGTGGACACTTGTAACTTGTAATTAGCTCTCTTTATGCTTGTGTGGGAGAGATGGAAAGCCTTGAACGGAAGAAAAGTAAAAGGGAACCTAAGTGAGAAGGCAGAAGAAGCATCGAGGAGGTGAGGAAAGAGGAAAAGAAAGAGAGGTGAACGAGGGGCAAAAAGGGGAAGGGACGGAGCAGGGGGTGGGAAGATGGAGAAGACTTTGACTTCAAAATTGGCACATTAGTATTCAGGCTACGGCCGTTCACACACACAGCTGCCACCCGCACCCCGACCACGTTCTGCCTCCCTGGCTGCCCAGCGGCCAGCTCTTCTCCAGCAGAGGACCCAAACAGAGTGGCATGTGGCATGGAAGATGTGTGTGTGTGTGTGTAAAAGAGAACAATTTTCAAGTTTGGCACTTTTAACGCCTTCTCCAGTAGAGATGTATCACTCTGGAGAAACCTCATTTTCAATCGCCTGGGTTTTGTAATGTTCAAAGAGAGAAGTATTTAAAAATAACAATGTTTCTGACAGCTTGTAGGTTTGCATAACTATGCAGATGCATGGGGAGTTGAATAGCTTAGAGGCCAAAAAAGCAAAACAAAACACTGATGTATCATTTTGGCTGTTTAGGCTTCAGCAAGTAACAGTGAATAACGGCTGAAACCACTAAGCCATTTTGCATTGCTGGAGCGTACTGCATTAGTTTTGACCATTAGACCATGCAGACGTACAATGGGAAGTCACGAGTATGTACTGAATTAAGTAGATGGAACTAAAAACAATAACTCACCGTGAGCTAGTTTTTTTTAATGATTTTTTTCTACTAATTTGAAACAAAGAAGTCCCACACATTCCAATTCCAATCTGCGGCTGATCGAATTGCGAAAAGGAAAACTACGTATACGTAATACATTGGCAGACGGGCGGAGTAACACGGAAAGACGTCACGTTTGATCTTTTTAGTTAAGAATTTAAATTTGGTAATGGTAATGGTAATGGTTTAATTTCATTTGAACATGCATCAGATTACAATTGAATGCATCCCATAATCAGTTCACAGTTCCACATGTCCAAAAGGAGTAGGAAGAAGCAAAGCTTATTAAATCCTAACCCCTCCATCTGGTACTTTTACAATCAGTAACTGTTACATTTGTTCACTTCCTGCTTTCCTAATATTATTTTCATTGGACTCCAGGATTTTTGGTCTTTTTTGGTATAATAACATTGGCCCATTTTTCTTCATGAGCAAAAACTCAGCTACTTAGTTTCATGGCAAAATGATCTTACACATTTGTAGGTTCAATAAAAGGAAAATAAAGTAAAGAAACAAAAAAGTTCATTTTCAAAAAGTACATATAATGCCGTTTTTTCATATAATGCCATTTTGCTTTGTTTTTCGTTTCCTTTTCAGTTGCTGCCATGAATTGGACTGGTAAGCATTGCGCTCTCATTGTCGAAACGTTCATCCAAACCAATGAATCTGTAACTGCAACACAAGGAGCGTTTCGTTTGCACTTCAATCTTGGTAGACATGATCTTGTACCAGCTGGAAATTTGTTATGGGTTACCAACTTCAGAACTACTCGATCTGCATTGAAACCAAAATCAACTGGCCGACCTCGCACTGCCAGAACTGATTTAATTTTTAAAGCATAATGAAACAAAATGGCAAAAAATAAAAACACTTTTTTGTTTCTTTACTTGATTTGCCTTTTATTTAACCTACAAATGTGTCAGATCATTTTGCCTGACCCTGTACCTTACATGACTTCATTTCTTCAATAAAGCCCCTTACAAGTATACTCACATATAATTCTACACTAACATATTCCACTGCTTTGCGCTCGTTTGTCTCATTACGGTCCACATACTGTAAAACAGTGTTGACAAATTCATTCTGGAATCTATTAGTCCCCTGGCATGCATTAAACAATGTGAACGTTAACGTCCAATGCATTAATACCCTGGCTTCACATCCTAATTGCCAACTGATAAATCAGGTTATCTCTGACACCTTCGACACGCCGTGAAAAGTCGAAATTGGAGAGTTATTAACTACCCAACTGTTCTGTCTTGTCCGAAAGTGTTAGAATCAGACCAGGGGAGCTGACAGAGGAAGAGAAGGGAAGAATGGAGAGACTGATTGGGAATAAAAAAAGCTGTACTGGTGCAGGGGGGTTTGATTTTAGCAGGTATGATGATAATACAATCACTGATGATGTAGTGTTTCACTATAAACCAACCACAACTTACGTGATATTTTATACAGACATCAATATTCTGAACAAAATTTATTCAGCCTAGTCTAAGGGTTACACGTGTTTTTTTCTTTTTTTTGTTTGTTTTTGTGATGCCATAAGACAAGCAAAAAAGTGTGATGATAACCATAGAACTGGGAAAGGAATTTATTGTGATTTTATTACCCCATTTTCTTTCCCCTGGCTTGTCAGTAAGGAAAGCGACAACAACAGAGGGAACCTTGATGTTTCTGTTCTCTACAAAAACTGTAAATTATTGATAAATAAATACTATATCCTGGTTTTTCTACAAATTCTCGGTTATCGTACAAAAAAAAAACTAGTCCCTGGAATCGAGTGCCCAAACAAAGCATCCATGTGCTGGTGAGTCAGCCTCTGTGAAGAATGGATTATGGTTCAGTTACAGTTGGGATACCATAGCCAGATTCTGTCCAGGAAATCCGTTAATCGCCTGAAATGTGTGTGTGTGTGTGTGTGTGTGTGGTTTATCTGTTCATAGAACACACACAGAACGAAGAACAACTCATATCTGTCTCCTTCCTCTTTCTCTTCCTCGTATGCTGGTCAGGTATTCAAGAGCACTGTGTATTTCTGAGCGTTCAATGCAGTTTTTAATTAAATACAGCAGCAAAAAAAGTCACAAATATCAGAACTGAAGAAAAGCTAATAAAATGGAGACAGTGTGACCAATGCAACACAAGATGTTTTTTTTTTAACTTGCCAATTGCATCTTGTACGTGAATGAGGTAAAACTATGGACAGTTAATAACCGCGACTGTTTGACTCTGGAAGGGATTATCGTAATTTGTATTATTTCACAAAAAATATTGTCTCGGGCAGTCACACATCACACTGTTGACTCTCAACTCCCAAAATCTGTTCTATTATCTATCATCGGTTCTATCAACAAGTTCACAAATTGTGGTTATTTTCCCTCTTACCCAACTCTTCTTCCCTGTTTACAAGAAGTAAGGACTGTTTGTCAGTATCTCCGTGGCCGTAACCACAGGGGCAACAGCAAGGCAGCTCCTGGCACCAGTCAGACACAAGAAAATAGCAAAAAGACACACTAGTTGGTGTGTGTAAATTATCTCGCCCCTGTTGAGTCGCCCACAGTGGCACTGGTCTCTCAATTAAGAGGAGAGTGTGCTTCTGCATGTGTACGCTTGTGTGCGTGTGTTTTCTGGGGGCGGAGCAGCTGGCAGGAGGCACTGAGGCCAGAGAACATCTGCAGGAGGCAAAAAACGCATCACGCCTGCATGCAAAAACACACACATGCACAACTATACACAATGCGAATATCTACACATTTGACTATTGCTTGGCAGAAAAGTACAGAAAGAAGTAAATACACACACCAACAAATGACTATCACTGTCATTGCCACTGTGACAATCGCCATAGCAACCGAGGACCGGTCGTGTCACCCTGGTTTAGCTGGATGGGTGACAGCAAGTGGCAGCAAGAGATAGGCAGGCGATAAAAAGAGCAAATATCCTCCACAATGTTTGACTCCACTTTTTGTTCAGAAAGAATACGAAATAAAGAGATAGCCTCTCTTTGGACAGGCGCCTCGGTCCACACTTTCACATCAGCGGTGGGCACATTGCATCGTTCACACTGATGCGCGTCTTCACTTTGCACCATTTCTTTCCAACGCTGGCGTGTCACAATGCTAACGATTGAGCTGATGTCTCATCATCTCCCCTTGTGGGAAAAATGGTAATGTGGGCAACTGTTGTGTTACTCTGCAAGATGAAGTGAGATATTAGTCATAACTGCGCCAGAATATGACTATAAATGGCATGATGATGATATAGTGTGTGGCATGGGTGTTCCATCACTGCATAACATAACAGTGAGATGGTCTTTTAGTGTGTGTGTGATACTCGCCGTGTGACTTGCATGTGGAGGCTTTGCTTAGTGCACTGAATGCAGTGAGTGTACTCAACATCACATGACAGAACAATGGCGTTGAGTCCAGTCTTGGACCACGCTTTCTTACCAAAGCAAGACAACCCCACTATTAAGTGATGGATTACAATTAAAAAAAGTTTAATAAATGTTAAGTGTTACTTAGTCCAAGTTAGTGCTAAAGCAACAAAGGGGTTAAAGTACCATAATGTATAGCTGGTGGAGGGAAAAGGTCAATACAGCATCAGCATGATCTCCAGAGTCTCTTACTGTCCATCACCACAAGAACACACGTCTCGGCCATCAGAGGCTACTCCTAGCGAATGTTCATTTCAGTTTCAGCACGTCAAGAGGACTGTACCAATACATGCATCATGCTATGCAAGCATTTAGATACAGTACATAGTGTGCAATTACTGTATTTGATGATGTGCATGTGTGTGAGTGAGTAAGCTAAACATATGATTTACATATATTTATTAATCAATATTTCTGCTGCTTGGGCAGCTCTGTATGGTATCGATCTGAGCTACAGCCTAGAGTATACGCATTTGACCCTTGACTCTACTAAAACATAATATGACTAGGAAAAATTATTATTATTCTCATTCATACCCGCGAAGCTATGCCGGAACCTATCGAAGCGTTTTTTGTGCGAGAGGCAATTTGCACCACCGACTTGTCATACTTTGTTTATTTTCCAGGAAACCCAGCAATAAAGCCTCAAGATGACTGACGATGTAAACTGAATTTCTTATATGAAAAGCAAGGGAAAAAAAAACATATTCAAACTGGAAAATAGGTTTTGATGCCACTAAGTAAACCAGCACAGTTAGACTGAGGAAATGAACATGCTATGATTAATTTAGGAACTCTTACATAGATGATCATAACAAGGACACATCTAATAAGTTGTGTTTATGTGTATGCGAGTATCACAGCCATGAAAGCGTACTCTGGTTCCAGTCCAACTTCCGTATCAATGATGAACTGACATCAGCTGGAGCTACGGAATCAGATACCGGCTCTGTTAAATAATACAGCAAGAAGGGCCAATTGCTGTCCCATATGAGGGAAATGTTGGAAGACTAATATCTTGCAGGCACTGGAAGTATGTCAGCAAGTGCTGTTAAATACGCTGTGGGAAGGATCGCTGCCAAATACACATGTAATATTTATTAGGAAGGCTCTGATCAATCAGATACCGATTAATATTGGCCGATTTCCTTAAATGATAATGCATTAATTCAGATTAATTGATTATTTTGTATTAATCAATTTATTTTATTAAATTCAATAATATGTAATTAATTAATTAATAACTAATAAATATTAATTTATTAAATTAATTTTAATTAATTTGATTATTAATTTCAATACAATTTAGTCATACGCAGCATTCAGTGACACAAAATCTCACAATTCAATTCACTGATGCAGATTGGTGCTTCAACACTTTGCTTCAACACACTCTTTGCTTTGCCATCTGCAAAATGAAAATACACCACAATTAATGAATTAATTAATGGATATTAATCTTTGTTAATCTAAATTAATCCACAGTAGCCCTGTGATTCATCTGATTAAACATCTCTACCATTTGACAGAATAAACACAGAGGTTCGGTTCATAGATATTAGTTAAAATCAAAACAAAGATGGCGAATGGGGAGGATGCCCAGGTAAAAACATGCGTATATGTACGATATTGAAAAATATCAGATTGCCACCAGTTGTAAATTCATAAGCATGGTGTCATTGTGCCATGGCACTTGGTTTGCGATTCTGTGATTTAAGCATCAATGACGATAAAGTAACGTCATCAAATAACACTTTCAGAAGAATTCAGAACCATTTTTGCTTTTATTGTAATTAATCGACATCAAAAAGTATCTGCAGTATTTGTGACAATTACATTTGCATTTGGAATTGCACAAGGAGATGTGTAACATACACACAGATGTGTACACGTACACTCACAAGAATTGAGTGGTGTTGATGCCAGCTTGGAGTGATGGTAATATCAGACACTGGAGGAGCTGCTAATGAACAGAGCGAATGGGAAGAAAGGCTCGAGCTCAATCCACTAATTGCCTTAAAAGCTTTTTGTACAATTTACCCTGTCAACAGAGATGGAGGATGTGGTGTGTGCTTCTGCAGGTGTGTATTTCCGTAGGAGGGTGAGTGGGTAGTAGGCAAAAAAAAAAAAAAATCCCAGAAAACACATTATAAGAAAGTGAGAATGAAATGCTGTGTTTTTTTTATGACAACAGTTTGAAATGCAGTCTCGCACATTCACCGAGACATTTTGTTGAAGCCGGTAGCACACAACACAAACACACATTCACACATGCCTGTGCGTGTACTGTTTCAAGGAAAGCAATTCATTTATACAGTCAAGTCATACACTCCTCACTGTATGCAAGACACACCGGAGGGCACTACAGCAGGGTGCAGTATCGCAACCTGGCCCTCGTTAAAATAAGAAATCTTGAAAAGACAACCCTTCTCTCTGCTGAGCTTGTGCACTTTTGACACAGTGAAAGTTACATTAATTTGAAAGTTGAAACTTAAACTGCAATCAATAAATTATAGAGTGATTGTTGATTTTGTGCAATATGATGCAATGACCAATGTGGTAGATTCACTATGGAGTTAACTTTGTACTTTTCTATTAAGGATGTCAATCATTTTTGTCTGTCTTTTGGCTGTCTTTGGGCGAGAGGTAGGGTACACCCTGGATCGGTCGCCAGCCAATCACAGGGCACATATCGACAAACAACCATTCACACTCACATTCATACCTATGGACAATTTGGAGTCGCTAATTAACCTAGCATGTTTTTGGAATGTGGGAGGAAACCGGAGTACCCGGAGAAAACCCACGCATGCACGGGGAGAACATGCAAACTCCACACAAAGATGGCCGAGGGTGGGATTGAACTCGGGTCTCCTAGCACGCTAACCACTCGAGCACCATGCAGCCCAGGATGTCAACCAGAAACGGGATCATTCTTAAATGTCGGCTTAACTGTTTGACTTCCACGACACATGATCGCTGTGTTGTGGTTGACTATAGCATATTACTAGTCAAAAAATATGAAAAGACAAAAGCTATATGTAGTATTCTGGCCATTAGGTATCAGTAATGTTCCATTGTTGAGACACACTACATGGAATCATGTAGTCATGGCTTGTCCAACATGATACTAAATTGAAAAGAAGTTCCTTTAAGTTTAAATACTGTAAAGGCTAACTAGTTAGCTCACTAGCTTGCGATGGTTAAAGCCATTGAGCAATGTAATGGTAATGGTAATGGTTTTATTTCATTTGAACATGCATCAGATTACAATTGAGTGCATCCCATAATCAGTTCACAGTTCCACATGTCCAAAAGGAGTAGGAAGAAGCAAAGCTTATTAAATCCTACCCCTCCATCTGGTACTTTTACAATCAGCAACTGTTACATTTGTTCACTTCCTGCTTTCAGTAATACAGTTTAAGGTTTTGTTTTGTTTTGTTTTGCAATGTGGCGTAAACAAAGAATAATAGAGTTGTAAAAGTGACTAAAAGGGTGTTACTTCATGTCTATATGATTCTAATAATGGAAAAGATTGTATTTAGAAATTCATAAACATGTTTGTTTTTTAACATTGAGTCCTACTTTGTAGAAATTCACTTATTGCGGTTTGGTCTGTCACCAATTAACCATGATAAACGAGGGATGACTGTACTTAGAAGCATTCAAGTTCCACTGTAATTTCAATGTCCATCCTTTGGCTGTAGGACTGCAACAAATGTGTTCTATTGTGATAGGTCACGGCCAATGAAGCAGCACGGTAGGAAAGGAATAAGGCTGCCATGGGGTCTGGCCTGAAGGTCAGTTCATCACACCTGCTAGATTTATGTCATGGCAAGATGAATTGGTGCAGAGACCCCCCCCCCTAAAGGCTCAAAATCAGGGCTTATGCTGATAAAATTGTGTATGTTGTGTGTTTGCGTATGTCAAAAACTAAGTAAATTAATCACGTACAGAGTAAACGTGCGCCATTAAGAGTGTGTTTGTGTGTGGGAAGAGACATGGGTGTCCTTCCCAGTCATATAACCAGTGTGCGGAGCCCTCCCGACCTCAGATCCCTCCCTGGAGTCTGATCCGTGTCAATACACACAGTGTGGAGAGGCAGAGGTGGTCCTGGGTCAACACCAAAGCCAATACCTGAAGACAGCCAGCAGAAACGTGCATACACAAGCACCGTAATCACATACACACGAGCTGGCAAGCCAATAACTGAAGCCCCTTATTGAGCTGGCCAGGTCCAAGTTCTGACACAAGCTACAATTAACCCTTGAATCCCTAGCGGGCTGCTGGATGTTCATTCGGAGCAGCTAACGAGGCTAAATGTGAGGGCAGTGGCTTCAATAATGAGACATGATCAGCGTGCTGTATCTAAGCCTGAGCTGGTCAGCTTTCTGTCCTGGAGGAGGATATCCCACTTCCCGCGTTGTATTACACCTACTGTCTATTATATTGTCTCGTTTTCAATCCAATCCACTTTATTTATAAAGCACATTTTACAGGGTTTTCAAAGTGCTGTACACACTAGTGTAAAAATGTAAGTAAAAAGTAAAAATAAAATACAATAAAAGGTACAAATTGAATTTAATCCAAAACTAAAAGATCAAATATCAAATAAGAAATCATTCATTTTCTACCGCTTTTCCTCACGAGGGTTGCGGCGGTGCTGGAGCCTATCCCAGCTGTCTTCGGGCGAGAGGCGGGGTACACCCTGGACTGGTGGCCAGCCAATCACAGGGCACATATAGACAAACAACCATTCACACTCACATTCACATTCACTCACATTAACATTCCCAGAATTCATGACATTTTTATTTTATACTCAAATGTTGTTGTTTTTTGGCACTTTGATGTCAGCATCCAGGCTGCACGGCGGTTTAGTGGTTAGCGCGCAGACCTCATAGCTAGGAGACCAGGGTTCAATTCCACCCTCGGCCATCTCTGTGTGGAGTTTGCATGTTCTCCCGTGCATGCATGGGTTTTCTCCGGGTACTCCGGTTTCCTCCCACATTCCAAAAACATGCTAGGTTAATTGGCGACTCCAAATTGTCCATAGGTATGAATGTGAGTGTGAATGGTTGTTTGTCTATATGTGCCCTGTGATTGGTTGGCAACCAGTCCAGGGTGTACCCCTCGCCCAAAGACAGCTGGGATAGGCTAGATTTTCTGTTCAAATATGGGCATTTCGGCCGCTCAATCAGTCAGTGAGATGTTGTGATAACATTCCCAGAATTCATGACATTTTTATTCTATACTCAAATGTTGTTGTTTTTTTGGCACTTTGATGTCAGCATCCCTGGCGTTAAGATTCCCATTAATCTCTTCAACGCCACAAGACTCTTTTCCCTTCCTGGTGGCTGTGTAGAGTGTATTTCTATGGGAAAGTTGCAGGCCGAGTTCTTAGAAAATGCACTTCTGCCACCTTGTGGATGTTTTTTCTGGCTTAAAACTGCACCGAACATGTTAACTTCTATTGTAGAGTTGCACCATCTCCTCTATAGTGCAAAAAAACCCCAAACATAAATATGTCTTTGGGAGTGAGCGGTTGGGTTGAAAAAAATGTATAAATACGTCTTTTAGTTACCCGTTGTTTTACAATATGTGTGACTGTTGTGTTCGGCCTTAGACTACTTTAATATTCAGTGCTGTTGGTATACATTGGAGAATGGCAGGCTGTTTACTGTGTCTAATCCTTTTCTACACCCACTGTAAACCGAGCAAGAGATCAAATATGTGATCTGTCAGTCTTTTGCCGTGGGTTATTGTTAAACATCTTTATATGTGCACAAGGTCGCTGGCTTTATTTTTCATACCGTCAACCCTTGAACCCGATATGGTGAACCTTAACTATGAGGTCAAGAAGGAAAATACTCTGTTAAATTAGAAAAGAAAAAAGATGGAGAAGAAAAGTGAAGGGAAAAAAATGCATCCAGTTAACACTGGACGGACTAATGCAAAGCAGCAGGACTCCAACGGAAATATGTATCTTTTGCATATTTCTATGGGAGCCATTTTGGTGCATTGTGAGAGTTGAGTCTCAACGGGGGGGCGTGTCACCTCAGTGTTATCAAAGTCTCCTGGGATGTGGCACTTTGAAACGTGGGAGCTGGCATGCGCTGTGGGGAGTTGCAGGCCCAGTGGGTTGCGTGGCAATGATGCACACACACACTTAAAAAGGAGGTAAAAATCCCAACGCACCCCCTGCAAAGCTTCGGGAGAAAGACACTCCCGCATTCCAAGCAGCAGGCAGGAAACTTGAACTTCCTTGGCAAACTTCCAGCTTGACATTCACTTATCCTGTTCATGCTACGGATACAACATGGAGCCACAGCTCCCGTGCACACGTCTGCTCCAAAAGGTTGTCGCAATTAATCATCATCTTATATAAAACTCAGCACACTCTTCTACACACACAACATCATTTCCTCCTACGATCAATGCTCTCCTCCAACCTGGACTTACATCAAAGTCCCCTACGCACCCCATCCACCCCACCTTTCTGCGCTGAAGGTTGGCTGATCCACAGGTAACCTTTTTCTTCTTTCATTCCTCATCTTCTTTTTTCCCCCACTCCTCCTCTCTCTCCCTCTGTTGCCTCTTTCTTTTAGAAGCAGCCGGCATCAAAGACTGCTGGGCCTCACGCCAGGGGCTCCCCAGTACGCAACCTTCCCCAGACCCCCCGCCAACACCAACCCCCACTCGCTATGCCGCTACACCTCCATGTTGTAGGCACACCCATTGTGGTATCCACCTCCCACCAGGCCCCTGATCTGCAGTGTCTACACCACGCTGGCTGCACATATTGTAAACAACAAGCTGTCAACAGGGCTAAAGTGTAAAGTGTGCCAGTCTTGTCATGTGACCTATAGAACAGCAGTCTGGCTGTGCGGTGGGGCTCCGGGCTCAGCGGGGTTGGGCGGGAGCAGGGGAGCGGTCGGACTGTGGAAGTGTATGCTTGTGTTTTCACAGTGATTATTAGCTAGGTTTATGCAGGCTAAGGGGCCTGCCCTTTAGTAAATATATTCAATATAATATAATAAATAAATACCAGAAACTTCACTAGGTGCACACGTTAACGTCTAGTGATGTCCAATAAACATACTTTAAAAATTCTGCCTTTATAGTAAAAATCAGTAAAAAAATCCACTCCATATTTTCAATTAGTCACATTTACCCCGTTCTGGTGTTGAAAAAAGTCACTAGCTGTCATACTCATTTTCAACTATAGATCAATATAGTATATAATAATATAGTATTTGTTCCAGACTCCACCATAATATGTGAATTTTAGCAAAGTAGGATTTCTTATTTATGAATGGAATATTTCCATAGTTAGAGCATAGATTTGTTTACGGCCTTCTAAATACAGTTTTTAACATTTATTAGAGCCCTCTAGACATAAACTAACACCCCTATGGTGAACTTTACACTCATATTACCCACTGTAGAAGACATAATAAATCAGCTATTAAAGACATTCATGTAAGTTGTTGTTATAAATGTGTTCCCTCTGGGAGGAGAGTGAGTGGTGGACAGGAAGTGACGTCAGGTGCGAGGAGTTCATTTTAAGGTTGCCGTGGATTAGTGCTGCAACAGTAGCCAGTGTATTTATTTTTAATATGGATAACTGGGGGCGCGCACGCCTCACAGCTAAGGAGACCAGGGTTCAATTCCACCCTTGGCCATCTCTGTGTGGAGTTTGCATGTTCTCCCCGTGCATGCGTGGGTTTTCTCCGGGTACTCCGGTTTCCTCCCACATTCCAAAAACATGCTAGGTTAATTGGTGACTCCAAATTGTCCATAGGTATGGATGTGAGTGTGAATGGTTGTTTGTCTGTCTATATGTGCCCTGTGATTGGCTGGTGACCAGTCCAGGGTGTACCCCACCTCGCGCCCAAAGACAGCTGGGATAGGCTCCAGCACCCCCCGCGACCCTCGTGAGGAAAAAGCGGTCGAAAATGAATGAATGAATGAATGGACTGGGCATATTGTGAGATCATTCAAACCTGAAATAAAAGAATATTGTTCTGGCTATCAAGTCTGGTGATTGTGTGTCTTTACTGACACCTAGTGACTAGTGTAGAGTACTACGTTAACATCGTTGAATGCGTCCTTTGAATGCCTTGCGTTTATGTTTTAGGTCAACAACATACAATGTGTCATATATATATATATATATATATATATATATATATGAAATTCATATGAATCCGGTTCAAAATAATTAACCATGCTGACAGAGATAAGGCACTGCAGCATCACTATGTTCAAATATTTCCTTCTCAAAGCGAGATTTATGTTTGATATCCGTTTGGTCTTCACATCTTTTGTAATACTGTGACAGAGATAAGACACTGAAGCACCAATGTACTCAACTGGTTCCTACTCAAACCTAGATTTATGTCAGATATCCGTTTTGTCTCCACATCCTGTCTGTCGACACAACTTGTACTACTGCACACAATTGCGGCTGTCTGCCTCCCTGACAATTCTCGATGCACTATTATTACTGTCACCCCCCCCCCCCCCCCCCACACACACCCTCTCTCGCCTGGCCTCCCCATCCCCTACACCTACCCCACGTCTCCTCTCAACTCGCACTCAGATTTGTGGCTCTTAATATTGTATCTGTCTCGCAGAAGGACAGGAGCATTGGAAATGGCATATTTCTGCCGAGGGTGAAAAGACGCAGACACACACACACACACACTCAGACCACATCAAGCTCAAAGTGTAATTATGTGGAAACAGAGCAGTCAGTTACACACCTGAGTGCAGCACGGATCAGAGCTGGGATATTACTGTGACACTGATGGGCTAAGCCGGGAGTTAGTCTCTTAAAACACAATGACAGATACATCTCATGACATGGCCGGGCTGACACACCAAATATTGGAACAAAAGAAAAATGTAGGAAATGGACAAGCAAACATGGAGAATATGAAGGTGACATCCCCATGTCATGCATTTCAAATATGTATCAATATTAAATACCTGTAGAAGTGGAACAAGTCTAATCTACGAGAACTAAGCAAATATTAAATGATTTGATATTTGTATATTGGTTGAAAATAGCCTTGTAAGAAATGTGAAAAGTTCATATGAAACAATTCTTGGAGATGTTCAGACATTTCTACCAAAAAGAACTCTGGTTAGAGCCTTCATTTGAACAGCTTCTGCAGTGGCAAGTTGTTAAAGAAATGGTTCAACTTACTGTCCATGGTTTCTATACCTCTCTAATATTATTGTGTTGCATCTTCCTCCTCCACCTTAGTCCTCATTTCTGCAATTCCTGTCCCACCAGTCTAGATTTCTCCCTGTCACCCTTCCTGAAGGCTGCCATTTCTTGGTTGAGCAGCGATTTGATCTCACTGGCGATCCAAAGTTTATTATTTGGAAAGAAACGTATAGTTCTTGACGCCACAAACATAGCCGCATCTGGTAAAACAGTCAACCCTGTCTATATCTATATCTATATAGTTTGATTCCACATTTCAGTATGTGGAATCAAACTATGGAATGGATTGAGTAAGACCCTCAAACAATGCACAACGATGAGCCAATTCAAGAAACAATACAAGCAGTTGATGTTTGCTAAATACAAGGATGAAGAGTCTTGAACCAGTCATGATGTGCTATACATATCATAACACTTACTATGGTACCCATTATGTCATTGGATGCTCATATCACCTCGTATTTCAGTACGTGACAAAAATAAAATTTTAAAAAATAAAACATGAAAAAACTTAAACTATATTAGGAAAGCAGGAAGTGAACAAATGTAACAGTTACTGATCGTAAAAGTACCAGATGGAGGGGTAGGATTTAATAAGCTTTGCTTCTTCCTACTCCTTTTGGACATGTGGAACTGTGAACTGATTATGTGATGCATTCAATTGTAATCTGATGCATGTTCAAATGAAATAAAACCATTACCATTACCATATTTCCCAGTTTCCTGCAATACATACCAGTGTGTGCACTTCAGGTCGCTTCAGGACACATTGTTCATAACATGGTCTGAGGTACTAAAGCAGGTTGTGGTCTGATCAGCTCACTGGAGGAAGGGACTTATGCTTCTTAAATGGGTGCCTGACTTGATTCAAACATCCAATGACAATAATGAATGCTGCAGTGTGCTTGGTCTGTATTCTCACAACAGTCTTGTGTATGCTACTTCCAGTATGTAAACAATAATTTGTGACATAGTGTGAAAAGTAAACATAATACAGTCTGACATTGACTGTGGAAAGTTCCCATCAGACTCCCACCTTTGGTTTTCCGATATGCTTTAGCGCCCCTGTGCGAACGGACCCCGTGAGGCTGGGTATGAATACACAGGAGTCCGCAATGCTGTCCGTCAGCTAGCTCTCTCCTAATGGGACGGTTATGTCATTGCACAAGAATAATATAATCACTCTCGGTCGTGAAAATAATTTTTCACTGGGACATTTAACCACCTTTAAATGACTGCACATTGGTGCCTCTCAGCGAACAATCCTTTGGTTTCAATATTGTGCTAACACAGCTCAGTAAGAGAAAGAACGTGCAGCACACATAATGACCCAGTGAGAAAAGCAGCAGAGGAGAGATTCAGCACCAGGCAGAGGGTACAGAACCCTGCATGAATATCAAAAAGCTTTGTCCCTTTGACCTTGATATTAATATTTAAAATCCAGCTCGAGTCTACACACCCAAACACATCAAGTACACAGTGATCATGGTGTGCCCTGAGGCCACGGGTGCACTGAAGTCTTCCTCATTAACTGTTCTGATCCATGTGTAGATAAATACTGTTTATATCCTAACCCTTTACTGTATTATATACTCGTGATTGCAAAGGTAATATATAGACACAGTAAAATATCAAAAAAAAAATTTAAAAATATTTTAAAAAATATTCTTAAGGCTTATTCTTCTAAGTCTTAAGGCGGCTCAATACGTAAGGTGGACCCCAAAGCAGACACACAGGGCTCTGATTTCGTAGACCAGGCGCAGGGGCGGTGCAGGGCAGCGTGCTTTTTGTGAGCAGCACCGCACACCCACGCCTCCTTGTTTGAATCTGGTTTTCGGAAAATATTCTGGTCATGACATCACAGCCAAAATGGAAGCAGTTCGGAATCACTATTTCATTTCACTTGTATTTTATAGTGATTTACAGTGTCTATAGACTCAAAACAAAAATATTTTATTATGCCGGCACTTCCATTTAAAGCGACATGAGCACCTTAATTGACAATGCACCAATGTGTGGCTCCGCCCAGGAACAACCATATATGGCTCTGTGCCGACACAAAGAGAAGAACAGCTGTGCAGAGTAAAACAGTATCATGACATTTTCAGTGTGAGAGAAAATAAGTTTAAGTAGTATTGTTTTAGTTTTGGGCTGAAAGGCGATCGTGTGGTTAGCTCGCAGACCTCACAGCTAGGAGACCCGGGTTTAATTCCACACTCGGCCATCTCTGTTTGGAGTTTGCACCTTCCTGCCATTGAGCAACTATTTTGTTAGTTATCAGACACAAATACTGCAATCCACTTTGACGTAGAAAACAACAATGGTTTTGAGGAGTGATCGTTGTCAATGTTGATTTGAGCAAAAGTCAGACTGTGTTTCACACTGGTAAAACCACCCGGCGTTTCATCAGGTGAAGGAGCAACAGCAGGAGACGTCATGTTGGGAGTAATTTACCTCAACTTTCTGAAGTTTAGAAAACGCCAAGAAAAAAAGAAAGTAAATATATAATGAATCAAAGATCTAAGATATTACTAAGATCGTATTGAACTAGAAACGTAATAATACATGAAATGATTTTTTTTAACCTTAACACTTGTCAAATGTGATGTATTTAAAGGCACATAAATAAGAAATAAATTAGTAAGTGAGACATGTAAGAAAATAAATATTTTTCACATGATGCTATTACTCACACAATTGAAACTGAACTATTATACTACATTATACTATATTGAACTAAATATATATATATTCATATACTTCTACAGCAAAACTGACTAGAACGTACAGCTTTAGTAAAAATTTACACTACCGCTCAAAAGTTTGGGATCACTTTGAATTTTTTTGGGCCAGTCTGAGATATGGCTTTTTCTCGACAATCCTGCCATGAAGTCCAGCATCCTGAAGTCGCCGCTTCACTGTTGATACTGACATTGGTGTTTGATGGGTACTATTTAGTGCAGCTGCCAGGTGACGACCTGTGAGACGTGTTTGTGTTAAATTACACACAATCAGATATTTGACTTCTTGCATCGTTTTTATGTCCTTGTTAGACCCAGTTTGTGCTGCTCTCTGAAGGGAGTAGTTAACAGCATGGTAAGAGATTTTAGTTTTAGTTTAGATTTTTAGATGGGGTTTCTAATAGTCTATTAGCCTTATAAAATGATTAACTTGGATTAGCATCCATACCAGGAGATTGATGCAGAGGACTGACTGTTGTTGATAGTAGGCCTCTATGCAAAAATGTAGATTGTTCTTTGAGAATCATCTGATTAATTTTAATTGTTTGTGAAATCGATAAAAATTTTGTGAAATGGAAAAAATTGTTTGTGAAATGTTTTTCTTTGGAAAACAAAGAAATTTCTGATCCCAAACTTTTGAGCGGTAGTGTGGGTGAATTTACAGTATTTCAGCCTTTATGCATAATTTTTACCCTTTGTACAACGGTATAAAAAAAATGTCCTTTATAAGTCACTGGTTGTTGGGATCAGCCATTTATTTATTTTCTGTGCCGCTTATCCTCACTCGGAGCCTATCCCAGTTGTTTTTGTCAATTAACCTAACATGCATGTTTTTGGAATGTGGGAACAATAATAAAACAACAAATTTTGTTGAAATAATCATTGCACACTTTCTGTAAATCCTATAAACGTAATTTCACTTCTCATACATCAGTGTGTGTGTCTGCTATGACGATGATCCAAACAATCAGTGATTTATAAAGGAAAATCTTTAAAATGACCAGGGGTGCCAAAAACTTTCATTCCACATTATATGAGACACAAAGTAGGAAGCTGTTGCATGACCTGTTAGACACCAAATTCTCACCTTTTCCTTATCCAGCTCCTTCTCCTTGTTTATACGGGTATGTCGCTTTCTCAGACATAGCATATGACTCCACATCTCATCTTCTTTCATCTTTTTTTGCCTCTTCCTCAACATCTGCACTCCCTTTTTACATTTTTTACATTTTTTCCATCTCCTAGGAGCATCTATGAACACATCCTCCCCTATCTCCCTATATTTATCTCCCGTCTTATCTACACTGCACTCTCCCTCTTTTCTTGCACGCTCAACTTTTTGCACTCCCTCTCTCTGAGTCTCGGTGGGCTAAAATACCACAAGGGATAAGTAAGGAGAAAGGAATGAGCTTAAAATGGTAAACTGTTTATTTCTGAATAGTCATAGGCTGCATTAAACACCACCCCCATTCCCAGTGAAAGTGAAGTAAAATAACGGAAAAGCAAACAAACAAGCAAAACAAGTCATATTAATCACTGTAATTGTGTGGGTGCTGCGGGTACGCAAGTGGCTGGGTGCTGATGAGGGATGGCGCTGCTCACAGGCCTCCCTCACGTCCATGAATCACAGCCAGAGTTGCTCGCTGGCCGCCATGGAACAAAAGATGGAGATGAAATGCAGCAATTAAGTGATTTGATTTCTACTAGCCTTCTGTATTTCTCTCTACCAGCCACTTTTCTGGCCACACACAAACAGAATACACACAAAATACATGTGCAGAATAAGAAACACCAGTGTGAGATTCCCTTGCACAACCTATGTGCACAAACGCACATAAACGCAAGGTCATAAATGTGCGTAATAGAGCACTTATTGACATGCACACATTATCAGTTAAATGCTGTAAAGTGTAAAGTATAAGAAGTGAAAGCTGAATTATATTTATTGTGCAACAAGATTCAAGAACTGGTATATTGAACTAGCTAGTCTGATAAATACATTCCTTCACCCATAAAGGTTCAATACATCAAAATGTAAATAAATACAGTCAAATTGATACCAATCATTCATAGTCGCAGGTGTTTGCTGGAGCCTATCCCAGCTGTCTTTGGGCAAGAGGCAGGGTACACCATGGATTGGTCGCCAGCCAATCACAGGGCACATATAGACAAACAACCATTCACACTCACATTCATACCTATGGACAATTTGGAGTCGCCAATTAACCTAGCATGGTTTTGTAATGATGGAGGAAACCGGAGTACCCAGTACCCACGCATGCAAACTCCACACAGAAATGGTGGAGGGTGGAATTGAACTCGGGTCTCGTAGCTGTGAGGCCTGTGTGCTAACCACCCTTTCACCGTGCAGCCTTGATACTAATCAAATGAAGATTAAAACATGTTTTCTCCAGGTACTTTGCTTTCCAATCATTCCAACTACTGGACACTGGTGAAAACGGGGTGTTCAAAGTGAGGTTCCGAGCGGCATGAGAACGATGGATGAAAGACGGCGAACACACCTTCACTACAACTCGACTGGGAGGCAGTCACACCGCCACATGTGAATGGAAAAGTATCTGTATTTGCTTCAACTTGTCCCAGCTTTCCCAGCACCTGAATACGAGACTGACTCTGACAATGATAAGAGGGAACCCGGCATGTTTAATGACGAAATTGCTCAGCTGTGACCAGATGTGACTATACGTAAGAGTGTCATACATGTGAGTGTGATATATAATATATATTAATAACAATAATAATAACAGGGTGGCACGGTGGTCGAGTGGCTAGCTAGGAGGACCAGGGTTCGATTCCACCCTCGGCCATCTCTGTGTGGAGTTTGCATGTTCTCCCCAAATTGTCCATAAGTATGAATGTGAGTGTGAATGGTTGTTTGTCTATATGTGCCCTATGATTGGCTGGCGAACAGTCCAGGGTGTACCCCGCCTCTCGCCCAAAGACAGCTGGGATAGGCTCCAGCAGCCCCGCGACCCTCGTGAGGAAAAAGCCGTAGAAAATGAATGAATGAATAATAATAATAACAACATAAGCCAGTGGTTTTCAATATGTCTGGCGTTAACAGGATATGCTGAACTATTCGCAAGTGTAAATGGTTAAGTTGCAAAGACCAGGGTTTGTGTGTGTGTTTTTGTGTGTGTTTGTGTATGTGAGGAGGGCCAGCCTCAGCATCAGGGATGGAGTGCTTTGTAGAGCCAAACACCCATTCAACAAGCTGCGTGCTCATTAATCCTGCCAAACTCCACATGTTACATGCACGCAAAGGAAATCATGAGGCTCGGTAAACAGGGGGCTGCTGCGATCCATCACTGTGTGCCAGAAAAGACACACTAAAATGTGTACACCAGCGTGCACAAACACAATAAGGTTTCACAAGTGCAGCGATACAATATGCTGGAAATCAGCCGCATTCAACATCTAAATACACCAAGATAAACACTTGCCCTTTAAA
The DNA here is from genome assembly GCF_030265055.1 of Doryrhamphus excisus. Taxonomy (NCBI): domain Eukaryota; kingdom Metazoa; phylum Chordata; class Actinopteri; order Syngnathiformes; family Syngnathidae; genus Doryrhamphus; species Doryrhamphus excisus. The sequence goes on from NC_080482.1 coordinate 4,628,430, forward strand.
GTATGTCTACACTTGGGCCTCGTGCTTCAACTTTTGTTGATCACGGTTTTACAAATATTGGAACAAAATCATTGCTTGTTTTGTGTTTGACTACTGCCTATTATTAGTAAAAAAAATATGAATATTTAAGTAAATTGTACGGCTGCACGGCAGCGTGCAGGAAAAGTGAGGAAAAGTGGTAGAAAATGAATGAATGAATGTATGGCTGCACGGCGGTCGAGTGGTTAGCACGTAGACCTCACAGCTAGGAGACCCGCATTCAATCCCACCCTCGGCAGTCTCTGTGTGGAGTTTGCATGTTCTTCCTGTGCATGCGTGGGTTTTCTCCGGGTACTCCGGTTTCCTCCCACATTCCAAAAGCATGCTAAATGTTAAACATGCTAACTTGCTTAATTGCCGACTCCAAATTGTCCAAAGGTATGAATGTGAGTGTGAATGGTTGTTTGTCTATATGTGTATAAAGTACAAAGTTAACTCCATAGTGAATCTACCACATAGGTCATTGCATGTGCCCTGTGATTGTCTGGCAACCAGTCCAGGGTGTACCCTGCCTCTCGCCCAAAGACAGCTGGGATAGGCTCCAGCACCCCCCACAACCCTCATTAAAGTAAATTGTACATGCATTTCTGGCCTGAATTAAGTATTTTGACAATTGCAAGCTAAAATACATAATGGATAAAGGATTACTAGTAACAATCCATTTTCTATACCCCTTATCATTCGTTGAGCTGGAACCTATCCCAGCTGACTTTGTCAAAAAAATGCAACCATGCTCTCCATTTCAGTAAAATCATCTCCAATACCGGTGAAGACATGTGCATGCTATAAATGGAAAGAAATACTGCCACAAAGCCTGGGAAGAAATCAATAGAGTTTGACCTCAGTTTGACCTCTCGTTGAATGGAGAAGTTATGAGACCACACTGGACTTGACATTAGCTTATTTGATGTGTATTTTTCCAATAGCAGCACTCTCTTCCCCCCCTCCCTTTTCCCTTCTTTCTTGTCCTTCTATTCTACTTGTTTTAGTTTTGTTGTGTTCCATGCTTGTGAATAGGCGCCACATGACAAATGCTATAAAAGCACAGTTACATAGTCCAGTGGTTAGATGCTGGGTCGGAGCAGATTTATTGTCAGTCTCTTTGAATGCACAATACTGAAACCATCAGCAAAATGATTCAATATATCTTTGACTGAGAGGAAACAATACTCTTTGCACCAATTTAACCATGGAAGGGCGGTATTTCCACTAATACAACATTTTTGCTACGCCTCTTGTATTAGCATCTTGTTCTCAATGTGACACCCCTTCAGGAGGATAGATGAGAATCACTGCCACGCAGCTGTACTCACATGCTAATAAACTCCATTACCAGCCCTGTAAAGAAAACAACAGCTGCAAAAAACAAGGTAATGCCTTCAAAACTAATCCGCCTCTGTAATTCCTTTCACCCCATTGCCACACACTGCATAAATAAGGTATCTCCATACACACGGCCATCAAAATAGAGGGAAACCACACAGATACCATTTTTGTTATTATGTACACACACCCACAAACACATACACATACATACATCAACAGCTTTTTCAAGTATCCCAGAACAGTTCATCTGGACTAGCCCCATAACAGGACCCAGAAACTGTTGTTGTCAGGGCATGTTAAGGTTTAAGAATAAAGGGTCATCGGGGTCAGGTTAGGGAAATGGCTGCTGTTTTGGCAAAAAAAATGCCCATAAAAACCTGAAATGATATGTAGTAGGACATATTTAATTACTTGCAAGAGGAGCAATTCCAATTGCAAAAATGAATGTCTTTTTTTATGCACACGAATGTAGTCGCGGGTGGGACGACTTTTGGAAGATTTTGAGTCTTTGTATTTTGTTTCTGTTATAAATTTTGTCATCATTACTAACCTGCAAGGAGTGATCGCATTTCAGGAAGAGGGGAAGCATTGTCAGTGTGCTAAAACTAATCAAACTATCAACTAATAAACTGGACCCAAGCACAGTATGATTGCCTTAGTTGAAGTTAATGAATGAATGAATTAATTAATGTACACACACATACATATATCAACAGCTTTTTCAAGTATCCCAGAACAGTTAACCTGGACTAGCCCCACACACACAGGACCCAGAAACCGAGGTCACTGAAGGTCGTAAAGGTTGTTGTCAGGGCAGGTTAAGGTTTGGGAATAAAGGGTCATCGGGGTCAGGTTAGGGAAATGGCTGTTTTTTTGGCAAAAAAAATGCCCATAAAAACCTGAAATGACTTTTGGATGATTTTGAGTCTTTGTATTTTGTTTCTGTTGTAAATTTTGTCATCATTACTAACCTGCAAGGAGTGATCACATTTCAGTGCGCTAAAACTAATAAAACTATCAACTAATCAACTAATAAAGTGGACCCAAGCACAGTATGATTGCCTTAGTTGAAGTTAATGAATGAATGAATGAATGACAGCACCCATTGCACTTTGCCCATATCAAAAAGCATCCACCGATGTATTCATTTACCTTATTTTTTTACCTTAACGGTTTAGCTTAACCATTTACTTTGGAATTAGTGAAATCGCTTTTCAAAATGACCTCTGACCTTCATATTCACAGTTCAATTTACTCCAGATTGAAACTCACAATACAGACACATGTAATGCACGGGTCAGGGTTTGAACCCCAAAGACAAACATTTCACAAACTTGCACCGCCTTCCAAATAATTACCCAAATAAGAACATACACAACAATTAATTAATTAATGCACGGACTGATAGACATCAACAAATATATACACACAGCTGCATACAGAATGCCCATAAACAAGCACCACAGAGTCAATTCAGAGTGTCGGCGCCCAGACTGAAGTCATCGGGGACCTGTAAAGCATTAGCCTCTGTGTGACTCGAGCCACTCCAGAAATAGCCTCTGTAATGTATTCTTACTGCCATAGTCTCTTTTGCACAATAGTGCCCTTAATAACACACTTCATTTCTGTTGGCATAAATAAGGGCTCCATTTCCATCTTATTTCATGCAAATGAGAGAGCTGGTGCCCAAACAGGTAGTGGGAGTAGTGTGTGTGAGTGGAGTGTGGAAGTGTGTAGTCACTGAATGTTGAGGCGTGATTGGGGACGAGCAAATTCAAATGAGCGTTGGAGAGACCCAACAATGTGCCATCGACTCCCCCGCTGGCTTGCCATCGGTGTGACAGACAGCGTCACTTACGGGCCCTGCCGCCTGCACAGTGCGCCATTACAAGGGCCAACGCAAAACCAATATTTATCCAAGCAAATGGTTCTCACGAGAGGGATGATGATTGCAGACGCAAGAGTTGTACTCCAGTAGGAGGTGCTGGTGCAGTTAACTGTGATGGCTCGTCGATTCGCTCAATATTGCTATCACGGTCGGTTTTTTGAGGATTACGGTGAGGGTTGGAGGTCTTGTTGAAAGTCATCCTAGATGAGTGGAAGCTATTCCAAAAATGTTATTATACATGTGTACAGTGTATGAACATTATGTATGTAAACCAGTGATGATTGAGCTGTCCTGATCATTGCTCCAGTCCTCTACCTTTATTCCGTCAGGAGATGAGGGTTCTATAATTGACTTTTCATCCATCTATCTTCAGTTTATCCGGGTTCGGATCGCGTGGGGAGCAGCCTCAAGGAACTGTTGAAGTCACCAGCCGCCGTCTCCACTGTAAACATTGTGGACCGGGCACTGCTTTCTGGGGCATCAAATGGTTTACCTCAGAAAATCGTGTTTCATGGCCTCACCGAACGGCTTCCACACTTGATTTTTTTCATCTCTGTCAGCTACTTCCGGAATCGCTTTTTCCATTCTCATCAATGCTGTATGAATAAAGAGTGGCCAGTGAGGCCTCTGATAGAAAAACAGGTTATTTTTTTACAAATTGTATGAATTTTTATATTATTTTATGATTTTTTTTAATCTATTTGACTCAAACCTGAATTTAATTGGATGTATGTTTTGGAGTAATACAAATACATGGAAAACACATTTTTCATTCATTCATTTTCTACCGCTTACCCTCACGAGGGTCACGGGCATGCAGGAGCCTATCCCAGCTGTCTTCGGGCGAAAGCCAATCAATCAGCCAGCCAGCCAATCACAGGGCACATACAGACAAACAACCATTCACACTCACATTCATACCTATGGATAATTTGGAGTGGCCAATTAACCTAGCATGTTTTTGGAATGTGGGAGAAAACCGGAGTACCCGGAGAAAACCCACGCATGCACGAGGAGAACATGCAAACTCCACACAGAGATGGCCGAGGGTGACATTGAGCACGCTAACCACTCGACCACCGTGCAGCCATGCATTTTTCAATGATTTATAATGATTTATTATTTATTTTAGTACATAAAAGAAGAAGTTTCAAATTGCATATTGATCAGTGATACACTGCAACAGGATCAGCGTCCATCATAGTTTTGGATTCAAAATGCAGATGTGGCTGATTGTAGGATGCAGGCAATAGTGGCAGTAATAATAGAGAGTAGCAGCTGGTGAAGCCAAACCAAAGACCAAGGGAGGTGGAAAGGAGGAAAGGTTTACATGGTGGATGATGGTCAGATAAAAACAGCCCCATACACACGTGCTTCAAGGAAAGGTTAATGTCTCTCTCTCAATTTCTACATCTCCGCCACTCCGCCCTTACTTTCCCAGCTGAGGTCTGTGTGACTTACAACAGGTTCAGACCGCATTAGATTAAATCATAAATTACCCACCCACCCCCATATCTGCATCCCTCCCCATGCCTCCCTATCCTCCGTGGTTATTTCCCTATCACAATCTGGCTGTCTTTTTCTCCCCCTCTATTCCATTCCATGCGTATTCCTTCTGCTCTTCTACTATTATTTCTCTCCAACCCGAATCATTATTCTCCCTCCATTCACTCCTGATTTCCTCCCCTCGCTACACTATACAATGGAGCTCTGCTATAGAGGTTCTTGGCAGCAGCAACTATACGCGAGTGTTAGGCTGCAAGTGTGATATGTGTATGATGCGGTGTGAAGGAAGCTCATGTGCTAATATGTCTCGGTCTGAAATGAAAAAAAAAAAAAAACATCTGTGACAGCATTTAAAGAAGCAAAATTATTGTTTGTCTTGTCAAAATGATACGCCATACCATAATGATACAGTATACCAGTAAATATGATAGTATGTGTAAAGAATTGCAGCTAGTGCTGCGTGAACCTCAGCCCCCCCAAGGCCTTAAGAGCTGAACTGGACAATGAGATGATAGCCAAGGGCTTTCAGTTCATTGACTACCACTGCTCGACTTATAGGGATGGTTCCGATAATTTGATATGAAGTTGAATGACACCTCCCATCAACAGTGACTCCCCCCCCGCTTTTAACCAAGCCAAATTCTTGGTGGGGTCACTAAGTAAAGCATTTTGCTTCTCGTTCGAACGAGTAATACATTAGACAAAGTCAGACTTCTCAATCGCTCAGCTTTATTTTCTCTCCCATTGTATCCGTGCACGCTTATTCATTGTTGAGTATCCATGTCTTTACATGTACGGATGATGACTACTAAGAGCTAGGACTGGAGTGATATTGTCAAAAAAAGAAAAGATCTCAAAGAAAATAGTGTGAACTTGTAATTATCCGGGCTGTAGCAACAAGAATGTGACAGAATCGTTTTCCTGTCTCGGACATTGCTATGAGGAAACTTATTGCCATATTGGTTATAACATGCGAACCAAAGTGGCCAAGACGAAGCAGAAAGAGGAACAAATATAAGAACTAGTTATGAGTTAATTATGCTTAGAGTCAACTGGCCCGGCGCCAGTTGGTGCCAGTTCACGCCAATGCAATTTGCTGTGGAGCCTAGTGTCGCCAATGAGGCGCCTAGTGGCATGCAGTGGCTCAAGGTGCCTCGTGGTGACCCATAACGGCGGCATAAAATTGAGTTTGGCGGCAAGAAAATGTCAAAATGTTTAAAATCTTCATCGCGCCACTTGCATCAAGCAATCAGTGCCAAGTGTCTACCAAGTGGAACCAAATGTCCAATTGGAACCAATTGGAACCCACTGGAATGTAATGGCGCGAGCCAAGTTGCGCCAATCATGCTAGGAGTCCACTGAGCCGACGCCAGTTGGTGCCAGTTCGCGCCAAAGATTGTGATTGGCGTGTAGTGGCTCGCTGTGGCGCCCAGTGGACTCTTAGCATTCGATGCCGCCGATTCAGACCTTCTTAAGAATCAGCTAATAACGTGTGTTGTCCGCATTACCATTGAAGTCACGATATAATATAACATTATATGATGTCTGTTATTATTATTATAATAGTCACAATATATATATGTTAGTTTCTCAAAATACTGACATATATTTAGCGTGTCATTTGCAAATCAGTCAAAATAAGTTGGGAAAAACTAAATATGGGTATCGTCAACTCACAGCTAAAGCTTCAGCACTTCTCTGTCCCACCTCTTGCTTTCTTTGCCCGTTCTAACTCCATCTGACAAAGTTCGGCATCAGTGTTTTCCGGTTCATAACCTTGTCCCTTTGGCTTTGTACTAAAATAAATGCCGTCATCACTTGTTTCGTAGACAGACATGTTTACTTTCACTATTCCAGGAGTAAACACAGTGAAACAAATGATGGAAATGTGTGCAACTGTTGACAGCTGGCGCCATCACGCAGCGATACCAAGGGGAAGAAAAACAACAAAGAGGGATTGTGAGGTCTGTGAGGCCTCTTTGGTTGGAATACTGTTTTGAGATGTGTAGTCGCCGGTTCGAACCCGAGGACTGGGCCGCGCGAATGACCACTGTTACTGTACATATGGAGCAGGAATTGCCGTAAATCAAACACATGATTCACTGCAAGGCATATGCTGTTGTACTTGAAAGCTATTTTCTGTTTGTTTGGGATTTTCCACTACATTCTGGAATGGTTGGTTAAATCCAAGCAGATGACATTTATTTGAATGACATATTATTATTGTTTATAGACTTACAGACACAAAAGTGTGTTCCAGGCTTACCCGAGCATTTGGAGGATAAAAAAAAAAAAAAAAAAAAAACATGCCTCCTTCATTCTCCTTCAACCCCCACACACTTTGCTCCACTGCTCCGCTGGAGAGAAAAAGGAAATAAAATTGAGTGACCCTGCCACTAGCAGCTCTTTTTCCCCCCACTGCTCTCTTCATCCTCCCCCTTACAGTGTGAAATCAAATTTCCATGAAGCTCCCAAATCTGTTGCACAGCGAGGTGATTTATCAGGGATGCAAAGAGCATGCAGAAACAATCTTTATTACATCCATTTCCTGCTTGTCAGTCGGGATCATGTTGGCTGTTCATTAAAGGCGCGGCGCAGGTGAGGAGAATGCATCCCGATGCCTTGATAGATTGTCTGCTCCCCTGTGGTGACAGCAGCTGGATGGATTGAACAGCGGGGGGTGAGGATGGAGGGGAAAAAAAGCGCTGACTCTGTCGCTCTCCCTGTCAGACACACTTTTACATAGCCGGCCGGTGTCATCTCCACCGAGGATCCCACGCCACACATACATGCACATACAGGCTTATAACAATCTTTGGACTGGAGCATCCGTGCATTGGTCTTCATGCATGGATGCACACACACGATGAGCATACAAACAGTTATTTACAGAAGTGGTGTGAACATACCAACCTGAATACACTTATATTTCCATGACAAAAATATTGAAATTCAACTAATAGTTTTGTTATTGCAGCTATTTTCTATGGAAATGTAAATTTTGTATTCATGACAAATGTGTAATTTTTTATACGCAAAAAAATAAAGGTATTGCTCTACATTTTGGCTGCAATCCTTGATATTGATTTTCTTTAATACTATAATAGGATTGTATTCACCTGAATAGTGAGGAACAACAAGATGCTGATGATGCAGATAATTCTTGCACCATCCCATAATCATGTATATGTTAAAATCATGGTCTGTCTTTCCAATACGTACACGCTACTTATGGTTGAAACAGAGCACTAACACACACATTGTATTACACGATATATTAGACAAAATAAGAATAAATAAATATTCAGCCATAAATAAGACTTGTGCTCGTGTGTTATTATAAATGTGTTACCCTTGGGGATCTGAATGACAAGAAGTTTAGAGTTGGCCAATAAACGGCCATAAGAGCAGCCGATATTATTATTGTTATTATTATTGCCTGCAACCCTTGTGAGGAAAAAAAATGGTCCAGAAAATGACTGGATGGATATTATTATTGTTAATATTACTATGTGTTATTATTGTGCTTGTTGCAAGACAATGAAACCTGCGTTAAAAGCCGGTTGTTCAGGCGATAAAGTCTGGTGCTTGTCTCACTGAACATTGATCGTCAATCGAGCCATTTGTTAGATTATTTTAGAAAAAGATTATTTGTTAGAAAAAGATTATTTTCTTAAATATGCATATTTTTGGACTAATTATAGACCCTTTTAAACCAAGAAACCGAGTGATTTATTCATATATTTTTGAAAAAACATAAAAATCTAAAAATTCAAACTGCAAAGTGTACTGCACCACAGTTTTCATCATTAATTTTCTTCCAAAAAGGTCAGACAACGCTCATCCCAAAATAAGAGGCACTTTTTCCAATTGGAAATCATAAATTCATCCGTTCCAGACACCACAAAATATGAACAAAAAATAATTGTTACATAGAATGATTATAGTTTTACACAGAGAAAACAGTGTGAAATTGATGAATGGCTGGAACTTTTGTTATTGTTGTCTTCCACATGTTGGATGGCACCAACCAGTAAGCATTAGCAATGAATGGATGAACATTTTGTACATCATTAAGTCACTAACCTGGAAAAACACGGCACAAAAGTCTATTTCTTAAAGTGGCGGCGTAAGCCTACATAGTAAGTTGCGAAATGGTTTATCAAACCTCCAACATCAATAGATAATTCTGCATCAAAACTGTCCTCTCCACAAAGGATTGCCTTGACAATGTAGTACATACTACCTTAGTCTGTAATTATTATGATGGAAAAATACCACAGGGTAAAATAAAGACAATTATAGTTTATGAGTATCCAAACGTATGCTACAAAGCATCGCTGCATTAGAAACCGCTGAGTAATGAGTTGTCTTTAACGTTCTCTCACTATTCTTATGGTTTATTTCTCCTTAATAATTTACCCTTCAACTTTTCTCTCTATACCCATTCATCAATCATTTCCACACATTTAAGAAGTCTAATGTTTGTCCCCTGTTTCTCTGTGTACTGCTGACATGCAATGACAGTGACGTGAGTGGAGATCAATAGAAGTTCACTGGGTGGGTGGGGGGGTGGAGGACAGTGTTGATTGCAGGGACACCCTGGCACTGTCACAGGACAAGGTGGAACTTGCAATTTCACTGATGAATCTTAAAGGCCTATTCTGGCCATCATTAGTGGCCTGCCACCTAATCACAATACAGTGACTTTGCAGTTTGAGTTTTGTGGCTTCACTCTATCAGGTTTCTTGTCAGTAACATTACTGTAATGTCCAGTGAGAAAAAACACAAACACGAGACTTGATTGTCAGAACAACAGTCTTTTATTGCAGGTTTGAATTATATCAGAACATGCACAATAATTCCCATTAAAAATCCCTAATAAGACAACAGAAAGAAACTAAATTTTGAACGCCAGGGCTCTAATTTCGTGGCAGAGCACAATTGTGGGTTTTCTCCGGGTACTCCGGTTTCCTCCCACATTCCAAAAACATGCTAGGTTAATTGGCGACTCCAAATTGTCCATAGGTATGAATGTGAGTGTGAATGGTTGTTTGTCTATATGTGCCCTGTGATTGGCTGGCCACCAGTCCAGGGTGTACCTCGCCTTTCGCCCGAAGACGGCTGGGATAGGCTCCAGCACCCCCACGACCCTCGTAAGGATAAGCGGTACAAAATGAATGAATAATTGAATTATATTCAAATGATGAGACATTTGTGGGTGGTCTTGTTCCAAATGATGCGTTCAATACGGCTTGGTTTTTGCAGTTTCCAGGGGTACTGCTAACAGGCTGCCCCAAACTGAGCAGAGCCAGTCCGGTATGAATGTGAGTGTGAATGGTTGTTTGTTTATATGTGCCCTGTGATTGGCTGGCGACCAGTCCAGGGTATACCCCGCCTTTCGCGCGAAGACGGCTGGGATAGGCTCCAGCACCCCCATGACCCTTGTGAAAAAGTCACAAAAAGGTAAAACGGTCTTGTACTCCATTAAATGTTTAGGTTGTAAATGTTGAATTTATAATCAATTTGAAAACAAAGCTAAAAGCATCCTTTCCCAAACATTGGGTTGGGTACCCAAAACTGTTCCTGAGTCAGTTTATACTGGGTCCTTGGTTGTCAGCGTACTGATCATCAAGCAGGCCAAGGGCTGCAGCCATATTAAAACATAGACAACAGTCTGTACGAGTAAAAATGTCAGCAGTTGTTGTCACACGCACAAACACACACACACTGAGAAGTACTATGCACGCAAACATTTTGATATTCAAAGTGAGTGCTTCAAGAGACTCTGTTGTTATCATGATGAGGAAAGAAAAAATAGGAGGAAGAAATAACACAATTGCAAAAGAGCAGCTCTGTAGGGGGTAGAGTGTGTGTGTGTGAGTAAGTGTGTGTATGTGTGTGTTTGAGGAGGTTACAACCAGGGAGCCGCGCTGCTTTGTAGTGGCTGAGAATAAGGAAGATGAATGACGGCATCTAGCCAGCTAGCGTCCACCACAGAAGCGGCCCAAGGGAACACCTTTGACAACTAGGATATAAACGTATATAGAGTCAACTTCGAGTCAACTCCGGTGCTGGTTCACAACACACACACGAATGTATACAGAGTTATAATTATTTACAAAAAGAACTGGAATACACATGCAAAAAACACGTGTATTCACATATACACAGATGTGAAAAATTGCTGCACAAGCTTTCAAACATACAAACAATAAGAAGAAAACACTTCCTCTGAGATTCGAAACGGCTTTGAACAAGGAGCGGCGGTGTACACACATAAATAAAGCAATGGTCTTAGTTGGCTAAACCCAGAGCAGATTACCGGCAATCAAGATCATGACCACCAGAGGCCGATTCAACATAAATCAAACAAGCAACTGTGAGGCTGTTATCAACATGAGCTTTCTTTTATTTAACAGAACCGATGTTGCATGACGCCATGAAGCTTGTGAGTATTACTCAGGAAGCTGAATAGTTTCTATTTTTTCCAACCATTACAAATTAGGACTGTCGAAAGATTTACAATTTTTAATCAGACTAATCAGTTTTAAAATTAATCACCGTTTGCAACTACAATGTGTCTGAAATACGCCAGTTTTTATTGTATTTTATTGAAAGATAGTATTAGCTATGTATATTTGTACTAAATGTGACCTATTATGCTCCATTTTTGGCTCTTTGTATAGGAGTTTGGACTCCTATAGAGCAGCTACACACAATAACCAACACACAAAGCTCTTCCAGAATCTGCACCTATTCAGCTGAATTTCTTTGGATTTCATGGTTCCTGCAAAAAAAAAAAAAATGTCTGTTTTAATTTATTCCACCCACGACCCTCTCTGAATAGAAAAGGTATTTACCTAACACCAGTTTCTTTAACAGTAGCAGAGCATTTGAATCACTTTCCTTTTCCATTTTTTTTCCCACTTCCCGGGTTGCGGGAGCAGCTCAGTAGTTCAGACTTCCTGTTCCCTGCCCACATCTATTTGAGATGTACCTTTGAAAGAATCGTTTGATACGTTTTTTTGACATGAAGTTGTATGATATCCCCATCAACAGTGATTTTTGTTTCATTTTGTACACAAGAGATTGCTAGCGTGATACTGGGCAATGTCAAGATAGCGCTCAACGTAGAATGACTTGTTGATGTATCACAGTTGTATGTCAGGGTTACACCAAGGCTCATCAAACCCAGGCATCCGTTCTAGATCTCCTGCGTCTCCGTCTCCAGTCACACATGAAAACCTGCCTGACTTATGCCTGTCAGAGGAAAATCCTTCACCGTGTGGACAAGAACGGGGCGGAGAGTGGAGACTTCCATGAAAGCTTGGTGGGGATGCACTAACATGCACACAAAAGATTACATCCTGCTTGAAAGTGAAAATTCGTCAGAAGATTCATGCTCATTTTGGGCCTTACAACCACGCAAAACCATCACATGGGCATGCAAGTTTTAGGGGATTTGGATGTGGTCAAATGAGAGGCATGACATTGCGTCCAATGGCATGGTCTCAACAGCACTCTTTACAAGTATATTTTAGAAGCTTTTTGTAAACACAGTACACTGTATAACAGGACAGGAGAATGATACAAAATGCATATCAAAATAATGCATGCCAACATTAAACTGGTCAAATCGCCTTCCCAAAGCCCCAGTCTCAACTCCATAGAACATTTGTGGACCATGTTTAACATCTGGGGTCATGCGAGTAAACCAACTAATATCCAGAGTTACTCCAAAAAGTTTCTGGTCCAGGTGGAACTTGAGACATTTAACCAAGAGTTAGAGGGGTGTATTATGAATATATAATTGTGACCATGTGCAAATTACAGAATTTTTCAAATAAATTCTAACATGAAAAAAAAGATTTGAAGAGGTGCGTGCTATAATATTCCACCATGGAAAAATAACAGTCCACATATGACATCAAAAGTGATATGACATTCATATAAGTAAGTAATATTGTTGTGCCTTCAGAGATCAAAATAAACATACAATAACATCAAGATATGGACTGTTTTGAGCCATTATCATCAATAGGGGTTGCAGGGAAAAGTGCAAATCGTACCATAGAATGGGAGCTACGAATTCAAAGTCGCTGTCACCTTTAGTTTTTTTACCTTTGTTGGCAGGACGGACGACAAAGGTTGATCAGATGACTTCAGAGATTGTCAGGGAACATACAGTTTAACCAAATATTGAATGTACGCAGGTGCATGCCACTCATGGCTATGGAAGTAGTAACCAACTGAATGTATACATACACTTCTGGCTGGAACTGTATGTTTGGAAAAACAATGACAGAACTTTCCATAACACAACACACATGCTTCCGTGGGTTGCTGCATGCAGCTTTGATCTGATAAGAGGCTTGGGCTTTGGAACGTGGCTGCAGTAAATCAAATAGATTAGATGCAGCTATGTAGACGCAAACACAGACATTTTAGTCTGAGGCCTTTGCGGTCTAATGCCGTTACAGTACAAATCATACCTGAAGATGCTGAAAGGGAGGCTTTTAACAGGGACGTTTGAGATTATGCATGTACAGTTCTCTAAATGTAATCAAATAAAAATATGTGTTGCTGATTAGCGGGGGAACAAAGCACTTAAGTATTTTGAGTTTTATTTTTATTTACTATAATCAGAAATGGTCGGCGTAATTAACCCATTCCAGAAGGTCTGACTCTAATCGAAGCGAAAGCTAACAATATAATTTTTCCCATAAGACATTGTATAAATCCAAGTAATTAATCACAGAAAGCCAAGAATGTTTGCACAAAACACGTTTTATAGTTTTGCAATTATAGTTTCATATGCATGCAGACTGGGCTTCCAGTTTTTTTTACCCACTGTGGGTAGAGTTTGTATGAAGGAGGAGTGTGTGATTGAGCAAGGTCATGAGGAAGTGTGTGTGTGTGTGTTCATCCATGTCTCCCGTTGAATGAGTGGCTACGGGTGCTAGCGAGAGGCTGCAGTAGCATGATACGAACCGAACTGCACAGATATCGGCGCTGACATTTTAGGCTCCGTCACCCCGCCCACTGCCTCCCGGGAAAGCGACAGTGTCAGCGGCCACACGCCTACACCCCCCCTTCTCCCCACCTCACTTGTCAATCACAACTCCTGATGCTCTGTTGGCCACTAACCGGGCTGCCATTTTTCCACACAGCAGTGAATGCACCGCATGACCTACCCTACAGGACCTAGACCTTGATGCATTGTTGATCCATATCTGGTCCCTAACACACTCCCACCTGTCACACAAAGGATAAAGACATGTGTGTGTTGCTGCACCCCCAAAAACTGAATAGTCAAATGATAACCAACACAGAGAGAATGAAGTAAAAAAAAAAAAAAAAAAGAAGAATTCTGCAGCACCGAGCAGCAAAGAGAGAGAGAGAGGAAATGCATAAAGTGAAAGAGGGGAGAAAGATAACGGCGAGATACACTTTGGCCCCTCCTCTCGCCTTCTTTCAGGGCACCTCTTGGCCTCGCCTCCCTCCCCTTCTCCCTCCCCACCCCTGGGCCCTCTAGTGTTGCTCACTCCATTGTGTCAGCCTTCAGAAGTGCTCAGTTTGAGTGGCAGGCCGTCACAGATCAGTTCCCTGCTAAAGCGGCCCGGCAGGCCGGGGTGACGGGCCAGGAAGGGATCTAAGTGGGGTTTATCAGCGCTTCTTAACGCCTCTCCAGCTCTCTGACACAAAAGAGAGGGGGTATTAAACATCTAAAGCAAACCAAAAAGCGTGAAAGCTCCTTATAGTGCTGCAGGATTGGCGATGTGACTGGAGTCTTTAGAGAAATAGTAAAATGGGAGGGGGGGGGAGAAAAATAATGCTTCTGCAGTGAGGGAACCGATGGAAATTTCTATGTTATTTCATTCTTACGTTTGGACATGGGAGTGGGTGGTGGGGAGACCCAGACGGAGAATAGAAAACGAGAGATCATCTTAAGAGCATTTTATGCATGGAACATATTGTAGAACTCAACATGATAAATACTTTTATATGGAAATAAAAAAACATACCTCTCTGAAATTGCTTGACGATTGTGATTCTATTTTCATGTCAATCATCTTACATCTATGACAGGAGGACACTCTCTAGAGACACCAGTATGATTATTATTTTGGTTTATAGTGGTATATTGCTGCACTCAATCATTATGTTTTATAGGTTTAGTCATATGTATCGTGACCAAATGTCTTTTTCCCCAAGTCCCGTTTTTACGTCTTATCCTGGCCATCCCGTTTTTTTTGTTTATTTTTAGAAAGTGAAAACGTCCTGGATTTTATTGGGCCATTAAATTGACAGGCTTTAGGGCATATGATGTAATCCTTCTGAGGCTGCCGTGCAGGTATGTTTTTAAATTAGTGATGGCAAAAAGATCATGCTAGCATGTTGGCTACACAGTCAGGAGATCGGGAAGACCTAGGTTCGATTCCCATCTCTGTGTGGAGTTTGCATGTTCTCCCTGTGCATGCGTGGGTTTTCTCCGGGTACTCCGACTTCCTCCAACATTCCAAAAACATGCTAGTTTAAAAATTGTCCATAGGTATGAATGTGAGCGTGAATGATTGTCTATATGTGCCATGCAATTGGCTGGCAACCAGTCACCCGGGATAGGCTCCAGCATAGCCCTTATTTATTTTCATTTTTGTTGCCATTTTATGAGCGTTTTTCTTTGGTATTTTGAGTCTTTGGTTCCAGATTGTATTTTGCAGGCATAGTTTAAATGTAGCAAAATTATAAAAAGGTACCTAAAAACAAGTGCGTAAACATTGAGGATCACCATCTGCAATTAAAATATGGTAATCTTCGTCATATGAGATTATCAAAATATAGGAGTCACGGTGCAGTTCTACACTATAAAGTACTACCAAGCACAAACATATTGTAAAATACTTCCCTCTGAAGACTGCAATCAATTGTGCAAGTGTATGTAATATTGCAACAGAGGAGTTGAATATCAAGCACCCGCTTGTCAAGCCCTCACTAAGACTTAACATAAAAAAAAAACACATAAGCTACTAATTGCTGGATTGCTGACATCAACATTTAGACCGGTTTCTCCCGTTGAGCCGTTAAAACTGTTAGATATGATGTTGCTGATGTGACCTCACCTTGTGCCCAAGGTGCCAAAGAAAAAATATGCATGCGGATTACTAAACTTCAGAATGGAATTTTGTTGCATTTTAATTTGATACTGGGATTGCAGCCTTTGGAGCTGGAGTGTAACAGAGGGTTGGCTCATTATTACAAAATGTGGCTGAACAGTGGAGAAGTGGATGGCGTGCAGGCCACACAGCTAGGACACCCAGGTTCGATTCCCAGCTCCGTGTGGCGTTTGCATGTTCTCCCTGTGGGTTTTCTCCAGTTTCCTCCCACATTCCAAAAACATGCTAGGTAATTGGCGACTCCAATTTGTTAATTAATTCATCTTCTATTTGTCATGCCTTCATATTTTAATTGTGTTTCTGAATGCAGTTTTGCATTTTTGTCCTATCAATAAATGGCATTTCCCATAGTCACCAAGACATCTGAACTGGAATAAGTAGCATGCAGGTTTCTATGAAAAGAGGCCAAGTCAGACGTGGGTGGATGAAATACTACTTTGCCTTTGGCAGATGGCCAAATACTGTAGCTAACACACTTTAATTGTGTGTGGTGGTACATAAGCTGCCATAAATATATCATCCACACATATAATACAATATTGCTTGTTTTAGTCTGCAGTGTACACTCTGGGTGGATTCTATTAGTCTGATTGCTTCAAGTAGTCCGTCATGTCATTCCAAATAAAAAGTGAAGGGTGGTTTTTTTTTCAGTTTTGATTTATTTATTTCTGCATTTGCATTATCCGCACATGCCATGCATGCAATGGCCGTACTATAGTCTCTCACTGATGTAGACAACTATTCTTGAGGTCGGAAAAAATATTTGTATATTTTGTATGTATTTGTAATTAGAATTGTTCATTTTCATAAATCCACCAATGAACCTGTAAGGAAAAGAATATAATAATAACAGCCATAACCACATCGATGGCTGAACCAAAAACTAATCAAATATTATTGGGTATATTGTGTTGTTCTAAGCTGCTGTTTCATGTGTAATCCATAGGGGGCAGTCAGGTTCAGCATGGTAATGGTAATGGTTTTATTTCATTTGAACATGCATCAGATTACAATTGAGTGCATCCCATAATCAGTTCCCAGTTC
Source organism: Doryrhamphus excisus (assembly GCF_030265055.1). Classification (NCBI taxonomy): domain Eukaryota; kingdom Metazoa; phylum Chordata; class Actinopteri; order Syngnathiformes; family Syngnathidae; genus Doryrhamphus; species Doryrhamphus excisus. Next base: position 4,645,410 of record NC_080482.1, read on the forward strand.
CACATGTCCAAAAGGAGTAGGAAGAAGCAAAGCTTATTAAATCCTACCCCTCCATCTGGTACTTTTACAATCAGCAACTGTTACATTTGTTCACTTCCTGCTTTCCTAAAATGGTTTAAGTTTTTTTTTTTTAATTTTTATTTTTTTTTGTCACGTACCGTCTTGTCTGTAGGAAAAAGGGTAGAATAAGAGATTGAGGAAATATTGCGGAATGTTCATGCTGTAATGAGAGTCAGGTGCAAGACAGTAAGGGCTGTATGCTGTTATTATGTCTACAATATTGGGTAATATGAGTGTAAAGGTCTGTTGTACTGTTAAAACCATATTTAAATGTAAATAGGTTTCCTATGCTCCATTTACAAAAATATTTCATTCATAAATAAGGAAAATTCACATGATATCCGGAGCCAATCAACCATGATAAATGAGGGATTACTGTAACTGATGATTAAAAACATATCCGGGCTTCTCATTTCTTTGTTGTTTGTGTTTACATGCATGTCACTGCTGAAGTGCATGATGTGTATTTTGTGTGTAATGCTGAGGGAGAGGCCAGAGGTCTGCTGCACCCTGGAGAAAGCACGGGGCCAAAGCTTCGACCCTTTCCTCCCATTTCTCCTCTCTCACTCTTTGCTGTCATGGGATGTCTCAGTGGGTGACGGTTTCCCTGGTAACATAAGCCCGACAAAAAGCTGCATTGTGAACTGCTAGCGTGAAGCAGAAAGGTTGGCTGAAGGTGGCAAGAGACGGGGCACAAAGAGATCCGCAGGAGGAGTAAATAACTTTCAGTCATGACTGTTTTTTTCCCCTACTAATCAACTAGACACTGATTAAAACTGCAGCTCCAGTCCAAATGAATTTTCATTTGCATATACATGCTGTGTTAAATCAGAATCAAAATGAAGGTGTGAGCTCACCTTAAGGTGGCCATGCAATTGTATCACACAGTCATGTCTAAGTAGCTGATGACACTGATTTACCAGCATTGCAAATCTACTTCCCGCAGTGTTACACAAACAATCCCAATCAGGTCGTAAAAAAATGGTGGTTTCTTTGGCCCGATCAAGTCTGTAGACCCAGACATGTGAGAGGAATCTATTCAGCACACTTGGTATGTATTAGAAAAATGATTAGCTGTTAGCAGATGCCAGTCTGTGAAAGCGCCCCCTGCTGTCTGTCAATGCTAACACACCCACCTGTCTTGGCATTTGCAGAAACGTAATGTTTTTCCACAATTTTCGGATTTATATCCGGTATATGCGTAAATAGGATTTTATCCGTTATAAAAAGGCACTTCCTTGACTATGTTTCCAATGTACCTGGACGCGCAGGCAACGCTGCAAACGACGTCGTATAGCGGCCTGTCACAATTCGGCGAATCGGAGCGCCACGATGCGGCCATCTGATATATGCGAGGGAAATTTAATGGAAATGCATTGGAACGGGACTGGAGAGTTTGTCCAAAATAGGAATCCGTTATAAAAAATCCGATATATGCAATGAATTTTTATTGAAAATGCATTACAGAAAAATCGTTTCTTTTTTATCTGTCCGTTGTGAGCGAATTTCCGATATATCCGAGTCCGATATATCCGAGGTTTACTGTAGTAACTAATATGACATTATTGAGGGACAGTAAAGATATTTGTAGAAATACAGCTGAACATATTCAGACAAATAACATAATTTCAGGGTATGCCCTCTGCCAATCTTTTTATATGGGTTCTGTAAAAGGTGGGCTGAAATCAAATAGCGAACACTTTATCTAACCTTATCCTGGGCCTTTCATTTCCAAGCCTTATAAACTCAATCGTACTGACCGCCTGGGAGAGTTAGAGCTAACTAAGTGAAATCTACTCGACTGCAATTGTATACAAGGTGCACGTGTGTTTGTGTGTGTATGTGCGTGCGTGCACCTTACTGATTCTATCTTCCTTCACTTTCATTCTCTCTATTCTGTGTCCCCGAGGTGCAGCAGGGCTGGGACTGCAGAGTAAATTGTCCCAAATTGAGTTCCTTCTTGCTGGCAGATACAGGCCACATCACGACCATTTAGAGGAAAAACAGAGAGGGAAGAGAAAGAGAGAAAACAATCAAAGCACACACACATCACTTGCTAAATTCTCACACTAATTTCACTCTTTACCTTTCCCTGCTGACTAGCCTCCCTGTCTCCCCATTTTTCTCCACTGCAAATTTCCCCGATGCCTCCCTTTCTTCAAGGAGCACATTATTCTTCTGCTTCTATTTATGTCATTCCCTCAGTGTCTCCGTGTCTTTGTCTGCTATGAATTGATGGGTCCTTTGCTTGCGTTGACTTTTTCCCTTTCTTGATTCTCAACCATGGCGCTTCTTCCTCTTAACTTTCTCAAATGATCCCAGTTAGTACATCCTAAAGGATTTTCCCTCTCTTTATCCTGTGTTTGTTCCTCCTTTTTACTGCGCCCATCCGTGGCGACATTGTGACACGGTAATCATCAGCACAGACCGACATGTATGGCGTGGCGGAGACTCACTCCTACAATAATCACAGAAACTTTCTCATGCTGGAAGTCCAGCTGAGCAGCGTTGAGCACATGCTACTCCCCCGATGCTGATGTACTCCATTAAACTCAGCGGGGGGGCTGCAGGCTGACTGGGGCCATGGATGACGCACAGTAAGAAGATGGGGATGTTGGTGTGTTTTTGTGAGGAGGTTAGTGGGGATGGAACACCGACTCCAAATGCATAGCACAATTGGATAAGGGCTTTATCATAAACCCTACTAGTCTGTAAAAAAAAAAAAACAATGACGTTTTATGGTTTTATTTACATGCTGTAACCATGTATATTCATGAAAACATGTAATACTTATACTATTTTGCTATACTTACTATAAAAGACTGTTTTAAAGCTTAATGACACAAATCCGCATTGGGAGAAACATATCAAAACAGGCATATGTCAACACCAAAACTGCATTTCTTGTATTGTGTTCACATTTGAATAAAAGTTGACTGACTGCCTGCCCACCCATTGTATTATAACAATTACACACTTATACAGTAAACAAAATACCGCAACAGTGCTTCTTTTTCCGCTAATGAAAAAAAAAAAGCAACTAGACAAAAATGTACACTGTTAAGGTAGCCATTGTTCCGGCTTAGAATTGTGGTGCAAAAAACATTGTCAAAAATGTAATAAGCCAAAGCACAAAAGTTAACCCAGTGAATGTAAATTCAGACTCCACAGAGAAGTGTAAGAAGAAACCTGAATAATGATGATATACTGATGTTACGTTGTATGACAAGTAACTACAGGCGTACAATTAGGTAGCAACCAAAATTAAAACTGCAAGCAGTGATGAGCGGGCTCGAGCACCCCGACGCGGTCGGGGGTACGCGCGGGTCGGGGGTACACGCGGGTCGGGGGCGCGCGCATGTTCGGACGGGCGCGCGGACGCACCATACGAAAAACCGCAACGATGGGATAAGCGGTAAGGGAGTTACGGCACTTGCAATTTTCCGCCCGGAGGGGGCGATGCCGGCGGCGAGGCTGGTGCGCGGTCACGTCCCGTCCGGCGCCCCGAACCGCCATAAAAAAATTCACGACGATCGGACCGTGCGGTAGGTACTTGCGGCGGATATACGTTTCCGCCTGTGGGTGGCGCTATACAGTCTATGCGTCCACACGGTAACGGACCGGAAGGGTACCCCGAACCACCAGAAAAAATTAGGTGCCGATCCGACCGTGCGGAAGGAAGTTACGGCAGATATACATTTCCACCAGTTGGTGGCGCTATAGCGTATGTACACACACTGTCATAGACCAAAGGGTACCCCGAACCACCAGAAAAAAATTCGGGCAGATCCGACCATGTGGGAGGAAGTTACGGCCGATATACATTTCCACCAGTTGGTGGCGCTCTAGAGTCTATGGACACGCAGATTCAAAGAGTGGAGGGTGACCCGACCGACCCAAAAAAATTTAGAGACGATCCGACCATGTGGAAGGAAGTTACGGCTATATACATTTCCACCAGTTGGTGGCGCTATAGAGTCTATGTATACACACAGTCATAGACCAGAGGGTACCCCGAACCACCAGAAAAAAATTCGGGCAGATCCGACCATGTGGGAGAAAGTTACGGCAGATCTAAATTTCCACCAGTTGGTGGTGCTATACAGTCTATGTACACACACAGTCATAGACCAGAGGGTACCCCAAACCACCAGAAAAAATTTGGGGCCGATGCGACCATGTGGAAGGAAGTTACAGCTGATATACATTTCCACCAGTTGGTGGCGCTATAGTGTATGTACACACACAGTCATAGACCAGAGGGTACCCCAAACCACCAGAAAAAAATTTGGGCAGATCGGACCAAGTGGGAGGAAGTGACGGCAGATATACATTTTCACCAGTTGGTGGCGCTATAGAGTCTATGTACACACCCAGTCATAGACTGGAGGGTATCCCAAACCACCAGAAAAAATTTGGGTCAGATCCGACCATGTGGAAGGAAGTTACAGCTGATATACATTGCCACCAATAGGTGGTGCTATACAGTCTATGTACACACAGTATAACAGACCAGAGATTGACCCAACACACCAAAAAAAAATTTCAAGACAATCTGACCATGAATCAGGAAGTTATGGCAGATATACATTTCCACCAGTTGGTGGCGCTATAGAGTCCATATACACACACAGTCACAGACTGGAGGGTGATCGAACCCACCCAAAAAAATTAGGAGACGATCCGACCATGCGTGAGGAAGTTACAGCAGATATACATTTCCACCAGTTGGTGGCGCTGTGTTTTGAACATGGGTTCTGGAGCGTTAGGTGCGTCCTGTCATGATAGACTTCTCCACCGAAAATCATAGTGATACGTGCAACGGGTGGCGAGGGATAATGAATTGAAACTTCTAGGTGGCGCTAGTGTGTCAATTTAGATTGGTGTCACATGGGAGCACCACCAGGGCGCTCAGGCCTGGATTCTGACCTTACGTGTAAGATTTCAGCAGCCTGTGACCTTCTGCGGGCGAAATATGAGCCTTCGATGGTCAATGGCGAAGGCTGACCATTCGCCGTGGCCACGCCCACCACATGTGCTTTACACACATCACAGTCCATCAACTGACATCATCAGTCTGTCAGTCAAACTGTGTATTGACTTTGATGTACATTGCTTCAAGGCAAGGCCAGACACCAGGCAGGGCCAGATAAGGTAAAAGTTAAGGTTAAAGTAAAAGTTTGGTGGCGTGCCACGCCCACATCCTAAGTAGCAGCCCAAAATCCTTCGCAATTTAACGTGGGCCATCCGTCTAGTGTCCGTTGATGCTACAACGGACTCATTCGGTCAAACCCCCTAGGAGGAGTTCGTCGAGATACGACCCCTACATCCTCCCCCAAATGGCCGCCGCCACCTAAAATGGCCGACTTCCTGTTGGTTTTTGAACATGGGTTCTTGAGACTTTTTTGTGCGTCCTGTCACGAGTGATGTCTCCTCCGAAAATCATGCCCATACGTGCAACGGGAGGCGAGGGATAATTATTTTAAAACTTGTAGGTGGCGCTAGTGAGTCAATTTGGCTTGGTTTCAAATGGGGGCCCCACCAGGGCCCTCAGGCCTGGAATCTGCCCCCCCTTATGAGTTTTCAAGCACATGCGACCTTCTGCGGGCGAATGATGACCCTTTCTTTGTAAACGGCGAGGCCTGAGCATTCGCCGCCAGGCCACGCCCACCACGTGAGCTTTTCCTGCATCATGGTCCATCAACAGGCTTCACCAGGCTGTCAGGCAGTGACCTTGTGACCTCGGTGTTCATCTGATGAATCTCCTGCCAGAAAAGGCCTCATGTAGATGACACGCCTTTAGCCTGTCGCCAATAGGTGGCGCTGCGACGAAATCAGGAAGTGACCTACGGGGACCTTCGGGGCGGGGCCATGATCACATGTACCAAGTATGATGAAGATCTGACCATGTGGAGGCAAGTTATTCACGTCTACAGTTACGCTCAGCGTGCAAGGCCCGGGCAGATGAAAAAGGGCAAAATTTGGGGGCGTGCCACGCCCACATCGTACGGAATATCCCAAAATCCTTCGCAATTTAACGTCGGCCAGCCGTCTAGTGTCCGTTGATGCAACAACGGACTCATTCGGTCAAACCCCCTAGGAGGAGTTCGTCGAGATACGACCCCAACTTCTGGCCCGAAAAAGGCCGGCGCCATCCAAAATGGCCGACTTCCTGTTCGTTTTACAATATGGGTTCTTGAGACTTTTTGGTCCGTCCTGTCACGGTAGACGTCTCCACAAAGTTTCGTGACGATAGGTGAAACTGGTGTCGGGGGCCAATTTTTTCAAAAATAAAAGGTGGCGCTAGAGAGTCAATTTTGGAACATTGTTTTCGGGACCCCCACCAGATCGAAATTTTCGGCAGACCTGACGCGCTTGCAAAATTTGGTGAGTTTTCGGGCATGTTCAGGCCCTCAAAAAGGCCGTCGAATCGGCAGAATAATAATAATAATAATAATAATAATAATTAAAACTGCAAGCAGTGATGAGCGGGCTCGAGCACCCCGACGCGGTCGGGGCTACGCGCGGGTCGGGGGTACACGCGGGTTGGGGGCGCGCGCGTGTTCGGACGGGCGCGCGGACGCACCGTACGAAAAACCGCAACGATGGGATAAGCGGTAAGGGAGTTACGGCACTTGCAATTTTCCGCCCGGAGGGGGCGACGCCGGCGGGGAGGCATGTGCGCGGTCACGTCCCGTCCGGCGCCCCGAACCGCCATAAAAAAATTCACGACGATCGGACCGTGCGGTAGGTACTTGCTGCGGATATACGTTTCCGCCTGTGGGTGGCGCTATACAGTCTATGCGCCCACACGGTAACGGACCGGAGGATACCCCGAACCACCAGAAAAAATTTGGTGCCGATCCGACCGTGCGGAAGGAAGTTACGGCTGATATACATTTCCACCAGTTGGTGGCGCTATAGCGTATGTACACACACTGTCATAGACCAAAGGGTACCCCGAACCACCAGAAAAAAATTCGGGCAGATCCGACCATGTGGGAGGAAGTTACGGCAGATATACATTTCCACCAGTTGGTGGCGCTATAGAGTCTATGGACACGCAGATTCAAAGAGTGGAGGGTGACCCGACCGACCAAAAAAAAATTTAGAGACTATCCGACCATGTGGAAGGAAGTTACAGCTGATATACATATTCACCAGTTGGAGGCGCTATAGCGTATGTACACACACTGTCATAGACCAGAGGGTACCCCGAACCACCAGAAAAAAATTCGGGCAGATCCGACCATGTGGGAGAAAGTTACGGCAGATACAAATTTCCACCAGTTGGTGGCGCTATACAGTCTATGTACACACACAGTCATAGACCAGAGGGTACCCCAAACCACCAGAAAAAATTTGGGGCCGATGCGACCATGTGGAAGGAAGTTACAGCTGATATACATTTCCACCAGTTGGTGGCGCTATAGTGTATGTACACACACAGTCATAGACCAGAGGGTACCCCAAACCACCAGAAAAAAATTTGGGCAGATCGGACCAAGTGGGAGGAAGTGACGGCAGATATACATTTTCACCAGTTGGTGGCGCTATAGAGTCTATGTACACACCCAGTCATAGACTGGAGGGTATCCCAAACCACCAGAAAAAATTTGGGGCAGGTCCGACCATGTGGAAGGAAGTTACAGCTGATATACATTGCCACCAATAGGTGGTGCTATACAGTCTATGTACACACAGTATAACAGACCATCTGACCATGAATCAGGAAGTTATGGCAGATATACATTTCCACCAGTTGGTGGCGCTATAGAGTCCATATACACACACAGTCACAGACTGGAGGGTGACCGAACCCACCCAAAAAAATTAGGAGACGATCCGACCATGCGTGAGGAAGTTACAGCAGATATACATTTCCACCAGTTGGTGGCGCTGTGTTTTGAACATGGGTTCTGGAGCGTTAGGTGCGTCCTGTCATGATAGACGTCTCCACCGAAAATCATAGTGATACGTGCCACGGGTGGCGAGGGATAATGAATTGAAACTTCTAGGTGGCGCTAGTGTGTCAATTTAGATTGGTGTCACATGGGAGCACCACCAGGGCGCTCAGGCCTGGATTCTGACCTTACGTGTAAGATTTTAGCAGCCTGTGACCTTCTGCGGGCAAAATATGAGCCTTCGATGGTCAATGGCGAAGGCTGACCATTCGCCGTGGCCACGCCCACCACATGTGCTTTACACACATCACAGTCCATCAACTGACATCATCAGTCTGTCAGTCAAACTGTGTATTGACTTAGATGTACATTGCTTCAAGGCAAGGCCAGACACCAGGCAGGGCCAGATAAGGTAAAAGTTAAGGTTAAAGTAAAAGTTTGGTGGCGTGCCACGCCCACATCCTAAGTAGCAGCCCAAAATCCTTCGCAATTTAACGTGGGCCATCCGTCTAGTGTCCGCTGATGCTACAACGGACTCATTCGGTCAAACCCCCTAGGAGGAGTTCGTCGAGATACGACCCCTACATCCTCCCCCAAATGGCCGCCGCCACCTAAAATGGCAGACTTCCTGTTGGTTTTAGAACATGGGTTCTTGAGACTTTTTTGTGCGTCCTGTCACGAGTGATGTCTCCTCCGAAAATCATGCCCATACGTGCAACGGGAGGCGAGGGATAATTATTTTAAAACTTGTAGGTGGCGCTAGTGAGTCAATTTGGCTTGGTTTCAAATGGGGGCCCCACCAGGGCCCTCAGGCCTGGAATCTGACCCCCCTTATGAGTTTTCAAGCACATGCGACCTTCTGCGGGCGAATGATGACCCTTTCTTTGTAAACGGCGAGGCCTGAGCATTCGCCGCCAGGCCACGCCCACCACGTGCGCTTTTCCTGCATCATGGTCCATCAACAGGCTTCACCAGGCTGTCAGGCAGTGACCTTGTGACCTCGGTGTTCACCTGATGAATCTCCTGCCAGAAAAGGCCTCATGTAGATGACACGCCTTTAACCTGTCGCCAATAGGTGGCGCTGCGACGAAATCAGGAAGTGACCTACGGGGACGTTCGGGGCGGGGCCATGATCACATGTACCAAGTATGATGAAGATCTGACCATGTGGAGGCAAGTTATTCACGTCTACAGTTACGCTCAGCGTGCAAGGCCCGGGCAGATGAAAAAGGGCAAAATTTGGGGGCGTGCCACGCCCACATCGTATGGAATATCCCAAAATCCTTCGCAATTTAACGTCGGCCAGCCGTCTAATGTCCGTTGATGCAACAACGGACTCATTCGGTCAAACCCCCTAGGAGGAGTTCGTCGAGATACGACCCCAACTTCTGGCCCGAAAAAGGCCGGCGCCATCCAAAATGGCCGACTTCCTGTCCGTTTTACAATATGGGTTCTTGAGACTTTTTGGTCCGTCCTGTCACGATAGACGTCTCCACAAAGTTTCGTGACGATAGGTGAAACTGGTGTCGGGGGCCAATTTTTTCAAAAATAAAAGGTGGCGCTAGAGAGTCAATTTTGGAACATTGTTTTCGGGACCCCCACCAGATCGAAATTTTCGGCAGACCTGACGCGCTTGCAAAATTTGGTGAGTTTTCGGGCATGTTCAGGCCCTCAAAATGGCCGTCGAATCGGCAGAATAATAATAATAATAATAATAATAATAATAAACATTACGATTACAATAGGGCTTTCGCACTGGTCAGTGCTCGAGCCCTAATAATAATAATAATAATAATAATAATAATAAACATTACGATTACAATAGGGCTTTCGCACTGGTCAGTGCTCGAGCCCTAATAAACAAACGTTACGCCCGAGCCAAAACGGGCCACAGCAAAACAATATGAGGCCAATCAGGAGGACCACTGGTATGACTCTCTCACTACTAATGAAGGCACTTTGAAAAGGTAATCTAATTCACCGGCTGCAATTAAGGCAGGGAGTGCCTTGTCACTATAAATTATCTGCTCCTTCACTCATGTTCTCCAATGTGGACGCCGAGCCTGGCTGACACGACGGCGCACTGTTGGGGAAATCCACCCCATCAGCCAAACAAACAGTCACTGAGAACACTAATCACGTCAAGTTAATCAAATGTTTTCAAAATACAGAAACACCCATACTCACACTTTGGGTTACTGTACGGAGACTCCATATAAATTGGGAAGTTCTATAGCTTGTTCCAGCTTAACAATCAATCATACTTTTTTCGCCAATAAATGTATAATAAAAGTACATAACGACCAAACTTACGAAATGGCATACTATGATAAGCAGTGTAAAATGGATCACTTCAGAAAAAAAAGTCATGCATTTGGTTCTAAAAACAGCACCAAGTGTATACGTATACACTATATCATCTCAACTAAGAAGAGAAGAGAAAGAGCAGGAGGACTGAGTGATGGAGAGAGAGATGGAGAGGCGGTCTAAGGGATAAATGAGGTCAACACCTTGTTACAGTACTGGCAAGAGGGGGTGGACTGAACATTTCAGGATTTGATTGCTTCCGGAGTACCTTGTAGTTGGAGTTGTCATAAGCTATCATTAAGAATAAATGGTATTTTTATACTTGGATTTTTTTTCCTAATATCTGCATAAGCACCATTGTTTACAAAGCATAAATGAGTCAATGATACGATCAAACACAAAATAAGTATTTCATCCCCAAGCAAAATGTAACTTACTGTTGTAGAAGCTGAGGAAAGTAGGTCACCAGGGTTGCGCACATCTCAGGAGGGATTTTGGTCAACTCCTCTTTACGGATACTCTTCAAAGATAGAAAGTACTACTGTGGCAAAAACAAAGCAGGTAAAAAAAAGGTACTCTGTGACAGGGCAGCACAACACGCAGAACGGTTGAACAGCAAAAGCGAAGTGAAGTCCAAGGAACAATTTAGGATCCTAGTCCCTCTGCCAGGCTTAAGGAGGCATGATGACTTAATTGCTTTCAGGTGTGCACCAGTGGCTCCGCCTCCGTAGGACAAGCAGTGCACAGCAATAAATAGCAGACAGGTGGCAGCACAGCGGAACATAACACGAGCTACCACCTTGTTCATCGGGTCAAGGTCTCATAGTTCCATTCCCTTGTGGGTTTGAATGGAAGTGACTGAAATTAGGAGTACAGTAACGCCTCATATATTGTGGTTAATTGGTTCCAGACCAGGAGACCCAGAGTTCAATTCCACTTTCGGTCATCTCTGTGTGGAGTTTGCATGTTCTCCCCGTGCATGAGTGAGTTTTCTCCGGGTACTCCGGTTTCCTCCCACATTCCAAAAAAATGCTAGGTTAATTGGCGACTCCAAGGTATGAATGTGAGTGTGAATGGTTGTTTGTTTATATGTGCCCTGTGATTGACTGGCGACCAGTCCAAGGTGTACCCCGCCTCTCGCCCGAAGACAGCTGGGATAGGCTCCAGCACCCCCTGCGACCCTCGTGAGGATAAGCGGTAGAAAATGAATAAATGATTGAATGGTTCCAGACCAGACTGTAAGAATTTCCGCAAATTAGGATTTCTATTTCTTATATTTCTGCAGCTAGATCATAAACAAATCTGTTTACAACCTCAATTAATACAAATAGAGTTTTTTGGCAGTTTTTGTGATATCAACCACCCATTAAAGTCATCAAAGTTATCCATCAATCAGCTATCAATTACTTATTCCTCCCATTATATATTTACAGTGCAGCCCCTCCTCGCTTGTAATAGCTATTCAACACAAATAAGTAAACAGTGCACAAAACACTACTTCCTGGGTTGACATATTTATTTAGGAATACAATTTCAGTACGCAAGCAGTTTTAAAAATGTATATCTTATCTTTTTCTGGATACTATATGTGTTTTCCATACCTTCCATAACCTTTCACCCAACCTCCAAACATGTTGGGTAACGCCGTATAAAACCAAGACATCGTTGTCTGTCTCTAACTTTTATAAGAAACAAACCTAATATCAGCCACGTTATCCAAAAACAAAAACAATATGTCAAAATGTCAACTTTTGTGCTGCTACATGTACTTGTATCTTTCCATTATGATCTGCAGTCATATTTTTTGCCTCTCTCTCTCTCTCTCTCGCACACTCCCTATTTCAATATTGAACAGAGTTTTATTAGAGGCTAGATTCCCGTGTGCTAAGGCGCTCTCTGTAATTTTCCTACAAAGTGCTTCAATCCATCACATGGCCAACATGTGGCCTTTGGAGCTATATATCATCTTAGCCAGAGGGGGGGGGGGGGGGTGCGGGGCAGGTCAGGGTACTCTCCTCCCCCCTCCATTCTACACTTTTTCCTGCCTTCATTTCCCACCAGAGTTTCCCACCTGAGACGGAGCCCATATCTTCCCCACAGTCAAGTCCTCCCTCTCCAAGATTCCTTCATTTACAAATGAGAGTGAGGTATGAGTCAGGCAGGGAAGGCATGGGGGAAGGGCGTCAGCAGTGGAGGACAGTAAGCAAAGAGAGAGAGCAAATATGAAAGAGATGGGGACAGGCGAGAGTGAATCAGTTGTGTGATGCTGAGAGAGAGAGAGAGAAGGAGAAAGAGATAAGGAAAATGGAGAAAAAGCTCAATGGAATGAATTAAATTGGGGGACAAAAGTGGGTGATAGGAAGACACCGTGTGTGTGTGTGTGTGCGTGTGTGTGCAATGCGCATACTTTATTCACATGCAGTGTGCATCTTACATAGGGAAAGAGAAATCGACAAAGAGGTAGGTGATGTGAGGGGGGAAGGGAAATGATCTGTATTTCCCAGCATGCATCTGGTCCAGGGTCGCCCTCCATGCTGCCCCTAGCCAAAACCTGCCTTCATTTCACTGCCTCTACTCTCTTTGAGCTGAGGAGTCAGAGTGCACTCTGGTCCTCCCTAATGGAATGGACCCATGATCAACCATTAGAGGATTGGTGTCGCCTTTTTCCTTTGTCCCTTTTCCCGTTTTGTGCCGATTCCAATGCAACATGTGTTTTTTTCCAACATTCCCAGATGTATGAGAAGAACTTTTCTTGTCTTAGACAGCAACCTGAATGCGAGACATTCGTGTGATTTCATTTAGCTGGTAAATTCAGGACGTCACATCAATTACATTTGCGTTACTCAGATGGAAAACACACCTCTAGTGTACTTACGGAAGGGAAGTGAAGGGGGGGGGGGGATTGCTACCATGGAGCGGATTGGAGATTGGATCACTCGATGAGCTGATAGCGAGACACCGAGCCAAGCTGTGCAGCGGTAATGTTATGCTAATGATATGGTAATGATATGGTAATCTTCAGGCAGTATTCCTCCTCACAGGAGCAAAGGGGAATTTGAGAGCCTTTCACCATTGGTGAAAGACCGGGGACTTTGTGATGTCAGAGTTCAAGACAAAACAACACCACACATGCTTGCCTACACACACGTTTGCAAGCGCTGCTAGAATTACTCTTCAGGAAAACAAAACCGCAATGTTACCATCCTGATTTGCAAACTTTTAACTAAGCAAGACATCAAACCAATAAGTTGTGAACAAATAAACACTAGCTTGCCGCTATTTTGAGTGCTAGTGCATCTTGAAAGTCAATATTGTTTTCAGAGTCAGAAGGTTGCAGCTGTCCTTTGCTGTGAAAGCAAAGAAACAGAAAATCACCTATTTTAAATCAACGCCAGATTGTTGTCATTGCCTTTGACACTGTGCACTGATAATAGCTGTCACTGGGAATACTGGTAATACTGTCATTACCTGCCTAGTCAGAGCACATCCTTCTCTGTCCCTCATAATGAGTCTACATACATAACCCATCCTGCAGCATACAGACGTATACCGTTGTGTCACTGAGTTAGGACAGTGTGACATCATTGCTCAAGTTTGTTAATGTAATGGTCGCCGATGTGCAATAAAATCATTGTAATGGTAATGGTTTTATTTCATTTGAACATGCATCAGATTACAATTGAATGCATCACATAATCAGTTCCCAGTTCCACATGTCCAAAAGGAGTAGGAAGAAGCAAAGCTTATTAAATCCTACCCCTCCATCTGGTAATTTAACAATCAGTAACTGTTACATTTGTTCACTTCCTGCTTTCCATAATACAGTTTAAGTTTTTTTTTTTTTAATAATGTACCTACCAAAAAGTTTGCCCCCACTCCTGATGTAACAGGACCATTACTGTCAAAGGCGGTGCTGCTCTGTTTGCATTGTGGGGAGGAGGGACCCCGGCACAGCCTTGCCTTCTACTGGCATCGACACTGGGCCCAACTGGTCAACTGTCTGACCGCATTTCCCCTCACATCAACCTTGAGGTCAACGGTGCAAAACAGCTGGGCTCCACAGCTTGGCATCCCTGTGTGTGGAAACTACAATTCGTCCTTCTTCCCCAAGCTCACATTATCGTGCCAGCCACTGGACAAAGATGCCAGTGTTGTGGTAAACTAAACCACTTCACCAATGTGCGCCACTCTGCGCTCATCTCCAGACACATCTGCATTCAGTGGTGCATGGTCCAGGTCCAGTTCTGAGAGGTCTGGCGCAAAGCTGGGTTCTGTCGTGATATTCCCGTCTGACATAAGTGAAGTTATATATCAATACGTCTAAATACAGTGGCCATTATTAAACATAACACATCCCAGCGCCAGTTCGGGATGAGAACCATTGTTGCACTGACAATCTTTGGATGCATATCAATGATAAAACACAGCCATGACAATCACATATGCTTACAAGGAGGACTCCATTTGCTGCGTTTGCACGTTTCTTTATCGAGAACAATGCTATAATACACCATGATGGAATGATGGTATGGAATTCAAACCACAATGTGGTGAGGGATGACTATATACTGTCTAGTATATACTATATTTTTTATTTGAAGTGATGCACACTAAATTAAAAACAGCACTATTTTAAGTGCCGGATTAGAAACATTTGATTCTTATTTTTACCACTGAATTATAATCCACCTGAGCAGGTGGTGTGCTTGGGAGAAGTTTCATTACACTTCACTGCTTTAAGTAAATAAATCATAATGCACTAACTCTCACATGCAATTAATGTGATATGTCCCGTACTTGCTCTATACACAAGGCACAAATAACAGCTGCCACGATTAAAACAGGTCCATCTGAACAAAGGCAGTTTAGTGTCACCGTTAGTGAAGAGGCAAGTCAGCAGATAGGACCTGAGGGACGATGGAACTAGGAGTTGTTGGAGGTGTTTGCGGAATAGCACCTAACTTACAGGTACTTATTACACTGGCTACGTTTACATGCGGTCAAATAACCCGGCCATGTAAACACCAATAACTCGAATATGCTCATATTCCATTGTTTAAAAATCCAAATTACCCTTTTTCTAACCTGAGTATTGTGTCATGTATACGGCTATCGGGATATCTCCATCTAAAGGATTATTGATTGGTTTTCTGCGCATGTTCCATTAGGAAGGAATCTTGCGTCTTTGACAGGAGGTATTGAATTTGAAAACATGGCGGCACGCAAAACTGAGCAAGGAGGAAACTAACCACTATGCTAACCATTTCCGGGTTGTTTATTATTCGCCTTGCTGGTGTTGTTTTTGTCAGAAGAAGAAGAGGAAATGACGTTGCATCGCTGTTTTGAATGGGATATCCGGATCGTTTACAATTACCATGTATACAGGAATAATCCTGTTTGCTCAGTCATGTAAGCGACTCATTCTGAATGTTTCAGAAATCGGAATATTTACCTTAATCGGAATATATACTGCATGTAAATTAGTGACTGACTTGTTAATAACCTAATAAAAGAACAAGAAATATCATAATATTGCAATGCATACGTGAGAAGAGAAACTATCGCTGCCATTTTTGGGTGCACTTCTGTGTCTGTCTATGAATAAATACTGTTTATGTGATTGTGTATAGTTTGTTTACAAAAATATCCCTTACATGTGCTGGGGGGATTCTGTTCTGTGTGTGAAAGGAGCACAGTGTGATGCAGGATGGTGTTTGTGTGCATACATTAGGGACAATGTGAGAGGAAGACAGAGACAGGGATGCACTGTCCAATACACTCCTGGTAAAGGTCAAAGAGATGTTTTATTCATGATTCAGGCAGCAGAAGCAGCAACAGTGCCAGGGCCAAGGTTAAAATGAGCTTGCATCCTGATTCCCCTGAGCCAAAGCTCCACACGAGGCCAGCACACACTGCCCACATATTTGTCAATAATGACAACATATACACCCGCATCCAGTATCACTTATCAATAACTCTAAATCACAATTGTTCATGGTCTGCCTTACATGAACTCTATTTTGAATGAACATGACATAAAAGATCATTTTAGCTACTAAATGTATGGTTTGAAAATCAACAGCTGGCAAAAAGCTCTAAATAGGTTTTATTATTTCATTTCTCTCTTCTGGAAATTATTTATGGATTCTCTTTAGTTACGTGTTGTTTTTAAAAAAAATACTCCCATCTTTCATGAGCTGAACTTACAGATGTAAAACTTTTTCAATGTCATCCTCCACACATGCGTGACATATGAAGATGCTGATTGGACAGGATTATTATTGAACAGCTATGCCTTTAGGCCACTGCAAAATGTGCAGTTTTATCGCACAGCACAATGCCACAGATGTTGCAAGTGTTGAGGGAACATGCAATAAGCATGTTGACTGATGAAAATAATTTGGCAGTACAACCTACCGGCATCACAACTGCAGACCACGTGTAACCTAGGACCTCCACATCCAGCATCTTCAGCACCTCCAAGATCATCTGAGACTGGCCACCAAGGTAGCTACTGTAACAATAGGTCTAAAAAAAACAATTCTACACACACTATCAGAAATTGTCTCAAGGAAGCTCGTCTGTATGCTCGCTGTCCTCATCGGAGTCTTGGCCTGACAGCAGTGTGTCGTCATAATCAACGTGAGCAGGCAAATGCTCATATTCAATGGTGTCCATGACTTAGGACAGGTGTGTGTTTTAGATGCTTACTGAACATTACAGTAACATTACTGACACCTAGTGAGCAGTGTTGAATACTACATATCAACATCTTTGAATGCATCTTTTAGCTCAGTTTATCATTGTTATGCTTTAAAAAGTATAGTTAAATATGTTTTTTGCTTATAATAGGCCATATTGAACCATCGTACAACTGTCGTCCTGATGTCTACATGGAAGACATATTACATTTTTGAGTACAGCTCAAGAAATATGGTAGCAAAAAACACAAATGTTTATCGTTTTGTGATTTTTTCCTAGATAGAATGATAATACAATATATATCTTGAATGTTTTTATTGACAAGAATTGGATACTGGACGAGTGGTTAGCACACAGGCCACACAGCTAGAAGACCCAAGTTCAATTCCACCCTCGCCCATCTCTGTGTGGAGTTTGCATGTTGCATGCGTGGGTTTTCCGGTTTCCTCCCACATTCCAAAAACATGCTAGGTTAATTGGCGACTCCAAATTGTCCATAGGTATGAATGTGAGTGTGAATGGTTGTTTGTCTATATGTGCCCTGTGATTGGCTGGCCACCAGTCCAGGGTGTACCCGGCCTCTCGCCGGAAGACAGCTGGGATAGGCTCCAGCATCCCTGCGACCCTCGTGAAGATAAGCGGTAGAAAATGAATGAATGAATAAAAATAAATGTTACTAGTTTTATACAAATCAACATGCATCGTGCCCATCCTTCGTTATTGTCATAAAGTAATTCTTACTAGGAAATTATTTGTAATTATAATGATGCTTATTGATGTGTTTTGTGTAGTAAATGTTGTTTAGGAGATGATCATTGCTCAAAATTAATTTTCCCCAGCATAACTCACCCACAGCTGCTCTGTCCTTTAAATAAAACAGACATAAATGCCAACACAATTTCTGTAAACTTCAAAATACAAATTTGGACAAATCAGATGTGACACTGTCATGGATAGAACTAATTCAGCAGACAGGTAAGTCCACCAGCTTTCCATGATCGTCCATTCCGTATTGTAGCGACATCATGTGGGACTAAAAATAAAATCTCTGAATACACATATATAGCAAATGAAAACAAAATGTGCATATGTAGAATAGCTATAGCTCTATCTATAGCCAACAGTAGTGCAGACTGGATGCTCCATCCACTTCCACAACAATCAAGCCATGATGGTTGGTCCATGATGCCTCTCTGTGGCCATTGGCTAACACTACAACACCACCAACAAGAAATATTTACTCCCATGAAGGAAGAAAATATGGTGCAAGGGTAGTTTAAAATAAATGGTAACCAATTAGAAGACATATACATCAACCATAACTCAATTCCATTGTCTTCCATATTGAAATAGAGAACATTTGGTCCGACTTTTAATGTTAAATTGTAGTTCTATGCAAATAGCAGTGTTGAATACAACAGCTATTAAACACACTTAGAGTCAATACAGAGGTTTGGCAGTTTAACAGGATGCTCTACTCATTACATGTCAAATTGTGATGATAAATAATTAAAAACATTTTTTCAGGCATTCATAGCTGAAAATTAGACATGTTTTTAATTTAAAAAAAAATCAAATAATGTTTGTTTGGTTACATATTTGGAGCTGCACTTGGACAAAAAGTTGGGGTTTAGTTGTGGGATGTTGAAGTACCTGGAGAGAATCAAAACAAGCACAAGGAAAAGATGCAAACTGCACACACAGACGGATGCACCAGCACACATTCAAACCCGGGCACCATTGTGCATATGAATATTCACATTTGTCAAATTCTAAATATCTAATCAGAAAAGTCTACAATTTTAATATTACCAGAACACAAACAATACAATTGAACTCCATGAGTCCATCCAGTATCACTTCACACGGTAGTGAACATTGGCAACTGCAAAACAACTTGCCTACACCCGCCTCCTCTTTTCTTCTGCTTGAAATCCACAGTGGGTGCCACATCCAGCATGAGAACCACCCACCTGTAGCCAGAGAGTGAAACGTCCAGGCGATATCATTCACCCAGTCCGATGAAAGCTAGAACTCTGGCATCGGGGGCCCCAAGCGAGACAACATATCCTCTCCAGTTCCCAACCCACATGTTTAATCTCCTGGCCTTGATGCAAATGCTTCTGAGGGCAGCTCCAGCAGTTCTCTCACTGTGTGAACTTACTCTACTCAGAAAGGGCAGAGAAAACTTCTTTACCTTATCTCTCTCTTTGTGACGGCACAAAATGTCACTTCTCTGACGTTGCAGATTCCCATAGTGGGTGCATCCGGTGAACAGACAAATATCGGTACAGTATATATTCGGGTTCTTCCACTTCGAGCCCAAATCAGTTGCACACACCCTGCAGTGTTTTGGAATGGCTGACAGATGTTGAAAGTCTACAGCACCTTTCAGCTCCAATCTCTCAAGCCTCTGATTGAAATTGATTACCTAACTCAGGGCTTGAGTTCCAGCCAATTCCACTGAGGTACAGACCCAGCAGCGTACACCCACCCAGAGAGTAGCAGACCATGGGCAGAGACAAAGTAGACAAGGAGAGAACGGGGGGGGAGAAAAACCAGAAGGGTACATTGAATAGTGCTAGGGCCTGTGGGTCTACTGGGACACTGATAAAATACCTGGACATTTTTATAGACAAACTACTTATTTCTATCCTCATATCACTTGGGAAGACTGATAACTTTATATTCCTCTCAGGCAGCAGGATGAGGGGCGGGGGGTGCTTTCAGGAGTTTAATTGATCAAACTGTAGCCACAAGGGTTTTTTCTGGAGATAAAAGGGACTACCACTCTCGCCTGTACAATACAAAGATCTTTTAGAAAGCAGACCCAATGAAAAAATGGGGGAAAAGTGACTCATTATGCAAAGTCATTACTGGCCTCCGACTATTCTGCTTAAAGAGATGAAGTTCATGGTAAAATTGTATCCTAAGGATTTTTAGAGGTCAAACGACCAGTTGTATGAAAACATTGTTTCGGAAGATTATTACTGTTAAATATAAAGAAAAGCCATCGAGCAGTCGAACATAAATACTAGGATTATGTAAATAGTGTTGCATGTATATGAATGTGAGTGTGAATGGTTGTTTGTCTATATGTGCCCTGTGATTGGCTGGTGACCAGTCCAGGGTACTTAGCCTCTCCCCCGAAGACAGCTGGGATAGGCTCCAGCATCCCATGACCCTCATGAGGATAAGCAATATAGAAAATGGATGAATGGATGATCATTACAGTCATTGCCAAACTAAAGGATCAGATAAAGTAAACCTAATTTTCTTAGCCAACAGGGAGCTGGAGCCTATCCCAGCTAACGTTGGGCAAATGCGAGTACAACCTGGACTGGTCACCCGCCAATCACAAGCCACTTGCAGAAATAGACTATATATATACTGTACTAATATCTATTTACACTCCCATTCGCACCGTCACTGAGCAGGGAGTGAACCCACATTACCTGCACCTGAAGTCAGGCAAATCAAGTCAGACCAGGGGTTTCTTAACCCTTGTATTATGTTACGGGTCAATTTGACCCGTTTCAGTTTTTGTGTTGACCAAAGTACTGGTTATCCTTTCTTTTTCTTCATGAAATTTTGTGACTTTTCCTCATCTAGGGTCATGAACACAAAAACTGAAACGGGTCAAATTGATCCGTAACATAATACAAGGTTAACTAGCATGATTTGTTAACCCTTGTATTATGTTACGGGTCAATTAGACCCGTTTCAGTTTTTGTGTTGACCAAAGTACTGGTTATCCTTTCTTTTTCTTCATGAAATTTTGTGACTTTTCCTCATCTAGGGTCATTAACACAAAAACTGAAACAGGTCAAATTGACCCGTAACATAATGCAAGGGTTAACTACCATGATGCTAGCATGATTTGTTAACAAATCATGCTAGTTAACCTTGTTAACCTTAACTGAAACGGGTCAAATTGACCCGCAACATAATACAAGGGTTAACATTTTTTCCCTCCCACAAATGAGTCAAAAATTCCTCCTAATCCTAACCATCTGACGCCCCTGCACTAGTCCAACAGTGAGTTCATGAACTAATATTTACCACTGAATAAACTTGCTCAATAAAAAAAAGTACTGATATTCACCAAATGTTATAAAGAAGTGATCATTCTTATTTTGTTGGTCCCAACCTAGGAGAAATGTTTAACAGTTAAACATGATATTCTCTGGAAAGCAAGCATTTATGTGCTTCCCACACAAAACAAGTACAGTACATTATGGGATCAAGGGGTTTTCATTGATTGTTGACAACCTCCCAGCTGTATCTCTGATTAGGTCAAATCATTCTCCACGCATTCCTGATCATTTCCTCAACATATTGTTGTACATATGTAAACATAGAAATGTAGGCTTGTTTTGGTGTCTTTCATTTTCTGAGTCATTGTACTGTGGAACATGTAAGACAACTAAACGGGGTACTATGTGATAGATATGTACATTCTCAATATGTGTAGCGTAAAATACTCTCTGTGTGGTTCGGTATAATTCTATAGAGAGCTACAGAATACAAAACAATTATCAAAGCACATGTTAATGACACCTGTTACGAAGCTCAGCAAATAAATGGAAAGAAAACAATGCTGAAAAAACTAAATATACGGTTCAAAGTTGGACTCTTTAAAACAGGAGGAGTGAGACTCCATCTCATTTTCACCAACTCACAAAGCCGTGCCTACTGTGAAACTTCGGACCAATCAACGAGTTCAAAATGGGCTGCGCTCATGCGCAGTACGAATACGCGGGAGAGTCCCGGAACCCAAACAATGGAGCGATGGCACACTTGTGACAGTTCCGTACTTTGCAACAAACACACTGGATATTGCTTACAGTAAGTAAGTAAATTGTTTGTTATCGATTACATCCATTTGATTATCCGGCTGTGTTTGCTTATTTGGTATACATGCTTGAAGTAAGTTTTTTGCCTACAAACGCTGAAAGCAGAGAGGTACGTTAACCTTACAACAAATCACCCCAGCTCCATGTTGACAATGGTTGATCATTGCAGTCTTTTTGATATTATAGGTCAAGTGGGGAACAACATGGCAGACGACTTCAGCCAATCCCTCACCCCTCCGGTATCGCCTACAAACAGTCTGTGTGAACTAACCTCAGCCAAACCACCTTGGTTCTACTGCTGTGAATCAAAGGAGGATCCAACTGGAGCACTCTCAAGTGAGGGGTACACTGCTACAGGTTCTTTGAAAAGGTAAAAAAAAGCATGTAAGGTTTTAACTAGATTGACCAAAGGCGGCCAAGAAACATCAATGATTCAAAACAAAAACACACAAACACCATAAAGCAAGTGCTGCGGGAAAACGCAGGTCTCATTGGTCTCATTCTAACGCTTTCATGAATTGTTTTTTGTATAATATTGTAAAATATTATGTCCAAGTGTTTAACAAAGCCATAATGAGAATCTTTTCATTACAAAGGCTGCTGCTGAGTCTCGATCCAGCCCCTGCTGACTATGAAGGGGACACCGTGGAGCTCTTTGGTTTTACATGGGTTACAGAGACAGCATTGGTGGAATCTACAAAGCTGCTCTTTGGCCTACTCAGGTAAAACAAGACACAAATTATGGTTGATTTTTAAGGAAACATACTTAAATCACTTGTAAGTGATACATAATTGTATCACTTGTAATTAACTTCAATATGTCCATAATGGTTTCATTTTGAGTTTTTTTTGTTATATTTCAGGCTAACGATATGCAAGCTTGAGACTCTGGCACAATGCAGCTCACGTGACTTTGGTAAGCATGAATGTCAGTAGATTAAAAATGTGATATGATTTCACGTTCAGAAAAAGGGTGTATTATATTGTGATATTGTGACCTCAAACCGAATGAGCAAGGTGAGACCATCAATATGGACGAGCCAGTATCCCAAATTTGTTCAAAAGTGATGGCAAGAAAAAGAACCTGCCCACTTCAGACATATCTATTCGAGCCAGTTTTGCCATCTGGAAAACAAAACCCACATCGAGATACAAAGCATGCATTCCTGAATGTCAAACAAAAACAGAATTCAGTTATATTTGTGTTTCGACAGCATTGGATTATTAAATGACTTTCTGAAATGTGGGTTGATTCCGCATGCAAGTATTGGCTCATACAGTAGAAGAAAGAGTGAAACGGGCAATGGGCTTTATGCAAAAGACAAACTGCATAGACAGTGAATTATGTAACATGGGTGGGGGGTCCTAATCCTCGTGGGACTCCAAGCAAGTGACACCACAGTACTACACGATGCGTCCAATCCCGGAGATAAGATCTAAGCCAAGAAAGCATCAAACCGGTAGCACCAATATGCGTTTTAAGGCTGTGCATCTGTTGCTTAATAACTGGTTGGATCAGAGCCCATTTTTCATACACTGAGGTCAGTTTAAATCAATATGTTTTTTAAAATTATTTTTCCCCTGCCCTTGCAAGAATACAGCCTCCAATGTTCCTTGTGTGTTTTAGGTCAAAAAGGCAACCTCCACTATGAAGCATCAGAGCTAAGACAACAGTGTGTTTCATTTCTTCAATATGTCAAAGTCTTTCTGCACAGGTAACATTATCCTGGCCATCCCATTTAGAGGTCTGAATAAAGTAACTGATGGATTTCTGTGTAATCTATTATAAATACATATATATTTTAATGATTTCTTCAGGTACCTTAGGGTTTCTTGCAGTCTGGATGCCGATCCGTTGCACCCTTATGAGAAATTGGAAGGTCTGCTCTCGTCTGTTCTATTGGAGGAGCTGGTTGCCATCACACTCCTCATTGGACGACTTAAAGACCTCCCTGCTAACATTCAGAATGCTTTTACCATACAGAACCCAGGAAAGGTAGGACTTCTGGTTGTTAATTACTTTGATGGTTGCTATACACCTAAACCTACAATGGAAATTGTGGGTTTAGTCTAAAGATATTGTTCAGCTGTGTATTCTCTATTTTCTGCACAGATTTTTCCTCCTCCTTGGCATCTGCTGCACCTTCATCTTGACATCCATTGGTCAGTGTTGGAGATCCTGCATCTACTTGGCCAGAAGATGAATGGTATGTTTATGTATGTTTGCTTTGAAATAAAGTTTCATGTACCAGCTCAATAATAGATGTTGAAATTATGTC
Source organism: Doryrhamphus excisus (assembly GCF_030265055.1). Taxonomy (NCBI): domain Eukaryota; kingdom Metazoa; phylum Chordata; class Actinopteri; order Syngnathiformes; family Syngnathidae; genus Doryrhamphus; species Doryrhamphus excisus. Next base: position 4,669,518 of record NC_080482.1, read on the forward strand.
ATTCTTGTTGTTTAAATTTAAATTAATCAAACAAGCTGATATAGGAATTTGTCCTTCACGAATGAATTTGGACAGCCATAAATATATTTTTCACAACCTGTTCACTTTCGCTCATAAACACATTATAATGGGACTGGACTGGATCTTTTCGTTCCAGCTCCGTACCGTGGATCGCATTGTAACTCTGCTTGGATGTGCAACATGGCCAGTTATGCAAAGTAGACTAGGGCATCATGCTTTCTAAAGCTATTTTCATAACCATATTCATCCATCCATTTTCTTTTCCAAAAAATTGGGACATCCCTATTTAATAGTAAAGCGTCCCAATAACCATGTTACCTGCTCATCTCTCCAGGCCAGGTGGTGTACGCACATCAGTTTGTGAATCTGACCGGCGAGAACTTGACTGATACAAGTCTGTTTGAGGAGCACTTGTGCAGCCTCCTCTGTGACCTCACTGGTCTGGCCATGGGCAAATACAGCAAGGTGGGTGGCAAGCAATAGCCGATTACAACTTAGTTTTGAGATGTACCAGTGGTATAGTTTAGTTTGTATGGATTGTTAAAATATATCTAAAATATTACAAAGTAAACTGTTATAGATTAAAATAAATGCGGTTCTATTCTTGAAGGTGAGGCCTACAGAGGTTCTGAGCAGTCATCATTACCTTTGCTCTTGCACCAAAGAGCTGTGGATCCTGGTCATTCACCTATTGGAATACAGGAGTAAAAGGCTCCACTCACAGGTGGTGCAGATATTTAATATGCAAATAATATCTTAATTTTTCCCCAAACAAATTCATCAACTTGTAAATCTATTTCCCGTAGTCCTTCTGGAGCTACATGAACTCACTGTTGAAGCCTCTTGTGGCGGGGACACCAGCAGCTGAGCAATTCCGTGGCCTTCCTGCCCATTGTAAGGACCCTTTAGGATTCACATGGTGGCTGATCACTCATTTAGCAATGTTGGGGCAGTACAGTCAAAATGGTATAATCCAGGATGAGGTAAGAAGCAAGACACTACAATGTGATATTATGTAAGATATAAAAACAATAACCTTGATATACAGTACAGGCCAAACGTTTGGACACAGTTTCTCATTCAATTCTGTATTTTCATGACAAAATTCTCACTGAAGGCATAATAACTATGAATGAACACATGTGGAATTATGTACTTAACATAAAATGTAAAATAACTCTAAATGTGTCATTTTCTTAAGTTTTTTGAAAAATGTTAGATTTTTTTGGATGCTAATATCCTAAACAAATCATTCATATGTGGAAAATCCAGTTTAGGGCTTTATGATTTTTTTTAATCACTAATACATGGAATGTAATGGTGACTTCAACAACATATTGTGTCATCTTATTTCATCTACATTTCCAGAAACCTATAAATGACAACTGGACATTTGCGGAAGAGCTGCTTAAATTTACCTGTAAGCCCCAGGTCAGCATTCATATTTAAACATTTCAAATATAATAACAACATGTCTTAATAGGTTTACAGTGATTACATTGGTCTGCATGTATCTATATGTGTAATAACAGGGAGGACTTGTTGAGGAGCAAATCAGGATGCATGTCCATTGCTGTCTCTCTCTGTGTCTGCTATGGAAACCCAGTACCAGTGCCGTCTCCACCCTCTGGGACTTCTTCAGCAAAAACCTGGTGAGGGCAAATACTGGATTCAGTTAAGAATTGAAATCCACTGTAATGTTAGGTGGTACTCTTTCCTCATATCATGGCTGGTATTGCCGAGAGTAAGAGTTGAATATAGAGTGTTGAAATGTTTAGCTTTCCCATTTATTATTTGAGTGAGCAATACACCCAGCAATTAATTGGTCATTAGACATTATTATATAACCTCGACACTCATGAATCACCTCTTTTTTAGTCACATGGGTTGCAAACTTTTGTATCACAATATATCACTACTATTTTTTTTAAGTTTTGATTTTGTGTCTGTGATAAATGTCATTAACTCTACTTCAGATGCCTATTACCAAGTTGCTGTGATTTCCAAACTGCTCTACAATATGGTTGCATTGTTTTGTGTTTCTCCAATCTAGGGTGCCTCATTCACGGTGCCTTGGCTTGGCTTGAGCGGCTTGGGCACTTTGTGCAAGACTCCACTGTCTTTGCTGGAGCAGGCACGCAACTGTTGTGTGCAATTCCCTCTCCACTCTCTAGGCCACACCCAGTTGTACTGCTCAGCCAACTCCTTCCATATCTTCCTCCGAGTGCTGGCCCTGTGCCTGTCCCAGGACAGAGTGGGTGGAGTCCCACAGAGACAGATCAAAGGAAGGTAACGATAGAAGATTGACAGTTGACATTCACAACAAATAGATATCACAAACATAAAGTGACTGAAGATGTACTGTATGTGCCAGTTTTCCAGTGAATCATATCACATTTACTTGGGCCCCCAGTGGTGCAGGTGTCTCAGGAATCATCCACTGAGAACCTGCATAATCTGTACCTGCATTATAAGAGTGGTGGTGTGATTTCAAAAAATATGTTTTAACTGGTGGTCAAAAAAAAAAACATCACAAACACGTCACAATTGAGTTGATGATTTTATGATTTCACATTGGCACACAGGCCGGCTGGGTGCCAATGTGAGGTAGCCAGAGATAAGTCCGTCTAATGACTTCCCTATGTCTGGAATGTGCTCAGTAGCATTGCAGACATGGGGGCTAATTAACTAACGAGCGTGGTGGTTAATTCGCCTTAATGAAGCTGCTGTAGTTTCCAACACAGAAAGAGAGGGAGCTTGCATGGTGGGGGCTGGCGAATGTGGGTGGTAGGCTCGAGCTAGACTGGGTTGGAACAAGTCCAGATCCCAATTCCCTTTTATTCCCGTTATTGCTCGACCCCCCTCATCCCTCAGGAGGCTCATCTATGGCCATACCAGTGTGACAGACTTGAGCCATGTTGAGCTTATCTGTGGTGGTCCAAATGTATTTGGGGTGGGTCACCACAATTGAAGAATGAATGAATTGAAGCACTGTTCCTTTTTACTTTACTTTTTTTAATATCTGTTGGATACTTACTGTTGTTGTTTTGACTGTTGGTGTTGTTTCCCTACTCACCTGAGTAGGCTGCATCTGTTTGTCTGTGGGTTTGGCAGGGGAAACAGGGCTTTAGCCAGCCTTCTGCTTTTTTTATTACCAGGTGAGCAAAGGCGAATTGGAAGCATATGAGTGTGTGTTTGTGTGTTTTTATATTGATCCTTCTCTGGTGTTGTAGTAAATTGTTTCGGGTATAGAGAGGGACTAAGCACCTACTGCTGTGTATCTGAGTGTCTCTGACATTTAACATGATCTTTAAAGGCATTTCTCCACAGTACCCCCAGTATCTAACAGCATGCTGGGTGGTTCTCTATTCTTATTCCCTCTCCCAATTTATTTTGCTCGCGCGCGTGCGCGCGCACACACACACACACGTCTGACACAGGTTATCTAAAAAAAAAAAAATACAATTCAACCATGCTTTTGTATTCAGTCATAGTGTAAAACATCAGGGCTCTACTGTTGGCTGTTTTAGCTGATTGCTAATATTATTGTCCATTTTTATTTCAGGATTTGCTCTAAGTTCTCCTCAAAGAAGATGCAGGAACTGTCGGAGGCAGGCCTCATGAACTTCCTGCTCCTTTTTTTGGTGGTCGCTCAGAAGGTTGAGCTGGAAGACATTGCCAGTAAAACGTGTGAGCTGCTCGGCTACTTGCCATCTGACTGCCCCCCAAAACACCGCACTCTGGTGTGGAGGGGACAACTGGCACTGGTGTTGTTATTTCAGGTACATTTGACAATCACAAAACAGCGCAGCTACTATATAAGGTTGGGATATACACCCACCCACACATTTACGCTACCATTCAAAAGTTAAGAAACACTTCCTCATTCAGTAGCCTGGGGAGGTACTGTATGTGTGGTAGTCTAACATATTGTATATGTATTTACACTATACAGGCGCGTGTGTGTGATACAATTTTGAAGCATTGTCCAGTAATGACATTTTAAAGTCATATGTGCATACAAGATGTGATGTTTGTTCCAGGAAAAGGGTTTGGATGTAGGCCCACTGGCGACCGGTCTGGCCTCATCCTTCAGTGACACCGCTAAGGAGTTCTACGATAAAACTACAGAGATGTCCCGTAAACTTGCCCTCTGGGGGCCCCTAGGATCATACTTGGAGGGGGTGGCGGAAGTGTTCGAAACGAGCATCAGTCTCAACCTATCGGAAGAAAAACTCCTCAACGAAGGCTTTGTGTGGCTGCTGCCGGCTTGCCGTCAGTCTGAACTGAACTCTGTGCTTGGTTTTCTTCAGACGGTCCTTGCCCAGCTCAGGTGAGAGTCATCATCTGCTAGTGCTACTGTATCTTCACTTCTCTCATGTTTGTTTTACACTCAAAGATATTCTCTATGACGTAGTTAACACATGCGCCTCTGTACAGGCCTCTGATGCTCTCAGGAGGTGAGACTCACAAGGTTGAGTCCTGAATAGTGTTACAGGCTCATGGGACACTCTATATGGCCCCCTCGTGGTCATGGGAACTGTAGCAAAGCTGACGGTATGTTTGAGAGGCTGGTCACGGCGGGTTCACCTGTAGGACACGGCTTTAGTTACACGGCGGTTCTCAGGTGAAGGTGAGAGTCACAGCTGAGATGCAGCAGCAGCAGCAAAGAGGTGAAACTGGAGGAATAAATTAACTATTAATATATTTAGAACAGGGCTTGTGTATCTTTAGTATTTCCTACTTACAAGTTCAGGGTATTTTATTCAAATCATGACGACGTATGGGCAGGGTTTTTTTACATTGATTGTAAAAGAAGTGATCTTAGGTCAGACTTATCTTTTATATATATATATAAGTATATTACAAAGCGTTTCGAGTTGTCAACTCAAATTCCCACTGAATATCTTCCCCTGCAAATACAGTGAAAGAGTCATTCATCTACTTCTTGTAGCTTCGCTTCTTTTGCACCATTTTCCGAATGATCAAACATATGGTAAAAATGAAAAAAAAACAACTACTTTGCAGTCGCACACTTGCTTAAACATAGTGGATGAACAGAAACACTACAAGTGTGTTAAACCAATTAGCGGTCTTCAGCACACAGGCCGCCCCTCAGAAATCCCTATAGGAGTCTGAAAAGACACCTCGGTACTCTGTACTTTTTAAGGGAAGGTTGGGCTCTTGGGAGTATGTTTTTGTTACCTGGATAATTTGGAGGGAAACAAGATATTTCCAAATTGCAAGTAAATGAGAAATGTTCCTGTGGTGAAAAGGGGCCAATTGAGCAAATACGTCCATCCTTCAGACACAACCCCACACACCAAAAGTGAAACACTAAACTCAGTATACGCTCATATTTCACTGTCTGGCTCCCATAACCCGTATCTCGTTAGCGCCGTTAATTCTCTAACTTTCCATCTCAGATCACAGGGTTGGGAGGGCACACATTTGCACATTAATGGCCAAGGTGAGAGTGAAGAACAGAAATCCCAGAGGCTCTCTGCGGCATGGTCAGACCAAAAAAAAAAAAAAAAGAATCCAATCCTTTCTGTTCCTATTAAAACCCCAAATTAAGTGTGATTCTTCAGCTTGGCAATTCTTGGCATATTTGTGATGAGCTCTTTATCTGTTACACAATTAATTTGTAACTATGATGACCAGCAAATTCAACCAGCACATCAATATACCTTTTGAGAGCCATGCAGATTCTGCACGCATGAAGATAATTATTGTGCCAGTGGCTGAGGAAGTGGATGGTTTGAACGCTCACAATTGATGGCTGTTGCCATGGCACTTCGGCACGAAGCCAGTCTCAAGCCTAATTCCTCAGTTTTATTCCTTCCCATGTCCCATGCTTTTGGTAAGGTGGGGGGTGTCACTAGTTGATGAGGTGAGCTGGCAGTGGCACAACCTGTTGGAACTGTTTTCGGCACAAACAATTAACTCCAATCTTGAAGGCTTTATAGAAGGCAGGCCTCCCTGTGAAGCGTTTTTCCTTTGAGGTCATGACGAACTCTCACTTGATGCCAAGCCTTTCTACTTTCATAGGTTGGGTCATTTTTGAAAAACAGGCAGGATAGTGTTGATACTGAAATCCTGAAGGTGAATCTTGAACATTGAAAGTGAAAAATTCTTATAAGATATAAAAAATGTTGAAAAACATTAAACAATACAACTGGTTTTAACCGCACATATGCAGTGATCTTCTGTATATTCATTATCTTAAAGATTATTGTTATTATTTCATTCTATAACCTCGAAGGTCTGTCCGTCTGAGAGTAAAGGATAGTATGGTTTGTCAAATATGTATTTTTGAGGTATGTACGTCAAAGGGGCAGGTTAAAACGGGGCCCATTGTGGCTTGTTGGCACCCAGTTTCTGTGTGTATGTTTGTGGGTACACATTGTAAACAGCATCAGTGAGCAGGATTAAGTGGGGTCTCTGACGATGTCTTGCACAATGAGAGCTGATGGGTGTGAAAGGCCCATTCTGCAGTAGTAACGAGGCTAATGAATTCAGAGTCTAATCGATTGTCTCAGCTCTCTCTGGATTAGATGCAACCTTGCTGGAAGGCAAGAAGCAAAATATGTGTGTGTGTGTTTCTGGAGTGTACAGATGGGGATAGGATAATGTGTGTGTATGAGGAAGGGGGTTCCGACACTTTTTACTTTTGCAGCACATCTCGATCCCCGCTTCCACACCCCCCCATCTGGGCAGAGGAGGGGGGACAGGAGGATCACCTCCAGTCTAAATGGGATTACAGCTCCTTCAGCTGCTTATCTGGGCTAATGCCAGCCACTGTGGAGCTGCGAGCGAGGCTGTGGCTAGGGCCAGGGATGAGCCAGAAGAGCCAAAGTACATTGTGTGTACAGATTATCAGCACTAGGCTCCCTTTCTATACTCATAATATCACCTTCTCCTTCCAGATCCCATCCTCCTCTCTGCTGCTCCACACCACAGGGCACACAGCCCCCAGTAATCCCCCAGGAGGGATGAAAGACAAAACACTTAAGGAGCAGTGACAGAGAGAGCAGCAGTGGAGGAATAAGGTTTAGAATAAGTGGTGTAGTTGTGGATGGCTGTAATCTTGCATGCAATGTTTGGCTTTTGCATTTGAGAAATGTGTTTGTGTTCTTTCAGGCAAGCGCATCAACGCTGTGTCCAGCCAGGACCCCCCTTGACCTGGACGACTACCAACACCAGTGTGGTGAAAGAGCCTCACCTAGCGGTAGCGGCGGCCCTCTGGTTGCACTTCTTCCCCTTCCTCCGCAACCTACGCCTCTCCCAGACTCCTCCAATTCAACTTGCAGATGCTGCTGCAGGTCAGCATCATTATCATCATCACGCACGATGAAGAAAAGGAGACTGGAGGCTGAAAGACGAAAAGGAGGTTGAGATCAGGGAAAAAGAGTTCAGGCAAACTTATATTTTGATAACTTGTGAATTGATTAAAGAATTTTGAATAAATAAATGATAAGGAAGGTACATTTTTAACTGTGGTAGCTTACAGAAAGAGGAGAAACCACATGGATCATGCATGCAAAAACCACACGGACACCCTTAATATTCAGAATTATTATTTCATGTCCTCAGGCTTCACATTTCTGGCCTTCGAGCTGCCCGCCTCTGCTCCTCAGGACCTTCAACCTAATCCAGTTCATTCCATCTTGCAATGCTTTGGCTGGGATGACATGGTTCATCCGCTTCTTGTCACACGCTACCTTCCGCATCTACTTCAAAACAGGTACATCTAGCATTCAGGAGCTGCCACTATATCGCTTTGTTACAAAACTTTCTCATTGTCTTCCTCCCGGGAAGAAAACTAGCTTAAAGACCTACTGTATAGTAAGCGTTCCGCAATTAAAGGGGACCTGTTATGCTCATTTTTCGGCCCTTTGTATTGAGTTGTGGTCTCCTATAGAGCAGCTACACATAATAACCTACACAGAAAACTTTTTAGATTTTGCAGAATCTGCACCCATTCAAGCTGCCAAAACGGTCTGTTTATTTATTCCACCCACGGCTCGCCTCCGGGCATGCCCATTCAGCTGTGATTGGTCACACGCCCAAAGTGCTTCCTAACTAAGAAACATACTTTAAGGAAGTCCGCCCCTCTGTGACATCACAAAGGGTCAGTTTTACCACGCCTTTTGAAATCGAGCATTTTGAGCCATCCCCATGCGCAAACCTCTTTATATGAAACTTTGGCATCGTTTAACACGACAATACAACATTCTAACTACATTTATAGGTCAGAAAAGTGGAAAAAGCATAATAGGTCCCCTTTTAATGAATCCTCAAATTCCTGCTTCTTCCTCAGAGAGCTGGTGTCTTCACTTAGCAGCAACCCTGGTGTCTCTTCGTCAGCTTCGGCACAATGTCAGTCAGTGAGGGCCTGGTTCCGATGTGTTCTCCAGCAGCACCTTCACAAGTGCCTTGATGGATCTGATAGCAGAGCAGGTGAGACCAATGCACGGAGCATCACCAATGACAAGTGTGATATAATATAGTGACTTATTGTTCTAATTTGAGCACTTCGGTTCACAATTGCCCAGTGATTGACTTACGGTCGCGGTCAAGGGTTTAGTAGCTGAAATAGGCTCCAGCTTGCAGCAACAGTTATTAGAGAAAATAGCTAAATATTGTTTTACTGTAAAGTGTAACAAATAAATAATAATTCAATCAAGTTGTGCAATCAAACCGCATCCAATTTATTGTTATACTATTACATATGTTACAGTTTATAGTAGAGATGAAAGTGCATGTTTAAAACAGTGATTTGTGTCTGGGTTACCCTTTAGACCGGGTTTTGGAGGAGCAACTGTGTGAGCTGACCCGACTGGTGCTGCTGCTTCCTGAGGTGGAAAGTCTTCTTCAGACAGCCAACCTCCTTCGCTCCGGCACCAGGACAGAACCCACCTCAGCCCTGGAGATGTTTGTAAAGGTAACACACATGCACAGGTGACAGATGTGCCGTAACCATAGCAACATGCATGTGTCCTTGTGTGTTCTTTAAGATTATTGGGCATGCCATTCTTGGATTTAACTCCTGCTGTGAGTCCCATGCAAACACAGCAAACTGTACTCAACCTATCTGCCCTTTTTATGTGTATGTGTGTGTGGGAGCTGTGTTTTGGGCATACCCCTCCCAGTTACTAGTAGAACAGCACCTAGACACAAATGTTTCCAAACGTCTTATCTGCTTTTTTCTTGTGTCAGGCCGTAGGCATTGTGTACAGCAGACTGCAGAGTTTGTCTGAGCGTTCAGCCATGGTGACTAGAGCTCTGGACTACATGGGAGACATACTAAAACATATTAAACCCTCTTTGGTCAGCAAGAATCCCAACGGAATTCAGCTGGCCTATTGGGCTGTTGGTGAGTGCCACAATTCCGAAAATATGTATGTATCGTTCTCTTGGGGTTCTATACCTTTCTCTTCTTACTTATGCTGGGACACCTCTCTGAGTCAGGTTGCATCGTGAAGCACTGGAGCCCCCTGCTGGTAACATCCAAAGCACAGCAGTTGCTGTTCCGCATTGTGGATCGCTTGCTGCTCCCCAACAACCTCACTCAGCAGGACAAAGCTCTCAGGGACAGCCTGCCGTTATATTTGCAGGTGACGTCAAATGTGAAACACATGCACACACAACTATACAGCAATGTAGTGTGACCTTGCCTTGTAAAAGACCTTTATTTTGCTATTAACCCCTGCAGGGCCTGTCAGTGGCATCCAGTGTGTCCCAGTCGCAAGGGGCGTACCTAAAACAGCAGCTACACTCCATCATCCGCAGATATCTTGACCATTTCCTTCCCGCCTCACCTTCTGTTGGCGCCATTGCCAATCACCCGGTGCTTCTTGGTGCATGCGAGGTGACCCCGACCATCCCTGGAGCCTCCCTGAGGAGGACCATCCTGGAGGTGCTCCGGTAAGTTTCCAAAGCAGGCTTCATTTTCCGTTCTCAAGACTAATAGCAGCAATCTTGCAGCAACTATGTTTAAGGTTCCTGTTTGTCTTTCTTCCCTTAGTGAGAACTTCCTTCAGTTCAAAGGTCATTCCCCTCCACCTCGTCTAGCGCCAGTCCTGTTGTTCCTGTTCGAACTTCTGAGGCGTAACAGTGACTCGGACCCCGCCTTACTCACTCTGCCACTCCCCTCTTTACTGCATTGCCTGATGCTTGTCAGTGAGCCGCAGGGTAAGGTCATGAGGACTTGTGTGTTAGGAGTTGGCGACCGCTTGTATTTTGTTGTATGGAGTTGTGTGACCAGTGTTTCTGGACACAGAGTACATTAGAATAATTAGTTTTTAGAAGCTAGTTTGTACACTCTTCCAATGTTTGGGGGTTAGGATCCTCTAATGCTATGGTTAACTTTTTACAGTCCCATATGCCTGCAGACATGGTGGCCCCTTACTCATACACACTTAAGATCTTCATGCATGTCTGTAACAACATGGTAAACAAATAATATTGAGTAAAAGAATGCAACTAACGTTACACATAAAATACAGAAGCGTTGAAGCGCATTACATAACTCGGTGTTAAGTGTAAATGTACTGTAATCACACTGGTTTTAATATTTATTTAAATACCCCATACTGAATTCGGGAACCTAGCCTCCAATGAGATGCTTGATTTAATTTGTAAAACTGCAAAATGTATCACAGCATATAGTAGTATTGTACTTGCAGAATATCCTCAGCGAAATGGAGACTTTTTTTGAGTCCCATCTACAATATTTTTGTCCAGTGAGGAAGACGAGCACGGATGCAGTACAACTTGTGGTGGAGCGCTGTGCAGCGGCATCTGCAGAAGGAGCATGCCTGCACTTAATCTCTGTCTTAAAGTAATGCTTAGCAGTGTTGCAATACACACCAGCACCAACACTTTGACTGAATAGCGCTTTGTAGACTCATGTCATGATTGTACTGTTGTGTTTTTTTTATACTCCAAGGTCATTTGTGGAGGAGAATGAGAGAGTCTATGACAAGCAGATTTACAGCGTTTTAGAGACAGTGGCTGTTTTAGATCCTCCTGCTGTTCAAGCTCTCATTCCTACCCTGTCTCTCAGTCTGAGAAACACAGAACACAAGAGGGGACTCGGCAAGAACACAACCTTAAGGTGAATAAGCATGTGAAACACTCATTGTTGTGTTCACTTTAATGTGCCAACTAATGTTGCTTCCTCTCTGCTTAACAGGAATGCTTATAAGAAATTGCTGTGCCTACTCGGGGAGAGTGGGCAGGCAGAAATAGCAAGTTTGGAATTGGACTGAAACAATTACCAAAGTCGGAAAATCATCTCCAAACATTATTTTCATGTCTCCATTTGATCAGAAACAGAAAAGGGGAATCCAAGTACGTACACCTCACAAATGATTTGATGTCTTACTTACTTGTTGTTGTCAGCTGGCTAAGTCAAACTAAAAGTGATCAGGCTTTTTGTGTTGAATTACATGCAATTGCACTGAAGTAATTCCGTTTTCTATCACTGAAATGCACTCAAAAATGAAATATTAGCTTATTACAAACATTGGCATTAAATTAGTGTTCATTAGTAAATTACATTATGCTATATATGAACAGCTGTAGCTCGTAAGTATAACTGTAATCATGATCAATAAGCCAGGTTCTATTGCACTGTAATGGTGTAAAGACTTTAAGTCCAGGCTTGAATGGGGAAGTGATGCAGACAGTCAGGTCCTGGATCTCTCTATGTTGGATTTCTGAATTTCAAAATTTAAGATAGTCATGCTGGATAAGCCAAAAGAAGATTCTGTACAGGAATTTTTTATATTTTTTATAAGGAGACTGCATTTTAGTCCCTTTGCAATCCATAGCAGTCCTTTGCAATATCATTTAGTTTGCTCCTAATCACACAAAATGTCACTCCGGTCTACCACAATCACCAAGTATCATTTTCTGTCATTTTCCAGCCTCAATTCATTGCATCGCTTTGGTCTCACATTGCCGTTCTGCTGCACTCTCAATGTTGGCTGGAGAATTCACGTAGCGCTTCAATTTACTGTTCACTTATCTATTGCTGCTCAGTCATCAAGACCTCATTTTTCTATCTATGTTTCTTCTATAATAATAATAAATGCCATTGCAATTCAGTTATTTATTTTTGAAAAGTTGATACACTTTCACCAACAAGGGATCAGTTGAGTCACACTCTTGGTAAAACATACAAGTATGTATTATCTGAGCATTTGCATACCCTTGACAATATTAAGCATATATTGTTTAACAGTAAACAAGTCGCAACATGTTATGCATTTTTCAAATACAGAGGTTGATAACACACACAAACTGCTGCCTTCTCTGGATATGGGAAAAAAATCAAAATGCTCGGGTTTATTAACATGTTAGTGAGTAATTAGGCCAGTTAAAAATATGTTTTATGTCTTTGGGGTGATTGTTTTTCTTAAAACTGCACCATAATGGTTAGATTTTAGGAAAGCATCAATACTGTGATGAAAAATGATGTCCACTCCATCATTCGTTAATGTTTGCATCGTGATTAAACAGCACCAATCCTGTGATGGGGTACTTGGAGAGTCTGAAGGTTGGGACAAGTGAAATATGGAGCTGGGAGAAAACAGGTTGCTATCCCATTTGAGGCAAATGGCAACGTTGGCCCATAGAAAACTTCTTCTTTTCCCTCTCGGCTCAGATCCAGAACCTGCAGATAACGTACATTTAAAAATATATTGAATACTTCAAAAGAAAGACATGGAAAGACTCAACTTTCATTTATTTTTGACTGAAACTCACAATATGAGAAAAACTAATATGAGAAAAACTATTTCTTAAATTTGGTCCCGCAATGTCTACTGTTAAGTAAATATAATGTTTACGGATAAGAATAGATATTATATGTACTTAATAGGCATATGTGCAACACAGTATCCCACAATGCTACGTGAGCGGGATGGCTTTTTTCCCCATCTGTTTGTCTGTAAAAGCTGCATGTGATTGGTCCAAATTTAATTGGGAAGGAGGGGTTAAACAAACATATCACAGATGTTAGCGCACAAAAAGGAAGGAAGGAGAGGAGCAAGATTGAAAGAAATGTGAGGAAAGTGAGCAGTTTCCCACCTTAGAAATACATTTTTAACACTATTTGAGCCCTACAGACATGACCTAACACCCCTATAGTTGCCTTTACATCCAGTATAGTATGAGGAAAGTCATTAAATGTTTGATTTAATACGCTTATTTTTTTCAACCATGAAACGTTTAGATCATTAGGAATGAAACAATCGTGTTGGCGGCATCTGTTACCTGAATGCATGCCAGAGGCTCATTGGTCCAAATGGAGTAGCCTCCAACCACGTAGATCCTGTCATCATGGACTGCTACTCCAGACTCATTCTGACCTGGGGAGGAGAAGTAAGATAATTCTACTAACCCCCAAGTAGAAGACACTGACAGTCTTAGGCTGAAATATCGACTTTTAAATTGTTGAAGATACTCCATTCATTTTCTATGCTGGAGCCTATCCCAGCTGGAGCCATTATCTTCCCTCTATTTTTAAGTGGGATGTAAATGGTCCTTTATTTAATGCACGGAATGTACCAAAAGTGGCCCCCTAAAGTGGCTACGATTGGCTGGCGACCAGTTCAGGGTGTGCCCCGCCTCTTTCCCGAGCTGCACCATTCCAACACTTTTGAAGGGGTGTGTACAAGTTCACCTGTGAGCACCCCCCCCCCCCCCCCCCCCCCACACACACACTTCCCTCACCTGTGAGGAGGCTGAAGGAGCACCGTGTCCACTGGTCCACATCCAGGTTGTAGGAATCGATGTGGCGCACCAAAATCCGGTCGTTATTGTAGTCCAGGTCGTTGCCCCCGAGCACATAGAGCTTCCTTCTCACTGCCGCCATGACATGGTAGACCCGCCTCTGTAACATGGGACTGCGAGCTAACCACTGGTCCTGAAAAGGAGTTGAACGAGGGGTTAATCGGCAAAAGAAAGTGGGACGACGAAGGTGAAATGTATGTACTATGAGAGGGAGAGAAGTGAAGGGGAGGCAGATGAATAGGAATATTAATATTTAAGCATATCTATGCAATGGGTAATTGATGTATGTGCAGTATAGTAGATAAATAACGTGACACCGGGGCTCTGCTTTGTACTAATGACTTCCCTCCCCATTTCTAATCATATGTTTCAGCCACTCCATTTTACACACACAGTCCCTGCTCATTTCACTAAGTGTGTTGAAGCTTATTTTGTGTTGGAGAATGTGTGTGTGTGAAAGGGAGCGAGGGCTTGATTGAGGAACAGAATGTGTGTGTGTGTCTGCTGGGAGCTGACGGGTGGCCATCTGTTGAGGGTAGAGTGGGTGGGGGGGTTGCTGTTGCTCTGGCAGGTGAATGTAAATTCATGGTGAATACAAATGAGCCTCTCTCTTTCTCTCTCTCCCTCGCTCTCTCTCTCGTGCATCCGTTCCCTCCCTTCCAGGCCAACATGTACAAACACAAACCCATATGGATGCACGCCTCACACTTATACATGCCGCATACCTCCACGTTATCCGATGCCTTACTAAGACGGGCCTCGTTAACAGCTGGCTCATATGCATACACAAACACACACTGCAGCTCACTTCATTACACTGTAATTGACTGTGTGAATATTGCATGCTTAAAATCATATTTTATTATACAGTATTTGATTTCATAACACACTGACGATTTTATGTTAAAGGAATGCCTTTATAAAGCACACAAACATTACAGGATTTAAAAAAAAATTATACATATAAAGATACAGCTTTAGGCTTTTACTTTTTTGCTGATTGGCTGGTAAAAAAATAGAAACAGGGAGATCTGAGGCGCAGCAGCTGATTGATGTCATATGACATCTACAAAGTGACGTTTATGACATGGGTGACACATGCGATTGACCCACACTACCTTCAACATAATGGGTACCCCTGGCATAGTGTTTATGTCCACCATCTTGGTGACAGATAGCTACCTGCTCCGGCTCATAGACCATCAAACGATTCTGGTACTGAGCTGTGTTTGTCACTCCACCTGTGGAAAAATAGCAAAGAGTAAACCTTTGCAGGCAATGGTGTTTTACTGGACTGATACTAGTACTGGTACTATTAACTGGTACCAGTACTGGTACTAGTGCAGCTTGTGGTTACCGTTGTTGTTCTTTGTTCTAATTTATCCCAAAGCATTCATTCATTCGCTACCGCTTTTTCCTCACGAGGGTCGTGGGGGTGCTGGAGCCTATCCCAGCTGTCTTCGGGCGAGAGGCGGGGTACACCCTGGACTGGTCGCCAGCCAATCACAGGGCACATATAGACAAACGACCATTCACACTCACATTCATACCTATGGACAATTTGGAGTCGCCAATTAACCTAGCATGTTTTTGGAATGTGGGAGGAAAGCCACGCATGCACGGGGAGAACATGCAAACTCTACACAGGGATGTCCGAGGGTGAAATTGAACCCTCATCTCCTAGCTGTGAGGTCTAAGTGCTAACCACTCGACCGCCGTGCAGCCTTCATCCCAAAGCAATCTGATGCAATTCCATACCAAACTTATCCAACAAGTGCTTTATGGACAGGAATGCTGGAATTAACGAATACAGTGTAATATGGATAAATCCAACGGCTGGGTGTTAGGGCACTGCCTGGAAATGACCCGGCACGGGTGGCATGAAAGGCAGCATTGTGTACCGTAACACTACCTATGCATTCACATATAGTACAGGATATTCCCATTTCTATGGAAAGATCCTTAAATATCCCCCCAAGTTTGCTTTGGACTATTCCGCTACTTTTACCCACATGGTGTACGTGTAGAATGAAGATCACCTTTGGTGTGTACTGTACCTGAGACCCAGAGCAGATTTTCAGCCACACAGCCAGCATGACAGGAAAGCGAGCGGTCAAACGGTTGCACATACATCCACTTGTTCTTCTTGGGACAGTATCGCTCCACCGAGGGAAGCACCTGCCTCAGCTCGTTCCTGCCGCCAACCGCATAAAGGTACTGGCCCAAAGCTCCCAGTACAAAATGTTCTCTGCAAGCCTTCATGGGAGCTATCTCGGTCCAACGGTTGGCCCTGGGGTCGTATCGACACGCAGTCCTTACTGCACACGTCCTCCCACTGGTGTGCTCCATCTCCCCTCCGACAACAAAGAGGAAGTTCCCCATTACAGACACACAGTGGTGGCTGCGCCCAGTGGGCATTGGCGCCAGCTCGCTCCAGTTTGACCCGCCTGCCACACGTACGTGGTCCTGTGCAGCCGGATTGAAGTAACGTAACTCCTGGACTCTGCATACCTCCCGTTTCCTTCCACCGGCGATGTAGAGCGTTAGGGACTGGAAGCGAGGCCTGGTGCGTGCTGACTGGTGGAGGGGCTGTGCAAAGGTGGCGTGGTGGTAATTCAGGGCTTCTTCCACCAGGGTGGCGACAGTGGGGCTGGACTGGACCAGTGGGTGGCTGCAGGCTAGATGATGTAGGGTTGAGACGTCCATCAGGCCATAGCGGACATGCTGGAGAAGATCCTCGGTGTACTGGTAGCGGCAGTCGTGTTCCAACCACATCACCACAAACTAAGAAAGGGGAGACAAAGCGGTGATAAAGATACACTTGTTCAATTCCAGCAAGATAACTTTTAAACATTGTCACCATCAGCTACCTGCTCATAAGTCAGTGGGCATGATTGATTTGAAAACTTTGAAGATCTCCATATTTACTTACAATCATAAACCAAAAACCATATTGACAGTAATGGAGACCAATATCTGTGCATGTTGTGCAATAAAGACATGAAAACAAGGGGCTGCACGGCGGTTGAGTGGTTAGCGCGCAGACCCTTGTTCAATCCCACCCTCGGCCATCTCTGTGTGGAGTTTGCATGTTTGCATGCGTGGGTTTTCTCCGGGTACTCCGGTTTCCTCCCACATTCCAAAAACATGCTAGGTTAATTGGCGACTCCAAATTGTCCATAGGTATGAATGTGAGTGTGAATGGTTGTTTGTCTATATGTGCCCTGTGATTGGCTGGCGACCAGTCATGACATCATAGACCGGCAACATACCTAATCTGCTTCTACAGGATGCACGCCATATTGTACGCTAACCGTAAAATGAACGAAAACCAAAGCAAAATTTTGGGGTCAATTTCCAATGTTAACCAAAAAAACATGGGCGGACTCTAACCAAGGTTCCACTACACTAAATTTAACTAATCTGTAGTTTTTTAGCATCATGACAACAGTGCATTGCAATATTTACAATCTTAGCTTGAGGAAAAGACAGAACTACAGAACTGATTAGTACATCACAGAAAAAAACCCACAAATCTCCCACAATGCCATACAAAAATACACCCAATAGGTGGACAGCAGCAGAAAAAAATGACATCATAGCGTGTTGTGCTCCATCCCAAATGAGGTGCACATCTTGTCACAGAATAATATGATCTATCAGCACCGGCGCTCATAAAAATAGATACAATAATCCTTTATTCGTCCCACAGTGAAGAAATTCAAAACAGTTAAAAAAAAAATCAGTAAAGAAAACACAGATTTGCAAACAACAGCGAAAGGCTGACTTGAGGGGGGGGAAACAGTGGAGGACTCCTAATCGTAATTATTTTTCAAGATGCCTGCAGGCTATTATGGAAAGACTCAAGCAAACACAACATCCACGAGTAAAGGCTGTAAATATCCATGGGCGCACTCTTTTGTTTCATGCGGGCGAACTGCGTAATTGAACTTGACTTGTGGAAGGTTATTTAGATGCTGAGAGGTGTGAATGTGGGCAAGATGTCTGGAGATTACCCATTTCATTATCGTGCAAACAAAGTGCATTTTTACTGATCTTTCTTGAAGTAGAAAATGCTCTGATAGGCAACTTTGGTCAAAATTGCGTCAAAGCAATAAAAAAAATACAGAATGCGGTGCATTTTTGTGTGCCGTTACGTCGTTATCATAGCTTTTGCGTTAGTTTTCCTTCAAAAGCATCTCTGCCTTCCGTTCTCTGTCATTCACCCTGCCTCTCTCCTCTTCATAGCTCAGCGGTGACAGTGTGTGTGTGCGTGTGTATACACATGTGTGCGGGTTTGCGCGGTGACAGCTGACTGTGAAGGTCACGCCGCATCACACAACTTCCTCGGGGCACAGAATAAATGAACTCCTTCCGCCCCACGCTGAAAGAAAAAGTGCTAGTGTGTGCGTGCACGCTTCTATGTACGTAAAAAGGGTAAAGAGGGGAAGAGATAGTGAGGGGGGAGAGCGGAGGGGAGGGTGGGGGGGGGGGTGAGCTACATGAAGGCATAGCAAAGGATGGCAAGAAAGAAGAGGGAGGAACAAAGCCAGAGAAAATGTGATTTTCCTAGCGTGAGAGACTCTGAGAAAACTCACAGTGATGATGATTGACAGCTAAGCTATATCGGTCTGATATTGGTGTGCCCACCTCCCCCTCACACTTTCGGACGATGGCCCCCGCTTCCCGTTCGCTTCCGTCTGATGCTCAAATTAACCTTCTGGGCGCAGTGAAGGAGGCCCAAAGCAGCCTAATCAGACACTGATTATGGCGGCGGCGGCTGGTTAAGGGGTCAGGGTAATTGTGCCATCAGAGGCCTGATTGTTTTCAATCAGACGAGCAGGCGACTGACAGCTGGGGGATTGGGGCCCTGATGGAGGCGCGGAGGGCCTAATCAGAGACGAGAAGGGGCAAAAGAGAGAAAGGGAGAGAGAGAGAGAGTGATGGAGGGAGGGCGCAAGGGGGGGGAGGCTGATTGGCGCAAATGAACAGTCAAAACGGCAAGTCCTCACGCGGCACCGCCGCTTCACACCACAGTCGACGCACACACCTTGACACTTCATCAGACAGGCACACACTCGCACATGCTTGCTTACACACATGCATGAATGGATGACAATCAATCACACACACACACACACACACACACACACAGTCAGGAAAAAGAGCATTGTGATTGCAGGCTAACACAAACAAACAGTATATGAGATGCAGATGGCAGTGTTTCATTTGTTCTATTAGACTGTGCATGTGCTATGTGTTGTGTCAATCATTTTTTTTAGTTGTGTTTGGCTGGCTTTGAAATTAGTCTTAAGTTGCAAGCTCTGATTATTGTTTCTCATATCTCGGTATTGTTTTTGAAGCGACAGTGCAAGCATGTATTGTTCTATTTCAAGTTATTTTACAGTTACGAGTGTGTAGTTAAGTTTAAAGGGGACCGTTTATGCTAATTTCCGGCCCTTTGTACTGAGTTGTGGACTCCAAAGGAGCAGTTACACGCAATAACCCGCTTTGTAGATCTTCCAGAATATGCACCTATTCCAGCTGTATATCCTTGGCTTTGCAAAACAAGCTGTTTAATTTATTCAATAATTTTATTTTTTTTATAAATAAATAATTTATTTATTTATAAATTTATTTATTTATAAATTCATTCATTCATTCTCGACCGCTTTTCCTCACAAGGGTCGCGAGGAGGTGCTGGAGCCTATCCCAGCTGTCTTCGGTGTACACCCTGGACTGGTCGCCAGCCAATCACAGGGCACATATAGACAAACAACCATTCACACTCACATTCATACCTATGGACAATTTGGAGTCGCCAATTAACCTAGCATGTTTTTGGAATGTGGGAGGAAACCGGAGTACCCGGAGAAAACCCACGCATTCACGGGGAGAACATACAAACTCCACACAGAGATAGTCGAGGGTGGAATTGAACCCTGGTCTCCTAGCTGTGAGGTCTGCACACTAACCACTAGACCGCCGTGCCGCCCATAATTATAATTAAATAATTTAAAATTATTTATTTATTCTATTATTTATTTAATTTTATAATTTATTCCACCTACTCCCGGCCTCGGGGCACGCCCACTCCACTGTGATTAGTGACACTCCCAAGCGCTCCCGAGGACTTCTGGACTACTGCCGATGTCGGGGTAAGTTAATAATTAAATAAACCCTTTGGAGAGCTATTTGTTTTAAGTTTTAACCGGTAACCCCTTGTTCCTGCATCTTTTAAAATTGTATTGGATAACTAAAATGTGACTTATAACGCCGTCGTAGGAACAAAACATCCGTCAGAAGGAGGCTACTGACCCTGTGACCCCACCAACAACACTCGACAAATGGTGAGTGTGCAGCCATGGACCCGAACCACCCTCAATCATAGACATGTTGTCTATGGAGCAGTAGTTGATAGTAATGCGCAAATGAGTTAGTTTGCCAACTAACATTAACTCCTACAAGATGAAACAAGGAGACAAACACCAAAAAAGGAAATAGGTACTGGAGTTATAATGTTGCCACCAATGAGGCCTTCCAGAAGCTATGGACAGAAACAAGATGGCTATTTACTTTGCAATTCGGTTTCGTTGTGCACCCCTGAATTTTCTCCTAAAATGTTAAGTTAGAGGGCACTGTGCTCCTTGTAAAAATGTTAGTCTGGACCTCTTGCATTGTATAAATATGGACGTTTCCATTCCATGAGACATGAGGTACTGTAATACAAATAACTTAGAACCATCTTGCAGGACTTTAAAGCTAAACTTGCTACTCACAAGACTTTAATCTGTAGCTGTCCAACTACACGTTTCAGTTGCATTGTTTCCCGTTCCTCCAAACTACAGGACACGCAAGCATTAATCGCACATTTAAAATCTAGTGGTGTTACACAGAAATTACATCAATGTGTTATTAAATTCAGTCTCACTTAAGTTAAATGCCGTAAGTTGTTGCAAAACTAGTAATCACACACGCGCACACACACACTCTTCCATACCTTCCATATCTCTTCTTCACTCAGCGAGGTGAGGCGGTCACTCTTGAGCACCTCCTTGAGTAGGCGATAAGGCAGCTGCAGGGCTTCCTCCTGGCGGTTCTGGCTCAGCTCAGAGAGGTGACCTACCAAAAAGTCCACCACGGCCTCTTCCAAGGCAGGCAGGTGGAAGAGGTCGGCCACTCGGTACAACTCCAAGTAGTTCACGCTGCTCAGTTCCTGCAGGGGAAGGATAACATGCACGGGGAGCATTCAGAGCGCAGGAAAAAGGGACGCCAGTTGAGGGTCTATAAGATTTAAAGGAAAACTGTGTTGTGTTGGGAATTTTGCCCATCATCCACATTCCTAATTTGAGACATGAACATGTATTTCTATTTTATGCGCATTCTAAAGAGGTAGTATGCAGTACTGGCAGTAAGTATTACTTGTTATCATGTAGACTGGATATAAAGCCATGGTGTTTTAATAGTGGGCATATTTGTGTGCATTAACTAACTGCCTCTTTTTTAGCTGTTTTTATATCTTTAGAACACACAGAAAAGAGAAAGACGTGTGTTCATGTCGCACATAAGAATTGTAGATAATGGGCAAAATTTAAAAAAATAAAAAAGTGCAGTTGTCCTTAAAAAATGATGAAAAATGACTTGCATACATATGTGCAGTAGAAATGATATTAAGACAAAGAAAAGCCAAAGAAAAGATCTCTTACTTTGGTCAACTGTGCCGTTAGCATCCTCTCAGTGACTGCACACACCAAAATACTACAATAATGCTGAAGCGGTATATTTAAGAACTAATGCTACACAGTCCCATTTGCTAAACATTTGTTACACAGTGCATGGGCTTTATCAGACAAGCCACAAATGTGCAGTTTTTACATTAAGTGTTAGCTGATTTCAATCTCACTGTGTAATGAAAAAGCAGTGAGGGAGAAAGGCAGTACGTGTGGATTTTTTTTTTTTTTTTTTTTAATCTTGGTAAACTGAGCTTGAAATGGAAGGACACTGCCATCTTGTGGCAGCTTTTGATATAAAAC
Source organism: Doryrhamphus excisus (assembly GCF_030265055.1). NCBI lineage: Eukaryota > Metazoa > Chordata > Actinopteri > Syngnathiformes > Syngnathidae > Doryrhamphus > Doryrhamphus excisus. The sequence goes on from NC_080482.1 coordinate 4,691,378, forward strand.
AGTGCAGATATGCTCTCCAGTACATTGCATTAATCCTTAGATGCATAAGTGGGTCAAAAATGGACAAATTCTTGAAATATCTTTGTAATGAAAAATTTTTATCATTTCATATTCCAGGTATTCCTCAAAAAACATGTTTTTGATATCATGACATTCACATTTTTGACTTACCTTTTATACATTTTAAGACATTTTTGTTTTTGTGTTACTACCCCAACCTTCCATAAGTGGGTCAAAAATGACCTGGTCAGGTTGTTTTCTTGAAATATCATTGTAATGACATTTTTTTTATCGTTTCATATTCCAGGTATTCCTCAAAAAACATGTTTTTGATATTATGCCATTCACGTTTTTAACTTACCTTTTATACATTTTAAGAAGTTTTTGTGTTACTACCCCAACCTTCCATAAGTGGGTCTGCATGCATTTTCTATGGAATCCAATAGGAACCTTTGATTCTTATCAACTTATCAACTCCTAAATATAATACTAAATATCATACAAGTGATTTTTCCTAACCAAAATGGCAAAATTGGCATAAAAACACATTGATTCTAGTATGGGTCATTTTTGACCCACTTATGGAAGAGTGTAGGGTCCTGTCACTCATGCATCTAAACATGTAATAAGATAAACCGCTTCCACACTAGAAGTAAAACAGTAGTATGATAGTAGTAATACTAATGTGTAAGCAAGTGTATACGACTTTCTCTGTATAAAAAGTACACACATCAATGGATTCAATAGCAATATTTGTGTAATTAAAAGAGATTAGCTGGAACTTTGTGCAGTGTGTAGTGGTCACGACATCATGTACTGGATCTAGTGAATTGTCGAAGAGGATGTTTGGTTTTAGTACCTGGATGAGGTAGTGGGAGCAAATGCTGAGGAGCTCCAGCAGTTGGAGGTGGCTCCCAGCAGACAAAACATCCTGAATCACTGCTGGCTCCAGCACAATCTGGACAAAGTAGAGGAAAAGTTGTTGAGTCGCATGTCTCATATAAAAGTGCAGGTGGAGTTTTTGGAGTAATTGGAGTCATTTTTTAGTTTTCCTATAGAATGTAGCCTACCTAGCATTTTTATGTTTTTTCTTAGTTGAGTTGGAGCAACACAACCATAGTTTGTAGCCTTATACACAAAAAGAACAGATCCCTAATTATAATTATCAATAAAAAAATACATGTAATCATATTGTCCCTTATTTTTATTCCAACAAGATGACATGATCCGCCTACCTTGGATGTGTCCTCACCAAGCCACCATGAGACTGACATTTCCATCATGTGTGCAGATGCTGAGGTCTGACCGTCTAGACAAGGTACTTTCAAGTGTAATGTAAAAATGAATTACAATGATGGACATGTCTGTTGGGCTTAATCGTCGGCTGAATTGAATTTTGCTGTTATTTTATGTTGCATTATTTTTTGCACCTGCTGCCCTCATCATTTCGAGATGCTGCTCTGTTTTTATAGCTTACATCAGTTCTGTCCTCCTTTCCGTCTTTAGATTTATATGTGCCCAATTACAATACGGCAGCAAATAGTACTTCCGCAGTGGTTTTTCTTTCTGTTTATTAAGATTAAGATATTATTGTGATTTTCAGAGAGTCTGTGAATGCATCTCATGGCCGTCATGTGACAATGAGGACGTGTCATTGGTGTTCCAACACTGCAGTCGATGTGTTCAGGTGAGAATAAAGTTACAAAATCCCGTCACACTTTGCGTGACCATGTGTGGAAATTACACTATGCTTCCCATCTGCCGTCATAACAGACGTGTGGCTTGACGTGATGTGCAAGCGTTAATTACACACTAAATTTGAACATAATTAATGAAATAAATGAGTTGCCGCCATTAATGTGCTATTTCTGACAGCCCTATTGTCTCAACAAGTCATTAAAAACATCATGATCAATAGTCAACTAAAATAACATGTTCTCCTATACTATCACCAGACTTTTTCCGACCGAATCAGACAACTCGTGCGGCCTGAGTGGACTCACCTTGGCTTTAGAGGGCAGAAGCAAACCTTTGCTAATCCACTGTGCAGTGCTGTCCTACTTAACCACAGAGCCGTGACTGCATCAGTAGTACGAGGTGAGAAAAACGACAACATCAGTGTCTGACTCCACTGCCTGTCACAACTACTCAGTGGTGGGCTGAAGTGTTAGGAGTATTTTTTTTTTGTGTGCAAAATCTTACCTTCAGATTTTATGGGTCGGAGAACGGCAAAATAGGTGTTTTTCATCTTGGTGGAACAAAGAAATGTGTGACTGTCTGTCCACATTATGATGTAATTTTACCAACATCGGCTCATTAGCATTCATGTGAACACATTATTCTGCTTGATTTTGACAGAAGTTGCAGCATTTTGTTCCTCATCACATTAGGGTTTGTTATTTATTACAACTCCTATATCGTTTATCAACTCCGATAAAGTTGGGTTGGGTAGCTAGCACTGGAAGTCCTTGTTAGCACTTGGGAATGTGACCAAATACAGTGGAGTGGGCGTGCCTGGAGGCGGGCTGTGTTTGGAATAAATTAAAACAGACCGCTTCACGGGAAGCACAAAATCCAAAGAAATACAGCTGGAATAGGTGCAGATTCTGGAAGCTCTATTGGGGTCCACACCTCAATACAAAGGGCCGAAAAATGACCATAATAGGTCCCTATGCGATTGCGTCATATAACTTTTTTTCTTTTTTCAAAATAAACCCACTATGAATGTTAGCTATGCTGCGTTTAATGCACCTGAACTTCACATGACCAAAGTCAGTGTTTTGCAACACATTGTCTGCTTCAGTGTGGGAGTGAGGAGAGCTCTTTCTGGACTTTTACTGCGCCAAGTACTTACGAGCTGTTACCTGGAGACGAACAACTGCTGTAATGAGCGTGTAAAGGGCACGCATCTGCTATGAACTTATATATTTTTGAGAGAAATGTAGTTTTACAACCATATAAAAATGCCAAAATAGCTGTCGTGCGTCATGGCATTCAAAGTCAATCTAAGGCAAGGCATGGTAACATTTGGAAAAAGGTCCAAGGGCCACAGAGTTAATCACCCCCATCCCATTCTCTTCAGAAAAATGAAAATGAATATCACAAAAAATATCAACTGCAGTGACTTTTATCGAATAACAATAACGTAAAGGTTTGTCTGAGCCAAGGTGAGGGTCAGTGAACGCAACATATTAAATTACAGTTGATATAAGACACATAAGATTTGGGGTGCCGGTGCCTCAGGAAAGAGAGCAGGTCATCCATCCTCTGTTGTGTCCTTGAACAAGACACGTCACCCACCTTGCCTCCGGTGCTGCCCGCATTGTTGCACAACTGTGACTAAATTCTTGGTGGTGGTGGGACAGGCCGTAGACATGAATTGGCAGATTTGGCAAATGTAGCCATGAGATTAGTCCCTGCAATCTTTAGTTGACCACCAGGGGGGACTATTGCTGTGTTCCTTTGTCAAATAATTAGAACATGAAAACCAAATAACATATCAGAGTCCATGGACAGAAATATGTGGTTATAGCAACACAGTTAGGGGGATCCTCCACCAAAAACAAAATTATTTTTTGCTGTTTTTTCTGACTTTGGTTGTTGCTATAGTCCGGCATGGAGGTTTGTATAACGGGTCATTGAACACGTCGCCTGTCAGCCTGTTTTTACTGAAGAACTTTGCTCTGGCTTGCTAAATTGGTCTTCCATTGCTCCATTTTCGCATCTTCTCTCTGCTACTCACCGCTCCCTCCCAAGCTGATGCTTGCTCAGCTGATGCTAAAAATCCCAAACACAATGAGGGTGTAACTAACCGTTTTTTTCCACCCCCATCGCAAATTCGAGCTGTTTATTCGTCGGTATCGCTAGGACCTCATGTGGTAGCATGTCTCGTCAACCTGCAGGCCCGTATGACATGTGGCTGAAGGATTTTAGTAGGTCATTATTTACGGTGTGGGGATAAGCATATTGCCCTCATCTCATCTGCTATCATCTCCTCTAGGCAGACAGGAGCTGAGCCAATCCATGCAGAGAGGCTTGCAAGCCTGCTGTTGACCTAGATACACTCCCTAACCAACTACTATTTGCTCATTTCCACCATGGAAATAAAATTAGGAGTAATTACAACGTGAGTTCCGGGGCCTGTCGCTCGGCTCTTTATTGGACTGAATAAACCTGACGGTACAAAGGTCAGCAAAGGTCGTAAGAAATGAACACACACTTGTTATGACTTGCAAGAGTACGAAAACAGCAGAAAACGAACAGTGTGTCTTCCAATGATGTGTGTTGACAAAAAAACTGTTCTTTTGTGGTTCAACGTGATTGAGCCGCCGCCACACATTCCCACCACTCGATCCACAGCCACGCTGCGGAATGAGATTATGCTGCTGAGATTAAAATGGTAATCTGCAAAAGCCTTGTTATGATTTATTTAGGTGATGTGGTTGGCACTGGTGAAGAGTGACAGTCGGTACGATATTAAAGTCATCTTCATTTATCTATCTTTTCATTTACAGTACATATATTTAATCATATTTGTAAATATAGTTATATTTGTTCTGCTGGCTCACACTGGTGAAAGAAGCATAAGTATACTTAAATATTTAAGTATGTATGTACAAGTTTACCACAGGTGAGCATCCATTCACTCATCCATGATGCATTTACTGCCTTACAGAAATTTGGATATGTTTAACTCTTTTCAAAAATGTGCGTTGCAAAGGGAGACACAAGAATGAGACATAAGAGCTGCGGGTTGCCGACTCATGGATTAGTAACGCTAACCGAATACATTTTTACTATATTAATTTAAATCTAATTATTCCGTTCCAGAGAGACAGCCAGCAATGTCAACACAAAACACATTTTTATAGTTTTAGAATTATTATTTACACGCCATCTTCCTATTTTGATGAGTTACTTCTTAAATCCGATGGTGTTTCTCACACATTGTGCCACATTGTGTTTTTCAATGGAAGTAAAAGTTTCCTAAATATGCTAATTTATATTCAAAATATCTCCAATCAAGAGTCTTGGTCTGGTTTTGCTTACCTGTCCAGTGTAGGCAAAGTCCAAGGCGTGCTTCAGTCCGACACTGGTGACTCCTTGTAGAGTTACTTCATCTGCCACGCTCTCCACCATGCACAGGCTGAACATGGCCTGAAGACACACAGCCAAACATGGAGGTCAGCTATAGGATTTTGACGTGTATTTCTTCTTCTTCTTTGAGTTGGTGTTGCACATCTGGACAGCAAAATGAACTGCATTAGCATAGATTATATATCTCACTATAATATATATATTCTCTCCTTTGGTCATGCACAAAGCAGCGTGTGTACCACCACCAGACGTGCAAAATCAACGCCCATGCAGTCTGAACCTGCTGATTGCAATTACAGATTTGTGTGAATGGAATGGAAAGGAGGTTATTGATTGCTGCAATCAATAACTACATAGGGTTTAAGCCATTGATCAGGCAAATGGGTGATGTTACAGACATGGACATGATGCAGATTGCTTCGTGTTTATATCAACTCTCTCAACTCTGATAAGAAATTAGGGAAAAAAAACGTTAAACCAAGTAAAACGTAAACATCTATTCTGGTCAACTATGGCTATAAAGTTGCATTTACTTAGTTTGTTCAAGTCAATCGGTTTGCATGTCTATTTTAAGTAAGGTTAACTAATTGGGTTTTTCAGTGAATGCATCATACAGAGAAATAAATCTAATCAATATCACCACTTAATTTAGCAATATAAGGCGAATACAAAATAAAAGTTGAAAGCAATACTTTTTCAATGTGTGTCTGACTGAGCAATATCTGCCTAGCCCCAAAATACCAGTTCATAATTTGACTTGGTGATATTTTAATTTGTTGGTTAGTTCGTTTGCAAAACCATTTTTGTCCCCCATTGGGGGCATGACAGAAAATAATTGAGAACCACTTCAGTAGGGCAAAGGGATGCAGTCACCCAGCACATCCATCACATTTTAGTTATGTGCATGTCAGTGTCTAATTTTGCGGTTAAGATAATTTGATTTATGGAGTCAAATTTTGGAATTCAATAACAGACATTCGTCAGAAAAAAAATAGCACAAGCAAACACAGATTTTAGTGTTGAGAGTCCAGTGTCCAACCACATTATATGCCTCATAGGCCCAGAGGCTGGCCTGTAAACGCACAGTTGTCCCAAAACCCCAATCCAATTCCTGCTGATTCATGACACACATGAACTTTAACTCAGCAATGCAATGCTTTCCTGCGGCAAATGGCCATGCAAGACTAGGAAGGACTTGAAGCTTGCACATCTCTGCTGTGAGCACAGCCTCGTTGAATTTAAGACTGAGCTAATTAAAAATCCACTGGTCCATTGAGCATGGAGTCCTGTGGCAAAACCGTAGTCTGCACACATGAGTGTTAAACACAGTAAAGCGGCTGGAGACACAGGCACCGAGCGAAAAGGGAAAACTGCTTGTACTTTGCATGTTCATCCACCCTTTAGTGTTATTACTGTGGGCACAGGCAGTGTTTGCAGAGCTGTTTGTCAGCGTGAATGTTCCTGACCTTGGTGTAGGTGCTGAGGGACAGCTGATGATGGATGGCTCTGCTGACCTGGAATATAGATCCAGTGCGGAAACACACTTGTTCACTGCAGTCCCTTTCCCAATGATGTTGCAGGGGGAATACGCTGATGAACTCAGCCTGACCTTCTGGCAAAATAAACATGGCTTCTTGTTTGATCAGAGACACCAGAACTTAGTTAAGCTTCCAGTATCCTCCTCTTTTAAGCCATACAGTCAAAAAACTACATTTAGATTAAATGTGACTTTCTTTAATCCAATGCAAATATCAGTACTGCAACTCTGGGTACTTGCCAGTACTCACACCAAGCTAGAAGAATGTTTTTTTTGTCTTTGTTGGACAACTAATCTGTTAACGATATAAAAACGCATTGTTTGACCCAGCGCTGTTTTTGGCGGCATTTTTATTTTTGTAATGCGGTCATTACACATTTTTTTTGGGACTACCAGTGTTTAGAAAACTCAGGTAGAGCTACTGATTATTGTGGGAAACAGCTATAAGCAACCCCGCTCCCTGTATGCACACTCTATAATGCTACACAGACAGCTACTTACATAAAATAAACACAGTTAGGACACTGATAAATTGTTACTTATTGTTACTCTTCTGACTCTTTGGCATGACCAAGTAACGATGTAAAGGCGTCAAGCTTCAGTAACCATTTGTCGGCTAGTCCAGCTGCATACTAGCCCATGTTCCCGAAACAGTCCAGTGTGAAATGCCCCTGACAGATTCAAATATTTTTCTTCTACTGGAAGGGAATCAGGAATTCCAACCACGTGTGCCTGATGGTGGCATCAAAACAAATGTAGCAAACAACGTAAACAAAGAAGCAGAGAGCGTATCTCGCCTACAGCCGCACCCATTAGGAAGCCCACCCTTCTGTGACATCACAAAAGTACAGTTTAACAACGACCTCTGAAACTGAGCGTTTTGAGCCATCCCAAACTTCTTTCAGGGCTCGTTTCCAAATCCGTAAACCTCATTATCTGGAACTTTGGCATCATTTAATATGAAAATGCAACATTTTAACTACATTTATAGGTCAGAAAATTGGAAAAAAGTCCTAATATTGTGAGAAACAAATTTGATTTAAAATTAGGTTAGGGAAAAAAGGTTATAGTTGACAGTAGGACAGTTGAATTTGCTGATGTTGTTTGGCATGGTTCGTCCGACAGTAGCCTGTTTTGTTTTTGCAATAAAGTGAATGTTGGCATTAGCCATAAACTGAGGAGCACCTGTATGACTTTTTACATCTTCTTGCATCTTCATTAAGGGCTTGCAGCAGTGGCACTGAGTCCTGTTGCACTGTCACAGGTAATGTTTCACTAGGACAATAATAGCTTTTAATGAGATTTGTGTTCCAACTCAAGGGTGTGTGTGTGTGTGACAGTGAGAAAGAGATGCTGGTGTGACTGATTTAATGTCCAGACGTCTTAGTAATGTGACGACATTGGAAGAGGCAGGTGACGCATTCAAGTAACTCACGCTTGGTCAGGTATTTCATTACAATCACTCACATCTGCTGAGCCGGATAATGCATTCATGTTTCCAAGTCACTCCTACGTGTACTGTATGCGTGTTGAGGGAGTTAGATGAAGGTGACAGAAACGGGGTTCCTACGGATCGGACATTTCCAAATGCCATACTTTTTCCAGATTTTTTTCCGGACTCGGTAAATAGATGTGTATCTTTACAGCTGCAACAATTAATGTAGCAACAGTTAATTGATTATACAATTTATTAATCAATTAATGAATTGGCTTTAATTGTTAATTGGCCATTCAGCTAGTTAATCTTCCCAAATGTTTTCCAGGATTGCCCTAGCAAGCACCTTTTTAGAAACACAGATCAATTAATTTCTTTATTTTTTAGCTATGTATCATTTTATACTTTTACACTACAGAACAGTGGTAACGGTCTTTCACATATGAATATTTTTCCATACTTTTAGTTTCCATTCCTTGGACTCTATAATGAGCTGCAACAATTAATCAATGAATTAATGGTTAATCGATAATTAATTGACAATTATTTTGAAACAATTTTTTTATTTAAATATCCTCTGATTTCAGCCTCTGAAGTATGAATATTTTTTTTTTCAAATTTCCTTAATCATCCATGAAAGCAGGCATAGTATCTTTTTGTTTTAACCAAAACAAGATATTCAATCAATCAATTAAACACATGGTAACTGTTCATATCCTCAATAATAATAATTAAGATAATAATATCATGAAAACACGAAGACCTCTCTCTGATTCATCTAATAATCCAAGCCGTCCGCATTACACATAGCAGCATTTGAAAATTGGATGAAAGAAGAAGAGGAAGGAGGACAGACAGGGGTTTGCCTCACCCATCTACCCTTTCTGAAGTGTGAGGTAAAAATAACCTTCACTCACACAGGAGATGTAATCCTACGGCAACTTTGATGAATTTAAGCTGCCCTTCATTTTCAAGAGGGATTAGTTTTGATTTCCTAATCTGCTCTGTGTCTCTAAAACAAATCTCATTGGTGCTTTTTTTTCCTTGCGCAGTCCATCTCATCTGACAGCAGATAGCAGCAGTCGGAGCTTTGCATTTATCTTAAATTGACGAAAGCTTTGACAAGAAACATGAGGGGTGCAACCAGATGAAGAAACGTGCTGTAGCCTCTTTACTGTGTCAGTGATTTATATTTTGTGCAAATGAAAACTGGAACTGAAAAGTGTGATTTCTTAGCTCTTCTCTGATTATTCGATAATTGTCTGGCAAATGTATTTTCCCAATGAGTTAAAGAAAATGAACTTGACATGGTGAAGTGCAGTGTGCTAAGACTAAGAACCAGGTGCTCTACTAACTGAGCTGTTATTCTATTGCTAATTCCCATAATACATTGCTGCTCTGCTCTTTAAAATGTTGTTAATATTACAGGTTTGTTATATAATTAGCTTTTTGTCATTCCATGGAGTATTGGTAGATGCCCTTTGTGTATTTATTTACTCGGTGTTAATGTTCTATTTTTTGTCCATCGGACAACATGACTACACACGTATCCTTTCATGCCCATTTTCAATTGGAAAATGCAGTCTCAAAAGAGCCACATCTGACCTGTTAGCCGTAGCTTCCGTGCTGTAGCCCTTTTACCACCCTGTAGCAAGTACAATTTCCATTGCAGCCATGTGTGGGTACATGGTCTATGGGGGGCATCACACTGTGAATAATATAGTGTGTCTAATTCATTCTAATTTAGTTAGACAATAAACTATGAACAAAGCCATGCACAAGCCTCATAAGGGTTATTTCTGTCTAAATTAGTCGTGTTATGTAAAGTTTGAAGGTGGTTCGGAATTTTTTGTCGAAAACTGTACGGGCTGGATACAATACAATTCAGGAAATAAAATAAAATCTGTAGCCTTTGTCAGTTTTAACAGTTACCTACACTGCTGAAAGCCACAGAGGAAATATTTTGGCTTCATATCTGTGATGCAGTCCATCACTATGATATGCAGTGTATTAGATTTCTGTTATGACAAAGGAAATCAGGGCGGTCTCAGAGTTTCACAATAAAATGACCCACTGACAATATGTTCACTGTCAGGTTTTCCCTCTTGACTGAGTGCTCTGATCTGTGCAGTGACGGCTCAAAAAAAAAAAAACGTTCAAATTAAAACCCGAAAAATGTCCCGAACGCTAACCGAAGTTCCACTATATATAATTAGGTTCCAAACTCACCCGGAAATAATCGCTGCATGCCGCCAAAATGGCTTTGTGGGCATGAAACTTTTGCTCCCCTGCCACCAGCGTGACATCGCACAGAAGTCCGTCCTTCCTCTGCTGGTTAAGAGCGGCAAGCACGGTGTCCTGATGGGACTTGGACTGGCAGAGTCTTTGTCCTGTCAGCATCTCCCTGCTGAAGGAGACACATACATTATGCAGTATAACCGAGTACAATATCCATCCATCCATTTTTCTCACTCGGGTCACGGGTATGCTGGAGCCTATCCCAGCTCTCTTTGGGCGAGAGGCGGGGTACGCCCTGGACTGGTTGCCAGCCAATCACGGGGCACATATAGACAAACAACCATTCACACTAACATTCATACCATAACCTAGAATGTTTTGGAATGTGGGAGGAAACCGGAGTACCCGGAGAAAACCCACACATGCACGGGGAGAACATGCAAACTTTGCCATCTCTGTGTGGAGTTTGCATGTTCTCCCCTTGCATGCGTGGGTTTTCTCCCACATCCCAAAAAAGCATCCTGACACGCATTGTTTGATGACTGTATCTGCCCATCATGACTTACTAATTTCCCACAATTGATAAGACACTGGAGAATTGAATGTGTCAGTCACTGTGTCTAAATGACTGACAGGTTGACACACTCTAATTGCTTTGGGCTCATGTGGCCAGACCAGGACATATTTTCTAAAATCTTGTGCTGCTCTATCATTAGTATGCCACCCGAGCATCCAAATCCATCTCTGTCCACTTACAGTGTCGGCCATCCCTGTGAGTGCTGCAGCCTGCCAGGAGGCAACACTCTGTGGTGATGGGGTGAAAGACAGAGAACATAATGGGCGTGTGTGGGTTTGCATGCCAGTGTGTGCATTACGGGCCACAAGTGAGATGAATGATGAGTCAGGTTGTTTGTTTGGAGATTGGACCTGATGGAAGCGCCCAAGGAGAAAATGACAATATATACCTTGCTGCATGGATGTGACAGGAAGTGACATTATATAAAACCTGATGAGGGATGTTTACTATGTAGAATTTGTATATTGTGCAAAAGACTTTAAGAAAATGATGAAATGTATACAGTGTTCCCTCATTCATCATGGGTAGGTTCCCAAAATAAGCCAAAAGCCGAAGTAAACAACCTCATTTTTTTTTAACAATTATTATATATGTTTTAAGGCTGTAAAACCAGTCACCATAATATATGTATACTTCTGTAGACACGCAATAGCATTTTCTCAAAAATGTTCAACACTTCCTTTTGAATTTGAATGATCAACCTACAGGTTGGAGACAAGAAATTATTACATTACTCCCATATTTCACTCCTGTGACCGTGCCTTTTCGTCCTGGCACCGTTCTCCTGAACCGCAGCGTTTTTGTATCCTTGTTAAAACATATTGCTCCAGTACTCCTGTGGCAGTTCAACAGGTTTTTCTTTTTTTAAAGAAAATACAGCAAAAGCAGTGTTTCCCACATGACTGGAATCTATTTGTGGTGGTGGTGGGTTGGTGGCGCACTTATGTAATCATCTGATTTACATAACAGACCATAATGCATTAGTAAAAAGTGGGTAAAAACAAATATGTTTAGAGAACAAATGAACTTTCTTTCTATTATTTGTTTAGAGAGGGGCCCACAGCAGCACCCGCCGCTTGTTGAGAAGAGTGATGTGCGTTCATGTTAGTCGCCAAATGACTCTATTAGATTTGTAGCTAGGGTTTGATTACTTATAGCGACTTTGTCACGAAGTTGGCGACTCCCCTGCTGCGTTTTCTTATTATCTGGCAGACCAGGTGCATTATAATGTGTTTGGGTGAGGGCAAACAGTTTGGGCCGAATGTATTGGTGGCGGCCCAAATTAAATGGGAAACACTTTGAAATGAAGCAAATTCATCCTAGCTTTAACACGGCCTGGCTTAGCATGGCGCATTCCTAAAGCAAAAGGCGTAGAATGTTACGGTATGGCAGCGTTTTTGATACAGTTGCTGTGTTAAACTGCCATTCATCTTCGTGTTCTTATATAGGACAGTCAGGCATGAGGCACACATCTGCGTTAACCGATAAATACCTGCTATCGCGGCCAATACTGCATTTGATGAATACCTTGGCGTGTCAAGAGCATTTAAAAAAGCTACACAGTTTTCAGTTTGTATACACAAACCAGGTTCTTTACCTGAGGCCTGGTTCAGAAGGCATGCCCCTGGAAGCAGAACGAAGGGACTCTTGTGGCGGAGGGGGTGCTAAGCGTCTCCTGAGGACCTTAGTCTCCTCGGTGGCAACACACATCAGCTTGATAGGACGGAACACAGTGTCAGCTTTAGTCAGTCCATCCACTCAACTGCAGTGTGCCCCCCCCCCCTCCACACACACACACACACACACCTCGTGGAATGCGTGAAGATGCAACTGGCGCCAACTTCTGTCTTGACTCTGACTTTGATCATTGATCCTTTTTCAACACAATGAACTGTGGCAGCCAATGAGAAATAACGGACGCCATGTTCTTTTCATAGATTACACACTGGATCCTACGAATATCTCTCAGTGCATGTGAGTACAGTAGAGGTCAGTACTGTGAAATTCATGTGGCTTTCCACGCTTACTGACCACACGGCACATGAACTGTACATAGCGGCTATTTGTGGGTATCTTAAAGCTTGTGTACCTACGAACACACATGGAAGCATCGTCTCTAGTGATGGCGGCACTGAGTGTACCGCTGACTCCTTTTGAGAGTAGTTCCCGGCAAGATGTAGTTATCGATCCATTCATGAGTGACCTTCAGATACACGGCCACAGGCAAATGCATCTGACTGATGGCGGACAGGGGGAGCTACCTTACATCTCCAGTGGCAGGCTGACATATTACATTAACTTACAGTACATGATGAAAGAGGAACATATAATCACAATATTGTACGTGACACTCGACTGAGTCATTTGTAGCTGAATATGATGATCTGTGAGGGGAAAAAAACCCGGATGAAAATACAATAAATAAAGATTCAGTCACAAACACGTCGTGAAATGGTGATGAAAGGAAGGTTTGGGCTACCAGAGAAGTAGACATCTTTGTTGCATTGACAGTCACTTTGGGAAAAAGCTTCCAGCTGTCAAAAGGTTTCCTAGCAACAGACCAGCGCCTCGCTCCAAAACCGGGAAGGTGGTCTTCCCATGCTGGCGTAAACTTCCATAACACACAATATACTGAACATAGTCACATGTGGCAATGTTATAGCTCACACACCTCATCAGCGTCCAGTCCTCGTCAGCGTCCTCTGTGACAAAAATGTCATTTCATGTCCAGGCACTCCGCTTTTGAAGCACATCAGCCGACAGAAAAGAGAAAGAGCAACAACCGCGAGCAAACGGCACTTTATCTGTGTTAGTGTAGCACCTAAATTGTAACAACAAAACTCCGCCTCCCCTATGGTCACATGAATGTGGACAAATAGGGGGACATAGCGCCTCCACGTGGTATATATGGAAATAGCAATGTATCAATGTGAGTCCATCACTGCTGGACACTGTTTGGACACTAGGGGGCCTCCGAGGACAGGACGACGTCATGACGTAATTACGCAACAATGTAGCAAGAATGAGCCAGGCTAATTAAATAAATCACCAGTGTTTTGGTTTAATTATGAATTACATATCCAGTCAATCCATCAAATATAATACGTAATATTTTTTATTTTTTTATGTAGTTATTTTGCATTATTGACTTTATTTTTGCTCCAACTATAACTATAACTATATACATAGTGTGTGTGTGTGTGTGTGTGTGTGTGTGTGTGTGTGTGTGTGTGTGTGTGTATGACATAATTAATAAATCATTTAGTGAGCTTAAAAATGTCCAAGTACTGTACAGTAACAAGTATAGGTATCGGCAATGATGGATGTGTATCTTTTTGGTATCGAATCTTGTAGTTTCAATTGCAGGATCGCCCTGGATCCGCAGCAGTCATCGTGCTGCCTTTAAGTTCATCGGGAATGTACATAAAGAACATTCTTCATTGTATAAAAACGTCAGAAAAAGAATCCATTACACTTTTCAAAATGTATAAATGGTTTAATGTATTATTTTTTATATTGTTTCTCAGTATATTTAGCGTAATCGTTTGGTAAGAATAGTGCTTTTTAAATTTTCCCATGATTTTGAAGGCAGCACGAGACTGGAGCAGAGCAAGGGGAATGTGTTGAGAGTTTTTCAGGAAACTATCAAATATCATACACGATTACTCCAAAGTGAATCCATGTAGTCAACTGTTGCAATCTCCTTCGTTGGTAAGTTTACTTGTTTGTTCCATTTCTTTTCTTTTACGGGTGTTGCATTTTTGTTTAGCGAAAGTTTTGGGCCCCTTTATCCACGGTTAGCAGTTGAGGCATGGAGGCTTACTTCACGGTCTCCCCGGTGTTGGTGCTTCATTGACGGGGAAACAATATTCAAACCGCACCGAGTCGATACACTGTTTTTAACCAGAATGCAAACACTTCTAAAATGCTTTCTCACGTCGGCTGTTGATTTTTAAATGATTGTGTTTCGCTAACTTACTGTTATTATGGTGTACGAAAGGGCCCGATATGTGTTTATAAAGTTATGCTACTGCCTAATTTAGCCAAAAATAGTTAATTTGTCATGATTAGTGGCAATAAAGAAACACCACTAAACTGACTAGAAATATTTTAAGGGCAACTGTACTTCCACCAAAGTAAACAGGAATACTTTATGTATAATCATTGTTATAAAGCAATTTTACCATTAGCTAACTAGTTTCTTAATCACATTTGTAGCATCAGCCATCTGGGTTCCAAAGCAGGACTTCCAAAACTGTTGTTAAACCTGTAGATAAATGGGTAGTTAAATTCCATCTGCGTTCTTGGTAGCACGATGAGCTTCAGGGTGTGTTCACACTAGAGTCCATTTGTGCTATTAGTGGTTTGGTCAAAGGTGAACACTGTCCAGGATGAAAAGCATCAAACCCAACAGGAAGACTGAGACCACTTGGGAGAGAGAGAGAGAGAGATAGGCCTTGATGTGCCTGCCGGTGGACTCTAGTCCTGAGTGAGACCAGTATGAAGGTCCATCGACCTCACCAACATCTGTCATAGAAATGAAAGCCAGTTGTGACCCAGTAGATATTTTTTATTTACCTGTATAAATGACGTGTTGAGGTATCACATATAAAATATGACAAGATGCACATATAATGTATAATACTTCGAGAGTATTTACATTGTCAGATGTATAAAAATACAGTGAATAGATGATCACCTGAATATCAAATGATCCAATGCAACAAAATTATAAGTTTGTGCGACAAAATCTCTGAAGTTTCTGTTGTATTTTCTTGTAATTACAGTGATGGCCGCGACCTCTCACTAATATAAACGTACGTCCAGTGGGCTGATGGGGAAGTCATACCCTCTGCTACTGCCATCGCCTAACCTGAGATGACCCCAGGATAGGTGGCACAATAAGATCTGGGGGAATTCCATATTTGGGCCAAAGGAAGCCACCCTTTTCACGTTGTAAATTAAAGTATCCAGCAACTTGCAGTCAGCCCTCACAATGCTCATGTTGACGTGCCTGTTGCTGCTGTGGGTGGGACGCTGCGATGCTCACAGCCTCTTTACCTGTGAGCCCATCGAGGTTCATCGATGCATGGGACTCTCCTACAACATGACTTTCTTCCCCAACATGATGGAGCACTATGATCAGGATATCGCAGCCAGTAAAATGGAGGTGAGTCGTCTCAGAAAAAAAAAAAACATGAAACAAGCTAATGTGGTGCACACGTCTCAATTTCTAACATTCTTAACTGTCACAACACATATAACCTAAGTGTAAAAAAACATCATAACTCTCACTTTGATAACAAGTGAGGACATGTTGAAGGTGGACTAAGTGTCAGTTTATATCCCTCTTGTCTGATGACCTGCATTTCTAACATCCCATGTTAAGACTTGTTATTCTTTTGGAATAAGCATCACAAAAAAGCAAAGGAATCTGACATGGTGTCCCACAAGGTTTGCTGAGATCATCTGAGATTTCCCATTGCATCATTCATTCATTTTCTAGCGCTTTTCCTCACGAGGGTCGCGGGGGTGCTGGAGCCTATCCCAGCTGTCTTCAGGCGAGAGGTGGGGTACACCCTGGACTGGTCGCCAGCCCATCACAGGGCACATATAGACAAACAACAATTCACACTCACATTCATAATTTGGAAATTATTTGGATTCGCCAATTAACCTAGCATGTTTTTGGAATGTGGGAGGAAACCGGAGTACCCGGAGAAAACCCAAGCTTGCACGGGGAGAACATGCAAGGGTGGAATTGAACCCTGGTCTCCTAGCTGTGAGGTCTGTGTGCTAACCACTTGACTGCTGTGCGGCCTTCCCATAGCATAATTTGAAACTAAAATAGTTTTCAGTTTTGTTCATGTTGTGTAGTTTTTAGTGTTTTCACTTCCCAGATAAAAACCACCGATCAGAGTTTTTCTGCAGTGTATTCTTGGTTCTTGGTTCAGATCGACTCCTGTGCACTGATGCATGAGCTATAACGGTGGATCGTTAGGCCACAAGCTACCACCATGACAGTCAATTAGCATGCAAGAGATGACATATTCCAGAGGGAATGGTCTGTCAGTAAAAAGGAACTGTAGGTATATACTTTATAGCACGGTTGCTGAACACACATGAGGTTCAGTTGCGTAATAGGTTGTGGCCTTCCCAAAGGCTGGAGGTTTGGGTTACGCTGGTTGTGTTAGAGTATCGAGCATGAAGATTTATGTGCTGAGGGAATCTTTTGTGTGGCGTCTGGCAAAAAGTAAAGGCTTCTGATTTCACAGTGACCTTGTTGGCTGCAGGCAACTTCATCGACTTTGTTGTGTGGATCCTTTGATTTGTGCAGGAAGGGGATGGTCATGCCCAGAGTCACACAAAGCCTGTGCTGCATTCCACGTCGACTACACACTCTCCTTGTTAATCACTCACTAACTTTCTTTCCTGTACACAATCGCACCTCCTCTTAGAAACAATACCGTGTCTTACGACAAAATCCAGATGAGTAATTAAACAGGACTCTACTAAAGCAAAATATTGTTTGTTTGTAAATAACTAGAGAAGATAAACCTTTCATTTTGCAGGCTTGCGTGATAGTTTATAGTAGAAGCAACAGGACTACACGACACCAGCAGTCATCTTTTTTTTTTTTATGCCTTTGAGGAGCACCATAACCACAAGAGTCAAAGCAGATGTCATTTATGAACACATTAAAACAACACATACAAGATTGAACCAGTTAGCTTTTCAGTAAATGTAGTGAGTCACTGATGTGCTGGAACATAGCTGGATCGTTGGAGGCTCCTCAACTATGAAACGTAGCATCAAACCATTCTTTTGACTATTTTGGAAGGACTTCTTGACCTCGGCTTCTTGAGAAACAATGGTGCTTACTGTCGGAGAAGTGGACTTGCTGCCAGACTGAATTTCAGCAAAGATTGAAAAAAGTATAGACATGAATAGTAGGCCGTGTTGCAGTATATTATGATTATAAATATTATCGGTGTCTGATGTAAAGGTTTATGAGTTCTCAATTGGTTTAAACAGTTCAAATATTATTTCAATGTTATAGTTTGTGATCTGTGCCAAATGTGATCCACCAGCCAATCACAAGAGTGGCCTCTTTGACTAACAATCACACACTCATTTCTGACCACGTATATATGGCAAATGAAGAATATGGATTCAAGCCAGTCAAGTGTCCCTTTTTTAAAATACAAATGTCAGAAAATGTCTTTAGGTTTTTGGATCCGCTTTTGGTTGCCTTGAATTGAGTGGGGTTCGAATCTCTGTGTGGAGTTTGCGTGTCCAACTCGTGTTGTTCAAACATGCCAAGAGAGCAATTCCTGTTTGGAGGCGGGAGATGAGGAAAATAGACACACATGCACATGGCGATGTATTGAGCCCGGCAAAATGATATAGTTAATTTTCATTTTTGTGTGATTAATTAATTCATTTTTAGTATGGTCCCAGGCCTAGGGCCTAACCGAGATCTCTATATGAAACATCAATACATATTTCTTTCCCTTTTTGTACGAAACCAAATTAGTATGAGCTAGCTAACATGACATGTGATTGGGTGGTACCTATTTTGACTGCAGTTTTCCTTTAAACTTGCAACTTCAGCCAATGTTAAAGATGTCAGAATGTGAAATAGACCAAGAACAAATGTGCAATGTGTTCTGGTTTGGTCAATATTGTGTAAGTTTTGAACATCGTGTCATTGTTCTTGTTGCAGCCGTTCATGCCGTTGGCAAATCTGCACTGTTCCCCGAATGTCCACCACTTCCTGTGCCAAGCCTTTTTTCCAGCATGCACAGAACAGAACATGGTTCATCTACCATGTCGAGAGGAGTGTGAAACTGTTCTGTCTGGTTGTCAGGAGGACATCCGGATTTTTGGTATCATCTGGCCTCCCGAGCTACAATGTGACAAGTAAGTAACAACCACAGCAATCATGCAACATTTTCTTTCTCGGTCCGTTTACATGTGGCTTTTATTTCTTCAGACTTGACTCATGTGGCTTTCTGGGTGGTTTCGATCTTCCAGCAACCACCCCAATGAGCTCAACTTCTGCTAAGAGAGACCTGGGCTTTTGGTGTCCACTCCAGTTGAAAACCAAACCCGGCTATGGTGCATCATTCCTGGGCGCCGAGGACTGTGCTCCACCTTGTTCCAATATGTATTTCAAACCCAAGGACATTGAATTTGCCAAGAGCTTCATTGGCATATGCTCCATCATCTGCTTGGGTGCCACTCTCTTTACCTTCCTTACGTTCCTCATCGATGTCAAACGCTTTCGCTACCCCGAGCGTCCAATAATCTTCTATGCCGTTTGCTACAGCTTTGTGTCACTCATATACTTCATTGGCTTCCTGCTGGGCAACAATGCAGCCTGCAGCAAGGCGTCCCATCCTGCTGGTGTGGATACAGTTGCATTAGGCTCTCAGAGCAAAGGCTGCACTCTGCTTTTTATGTTCCTGTACTTCTTCTCCATGGCCGGCATCGTCTGGTGGGTCATCCTCACCATCACCTGGTTCCTCGCAGCTGGCCCCAAATGGAGTTGTGAGGCTATAGAGAAGAAAGCGGTAAGATTGTGGGCCCTCGTGTGTTGACAAAAACTAATTTTAGGGTTGATGTATGCTCAGAAGTGACTTTGATAAGCTTCAAAGGCCTCCTGTGTGTTCTGTCTTTTTAGGTGTGGTTCCACTCTGCTGCCTGGGGGATCCCCGGTGCGCTAACTGTCATGCTGCTAGCTCTTAATAAGGTCGAAGGCGACAACATTAGTGGGGTTTGCTTCGTGGGACTGTACGATCTGGACGCCCTCCGCTACTTTGTTATCGCTCCTCTATGTGTGGGCGTCATAGTGGGGCTCTTCCTCATCCTCGCCGGCATCGTTTCTCTGAATAACGTACGCCAAGTTATTCAACACGACGAGCGCAACCAGGAAAAGCTCAAGAAGTTCATGATCCGCATTGGCGTGTTCAGCTGCCTCTACCTGGTCCCGCTGGTCACCCTGTTAGCATGCTACACTTATGAGCAGAGTCACCGCAGCACCTGGGAGAACACGTGGATCAATGACCGATGCCAAGAATACAGCATCCCCTGTTCATACAAGGTAACTAGCACTGTAACACTGAAGATGCTGGGGGGGGGGGGAATCGGAGAACATTTTCTTATAAAATTGCTTTTTGTTTGATTGAACTCATCATAAAAAATGGTTCACGTCTTCAAATGGTTAGTTTTACTCAAAAAGACACAATTCCAAAAAGCAAAGAGGTACAATTCAGTACAAAAAAACAATTCCCGTTGTTTTCATTGTCAAGAGTTGTGAAGTAAACCAAAATAGCAGATTACCACTTTCAGAGAATTGTCACTTTGAACAATGAGAATGTGATTGGAAGCCATGGTATCATTCTTGTGTTGCTTTTCTTCATGTAAAACATTAGGGAATTACACAGCAACACTTTAATTTGATGTCACACAAACAGTACAGGCAGAAAATATTCACTTTTTCAATATTTTGTAATGTTACAGTCTAAAATGATTTTTTAAATGATTTTTTTCCTCTCATAATAATGACATGAACAATACCTTCTCAGACAATAGTGCACAAGCGCCCAGACCTCACTCTGTTCTTGGTCAAGTACTTGATGACCCTGGTGGTTGGGATATCTGCAGTGTTCTGGGTCAGCAGCAAAAAGACCTGCTCTGAGTGGGCCTACTTCTTCAACAGGACTCGAAAAAGAGAGTGAGGGCATTTTTGTTGCCTTGTCGTTAATTTTTCCACAAATTACAACAATGTATATTTCTGTGTCATTTGTGTCTTGCTCTGTGACCCACAGTCCAATCAGCGAGAGCCGCAGGGTGCTCCAAGAGTCCTGTGAGTTCTTCCTCAAGCATAACAGCCGTGTCCAGCACAAGAAGAAGCACTACAAGTCTACTTCCCACAAGCTCAAGGTCATCTCAAAGTCGATGGGCACAAGCACCGGCACCACACCAACCATTGCTTCAACCGGTGGAGCCAATTCAGTAACCTTACCTCTGGGAAATAATGAGCTCCACTTCCAATGCGCTGCCAGGGCGCACCTGGACAAGGGCACCTCTAGCCGAAGCTCCAGGCACGATGACAAGGAGCGAGACAGGGAAGGGGGAGAGAGACGTAGCAAAGCGGGGAGCTCCGGGAAGGTCAGCAGCCATTCTGAGAGTTTGCACAGCAGAGTGCCAGATGCAAGGTAATGGTAGCCATTAATACTGTTAGCATCTAACCTCTTGGTGAACCTTCTAACCTTCTTGTGTACAGTGATGCCTCTCAGGTTGGACACAGTTAGTTCCAGGAAAGAATTGAAAATTAATTCACCGTTATAGGTTCCACTGTACTCGTCTCATTTAAACCACACCTCCCATTATTGGTAATGGTAATGATTTTATTTCATTTGAACATGCATCAGATTACAATTGAATGCATCACATAATCAGTTCACAGTTCCACATGTTCAAAAGGAGTAGGAAGAAGCAAAGCTTATTAAATCCTACCCCTTCATCTGGTACTTTTACAATCAGTAACTGTTACATTTGTTCACTTCCTGCTTTCCTAGAAAAGGTTTTTTTTTTATTTTGTCATGTACCGAAGTGGTACGAGGTGATATGAGCATACAATGACATAATGGGCACCATAGTAACTGTCAATATAGTGATATTTTTAGCCTTATGCATTATTTTAGATGTTTGAAGATTAACTATATCAGCAACGTTAAGTATTTGTAATTTTAGAAATAAGGAGTTTTATGAGCATTATGAATTATCCTTACTACCATTTTTGCAGTACATTTAGCTTCGATAGTTATTACCCCATATTTCCACACAATAAGTAAGTTATGGTAGAACCAGAGAGCAATAAAGAGTGTGGAGTGATTTCTGATTGAGAACAAATTTTGCTTTGTTCAATATTGAAATATTTCTGGCCACTTTATGTTGTATATGTGTAATATGAGATTTCCAGCTCATATTTTCATGTATTATGATCCCCAGAAATTTACCAAACAGCTTTCGTAACTTTGGAGATATCATTGATGTACAAGTTGAACGGTTTTGGTCCCAGTATTGACCCCTGGGGAACTCCTCACGTAATATTATTCATAAACACATCTTGCATGTGCATGGAATAACATTTAGTGTGTCCTGGTCGGTTTAGGATGACTCCAATGAGCGAGCAATCAGAGGTCAGACCGGTCCCGGATCCCGTCGCACAACCGCATTCAGCTTTAAGCGTCCAAGACTCCACCCACCATCAGGTGACCAAGGTGCCTGAGGACAGCAAAGACATGAAGGACGGCAATTGCTGAGACGATGCTATCCAAAAATGATCTAGTACACCAGCAGCAGGTGTATTTATTTACGTCTTTCGACCCTGATTGTATCTGTTGAGTTGTAGACACTGAATGTTCATTTCTACAATGTGATATTTACCTCTTTATTTTTATTTTTTTATCAGCCTTTTAACAGAATTTGGGTGGTTTTGTACTTTTACCAAGCTTTTATTAGTACAGCTGCATGCCAACTATTATAAAATGCAGTGAATATGAACTCTACTTTTTATGGGAAGCTCAATGGACATATTTATGTGAATATTATATTTTCTTTAGCTGAATTAGTCACTACACTGGGTATTTTAGCATGTGATGTCATTATGTTATGTTTCCAAACCGACAGTAAGAGGAAAGTGTCCTTGTGGTTTTTTTATGTCTTCCACCAAGAGAGTTTGCCTTCAAACCCCATCAAACATACTCTACTTAAAAAGAAAAAAACCACTTTACAGTAGAAATGCAGAGCTTGTCTTTTTAGAATGTTTTCTTAAAGAGTTTTTGCTCCTTTTTTGTCATTCTGTTGTATAGATCTTTCTATCATGGTTGATCCTGTGAATTAGTATTTTTAAGTTACTGCATGAATCTGTCTTTAATTTGTGTTCCAAGGTAAACCAATATTTGTTCCATGTGTAGTGGAGTGATGTCAGTGTTGGGATCAGACTTGTAAAACCATCCTCTGGAAACAAAGGATAAGTCATTATTTATGAAACAAGTATACTTCAACTACTGTCAAACTATTGTACTACTTTTTTGAGGCAATTCTCTGTATTTTGATTTATTGGCAGTTCCCTGCGTAAATAATACTGTTACTTTTTGAGAGAACCTGTGAAACGTGTATCTTTTATATTCTACCCATTTTGACAAATAAATATTGGAAATCATAAAGTTATGCATGTTATTTCTATTTATGCATTCAAGAGTGCAGACATTTATTAAACTCTTAAGCACCATGGTCTTCTTCCAGGTCGTCTTTACACGTTGGCTGCATCCCCCTTTCCCCCCTCCCATTGGTCCTGCCCTCCTGTGCACTGAGAGGGGTGTGATGTTGGAGGCAGACCGACTCTATACTACCAAAGTTCCCCGGGAGAAGGCACAGTTGCACCGTATGATGTCTCCTCTTTCCCGGCGCCTGCTGCTGCTCGTCTGCCTGACTTTACCCGTGAATGGCGTGGAAAAGGTGAGAAGTAGAGGATACCGAAAGGATCCTGACGCTGATAAGGTAAGAGGGAATGGAGATACCGGGTGCCTTCATGATAGATCTAATCTTTTTTTGGAGGGGGGGGGGGGGGGGGTGCAAACGTTGAGTTATTTAAAGTAAAGCACATATTTTATTAAAATTTGATGCTTGAAACAAGATAAAAACTTGGGTTCTCGATTGTGTTTTTTTGAGGGGGGGGAGCAAAATGACAAATATTGTATTGACTCTCATGATCTCATCTTTTTTTGGGGGGGGGGTGCAAACGTTGTGTTATTTATAAGTAAAGCACATATTTTATTTAAATACGATGCTTAAAACAGGATAAAACGTAGGTTCTCGGTTGTGTTTTTTGGGGGGGGGGGGCAAACGTCACACATTTTCACATATCACATATCATATTTTACAAATATGTCTGAAACAAGATAAAAACGTGGGTTCTCGGTTTTGGGTTTTTTTTGGGGGGGGGTAAATCACATTATTTAAAAGTAAATCACATATTTTATAAATATGCTTGAAAGATAAAAACGTGGGTTTTTTGGGGGGTGCCAATGTTGTGTTATTATAAGTAAAGCACATTTTATTAAAATATGATTCTTGAAACAACATAAAAACGTAGGTTCTCGATTGTGGTTTTTTTGTGGGGGGGCAAACGTCACACATTTTCACATATCATATTTTACAAATATGCTTGAAACAAGATAAAAACGTGGGTTCTCGATTGTGTTTTTTTGGGGGGGGGCCAAACGTGTTATTTAAATGTAAATCACATATTTTATAAATATGATGCTTGAAACAAGATAAAAATGTGGGTTCTCGGTTGTGTTTTTATTTTTTTTTGGGGGGGGGGGTCAAAATGACAAATATTGTATTCTCCCATAACCCCTCTTTCGGTGGACTCTCAAGATTTAGTGGGTGGCCACTAGTGAAACAGAGTGCTATAGTCCATTCCCCAGAACTCTCTTGGGAATGAATCAAATGAAAGTGAAACTGTTTATTTTGCTGAGACCCCCCCCCCAGACCCCCCTGAAGCTCCCAATAGAAGTCAGCACTCACAGCCCACTTTTTTTCCTAAAGCTCGGAGAAGCAGCAAATTTGCCTTTATAATCTTCCAAAGATGTTTAGTGCACTTTTCTTACCACATTGGACGGATAGGATGAACAGCATGTTATTCCATAATCTAATTTTGTGGTGTTGGAAATCCGAGCTCGACCTCCTCATTCAAAAAAAAAATGTCATCATCCTGAAAAGCCAAGCTTTATATTTGCTGTGGAAAGCTGCAGTCCTCCTGTGATTCCAGTAGTTTAGATTCAGTGATTTCATCCTCTGTTCAGCATGTACAGAAACGGACTGTGTTGGGAATATTCTGTATAATTCATGCCAGCAGCACAGCGCTTCAGATGCAGGAAGTTGGTATAAAAGTCAGCACTGTGGACGGGCAGACAGTGGATCCATTCATGAGAAAATTCACCCTTAAATGCAACACTCAGACCGTTCCTTCATTTTGCTTTAAATCAAACATTCACTTGGATATTTTACATAAGTCAAACTGAGCAGATTTCAGGTCTGCTGTTTTAACTGCAGGTTCCCCGGGTTTCCTTCACGCTTGATATCACATCTCCAGGTTGAGCCGGGAAAGGATGATAATGTCTAAAACAGACCGTGGACCATCTGCTTCATCCGACATTAGAACACCATCATTACTTCGACATGAAGGCAGTTTTCCAGATTGTGATCTCTTGAAGTGCAGTTTTAGACTTCACCCAAAGGGATTCAAGCTGAGAAAGGAGATTGAATGTGCAGTAAAAGCTCTTTGTTCCTATTCCTTTGCTTTTTGGTCATGTGCTGTAAACTGTTGCATGCTGGGAAAAAAGGCATTTTTAAAGGCTCGCCTCCTTTTGGGATCTGGACATTTGGAGTCTGGACAAAACTTATGCCAAGTCATGCAATGTAATTAGCAAGTTACTTGCATTTGTTTAAACTTCCGAGCAGGACCATAACATCAGGATAATCACAGTTTTCCAACTATCTAGCTTAATGATGACTTAGTTAAATTTAGCAGTCCGCCCTGCGTGAACTTTTAACTCCCAGAAAGCAGGAAGTCTCAACTCTTGTTGTTTTTTTCCTACAGTATGGCAGCTGCATGCAGGGTCCAGCGGGAACCACTGGCAGAGACGGTAACCCCGGAACCAACGGCATCCCGGGAACGCCGGGCATTCCTGGACGTGACGGGCTCAAAGGCGAGAAGGGCGAA
This sequence comes from Doryrhamphus excisus, assembly GCF_030265055.1. Taxonomy (NCBI): domain Eukaryota; kingdom Metazoa; phylum Chordata; class Actinopteri; order Syngnathiformes; family Syngnathidae; genus Doryrhamphus; species Doryrhamphus excisus. The sequence goes on from NC_080482.1 coordinate 4,717,065, forward strand.
TGCATTAGCGAAATATTCGAGGAACCATGGAAGCCCAACTACAAGCAGTGTGCCTGGAATTCCTTAAATTATGGGATTGACCTGGGAAAAATCGCTGTAAGTGTATTTGCATTGACGGATGTTTGGAGCTGCGAGTGAAACAGGCCGATTCATAACGGTTGAATTAAGTGATGGATGATAGCTTCTGACAGGAAGTATTAATAAAATGTCTTCCAGACATTCCTCTTCGGAATACTCTAACTATAAGGCGTGACATGTCTGTGTTTCAGGACTGTACGTTCACCAAGTTGCGCTCAGACAGCGCCCTCCGAGTCCTCTTTAGTGGCTCCCTCAGACTCAAGTGCAAGAATGCCTGCTGCCAGAGATGGTACTTCACCTTCAACGGAGCGGAATGCGTGGCGCCTCTGCCAATAGAGTCCATCATCTATTTGGACCAAGGAAGTCCAGAGCTCAACTCCACCATCAACATCCACAGGACATCCTCAGGTATGATGGACTTTGTGAGGATTTGTTCCGTGTAAAGTATGTCCATTGGGGTTTTTCTAGCGTGGGTTGGCATCAATGATGGGAACTAATTAATTAACTAATTACTAACTAATTATTTTTACTGTCAGCATAACGCCGTTACTGTTTTCTACACCCATATTACTGAAGCTGAAAATGAATGAATCGTTACTTTTGTAGTGGAGTAACTCTTTGGAGTACTTTTTTGGAGAAGTAACTAGTAACTATAACTAATTACTTTTTTTAAGTAACTTGTCCAACACTGGTTGGCATCGACCCGGGGCTACATAGAGAAAAATGTAAGGATGCGGAAACACAGTAGGTCAATACAGTATCCATCCATCCATCCATTTTCCTTCGCTTGTCCGGGTCCGGGTCGCGGGGGCAGCACTCTCAGTAGGGAAGCCCAGACTTCCCGGTCCCCGGCCACCTCCTCCAGCTCCACCGGGAGGACACCAAGGCGTTCCCAGGCCAGCTATGAGACATAATCCCTCCAGCGTGTCCTAGGTCTGCCCCGGGGCCTTTTCCCGGCTGGGCGTCACCAGAGAGGCGTCCGGGAGGCATCCAGACTAGATGCTCGAGCCACCTCAACTGACTCCTCGGCCCCTCCCGGATGACTGAGCTCCTCACCCTTAATACAATTTATGTTCTGGTAACTGAACAAAACATCTTCATCTCAGCTTTGTGTTATGGATGCTGCCAGTCACATTAACATTAAATCTAGATTGTGGGGGAAAACAATATGAAGAAATCATGAAAATCAGGAGTCATTGTCATGCCTGTTAAACTGTTTTGTAGTCTGGGAAGCAAACATTTTCCAATGCGCACTGGGAGAGGTCACATGGTAATACCGTACAGCAGTTTTGTGGCGATGCATTTTGGGTGTTGCCTACAATTTATGTGTCATGTCTTTGTCCCTGTTCTTTTTCTGTTTCAGTGGAGGGACTGTGTGAGGGTGTGAAAGCAGGGTTGGTGGACGTGGCCGTATGGGTGGGGACCTGCGCCGACTATCCGCGCGGTGATGCATCCACGGGGTGGAATTCAGTTTCTAGGATTATCATTGAAGAGCTTCCCAAGTAAAAAAAAAAAGTTACATAAGAGGAACGGGACTAGCCCTGGTAGAGGAACGATATGATATCTGGCCTTCCCAAATGAGCAGGTATGGTTTGCCGAGGCCTCACAACAATGACTGATTGTAACTTGAATGTTTTGTTGGGACGTTTTTTGATTTGACATTCCTTTTCCCAGGAAAAGAACAAAACAAACCTTTGTACTGTAACTTTTCTACTCACAGGTGCTGTTGGCAGTCATTGCCCTTATGTATACATGTACTCATTCGACTTTTTATACGCGCTAGTCTTGTCAATAAAGTGATCTTTTGTAAACGATCCATATTATCAAATACAGTCCTTCATTTGGGCGAACTGTATTTGCATATTTGGTAGTGTAATTTCTATCAGTGCTCTATTAGATTCGAAAAAAGGCTCCTTGTACTAGCGAGTCGATGGAGTACTGACAAAATACTTTGTCAGGGACATAGTGGCGTATCCAGCATTTAATACTATTGCTGAGAAATACAATTTCCAAAATGACACAGAATTTTTTTCTTTAAACTAAAGTCCAATTTAATAATATTATAAGTAATAGTTATGCTCAATGCCCTATATTTTTGAATAGGTATCATCTGACTGGAAATTACAAGAAAATGGCACAAGACAACAAAAAAAAGTGAGCTATTAAAAGTATTTTCACTTTTTAATTGAAAATGATTCACATTACAGATTTTCTATATATTTTATAAACAGTATTATATAAACAATATTGAAGAAATTCAATATTTCATGCAATTTTAAAGGATTTTGGATTTAGAACAAGCAAGATTTTGAAACATTTTCCACAACCATAATTGGAAAAAAAAAAAGTAAAAAAAATGGCTACAAAAATGTCTTTATTTTCCAAATCTGAGCCTTGAATTTGATATTTATGATCTAATGTAAGCTTTCTGCTACTGTTGCTCAATCTTTTCAGACAGAATAAACAAAATGTTAGCTTCACTGTACAAACATTTTATGAAAGTTCCTTTGAAACATGTACATATTAATATTGTAAAAAACCTGATTTTACAGCAGCATTCATCCTTCCAGGCATCAGGACTCGCCCCATTCAGTGGCTCCACAATCCCATTTCATATATTTTGAGTGAATGTTCCTTTTTACTTGTAAACATTGTTAACTTGTACCCAGAAGCAAGCGAGAGACATTTTCATACACTAAAAAAGTGATGCAGCATGCTGGAGTGACACGAATCACGTTTGGGATGATGCCTTTGTAGAACCCGGTGGCACCTTCGTTCCTGCAGACAGCGATTACACAACCATGTTTAACATACAGAGCTGTGGAAGGCATCGCTGGTAAGCCGTCAGTCATACCTCCATGTCCGTGTGATGACATCGACTACACCGTTGTATGTATTGTGCTGGTCTTGCAGTCGAGCTCGCACCACCTGATATGGGTACGTCGTGGCCACGGCAAATATTTTGGATAGTGCTGCTGTCGTGATGTTTTCCAATGCGTTCTGTTCACAAATGAAGCGATCAATGGAGTAACAAAAACTAGCATACAAGTCATACAAAATACAATATCAACCCTGGTTCTGTATGTCTAAGTACAATCAATTAGTAAATAACTCACCAGCTTTGCATCTGCAGGAACCTTCTTGTATTTTTTGTAGCGTCTCTTGAGCTGCTCATAGGCCATGAACTGCAGGGCACCGTGGGACGTTCCAAAGAGACCAGGAACGTAACCCTTAGACAAGATTATACCTTGTAAGTCATTTTAAGACACATTCATTGCCACTAAACATAAACATAAGGGAATTCAATGCTCAATTTAGTGAATGAATATTTGTTTTGCTGTAAATGTTGGCAAAATATAAGGTGGACTAAATGCAATTTTAGCGTCCTCTAGTGGCGGTTATGGTAATAGCAGCACCATTGTAGACACACTACTGTCTGTTTTGCATTAGCTGTTGCAATAAACAAACAACAAACAATAAACAATAACCTCCACTGTAGTACAAATACACACTGACCTTGTAGAGTCCTGACACACCCTCCGTGCGGTAGATCTTGATCAGTGCATCCAGCATCCCCTTGTATTGTTTATTAGTTGGGTCAGAACTGTACTGCAGCACAAGCCTGGTCTTGGTGACCCAGATAGGGTTGGTTATGGTGAGTGTAAGGATGCCTGGAGATATGTATAATTTACAGTATATACAGTTGAAAAAATGATACATTTCATGTTTTGCACGGTTGGATCTTAAGGAGGTTTTAAGTAGACCTTTAAAAATGCCTAAAGGAAGACATGGGAGTGAAACTGCAGGTTTTCTGTGTGACGGTTTGGCGTCTACCTTTGACCTGCTCGGGGTTACATATGTAAATTACCCTTAGAGCTAATTCTACTTGTATTTGTATCTTTTTAACTAAATAAATACAGAATCAAACAAGGCCTCTAGCAGAGCGTCATTGCTGCTGAGGTTGAATGCTGTAAGGCAGCTATTTTAAACCTATTTTAAAAGATCCCAAGGGTCATAGAACAAGATGACTGACCCCCCGTCTGCAGCTCACAATGCCCACCTGACAAAGAACTTCTTCCAGAGGATCTGGTTAATGTTGTGGACTTGAGTGCTGAGAATAAGACTGTGTCAACACTGAAATTGTTACAAACTGACCTGCTTGGGCTGCAGACACCAGGTGTTGAGCAGCACTCAGTTCTGTCTGACGTCCGTCTTTTACGTATGCTTTGATTGCTTCGTAGCTGTAGAGAAGGAAGTGCATCACAGATCAGATGAAGGCGATACAATATCAATCAAAATGTTGCTTACAAAAAGAAATAGAGGCCCCAGGATGCTCCGGCGCCCCACACATTGGGGGTTACTCCTTGGTAGAGTCCCCTCAGTCCTTCCTGCTGCCATACACACTTCATACAGTGCAGTATTCCGTTATATTTGGGCCGTAATTCCAAACCATCACTCACTGCAGCAAAAATATGTCAAAGCAATGTAAGTCCCATTTCATGTGGATGCACAGTCCATTATAGACATGCTAAATACATTTGTATGGCTCACCTGCAAACCTGATTTTGACCAGGTCGAGAGGGTGAACAACCATAGTTGACACAACTCCTCCACTGAGACCAGCAACCAGGTTTTCTATCTTCATTTGCCTGAAAACCTGCATGATGTGCCCGGGGAATGACGAGGCAGAGTCCGGCTTGGCATCACTGAGGCTGACTGTACCGCGGTCATGCCCGGTGCTCATGTTGGCTGATGTTACCCTGAGATCGGAATCAGAAATCTACATTACATTCATCCGGCATAGTTACAGCAACATGTCGTTACGCTAATGAAGAAATATAGTACTATATAACAGTGTATATATCTATAGACTTCTTTGTTACTACCTAACTACAAACGCATGTTAGCTTGTGATCCACGTTTTTGACATGCGGTAGTATTACCTTAAGTCAGCATAGTGTCAAGCAGTTACCAAAGTCAACCTTGCTTCTTCTTCTCCTGTCTCTGACGGTTAGTAAAGCAAAAGTTGATCGCCATCAACCGGATGGGGGAAGATGTTGTGCTTCCGCTTGCTTGCCCCTCGTTTGGGTGGCGAAACATTAAAGTACTTCCGGTTTTGACATACTTTACGAATAAACATGCGATACAAATACAATACGCTTATTTTAACAAACAGAAATGATCAAAAGTATTTTAAATGTAATTATTACAGAACAACAAAACAATGTTACGTATAAATATTGGCGCGCCACCTAGCCGCCATAATCGACATGGCTTGAGCTCCCACAATGCACCGCGGTTTACTACCCGGATATTTGTACACATGGGCTGCTGATTTGTGTTTACAAACTTTGTTTTAAAATTAAGCTCAAGTACATTTTAAGTAGAATTTTGTCCGACTTGTTATGAAAGTAAAAGTCCTCTCGAGGAACCCGGACGACTACGTCCGGGAGACCAAATTCGATATTCAGCGTGGTAAGTATTGTTTAGCTTGGCTTGCTAGTATTGCTAGTTTCGCTAGCAACACATTGAAATTCACCAGTGTATCGGCACGTACGAGCGTTGAAAAGTTGAGACGAATATATCTATCGAGTTAGCAGTAAAATATATCGTAAAATGTAATCAATGTAATCCCTGTCTGAAGCAACCTTAATATGTATTGTTGTCTACCCACCTACCTACCTATACAGTAGACGTGTCACAAGACACTCAATTCATGAGACGAGACGCGAGATTGGGTCAACCAGATTAAACGTGATTTAAACATTAACTTTATAAAATGTTATCTTTAAAATTTGAGCAATGGTTTGAAGTGTCCTTTGTTTCCAGTCCCCAGAAACTATGACCCATCACTTCACCCATTCGAGGTGTGCAGAGAATACACCCGGGCTCTTAATGCCACTAAGCTGGACAGGGTGTTTGCAAAGCCTTTCCTTGCATCACTGGATGGACACAGAGATGGAGTGAACTGCATGGCCAAGCACACCTCCAGCCTCTCATTGCTGTTGTCTGGCTCTTGTGATGGGGAGGTGATTTCTCAATATTCCTATCTTTCATATAACCCACATTTGGTCTGTGTTAATTCTTCAAATGCTTGACACATAAACATTAACATTAAAAAATGTCATCCTTAGGTTAAATTGTGGAATCTTTCCACACGGAAATGCATCCGCACACTCCAAGCCCATGAAGGTTTTGTCCGGGGAATGGTTGTACGCTTCTGTGGGACGTCCTTCTTCACGGTGACTGCTCCTTTCACCATACTGAAGATGAATGTAGCATTTTATGTCATGTTTTTTGTTTAATTTTGTGTGTAACGTACATTGTTTTTGTAACAGGTTGGTGATGACAAAACAATCAAGCAATGGAAAATGGAAGCCCCAGGTTATGGGGAGGCAGAGGAGCCACTTAACACAATTCTTGGCAAGGTATGTTCTTGCATCACAAGGGCTGTTCTCCACCAAAGGTTGTAAGTTTAACTGCAATAAATTAAGTTGTCATGTGGTGAAAATAAGTGCATTTTCATTACAGACAGTCTTCACAGGACTTGACCATCACCAGACGGATGGTGTGTTTGCAACATGTGGCCAGCAGGTGGACATCTGGGATGAGCAAAGGAGCAGCCCCATCCGTTCTTTCACCTGGGGCGTAGACAGCTTCTCCTCTGTCCGTTTCAACCCCGTGGAGGTGAGTCTCTGACAGAATGTATTTCCCATCAATACGAGTTGAGTTGATCATTGAAATGATCGTATGCCCCATGTTCCCCCATGTTCCCTGTTAAAGACATATTCAAGTCTTGCTCACAAATATTACATATTGTACATTGTGGTAACATTGTCATGTTATTTTGTCAGACTCAACTTCTTGCCAGTTGTTCCTCTGACAGAAGCATTGTGCTGTATGACATGAGAGAAGCAGCACCTCTTAAAAAGGTACAGTCACACCATGCCTTTTCTGTAGATTTTGATGTTTGTTTACTCCATAAAAGGACATTTATGTATTTTTCTTAATCATCTGTAGGTTATCATGACAATGAGGAGCAACACGTTATCATGGAACCCAATGGAAGCTTATTTCTTCACATGTTGTAATGAAGACTATAAGTGAGTGAAATATGACAGGCATGAAAGTCCTATCAATTGTGGGTTTTTAATGATTTATATGAAAAAAATATAGGATGGAATGCATTATACAATATCCATATCAAAAACAAGAATTGTATGTATATATGTCGCTATGCCCTTGTTTTACATTGGAATGAAAAAAGTATCTTTTACAATGTAGGCTTCTTCAAATGAATGCCAGATCATTTGTTTCTGTTTCTCCAGCCTTTACACGTACGACATGAGACACTTACATCAGCCAGTCACCGTGCACTTGGACCACGTGTCTGCAGTGCTAGATGTTGACTATTCCCCCACTGGAAAAGAGTTTGTGTCTGCTAGTTTTGACAAGAGCATCCGCATCTTCCCCAAGGACAGTGGCCGTAGTAGGTCAGTACCAACCTAAATAGATTTTTCACTTTGAAATTGGCATTTCAAGGTAAAGCAATACAGTTTTGTTCGTTTACAGATTTATAGGAACTTTCATGTATATATTCTATTGTGTGTAGCTGTCCGATAGGAGTCTACAACTCAATACAAAAGGTCGAAAAATGAGCATAAGTGGTCCCCCTTTTATATGGAATATATATATATATATATATATATATATATATATATATATATATATATGCACACACACTTATTTTCATGTAAAACAACCACTTTTTGTGTTATGTTGTGGCAGCATTGTTTCATCATTTTGGCTAAACAATTTTTTTTCTGATGAAATATGAGTCTAATGTATTTGTATTAGAATCTATTTGTCTATTTCGTTCAAGAACACAATATTGTATGTGCCCTAAAAAAGTCAGTCAATAGCATCAAAATGTCCGGTACTGAGAGGAATCAGCTTTTAAAAATGGCTGGGACTGAATGAGGTTCACTGTTGACTGTTCTTCTGCCATCAGGGAGGTGTACCACACCAAACGCATGCAGCATGTCATCTGCATCAAGTGGTCAGCAGACAACCGCTACATTTTGAGCGGGTCGGATGAAATGAATATTCGGCTGTGGAAAGCGACTGCATCTGAAAAACTAGGAGTGGTAAGTACCACCTTTTAAACCTTTTTACTTCAGGTGAAGATTGGGGGCATCTGCTCAACAAATTACATTAAACACTTTAACACTAAACAGTTAACATTTCGATCTTTGTCAAATGTCAGACACGTGTCACACCGTCTCCAATTTATTACCTGACTCATCAATGACTTACTTGTGCCAGCATACCCACCTTGGCAGTGGGCGACAGTGTCAGGATTAGCCTGATTTAGAGCAGAATCACTCATTTAAGTAAAAGTACCAGCTGGAGCAGTAGGAAGTCCTCACAGACCTCATATTTTTGTAACAACTTTACACAGTCAAAAAGTGCAGTCTGTTACCACAGAAGTTTAATGTTGGGCTTAACAATCAAATAAAACTCATTTTAAGAGGCCGTGATATGTTCTAATGCTCCAAACATCAGTTATGACGATATAATAAAGATCAATGGTGTCCTGCCCTTATTTCCAACAGCCATCTTTCATTCCAAATCAGTCAGTTCTGCTTATTCTACTAATGCTGCTTCAGATTGCGGAATGGGCTCACTTGGCACTTGTTTTACTGTCGCTGTGTAAGAGAAGATTTATTTGCAAGCGTTGCACTTAAAGAGATCAAACGGAGCCTGCTCCTATCAGCAGTTTAAATTGGCCAATCACTTAAAACGGCCGTTCGCTACATAATGAAGCATTAACAATCAAGTTGGACGGAGAGTGTCTTTCATTATCAAGAAATACTGAACTGCTGAATCAAAGCATCACAGACTTCAGTCTTCTAGTTGCTGCATTTCCCGTTCTGCTTTAAAACTTTTCATTTAACATTAAATATTGTATGCAATGCAAACTTGCTCTTAAAGAGAGACTTCGCATCAGCAGTGTAGTGCATCATCATCATTGACTTTCCCCCCCACTCCGTTACATGAGTAGTGTTCTGGTCAGTTTTTGGTGTTGAATAAAGTTTTCCGGCAAGTTGATTTGTTGAACACATGCTGGAACAGCAAAACTATTCAAAACATGATAATCTGTCTTGGGTGAGTAGGAGCGTAATTGTCCTCATTGTGGACACCACACACACACACACACACACACACACACTGATCCTTGCCACTTTGGTTCCCACTTTACAACCATTGAAGCCAAAGCTGCCTAACAGACAGCTTAGTTAGTACAGCACAGATAGTCTGTGACAGAACAGCCATGGAATATATAGGGCCATTCAGACACGTTCTTGTTGTCCGCACCATTTTTTTAAGATGTTTTATTCTGTGACAATACCACTCTAGCTGTCACTTTAACTCTCTCAACGTTGCAGTGGTCGTTATCCATGCATGTAAACACTGTAAAACACATACGTAGGCGGTAATGTGCAGTGATTCGAAAGGGAAAGAAAATAATGCAGAGCGATTTGTGACGTCTGACTTTGTCATGGAAAACGATTTTGTGATGCAAATGTATGACTCTTTTGAACGCATATCGTTTACAGTGATTCCACCAAGTAGCCGGAAAACTTTGTTCAACACCCAGAACTCACCTTTGATGCACTACACTGTTGATGGGAGTGTCATGTCAAAAACTCTGAACTATCCCTTTTAAACTAAATCATTTTTAAATTCTTCTGAATGGACTCCTTCACAGTGGAAGGTAAAGCCACCATATAGTCAAGAATAGTTGAGACTGCTGAAAGGACACTGGTCGACCTCAGTGTTTGTGATTCAATGTAATTTTCCCAATATGAAATCAGTTATAACTGCGTAGACAATTTTAAAAACAAGCAGATGTTTCTAGCATTCGTACGTGTCACACAATAAATCACACTACTTGAAGTCTTGAATGTGAGTCCACTTTACTGTTCTTCACATAACCAACCATTTCTTTGACTTATCTGGGCCCGGTTCACAGGGCCAGCAGTCTCAGTAGGCCAGACTTCCCTGGCTCCGACTACCTTCCCCAGTTCCACTGGAGGGACACAGTTTAAAAAAAAAAGAGCATTTTCCTATGACAATAATCCCCATTGCCTGCAAGTTGTTTTGCTGTGTCTTGTAGGGATTTTAACCGGCTACCTGAAGAATTAGAGTAGTCCAACAAGATCAGCGTCTCACGGCTCTGACAAACTAAATCCAGACAAATCATTGCTGTTAATTAGAATAAAAGCCTTTGAGGATGGCGGCCTCAGCCAGCACAAGTTCAGGGAGCTTGTGGTTTTTATGAGCGGCATGAACGTTATTAAGCTTCTCTCGTCACTTTTTAATAGACATTGATTCACTTTTGAATGGCCACGTTGCTGGGATGAAGTCGCTACTTACTGCGCAGGTCAACACTTCAGCATCTTAAGAACACAACTGTTGCTAGTAGTACTAATAGTAACACCACTCGAGACAAGTACATATTAAAGTAAAAAAATATACGCTTTAATGTCCCCTAGTCCCTAGCCAACCACTGTGCCGTGTGCTGTGAGAGATCATTGGATATTTCGCAGAAGTTATCTGATTTCACTCCTGAAATTATTTATCTCCTACAAATATATATTTTTCATCTATGACAGACAGAATATTTAAATTATCTTCCTCTAGATGGCAGAAGGTGCATAATTTACCTGTGCACAGTCCACCCTTGCCATGTTGTCGTTCCAATTTCGCGGCTTTACTCTGTCAAGGTTTTTAAAAAAACATTTTTTTATAAATAAATCATGCTGTTTCATGGTTGAATGGGTCCTAGTACACTCGAAAAATATGCATATTGAAGCAAATGCAACATGTTTTGCCTAAATTATGTTCTAATTGGGAATGTACTGTTCTACATTTGTCACTAGGTGTCAGTAATTGATCTGTGAGCCAAGCACCAGACTTGTAGGTTTAAATGATCTCACAACATGCACAGTAATAACACAATCATAATCTTAATAACATGGGCTACTGCTGTAATATTACATTTATTTTCTTTGATTATTTCTACTATGTTTGGTAATGCATACAAATACAATGCAAGGTGACTAAATATGTGTTATTTTATGTCTATAGGGTGCTATTAATGTTATGGAAATATTCCAGTTATAAATATGAATCCCACTTTGCGGAAATTCACTTATCACAGCCGGATTATTAATGATCTACATGATGAATGATCTTTGTTATCCGTTTCTGGACTTGTTACAGAACCTTGTCAAACGGGCACCAAGTGGTTTGGTTAATGAGCAGTTTTGTCTATTCTGTGTCTCAAATCCAACTGACCAATCTCCCCCGATGATTTGTAGCTGACCCCCCGAGAGAGGGAGGCCACCAACTACAGGAAAAAGCTGACAGAGAAGTACAAGGACTTCCCGCAGATCAGACGTATCGCTCAACACCGACATCTCCCCAAGACCCTCTTCAACCAGTCGAAGGAGCTGAAGTTAATGAAAGAGGCTCGCCGCAAAAAGTAGGTTTTCATTTCCTTTTGCTGTTTCTTAGTGGTAATTGCGGCAGTGACACACGTCCACTCGCGGAGGTGAAAGTGACCTTGGGCTGCTGCCAGGTTACGTCTGACCTTTAGTTGTCCCACTCGCCTCATGGAAAATGGCACTGATGGACCTTCCTCTCCCATGACATGTTCTCAATAAGCCGTACATACTCATTCACTGTTCGGATGCTAGATTGATTGTCCCACTTCAACCTGCTGCTACTGAGTCATAGTTGCAGTGTACACCCCCACTTTTTTTTTTTTTCAACTAGCACTATTCTCACACGTCAGACCTGCATGACTGCTACTGTGAATGATTTACCTTGTGTGGTTTATGTGTTATTATCAGGACACGTTAGTGCCGCCAGTGATTTAGGTGTTTGATCAATCGCTCTCCTCCCCCACCTACTTGTTTTCTCATCCCCATCTGTAATCATCCATTCATAAAATGATCACTAACATGTTTTTACTCACTTCTGTTTCTTCCTTCTCTTTTAGGGAGAGGAATCTCCGCAAGCACAGCAAACCAGGAAGTGTACCTGTGGTGTCTGAGAAGGATAAGCATGTTGTGGCTGTGGTCAAGTGAAACACAAGGGCAAAACACACCTACACCGTCAGGGTGGCGTTGATATGTGACTTCAATTATAATGTGATTATATATACCAATTAGCAAAAATAAAGAACACATCAGTTTCCTTACATGTAGTTTCCTTCATCTCCAAACGTGTTGCTGTCTATTGGTTCTCAGTGAAGGCCTATCAAGTTAAATAAGATAAGATGTTTTATTATCGGCACCACCTGTAATTCAACTCTCACTTGGGCTTCATGAGCGTTTGACGTAAAGCTTTCCTTCAAGCGTGTGTTGTTAATCTGGGTACTAATTTGCTTATGAGGTACGTCCTCTTATCCTCTTAATGTAGTCCTTTAAATCCTGTCAACACTGATACCTGAGCCAGCTTGAGGTCAGACAATCATAGGTTTTGTTTAGTCCATTGATAACTGTTTTTTTGTAATATAAATTGATTAACTTCATTTAGGAATTTGCTCACAAAAACTTAGGGATGTTTGGATTCTGGGTGAAATTTCTGTATGCACTGAATTCATAATTGTCTGATCCATTTAACACCCTTTTTCCCCTGACCTGTAAATGTAGTTAGAATTTTGTATTCTCATGTTAAACGATGCCAAAGTTTCAGAGTTTTCAGAGTAATCAGTTTTGAGCCCTAAACAGCTTTTTGGATCAAAACGCTCGGTTTTAAAAGGCGTGGTAAAACTGTTCCTTTGTGACATCACAGATGGGTGGACTTCCTTATATGGTTATATTTTATTAAGCACTTTGGACGTGTGGGCACACCTGTGGGTGGAATAAATTAATGGAATAAACACATTTTTGTCAGGAAGTGCAAATCAAAGGAAATTAAGCTGGATTCTGCAAGATGGAAAGGTTTTCTGTACAGGTTATTGTGTGTAGCTGCTCTATAGGAGACCACAACTTGATACAAAAAGGTTGAAAAATGAGCATAATGGTGTCCTTCAAACAGTCCTCATCATGCTATTCACATTTTGGTATTTTTTTACCAACACGATTAAATAATTGTAACCACAAAGCGTAATAAATCGTTGTGGTTACAATTATGAAACTTGGAAAATTAAGTTGCTGCAATTTATAGTGGTAAAGTTAATACATTAAAACAATGACATAACTAATCGTACCTGTGTCACTCTATAATGCCTTTTAAAAGTACATAACTGTCTTCATGTACTGTTCTTTTCCATGCCCATGCTCCTAGATTAGAACGAATCCGCTCCAGATGCACAGGGACTCCACCCCGTGTTTCCCATGTTGCTTTGCTCCTGCTGTCAATGAACAGCTAAGCGTCCTCTGGGTTTGGTTCTTCTATGTGTTCCCATCGCTCCGCCTCCTGCTTCCCCCCCTTTCCTCCCTCTCCATCACTCCCTCATTGCATCCATTTTTGTGTATTTAAGAAATCTCCAAGAATTAACCAACCTGGATGAAAACGAGCCAAGCTGAGTGACAGAGGAGGCGTCAGGACTCCAAAAACAAACAAGGACCGGACGGACCTTACATTTGATTTCAATATGCGAGTGAAATTCTAAGGAATGGCAGCGATGGGTTAGACAGGATTTAACATGACTGCAAAGTAAAAGGCAAGACTTGTTTTTCCTTACATTTTAGTCCTCTCTTTTATCTTTTTGTCCCGTTTCATAATCGGGTTTGCAGAATGAAGCGTTTCCGTCTGTTCAGGGCATCCATTTAATCCTTAGTGTTTTCCATGTAGCACTAATTGTAGATCTCAACCTGACACTACCAATCATCTGTTTACAGCTTCTGTTCATATTCTGCAAAGCACCCGACAACGTCATTATATGAGCTTTTCATGGAACTACGCGTAATATTTCTGCAGCACATCCTCATGTGCGTAAGGATCGACATGTCATCTGTTAGCCTCGGCGGCTCCAACGACGTCTTTTTCATTCGATTCAACGACATGGAAGTGTCACACAAACATGCATCAGTTTGATTATTCTTTTCTGATGTTTGCAGCCACTGTGAGTCAAAGATGTCCGCTCCACAAGGGCCCAAGGGCGGCCCTGGCCCTACTGCCTCAGCGGCCGGCGCCATGCCGGAGATGCCGGACCTCAGCCACCTCACCGAGGAGGAGAGGAAAATCATCCTCGGTGTCATGGACCGACAGAAGAAGGAAGAGGCGAAGGAACAGTCCATGTTAAAGTAAGGAGTTTGGTTTTTTTTACGGTGGTTTTAATGGCAGTGGTGCTGTGGGTGCTAGCTAGTTGTGTGGTGGGTCATGTTGCCCCTTGACATCCAAGACACGGATTAAATAGACGCCGTGTGGTCGACATTTTCCTGTTTTATTTAAATATAAAACACTATCATATTAGCTGAGTTATGTTTTGTTTCTTTTTTTTAATACTCATATTGTATAATAGCACATTCAGTATGTGCTTAGTTGTGTCACTACACTGTGATGGGCTGGGTGAGTGGCAGCAACCGGCGCCATTTTCACGTCAAAAAAAAAAAAAAATACGTCAAGTTGTTTCACCTCTTCCCATGTAAGTCATCGACATTACACAACATGACGCTGGAAAGATCATATAAGGTGTCCTGTGTGCGTGTGCGTGTGCGTGAGTGCTGAATGCAGACGCTCGCACGCACACACCCTCCCGTGCACAGATGTCTCTTTCAGCACCAGGCGCTGTCCACTGGAAAGGCTTGGAGTTTTGTTGTTTATTTAAAACGTGGATTTCTAAGCGGTTCCTTTCACCTTCACAGTGTGGGCCATTACTCTCCTTTATGGTGGGATGTTACACTTGCTAGTCTTGCCCAGGTTATAAAAACTCAAGCAGTTGATGTATTGTTAATTAGAAAAATAGATTTATATTTCCTTCTTCAGTGTATGGGATGCACTGGATTTTTTTCTATGCATTTGTTCTTGACTTGTGGATTGTGGTTGTAGTATTGGATTGTTCCTACCCCCCCCCCCCCCCCCAAAAAAAAAAGTTTCTAAGGCCTCCCCTTATCTTTTCCGTAATGTTACAAGACGGAACACTGCAGGAAGTACTCAGACTCCCAATGCTAATATGTGAGTCTATATTCTATACCTTATTTATCTTATATATTGGGAATTATGGGTGTAGCGTTGACTATAAGGGTCATAAACAGGTTTTCTATGCTCTACCTACCTATTAAGTTTTCAATTTATAACTAGGAATCCTACTTTGTGGAAATGTACAGAAGTTTTGGGTCTGGAACCAATTAACCACAATAAACATGAATGACTGTAATATTTTATTGCAACGTAATCATTAGGATGAAGGTTTCGTGTGTGGGTACGTGATAAAGCAGATAGAACCTCCTTGATTTTAGGGTTTGCTCTCTTTGGGCCAGTTGAAATGGACTAGAGTCTGTTTGCTGTTATGGTTCGGTACATTTGGTGGGTGAATGCAATCCTGAATCCAACAGGGAGGCTGACAACGCCTGTAACATTGGCCACATCATAACTGTTGAAAAAAAAATAACCCTTCTTTGAAGTCTCACATGAGGAACAACAACCTACCTTAGTTAAACAGCATCAATCGTGCACACTTTTTTTATTACAAGACTTAATTAGCTGACCGCACGTTAGACTAGTGGTTAGAATGTTGCAAGACTTGGGTTCAAACCTCTGTGAGGCGTTTGTAAGTTCTTCCTGTGCATGGGTTTTGTCAGGATAAGCCGGCTTCCTCCCACATTGCAAACTGTCGAGTTAAATGGAGACTGAATTGTCCATAGGTGTGAGTGTGATTGGTGCCCTGTGATTGGCTGGTGACCCACCTCTCATCCGAAGTCAGCTGCGCCAGGCTCCAGCTTAACCTGGTATGAGGACAAGCGTTGTGGTAAATGGATGGATGCAAAGGACTTCATTAGTCATTAAATAATCCGACCAATTATCCCTGATAAACGAGGGATTACTGTACTGCTCTCTACTGTACTGTGTACTCTCAGACACACCAATAGGTACAGTCTGACAACACAGCACTTGGCAACCCTTTTTATGTATGATTTACTGTCGACCTTTTGTTCAAAGTCAGCTAGGATAGGCTCCAGCTCGCCACAATCCTGAACAGGATAAGCAGTAGAAAACGAATGGACGGATTCACACTGTGAAGTTTATCATGTAGATTAGGTTAATGTTTGGAAACCTTTATTGAGGCAAGGTACGTACTTTACATGAGGAAGATCTCACGGCACAACACCAAACAAACACATTGAATGAATGGCAACAGCTGGATACACACGTTATGTCATTACGTCATTACGCCATTACGTCATTACACGTTGTTATGCGTCATTGGTTCACAAGGTGAACAAATACACATTATTTGTAGTAAATAAATAATAGGTTTTGGACCCTTCTTTCATTTTTTGCTACTTATCCTCACGAGGGTCAAGGGGATGCTGGAGCCTATCTCAGCTGTCTTCTTCAGGCGAGAGGCGGGGTACACCCTGGACTGGTCGCCAGCCAGCCAATCACAGGGCACATATAGACAAACAACCATTCACACTCACATTCATACCTATGGACAATTTGGAGTCGCCAATTAACCTAGCATGTTTTTGGAATGTGGGAGGAAACCGGAGTACCCGGAGAAAACCCATGAAAACTCCACACAGAGATGGCCGACGGTGGGATTGAACTCTGGTCTCCTTGCTGTGAGGTCTGAGCGCTAACCACTCGACCACCACGCAGCCTGGTTTCGGACCATTCATTCATTTTCCACTGCTTTTCCTCACGAGGGTCGCGGGGGGTGCTGGAGCCTATCCCAGCTGTATTTGGGCGAGAGGCGGGGTACACCCTGGACTGGTGGCCAGCCAATCACAGGGCACATATAGACAAACAACCATTCACACTCACATTCATACCTATGGACAATTTGGAGTCACCAATTAACCTAGCATGTTTTTGGAATGTGGGAGGAAACCGGAGTACCCGGAGAAAACCCACACATGCACGGGGAGAACATGCAAACTCCACACAGAGATGGCCGAGGGTGGAATTGAACCTGGGTCTCCTAGCTGTGAGGTCTGCCTGCTAACCACTCGTCCACCGCGCAATGCCAATCATCCACAATGTAAAGCCAACTTGTTATTATTTTTAAATTTTTGCAAAGCCAGAAGGATCTCATATGATTTTCTAGGTGTCCCTAATGAAGTGACCTGTGTGTGTCTTGCAAAAGCGCTCTTTCATGTCAGCTTTATGTGGCCTGACTGTCTGATCTATTGCAAGCTTTGCCCAGTGACTTCAGTGTGAAAGCTATCGCTGCAAGCTTTTAGGATGCATTAGAGCTGTTGTTTTCCACCATCAGGTAAATATTTGCACTAGGGCAGCATTCCTAATGGAAAGAAAGCCATGCAACCCCTACCTAGTGCTGCTGCATGAGGAACATGACTCATGTACTCCAAGACACGGCTACCTCAGCTGCTACCATGTGTCGTTGTGTGAATCACTAAAGCCTTTTCTATCTTCCCTCTCCCCCCCCCCCTTTTTTTTTTTTTTTTTACAACCCTGCAACATCCACCCCCTCCCCATACAAGAGTGGAGTGTTTTGTCAAACATCCCCGTTCTCTGAAACGAAGTGGATTTTTACATTTTAGTTAGTCATCATCTGATAAAGCTTCGTCATGAATGAATGTTAGATAACCGTTAAGACTGTCGGCATATAAAAGGTCAAAAGGTAACTACATTCTGTATTAGAAATTATTACTTTTTTGCCGTGTTGCTTCACTTTATAGCCTTAGTTCCTTGGGGTTGATATACTATGTCACATTCTTGGAACCTGCGGAGATCTTTACTATGATCCTCTCGTCTATATGTGTATTTTGAAACTGTTTAATTGTAGGTGATGTGAAAATTCCATGGTTTGAATAGTTACACCAATAGTTGCCATTGAAGGTATTCACTCAATTTTGCTAGCTAAAGATAAAAGCTAAAACAAACACATAGTCTCAAGTCTCAAAGTAGAAACACCACGAAAGAAGCGGTTCAAGCAAGGGCAGTGACGAAAGCTGATTGGTCCAGGACTCCAGCCTCTTACACAATCTTGAGTGTATAAAAGACCAAGCAGGGAAAGGAAGGGTGTTTTTTTGCAGCTGTGCTGTAATAAGACCCGCTTACTTGTAGGCATACAGGGACTGCAGATAAACCCGGACATATGTATTAGGTATTGTTGTCAGTTATAAACAATCTGGTTCTTATTCTATAGTTTGGTTCTTTAAGAGTCCCTTATCCTCGATTCGAAACCAACTTAGAGTCCTAAGAGGGAGGATTTCTACACCATCACATGCATTATTTTGTGTTGGAAGTAACTCAAAGGTCTTTTGTTGCAGAAAAACAAGAAGCGAGACTGTAGTTATGGGGCCAAATAAAATACTATCAATTATGCAATGATAAAAATCATGTGGTGTCCAATCATCATCATTATTGTCACTTATTGTTTTCTATATTTTTTTTGTCCACCATGTTCAGAGAATGTGTCATATTCCGTAGTATTCTACTGCAACTGTCGATAAAATGTGTAGTTAGCCACCCTTTTGACCTTTCTCATGGTCAAATAGTAATGTTTTAAATTTGGTTTGTCGGACCATCTTGGCTCGTCATACTGTATTCTGCCGATGTAGACAAGATGAGTCATCATGACTCATTAAATGAGTAAATCCCCACTGTCTTCTTTGCCCGTGAATCACACCAGCATACATTAAAGCATATATGAAGGTAGCATTTATTTGCTCAGCCCCGGCGCAGATAGAGCTGCAGTGGATTAGCTTGTCTTTGAATGGTTTGTCGCATTTCCAGGGGTGTCAGAATCAAACACCCACACCGCCACATATATACGACGCGTATAGCTTGCGCATGTGTGCAGTCCCAGATTTGCAGCAGCTTGGAATGCGTTTCAGGAAAGTGGCAGTTTTGAACATACAAGTGTGTAATCCAACGAAGGGAATCCTAGGAATTGTGGAGGACGCAGGGAGAGAGAGAGAAGCCTCCAGCTGCCGGGCTCTCCAACTTGCTGTCATTTCTCTGGAGGTGCTGGAGAGAGCTAGGCTGAAAAGGCAGCACGTATGCATGTAATTAGCGACGTTCCTATTTGTGCATTTTCAAAAGGAGATGCAGCCGTGGAGATACCTTTTGTGGAACACCATACAAATGTGTGCATAGCTATAACAAAGTATGGCTCCAGGTGTATTTGCGCCATTAAATCTTTGTCGGCTAGCTCGGCATTCTATGCATCAGTGCATCTCTGAACAGAACAGTAATGATGGTTATGGCACCCCCATCCCCCATCCCCCATCCAACCAGACATTGTATATAATTGAAGCAAGCTTCAGCTGCCTGCGATGGGGTGACCCCCACAATGCCCGGGGCTCCACTTCTCCTTTTCTCCTTTCTCCTCTGGGGCTACTTCCTGTTTCTGCTTGGTGGCTATAAGTGAAGGAAGGGCCAGTGGGGTTAGCTTCTATCTTTGCTCTAACTTTGCCCCACTCGGCAGCGTTGAAGCAGTTAAGCATGAGCCTGTGATTAACATGCACTTGAATCTAACACGGTTAAACTACCCGACATGTAAAGCATCTAAACTAAAGTGTTTAACTTAACCAACACATTTCATATGTGTTTTGTGTATTGCGTCATGGTCAAGTTATTTTCTTAGGGACCTCCTTTGAGGTGTTAATTATTCTGGCTGTCTTGTAGGAGGGATTCCCACTGAGATGCATCTATTTTGGGGCCCGAGGTGTCACCTTGAGTATCCTTAAGGCCCGTGTTTTGCATCCATTACGTGCATATTCCAGTATAAGGAACCCGTAGTACAGAGCGGCACCATCTGAAAGAGTGGGGGCGGTGCCAAATCCATACAGCATGGCACACCTCTCCGAGAATGCGGCTCACAGTTGCAGAACCTAGCTGGTAGCTTGCTGACACAGCTAGTCACTCTAGTCACGGGCGCCCTGTGTGAGTTCCCGTGTGTGATGTTGGTGGCATTAAAACTAATATACTGTACTTGTAATGAAACAATCATTTTTCAGAAAAAAACTGTTAATATAGGGTACATAATATATGTGGGTCAAAGGGCTAACCTTAATAGTTCCCTAATTAAAATATCAAATCAGCTGCTAAGAACTCTATTTTATTATATTTAGTATGTAAACAATTATGGTGAATGTTATAGGGGGTCGGTTTATGTTTACCATGACGAGCTTTGACCTAGAATTAGCTTTGATTGATTACATCCTATGTACCCCCTCCCACCCCCAATTACCCCCCCCCCCCCCACCTTACATACACTTATCTGATCGAGAGCTCGGTGTACCAGCTGTGGTCACAGCGACACGGAAGCTCGATGTTCTCTTGACAATAAACCTTCTCAGAGGAGCGGAGGTTGTGGTACAAATGTGCAAGTACAGTATGGTACGACTTGAGTGTCCTGAGTGCCTTTTAGGCACCCGAACACATCATACGTCAAGTGACGATTTCATGGATGTCCCCACAGGAAATAGGAAGTTAGTTTAGCAAATAAAAACAATATGCAAAATACAGATAACAGATATTATATGTATCATATGTATCTAGAAGTGCATTTGCATATCAAAATAAAAAAATGACATTGCATTGATTAATCGAGTATTGAAAAAAAAATCTTGGTTAAAAAGCAATAATAAATTTACAAGAAACATGTAAAAAAATCACAAAATAAGCCAAAAAACAATTAATTAATAAACATAAGCTGTTTGTTTTAATTCAATATCATTTCAACCAGATTACATATCATCCATTATACATTATACATGTTCTACTACAGTATATACAGTATATACAGTAATCTACAGTATAGTAGACAACAATAAGATAATTACAGATTTTAAATAAAGATTGTTTAGCCTGTTCTGAGAGATTAATTAGTTGCAATAACTAATAATAATTTTGCCAGGATCTGGTGTGTCTCACTGAACATCACACTAACATCAGTGACACCTGGTGGCCAACGTAGAATACTACATCTTAACGTATTTGAATGCATCATTCAAATGCCTCGTATTTGTATTTTTATTTATTTAGTAATTTCCATGCTTGAAAATGCTTCATTTAGGCATTTATAGTTGCTTAAATATGCATATTTATTTTACTGATTCGACTACGAACAACAGGAGTTATGTAATATTTTTATTAAGTATATGTTGTGATAGTTATACTATGTTCAATGAAATACCGAAGTCCAGCAAACACACCCACACCCTTTTTTCTTCCGTACCATTCTTCTCCTGGGTTGCTTGTCTTCCCAGGCAAAGAGCAGATTCAGTCATAAGTGGTTCACAGGCACCCATCCACCCATCCCCCCACCCTTTCCCCCAAGGGAGAGAGTAGATGAGAGGAAGCTGCTTTGACTATATAAAGCAGAACACACGCCAAATGAATACATCATCATGTTAATTAAAGTAACACTGTGTTTTGGTTCTGGAAGGTTGGCAAGTTGTCAAGTACGGTCAGCTGGATGGGGAACGCTCTTAGAAAAGCACTCCCATCATGAAAAAAAAGATCTATAATGTATTTACAGGTGACTTATTATAAGCTTTGTTGGCCTGGACAAGTGCAGCATTCCTCCTTCTGTTTCTCTAATCCACGATGCAGAATGACATTTCAGCCATGATTGTACAGTGGAACCTTGGTTTTCATCCAAAGGTCAGATGAAAACCGAAGCAATTGTATCCATAGGAAGTCATGTAAATCTTGTAAATTCGTCAACAAAAACACATTTTACAGAAAATAATTAGTTTTGCATCTCTGTGTGGAGTTTGCATGTTCTCCCTGTGCATGCGTGGGTTTCCTCCCACATTCCAAAAACATGCTAGGTTAATTCGCGACTCCAAATTGTCCATAGGTATGAATGTGAGTGTGAATGGTTGTTTGTCTATATGTGTCCTGTGCAGGGTGTACCCCGCCTCTCGCCCGAAGACAGCTGGGATAGGCTCCAGCACCCCCGCGACCCTCGTGAGGAAAAGCAGTAGAAAATGAATGAATGAATGAATTAGTTTTACGTGCAGAAAACAATGCGGAATACTTATAAATGATGAGTTTAATGGACAAATGAACACTTAACATCGCTTTAGTGAAGACTCTTGTTGAGTGGAAGTAGGGCGGAAGGATGGAAGAACCATACAGACCTTGTTTCACTCCATTACAAAGTTACTTTAACGTTAAAGAGTGTACAGTGATAGGTACAGTACATACTTCCTCGTTAGAACTTTCTTGCAAACTGGGTTATTGATTGTTATGCAGTGTGCTTGAATGCATCATCAGCGTAGGACACACAGTGCTGGATATGACAAAGAAAGGAAACAGACACTGAGTTAGTCATCATTCTGTGTACACTTTATAAACAAAAACAAAACACGCACACAGACGTGATGAAGATGATTGAAAGATTCCCTGGCCGGAGTCTGTTTATAAAACTAAACGAACCCCTGGCCATTTTGTTTGGGTTTTGGACTAGTATAGTTAAGTTAAGACTAGTTAAGACCGAGGGGAACCGAGCCTTTTCTGTGGTTGGCCCCATGCTATGGAACTCTCTCTCCTCCCAAGTAAAAAAGGCCCCCAACAGTCTCGTCTTAAAACCCACTTTTATTCTCTGGCTTTTAACTTGAAGTGAGTCGTATGGTCCTGTGTCTTTTAGTTCTTTTTAAAAAATTTTATTGGTTTTATTTTTTATATTTTTATTGCTTTGCTTCTTGCTTTTAATATTTAAATATTTTACTATTTTATTTCTTATTTGATCTTTTAGTTTTGGATTAAATTCAATTTGTGCCTTTATTTATTGTATTTTATTTTTACTTTTTTAGTGCTGTGCAGCACTGTGGAAACTCACTTATGAAATGTGCTACGTATATAAATAAAGTGGATTGGATTGGATAGTATGGTGTTGATATGTACATATTATGGTTTGCTCCAATTGCGACACATCAGGATGCGGAGAAGGACAGGGAACGGGAAAAGGCAACGTGGAAAGTTTAGCGGCGTTGGGATGGGAGCTAGGTGAGGAAATGAGAAGAGAACATCAGGGAGAAGACGAGAGGAGAGACATTGACGTCTGAGATGCTATCAGGTCTCGTTGCTGATATGACAGCCTCAGTCCCCACTGACAAGCAATCAGCCATCTCCTGTAGCCCGCTTGGCACATCGGACTCCATTGTCTCGCAGGCTTTGTTCTAAATAACATCTGCACTCGTCAGCATAGGTTTTATTCTCTTCTGGGCTCTTATCCCTCTTAGCAAAGTTTGAAGGGATTTTCCAGCACCTGGTGCTACAGTTTGAAATGCCCTTGGGGATACATGATTGTTTTATACTCTTAAGTCATTTGTCATAACAAACGAGTGATAACTAACACAACACAACACATCACACTCTGGTTAACAATTTGATGTTTTTGAGCGTTTTAGGCTGATAAGTTGTATATAAAAACTAATACACTTGACTTTTGGTGGAAATAGAACATTCCAGGCAAAATATTGCTTCCTTGGATAATTTCTGGTTAGCACGCAGGCCTCACAGCTAAAAGACCCAGGTTCAATTCCACCCTAGGCCATCTCTGTGTGGAGTTAGCATATTCTCCGGGTACTCCAGTTTTCTCCCACATTCCAAAAACATGCTAGGTTAATTTGCGACACTAAATTGTCCATATGTATGAATGTGAGTGTGAATGGTTGTTTGTCTATATGTGCCCTGTGATTGGCTGGCCACCAGTCCAGAGTGTACCCTGCCTCTCGCCTGAAGGCAGCTGGGATAGGCTCCAGCAGTAGAAAATGAATGAATGAATGGATAGATTCTACTTTTCAAAAAGGAAAGACATTACTAATAGATGATAGGTTAGAATAAATGCTAATTGATTTTGATCCAATTTTCTGTAGTCCAACTTCTTGCAGTGGAAAAAAAGGTCCTGTTGTCGTAAGTACTGATCAAAAGGAACTGGTGAGTTTTCCGGCTCCGAGCAGTTGTGAAAATCGACTTCTTTCCTAGAACTGACTTGTTCCACTACAGCAGGGGTGGGCAAACTACGGCCCGCCAAATGTTCTTTGGAAACATCCGTTCTTTCCAAAGTATTCATTTGAAACTTAACATACAACCTGGCATCATGGCTTGAGACAACCTTTTGATGGTTAAGGTAGCTTTTTTTATTCCCATTAATGCAATAATTACAGGTGGACTGTTTATATGAATTATTGTATTCTCCGGACTATAAGTCGCACTTTTTTTCATAGGTTGGCTGTTCCTGCGACTTATACTCCAGAGCGACTTATAAATGAAAAAACTGTTTATGTTACATAAACACTGGACACCTTTTCTGTTCATGTTTATTTTTTGTGTTGCTGAATAAGCATTGTGTTAGCATATCTTACATCTATTCAGCCTGTTCTCTATTCTTTTATTAATGTTAGAACTTGCCTTCCAAGAGGACGTAATGTCAAGTAGTCAAGTAGTAAAATAAATTACCCGCAAAAAATGCGACTTATGTATGTTTTTTTCTACCTAATTATGCATTTTTAGCCTTGTACGACTTATACTCCGGAGCGACTTATAGTCCAGAAAATACGGTATATGTGTAAAATATACTATAGTCTGGCCCCCCATCAAATATGTTAAATCAATGCAGCCTACAGTATGTGAACGTGACGCTTTGCACACAGGATGTGTTCTCTCACTCATCAGCCTGATAAGCATCGACATGTTCAGTCCACCAAGCAGGTGACCAACCAGCAGGTTTGATATCATCAAAACTGGTGTCAAAGGAAACCACAAATGGATTATACAGTGTATATACGTACAGTATATGTAAATACTAATAATATGTATGGCGGCCACATTAATACATATTTGTGTGTGTTTGCCTCTTTTGGTGTCCAATACCTAACCGATTCATTTGGAGCCGATATAAAACTGCTTTGTTTAATATTTTGAAATTCTATGTAAAATTGCTGAAGTGTGCACACGCATGTTGGTCTGTTTGGGTGTGAGTGCTGCTTTATTTACTAGAGATAGTTTACACAAGGCTCTGTAATCTTCCCTCTGTGTGTGCGTGTGTGTGTGTTCATTCAGGACTCAGCTGTTTAAAGTAGGTACAAGCTGGCAATTCAAACACATAGTCGCCACCTACTTGGCCCTTCTTATATGCATTTGCATCGATTCCTGTGGAATCGTTCATGATGCAACAAATTTCGTGTCTCATCAACACTATAAAGCGTTATTTACAAATCACGGCATTGATTTTTAGCGTTCATGTGCGGTGTCACAGCGTTAGGGTCTTTCCCAGCCCATTTTATGCAAGAAGTGTGCTACTTTCCTGACTGGTCACCAGCCAATCACAGTGGACATATGAAGATGTTTCAGATCATCAATTTTAAATATCAGTCATTGGGAAGACATTTTTAAGTGAAAACTTTTAATCCAAACCGACATGGCTTTTGTATGACAGCAAAACAGTCCAAGACCGTCACACTACCACCACCTTATTTTATTATTGGTATGATGTTCTTTTTCTGAAATGTGACGCTACTTTCAGGCCTCATGGAATGGGTGGTTTATGTCTTGGATCATAGGGTGTCATAGGGTTTATGATGATATTGATTCTTAGTATTAATATCAGTGTTTCCCTACAATTACCGTATATTAAGCATCATTATTTCAGCATACTTGAATGTGGATTATTTGGGAGTCTTTCTATTGATTTGTTTTTATTAAAAATTATGTTTGAGCGTTCATTAAACCCATTCTATGATGCAGATCTGTGTCAGGGGTTGTCAGACACCCCCTCCTCGGTTGGTCACCAGCCAATCACAGTGTATATATGAAGATGTTTCAGATCATCAAATTTAAATATCAGTCAATGTGAAGACATTTTTAAGTGAAAACTTTTATTATTAAGGGAGAAAAAAAATCCACACCGACATGGCTTTGTATGACAGCAAAACAGTCCAAGACCCTCACACTACCACCACCTTATTTTATTATTGGTATGATGGTTTTTTTTTCTGAAATGCGACGTTACTTTTACGCCACATGTAATGGGTGGTTCATGTCTTGGATCATAGCGTGTCATAGGGTTTATGATGATATTGATTCTGAGTATTAATATCAGTGTTTCCCTACAATCACCGTATATTAAGCATCATTATTTCAGCATACTTGACTGTGGATTATTTGGGAATCTTTCTACTGATTTGTTTTATTAAAGACGATGTTGATGAATGCAGATGGATCTGTGTCAGGGGTTGTCAGACCCCCTCCCTCGGTGAACCTAGGTGACATGCTGATAGTGCTTCAGTAGATTACGGATGCCACTTACTGACCTACTGTAAATAAGGTAGGATAAAGAGAAGTAATTCGCATGACATCACTAATGTAGCTGTGAGCCTTACATAAGTCCGGTCTTTTGAACACAGGACACTAGCATGGATTCTACACTGGGACATATTCCATATGGTATAGTCTGGGCTGGCGCTCACCCTGCCAGGGGGTGAAGGTATTTGTTGGGGCTTTAAATGCATTATTCCGCAGGTCCAGTGTGTGGATACGTGCATGCTTTAGTGTGTGGTCCGGTGTGTATGATCCACCATGAAAATAACTATGAGGAAGCTTGGTTGGACGGACAAAGAGAGGAGATTGGGTGATCCAGGGATCGTGCCCTTCTACCAAAGTCTGATGGCTTGTCTCCCAGTAATCCCTTAATATTATTTGTTCCACTGAGCTACACATTGCGATGCCGAGGCCTGGTTGTTTAGTAAGTAAAATAGGGTCAGGTTGGGTGAGGGGGTGGGGTGGTGTGGGGGGGGGGGGGTAGTGGTTGTAGTGCAAAACCATTAAAATACAGTAATCCCTTGTTTATCGCGGTCAATTGGTTCCAGGCTTGACCATGATAAGTGAATTATTGTCATAGTTATGGCAAAGAAACACTTTTTTAACATTATTAGAGTATTTTAGACATGAAATAACACCATAATTGTCACATTTAGACTTATATTGTCCAATAATCCTATAGACAAAAGTAAGACATAATAAGAACTTTTAATAATAAGAAATTTTAGCCTTTGGACAGTTCTTTGTTATATAGATAGACTTTCTTTATTGTCATCGCACAATAACACAGCAGTGAAATTGCCAACGAAATGTTGTTGCCTGGATCCCGTATAAAAATAAAAAATAAAAAATAAAAAATAAAAAATAAAAAATAAAAAATAAAAAATAAAAAATAAAAAATAAAAAATAAAAAATAAAAAATAAAAAATAATGTGGAAAATAAATAGATGACATCAAATATGAACAATGTACAGCGTAAACAGTAATTTGTACAAATTACAATTACAATTGTTGTTTCTGTACATTGTTGCACAGTACTTCCTGCAGTGGTTATTGTCTAATTGATACTGATTACCGTAGAATACTACAGATGTTCAAAGTTATATTCATTCGCACAATACCGCTTCTCAACTCTATCTACTCTCGCTCTCTACTTAACTCTCCGTACTATATTATTCTACGTTGAATATGGCAACAGGTAACAGATACTTCAGCTTGAGTGTGCGACACCATATGGCCTCTACGTCAGTATTTTAGCAAAAGCGATGGGTGGGGACTCCGAAGCAGCGAGGTGATATCAGATTGCCTGTCTGCTTGTCTCCGTGTGTACACTGTACTAGTTTAGTTAAGCACACCGATAGTGATGACAATCAATTGGGACAGGAAGGAGTAGAGCAGGCTCGGACAACAATAGGCAGGGTATCTATTACCAGGCTATTGTTAGACATGCCTGTGCTATTATTATGGTACCGAGTGAGTCTAGTCCACCTGCTGCCAACCAGAATCAACAGCATCATGGAGAGATTTGTGTGTGTGTGTTTAAAGATGTAGCACGTGATGTTCTTATAACAGTAAAGGGTGAGGTTCAGAGAGACAAGTGTTTGTCCTGAGATGAAGTCACCGTGGACAATTCCCCCGCAAAGTTGTTATTTATCTCACAGGTTGTGTTAAAGGGGATTTAAAGTTAATTTGCTCCAGTTACAGCCCTCCCCAGGCACAAGCGGCAAGAAAACTAGGCTTTTGCTGTCTATGAGACTGGAAATAATCGGGTGATAGCAAGACTGGACAGAATTTGTGCTTGTGAAGTGATTTGATGCTTAAATGGTAGCCGGTTAGAGGAAAAGGCATTGAGCCGGAGTCGGCAGCCTCTGTCTGAATGTTGCACTTTGGGATCAGGGTAGCTCAGAGGGCAATGACCCTGGTGTTGATGACCCTTGTGGTGGACTAGTCCCAGAGGTGCTATACACCCATGAATGGGAGGAGGTGTGACATTAACATGGGACATTGTCAGTTGCCAAGAAAAAGTGCTGATCCCAGCTGGAATAAAATGTATCTGTCGGGATGAATAAAGGAGGCTGACAGAGAAGGAACACGGCCAAGCATTCACATGCAAAGGAGGACAAGTCCATGCAATCATGGTCAAAGCAAACAAGCAAGAGCATAAGCATTGGACGCTATACATAAAGCACAATTCTCATACATCGATAGGAAATGTAAACAGAAGACAATGTGGAGATGCCACTTATGATTGACATTTTTACTCTTCTGGGAAGCATTTCAACATTTCGTACCTTAAGTAATTCATTTCCTACTACTTATCCCGTGCAGGATCATGGGTGAGTCTTTTTTTGAGATGGCCGAGGGTGGAATTGAACTTGGGTTTCCTAGCTGTGAGGCATGCGCGCTATCCACTTTAAAGCCGTGCAGCCCCAAAACATTCATTGATTCATTCATTTTCTACCGCTTTTCCTCACAAGGGTCGCATGGGGGTGCTGGAGTTTATCCCAGCTGTCTTCGGGGGAGAGGCAGAATACACCCTGGACTGGTGGCCAGCCAATCACAAGGCACATATAGACAAACAACCATTCACACTCACATTCATACCTATGGACAATTTGGAGTTGCTAATTAACCTAGCATATTTTTGGAATGTGGGAGGAAACGGAGTACCCGGAGAAATGCAAACTCCACACAGAGATGGCCGAGGGTGGAATTGAACTCGGGTTGCCTAGCTGTGAGACATGCGCGCTATCCACTCGTTCGCCGTGCAGCCCCAAAACAAACAAACAAAAAAAAAAACAAACGCTAACCTATGCAGATGTATTTGATGTTGGTTTAACTGCAATCTAATTAGACATAGCGATTATTAGAATTTTAAGTTTGGGGAATTTTTCCACAAAACCTATAACATAACAAAACAAAACACATAACATAAAGCTGAAATATTGATACAAATAACTAATAATAACACAGAAGGTCCAGTCCAGGGTGCACCCCGCCTCTCCCTCTGGAGGCAGCTGGGATAGGCTCCAGCATGGTCGCGACCCTTGTGAGGATAAGCAGTATAGAAAATGGATGGATGGAACGCAGAAGGTTTTTCTTCAAAAATACACATTTTATCCAACTTGTTCCACCTATGGCAACATAATATCATTAACATAATAATCACAACATAATATCACTAACATAATAATCACAACATAATATCACTAACATAATAATCACAACATTATATCACTGTCACAACTTTAGTTGTACCACAGTGAATGCTTCTTCAAGAGTCTGATATTGATAGAAATGCTCATTTTTGTGCTCATTTTCGACCAAAATGCTGCTAAACTCCCATTCCCACCAGTGCTATTGTGTTATTATTATGATTAGTATTATTTTAAGGCTGTTTTCAGAAGTTGCTGGACCTGCCGAGGTGTCTGTGACACGTTGCTGACCTTGGCTCAGCTGTGGGGAAATGTGATGATTCACAACTCCAAGAGCTGTGGCATCAGTGTTTCTGTGAAGCAGCTGGTATGTACGCTGGGCGGAAGAGCGGCAGAACGATTACGCCCGCCAAAGTGGAAAATATTAGGAGTCATATTGCACTTACTTTCCAAGCCACACTGTGACTTTAGTGAGAATTGCGGAAATTTGCAGTACTTTTTTTGGACAGTTTGTTGTCATGATGAATGAAAATACATGAATGGAATTCACACACAAACTAAAATATGCATGTAACATTTTCCTCCGATAGTTGTTACTACCTATATCAACTAAGTTATCATTCCCGCGCTTGTGTACTGTACTCTGGTTACTGTGGTTTCCTCCCACAGTATGCACGTAGTATGTGTGTTAGGTCATTTGGAAACTCACCACAAGTCTGTGAATGAGCTCACCTTTGACCCTGAACTGGATAAGCGGTGTATACGTTGAATAACTGAAGCTAGATTGAGCTACAACCATAATAATAAACAAATTGTTAAATAAATACTCATCTAGGGGCTGCACGGCGGTCGAGTGGTTAGCGTGCAGATCTCACAGCTAGGAGACCCGGGTTCAATTCCACCCTCGGCCATCTCTGTGTGGAGTTTGCATGTTCTCCCCGTGCATGCGTGGGTTTTCTCCGGGTACTCCGGTTTCCTCCCACATTCCAAAAACATGCTAGGTTAATTGGAGACTCCAAATTGTCCATAGGTATGAATGTGAGTGTGAATGGTTGTTTGTCTACATGTGCCCTGTGATTGGCTGGCGACCAGTCCAGGGTGTACCCCGCCTCTCAACCCTCGTGAGGAAAATTTATAAATTTTAAAAAATGGAAAATACTGCATCTGCATAGGTATGAGGGTACTCTGGCTTTTCTCCACTGACCAAAAACATCTATAGTACATACTATAGTATGTAGACCCTGTGTAATTGGGGGGTCTATAGGTCTATAGGATGCATCTCCACATAGGCTTCAGAGGATTAGTGTCATTGAGAATTGATGGATGGATGGATGGATTGTCTCACTTTGGGTATACATACAGGAAGAATGATGTGTGTTCCCCAAAAAGCCTGCAGTGTAGTGACTACTGTGAAATGTGTATGCATCATGTGTGTCCACTAGAGGGCAGTGTAGCATCAGTAGTCAACTGAACCATGGCTGAATGCAAACATCAGAACCTCAAAATAACAGATTCATTTTATAGTTTTCTGATATTTTCATTTTTTTTCCTATATTGTTACAAAAAACTTAAGACACTGTAAATCCGAATGCTCAAAATAATTAATTGGTTTTTGACTTAAAATTTTCTTAAAAGTTCTACTTATAAATGTTGATAGCCAGTTGCATTATCTGTCTTTTCAGTTTATTTAACTTGTAATTTTTGATTAATATGAACTTTTTGCAGATTTGTGTAACCTACTTAAAATAATTAACTCATAGTTACTTATAAAAAAAAGTATCTCTTAAACATGAATAAATCAAACCAAGAATTAATTACGAATAAATCCATTGCATCAGATATATTTGTACTGTGTATGTTACACATGCACACCTTCTTCCTATGGAAAGAGTTTAAATGACAAATTTCCATTTTTTTACCATTTTGTTACAAAAAAAAACAAACTTTCTTTTAAAAAAAACAAATAACAACTTTGTTATTGTTAGATATTAGCGTCAACATTCTTTGCATTTTGACTTTTTGCTCTATTTTTCCTCGTGTTTTTTAAAATTTTATGGTTTAATTTTCCAGTGTGCCACAGGCCGCAGTTTGTGTACTTTCTCTTTATACCTCAAAGTAATTATATCAAGAATATTGTGAGTTTGTCAATATCTTATGTCATCTAAATGATCCCTCACATAAAAATATCTGTACACTACGATTGACTTAGACAGAGTTAGCTGGGATAGCCTCCAGCATACCCCGCAACCTTAGTGAAGATAAGCAACATGGAACATATATGGATAAAAATATCTGACAAAAAGTCCTATTTAGGTATGAATATTTCTTATTTTGTTGTGTCATGTTTCACAGGAGACAGTGGAAATGTAACATGTCAGTTTAGTGATGCCGTGTTCAGCAGGCAGAGTACCGACTACGTCACTTGTGACATTTTACACTCATTCATTTTCCTGCCCCGTGTCAAACAATACGCTACACACACACACACAGCTGTACACTCACACACTGTACAGACGCACAAAACCCACGTGGGATCATGCAGGGCTCACAGAGACTCATACATAGAAGACGAGCCTCACACTTTGTGAGTGGCGACCATGTTGGCACCATCAGATAAATATGAAGCTGGTATTGCAACCACAGAGACTGGGATGATGGGATCATAAAGAGAAATATTACAGAAGACACAATATGGACTGGCTCATCGGGAAACAGAGCGGCGAGACCGAGGGGTACGGAGAACTATATCTGTTCTTGTGTGTTTGATAGAATCCGTACCTGGACTTAAGTGTTTATTTGCTTTACTAAGTGGGCTAATTTCTTACGATACTGCTTATAAACAATTATATATGAATTATAGTAGTTTTAAACACAATACATGCATGGTCAACATAAGCTACTAGCAATTATATGACATATTATGATTAAATAATGAGAAGCAAACATTAATAACTAACAAAGAAACTAAATATGGATTATTATCTGGTAAGCTGTTATTGTTATTGAAAGTTATATCATATTCATGAAGTTGTGACACAATAATAACCAATTTATAAACATGTTTTTAGTATGTGATTAATGTAAGATGGCCTGTGACGTTAAGTTGCTATTGTATGCTGCCGGAGTTGTAAGCGATCCGTGTTGTTTTTAGCTGCCACTTTTAGTACACATGAGTACACGTTTTTACTTTCCTGGAACTATTATGTTGGAAAGGGGAACAGGGACTTCAAGCTACTCTACGTGTGTTATGGATTGAGTGTCCCATGGTGGTATAGCCCAAAGACAGCTGGGATAGGCTCCAGCATACCAGCAGATGTCATTTGTTTCTTGTTATTGGTTGTTTTTGTAAGCCTCAGGAGGGGGCGTGTCTTTATTCATTCATTCATTTTCTACCGCTTATCCTCACGAGGGTCGCGGTTGTTGCTGGAGCCTATCCCAGCTGTCATCGGGTGAGAGGCGGGGTACACCCTGGACTGGTGGCCAGCCAATCACAGGGCACATATAGACAAACAACCATTCACACTCACATTCATACCTATGGACAATTTGGAGTCGCTAATTAACCTAGCATGTTTTTGGAATGTGGGAGGAAACCGGAGTACCCGGAGAAAACCCACGCATGCACGGGGGGAACATGCAAACTCCACACAGAGATGGCCGAGGGTGGGGAAAGACAAAATAAGAAGCCAAAAAGTTACCACTTCCACACAAAATGGGAGGAGAACTGTTTTTGGAATGTGGGAGGAAACCGGAGTACCTGGAAAAACCCCACAAAAACTCCACACAGAGATGGCCGAAGGTGGGATTGAACTCGGGTCTCCTAGCTATGAGGCCTGCGTGCTAACCACTGGAGTGTCTTTACTTGTACTTCAATTATGCTGGTGCCAGCAACTCATACAGTGGTTTGTACATATAAATGAATACTTATTGCAGGTTCTCAAGAGTATTAAAAAAAAAAAAATCTCAGAAGAAGTGGGACAGAAAAGAGAAAACAATTGGATGCTTTGTGGAGCTAAACCTACCATAAAATTATGAATTGGGCGTATATTTAATAAAGGAGTAAACCTACACAATCATTGACACATCATTGCTACCTTCATGGTTATGCTGCACTGTAAACCCAAATGTTTAAAGTACTTAAATAAATGAAGTTATGCGTACTCAAAGTTCTTAAAAAAGTTCTAATAACTTAAATATGTCAAGTTTATTTAACATGTTGTTCCATTTTGAGTACTTTTAACTGTTTTGATTAAATTGAACTATGGCTATATTAGGTAAGATTAACTTAAAAACATAGTTCACATACAACTTAAGACACTGTAAATCCGAATACTCAAAATAATTAATTAGCATAAGTACAGTTGACTTAAATTTTTCTTAAAAGTTATAAAATTATAAATGTTGATAGCCAGTTGCATTATCTGTTTTTTTCAGTTTATTTAACTTTTTGATTAATATGAACTTTTTTGCAGATTTGTGTAACCTACTTAAAATAATTAACTCATAGTTACTTATATAAAAAGGTATCTATTAAAGATTAATAAATCAAACCAAGAATTAATTAAGAATAAATCAGATATATTTGTACTGTGTAGGTTACCTTCTTCCTATGGAAAGAGTTGAAATGACAACAAACATTAAAGAATGGAGAATGTATGGCAGAGAGAACATGAAAAAGAAAGCAAGGGAA
Organism: Doryrhamphus excisus; assembly: GCF_030265055.1. Classification (NCBI taxonomy): domain Eukaryota; kingdom Metazoa; phylum Chordata; class Actinopteri; order Syngnathiformes; family Syngnathidae; genus Doryrhamphus; species Doryrhamphus excisus. The sequence goes on from NC_080482.1 coordinate 4,751,475, forward strand.
GACACCATTTCTCTTTTCACCCCAAAATTAAAATAAAAAAATAAATACAAAAATTAAAAATTTAAAAATTGGAGTTTATGAATGCAAAACATATGTTTTTTTGAGTTCTGCTAACTTATTTGGGTTTACAGTGTGACTAATCCATCATCATTATCATATTATCACGCTATAATAGTAGTATATTATACTATATTATATTCTAATAATAGCTATTTTTGAAGCTGAATATCACTTTACGTTTTCTATATTTTGTTTCTTGTGTTTCCCTTCATCTGTTTGTGTTGTTACTGCCCTGAGTTGTGCATCTTTTTTTTTTTCTTCATTTGTTTACATTGTAGGATCAAAGAAGAACCAAAGCCTCAGTCAGCACAGTAAGTAAACTACATTACCCAGAGTGCTCTAGGCTTTGACACTTCTCGTCATCTGGTGCTGTAATGCTTCATGTGGCGCTCTATTCTTTTTTTTTTTCTGAGGAAAGAAATGTCGCTAAAGTCCTGGAATGCAGCCGCTGTAGTAGGACGGCTCGACTTTGTCATCGTGCTATGCGGATGACTTCCATGACGTTAATGACAATGGCTTTTCCTTTCTGATGACTTTTATTATTAAACGCAAAATCCTCCCATCTTTCCCTATATGTCTGTGGCTGTTATTTCTTACCTAGTGTGTTGTTTATGCCTGGACCAGCTTACGCAGCCTTGAAATACAATCACTGTCCTAGATGCAGTTGTGCTATACTTTACTGTACCGTGGATGTACCTTAACCCAATCTGTGTACTTGTTAGGCAAACCTGACCCTAATGTATAGTGGCTCTCCTTTCCTCAGCTGAGTATTTAGTGCTGCCTCATTTCCATTGGCTGTTCAGCTTTCTTGCTTCCTCTTTCTATTTCTTTCCCACTGGTTTTTAATGTCGCAGTATTTGCTTCTCCGCCATGTCTCGGCCTTCTCTCTATGCTCTGGTTGTAGTGAATGTGTCCAAGTATATATTTCAAATCCCTCTCAGGATATATATTGTATTGATGACATGATAACTGGCTACAATGTACCAGTCACGCTTATATTTGCTTATTTGAACAGGTGGTTTCCCTTTAGTGGGATTACAGAGCTGGTAAATAATGTTCTTCAGCCACAGCAAAAGTCCCAAAATGACAAGGAGCCCGAACCAGACGCGTAAGTAGTAGATCAGACTCAGTTGGATCTGTTTGCCAGCAGTTACAAATACACAGCAATGACCTCGGCAGCTGAGTGTACAGTAGAGTATAATTGTATGTGTGTGTGTGTGATTGCAGTGATACTGTATATAATCCATTACAAATCATACTATGTTTTAGAGTTTTAAACAAATTTACAACAGATCTGATAACTTCCGTTCTTAGCTCTATGTGTGCAGTTTAATTGTTCCACCATCCTTCCTCACGCATACATACTTACTTACTCTTACATACATTTGACTTACTTATTCCATATTGCTTATAAAAAGCCTTAATATTGCTCAACATCCCGCTTTGGAGATGCAACTGTAATGAATCACTTTTCAGTTCACTATGAAGCCACTTGTGTGCATCCTGTTGTGTAAGAAAAAGACTTTAAGTTAGTTTGTCTCCCTCTTGTGGAGCCAAACTGAAAAAACAATTACAGCATTGAAAATACTGCAAGCTCATTTACCAAAATTCACTTTGATTATATCATATATATTATATATTAAACTCACAACGTCCTGCAATTATGCAATAATAATATGACTCATGTTATAAAATATAGTAGCAATTTTTTTACTAAGGCGTTTGACACAATTCCTCAAAGTACAGCGTGAGATTTATTCATTTAACATGGTATCAGAATGATTTCTTTATGTATATTTACATGTCATAAAAATAATGAAGCTAAAATTAGCACTAAAGTCAGATTAAACTTTATGAGAGCTGTTTAATTAATTTAGCATGATTTGAGCAGAGAACCAAACAAGAAACACCAACAAAATATAGATGCTTTCTCCAAGGAACCAAGAGAGACCAAAGTGAATGTTCATATCATAATAACCTGACCTTGACTTTCACTGCGTCAACAATTGTTCAATAATCAATTATATTCAAAGAGAGAATGCTCTTTTGCCTTTGCCATCAAGAGGTCATAAAATTTTGATGAGCTGATGAACAGCCTATTTCACTTTGAAGGGGACCTATTGTCCTTTTTCCCACTTTTCTGACCTAAATATTGTTAGAATCTTTTATTTTATTTTAATCTTTTATTAAACTATGCCAAAGTTTCAGAAATTGAGAATTTGCACATGTGGAAGTCAGCCTGGAAAGAAGTTTGGGATGGCTCTGATCGCTCGGTTTAAATGCTCTTTTTTTTTTTTTAGGGGTGCTCCGATCGATCAGCCACAGAACACTATCGACTGATATCAGTGGCAAAAGGACGGTATCGACATCAGCCGATACTTGCTTTAAAACGTCGATCCCCTCCGCCGACTTTGTTTGGCTTGAAATAAGCTAGGAAAAGTAGCTTTTGGCCATTTTCATTTTGTAAAAGTAGCTACCTCTAATATAGCCAGTAGTGCATTTAAACATTTATACTGCATGTATGTAATCGGTATTGGTATCAGCCGATTTCACTCATGGATTATCAGGATCGGTAATCGGTAAATCCATGAAAACGCAGCACAAAGAGGTGCAGAGTCTGGAAGATCCAGAGAGCTTTACAGTGTATGTGCGGGTTATTGTGTGTAGCTGCTCTATAGGAGTCCACAGCTCAATACAAAGGGACAAAAATTAGCTTAATAGGTCCCCTTTAATGCTTGTTAAAATAAATAAATTGGTTACTTTGTTTATTTTTTGTCTCACAATTGTTTCATATTTGTCCCATTTATGTTTATTTATGAATTGTTTTACATTTTGAATCTCTGCTTAGAACGTAATAGTGTAAAATGGAAATTCTTAAAATTTTTCAATCGGTATTTTGATCACAGTGGGACATCTGACGCGCTTTTATAACTAAATTCTGACCTTAACGCATCAACAGCAGTACAGTTGCAACACCATGTATACTGTATGTATGTCCAACTCACACAACTCACAGATGCATTCAGGGACCTGCCAACCATGACTACATTTTACGAGTATCGTAGCTCCTGCCTCTCCATGATAAGTTCCATTGACTACAAGAACAGGTCTGCTTTATGTGTACTTCACCCTGGCTGTGGATACTTTGAGTCTGCCATATGTCCAAAAGAGAGGATCATGTAACTGGCAGCGTGTCATTTCGGGGGCAAATCCCAGACGTAACAGAGCGTGGATACTGATGCAAGCACGGGATGCTACAATGAAGAGTGTATGATTACTGATCGGCAGTTTCACCTACATCTGACCGAGTTTGACTCAATAGGGAGAACCTCAAAGATGGACACGGTGGACCGACTTCCTGCTGCCACTTTATCACAATAGATACTTCAATATAGTACAGTGGTGAAGTTAGAATAAAACATGTTTATTCGTTGTAGTCGTATTTGACAGTGGCCCTTGCTTCACAGTGTTCCCCTTGAGTGAGATTTAGTGAGATCTGTCCAACACTGATCTCTTCTTGGTTATCACACTTCTAATTCCTGGGTGCAACAAGAGACACACTCGTGTTTTGATGCCACATGCACTCTAACAATAGCGTCCGCACGTGCACACGGTTCGTCGGGTAGTGTCACATTGTGATTCAGATTTTCACTCACTGGTCGAGTGGTTAGCGCGCAGGCCACACACCTAGGAGACCCGGGTTCGATTCCCCTCTGTGTGGAGTTTGAATGTTCTTTGGGTGCTACCCACATTCCAAAAAAGGTTAATTGGCGACTTTGATTGCTCTGTGATTGGCTGGCGACCAGTCCTCATGCTGGAAGATAGCTGGGATAGGCTCCAGCATGCCCGCGACCCTCATGAGGATAAGCGGTATAGAAAATGAATGGACGGCTTATTCTGTGTAATTATACATTATCTACTATATTGGGTAATACGAGTGCAATGGTGACTATAGGGATGCTATTTCATGTCTAGAAGGCTCTAATAAAGTTAAAAGCCGTATTTAGAAGGGTGCAAAAAGGTTATCTCTGCTCTACCTATTAAAAATTCCATTTATGAATAAGGAATCCTACTTTTCAGGAATTCACTTATCACAGTCACCTCTTAACCGCGATAAACGAGGCTTACTGTAGGCTCCAAAGCACTAGCCGAGAGTAAAGGAAGCACGTTTAGCTCAAACACAGAGCTGTATGTGGTAAAAGGATAGTGCTCCTTTAATAATTCACAAGCACTAATGAATGTTGCAGGGGATATGTGGGCGAAACCAATTCTAATCGCCATATTATGAAGTCAGCCCAGTGTTTAGTTTCTAAGGAGACGCTCAATTGACATGTGTCATACAAAATGCATGCGAAGAGTCCATGTGTTTTCAGTAGGCTGTAAGGATGTGTCAAGAGTTCAGGCTCTTCTGCAAAAGATCACACGCTGCAGTATGCAGCAGTAGGAGGCCATCTATAGGACATCTAGTGATGTGCTATCAATCGAGTGACTGTACTATGAATTTACTATGGCCTTACTATGAATGTCTTATTGGGGTATTTTCAACATCAAACCATTGAACTTGGAACTAGGAGTACACTTTCACAAATTATTTTTATTTTGGAAAACCTCATGAAAAAAAAACATATATCATTTTAATCATGTCTTATGATGCAGAATAGACATAGTGTAACTTAACATAACCACTTCTCGGAGTCTGGTCAATTTCCTGGCAAAAGCTAATGATAATAAGGTCCTTTGTCATTGAAAAAATACAAAACCTTACATCAGGTAGATATTTAAGTTGGCCACCGTGTTCACAGTATAAAGTATATATTTTTTGCTGCGTACCATAGATAGATAGATAGATAGATAGATACTTCCCTTATTGTCATTGCACAATAACACAGCAGTGAAATTGCCAAAGAAATGTCATTGCCTGGCTCCCGTATCATAAATAATAATAATAATAATGTGGAGAATAAATAGATTACATCAAATATGAACAACAATGTACAGCGTAAACAGTAAATTGTACATATAATTAAAATAATTTTGAATAAATACTAATAATTTAAAGTTGTGTGTGTGGGCAGGTAGAGGGGCTTATTTGGCATTATGGTTTTTGGCATATGATCCAATCCAATCCACTTTATTTATATAGCACATTTTATAAACAATGTTTCCAAAGTGCTGTACAGACTTATAAAACCTGTTATTAATAAGTAAAAGTTCAAATTCAATTCAGTCAGAACTTAAAAATGTAATAAAAACAAAGACAAAGGCCCCAACCATAGGAATAACTACTTTTAATTGTATTATTTTGAAGGTGACCCCCCCCCGGACATCCCTTGGAGACCACGACGACATGAGCTCTTACCTATTTAACTTCAGGAACCTACCTTGCCATGATGTCACTTTTCAACCATCATTAGTCCTGCTTAACATGCATCTATCTCCCTACAGGAAGTTGCACCAGCAGTTTGAGTCATACAAGGACCAGGTCAAGAAGATGGGGGACGAGACAAAGCAGGCTCAGGAACAGAAGAGCGAAGCCCCAACCTGCGGGATATGCCACAAAACCAAATTTGCCGACGGCTGTGGCCACCTCTGTTCATATTGCCAAACGAAATTCTGTGCTCGGTGCGGAGGACGAGTGTCTCTGCGGTCAAATAAGGTAATGCTGGCTTGCATGCTTGGAACTCTCCGTTTATAAAGGACACACATACAGATGTCCTGTCCTCGGGCACATTTCTCCCTGCGCTACACAGTGGACTCATAATCTGGGAGTGGAGCCAATGATGTCTCTCACAGGAACTCCTGTTTTTCAGTATTTTGCCATCTACTAAACATATAGTATATTTCTGCTCTCATTCTGTTTACTATTCAGGTGAACAGCTTGTTTATATACACCTATTTTTATCATCATGGTCACTTGAACTACAGTTGTTCATTTTCACCACTGGAGGGAACTATTCCCTCTCATTTTTCCGACCAAGGAATTTCAAGTGCTCCAGTTTACAAAAAAAGTCTTAGACCGCTTTAATATTAATCACAAGCTTAAATGTTTCTATGCAATCCCATCCAATCATTTGCTACTAGTACTATGTGATGGTACTGTCAGGACCTATTAATGCCACTCACAATCTTCCCTTTCTTCCCCCCTTTTATTATTTTATTTCTGTGCTGCATTCCTGCTTTCATGGAATTGCAACAGGAGGACAAAGTGGTTAGCAACATTTTTTTTGTTTTTTTTTACATTCACTCAATGTGTCCTAAGCGTTGTTGTGAAATGTACACATGCACATACAGCAGCCCAAAATGATTTAAAACCAACATGAATGATAATGGAAGAGCAGCCCCATTGGAACACTATTGTTAATATTAAGGCATATCAAAGGTGATTATTACGGAAAAATAAATAACAAGCATAGCTAGTACTTAAGTTATGTCGGCCTGATGTTTTTTTTTGCTACTACTTTGACTACCATGTTGAACTCTTCACTTGGAATAATATTTGGAGATCTGGCAAATGGCCTTTGGGAAGTGTCCCTTAGTAAATAATGGTGATGTCATCGCTCACTAAGTAGTGCGGTGGCCTTGTTGCCCTCAACGTCAACCTTCATTGCACACCGTTTGGATGGTAGCGTTAAATATTCATGTGCAATTGGACAAAATAGAATCTCATGAATGAGTAGATGTAGACGGAAATAACTACAACCGACTACTACCACTGTGAACCACAATTATATGTGTCGTATATTATATGTACCATATGATCATTAATATAGAATATGCTGCCTTAGCATCGCTAGTCTGGTGTGTCAGTGACAGAAGCGGCTAGTCTATGTCTGGAGGAGCAGGTAGCAAAGCTATTATTGCACTCTGAAATTAACTGAGCAACCAGCTAGTTAATCGCAGTTGCGATTAAATCAACTCTTTAAGACACTACATGTGCTTTTTGCATCTTCAATGTTTATGCTACTTTACTTCTGGTCATTGCGATTGGCTGGTGATCAGTCTATGGTGTACCCCACCTCTTTGCCAGCTGGGATAGGCTCCAGCATATCTGTGACCCCAGTGAGGACAAGTTTGGAAAATGGATGGTTAGTGTTCTTAGACCAGATTGCCTTGTGGGCTGCACAGTGACTGAGTGGTTAGCACGCAGGCCATACAGCTAGGAAACCCAAGTTCAATTCCGCCCTCGACCATCGCTGTGAGGATTTTGCATGTTCTCCCCGTGCATGCGTGGTTTTTCTCCGGGTACTCCGGTTTCCTCCCACATTCCAAAAACATGCTAGGTTAATTAGCGACTCCAAATTGTCCATAGGTATGAATGTGAGTGTGAATGGTTGTTTGTCTATATGTGCCCTGTGATTGGCTGGGCACCAGTCCAGGGTGTACCCCACCTCTCGGACGAAGATAGCTAGGATAGGCTCCAGCACCCCTGCGACTCTTGTGAGGATAAGCGGTAGAAAATGAATGAATGAATGAATAAATTCCCCCTTTTTTTTGTTTACAAATTTGTCCATTACGGCTTTTTAAACAATTTTAAGAATCACAGAAATGCTTTGAAAGTGGTTGAATTTGGAAGGTTGAAATTTTTTTTTTCAATATCCATATTGTGCTACACGGTTGAGTCCAGAAAATCAATTACTGATTCTGAGGATTTTATTTCAAAGTGTCTGGTGTTGAGAGCCTATATTGTATATGGCACACAATATATCAATAATTTGGATAAACAACATAGCCTCTGTCATGGAGTCACATTTTTGGTGGTCTGTACTTGTCAATATTAGTGAAAAATGAATTAAATATGCAGAAGAAAAGGATTGTGCGTCTGTCATAAATGATTGTCAGCTGTCCTGATTGATGTGTAGGAGAAAATAATACTAATATGATTATTTTTATTACTTTCTGTGACCGCAGCATCATTCCTGTAAGTTCACATCATGATTTAGTCCATGACTTCATCCTGCTGCAGTTACAGTATGACGACAAATGCACGATGATGACAGTGCCAACAAGAGTGGGCACAGCACACAGGAAATGACAAAGTGTCCTTAACGACAACACATAAATATTTCTGCTCTAGATTTGGCGCTGCTGCGTGTGTCTCCGTCTTATTATTGGACCGAGGGAGCTGTCGCATAGAAATGAAGCTCGCTGATGTAAAAGGCAGTCTGACCGTGTCGTGGATGAACTAATGCAGTGGTGGTGGGATGCTTAACCTCATTTGTCAGGTTGTCGCTTGATTTGCATGTATCTCCTCGAGCTTCTAACAGTCCGCTTGCATCGGCTGGAAGGATTTCAAACTGAAAAATCAGTCATTTCCCTCAACGACCTTCCATATTTGGATTCTGCTATTGCATGATAGAAACTAGGGCAGAGACTGCGTTTTTTGTTGGTGGGATCGGAGCGGATGTGGACAGTGAAGTCTTCGGTATAACCTTCACGGTGTTCCCGGCAGCTGTTGTCTGAACTTGGAGCTGTCTGTGGTGCTGAAGGTCGGATGGTCGCTTTAGTTGTTAGGAGAGCTGCAGACAGCCGTCACCGTCTTGTGGAGTGACTGAACTGTTTTCTCAGCGGTGCCATGGGTAAGCCGAATTGTCCAATCTCTCTTAATATGTTGTGTTCTGAAATCGATGCATCGCACGGCTGCGTGTACCTTTTTGAAAACAGTTTATGATTTATCTTTTATCATGCTTGAAACTCTCACTATGTGCAGACAGCAAAGCCTGACCATGAAAATGAATGTGTGTGTGTCTAAGCCGCATATTCACCAATAAACGTACAATATATTTGCAGATTTATTCTAGTATTTTCCCTCTCTGTTCCCATGTCTCTGAGCTTCAAACAGGGAACATAAATATTTATGAAGTCTATTATTATTGCTGGCGCACACACTAAAATTAGAAGCTCATTAAAATGTAATTCACCACGTGCAGCCAGTATTGGAGCATGTGAATGTAGCAGCTTGCCTTATTTTCGTCATCCGCACATGCAGTGAATCACAACTAAAATGTCATGTAATTTGTTGTGCGCTTGAAAGTGGCCCGAAAGCCTTGTGACAGTGGAGCAACAACAACAATAAAAAAAACAGTATAGATATAATCTGTACAATGTTGCTACTTTAAATTCATCATTCATCGACTTACCATGCACTGTTAAATGACTGCAGTCCCACCGACTGTGGCGATATATATATTTTTTTTCTATAGTGAATTAGCTACTATCCTTACTAATGACTGCAGCTTCATCTGGACCTGATCCAGTCGCGGATGTTCCGAGGAAGGCTCCACTCCCTGAACAATTAGTCTTTAATGAGTAGTTCACCTCACCTTAGTCCAGGTGAAGGAGAGATATAAGCAAGGCAATATGATCTCGATGACAGCTCATTTGCTGCCCCATCAATATTGCAGCACGTCCCATCTCACAGTTCTTTGTCGTTTATGATTGTTATTATTTCGCATAAGTTTGTAATAGAGTGGAGTGAAAACTGCATACACATAACTGGTCTGTCCTTCATCTTAGCTAGTATTGCTTTATTTGTTCTTGACATACATATACCACACATATACTGTACATATACAGTATCTCATACGTATATGGCTGATATGACCTATCACAACCTGAACCACAGCAAAGGCAAAAAGTCATTATTTAATGCGTCTTTGTGCATCAGTAAATCCCTCATAGCTCATTTAGTCGGGTATACTGTACATATTGTAGCGGTTGGTACGTGCGGTAGTGCTTGGTTTTTAGCTTTCTATTTTTAGCTGCAGGTTCAATGACTATGAAATGTGCAAACACAAGGAGAAATGGCCCTGCCTGAGGGCTGCAGCCCCCAACCCCCCCTTCCTGCACTCAACTGTGAAGAGTTAAGATGAAGGGAAGTGTGTGTGCATGTGTGTCTATATACAGTCAGATCCATTAGTATTGGGGCAGTGATGTCATTTCCATATGTTTGCTTCCATGCACATCCACAATGCACATGGAACAATGTGACTGGCTTTTAATATTCATTCCATACATTGTTTATAGCATTTAGGGAGTTAAAGCAATTCTATTTTTCTTCTTATGTTACTAGTGCGTTGCGCTGACCTTCTCTGTTCACATTAATGATTGATTATGAACATGAATAGTCGCAACTAAATTTAAGAAATACATTTTCAGAAGTAAATACAGGCTATTTTTTAATAATGTAAACTATATTTCAGTAATGGAGCTAATCATTTATTGAATTTACTTCAACATTCCTCTTTATGAAAGCATCAATACTACTGCCATTCATTCATTCATTGTCCTCATTAGTGTCACAGGTCTGTCAAACCGAAATCCATCAAACTGTTCAATCAGATAAACAACCATTTAAACTCCCATTCATACCTATGGGCGGCCCCCTGTTGTCACCCATTACTTCTAATTAGAGGTCGCTGATGATCTCGTGGTTGCCTGACTTCTGTTCAGTCCCCACCCACTGACAATGTCAATTGGTTGTCTGGATCTACAGTATATGTGAACTGGGACAAAAAGATGCACCTGGACTTTTCAGTTAAGACTGATCCCACATTAAGAGTCTATTCTGGAGCAGCATGTACCATTCACCAGCAGAGACTGTTGGGATGGATTGTGGGCCACAATGCACAGCTCCTGGTCTGTGTCCATAACAGTAATAATGACAATGTCGCTGTAGCTTGGTTAATATGCTGGTCACATTATGTAAATGCATTGCTGGCATTTTTTGGAGGTTTTTTTTTTTTTTCATAAGGCTTTATAGGCAGAATAGTTGCATCCCATTATGTGCGTTCTTAAATTCCTTTATTTAGCTGTTTTTATATCTTTAGAATACAAGAAAAAGAGAGACGTGGATGATGGACAAAATTTTTAAAAAGTGCACTTTTCCTTTAAAACACTGCGTGAGTACAACTTTGTTCTTAATGTACTTTTTTTTAATAATCATAAAACATCCTTTCTTGTTAGCATCCTCTTAGTTAGCTCAGCAGTGACCCTCAAAATGTGAACCAAAACACGTTTTTATACTTTTACAATTATTGTTTTACATAATAAAAAATTCTAAATGGATGTTAATGATGAACGAAAGGGCTAAATTAATAACCATCGCCTTCCTCTTTAAATCAAGGATCAAGTCGCCAAAAGTAAAAGTAACCTGAATTTATATGTAGTTCACATTGTTTTCTACATGTATGAAACCATAAAAATGTATTTTGTTTGGACATGTTTGGCTTTTTGGAAAGGATTAATTGGATTTCCATTATGGGAAAAGTTGCTTTGGTTAACATCCATTTTGGAGGAATGAATTAATGACACTAACCAAGGTTCCACTGTATCTGAATGTAGGTGGTGTGTCAGTATTGTTTTTTTTTTATACTTTTACAATTATAGTTTTACATAATAAAACAATTCTAAATGGATGTTAATGATGAACAAAAGGGATAAATCATCCACCATCGCTTTCTTGTTTCCAGGAAGAATCAAGGATCAAGTCGCCAAAAGTAAAAGTAACCTGAAAAGTTCATCATTTATATACATTTCACTTTGTTTTCTACATTTGTTTGGACATGTTTGGTTTTCTGGAAAGGATTAATTGGATTTCCATTATGGTAAAAGTTGATTTGGTTAACATCCATTTTGGTGGGATGAATTAATGGCACTAACCAAGGTTCTACTGTATCTGAATATGGTTGACGTGTCAGTATTGCAATGGCTGAAAAAAAATGTAATCATTCTAACACATTAAAATAATTATTTTCTTAGACAGATGACCTCATTCCAGTTAATGTTCTCGCTTATTCTGCTCAGTTTCAACGTGTTTTGCAAAAATTGAAACAGTTGTTCAGCAGAAATGGAAAACCGGGCCCACTTTCTTGTGGGTCTTAGCCAATGACTAACGTTTGACGGAAGAGCTCTCTCATGACCCCGGTTAAAGAGACATTCATGGCCTCACTGACTACACTCCACTGGGACGCATAAAGCACAATTTGTAGCCTCTCCGCTTCCATTGTGTGTCAGTACAGTTATCGGCCATCTGTAACATTGATAGCTGGACATAAATGCCTCATGTGTCAATATCACAGAGGCTGCTACATCATGCCTGCGAGTGTGCAAGTGGCTGACTTTAGAATATGGAATAGTTCATCATTATAGATGGCAGCCACACCCTTTACAGTATGTGTCAGCTTGAAGTAAGGACGCATTCTTCCTTTGCTTGCAACTCTCTCTTCGCCTTCTCGCCTTCGTCCAATCAGTTCTTAAATCTAACCGATTCATCCTAATTGTCAATTTCCAATTTTAAAAAGCTTTTTCATATTAAGTGAGTGTCTCTGACCAATCAGAAACGACCGCTTGTTAATGTCACAACAGAGATCTGTAGCGCTGCTGTGTCAGCTAGAAATATTGGGACATTTAGTACAGTACATTATTACATTACACAGATACAGTATCCTACCTGCTCTGCTGCCAAGTCCGTGTCCGATGACGTTATTTTAAGAGGATGAATTACTTTGTGTTGTGTTTCACACTCAATTGTTGTTGAGGAGAGGGTACATTTGAGTAGAATGTGGCTACAAAGGTAACATATGAACTAATTACATACAATGTCGTATTGTACGCTAACTGTACTGTTCCACTGTATTATGGTAATGGTTTTATTTCATTTAAACATGCATCAGATTACAATTGAATGCATCACATAATCAGTTCACAGTTCCACATGTCCAAAAGGAGTAGGAAGAAGCAAAGCGTATTAAATCCTACCCCTCCATCTGGTACTTTTACAATCAGTAACTGTTACATTTGTTCACTTCCTGCTTTCCTAATATAGTTTAAGTTTATTTTTATTTATTTTTAATTTATTTATTTATTATATAATTTTGTAATTAATAATCATTAATATTAAATATTATAAAATATTATAAAATAAAAATATTATAAAGTTAATTAATTTTAAAATTATTATATTTGATAAATTTTGTTTTTGGAGGTGATATGACCATACAATGACATAATGGGTACCATAGTAACTGTCATTATAGTGACATGTATAGCACATCATGACTGGTTCAAAACTCTTCATCCTGTGAAATGTGAAATAACTTGGCATTTGTTCACTTCCTGCTTTCCTAATATAGTTTAAGGTTTTTTTTTTTCATTTTTTGGTCCTGTACTGAAGTACAAGGTGATATGACCATACAATGACATAATGGGTACCCATAGTAAGTGTCAATATAGTGATATGTATAGCACATCATGACTGGTTCAAGACTCTTCATCCTTGCAAACATCAACTGCTTGTATTGTTTCTGCTTGTTATTAGGTTTTTACTTTTAATGAACGTAGCTGGTGTCACCCAATGAGCTAAAACTGATAAAATCCTCACAGATGAGTCCATTTGTGTTTGATTCAAGAGCGCTTTGATAGCAGGAGAGGAAACATTTTAAGTCCTGTTCTTACCAACTGCAGTAATGCACTGACTCAGCACAGAGACTTTTAAGGCCGGGAGTTTGGTTGCCAGGGAGGGGGCGCTAAAGGTGTTGGCTCGTCTGTCGGCCTGTTGGCCTGTCGATAATTTGGCAAGTTCCTCATCTACACAGACACGCTTCAAAATAAGTGAATGTGCTGGATGTTAATGGGCCAGATGTGGTCACCGGGACCAGACCAGTGTGTCATTCTGTCACTTTACACTGTACCAGGAGGTATTGACCTTTCCTGTGAGTGCTTGTGTGTGTGTGTGTGTGTGTGTGTGTGTGTGTGTGTGTGTGTGCATAGTGATCAGGGCTGCTGTCTGTTCCTGAATTTATGAGGCCAATGTGGTGAGCTGGCTGCTGCGGCTGCAGAGTAGAGCAGATAAAAGCACGACTTCACAGAGCAGTAAAAACCTCCATCTCTCCGGTCCTTGGAGCGCTTAACAAAAGGAACATGCTGCTTCTCTTTTTTTCCGACTTTTTTGTTGTACTAAAGATCATTAACTGAGATTGCCTTACATGCCACCTCTACATACTGTTCCCTCATTAAAGGAAAACGGGCCCCTTTTTTTGGAATTTTGTCCATTTTCCACAATCCTTATACGAGAAATTAATTTTCTGTGTAGTCTAAAGATATACAAAGAGATAAAAAGAGACAGCTCATAGCTACACGTAATGGGACACACATATGCTGCCTAGAAAGGCCCCTCCCAAAACTAGCATTGTTACCAAAACACGTATTTTAGCGATTAAAAACCGTGCATACGCCCTTAAAATGCTTCATTCATTATATAATGAAAAAAAAAATAGCAGCTCCAATATGTAGCGCTACCCTTTAGTAGTCGCCTGAGGTTTTTGGAGCACATTGTGACGCCAATAATGTAGTTTGATTGGTGTAACTGTGTTAATAATGTGTTAATAATAATAATAATAATAGCATTTTCACTGTAGCTTGGTTAATATGCACATCACATTATATGCAAATGAGAGTCGGCTTTACAGGCGGAATATGTATTTCTCATTACCTGCATTCTGAGCTTTGTCTTATGTGGGCTCTTTGCGGATGCTGTGAACCAAAAAACGCAGTATAATGTACTATCATACATCCTAATGAATGAGATTAAAAAAAAAAAAAACAAGTAGAATTATACTCTATCCAGGCTGCTGCATGTGTACAATGTATCATCCTTCACCTCATCAATACTATTTGTACTTCAAGTACTTGAATTTGTCTCTGTGGGGGTGAAAATGCCAATCTTACATTTCATAACTAATTAGTCACATATTATTATTATTATTACTCGGAAGAAGATATTTTGGATTTGTGTATATTTTCACCCCTCAACAGTGGTACGCATTACTTGACATACTAGCATACATTTACACATCATTCCATTGCAGCCCATCATAGATACTACAAAGTAAGATCCACCTTCTCCCTGTTAATATTTCTCTTTCTCTTCCCTGTAGGTGATGTGGGTATGCAACTTGTGCCGAAAACAACAAGAAATCCTCACCAAATCTGGGGCATGGTTTTATGGCTCGGTGCCTGGTCAGGTGCGGCGTGTGTTTGAAGGCGGGCCGCAGGGGAAGAAGGCCAAACTGCAGGACCCGTCACTGTACCCTTACCAGGGAGCCTCAGGGGACTTGACACCAGCGTCAGACAGAAGCAGACGTCACGGCGGGCTTCTGCCCAGACAGGTGTCCCTCGACAATGGGTCACTGAGGTACTCCGGACACGGTGACGTACCCGTTGACAGGTCAGTTTTTGTGTTTGAAATGTATTTGACAGATGTTGGGATATGTATAATATATTCTGGGTGTTTCGGATGAGTTATTAGAGGGTTGCTTTTACTTTAAACAGAATAGCAACGCAAATATGTGCGACTGTTGTATTGGTTGGCGCCGATCGATGATTCAAGGTGTGTCTCAGCTTGTACCCGGAGCCCATGAGGCCAATAAAGGAGCCACAGATACCGTATTGGGCACTAACTCAGCAATTCTTTCACTATCATCCACCCCCACACACCAAAAAACAGCTACAGTATGTAAGGTGGTCTACTGACAGTTATTGTCAATGTGAATTGTTAAGAAAGGAAGATGTTTCGATAGCGTTTGCCATACGAGGCAATGCACTGCATTTCAGATTTAATGTTTGAGGTAGAGAATACAAACAGGACTAGACAGAATATTGTGTTTAAACTTGATTTATTTATGGAGTGACACAGAAAGCAAGATGAACAAAAGCGAAACACGGTGGCTGTCAGCAAGCGGGCATATCACACATCAGAAAAGTGCACATAAAATAAACAACATGGCATGAAAAACAGAAACTTGCCAAAACTCTGTTTGCAACCGAATGTATTGGATTGAAATCCTCAGTCGGGATGTAAAATGAAGTTGAAATATCCTTACCTGTTTGATTTTTTTAATTTTTTATTTTATTATATTTTTACGCATTTATGTCTTGGCTGCACGGTGATCGAGTGGTTAGCGCAGAGACCTCACGGCCATCTCTGTGTGGAGTTTGCGTGATAGGTATGAATGTGAGTGTGAATGGTTGTTTGTCTATATGTGCCCTGTGATTGGCTGGCCACCAGTCCGGGGTGAACCCTGCCTCTCGCTTGAAGACAGCTGGGATAGGCTCCAGCACCCCCGCGACCCTTGTGAGGATAAGCTGTAGAAAATGAATGAATGAATGAATGAATGAATGAATGTCTTTGTGGTTCGCTGATAATCAAGCATTTGTCAGTTTGCACTCCTTGAACGCACCACAGTTATGTACTCTGATCTAAGCTGTTGTTTATATCATCATTCATTAGTAGTGAGTACCTATACCTTTTTATATGTAAATAAGTTAGGTCGTTAACGTGGATTCTGCTTTTAGCATTTAGCTTGTTAGCTTCTGTTGCGAGTGAACAATGGCAATTGAAGAGAGAGGGTTCTGAAGCTGAGCAGAACAACTGTAAACTGGCAGGAGGGGTTGGATCGAAACTTGTTATAAACCGGGATGGCTCAACAATGGGTCGGGGGCAGCAACACCTTAAATAAATAGCTTGCCCCCCCCCAAAAAAAACTAAAAAAAAAGCAGCACCATTCATTCATCATTTCTGTGTCAGTGCTTCATGTGTCTTCACAGCCCCGCCTTCCTTCCCTCAGTAAACATCCAATCACTGTTAGTATGCAAATGAGCAATATGGATCTTAGCACGGGATATTATGGGATGTATAAAAGCATATAAAGTCGGTAGTGTGTCCTGTGTTTGTTGGGAATGTGAATGAAAACCAGTTGTGATGTCGGCATCAGGTAAAACCACACGAGCGTGCTAAACTAAGCTAACCTCGCTACTTTCCATTCATGCTGCGAGATTCCACCAACCTTCAACTGTGTTTATCGCCATTTGGCGGTTTAGTGTTTATATGAATTTTGTGCTGCGGTTGAGTGGTCCGCCGAGTAAATACTTCCCCACACAAATGTTCCTTCTCCTCACCGTGGCAGTGTTTTATTCAATGTATTAGTATTACTATAACCAGAGGTTTTTAGAACTGCTAAAATTCATTTTAGCGGATCTCTAGTAGCCCGAAAATAGTCTAAATGCACCCATGAGAGAAACATGCTGTGCTTGCAGGCACGATTTCATTTGATTTCATATCTCTCAATGTCGGTGACATGTCAGGCAGTTAACTTCCACATGGTGGCTCCTTTCCTCTTCCTTCTTTTCCCAAAGGGAGATGGGATGCTTTTATTTATTGTTTAGACCCATTTTGGCTC
This sequence comes from Doryrhamphus excisus, assembly GCF_030265055.1. Taxonomy (NCBI): domain Eukaryota; kingdom Metazoa; phylum Chordata; class Actinopteri; order Syngnathiformes; family Syngnathidae; genus Doryrhamphus; species Doryrhamphus excisus. The sequence goes on from NC_080482.1 coordinate 4,768,769, forward strand.
ACAGGTTATTAGAGTGAAAAGTTTCATTTTATTTATTGTTAGACCATTTTTCTTCCTGTGTTTATTGCGCATTATTTTGTGGAGTGGAAATACATTTACTAAAAACATGATATGTTGCAGTAAACTGGTTAACATTATCCTACTTTTCCCTTTGCTGGATGGATTCCGATTCTGTTTTCTCTTTTATTTTGGTCTAAGGAGAAAGATTTTCATTCATTCATTCATTTTCTACCGCTTATCCTGACAAGGGTCACGGGGGTGCTGGAGCCTATCCCAGCTGTCTTCGGGCGAGAGGCGGGGCACACCTACATTCATGGAGTCGCCAATTAACCTAGCATGTTTTTGGAATGTGGGAGGAAACCGGATTACCCGGAGAAAACCCACGCATGCACGAGGAGAACATGCAAGAGATGGTCGAGGGTGGAATTGAACTCGTGTCTCCTAGCTGTGAGGTCTGCGTGCTAACCATTCAACCACCGCACAGCCAGAGAAGGATTTTATTGAACCAATATATGTAAACGTTACACTGCTTAGACCAGGCTTTTCCAAAGTGCGGCCCTGGGGCCATTTCTCGCCTGCAGGTTGTTGCTTATTGGCTAGCGGCACCTTCAAAAAAATACAATTAAGCAATTTACTTAGACATAAACACCAGCAAAAATGTACTATGTAATGAGAACATATTGAAATGTTAATTCTAATAATACTAATACTAACATTAATAATGATATAAATACATGTTATCACTTATAAGTCAGTGCTGGCAGTCTGTTTTCCTTCCAAAACACATCTTAGCATATCTAATGGGTTGCCTTTAGCTTGTTTACAAAATTAAAAATATCAAAGTAACCCCTGCATCCTTTCATTTTTCAGTATGCATGCATACTGTGTATTTCAAAGTCACTATATCACATAAATATCTATTGTAAAGTATCTTTGTGTACTATTTATTGTGCCTTTAAAATAGCATATCATCGTTTTGCGAGATGGACAGGTGATAAATAACATTGTCAATTAGATGGAAGGCGTCCCTTTTAGAGACCCCCCCAGTGCCCCCCACCCCTGGAATCGACGCTCCTGTGTTGTAAAGATGAGCGGATTGCGCGACCCCCCCCCCCCCCCCCCCCCCCCAGCCCAGACAAGGAAAACCCCTGACGACAGCAATGCCTTTTTAGCGGGTCTATCTGTGAGCGATATGACAAAGCGTGGACGCATCCCAGTGCAGCAGCGTCCGCGTGCACGCGCGTGCGTGCGTGTGCCCGCGCGTGCCGCTCATAGGTCTTACGCGAGGCGGAGCAGCTGATGTACGGCAGGAGATGCCGCTCCCGGTGTTGGCCGCGGTGTAGGATGCATCTCCGCCTCTGCCTTCCGGGCGGCCACTCGCCTATCGCAGCCCCGCGAGAGGACATTTTTGCCGACACCAGGGGGTTAAACGACGCCTTACCGGCACCGGCACCGCGCTCTTGCCTCACGTCCGAAGAATTATGACCAAAAGATCCCATCCGGAATCATCTGAAGACACGTTCTGGCCAGGAGCTGCAGGAGAAATATGGAACTGGATCGGCGTCGTAGTCGCGTTTAATGCGCCCCGGGGGATAATAATCAACGCACACCGCGGAGAAGAATGTGTGACGGGGGCGACGGAGGTTCCGGGATATATTGTGGCTGAAAGAAAGCCCGCTAAGAGGGGAGCCGCTGAGCATAAAGCGACAGAAAGCAGAGGGTGAAAATGCAGTTTGAGACATTGCGTCAGTTCTGTAGCTCGGTTCTATCCCATTTTAATGGGGCTTTCACTGCGCCTCAGAACATCTTGCAGACTGAGCTGCTGGAGCAGGCTCTGAGCAACATAGGGTGAGTGCTTCCTTTGCAAAGACGGGCCCTAATTTATGAGGAAGGGCTTCCCCGTCGCTGGTGTCAAACGAGTATTGGTGGTGGGAGGATTGTTGCGTTTATTGATCTGCAGCCATGCCCCCCCCCCAACCCCCCCCTAAATAACAACCTCCGGTAGAGAAGTCAGGCTGCTGCAGATCTAAAATCACCCTATGCTGCATGCTCCAAGTACAAATAATAGCTAGTTCGTGGATTAGGATCACTCGGAGGTGAAACCTATTGCGCTTGTGTTTGCGTGTGCGTGTGTGTGTGTGTGTGTGTTCCAGCGCAACACTGCTGCAGCGCGTACGCTCAGGCGTGTGTGTGTGTGTATGGCAAATACGGAGTGGTTGTGTATAGTTGAAAATAAGTAAATACACCAGACCCACCATGTCTCATCAACCCACACACTCAAATGCATCATGTATTGAGGATCAGAAATCCAGACTCCAGATCCAAACTGTCAAATATATACACACAATCTGGTTCCACACAAAACAGTTAACATCCACAGCTGCCATTATCATGTCAATTGTCAGTAGTTTTCATGTAGCTCCAACAAAAGTGCCTGTTTTTAGCATGTTGAGAGAAGTTGGATGTGGTTTAGCATGGTATGATTAGCCTGGTCATAAGTGTTAGACACATAACGCAGATTGAGGAAGGAGTACAATGTCCCTATGCTGCCTACATCCGCACTGTGATCTTGTCCTCCACCATAGCACCAATAATGATTTACGGCATTGCCGGGCTCCCTGCCACATGGCATGACCAGAACACTGAGAAACTGGAAGAGCTGAAGCTTCTCTGGAAATTGAAGTGATCTTATATATCATCAAGTTCCCCCGTTTTGTATTTAAGGCTTGCTTGGCCTCATTTACCATGTCATGTTTACATGCATATGCGTGCATATACTGTACATTAATAGCACGCCCGAGCTGTGCATGGGCAGGCGATGCAGCAGAGTTGGTGTGCTGGTGAAACTGGCAACCATTTAAAATGCGGGCTATATGACCCTTAGGCTAGCAATTGTTTTTTTTTTTAAACTGTGATTACAATACAACACGATAACATGGTAATGGTAATGGTTTAATTTCATTTGAACATGCATCAGATTACAATTGAGTGCATCCCATAATCAGTTCACAGTTCCACATGTCCAAAAGGAGTAGGAAGAAGCAAAGCTTATTAAATCTGGTACTTTTACAATCAGTAACTGTTACATTTGTTCACTTCCTGCTTTCCTAATATATTTTTTTTTGTCATGTACCGAAGTACGAGGTGATATGACCATACAATGACATAATGTGTACCATAGTAACTGTCAATATAGTGATAATATAAAACATAAAAAAACCCATTAAACTATATTAGGAAAGCAGGAAGTGAACAAATGTAACAGTTACTGATTGTAAAAGTACCAGATGGAGGGGTAGGATTTAATAAGCTTTGCTTCTTCCTACTCCTTTTGGATATGTGGAACTGTGAACTGATTATGGGATGCACTCAATTGTAATCTGATGCATGTTCAAATGAAATAAAACCATTACCATATGTATAGCACATCATGACTGGTTCAAGACTCTAGCAAACATCAACTGCTTGTATTGTCTCTTGAATTCTTGAATTTGCTCATAACATGCTGCAGAACTTAAGTGATTCGCTATTACCAGAGGCTACCGAAGGTTCGAACTTGACTGTTTGTGTCAGAGGCGGCCTCCTTTTCGCTCTCTTTTTGTATCTTCCTTGCCTAGGCCATGCCTGCTAATGGGCGGCTTGCTTTTAGATCCAACTTCCATGTATTATGCATGCGTGTCAGCGGACGTCCTAATGGGGTGTGGGGATCTGTTCTCAGAAGATGTGAATGGTTGTGAGTTGAGTGCTGCCGACATTTAACACACATACTGTTGAGACAATGCAACTTCAACTTGTCACCCTCCCTTTTTCTGACATTACTGAAGCGACTGTCTTTGTCACTTTCTACTTACACTTGCTATTAGTCGTTTTTCAGTCGGGTGTTCTACATTTATTAGTAGATTTGGACATATGAAAAGGTACAGTATTAGACAGAGGCTATGTTTCTCATACTTCCATTTTTTGTGAGCTGGAGGCAAGAAGCAGGTTACACCCCACAACCAGTGGACGATTTGGAGTCTCTTATGAGTTATGTTGTGGGGAAGTGGGTTTTTCTTTCTGTAGTTTTGCATGGCTAGTTTTGACAAAGTTGTTGTTGTATGTATATACACCTTTTGTCGCTCTCAAATTGCTATTCAGTCCTTGTTTGTTTCCGTCAGTACAGTTTCCGTCTGTTCCAGTGAACCGTCAGTGTCATACCACACCGGTAACAACATGGACTTAATGGGGAACTGCACTTTTTTGGGGGGAATTTTGTCCTTCATCCGCAATCCTTAAGTGAAACATGAATACATATTTATTTCCCTTTTCTGTGCATTTTAACACAAGGCAAGAACTTAATATGAGCTAGCTAACAATGCATATTTTGGGACGTACCTATTTCAACCACAAAGTTTTAACATTCGATTTACATGCTGTTATCATGAGTCTTTGTAGCAAAATTGAGAGCTCGGAATCCACTCTTCCGGCTGTCCTGTCTGTGAGCGACGCTGAGACGAGTGTCCACCAGATAAATATAGTTTTTATTTAGCTGCTATAATAACAATATTGCTGTAGCTTGGGTAATATTAAGTCAGTTATGTTTTTGTTGTTTTTTTGTGAGTTTTTTAGCATCAAAATGTGTACTTCCAATGATGTCCATTCTTAGCTAGCTCATATTAACTTGTTTTCTTGCACTTCAATGCACAGAAAAGGGAAATAAATGTGTGTTCAATGTGAATGATGGGCAAAATTTCCCAAAAGTGCAATTCCCCTTTAAATGCCTTATACATCCATGATTGTCAGCCCTTCCCAGCCACTTTTTTCCAGATTTTTGTTTGTGCCACCTCTAATTTGGGTGCAAATCATGCTCCCCATCATTCACAGTTGCCCTTCTCTGCAGCCCTCAACCTTGTAATGTTGTACCCGGGTTTTGGCAGCACTCAACAACTGTAATTAAACCAGCCTTTTATTGGCTTTGTCTTCACCAAGGGAGATGTATGCAGGAATAAGGGAGGTCCTGTTTTATTACTTGGGCGTCTAAGAGAGGAGTTTTGATGATTGCACACTGGAGAGTGAGCAAAAAGAAGTGTCCAAAGAGAGCAGCATGGTCAAGATAAAATAATAGCAGTGCAGAGGAAAGTGGATGAGTAGTGAATCAATATAGTTGAGGCCATCGGTGTCTCTCTGCTCTCACAAAATCATATCTCTCAAGACCTAAAGAGAGGAAAAAAAAAGTTGACGGTATAGGTAGCTTGCAGTTAGCTGTGTACTGAGAGACTAATGTTCTCAACCGCTGGTTTGCTTCGCCGGACGACAATCCTGTTTCCGCACAAGGGAGGTGAAATTACCTTTGACAGCTTTGGTTGCAGGTTGCCTCAGCAGAGTCCCACAGCCGGAGGTACACGTGATGTCACCCCGCTGGATGTACTGTACAGGGCTCTACGTTAAAAACAAAAAATACTTGCCCATGGGGAATCCTTAAGGTGAGAACTACTTGCCCGAACTTGCCCCATGTAAAATGAAAAGACTGCCATAATGATATCATATATCAATATATGCTGATAATTCATCAGATAATAGTACTGATGCATTGTATTTGGAGGAATGTCTGAAAATTTGTGGAGATGTATGTTAACATGGCAAGCCATGCTACCTTACACATGGTAGTCGTAGTAAGCAGTGATATTTATAAGTTGTGCACCTCAATGAAACATTTGACACATTTGTGTACTAGTAAAGTGTTTTTAATCCAGAAAAAATGCTCAATGGTCAAACAATAATTTGTGAAGCAAAGGTGAGAAAAATACACAGAGAAATGAAACCGCTAGGTTTTGTAGCTTGTGCAAAATCAGCACTTGGTATTGGATCTAATGGGTGGTGTTTCATTGTGACCACTTCAAATTGTCACAGCAATGTGATTCACTCACCTTTGCCATCATTTGATTTGCTGCCGCTAATAAAATACTTGTTTAGGAGGCACTGTTTCATCACTTTTTGGTGTTTTCCTTCAGAAGTTGTTGAAGAATTAGACCATGTTGGCAGGGACGCCATGATAGATGTTTTCCTAGTAAAACGATCGCTGATTGGTTGATTGCGAACAAGAACGGGTGTGGGTAAAACGCGGATTGTGGATTACGGACCGCGGTCTAAATAAACGATTCTGATTGGTCCATTTCAAGATTTGCAAGGATTGGTTTGCAAATTACCATCGGAATTATGCAGTCCGTGTTTTACCAACACCCAACAAGAACCGCTTTAAAAAAAAAACTCTTGGCAGTACGGCATGCTAAAGTGCACTTGCCCGACGGGAATATTAATGATTGGATTTACTTGCCCGAATTTTGTTTTAACTTGCCCCGGGCCATCGGTACAACGTTATTGTCGAGCCTTGCTGTACATTATGTATAGTTCTGACCGGGCAGATCATTCTATACAGTGAAATGGGATGAGCAAGGCAGCGACAAGGAATAAACAAGAGTACACTTTTCATGCCCATGAAGCGAAACTGATTCCCACAAAAGGGCATTTGTTAGTGCATTTCGGTATGTGACCTTTAACCTTAAAGCATCATTAATGGTTGAGTGACATTTAAGTTTCAGCATTAGAGTGTACTTTCATCTTTGCCCCAAGTTGTAAACATTAGCCACGTATACATGGACTCAAATATTCCAATTCCATTCGGGTTATTTGCTCAAACGGAAAGAATGTAACCTTTGTATACACCTCATTCCGAAAGAAAAGTGCCAATCCAAATTAATATATAATCGGATTCACAGGGGTGGAATATACCTTTCCCCAATCCGATCAAACGAAAAGTTGTCAGACTGCGTTCTTCTTCGTGGTGTTTTTTCTTCTTCTGTTGTTTATTGGCGGTTGGCAAGCTTTTGTGTGCAGTACCGCCATCTGTGGAACAGAATCTAAACCCTTCTATACGCCATTCACAAGTCCAGTTTTATTAAAAAAGAAAATACATATCTATATAAAACATGTGCCGAGCTTAATAATAAAATATTAGCAAGACTGAACTTTATCTTTTCCTGTTCCCGGGTGCGTTCTTTCAGCGAATGCTGAGATATGACGTAACACGCAGCTCGAGACGTTCTTCGATTTAAAAAAAATGTAGGCGCGCAATCGGCACTGGACTGCTGCGGAAAGTTCGTTTTGATTCAAACTAAATTTCAAGACTAGACGAACAAAAAACTGGCAATATGGAGTTATTCCAACAAGTGAAAGAAAAACTCGATGTTGGTGTTTACGCTTTACTGCGCATGCCCCATTGACTATTCTGGTTAATTATAGCGGCACATGTAGACACGCCATTGGAATATTCCTTTCCATGTATACCATTGCTTTCAGAAAGGTCATTCGGAAAGCGAAAAACACCTCATGTAAACGTGGCTATTGTAGCGTATGTTATTATACCGAATGGACTAATGACAGGAATACATGCACTACCCTATTTCTGTGTTTGGAACTGAGCATGCATTTGACTTTGTGTCTGCAACCCAGTACTGACCAGATCCTTGTTTTTTTCTGCTTCCATACAGATAGACAGTAGATATAGACATTTTAGACAGTAGAGAGAAGATAAGCTGCATGGACAGTGTTTTTTTTCCAACCATATGCTTCAGTGTGTGATGCAATTTGTCAATGTCAGGAGCTATTTACTATTTTGAAGGGACTCTAACTTTGTCTGACTTTGCTGTTATTGCCTGCTGACAGTGTAGGGCCTTGCTGGATGTGTAGATGTTAGATGTAATGATACAATAAAACATTGTACATTATCTTTGATAATGACAGAAGAGTTGGTTGTATCAAAAATTCTGCTTTTGTAAAGAAATCCTGTTACTATTTCCACCTCTAATATGTTCTACACAATGGACCGGCCTTCATTGTTTTATGAATGGCCAAGAGGCTGCTTTTCACATAATCCTAAATCCTAAAACCTATTTCATGCTCCAATTTATTCAATTACCAAAAATACACTTCAAGAAGCCGTGTCATAACACAATCACAAAAAGCTTAATCTAACATCTGCATCTATCCGGCGCCATTGCGATCGTCATCCGTCTCATCCTTAGCTTGTTCTCAAATCCTCTTTTGAAGCACTGATGGTATTTCACAAGCTCAATGAAATTAATTATCTCCATATTTTGCAAACACTGCACTGTGTGCGGTTCCCCTGTCTGCCGGAACGTGTACAATTAGCTCAGTTCATTTGGGTTGCAAATGAGCCGGCCCTCGTGATATTTGGCCGTCTCGCTGGGCCTCTTCCGCCATGCAAACGGGGAAGAGAACTCAGCCAAGGATTGATCAAACGCCTCCGACTCATGCCATGCAGATGCTGAGTAAACAGGGAATAGGAAGCTGCAGTGACTGTCTCCTCCTGTATGCACTTCTTCCATCTTCATTATTTTTGTAGTCTGCTGGCCGGCGTGAATGAAGCCCCATGTAATATTCATTTCATTCTCAGTATTTACTAGCTCATTAGGTTTTAGGATAGTAGTTGATCTGATCTCCCGGGGTGGCCTGGAAAAGAGGAGAAGTTGACGTTCAGTTTGTTCACATTTCCCAATCAGGGAAAAACGTGGTGCATTATCATTTGATGGTTTATTGAACTGTGTTGCATTCATCCAGTTTCTCTCTCATGTTGTTTTGGCGTTGTTTGGCCGACAGTTGTGTTTTTTTTTTTGCAAAAAAAAGATCATCGTTATTTCCGAGTAGATGATGGTCATAACTATCAAGTGATTGCCAAAACTGACCACATAATGTATTATCTTCACTGTATTTAGGTCTTTGGTATCTATTGTGCTTACGGACAAAAATTCTGTTTTTAATTAATTTATGGGAGTCTGAACATACTGTGGCGGCCGAGTGGTTAGCACGCTGGCCTCACAGCTAGGAGACCCGAGTTCAATTCCACTCTTGACCATCTCTGTGTGGAGTTTGCATGTTCTCCCCGTTTCTGTCTCTACCAAACAGGCTGGATGACAAGAGAGTTCACTCTGTGCATTTGGGGCATGTTGGTTCTATAGCAGAATAGGGAATGAACCCTCCTGCAGTCATTTGGTCTCTTGTGTATAACATATGATCTGATGTTGATTTCAGCTCATTGGGACACCACTATTTTGTGCATGTGTGGGTTTTCTCCGGGTACTCCGGTTTCCTCCCACATTCCAAAAACATGCTAGGTTAATTAGCGACTCCAAATTGTCCATTGGTATGAATGTGAGTGTGAATGGTTGTTTGTCTATATGTGCCCTGTGATTGGCTGGCGACCAGTCCGGGGTGTACCCCGCCTCTCGCCCGAAGACAGCTGGGATAGGCTCCAGCACCCCGCAACCCTTGTGAGGATAAGCAGTAGTAAATGAATGAATGAATGAACATACTGTAATCACAAAACAACGTAACACAGGATGCCCTAAACAGAGAAATCCAAGGACTGTGATTGATTGGCAACCAGTCCGGGGTGCCCCCTCGCTTCTCACTCAAAGTCAGTCGTGATCGGCTCCAGCTCACTCAGTAATCAGGTTATTTGGCGACACTATACAAAACCGCTATTTCGTCTCTCAGGGGCCTGGCTTTAAGGCGTATGTCACAGATGCTGTCCTTTACAATTACAATTAACCCATGCAGCCCTTTTGTCTGAGTCTTGTTTTCAAAGGTCTGGATGTGTACTCATCGATTGAGACGCCAGCTGGTCAATGCCACTGACTACAAGCAAAAAGGTCTCTTTGCTAATCCCATGGGTTGTGGCAAACCGTTTTTGCATTTAGTGAAAACTCTCAAGTAATAATGTAAAAAGGTTGCAAATACGTTTTTTATGCTCTTATATACTTAAATAATTCTACATCACGGAAATGTACTTATCACGTCATGTCTGGAACTAGTTAACTGTGATAATCAAGGGATTACTGTATACCGTAAATTGGTGCCCCAACAATCAGTGCCGTCAAATACATCCGTTTATGCGGACAAAGAGCCACTATCATCTGCAGTCAATCATGATCACTTATGAGAAGTTAATGGGGCTTGGCCTTGCCAAGTGAACAGACATTCTGGAACCTACAGCACCGCTTATTGTAAGATTTAGTTGACTGTTTCACTCTGTGTAAATTACACATAATTCATAATAAAACTATGTACCCAATGTCAATCAAACTAAAAGATACCACACAAGTCAAAAAACCTGTTTGGTACGGTCTTTCACAGTAGCAGAACATTTGAACTTCACACTTTAAACCGTGTTATTGGGGGGGGGGGGGCGTTACAGGGGTCTCAAACACGCGGCCTGTGGGCCAAATGTGGCCCGCAGGACACTAGTTTGAGGCCCCCGCCTTGATATGAAAGTTTAATGTTAGTGCGGCCTGCGCAAGTTTGATATGGATGCTGTATGGTATCATGTACCCAGAAAAAATTATTATGTTTGATTAATGTTCATGTTAAAGGTTAAATAACTGTCAATAGTTATCCTCTCTGTCCGTGTGGAAGTGGTAAGTTTTTGGCTATATAAGTTTAAAGGAAATAACTTGAAGGCTACCATTTAGGTTGCTAGCTCTCTAGTTTGCGAGTTAGAGCTTTTCTTGTAGAAAATCGGAACTAAAGCAAAGTTTATTCATTTTTCTGTATTTAATAAATGCGTTTTTTTTTGTTTTTTTTTTGTAAAACCTGATGAGGCCCAGCCTCGCCCAGACCCTAGCTCCAGTGGCCCCCAAGTAAATTGAGTTTGAGACCCCTGCGTTACATAATTTAAGGTGAATGTAGTTGTTTGGAGTGTATTTTCCAGCATACTAAAACTGTACTATATATTGTACAATATATGGTGTTGGCATTGTACTGCTGTTGTGGTCAGATTCCGCCAGACTGTGCGACTGTGTGGGGATGCTCTGGTGTGAATCCGTTAATTACAGAATAATTAAATAAATTAGTTTCCGCCATTAGTGATTTTTGCAACATTCTTTTATGAAAGACTCCACCTCGATTGCCCACCCAAAGGACTTACTGTGCAGTAATAGTCGCCTGTAGTTCCACTTTTCGATCTCAGGTCTTTTGGTCTGAAAGGTAAATGTTCTGAGTATTAGCAGGATTAGTTGGGAATGTCAAAAATGTCTTCGGAATATCAAATGAGTCGGCAGATTTTGCTTTTTAAACTTGCGGTGTTACCCCTGAACGCCATCATCACTTGTCAGCAACGACCGTATAAACAAAGGAGCACTGCTCACCTTGAACATACTGTATAACCTTACTTCCTAGTACCTTGCTGTGGAATTGGTGTGAGGAGTGCAGCCTGGGTGACTGTTGGCTGTTTTCTTAAGAGGCTTCTCACTTTGTCCGGCCCCTGAGATGTTATTTTGGTCTCCAAGAATAATTAAAGCCTCCTCCTCCTGACTCACCCCTCAGCTTTTTTCATTACCTCTCCACATGTACAGCCAGAGAGCCAGACAGCATCAATGCCTCGGATTTCAAATGCGGGTTGCTTTCTGGTATGAAAAATGCATACTTAGCAAGAACCCAGTGCTGGTGTGTTGCTGTGTTTGTGTGGGGGAGAGAAAGGACAGAGGGTGCAATCCAGTTCACCCGGCATTTCGCAGGCCTTTTTTTTGTGAGTGTTGCTGCTGTGAAAAGTCTGATTTGCTGGAGGTTTTGCCAAAAAAAATTGCACTGGAGATTTTTAGGTGTTTATACAAAAATTCCGTGAGGAAATGAAAGTTGCAATAAACAGTGAAAATTGTTGAAGAATTAACTAATATTATGACTGAGGCTACAAAAATAGGGTTTATTCAGCCACAACAACGTACACTTGTATTCTTAAAGGAGAATCACTACAGTATTCACAGCTTATTTGTGACAAGTTCAGCCTCAGTTATCACCTCTTCAGGTTCAAACTGCACAGTCAGAAAAAGACGAGGCCAAAAATGGCGGCGTGGGGATCTATGATCTGTCTGTTTTTTTGTTGTCGTTCATCGGGTGTTCATGTTACCATATTTGGTTGCTTGTGCTCAACTGATGTACTCACCTCTCCCGAGAGGTTGGACTCGGAGGACCATGTGATTTTTACACCCAGCCAATCACGTCACAGACCGATCAATCAGTTGAGTTGTGGAGCAAATGTCCTTCTTTTTGAAAGCCCCCCAAAAATGAATGAATATAAACTGTAAATTATTAGCCATACAACTCTTTTGTTTGGCTTGTTGACAAAACTGAATCCAAACATGCATCAGCTGCTCAACAGCTTCCGAGAGATTTTTTTTTTTTTTTGCAGTGGTTCATGTACTGTCACAATATCTCCTATTCAGCCATCTTAGATGTTCATTAAAATGCCTCAGTCATGCTTGGCTGTTGTTGTATAATTGGCTGTGTAGTTTCTGGGCAACTGTTTGAAAAGGCATGAAATATATGGCATGGTAAGTATGTGGGGTACTTTGTTTCCAAGCGAAGGAATCCATGCTTGTATAACATTGAGCCAGCATTAAAACATGAGCAGACTCTTAGTATTTTAGATACTAATCATTGTTGTTCTTGAATGACGTTGGAGTCTTTTTGCCAGTTTTGGACTTGTGTTATGTTGCAGGGAAATTATGTCCTTATGATGTCTTTTTTAAATTACACTTTACTAAATGTTCATGATCAACTACTGAGTACCTACAGCCCTGTCAGATGACACCCAACCCAACAATCCGTATCACACGGTACTTCAAGTTCAAGTTAGCAAATACTGTATAATATAGTCATACTTTGTTTACTGCAAGGGATTTGTTTGTGCATGTTAGCCTTTTCAGCGTGATAGAAAGTAATGCATTATTTGCACCTTTAACCTTTTTCTGCAGCAAGGAACAGGAAAGAACAGCATACCAGTTTTGATCTGTATCTAATTTTGATGTCATACTCTTTGGGGGCTTGGCCTACATAGAATGCTAACCGTGTGTCGTCTTATAAAGGAGACCTACCGGAAAGTACAGTACAGTGCATAGGCTTAGCTATACGCAGTATGAACAGCATGAGGCACTGATTGGACAGAATGTCTCTGTGTGATCATGTACAGTATATTTAACCAGATGAGGTTGTGCCCAACCTCTCGCCAGGAAGACATTTTGAAGGATTATTTAACTTCAACACTCAAATCTATACCTTTTCCGCTCTAAACTAGTTAGATTCACACTTTTCAGAGCATCTCCGGTTTAGTCTCCAATGTGGCTAAGTTGGCTACAGTGATCCCTCCTGCTACATCTTCTTATTCTCTGCCAGACATGATGCGTATGGGGTGAGCAGAATCTTACTATAATGCGTTCATGAGCAATGGGCGTAATTTCCAACAAATTAAGAAATAATAGTTTCACAGGCGGAAGTATAGAAAACCCGCATTTCTATAAGTGGCGTTCAGGACACAAAGCATTAAATTCACTTTTTGTATGTAACTACGGAGCTGCTACAAGTGAGCAAATGACTTTTGTTGTTATAGGCATTTAGTTTAGAATCGGAATAATAAATAATAATGAAAGTTGCATATCTGTGTGGGACGTGTCTTCATGTACTCTTAGCTGTGGGGGAGCAGCAGCGAATCAGAAGGGGAGAATAATGTAAGCTGACTGATTTCATATGACATCTACCAAATGGTGTTTATGCGATCTGCGTAATGGGCACCCCGATTTAGATAGCATAACTGACCAAAATGTAACCATTTCTTTACTTAGGATTAAAAGAACGGGAAAAAAAGCTACCAGAAGAGGGGAATTTTTTTTTTCCAACAAGTTGTATTGTATATAGTTATAGACCGTCAAATCTCGTTTTTTGTATGATCACGTTTTTGAGCAAATGATGCACTCCTTTCCTGTGATGCATGGAGACTATGCAGCCAGCAGAGCCGAGCAAAAAAAAAAAAAATTCTCCTCTCACTCAGTGTGGAAGTGGTAACACACTAGCTTTAGAGTAGTAAATTGTAGAAGATAACTAGTTAGCTCGCTAGCTTGCTATGCTAGCGGTAGCCATGGTGAAGATAACTAATTAGCTCGCTAGCTTGCGGTGCTAGCGGCAACCATCTGTTATGTTCCTGCTTTAATCCCATAGCCTGTACAATGTGATGTAAACAAACAATATTAGGATTGTAAAAGTGATTATTGAGGTGTTATTTCATGTCTACAGGTCTCTAATAATGTTAAAGCCTGTATTTGCTTGAGAGGGAACGTGCCCGGCTAATGACAACAACACATCTTTGGCACGCTCTCCATTGAAAGAAGATAACGCAAGAAAAAATCAGCACGCTGAATGTGCAAGTCTTGTATAAGATCAATCATTAGTCACGACAAGAGAAGCAAGAATGCATAGCCCACTTACAAAAATGTCATCATTTATTCCTGCCTACACTAATACAATGTATATCTATTATACTGCTCAAAATAACAAATGAAAAATGTCCATCTGATAATATCTTCCCATGTTAAATGTCCGCTTTTTCGCCGCCAGTCTGCTGCACCGACAGTTTCCTGCACCTTACTGCATGTGGCTGGAAAGCACAATTTATAACCCTGCTGCAAAATCTACTGGCGGTCTTAAAGAGAGCTCAGTTTCAGAATTAATACCATCATGTGATGGCGAGGACTGGCTGGAGGTCAAGCAGCTACGCCGTTCAAGCTACCAGTCTGCTTAGCAAAGAGCATCGATTACCAATCACAAGAGCAGGAAGATGTGCTAGGCTGACTAATTCAACAGGAAGTCTTCTTATAATAGACTTTATTTGGTATTATATACAGATTCATTTTCGGCATCGAGCCAACAGAGGGAAAAAAAGTAGGGGGGGGGGGGGCAGATTAGAAGTCCAGGTGGGTAGAATTATTCCACCTCATCATTCTATGCATTATATTAATGCAAATATATTTCTCCCAGGCCTGGCACTTTGATGATGTAGCTGGTTTTCAGTGACTCGGTTTGATGTAGATCTGGTCTACTCTTGGAGAGAGTGAATGTATTATGATGAACCGTGTGTAGTGGATGTCTTCATCTTTTTCCTTACTCTTCTTCTACAATTTATTTCACACAAAGCAAAAAAAAAAAAAAGAAAGACACATTGTATATGATTTCACTTCTGTTACTGCATTTGTCCTCTTTCTATGTAGTCGACTTGCCTCATCCTTCCCACGAGGTTGGCTTTGTGCTGCAAGGAGAAATGTGGGATGTCGGAAGCGACAGCTGACTGATGTGTGGAATCACATGAGGGGCAGGAGGGAGATGGGTTGTTGATGCAGCACTTCCAAGCATAGAGCTTGAGGAGTAATAGTAAAGGAAAAGGAAGGCTGTTTTGGTCACTTTGAATGACATTGGGACATTTTTCAGATTTAATTTTTTGACTTACAAAATGACGCTTCTCTCCTTCGGTCCAGGCGTCAAAATGCCCTCCCCGCCAAGTTATTTCACATTTCACAGGATGAAGAGTCTTGAACCAGTCATGATGTGCTATACATATCACTATATTGACACTTACTATGGTACCCATTATGTCATTGGATGGTCATATCACCTCGTACTTCGGTACGTGACAAAAACAAAATTTATAAAATATAATAATTTTAAAATTTATTATTTTTATAAAAGTTTTTATTTTATAATATTTTATAATATTTAATGTTAATAAATATTAATTATAAAATTATATAATAAATAAATAAATTGAAAATAAATAAAAATAAACTTAAACTATATTAGGAAAGCAGGAAGTGAACAAATGTAACAGTTACTGATTGTAAAAGTACCAGATGGAGGGGTAGGATTTAATAAGCTTTGCTTTTTCCTACTCCTTTTGGACATGTGGAACTGTGAACTGATTATGTGATGCATTAAATTGTAATCTGATGCATGTTCAAATGAAATAAAACCATTACCATTACCATTTCCACACACTGCATATATTTCAAGTGAGGGACAGTCTGCCTGAATGTGGAAGAAAGCTTTCCTTGGTCTAACTAAGAACCATGTTCTCACTCATTGATGACCTAAAATGATGGTACTGTATTTGTCCCTGGTAAACTCTACTGCCAGTCACTCTCTTTGTTATTATTATAATTTTCCGTCATTCCACTGAATGAGGTCTCACAATCCATACAGTGTCACAGCAGAGGACTTCTATAATTAGCTAGGATAAGAACAGTAACCCAGGCTTCTATATGTTTATTTCCACTTGCAGCCCCGTAAACATTCCTTTCGGTTCTTCATCTGTTCAGATGATTCACAGCTGCTTGATCTGCTGCACACATCTCTACCTCCTGTTCCGAGCCGTGTCGCAGTCTGTGGAGACATCACAGTTGAATCTTTCCATATAAGGGGATGTGATGGAGGGGAGTACATCACTGTGTACTTGGTGACTCAATAAGTACAGCAGTCACACAGACCTCAGTGCTGCTGTTTAGGCATCACAATCACATGGTGTTGCATCTCGCTGTTTGCATGTCGAACTAGTTTTCACAACAAATATACTCAATTTTTAGCAAAAATATATATACTTTTAGACACTTAGTACTTCCTAGTGAAGTGTACCCACAATCAAATTAAATTAATTTGACTCTCCAGGGGTTAGGAGCAGGGCATCACCACAATATACTGGTCGGGGAAACACTGGTATGTTTCTAAAGAGTATTCCTTAGTAGGTCTATACGTGGTACAAGGTAACCCTGTGAAAGTGGTACTTTTGGAACTGTGACAAAGTATTGTGTTACTATTATATAATTTAAGGGCTCAGCTCCTTTCCAGCATTCATATAGTAGTGTGACTCTCATTCACATTTGCAGGGCGCTATCGCTCAACTTCTTCTCCTCTCTAGCACCCCGTATCTTAGCCGAGCAGCGGTTCGTGAACCATACAAAATGCTCATCCATCATACTGTCCCTGCCTGAACTATCATATTTTTAGGTTTCAATAGAAAAAGGCTACGCAAAGACCTCAAAAGGCATCCTTTATCTCTTACAGTAGAAATTATAATTTTTATTGGACTGTTTTTGGGCTCATGGGTAAAATGATTATTTGTTTTAATCGACTTTAATGCTAATTCAGTATCAGTATTAATCGCTGAAACTAAACTTATCCCAAATATTCCACTTTACAATGTTGCCATTGTGAAAATCATCGGGTTTGTTAACAAAAGGGCATAGAAATAACATAAAAATAACAAATTTATATAGTTTTATGGCTGAAGATTTTAATGATATTACATTTACGGTCGAGTGGTTAGCGCGCAGGCCTCACAGCTAGGAGACCCGAGTTCAATTCCACCCTGCATGTTCTCCTCGTGCATGCATGGCTTTTTCTCCGGGTACTCCGGTTTCCTCCCACATTCCAAAAACATGCCAGGTTAATTAGCGACTCCAAATTGTCCATAGGTATGAATGTGAGTGTGAATGGTTGTTTGTCTATATGTGCTCTGTGATTGGCTGGCTGGCGACCAGTCCAGGGTGTACCCCGCCTCTCGCCCGAAGACAGTTGGGATAGGCTCCAGCACCCCCGTGACCCTTGTGAAGATAAACGGCAGAAAAGCATAGGGCGAAATTTAGGTTAAAAGTGTATGTATGTGTCATTTTGGTTATTGCATTAATATAATTACTTTACTATTACTACACTAGAAAAAATAGCTTTTTAAAGTAAACTGAACATAAAAAATATGTGCTTAATCTCATTACGATTAATCACAACTGAACAATACGTAGAAAAGTAACGTAAAAACAATCCAGCTAATGTTGTTGTTCTTGTGTCTATGTGATACACAGGAAACGAAGCCCATCTGCATCCAGGGATCCAAACCAAATATACGACCAAAGGGAGGGGGGGGACCATTCGCAGTATGCGCCGACAGACGGCAGCATGCCCAGATCACCGTCTGACTACGGAGATGGGGACCCTCGGCGGGTTCCGCGGGGCCCACACATGTACCCAGATGTGAATTCAGCATGGACTGGCTACAGAGACCGGCAGGGTCCTGGACGCTGGCACTCCCAGGAATACCCTCTGGACCAGGAGCTAGATGGGCCACATAACGAGTATGAGCTCCAGAGACAGCGACAAGAGGAGTTCCAGACACGCTATCGCAGTGACCCCAACCTGGCACGCTACCCTGTGAAGCCGCAGCCGTATGAAGAGCAGATGAGAATGCATGCGGAGGTGGGCCGCCTGAGGCACGAGAGACGTCATAGCGATGTCTCTCTTGCTTACACGGAGCAGGACGACCCCGCCCCCATCCGGTTGTCACGTCAACATCTCACTGAACGCCGTCCGCCTATGGTGGGACAGCGATCTTACTCGGTTGACCGCTCCTCCCCAGGACCTATGGGTCCTGGTCTTGGAGGCCACAGAACATCAAACCACAGTCCCCCGACCCCACACCGCAGCCCTGTGCTGGGTGACCGATCTGGGGATCTTCGGAGGGGTGACCTGGGTGGAGGCGGGGATCCTATGAGGAGACAACAACACCACTTAGACCCCAGCTCAGCTGTCCGCAAAACCAAGAGGGAGAAGATGGAGAGCATGTTGAGGAATGACTCGCTGAGCTCGGATCAGTCGGAGTCGGTGCGGCCGCCGCCCCCCAAGCCCCATAAAACCAAAAAGGGAGGGAAGATGCGGCAGGTGTCGCTGAGTAGCTCGGAGGAGGAGCTGGCAACTACACCTGAGTACACCAGCTGTGAGGATGTGGAGATAGAGAGTGAGTCAGTCAGTGAGAAAGGTACGGGCTCGCACTTTTTTATCACTCTTTTGATGACATTCTCTTTACTTAACAGAACCAGTTTGCGGTCACTGTCCATTCTACCGTATTTTCTGGACTATAAGTCGCTCCGGAGTATAAGTCGGACAAGGCCAAAAATGCATAATTAGGTAGAAAAAAACATACATAAGTTGCACTGGCAGGTGGTTTAGTGGTTAGTGCGCAGACCTCACAGCTAGGAAACCAGGGTTCAATTCCACCCTCGGCCATCTCTGCATGTTCTCCCCGTGCATGTGTGGGTTTTCTCCGGGTACTCCGGTTTCCTCCCACATTCCAAAAACATGCTAGGTTAATTGGCGACTCCAAATTGTCCATAGGTATGAATGTGAGTGTGAATGGTTGTTTGTCTATATGTGCCCAGTGATTGGCTGGCGACCAGTCCAGGGTGTACCCCGCCTCTCGCCCAAAGACAGCTGGGATAGGCTCCAGCACCCCCCGCGACCCTCGTGAGGAAAAAGCGGTAGAAAATGAATGAATGAATGAAAGTTGCACTGGAGTATAAGTCCCATTTTTTTGCAAGTAATTTATTTTACAAACTACTTGACCAAAACAGACATTATGTCCTCTTGGAAGGCAATTTCTAACAATAATAAAATAATAGAGAACAGGCTGAATAGGTGTAAGATATGCTAACACAATGGTTATTCAGCTACACAAAAATAAACATGAACGGAAAAGGTGTCCAGAGTTTTTTCATTTATAAGTCGCAGGAACAGCCAACCTATGAAAAAAAGTGCGACTTATAGTCCGGAAAATACGGTAATTCCATTAACTACATTTTTTTTTCCAGAGGATGCAGATATTATTTGTTTTGTTGTCTCATGTTTATAATTATTGCTGTGTTATTATTGCTCAGGTATAACCTTGTCTTCAGTCTATATGTATACTTTCTCTTTACGTCTACCTGTAGTCTATTGTGTGTTGTATGTTTAGTCTGTGTGTATGAATGTATGTATGTATGAATGTATGCACTTAGTCATGAATGTGTGTATGCATCCTTTGAAATCCAAGTCAATACATACTATGTCTGCATGAATGAATGAATTTGCCTGTGGTGTTCATCTGCATCAAAAAATGATATAATAATCTATAATAATTGTAACCAGACTTTTAAGGTATATATGAACATGTTAGTCTTACTGAAATCAGACCAAATGTAATATCATAGGGGAGCTTGTACACCTGGATAATCCCGTTTGAGATGGGACTAAATAGGATGCTGTCCAAATGGTGTAGTACATTCTAGTATTCAGTCTATAACACTATAGTAAATATGGGCATTTTATGGCATATGCAGTGCTTATTGGTTGCATATTTATATGTAATAAGTAAGTGGAATGAATGAATTGTATATGACAGTGGAGCTGAATAAGACTTCATTTTGCTGCTGCCGAGTATCACGGAGAGGATGAGGAGGATTTCCCATGAAGCCCGAGTAGTTTGCTCCGTCATCTCTTGTCCCTCACTGACTCAAATGACTCCATCTTAAATCCCACGGTGTCACCGGCCCTTCTTAATAGGTTTATTAATCCTGCTTTGCCGCCTGCTAGTCCTTCTAAAGTCCACCATTAGCTTCTTAGTTTTGTTAGTTGTTAATGACAGGATGATTCCTGCTTCAGATACTCCATGGTTAATACGCCACCACTGCCACGTCGTCAGAGCGCTTCTGCAGTTTTATTGGAAGTCTGAGGCAGGAACACCGCTAGGAATTCTGAGCCCCATGAAAAAAAATATTATTATGATTTTATTATTATTTCTCCCCGTGCATGCGTGGGTTTTCTCCGGGTTTTCTCCGGGTACTCCGGTTTCCTCCCACATTCCAAAAACATGCTAGGTTAATTGGCGACTCCAAATTGTCCATAGGTATGAATGTGAGTGTGAATGGTTGTTTGTCTATATGTGCCCTGTGATTGGCTGGCCACCAGTCCAGGGTGTACCCCGCCTCTCGCCCGAAGACAGCTGGGATAGGCTCCAGCATTAGGATAGGCTCCAGCATTATCGTTACATTAATGAAAAAATGCTCTCAAAATAGTGTTGACCATAATATCGTTTTTCTTACAATAATTTGTAGAATAATTATCATCAAGGTAAATGTTTTATTGTGGCACATCTAACTCCACTAAATGTAGTGAAAGGTAGTGATGGAACTACATTTTGTGCTGTTTATGTCTGTTTAATTATCACTGTCCATTTTGACATAATCGCCTCTTGAATATTATATTCAATATATTATATGTACTTCTTTGAATCGCAGTTTAACTCCAACAGGAAAATAGAAACAGGATAAAGTATTACAAATATCATGCTTGTTGGAGATACGTGTGGCTGATTATTTTTGCTTGTTTAGTTTGTTAGCTTCTTCAATGCTCTGCCAGGGTCATTCTAATTGCAAATTGATTTTATTTGAAAGGCTTTGATCTGCACAACAGAAAGAGAAGGATGTAAAACTAACTGAATAGGTGAAGATGATGAGAGTACAGTAGCACAGTTTGCCTTTGTGAGCGCCTCTGTCACATGTCTGATACATTTAGTCTTCATCTTGCGTTGTTCTGTTATGTAACTGTTCTGCGCGCTGAGGAAAGCGGCCTGGCACCGGTGATACATTATTGATGTGGGGCTTTCCAGGTAGCCACTCAACAAAAGGAGGGAGTCGGGCTGTTTTTAGGTTCAGGGTTTGTGTTGGTTCCGTATGTAGCTCTCTGTCTTTTAGTTAGTTTATTAAGGGCTTTTAACAAATGAGCATGTGTACATGCCGGTCACCTTCCCCATGCAAAATATACAACAGGGATAAAAAGTAGAGATGCTGGGGATTGACTTTCTTAGCGTTATCCAATGTCATCCAGCACTTCATTACCAATGTCGGCAGCAACTCTTCCCTCAAACTAATGTCATGTACAAAATAAAGACAAGTACTGCAATAGGCAATACAAGTTGCCATATTTTCCGGGCTATAAGTCACACTTTTTTTCATAGGTTGGCTGTTCCTGCGACTTATACTCCAGAGCGACTTATAAATGAAAAAACAGTTTATGTTACATAAACACTGAGCACTTTTTCTGTTTACGTTTATTTTTTGTGTAGCTGAATAACCATTGTGTTAGCATATCTTACATCTATTCAGCCTGTTCTCTATTCTTTTATTGTTAGAATTTGCCTTCCAAGAGGACGGAATGTCTGTTTTGGTCATAAAATAAATTAAAATGAGACTTATGTATGTTTTTTGTGCCTAATTATGCATTTTTGGTGTTGTGCGACTTATAGTCCAGAAAAAATGGTATATAAAAAGTGCTGTGGTATGATATTATATTACAGGTAATAAAGGAAGACGCCTTACTTTCCCCCCTTGGGTATTAGCTCATGTTCCGCATGGCAGGTTGGACTCGAGTTTTAGTTTTCTCATGTTTTTACGTCACTTCCTGTTTTGCTTGTTTATATTATTTTTAAAGTGTCGCTGCATTACACGCAGAGCAAAACGTAACACTTTACAATCATTGCATATTTGCATTATAAAGGCAAAATGTAGAAAAAAATTCCACACTGCCGACATACTGAGCATCTTGTTCTGCGGAGCATGTCATTACTCATGCACAATATAATTATTGACAGAAAAATGATATCTATATCTCATTTTTATAATCCAATGAGGACCATTTGGTCTATAATTAATACTAATAATTTACAATCTCATTTGTATGCCAATATCGGTCAGTCGATATGATGGGACATTCCTAGCGAATTGCCAAACTGACCTTAAGCGATGAAAATACTTGCATAAAGCACCTTTTGACCCCATGTGGTCTGTCAACATCTCAGGGTCTGTGCACTCAGCCTGCCCGGGTGAGGAGATGCGAGTGTAATAGCAGGCTAAGCAGGGTTCTTTTCATGCTCTCAAACCTCTCAAACCCCAAGGGTGCTGCTGTGGAGGGAGGAGGGTTTGATGGAATGAGAAGAAGGGGAGTCAGGAGGAGAGAGAGAGGGTGTGCCAGCTGTAATGGGCCTGGCTCGAGCCTGTGAGAGCTGGAAACTGATTTACCGCTATGAACCTCTCCCTGTGTTTTACTCTTTATTGATTCCCCTGACATGCAGTCTCATAATAGTGCCGAACAGACAGAAAAGGGGGCTGGATGGTTAACTACAGCAGAGAGGTAGGCAATGTGCAGTGACAGTCAAACGTCCGTAATGATTAATGATTGTGGGAACTGTTTTTTGCCTCCGTACGGCAAATATTTTGGAAAATATGTTCCTAAATTGAGGCTAAAATAAGCCTGTGCTATTGTGTATGTAATATACATTACTTAAATAGTATCTTAATTTTATAAAATGAGCAAAGTTCATATTTTAAAACTTATTACATGTGATCTGCGTCAATGTTTGTCACCTGCCACCATCACCTTGGTAACACTGTGGTTAATCATACACACGGACCTGCCTCTTTTGTGCTCCCTGTGAGTTATAGTAAAAACAACATCAATAATTAATGATCCAATTAATAGTTTACACTGGTTTTTATTGAGCTGTCAAAGTGATGGAGAGCATGCCGGTGGTGAACTCCACCACCGCCTGCTCTCAGCCTTCGCCCTGAATCAGCACTTTGTGGGGCCTGGGAGCCGGGGCTTGCATGCAGGGCTGGGCGCAGACTGCTGATGCTCACAATTCATGGCTGTGATGAGTTTCCTCCTGCCTGAAAAGCCACTCAGGGTCTGTCTCGAGTTGTAATTTGCAAGCTCCTCGTTTCTTTGCTCCTCGATCCTCTCTTTGCACGTTAGCTCCTCCCACCTGAAATTCCATCGAGGAGTCGAGGGGCGGGAGAAGTGTTTGGAGAAATCATCTTTCCGTCACTGTCATCATTTAGTGGAGGCGTCATTCAAAGATGACGTGTGTCACAATTATTCTGAGTTATTGCCATCATAGCACAGTATGTGCATGGCAGCTTTATGTTTGACATCGAAGTTATAAAACTGGAATAAAAACCCCAATAAAACCGAATGTGTTTAATAGATGCCTTAAATGATTTAATTTCTGTATAAAATTTCAATGTGGAATGAAAACAAGTGTAGAATCACCCATCATTGGATCATTATTATCATTATTATGCTCATTTTCCGGCCCTTTGTATTGAGTTGTGGACTCCTATAGAGCAGCTACACACAATAACCAACAAAGAAAGCTTTCTAGATCTTCCGGAATCTGCACCTACTCCAGCTGTTTTTCTTTGTATTCCGTGCTTCCCCTCAAAATTGTCTGTTTTTGCGTAGTAAAAACAAAAAGTGTTTTCACTTCTAGTATTGTGTCAGAAGAACTCTGTCCATTAAATGGACAAGTTAACTGTTGTCAAAACTTAATCCGGATCTGAATCTGAAAGTGGAAAAGATAACGATTTATGAAAAAAAAAACGACATGCTATAACAGTTATATGTCCAGGCTCAGTCTATATTTACCGTGTCCCCTTCCTGCTATGACAACAGCTGTAATCAGAGCCTCATCTTTTAAAGCTCTCCCAAGTGCACTTTAGATTGAGGTCAGTTAAGGCTGTGTGACACTGCAATCTGAATCCCCCCCATTCCTGTCCCACGGATACAACTGCACATGCGAGGAACATGTGACGGAATGCTGTAGAATTTTGCCCAATTATAAGGCTTCTAGTGGTTTAATGTGTGGTTTTTTTATTCTGACCACAAGACTTGTTTTGCCTTTCAGTATAGCTAATCATGTTACTTTGAGGTATTAAGTGGCGGTCAAGTGGTTAGTGCGCAGACCTCACAGCTAGGAGACCAGGGTTCAATTCCAACCTCGACCATCTCTGTGTAGAGTTTGCATGTTCTCCCCATGCATGCGTGGGTTTCCTCCCACATTCCAAAAACATGCTAGGTTAATTGGCGACTCCAAATTGTCCATAGGTATGAATGTGAGTGTGAATGGTTGTTTGTCTATATGTGCCCTGTGATTGGCTGGTGACCAGTCCAGGGTGTACCCCGCCTCTCGCCTGAAGACAGCTGGGATAGGCTCCAGCACCCCCCGCGACCCTCGTGAGGAAAAGCGGTAGAAAATGAATGAATGAATGAGGTGCTCCTGGTCTTTTAGTCACTGACTAGCTTGGCCTTAAAAGGCTTGGTCATCATGAAAATCTGAGTAAAAAAATCATCTAAATAGAAGTGTAAAAGCATAAAAAGGTATTTTGTGCAATGGAAATTAGTGACCTGAGGGTGCATATGTAATAATATAATAATCATGCTGAAACCATCTAACTCCTGAAAGTAAAACTTTCTTCCAATGTTGCTTACTCACTCATCCATTCAGTCATGATGAGGTGTGCTGTCATGGAAGATGATCAGCATGCACACGCTGACTAAGGACTTGAAGTATCTTGTTTCAACAAGCCTTGGGCGAATCAACCGGAATGCTCTAGTAAACTATAAAACTATTTTTTTTTTTCAAATTTGTCATTTCTGTGTTATAACCTCGGCTGTCATTTTCCCTCAGGGATCATACTGTAGGGCGGATGATTGAGAAATTAGGCAGTGGGTGAAATGATGTGTTTGTGTACATGACAGTGAGTGTGCTGGTTTGTGTCTTTGTTGTGGTTTGTGGTCTCCTTACTGCTCCCTCTTGCTGTCCTCTCTCATGTACGTGCACCCTCCCCCCCTCCACCTTACAGGAGATTTGGATGGCCATTGGTGGGACCATGCATCTTGGCATAGCAGCGAGGCCTCCCCAATGTCTTTGGTGAGACATGTGGAGCCCCCCCCCCCCCCCCTCCCTCCTGCCTCGTAACCTCTATCCGTCTCTCTCTCTCTCTCTCCTTCTCTTCCCCTCATCCCCTTGTGTTCCAGAGTCTTTTGTCATCTCACGTTTCCTTTGTTTTATTTACACCTTTGCATGTTGTTTTTCTGTTTTCTTTCTGTTTTATCCCACACCTTTAGGGGACAGTCAAAGGGGAAAAAGAAAAACAATTGAACAGGCATTTATGTCTGAGCCGGCACACACCTTATCTGAGAGGCAAAAGAAAATGGTGCGCTTTGGGGGACACTCATTTGAAGAGGACTTGGCGTGGTGTGAGCCGCAAGTTAAAGACTCAGGAGTTGATACGTGCAGTAGCACTACCCTAAACGAGGAGCATAGCCATAGTGAGAAGGTACTGAGACAATCTAGCCTGCATTTTATTTATTTTTTTTAAATCTATATATATATATATGACCTCCCCCGTCTTTGTTTGCTCTGTGTCACCAAGTGTAAATAGGTGAGATGTTTGTTTTTTGGGTTTTATTTGACATTGTATAAAATGATTTCTTTTACGATTTTGTTCCTCTTTTGTTTTCGGTTAATTTTGGCTGCACCTTGCTTGGTGTGGCTGAAAGAAAAAAAAAGTCTTGCAGGGACACCCCCCTTTGCTTGCTACTGTACTTGTACTTGCTGTTTTGCACCCCAGTAGACAAACTCCACACCTTACAGTAGCTGTAAAGATGACCACTGACACTGAACCCTTCTGTTTGTCATGGCACAAAGGAATGTGGGTCTCTTCTAGTTGCATGCTTGTTTTTTTCCGTATGTTGTGTTGTTGCTCTGCAGACTTCCTGTTAGAGCGACAGGCAAACCTTTAACAAAGGCCGTCCTTCTCACTCTGCTGCCCTGCCCCTCAGCAACCAACCCAGATAGAACCCGCCCCTGGCCAATATCCCCCTCACTTCTCTGTAAAAACCCAACTGATTGTTAGCAATCACCGTAGGGAAAATTGGATTGTTTTGCACCAAAACTATTAGAAGATATATTTTTCTTTTTTCCCTTCCACTGCTGTTTGTATTCACGGCTTTGTTGTGTTCAACATGCTTTTCATCCTCTTTTTAATCTCTGTCTCAGTCATTTTGTTCTTCTATCAAAGACGACCTTTTTAGCCCTTTTCATAGTCTCCTCTCCCCCCCACACCCCCACTTGACATTGGTTGGATGTGTGTACTGAATCCTCCATGTGAGACTCTGATCCTTATTGCCCCCCTCCTCCTTTTGATGAGCTGGTTTAGTAGTGCCAGGGCTGCTTGCTTTTACTCTGCATGGGGCGCTGCATGACGCCCACTCCACCCCTCACTCCCGACAGGTTCACACAAGCTCCGGGAATAACATTCATTATTGTTATTAAGTTTTGTTTGATTTGAATCTTTATTTTCCTGTACTGTATATTGAAACGTCCATAAACACACACGTTAAAACATATGATAGTTCATGTTTTATTGTTGCTGCAGCGAGTTTGTGTGAACTTTCTCCCCCTAAGTGAATTAAAATGCCCCCCATTCACTGTGAACATACCTGGAGTGATCACAATGAAGTTGGTAAACACAAGGTCTGTTGTTGCTCTGACCTCGTAGCATCCGGTGACATGGCAGCCGTCCAAAGATGGGGATCGCCTAATAGGGCGCATTTTGCTCAATAAAAGAATGAAAGATGGAAGTGTGCCTAGAGACTCGGGAGCTCTGCTCGGTCTTAAGGTGAGTCTACTTTGGTTGTGTGATGGACCCCGACTGTTATTTGTGTGTTACATCATAGCTGTACTCCATATTATTATTCAATGGGACTCGACTATTAGATTCATATTCATGATCTTGAAATCACTGCCATTTAGAGGCGCCACATATCATTGTCTATTGGCCTATTCCAGATGCTTCTATAAAACAACTCCAGCTCCAAAAGGCTTGATTACTAAGAGAGAACAAATAACAACAAGATGGGAAAAAAGGATTACTGATTAAACGAGAACCATAAAAATGCATGTTTGCGCCTTTTGCATTTCAGTCTCCTCAGCAGCAGTAAATGCACCGCGCAGCTCGGCCAGCCAGTCAGTCTATCATTCAGTCTGCAGGCTTCGCCCTCGCAGTCCATCCCTCTCTCTTCTCCTCTGCGAGCCCCCGGCTTTGGCCTCAGCCTGTTACATAAAGCCATTTCATTTAGCAGACCTCCCTAAGCTCCTTTGTATGTTGGCATTCAGCCTCCATTAAGCAGGATTTTATTTGTATGATGAGAGTGGAGTACGGCGTCTTACGACGACGGTACAGTTCTAGCCCAGAGGCTTGCATTATGTTACGGAGTCACAGAAAACTACTAGTGTGTACCCCGAAGGACTTGAACATACCCTGGACAAACAGACAAACCTAAGAATCGCAACTTTATCACTGTCTCTCCATTTGAAAAGCTTTATTGAAGTAGCCGTAGGGAGTTACAACTATACATTGGTTGAAACTCAGGGCCAAAAATATCAATATCGATATCAATATGTCAACGCTGATATGATCTCCTCTCCTCTTTACTGCAGGTGGTCGGAGGCAAGATGACGGAATCTGGTAGACTTTGTGCTTTCATCACTAAAGTGAGGAAAGGAAGTCTAGCGGATACCGTAGGACACCTCAGGCCAGGTATTCAGGACAACCCAAACGTTTACATTTGCATTTAAATACAACATCCAAAGTCATCACCACAGTTCTAGTAGCGGTAATATGCACAATAATGTATTTTCTGACATGTTTACAGGTGACCAGGTGCTGGAGTGGAATGGGAAGCTTTTACAAGGAGCCACATTTAAAGAAGTTTACAATATCATTCTAGAATCCAAGCCTGAGCCACAAGTGGAACTCGTGGTCTCACGGCCCATAGGGTGAGTTCTCACACACATTGAAAGTAGACCTCACTTGGTGCTTCTGTATTATGAGCGTGTTCGTGTTTTCAAAAGGAATTATTTTACATCAACAAGAACATGAACATAAATCATTGGTTCAGATCATTCAATCATTCATTTTCTAATTGGGGTGCTGGAGCCTATCCCAGCTGTCTTGGGGCGAGAGGCGGGGTACACCCCGGACTGGTCGCCAGCCAATCACAGGGCACATATAGACAAACAACCATTCACACTCACATTCATACCTATGGACAATTTGGAGTCGCCAATTAACCTAGCATGTTTTTGGAATGTGGGAGGAAACCGGAGTACCCGGAGAAAACCCATGCATTTACGGGGAGAACATGCAAACACAGAGATAGCCGAGGGTGGAATTGAACTCGGGTCTCCTAGCTGTGAGGCCTGAGCGCTAACCACTCAATCGCCGTGCAGCCTGGTTCAAATCAATAAAACATCAAATTGTGTTTATTATGCATTATAATGGGATAGCCTCATATCTGGACTGTACTGTGACTCTTCCTCAACAAAAGCAAGAAATAATTGACAAGCCAATTATTAAGAACACATCATAAAACATGTAATAATAATAATAAAGGCACGACGAAACCAGTCTCACAGGTGATGCAACCAGATATAGCGATTCTGATCAGGAGTTGTCAATCTCTCTCACACTGAACACGGCGGTTTATCATCAATAGAGCCTGTTGTGTTTTGGCATTCGTTCAGGTTTTTGATTGTGGGTTGGGACCAGCCTATACGCCTGACTATATCACTGTAGCTCAAACCAGCCTCCACCATAACCAGTGCATGGAGACGTTCACCTGATAGACGTGGTGTGATGCCGTTCACTGGACTAACAATGCTGGCCTTTTTTGGCCCTTTATATAGGGCTCCAAAACCAATCCTCAATGTGTATCTGGTCCACTTTTGCGAGACCAACCTATGTGCAATGACTACTCATCATTATCTAAGTTTCTATTGACTGTCGGTAACCGCAGCGCGCAGACCTCACACCTAGGAGACCAGGGTTCAATTCCACCCTCGGCCATCTCTGTGTGGAGTTTGCATGTTCTCCCAGTGCATGCGTGGTACTACTTTCTCCGGGTACTCCGGTTTCCTCCCACATTCCCAAAACATGCTAGGTTAATTGGCGACTCCAAATTGTCCATAGGTATGAATGTGAGTGTGAATGGTTGTTTGTCTATATGTGCCCTGTGATTGGCTGGTGACCAGTCCAGGGTGTACCCCGCCTCTCGCCCGAAGACAGCTGGGATAGGTTCGACCCTCGTGAGGAAAAAGCGGTAGAAAATGAATGAATGAATAATTGGGAATGATAGTGGATGCATCACTGCAGTCATATTTACATACTATAGGCATCCTATGTTATTCTATGTTCTTACTTGTCTTTTTCTCTCTCTGGCTCTGACTCAGCTTAGAAAACCTCTCTAACACACACACAGACACACACAGACACACAAACAGCACCAGTTTTCAGTCAGTTCCTATATCTGACCTGCTTTGTGCTGCTGAGGGTTCTGCCGTGTGAATGAAGACTAATGTTGTATTTAAGGTCATTAAAGCACCGCGCATTCAGCATGAGCTTATTGATTCACTCCACCTCATCCTTTTCTTTCATCCTCACACGTTCTATTTTGTTCTTTTTCCAGAGATATTCCAAGGATACCAGACAGCACACATGCACAACTGGAATCAAGTGAGTCTTGTCTGTTACGTAATCTCACCGTGGCCAGCTAATCAGACAAGAACAAAATCTGAATGAATTTCTTCTTTCTGGATTGCAATCTCTCTTCCACCGCACATTGTTGCATTGTTCCCTTTTGTGTTATATTCCCCAATTATACCCCCCATGTCATATTTCAGGTTCTAGTTCTTTTGAGTCCCAAAAGATGGATCGCCCGTCCATTTCTGTCACATCCCCCATGAGTCCCAACATGCTGAGGGATGCCCCCCAGTACTTGTCAGGACAGCTCTCAGTAAGTGACTTTTGTGATAAATTACCTTGTCGGTTAATGAGATGGGTTTACGAACATCCAGCTGATCTAATTTCCTGTTTTTGCGAGTTGTCAATATTCATAGCGACACAAAGTGTCAAGAAAATGGTCTGCTAGTTTGTTAAGACAAACAGGCACAGCGTCACATCTATTTGGCAGACCCGACCGCCGACTCTGCATTGACCGTGTTTGGATGCGTCCATTTTCTAATTAAAAAAAACCCTCCTGGGATGAATGGGTTAAACATTTGCATTGAAACAAGACAAAACCAACTATGAAATGTTGGATTCATAAGAACACGTTTGTATTTGCCTAACATGTTTATTGTAGGGATGCTCCGATCTGGGATTTATGCTGCCGATACTCGTCATCCATGAGTGAAATGGGACGATACCATTACCGATCACAGTGTAAATGTTTAAATGTACTATTGGCGATATCAGGGGTCACCAATGGGGACAAAATCTATATCACTCTCACAACGACAGGTAAGTCCAACATTGGTTGCTATTGGCTGGATGCTGCAATTGGGGCGGAGGTGATTATTCACAGAAATCAGACAATACAGATCGATGGCAGATGGATCGGAGCACCCCTAGTTTATTGTCTGTGTGTTTTTGTGTTGTCTTTAGTAAAATAGTTTTTTGTCATGTGAACAAAAATTGTAGCAAAAAAAAATAAAGACCAGTTAAGTGGCATTAATATGATGATTATTACATCTGCAATATCTGATGAACAGAGCAGAGACAATATATCTTTAAAATAAATCTTTAAGATGCAAATGGAAGCCAAACCCTTCTGTTTTGTGTTTGGGTGAATTATAAGCTTTTGTTGTTTTGTGGGATTTTAGTTTTATTACATTTCCTTTTTGTTGTTAATTTTGCTTATCCAGAGCCAAAGCCTTAGTAGAAGAACAACGCCTATTCCCCCTAGGGTCCAGGTAATGGGCCCTGTCTGAAGGGCACTCTCTCTTTGGTCTTTGCTCTTTGACTGTTGACTGGCCTTTTTTTGTTGGAAAAAATGCATTTCCAGGGAAATTGATGCTTCAAGTTTCCCTCTCAGTGCCTTGTGTTACATTCTTCTCTATGATTTTTTTGCTGTCACCATTTTTGATTGGAGTTATTATTGCTCATTTTAACCCATTCATGTCAGTCTGCCTTGGCAGTGCATGCACAACTAATCAACATTCTAGAAACGTTTCCATTGCCTGGTTCAAGTTGTATTATACTGTATCTTGTGGTACACACGCTGTTTTGGATGTTGAAGTTTGCAGTGCAAGAGGGTGTTCTGGGGACAAGGATTTTGAGTTATTTTATGATTCATTGCACCGTGATACACTAACTGTGACAGACATACACAGAAGGACTTCCTTGTGTGAGTTCGAATGATGGAGTGTTAGTCAAAGTTAGTCGAATGTTTGTGTTAAATGGTCTATGGTTACATTTTGCAGTGAAAATGTTAACTGACAAACCACTTGCAGATAATCCTAACAACATCGCACCTTTTTATTGAAGTCTCTCCTTTATTGCAACCCAATCTTAGCCATACCTGTCAAACCTCCAGTTTTCCAAGGGAAACTTTCGTATTCTGCCCTTCTTTCCTGGCACGCTCCCATTTTAATAGTTTCCCATATTTTCCCCATTCTGTGAACTCTCAGTTTTCATTTTTAATCTGTTCCTAAAGGTAAACCTAATTAATCCATCCCAGAAAAAAATCAAAAGTAACATAATAATTATACGTATACATGCAGAAAACAAGCAAAATGCATATAAATGGTGAATGAATGGATAAATGAACATTTGACTTTTACCTAGCAAACGGGACGGTATGTAAGAGTTGTATGTGTTACTCTAGACCAGCGGTGGGCAAATATTTAGACTCGTGGGCCGCATTGAGTTAACAAAATTGTCCGGGGGGGGGGCTAGAACATATATTTAACACACACACACACATTATTTTATGCTTGTAATTTTCCTTGAATTATTTGTCTAATTTTATCTGTAAAAGTGTTATACTATCAGCTGTATGTTCTCATGTCCCTTTTTAGGAGCACTTTAAACATTAAACCACATCAAACTATGTAATTTAAGTTTACAGTTTTATTTTATTTTTTATCTTTTACTAAATAAGACATCTGACTTGCAAGTCATGTTGCCAGTTTGTATGTTAAAAGTTGAAATATTTAGACAGCAACTGGCGGGCTGGATTCAAACGATTGGTGTGCCGCATGTGGCCCCCGGGCCGTAGTTTGCCCACCCCGGCTGTAGACTGTTCCCAACCTAACTAGATAAGATAATAAAGCTGTACACTCGCGTACTTGAACACTACTATGAACTTGACTCTTCTCTTTTGCGATGCTGCATGGTTCGCTGGTAGTTTAGCTCGTGGTTCCGACCCGACCCTCTCCATAATCATACTCTCCATGAAGTATGGACAAAAAGCTTAGAAGATTTATTTTGTCATTTCATTTCAATTGCTTTAAGGCCACTGTTAAATAGTCGTACTGCACCTCTTCTAAGTGTCTGCTTTTGGAGTCCATACTTCTATTTACCTTTGATTACACTTGAAGGAGCATGATTGATATGTCAATATCGGTGCCCTTTGTCCAATATCTGCGACATTATGACATTATTCACTGCTAGATGGCATTATTTCCCTTGAGCACATGCTGGTAATGTTAGAGCATCTTTCTTGTAGCATTTCACTTCACCTTTGTTTAAATGAAATCCAGACAATTGCATTTGGTTCCTTTCGATATCCTTTATTCATCTGTGCAAGAGAAACACTGCTGGATAAATTGTCAGACCAAACACAAACATATTTGTTTTATTTGGTATTACATTCACTTTTCTTTAGTCACATACCTAAGAGTACAATATTGAATCAGTACTACATTATTGCTACAAGTGTCCATGTTTTTTTATGATCTAACAGTATATTTAATTTAAAAACAAAACCCCATCAAGCATGTGACTTGAACTTTTTTCCCATAATGGGTGCATACAGGAGAAGACCCCATATTTTATTCAAGTGTACTACAAAGTTGAAACAAAAGACCAAATACCCAAATATAATAAAATCGTGTGAATGTATCTTCTCCTGCATTACACCCCCTTTGTGCATTTTCTCGACATTTCCTTCAGATCACCTTTACTGAGTTGTGTCTCTGTTCTGCACTTGCAGGTCAAACTGTGGTACGACAAAGTCGGCCATCAACTAATAGTCACCATCCTGGGAGCCAAGGACCTCCCACCCAGGGAAGATGGTCGGCCCAGGAATCCTTATGTTAAAATCTACTTCCTCCCCGATAGAAGGTAAGTGTAGGACCGATCGTAGGAACGCTTCGTGTTAATGTGTAGTGATGTGTAGTCATTCTGTGGCTCTTTAATGTAATAGTTGTGAATAAAAATACTTTGAATTATTGTTCCCGCAGTGACAAAAGCAAGAGGAGAACAAAAACAGTGAAGAAATCCTTAGAGCCCAAATGGAACCAGACCTTTATGTATTCACCGGTGCACCGGCGGGAGTTTCGGGAACGTATGTTGGAGATCACGTTGTGGGACCAAGCCAGAGTGAGGGAAGAGGAGAGCGAATTCTTGGGGGAGGTAGGGAAGACGAGGAAAAAACACTCACCGGGGTGTACACTATGTAGACACGACTCTTGGGACACACGTCTTCATCTAGTCTTTCATTACCAGCAGGCGGGTTAGACACCTTTATTCATTAACGTCTTAATCTTTAAGTTCTTCTATTCTTGCAACTTTGTCGGATCTGTCTGAGTGAGACTCATTTCCCCAATATGCAAATTAGTGTGGAAGAACTTTGGAAAAACTTTACCAGAATGCTTTTCTAGCTTTACAAACACTATTTTTGTCACTTCATGTTGGTGTAATGGATAAATGTATACTAATACTTTTGTTGACATAAAATAGTGTATTTATGTTGTACATTTAAAAACTCAATTCACTTTTCTGACATGGATAGTTTGTCTAACATTTGCAAGGCTGCACGGTGGTCGAGTGGTTAGCGTGCAGGCCTCACAGCTAGGAGACCCAAGTTCAATTCCACCCTTGGCCATTCGCATGTTCTCCGGGTACTCCGGTTTACTCCCACATTCCAAAAACATGCTAGGTTAATTAGCGACTCCAAATTGTCCATAGGTATGAATGTGAGTGTGAATGGTTGTTTGTCTATATGTGCCCTGTGATTGGCTGGCGACCAGTCCGGGGTGTACCCCGCCTCTCGCTCGAAGACAGCTGGGATAGGCTCCAGCACCCCCGCGACCCTTGTGAGGAAAAGCGGTACAAAATGAATGAATGAATGTTGGTGAATGGCTAAATGTATACTAATATTTTTGTCTACATGTAATAGTATATTTCTGTTGTACAATGGTGTACATTTAAAAACTCAGTTCCCTTTTCTGACATGGATAGTTTGTCCAACATTTGAAAGACTGCACGGTGGTAAAGTGGTTACCGCATAGGCCTCACATCTCGGAGACCCGTGTTCAATTCCACCCTTGGCCATCTCTGTGTGTAGTTTGTGTGGGTTTTCTCCCGGTACTCCTCCCACATACGTAGGTATAGGTCAATGGGTATGAATGTGAGTGTGAATGGTTGTTTGTCTATATGTGCCCTGTGATTGGCTGGCGACCAGTCCAGGGTGTACCCCGCCTCTTGTCCGAAAACAGCCCACAACCCTCATGATGATCAGCGGTAGAACATGAATGAATGGTCTAAAACACTGTGTCTTTTCCTATTGCTAGATCCTGATTGAGCTGGAGACAGCTCTTCTGGATGACGAGCCTCACTGGTACAAGCTACAGACACATGACGTGTCCTCCATCCCGCTCCCTCGTTCCTCCCCAAACACACAGCGTAGGCAGCTCCATGGAGAAAGCCCAACACGGCGCCTGCAGAGTAAGTATTATTTGTCATAAAGCCCTGTGAATTGAATTTAAAATCCAAGCCCCATATGTCCTGGGTGTCGCATCGACCGTGCTGCTTTTGCTTTTACAGACAAAGGCTCGTATTCATACTCAGGTAAAGGTCCTGCACTCCCAAGCAGAGCCTTTCTGTGGTGCATTTGAGTGTCTGCTGTCCTCTTGAATGATGCATTCTTGTGGCTTTATTCTCGACCTCCCGTCCATTAAGGAGGCATGTGTCTGCTCCCTCACATCTTTCAGTGGGATGAGCCGGTGTCTTACTTACACCGCTCTTTAGAAATCCACTCAGGGTAGCAGACGCAGGTCCCCTACTGTCCCAACCTGCAAGCCGCAACTTTTCCTACAAAACTGCACTAAGCCCTCATTCTAATGAAATTCCAATGTGCCAGTCCTGACAAATATAAACCACTTCCTTTTCCTCTGTGATATTAATCCTTATTAAGAGCTCCCTTTAAAATTTAAAGCATAGTACTGTCTCATTGTGCTCTTTGTTTGTTCTTAATATTTGTGTTTTTTATGTGACTATGTGCCAATATACTATATAGCAGACTGGTTAGCATGTAAGCACAGTCAGGAAATCAAAAAGACATGGGTTCGATTCTCCGCTTGGGCATCTCTGCGTGGAGTTTGCATGTTCTCCGGGTACTCCGGTTTCCTCCCACATTCCAAAAACATGCTAGGTTAATTGGCAACTCCAAATTGTGAGTGTGAATGGTTGTTTGTCTATATGTGCCCTTTGATTGGCTGGCCACCAGTCCAGGGTGTGCCCCGCCTCTTGCCTGGGCTGGGATAGGCTCCAGCATCCATACAAAGAAAATGCATAAAAAAATTCTGATTCCGGAAGTATAGCACCTTATTGTGCACCAAATACATTTTTATTATTATGATTTTTATTATTTCTCCCCGTGCATGCGTGGGTTAATTAGCGACTCCAAATTGTCCATAGGTATGAATGTGAGTGTGAATGGTTGTTTGTCTATATGTGCCCTGTGATTGGCTGGCAACCAGTCCAGGGTGTACCCCGCGTCTCGCCCAAAAACAGCTGGGATAGGCTCCAGCATACCTGTGATCCTAGTCAGGATAAGTGGCATAGAAAATGCACTTTGCTGATGATAACCAATAAGCCAATAGCCAATAAGAAGGGTCAGTGTACCAACAAAACATGCCGTATGTGTAATGAAGTATGAAGTAATACAATTTAGTTTGTGTTTTCCTTTTTCTTTGTTTCATTTGTCAACTTCTCTTTATCTTTATCTCAAAGGATCGCAGAGGATAAGTGACGGAGAGATCTCAGACTATGATTGTGAAGACGGGGTTGGGGTCATAACAGGTAATAACTAATAACTATGGTCAAACTAAAACCGTCTTCGGTGTGCTGACTACTTCCTCTCTGATGTTCTCACAGACTACCGGCCAAACGGAAGAGACTTCCAGAGTTCCACTTTGTCTGTCCCAGAACAGGTGATGTCTTCAAACCACTGCTCTCGGTCTGCAGAAATACATAGAGCACGTTCACGGTCCCCCAGCGTCCCCCCACCCTCAAGGTAACTACCGATTAGTAAAATGCTGGGATGACCCGTGTATGCTTTTGTTTGTTTTCATTTGCTGGTTTGTTTGTGGTTGTGTTTCTTTGTATTCCATTACCATTTGAGAGGTAAAAATACACTGACGTGGCCTTTTATTGTGGCCAGCCTAAGCTTTGTGCTTTGGGTTGACCACAAGGCTTGCTAGCACAGATTTGAACAGATTTATGAGCAATATTTGACAAAGACGGGCCTTTTGTGTACATCGAAAAAGCTTTTAGATCTTTGAGTTCAGCTCGTGAGAGATGGGATGTTGCGTTTATAATTTTTGTTGTTTTTAAAAAGAACTGTAATCATTTTTTTCTGCTAGTAGACTTTGTTTGGTAACGTCTGACCACAGTCCGCTGAACCCAGGACCGGACCAAACAGAAAGATGTCTCTCAGTCCGGAATAACTTTTTGTCGTCTTTTTGTAATTTACATCCTCTTAGTCAAAATATTCTTCATAGAAACACATTCAGATTGTGGTCCAAATTATGCGTATGTTTAATTATTTGGCCTGCTGACGTGTGAAAGCTAACTAAACGACTCCCCAGGAATTTTAAGTCTGGACTACAAGTGCGAACGCACCCTCCAAGTGTCTATTTTCCTGGCACGGTCTGACCGTAGCTACTTTCCCTCGTCCAATTAAAGTTAGTATTTCTCTGAAGCTCCCTCTAAATCAGTGTCGGGCATCGAAAACACTATTATCTAAATTGTCTGAAACTCTGCTAAATCAGCGTTTTCTATTGACAGCATTCTATTATTTAAGAAGTTTCAAATGATGGAATAGCTCAATAAGTTTAATTTCGTAAAGATACTGTAAATCATGAATGTCTGGTGGGGGGGGGTGTGTGTCTATATGATACAGATTTGGGTCGAGTACTTTTGTTGCAGTACCTTTGGTGAGGTGTTCAGTGGACCATCTTCTGTTATGTACAGTAATGCTACAACCACGCAGGAACATTTCAACTGCTCCTTTTTCCCTTTTGAGGAACGTTTTAAGAAACTTCTGAAGGTGCCTTGCAACATTTGGAAATATGTTAGAATCTCACCTTTGATTTCCTCATTGTTGGAGCAGCTTGCCTGTGATTTTGTCCATCTCCAGCCCCCCCTCTCCTTCCTTCACACCATCTTAGATCCATCTCTGTCTTCTGTCCTCCCTCTATGTGGTCGCAGCCATTTTCTCACCCTTCCTCGACCCAGACATAATCAGCCTAGTGATGCTCCTCAAAAGGAACCCAGGTAGATGTTAACCTGAGCTTGCATGAAGCCCCGCCCTGCACATTCCAGCCCAAATACTCCTAAAACACTTCAAACCATATGGCATGTTTTCTTTTATTACAGTATCTCTGCTATTGCTGCTATGATCTTAAGTCGGTATCCAGATTAGCTTTTGTCGATGTATTTTTCTTTAAATAAAAAATGTATTTTCCCTTTAATTGATGGGATTGCTCAAAAAAACATAAGCGACCATACAATCATCATCATTATCAGCATTTCATAGTCTGGATTTCATCATCATTTCCCTTCATTAAGTGACCACGCGGTCCTTAAAGTGATCATTTTCAGGTTAGCCATTTTGAAGTTCATGATGCATTCACTTGAGCGTGTTTATAGGGAACATTAGAGGTTCATTCAAAGTTTGTTTCTACCTTCCCAGGTAGATTTTGTTGTTGCTATCCCTTGTGTGTGGGGATGGGTGGCGGGGGGTAGGGGGGTGGGGGGGTAAACAACCAATGCTGACAAGCTGTGATATTTCTTGCCAGCCGCAACCACCGTGTGTACCCAATCTGCCGTGAGGAAGCGGTTAGGTTACTGCGTTCCACTAGGATGTCCCGTGCCTATTCTGAGGGCACCTACTCTTCTGACTATGACTTCGAGAGGTATTGACATGCAGCGCCGCTGCATCATCCGCCCATGTTGACGTCTCCATTTTTTTTTAATTTTTCTGTGACTGTGATGCCAGAAAATGATATCGTGTTTGATATCGGTTTCTGCCAAGGAGACATCACTGCTCTGGAATTGTGTAGACGTGTGGTACACAACCGCCTCTCTGCTTGTGGTCTGAGGCTCAGAGCTATTTGTGTTGCTGCTGTCCGTCGTATAACTGTAGAGCAGTTGTTTAGTGACAGCAACGTGTTGCTTCATTGACGTCCTTGTTTATGTTCGCCCCATTTACGTACATTGTGTAAGCAATGGTTCTTAGTGTTGTCCTTTTTTTTTTTTACATGCTATTGGCAACACTGCTTTGACAATGGCTGTGTTAAATATGGCTGCCCTTTAAGTTCTGGTGTCTGGCCAGAATGTGATGTCGGGCTGATAACACCAATACACCTCTAGGACCCATGCCAGTGCCCCAGTGCTCGGATAAAATGAAATATCTCAGATGCTCCCTTTCCCAGAAACACTGTAAATGACCCCTCAATCTTTTGCCATCTGGCTTTCAGTCAGAAATTACACTTGTGCCTCTCTGCTTCTCCTCTGGGGTGGGAAAGTGATGAGTTCTCAGTACTCTTCCAAAGAGTCTGGCTGTCTTTATTAAAGTGTCATAAAAATTTCCCCCAAGGCTCAGCTGGACTCCAAATCAGGCTCAGCCTATAGAACAGATAGCCATTAAGCGGAGCTCTGTGTCCCGTTTCCTTTTAAAGCAGCGGAGAAAGAAAAGTGTTATTTACTAAGCGACGCAGTAACGCTGTCTGCTCTTCGTCTCGATACAGTTTGGCATTCACAGCATTCGGGCTGTTTAAATGCAGCAAAGAAGCTTGAAGAGAAATGAAGGAACATAACGAGGAAACAGTCGTGTGGATGCTGTATGTTGACATAAATGGGTAAATGTAAACATTTGCCTTTCTGCGATATCTCCTCAATGCGGGAGCGACGAGGGAATGGTACTTTTGTATTTATTTGAGCACAACAACTAATCATTGTGTGCTATTGCAAATAATGATCGCTTGATTTCTTCAATGGTGCTAATGATGGAAATATGTTTCTAAGGCATTTATTTTAGACTAAATTCTCCTCTGCAGGGCTTGAAATTTTTTGCACTATAATTTACTTTTTTAAATTTCTTTTAAAATGATTATTTCAGCAAATGGCTTTAAAGTATGCATGCTCATAACTCCAGTGCTTTTGGACACATGACCAAAAGTATATGTGAAAAATGTGTAACGTGATTTTTGTGATTCTTTAGATTCGTGCATTTGATTTATTTCATCATTTTGTATGATTGATAAATGCTTTGATTCTTTTTTTTTTTTACAGTTCCTTGTAAAAGATTGTATCTGTACTTTGTGTGCCTTAACACTTACTAACTCCAGCCAGATGCAGTATAAAAATACACTTTTCTGCACTGCACCTCAAAAAAACTGCACATAAACACTGACCGGAATGAGACCACGCCCAGCACAACTCACAGTTATCTCACTACGGGTTCCTTTAAGTACAATAGATGCTTCTAGTTCACTTGATCCTTACTTGACACTCCTAATTTAATAATTCAGCTACTCAGAGAGGTTTAATTCTACACAATTGCATGTAATTTGAATCAAATATACATTATATTTCAAACATGTCCACTAAGGTATTGTAGATGCTGACATTTTTTATTGTCAACTCAAAGCCAATTGTTCTTCTGAGTTGCTGAATCATCTGATTTTATAAATGTAAGCTTTAAAGGACCACACTTGTATTTTTGCGTATGCTTTAGATATATTTATTCCAAATGCCTGGTAAGATTTAATGTTTTAAAAACAAGTACGGCATGGAAGTGTGTTTAATACCATTTAATACCACATCTGGATCATAACCACAGCATTATTGATATTTGTGATGATTCTATGTAAAGTCACACAAAACCGCTAGTGAATGAATAACAGCAGGCAAAAACACAGGTGTGGTCTTTAAACACGAGCCCAAAACACCGCTGGGGTCCTTAAACACATGCACCTATAGGAGGTCACCTGTTATCATCCACACTGGCCTCCCTTCCAGCCTCCTGTCCCTGCCCCGTGGGGCCCCACTGAGTTCCTGCCTATCTCTCAATAACCTCTGTAGGAGCCACGGAGCCATGGATAGGCACGAGTATCACAGCAGATCCCGGTCTGCGGACCAGCGGCCCACAATAGAGCGCCATGCATCCCGTTCACGCTCTACTGAACGCCCCCACGACTCATCGATGATGAGGTCCATGCCATCTCTACCATCTGGGAGGTCGGCCCCTCCCTCACCTGCCTTGACGAGGTGTGACCCAGATTGGAGTCGTCAACCAACTCAGCATCATTTCAGGGTCCTACCTTTGTTAGCCAGTTGCTTCCCTGAGGGATGTTCACTCAGGAATGAGAAATCAACTGATATAGACGTTTATGTAGCTTTTAGTCCGCTATACACTAAGTAGAGCTTCAAAATGCACAAAAAAGAAATGGGAGTGAGACCAAAAAAAAAAAATCTTGAATAAGCACTTCATTGCAAATGACCATTAAACTGAAATAGGCGGTTCATCAGCTGATTAAAACTTTTAAGACCATACCTCAAATATTTTGGCACGCTTTCAGGAGGCTCATGGGAATGAAGATGGCTTCACTGAGGGCATCCACTGTCTGGAACTGGAATACGTATACGTCCCTTACCATCCGGACCCAAATGTTCTTCCTGAATGGTCCAAAAGAGTGAGGTTAGTCCATTGTGAACTGTGAGGTGGCTCGGGCATCTAGTCCGGATGCCTCACTAGTGAGGTGTTATGGGCATGCCCAGCCGGGAAAAGGCCCCGGGGCAGACCTAGGACACGCTGGAGGGGTTATGTCTCACAGCTGGCCTGGGAACGCCTTGGTGTCCTCCCGGTGGAGCTGGACGAGGTGGCCAGGGACCGGGAAGTTTGGGCTTCCCTACTGAGACTGCTGCCCCCGTGATCCGGACCCGGATAAGTGTAGAAAAATGGATGGATGGATGTCATTGTGAACTGCAGCGTCAGCATAGTCATTACCACGCAGATGAGGTCCGTCAGTCATGGGGTTGACCCCCGTGTAACATCTCTAGATGAGCGCCATTTGACGCCCATGCACATCCTGAAACTCCACTGTTCCATTGAAGGAAAAAAAAATGTTATGTCATTTTGGAAGCCAATTGGAGCCAAGGATCATGTTGTGTCCTGATGGACAGCCAATGGCGTGCTGTGAGAGTTCAATATTCAATATGACTGCGTTCAAAGAGAGCTTTTTTTGCCTTTGCCATCAAGAGATCATGACAGTGTGATAACCTGACATTGAATCCCGGTTTTTGCCAAGATTTGGCTTTTAAAGGATACCAATGGTCTTAACCTTGAACAGCCTATTTCACTTCAATGCTTGTTTGCATTACTCCAATTTTGTCTCACTCTAATTTCTTATATTTGCATTTTGAAGCTCTTTTTAGAACCCAATTATGACCCAACAGCGCATTCATGCAATTTTTGGTCTTAATA
Organism: Doryrhamphus excisus; assembly: GCF_030265055.1. Taxonomy (NCBI): domain Eukaryota; kingdom Metazoa; phylum Chordata; class Actinopteri; order Syngnathiformes; family Syngnathidae; genus Doryrhamphus; species Doryrhamphus excisus. The sequence continues at coordinate 4,811,117 of NC_080482.1, forward strand.
TGTTCATCAGCAGTGTATATCTTATGCAAAATGTACAGATTAATAGTCAAATTTTAAAAAGTACAGTTTTCAATCAACCCAATGGCCCAGGGGTCCTAAATGAACGACAAGGATTTCAGTGCAGCTCTACCTCCTGACTAAAACATTTGTTCCTCCAAAATTGAACCCTTTCTCATGAAATCCCAAACACCCCGACCAAACTCACCTCACTAACACAGATAAATCAGGAAAACCACATCAGCTAACACACACAATTCCAGTACCTGCTCCCTTTTCCTTATTTCACCCCCACCCCACTCACCTTGCCCATTTCTGTTTTGTCCACAAAAGCACTGATGCTGCATTCCTTCCATGCCCAAAGCACGAAAATCCCGACACCCTGGTATGGTGCTGGTTCATTTTTTATTTTGGAACGCACTGCTCATACTTTTGTGAGAGTATAGCAGTGTTGGGCTGATTTTCTTTTTGTTTTGTTGCTAACATCAACTGATGCATTTTATCTTTCTACGACAACATCCTATGTTTGTTTTCCTTTCTGATTTGTCCTTATGGAGACGGTCCGAACGCATGGTGCCAACGGTCTGGTCTGCTAATTCTGCATTGAACATTTTTCTTCTTGCAGCTTGATGACTGACTGCACATGCGTTTCCACGCCTCTTTTGTTGCAGCTCAGTTCCCAACAGTTGATGAGACCCCTCACTCCCATGTCATGTGCCAAACTTCATTGTTTAGGAATACTAAAAGAGTGAAGTCACAGTTATTCTAGTTTGGTCAAATTAAATATTTGGAGTTATGATCTGATAGAGTATATTAAATGTGTTAGTTTTGTAGATTTATTTTTTACATTTTCTTCTTAAGTCAGCTGCAAGTTAAACAGGCTTTACGTATGTGGGTGCAACATGCCAGAAGCTGCATCCACTTCGCCACTGATTTGTGACTTAACACTTTTCAAACACTTTGTGTCACATAGGGCTCACCCTCGTAGTGGATCAGTCCAGACCAGCCCAACCAGTACTCCAATGTCGGGCAGACGAGGTCGACAGCTCCCACAGCTTCCATCCATAGGGAAAGACGGAAGTAAGTCATGGTGGTGTTTTGTTATATTTACTACGTGCTTCATCACTGTCAGAAACAAAGACGAGAAATGATTCTGAGTGTTACTAGTCTTGGTGTCTGAATGGTACTGCAGTTTTGCAACGAGGTTTTGGTTAGTCTTGACTTGTTTTCCATTCATAACATACACGGTTCCCTTTCCATTTCTCTCATAGAAGATGGAGACGAAGGAACAGAGCCTTGTGAAGGTCTGTACCTGTATGTAAAGGGTTTAGTCTTCATTCTGAACACCAAAACCCTGTCTGCAATGATGATGGGTCGGGTCCACGGACCTCACTCTCTCACTGTTGCAGATATGTTTGACATAGTGGTGTTTCTACTAGCATGTCTTTGTCTTGAGTCTGATTAGCCGTTGTGTTTAGATACTTGGGTCTGCTCAGTTCAGGGACAAATGTTACAAAAACATAGAAAACCTGTCAAAGATAGTCTTTTGTGGTTTGTGTGAGTACATCGGAGCTTTCCGTGGCTTCTATTTGGCAACCAAACCCCATCTATCCTTCCTTCTGTACCTATGTCATAGTATTTAAATAGTACTTTCACTGTCTGGACCTTTCCACACTACACTACTATCACTACCATCCCAATGCTAACAACAGAATAATGGTCAAAAGTCTTCTTCATGCAAAAATATTGTCTTTTGTGTTTAATATTAGTATTGTCTTCTATAGTTTGGAAGTTACAGCCTCCTTTTTTGTCTCTACTAGTAGCATACTGCACTGAAAAGATGCAAGGCGCACCCGTAAATGGCAGGAAAGGCAAGTCCATGTGTGGTTGTGTGTGTTTGCTCTCTAATGAAGGCGGATTGGATGTGTGGCATTCTTTATACGTTGCTACTCTGAGTGGTTTTGCGTTCCTTGTGCAGCAGCAGCAGCTTTAATGTGATTAAATGAGAGTGCTTTATGTGTGTGCAGTTGAATTTGAATTTAATATGGACAGAGCACTGTCATTGTGATCTCTGCTGCTCTATTCCGCTCTTGCTCCCATACGGCATCCTAGCCTTAATCTGTGCCCTCTTCTTTAATAGGAGTCCCTCATTTTCATCTTATTATGAAATGGAAAACTATTTGACCTGGATTACTGAACACACACAAAACTAATTTTAGATATAATAATTATGGTAAAATACATATTGATTTTTGGAATATAAAATATTTTACCTCGCAAATTCTAAATCAGGTCATGCTATTTAAAAAGCCAAGACATCATTACAGTGAGTGACCAGCAGATGGCGCACCAGTCTTTTAGATTACATGGGAGCTGTCCATTGTTGTGGTGCTGAAGAGGCAGGCGCGCACACTTTCTTTTTTGTCTGTACCTCAGTTTTTTTGACAGTCACGTGCATATATATAGACTGGGGGAATATTATTTGATATGTTGCTGGTTTTGTAAGTTAATCATTTTATTTTTTAGGTCTGTTCATGGCTTTGAAACTGGGTCAAATTTATATATATTGTTGTTTTGTTTTTGGATTATATATACACTGTGTGTGTGTGTGTGTGTGTGTGTACCCTACAACCTGAATTATAGTAATTCATAGTAACCCATGCCTCAGGTATTGTTATATGTGTGTGCCTTATTATAGAAGTAACATGGGAAGACCAGCAGCGGGGGCTAAATGGCTCGCTGTCTAATGGAGGGACACACCCCTCCCTCTGTATCACAGGTTTGTTGGTCTGGGTGTGCATTCTGCCTCTTTTTTCCAAACCTTCTGTCACTTTCATAGAGTATTGTCATCCAGACCAAATCATATTCTATAAAAGTGACATCATGTTCTTCTGTTGACAACTTGTGTGGATTGCTTTGGAACGAGTCATGCCAGATGTAGTAGATCTATGTGTTATGATGCAGCAGAATTATTGGATACTGATACAGTCTTGAAAATGGCGACATTCCGGATGGATTTAGTTTGACTCTCTCTTGCCTCTCTGGATGGCTGGTCTGTATGGTTGGATATGATATTTTATACCTAATGGCTATAATCTTATTTCTTACAACAGAATTACATTAAGACACTTAAGCTTTAACGAATTCCTATGAATTCTGTGTATTGACAGTATAATACTACAATGTTATGGTGCCACAACACTCTTCATTTGTTGTTTTGCACACATGATTTCATACACTTTACCTTCTATTTTATATTATATTTAGCAGTAGCTGTTGAGTTGTTGTCCCAAAACCAAAAGACACCAGTACTTTGCATGTCTAGATACAGTGGTACCTTGGTTAGCGTCATTAATTTGTTCCAGAGGGTCTGAGTCAGAAACAAATTCTCACCAAATCAATCGTTCCCATAAGAAATAAGCCAAAAATGTTAACATAAAACACGTTTCTATGCTTTTACAATTATAGTTTGGCATGAAGGGGCTGCACGTCGACCGAGCGGTTAGCACGCAGGCCTCACAGCTCGGAAATCTGGGTTCAATTCCACCCTCGGCCATCTCTGTGGGGAGTTTGCATGTTCTCCTCATGCATGCGTGGGTTTTTGCCGGGTACTCCGGTTTCCTCCCACATTCCAAAAACATGCTAGGTTAATTAGCCACTCCAAATTGTCCATAGGTATGAATGTGAGTGTGAATGGTTGTTTGTCTATATGTGCCCTGTGATTCGCTGGCGACCAATCCAGGGTGTACCCCGCCTCTCGCCCCAAGACATCTGGGATAGGCTCCAGCATACCCGCGACCCCTGCGAGGATAAGTGGTAGAAAATGAATGAATAAAACAATTGTTTCCATTACACACATACATATATAAATACATGTTGAATGAAAGGGATAAATAATAATGATAATAATGTTACTTTCAATAAGTGATTTTTGATGACTGTCCTTAAAGACACAATGTGGCAGCGAGATCAACCACCACCACCCCCCAGTTTTGACCTGGTTGTTATTTACATGTCATTTTTTTGTGCATTTTTTTGTACCTCTCTGTTATGGCGGCAGACAGAAGCACAGTGGATCGTCCCCACACACTCACACGGAGTTGACGCTCTTTTGTATTTTCATTCTGACCTCAGCAGTAGCACAATTCCAATACCATATACTGTATGTATGTATCACTATATAGTATATGTTAAGAATACATATGGCAAAATGTTGGTGTAAATATTTGACCCAAAAAAGAGATGCTAACCAGTGCGGACACATAGTTTCCTAATAATTCACATGACAAGCCGTCATTGACCTGAATTGTGAACTAATTAAGCGTAGGATAAATTATCTCCAGAATTAGCTTTAGATGACACACAGGTTGTGGCACCAAGGAGGTTGGAATGGAAGAATAAGAAGTCAAGTGCTTGCTTAGACAGCCGCACTGGATATTATTTATGCAGTGGAGGCAAGGAAAATATTTGTCAGAATATTCTAGTATTGCTGAAAGGGAGGATGGAATGGAGAAATTGTGTGAAAGGATACAAAATGTTTGACTTCCTTTTAGACTTGGTATACAGATGTTTGTACGCTTTATTTCTACTTGTGTGCTCTTTGGTGTGCTTTCCTGATTCTAGCATGTTTGCATTTGATTTATTCTTTTAAAGCTATTTTCCAGTCTGTACAAAGTTGGCCTATAAAGACTTTATTGTTGACCTCTCCTGCTAGCCGCCGTTCTCCTGCTCCTCCGAGTCTACAGAGCTCAGCTTTCCGGTTCAGCGCTTTAACATGTCTTGATTATGACATACCTTTTTTTCCTTTTCAAGCACAGATCTTCATTCTTCCTCAATCCCCCCCCTCGTCGTCTCTAGTTTCTAATAATGACAATCTCAGCCTCTACCTCAGCCTCATCAGGCCTCACATCTCGATGTTTGACTTTTCACTTTGCCCATGGTGGAATTTTTGTGTTGGTGTTTTTGTTTGAGTCGTCTGTGTTTGCTGTTTGACTATCGCTTTGTCATTGTTGTGTCGTATTGTTGTGTTGTGTCCCCCTTCCCCTAATCCTTCACTCCCTATGCCCTATCCCCTTTTTTTCTGTGTTGCCTTCTCTCTGTCTTCACCCCAATCCCTCCTTACATCCTCCCTCTCACACCCATCTTCCTCTCCTCTGTCTGTGTCTGTCCATTCTGGATGTGAACCCAGAAGACACGGCCTCACATAGTGGGACGAACTCAGGTCTGTCTTTCTTTCATCGTGTTTCTTCTCTAATTCCGCTTCCTCTTTTGTTACACCAAGAATCCTCCTGGTTTGCCCTTCCCACCCACTTCCGATCAACTCACTTGTCTTGTACGCTTTTCTCACGCTTTTCTCACGATTTACGCTTGTGGCTTCTTGTTTTTGGATGATTTTTTTTTCTGCACTTTTAACCTTTTTAACTTTTACACACAGTTTTATTTATTGATTTATGACAGAAGCCTGCAAAAAAAAATGAATCTTACTTTTGTGCATGCTAAGTGGCTTGCAATGTACGTGGTTTGCTTACCTTCTTAGCAAATGAAGCATTTATCAAACAAAAAATAATCATACGTCAATAAGTTACAGCATTTTGTACAGTAATTCATCAATAAATTATAACAGAAATAGTATATCAGTTAACAGTGCTGCCCTGATGTCATGAAATATACCAAAATGGGATATTTTCTTGCAGGTTTTCATTCATAACCTAAAACAGAACAAGTGATTCTTTATTTTAACATGCAAATTGGCTAGAAAATAATTAAATAAAAATTTTCTTTGCACAAATATTTTTTTTAATGCAAAGGTGACCATCAGGGTGATCAGATTATCACTGATTATGGTTGAGTCCGGAACTAATTAACTGTGAAAAATGAGGGATTGACACTACCTGCCTTCATGTTTGTCTCCAAAAGTGTCCAGTAAGACCAGAAAGCCGCGAGTTAGGATGCCATTGGCTGTATGTACTGTATAGACAGTCCCATTATAATGTGTTAATTAAAATTTAATTTTCGAATTTAAAATTGTATGAGAAAAATCAATGTGCATCTCTTCGCTTTCCATTTATTAGCTTTTTTTTCTGTGTGTGTGTGTGTGTGTGTGTGAGCACGTGTGCATTCGTGTAATAAACTATAGGCCTGGTGTAAACACGACGGGTCAATGCTCTCTATGAAGACCAGATACCCGACAAGAGATTGTTTCTCAAGTATATTGTTGCTGACCAGGCAGACCATTCAGCCCCCCCTCCACCCCCCACGATCTGTCCTTTTTATATAGCACAGCAGAAGCTTGTGTCTCGCTGCTGTATATATAATATTTCCCCACACATGCAGGTATTTTACTCAATACTGGATTTCTGTATGAAATGTGTCATTCTCTGCTCAGGTATGGACATGGAGGAGAGGACGAGACAGATGAAGATGAAGATGAACAAGTACAAGCAGGGAGCTGGCTCCGATTCACGACTTGAGCAGGACTACCACAAGGTAAAACATAAAATGATGGACGGTTGAGCATTTGTGTAGGGAGGGGTTTGAGCTGATACAATCAAATTTCACAGCAGCATCGACTAATTGTTGCCAAGAACGTGCTTTCACGCTAGACTCTCCAAAAGTGTCTAATGAGACCAGAACACGTTGCTACATTTATTAGCAGAAAAACACAATCTAAAACGGTCACAATACTCGCTAAATTAGCAATGTGTTTACGAGCAAGGGTAAAAAAAAAAGTTTTATTTGTGTATTTGTGTTGTATTGTGTGTATTTGTGGCACACCGCCATAAGGGGCAAAGTTTTCTATGTTGCCACAAAACTGTAAAATATAAAATAAAATGTAAAATAATTCAAGAAATATTATAAAGGCACTTGAATTTTTTCACATTGAAGGCAAATGTCAAAATGTCTTATTTAATAAAAAACAAAACTGTAAAATATAAAATAAATTAAATGAAAATAAAATTAAAAATAATTCAAGAAATACATAAAGGCACTTGAATTTTTCACATTGAAGGCAAATGTCAAAATGTCTTATTTAGTAAAAAAAAACAACAACAAAACTGTAAAATATAAAATAAAATTAAATGAAAATAAAATGTAAAATAATTCAATAAATATTATAAAGGCACTTGAATTTTTCACATTGAAGGCAAATGTCAAAATGTTTTATTTAGTAAAAAAACAACAAAACTGTAAAATATAAAATAAAATTAAATGAAAATAAAATGTCAAATAATTAAAGAAAAATTGTAAACGTACTTGAATTTTTCACATTGAAGGAAAATGTCAAAATGTCTTTAGTTGATGGGATGAACTATCTCCTGACTTCTATTAAAGCCAAGGAATGTGGCATTGAGCGTTTGCAGAGTTAAGTGTTTACTACTCCGTACATTTGTGGAGACCTTGGCCTGAGTCTGTTGTCTTGCTATCGTCTGGGACAAACTCATGTGTGGCTGCCCAGCTTTCCTTTTAAGTCTGTGTTATGAAAACGCTCACATGATACGTCGCTAGCCAAGTGTGCTCTGTTGGCTATAAAAAGCAGATGAGAGCTTCTGACTTGTCCTTGTCTGTTGAATAATATAGTTCTCGGAAGTGCCATTGACAAAACAATGTTCACAATTACCAGAAAAGATCACTCACTTTTTGTCACGCTGAGCACTTAGCATGACTTCACCTGGTATTATTCTTCAAAACTTTATTTACAACATACACATCAACACAGCAGGAATGATTCAGCATCTACATATGCAGTCTGTCTTTGTTTATTGCGGTTAATTGGTTCCAAACATAACAAATATGTTTTTTAGCATTATTAGATTCGTGGAGACATTAAATAACACTCCTATAATCATCTTTACTCTTGTATTATCAAATATAGTAGATATGACAAGTGATTATAAGACATAATAACTCACGTGTTAGCATTGGTTCCTTCTTGTTGTAGCATCCGTGGGTCAATCACATGACATTAGTCTCTTATTTATTATTATTATCCTCACTATGATGTCAATTTGACATGTATTTAGCATGTAATTAGCATCTTACGTGCATGCTAGGGGATAAAAGAGACTCCTGCTGCGTTAAACATACTAGCTAGGTACCGAGCTAACTTGTTAGCCTACAATGTATTTACTCTAAGCTTTAGCATTGGTGTTAGCATTGGTTCCTTCTTGTTGTAGCATCCGTGGGTCAATCGCATGACATTAGTCTATTATTTATTATTATTATCCTCACTATGATGTCAATTTGACATGTAATTAGCATGTAATTAGCATCTTACGCGCATGCTAGGGGATACAAGCGACTCCTGCTGCGTTAAGCATAGCAAGGTACCTAGCTAACTCGTTAGCCTCCAAAGTATTTAATCTAAGCTTAAGAAAGGACAAATTCAGAAGCAAAAAAATAAGTTCAGGTAATGCAGGGGTGGGCAAACTACGGCCCGGGGGCCACATGTGGTCCACGAAGCATTTGAATCCAGCCAGTTGCGTATTTCAACTTTAAACATGCAAACTGGCAACATGACTTGCAGGTCGGATGTCTTATTTAGTTTTAAAAAAACAACACAACTGTAAAATATAAAATAAAATTTAAATAAAATGTAAAATAATTCAAGGAATATAATAAGCATAAGTTAGTGTAAAAATAGTATTAAAATATTTGCCCACCCCTGAGGTAATGTAATGTAAGGTGATGAACAATACTGACACCTAGTGACCATAATACGTATGTAGTGTTCTGGTGACATATGGACTAATAATAGATCATAGTCACCCATGAAACGGAGAAGTTAATAACACTCTGTTTCAGCAAACGCTATCTAAAGTTATGGTTTTATACCTCCTATTTTATTATTGTTAATCGGCTGCATTGCACAAAAAGGTTACCATATCCTGTGTTATCCTGTTTTTGTCTTGCCTCCAGCGTTCCAGTCGAGATCCACGGGGCTCGGATAACTTGTCCGCCAAGTCTTCAGACAGTGATGTAAGCGACGTGTCCGCTGTGTCGAGAACCAGTAGTGCCTCTCGGTTCAGCAGCACGAGCTACATGTCTGTCCAGTCTGAACGGCCACAAGGAAACCGCAAGATCCGGTAGGCTGACCTCTAGTGGGAGGGGGGGGGCCAGACGACGTTCGACGTTTTTCACCGTGAATCCATTTTTTCAGAAGTGGACAAATCCCCCACAGCTGAAATGTGTTTTGTTCCCGTATACGTTCCCATGTTCAGACATTTTCTGCATTGAAATTGTTTGCACATGGTTTTCCTCTCGATGAAAATGCACTGCCATTTTCTTCGCCTCCCCTCCCGCGGTGAGTTCAGGTTTGGCTCTGTTGTAGAAAAATCTAGAACCAAATGGTTGAACTCCACTGATTTGAAGCTGTGGGTGAAGCTTGTCCACATCTGCGGAAACATCAAACACATTCATCATGTTGGTGTTTCTTACATGAGAGAAAAACAAATGTACCGTATTGCATGATACGTTGCCGTAAGTCTATGTTTCTGTCTTCACTTGCTTTTGATCTTGGCTGTACTACTTAAGTGTGTTTGGCTTTCTTTCTCCACTTGTTGACATTTCTCATGCTTTGTTTGGTTTTCTTTCTGCTGTGCATGTGCCGCTGTCTTGCTTCTGTCTCCATCTACAGCCATTTACGATCAAGGAGCCCGTCTCGGGAGGGGGATGAGCATTTAGTTGAAGTACTAGAAGAGGAAGAGGCGGGCGGGAGAGGCGGAGGGGATGGGACGAGGGCCAATAAGGAAGGGATGGTGCAGGGAGAGAGAAAGGGATCAGGGAGCGAAGTAGACACACACGAACAGCGTCATGAAGATTTGCTGGAAAAAGAAGACGACTTGCACCAGCGGAGTATCTCAGAGACTGACCTCAGGTAACAAGTGTGGCAGCCTCGAACTGCACACTCCCAGTAGTCAATATAGGCCTCCAGTTGCCATGTGTCCACCATTTTGCACGTTTACAAAATGTTGTTTAAAGGTAGAGTGACTATTCCTCATTCATTAAAATGGAGGACTGTTACACCCGCAAACGTAATAACTGCCCACAAATGTAATAATCCCGCAAATGCAATAAATTTCCCACAAACGTAATAAAATTTGCCCACTGCAAACATAATACTGAATTTATTACAAATTATTGCATTATTATTACATTTTGTTTGTGGGCCTACATGTGCGTTTTAGTTACAGTATATTAATGTATGTGTGATTTTGTGTGTATATGGGGAAGAAATAATCAAAAAAATAATAAAATATAATAATAATAATAATTTTATTAAAGCAATTGCAATTATCACAATTATCTTATCTTTTTTTAATTTAAAATAAATTATAATTTAATAAGTAAAGATTCCTTTAATGTATTCAAACGATACTCTTTGAATAATATTTTTTCTGTGTATTTTTTCACTTTCCCACATATCTAATAATTTCCTGCAAATGTAATAACTATGACATTCATACATGAATTCAGTATTACGTTTGCAGTAGCAAATTGTATTACGTTTGTGGGCAGTTATTACGTTTGCTGGTGTAACAAGGACAATATATATCATACAAAAATCATTAATAAATATCATACATACAGTGGATCCTCAAGCATTCTTGATTCAGCATTTGTGCCCCCCAAAACACGCCATGAACACGCTATTGTTGCGTGCTGCAAAGTTCTGTGTCAAAAATTGTTAAAAAACGCTTAGTGTCCGTCCACATAGGAATGTTTTCAGGTTAAAGTATTTTTTTTTAAATGTCTTGCAAAGTGCGAAAATCTGATAATGATGCGGCCATGCAAACAAGCAAAACACTACTTTCTGAAAATGACGACATCGAGGTTTTCTACCTCTGTCGAAGAGCCAGTATAATATCAGATTATTTTGACTGGCACAAGTATTTCCACTTGATCATCAGTCTGGAAAAAATCAAGTGGAAATGGAAGACGACAGATACACATGCGTTTTTTTTGTTTCTTCAGTAGTTTTGATTTCTCACAGTTTTGTATGTGTTCCTTATGTGTGTTTTCACCCAGTAATACATTCCTGTGTGGACAGGGCCTTAATTCCTCACAGATTTTTGCCAGTCGCTAATATGTTTACAATAAATCCCCCACGAAAAGCGGTGATCCTTTGTATATCAAGTAGAGACACACAAGCACCAAACATGTACATTTTCATGCTTGTGTTATTTCAAGAGAAACCAGGTATAAGAGAGTAGTTGATCTTCAGGGATCGTCTGCTGTTTTTTTATCAGAAGCCCCCACATAGCAAGGGGGCTAAATTGGATTAGCTTCATCCCACTGCTTAGACATACAGTGTAGCTTTGTTAGCTCTCTGCTGATCATACATTAAATTGATCCTGTGATTATGCACAATTGTTTACATCCCACAATATAATAACGCAATTAGTTTAGGTCAAAGTTCAAAAGGGGGCGTTTGTAGCAAACTCACCGGTCACTAAATGTGAACTCCATATCACAGTAAGGACCTTATAGCTATTTTGAGTATTATCCAATCAATGATGGCACTTTTATTGCGGCCCCAAAAGAGTTATTTTGACCTATTTGTCCAAACTAAAGTATGTCAAGAAGAAACGTATTTATAGCTGAGAGAGCAAGAGTGGCTTACAAAGCTAATACAATGTCCCCACCATCAAATTGAGTTCACAGCAGGATCCACATTAGTTCTACTTGTCAGCAAGTAATACTCAGTATCTTCTTGTCTTGAGTCAAAACTCATTACGCTAATAGCATTACCCCTTTATATAGGACTAACACTACAGCAGTGTGAACTGTCTGCAAATACACATCTCGGGAAGGAGTAGAACTAGTGGAAAAACACAAGAGCATAGAAAGTGCAAAATACAAACACTGAAATATAATCTTTCTTGAAAAATAAACATGCAAAACGATTGTAAATGTAACTTAAAAGCCATAGTTGACCACGCTAGATTTTTTTATAGGCTTTTTCTTCGGCTTTTATTCAGGAGTGTTGAGACAATTGTCCCAATATTTATCTTTGATGGCTGTACTTTGTACGTTGCTTCACTGTTATCTGTGCCGCTCTGCTGAATGTTGTATCTGTATTGCCAGTATTTTGTTTGTCTGAATGTCTATGTGTTACTGTGTGTTACTGTGTGTTACTGTGTGACGTCCACTTCCGATACCCTGGCATTCCCACAACCTACCCAACCTCTTTTTTAGGCATGCTACAGCTATCATTCATCACCTGTCGGCTACTGACCGGTCACTTTCAGGAAAGGGAAAAAGCCATTTAAACTTTTTTTTTTAAATAAATGCATGACCAAATTTATGAGACATATTAAAGATGTATAGTCATATAAGCCAAAAAGACAATTTTTTTGGCCTTGGCTGCATATATTAGGCTGATTTGGTTGTATTTCATACAGGCATGACCAAAAAAGCATTGGCATCTTTAGCTAAAAACATATTTGGCATGCTAATATTTCCTTTTTACCGTGACTGTATTTAGTCCCACCAATCTGTATTCAAGCAGGATCCCAATACTTGACTGAAAGTGATCTGGATCAACCCTGCATTTATCAGACTATAAACTGTGTCCTTCATGACGATTACAGTATAAACTTGTGACAGTATACAGTATAAACTCACAAGTTGTGCTTTTCGGAGAAATCACACAATAAGAAATTCGATGATCATGTTTCTGTATGTATTTTAGCTTTACTCATCACACAATACAAATACATTGAGCCAAAAAGCACAATTTTAAACAATTACTTTAATTTATCATTAATAAAATACTTATACAAATACCCTACAATATAAATTTAATTACTATTTTATTTTTAATATTAATGCATAAAAATATATAATAATAAAAAATGTGTTGATTGATATTGTAGAATATTTTAAGTGCAAAGGTCTTTGTGAGAACTAAATGATAACTAAACAACATAAGCAAGATTTCACTGCACTAAAAACTAAATAAAACTAAAAATAAAAATTCCTCAATTTTAGTGTAATATTAATTTGAGAGGACAAAGGAACATTAAATCGAGATACATTCTTATCTCCTGCTGTTGACAACACTGGCGTTAGCCTACACCATGGATCTGCAACCATTAGCATCAAAACAGCTATGTTGAAGACCCACATGCAGCTGTGGCTCTGCAGATAATGAGCTAACACACACTAAAAACAAAATTAAACCCACACGAGGACCTTAAAATACTGAAATTGACCAATACTGTAAGGCAGCTGGCTTGTAATTGTAAAAGGTTTGTTCATTGTTCAGCCATGCTCACACCATGAATGCACTGAAGCAAACTGATTCAACAGAAACATGGCTTTGAGGTATATTTACTTGTGACTCATCCACTGTGTATTCAGGTCACAGTGTAAATACTAATCTACTACACGTTAAAAACATCATAACAGCCAAATGTGGTTTTAGTCTTATGAGCACTTTGGTTTCACACAGAGGCAATCACACACACACACACACACACACACACGTGTCCAGTTGCCTCCAAGATGGGTCCAGGCTTCCATTTGCACTTTAAATCTCTCACCTCTTCTCCTCGACGCTATCGTCCACTCGCGTTGCCCCGGTAACGGTTCATTCATGTGAGTAAGACCAGTGTTTTCAAGGACAGGGACCGATCATTACTGAAAGGAAGGAAAGGATATTTGCTTGAATCCCATTTGCTAAAACCCATCCACCTCATTCAACAACAGCTCATCTCATTAACAAAAGCAAAGTTCATGTTTCCCATCGAAGATCGGAAAAGGCATTGCAGATGTATAGTTTAAGAGCACAGCAGTTTACATGGACACATACTTCACTGAATAACCTAAGCCAGGCTTTTTATATGATTTTTGATATGTGCTGTTAAAGGATTTTTGACTTCAAATCTACATTTGGGTCATTTCCTTCTATCCTTTTTGTTTATTACATTTGACAGTAATTGGTTTGTCACCTTTTTTCTCAGTAACCTTCAGAGTGTGACCAACACTGTAACTAAAGCTGACAAAACCAAAAACAAACAACAGTCCGGGTTTTGCTCTTCCTTGGGAACATCATGCTCTAGATAAAAAAAAATGTGTTCCAAAATCTGCATTATAAGGAACATTATGTTCCTTGCCAGAGGTGTAAATCCCAAACCTTAACAGAGGTCTATTTTTTTAAGCAAGGACATTTGCTAAGTGAGATTAGCGTGAGAGCCGAAACTGTAGGGAAGAACTGTCGAAGAACCGTATGATGCCAGTGGGTTCTGTTGTTGATTGGAGCATACGTAGGTCAAAGTTATATCAACATATTAATAGGGTTTGGCTTCAGAGTTGAGCTCATTTACTTAGTAATGTTTAATGAGACGAGGATATGATCAGACTCATTAATGAACCCATTAGTAGATTTGGGAATAGGACTCATTCATTCATTCATTCATTATCGTTATTATTATTCATTATCTTATCGTCACAAGGGTCGCAGGGGTGCTGGAGTCGCGGGGGTGCTGGAGCGTATCCCAGCTGTCTTCGGGCGAGAGGTGGGGAAACACCCTGGACTGGTCGCCAGCCAATCACAGGGCACATATAGACAAACAACCATTCACACTCACATTCATACCTATGGACAATTTGGAGTCGCCAATTAACCTAGCATGTTTTTGGAATGTGGGAGGAAACCGGAGTACCCGGAGAAAACCCACGCGTCTCCAAGCTTAGAGGTCTGCGCTCTAACCACTTGACCGCCGTGCAGCCCGAATAGGACTCTATTTTGTTAATTATAAAATTAACAAAAATTGATCATTAACATGGGCTGCACGGCAACCGAGTGGTTAGCGCGCAGGCCTCACTGCTAGGAGACCCGAGTTCAATGAGTGAGTGAGTGTACTGATTGCCTGGCGACCAGTACAGGGTGTACCCCGCCCGAAGACAGCTGGGATAGGCTCCAGCACGCCTTGCAACCCTTGTGAGGATAAGCGGTAGAAAATGAATGAACGAATGATCATTGACGTCATTAACAGATATACTCCTGCTTAGGCAAATGAGCTTTGAGCACAGACTCATAGGGCTCTAATTTCGTAGTCACGCAGTCTGGCGCAGCGCTGCGCACCCACGCCTCCATCCCTCCCACCTCCAATGAAAAAGCATCCAGCACATCCACGGACATGATGAGCGATGAGTGTATCTGATTTGTGCTTTTTCTGGCAGAGTTTGTACTTCTAAAATGTTGATTTTATTTAGGAGTATACTGACTGCTGACTACATATACCGTATGGGACACTGTGTCCCGTTTTATTAGAACAACTTGACATCAAATTGCAGGCTTCTGAATTTGCTGCACGGGCTTGTTAGCCAATAACCTTTCAAACAATCAGGTTTTCCCTGAAGCTTCTGGAGTACATTAACTAATTAAAGGCACTGATGCCACAGCAAGTTTTCAATATTTATGTGTGGAGGGAAGACTGATCCACTGCAGAACCCCGAGGCACGGGTACTGGCATAAACACATAAACACAGCGGATTACGAGGAAGAGCATAGCAGCGTGTCCACACCGTGGACATCTGTCTTCTTTCAGCGGCGATGACAAAACTTAGCGTTCCTTCCCAAACATGCCACTCAATGCCAGCACTGCAATGAGTGATTATTAGTTTTGATAACATAATACCAGTAATCATAGATTCTTGACTAAAATGTATTTTAGCTTCAGCCATACTACTACTATTACTAATAAGAGCTGTGAAAAGTTATATTATCAGTCACAATTAACATTAACAATGATCACAACCGATCCGGAGGCACACAGTGTTTATGAACTAAATAAATATTTATTACCACATAAACACACACAAAAGAAATTGGTACCGCCAGATAACGATATTGATTCCCAGGTACGAGGCATCTTCAAGATTTGCCTTTTCCCAATTGAAATGACTGAAATACAGTACACGCTGTATAAAAGAACCCCATACATGCAATAAATGATTAACGTTAAACATTATCCATTGTGATCCATAGCCCAAGGGTGTCCGTACTGCTGATGAGATGACTTCTGCAGCACCCTTCAAAAATAGCGTAACATGATGAGCTAAAATAAGATGTTAATTTAGGCCGCGCCCTCAATAGGAAGCACAAGACAATCAACTCTGCAGAAGACAAAAAATATGACACAGAAATGTAAACCATTAGCTTAGTTTCTTTCTGTTTGGTGGACTGCTAAGCAGCATCAAGGTCGGATCCTTCACATCTTACAGTAAAGTCGAAATGCTTAAGGCCTTTTTGGTTTTAAAATGTATCCATCGACTTTGGGAACATTCATTCATTCATTCATTTTCTACTGCTTTTCCTCATGAGAGTCGCAGAGGGTGCTGGAGCCTATCCCAGCTATCTTCGGGCGAGAGGCGGGGTACACCCTGGACTGGTTGCCAGCCAATCACAGGGGACATATAGACAAACAACCACTCACACTCACATTCATACCTATGGACAATTTGGAGTCGCTAATTAACCTAGCATGTTTTTGGAATGGGCTGCACGGCGGTCGAGTGTTTAGCGTGCAGACCTCACAGCTAGGAGACCCAAGTTCAATCCCACCCTCGGCCATCTCTGTGTGGAGTTTGCATGTTCTCCCCGTGCATGCGTGGGTTTTCTCCGGGTACTCCGGTTTCCTCCCACATTCCAAAAACATGCTAGGTTAATTAGCGAATCCAAATTGTCCATAGGTATGAATGTGAGTGTGAATGGTTGTTTGTCTCTATGTGCCCTGTGATTGGCTGGCGACCAGTCCAGGGTGTACCCCGCCTCTTGCCCGAAGACAGCTGGGATAGGCTCCAGCACTCCCACGACCCTTGTCGGAGGAAACCGGAGTACCCGGAGAAAACCCACGCATGCACGCGGAGAACATGCAAACTCCACACAGAGATGGCGGAGGGTGGAATTGAACCCTGGTCCCCTAGCTGTGAGGTCTGCGCGCTAACCACTCTCACACCGTTCAGCCGCCACTTTGGGAACAGCAGTCGATAAAAAAACTTGAGTCAATCCTATCACACATCGTCTTGTTTTGAGTTGTAAATATTAACTATCCACTTACAACGTGCAGCCTGATGCTGTTTAAGTAATAAATGTCAAGCTCGCCACACAGGCATACACACCCTGGACTATATATTGTAATGTCTGTCATGAATTCCTGTACCTGAACACTGTGCTTTTCTTCTTTTCACCCCACACCTCCTCATCTCCTCTCCCTCTCCTGTCGTCTTTCCTTTTTCTGTTTTCATCCTCTCCTTTACTTTGTCACATCCTCTCTGCTGGTCTTCCTGTCCTTTGGCCATCTCTGTTGTCGCCTCCCTTATTCCCTCCCTCCCCCCCATGTCAATGGTGGTGGCTGACAGTGACTTTGCATCCAAAATGAAAAACAGGCAAATGGGCTCGTCCAGCGGTATGAACCTGACGAAGAGCACCAGCATCAGCGGTGACATGTGTAACCTGGAAAAGACGGACGGCAGTCAGTCGGATACGGCAGTAGGCACGGTAGGCACTGACGACAAGAAGAGGCGCTCCAGCATTGGTGCCAAAATGCAGGCCATGGTTGGCATGTCGCGCAAGAGCCGGAGCACCTCTCAGCTAAGCCAAACAGGTAGGAAGTCAAAGCTCATATCGCCGTTGTGTCCGTTTGTGCGTCTTATATGTGCATCTGTCCTGTGGTCGTCTTATGTCGTTACATCATGTCTGTGTTCTCTTTTATCCAGCTTTTCCTTTTTACAACTTTTAGCGTGCTGTCGGGAGGCTTTGGACTCGGCAAAAGCGTTTGCTGGAGATGAAGCCAACAGTGTGACTTTTTCCTCATATCTCCCTCTTTCTTCTAGGCTCCGTCACTTCTGGAAATGTCTCTACTGCTTACTTATTACTTTCTGTTATGTTGTGTCTTGTTTCGTTTTCATGCATAATGACGCTGATTATGACGTCTGTGATCATTTATCATTTAAGTTTGGAATTTGTGTCACCGCTGCTCTTGTTGCCATGTTCCCGATGCGGCTGTCAGGTTTCTGATGCTCATTTGAATACGGTGGCGGTGTTTATAAAGGATGCCTCGTATTGTCGGTGGTGTGTCTCGGTGTAAATGACAGAATTGAGACAGGAAGTGGGAAGGGTTGGCAAATGCTGATTTTTTTAAATTTAGATTCCTTTTGAATGATTTTTTATTTTTATGCATTGAGGTTGCATCCAGTCGTAGGTAAAGCCCTGGACGTCATTGACCTAATTTGTTTTTATGTACGTTATAACTCTTTAAACTCTTTAAAATTGTGTCAGTTTATGTGAAGTTTATCCGATTGGTCCTCTTGCCCTCCTCAGCTGCAGTCCTCTAGCTAAAACAGCCTGACCCAAAGTGGTACCCTTGGTGAGCTCGGTGTGTTACACTGACGAGACATTGCCTGCATTAAGTAAGCCATGGATGAAGAGTCATTGTGAAAGACATAGTGGAAAAAACGTTCTTAGTGTGGAAGTGGTACATTTTTGGCTTCTTACTTTTTCCTTCTTTCCCACTCAGTTTCAAAACTATTCTTAAGTTATGACTAAAGCTTAGATTTCTATTATAGTGACAGCTGCTTCTTTAATTTGGTGTAAACAAAGTATTATTTTTTAATGCCACACCATCAACCCACATTACATTCGAGAGACTAAGAGAGACTAAGAGAACAACAAATACCTTTCCTAATGCCAACAGTGAGATATTATGTCTGCTATATAAGAAGATACGAGTATAAAGGTGATTATAGGGGTGTTATTTCATATCTACAGGGCTCTAATAATGTAAAAAAAACTTTTTTAAAAGCAATTAAATGCAATAAATGAGGGAAGACTGTGTTATATTGATTTGGCGGTGCCACACTGTCAGCTGTTTTTCTGTTCACAAGTTATGAAAGCAATAATAATAATCAAAAGTAGACTTTGGAGGCCAGTCAGTATTCAGGTTTTGCTGCTTAATGATGTGGATAATATAATAAATTAGGCCAAATCATTTGCTGTTTTTATAATAAGCAAAACTTGTTTTGGACCGACACATTTTTCAAAATGACTGTTTCGTTTTTTTCTGTGTTTTTTTTTTTTTTTTTAAAGCTGAACTATGAGCAGAGGTAATTTATCTGTGTTTCGCTGGACTCTTATCTCAGCAGCTCCTCACCCGGCTGAGGCTGCTAATTAATTTCCCAGAGGTCCGGAACAGACATGCTGCTTTCAGGATGATGCATGAAAGGAATACAGTAGCACAGGTACAATCAAAACTGAAGGAAAGCAGTACCCTGCTGCTGCCTTCTTACCCCTCCTAGTGCTTTCTCCTCCTCTCTGACATTTATCTTACCATCTTTATATTCCTCTTATTTCATATTCATAGATTGTACATCAGGATTTGGTAGTTCAACATGCATGCAAGCAGCTTCTACAGTGGTGAAAATATTATGAAGAAGATGTATTAATGTATAGATGTTCAGGTTAGTGAAACAATAATGGCGTAATATCATTAAACGTTTGTTCAATGTTTTTTTTAAGCATAATCAGTTGAGTGCTATACAGATGACAGCACAAATGATACCTTCAATTGCATATGACTACCGGGCAAATGTGCTTCTGACTAAATATTGACTTCCAACTTGATATTTTTACATTTTTGCAACCAAAATAAATCACTTCCTCTTCTTACCTTCTCTAAATGTTGACATGAGGAAGCCTGGCAATAATACTTTTTTCAGTATGAGATGTAGTTATTTTTATTTTCTACCGCTTTTCCTCACGAGGGTCGCGGGGGTGCTGGAGCCTATCCCAGCTGTCTTCAGGCGACAGCCAATCACAGGGCACATATAGACAAACAACCATTCACACTCACATTCATACCTATGGACAATTTGGAGTCGCCAATTAACCTAGCATGTTTTTGGAATGTGGGAGGAAACCGGAGTACCCGGAGAAAACCCACGCATGCACGGGGAGAATATGCAAAATCCACACAGAAATGTGTGGAATCGAACTTGGGTCGCCAAGCCGGGAGGCCTGCATGCTAACCGCTCGTCCACCCTGCAGCCCTAGTTATTTTTATATTCAATGAAATACAAGCACTCACCTGTGGATATCAGGACATAATTATACAGCATGGTGACCAAACGTCCTATTCTCCCAGGACATGGCCTGTTTTCACAGTCCTTTCCTGGTCACCCTGTTTTTTGAGTTTTTATTTTTTATTTTTAGAAAGTGATGAACATGCCCTGGTTTTCAATGTTATTCATTGGGTCATTAAATTCAGCGGCGTTATGACTTTTTGAATCTGTGTTGCCAAAAAGCCGATTAATGAGATTGATTGAAACAATCTCACACAATATTTCACCTTATGAGGTGAATAACTATTGAATTATTTCATTTTGCTACACTGATCATATTCTAAGACTGGACAACATCAAAGATGGGCTGCAGGAAGTGTAAACTACCCTTGGGTATTATACCGTGTCTGGCTATGTGTACGTTTGTAAGTCTAAGAATGTGTGCGTCTGGATAGTAGCACTCCGTTGTAAGTTGTGTTTAAAGTGTCCGGGGCCGGCATCGCTTTCTGACGCTCTGTCTGGTCGACCGGTCTCATTAATCAAGACATTTTTCACGCAACACTTCTGGGATGTTACACTCTTTTCCTGTTGCGGGAGAACTGGCAACATTCTTCAGATTCCAGTCCTCTGAGGTTGATGTGCTTGTGACTGAGACCACGTATGTGTCACCGTGCTTTAATGGTAAATTATATTAGTCATGCTGATGTGATGCAAGCGCATATTCAGGACTACAATGGAAAGTCTTCAAAACAAGCGTTAAAGAGCTGAAACCAATATTATGTTTCTTTTGCGAATATAAATACGATGGCAATTAACCTTGATAACACTGTTAGCGTCTTAGCAGTAAGACATAATTATGACTTTTCAGGTGGTAAACATGCATCCACGTGCAGCAGTTCTAATTAACTCTCTTAAGTACAGTACATGTCACGTTTGGTACGTGTACGACGGAGAAAAATATTCCAAAGCCTCTCGCCTTCCGTTGTCCATGCAGGTGCCTGGTTAAGAATACATTCAGGGGTGCAAAAGTTGAACCAACCGTCACGTGCTGAGTGTGTTGTTTGAGGAAGCGGCATTGACTGTCGCCACGTGTCCTTTGACGCACTTGGCGGGGGAGACTGAGACACACGGGAAAGTAATTGCTGTGTCTTTCTTGCTTGACTGGGATCATTACTTTGTTGGCACTGTTGAAAGGACGGCGTATTGCCCTCTGTTTCTTTGACTGCCGAGTATCAATCAGCACTGTGTTAATTATATTCTAATGAATTCTAATCAGATACAATATATTATATGAGGACATGTTGTTCTTATCATCTTTAATGTTCCTGTGTGGTGTGGGAGACACATGGCAGAATGAAAGTAGTGAAAGAAACTCTGTAAAGTACAAACATAGGATAGGAAGCCACTCACAATACAAATAAAAGGTATTCCGAAGACATATTTAAAGACACAATATGTATAATTTCACTAGGTGTCAGTATTGATACATTTTTGTTATTGTTTGTTGCATCTAATGTCTTATTGTCTGGTATTATGTCTACTATATTGGCTAATATGAGTGTAAAAGTGAGTTTAGAGCACGAATAATTATGTTAAAAACAGTATTTAGTATTTAGAAGTTCATAAAATTATTCCATTTATAAATAAAAAATCCTACTTTGTGGACATGTGCTTATCATGTTCAGGTTTGGAACCACTTAACCGCAATCAACAAGGAATTACTGTATACGAAGATTAATTAACAATGTTTACGCAGTATTTCCCACCCTAATGCAATCTATTTGTGGCTGGGGCTTGATTATAATTTAGCATAATTAGCATAATCGCCCAGTTATGCTAATATTACAATGATATAAAAACATTGATATCTAAAATATATATTTTTTATTTTATGTATATATGTATGTATATATATATATATATATATATATATATACATATATATATATATATAGCATAATTGCCCAATTATGCTAATTCTACAATGATATAATCAAGCCCAGCATGCTGCACCAGCATGTTATTTATGTTATTAAGTCCAGAAATGTGACACATTTGTCCCTCCTGCTATGTCTTCTTATTCTCTTGCACACCAGATGTGTAAGTGCTGTGTTAAAAATAGTCCCATTATTATGTGTTTATGAGTGAGGGCAAACAGTTAGCACGTAGCAAGTACAGTAAGTGCGGTGGTTCAAATGTATCTGTGGCGGGCCACCATAAATAAATGAATATATGGTTAGTGTGTAATTATAACCAAATATTGATCACATATGAGGATTTTTTTTAATTTGAACTCTAAGAGTAGTCCCCTTTTAGCATATAAGGAATAGTCTTATAAGGAATAGTCATAATAATATGTAAACTGCTGCTTTTTCTGGAGGAAAAGTCAGTGGAGAATATGGACTTCTGTTCAGAACTCAATCCAGAGGACTGTCAGACTGATGGCTGGAGACGCTGACAAAAACAAGCAAAGTAGGTGATGTTGTTCTTATAGCAGGCAGTCTAAAGCCAAGCAAATAGGAAAAAGAAACACCACAAGAGTACCCATTAAAATTACCCAATTGTTACCTTGTGTCCACTTTCCTCCAGATGGATGTTTAGAGTTGTTATTGGCTGTGCTGACCCAGAAGAAACCTGCAAATCAATTCCAACCATTAAGTGGCTCATTCACGGAAATAGGTGCTGCATCTTAGCAAGGAGGCGGAAGAACTAGCAATTTGTGTGTTTGTGTGTGTGCTTATGTGCGATTAGATGTAAAACGAGCAAGTTTTACGTATTTTTAAATTTTAATTATTATTATTTAAATTATTTATAATAAAACTAGCAAGTACAACTAAAACTATACGTAAAACTAGCAAGTTTTGCATATTTTTAAATTATGTTAATTATTATTTTAATTATTTATTATTATTATTATTATAAATATCATTTATAATTATTTTTTAAATTATTTTTAAATTAAGAATTTGTCGACTGATTTGTGAACTAAAATACAAATATACGGCATTCATAAGATGCATTCAAAGACTTGTATTTTTTTATTTTAATTATTATTATTTAAATTATTTATAAGTACAACTAAAACATACGTAAAACTAGCAAGTTTTGTATATTTTTAAATTATGTTAAATATTATTTAAATTATTTATTATTATTATTATAAGTTATAATTATTATTATTATTATTATTTATAATTATTATTGAAATTATTTTTAAATTAAGATTTTGTCAACTGATTTGTGAACTACAATACAAATATACGGCATTCAAAAGATGCATTCAAAGACGTTATGTAGTATTTTACACTGGTCACTAGGTGTCAGTAATGTTAAAGTTTGGTGAGGAAAACAAGCACCGGCCAATTTGAATCATCACACAACAGGCACAATAATAATATCATTATAATAATAATAACTGTGAAGCACCAATGTCCTCCTCAAGTCATTTAAATCAGGTTGACCTCAGATGTCTTCAGCATAGAAGTGGATCCAAAAGGGTTAATTTTTGGATTTGTTTGACGTGAAAGCGCACAGTTTGACGTTTGCGTGGGCACGTGCTGTGTTATTGTTAAAGGAAAAGTGAACTCCAAGTTGCTGACGGATGGTAAATGGCGTTTTTAGGTTGAGCATACGAATGTGATGATCATCTGGAGTTGTCGTTTTGTGCAAACAGAATTCCTCAGCGGTCAACACAGCTGTGTTATGATAGTAATGGCAATGAGAACAATAAAGGAGATGACTCTGGCACGTTCAAGTGCGGTTGAAGAAGGAACAAGGTTGCTGGCAGCCATGATGACGGCTTGTTTTCACTGGCCTCTGTGCATAGCATGTGGAGAGGAGGGATGGAAAAAATTATAGTGATGAATATGAATGAAAATAGCAGAT
Source organism: Doryrhamphus excisus (assembly GCF_030265055.1). Lineage (NCBI taxonomy): Eukaryota > Metazoa > Chordata > Actinopteri > Syngnathiformes > Syngnathidae > Doryrhamphus > Doryrhamphus excisus. Next base: position 4,835,063 of record NC_080482.1, read on the forward strand.
ATGAATAGCGCTATGAAGCACCGGGATGGAAAGGAACAAGTCAATGGAGGTAAATGAATTGGTGCAAATGGACTAGTGGAGGCAAACAGGATCTCTCGGTAGAGTCTGTTGAAGTTGGTTTAAGAAGCCGAGCCCTCTGATTGGTTGAGTGTGATGCTGCCCTCTCCCCTCCCCCCCTCCCCTGAAGAAAGAGGGGCTGCAGGGAGCATCAGGCACACAGCAGCACTGAGGCAGCCACTGAGGAAACATCCACAGCTGACGCCAGATTCCGCAGAGACAGACGAGCTTATATTCAATCTCCAAGCAGACTCGATATTATTTCAGCCGTCGATCAATCGATCCGCCGCGTAGAAGCCGACCACCAGTCACCATGGGCAGGCAGGGGCACGATACCTCTGCTCCGGCTGCTGGGATGCGTATCCAGCGCTCCCAGAGCAAGATGAGCTTATCTGCATCTTTTGAAGCCCTGGCTGTCTACTTCCCTTGCATGAACTCCTTTGATGAAGATGATGGAGGTAAGAAGATGCCTCGCTTTTTAGGAGAACCATGTGATGTTAGCAGGTGTTTGGTTGAATTACGTACATTTTGGTCAGTCAAAGGATTTGACAAAGTTTCTGTTGGTTCATTTGCTGATATGAACTGAACATTGGATGTGCCAACATCCCATCAATATGTGGAGAAATACTCAGCTAATGGAAACCAAAGATTTAGTATTGGGAATGAGAGTGATTGCCTGGAATTTATTGTGCAGTTTGTGGTTCTACCGGATTTACACTTAGGCATCCAACAGTATTTATTTACTTTAGCAATGCAGGAAAAAAAAATTCAGACGATGTCTGGTGGGCTACATTGTGGGCATCTTCAGTCATGCATTTCAAAGTAAACATGCGGCTCACACAAAATTAAGCTTGATTGATGGTTGGTATCCGTTTTAAACAAACCTGCCACGCAGGAGTCATGGGCATTGAACTTCTTTTTCAACGTTGGCATATGTTATAGTAATATTACAATTAGAGCTTTATAATGTGTGTTTGTGTGTGTGAATAGACAGGAAGTACAATTTGCTACATTTATGTATGCTGGAAAACACTGAAAAACAAGTAAATGTACCCTAAATTACATAATGTCATTGAACGCAGCCCCTCATAACTCATAAAAACACAGTAATTTAAATGTTTTGCAACTATTAAAGATACTTGTGTGGTATTTTTGAGATTGATTGACATATTTAGGTCATTTGGAACTGAACTGAAATAGAGTAAAAATGGCCAAATTTTAGACATACAGTAGTTAATCATGAGAATTAATCGTGATTAATTTCTTTCAAAACTGCAATTATTCATTCATTTTCTAACGCTTATCCTCGCGGGAATGCTGGAGCCTATCCCAGCTGTCTTCGTGCGAGAAGCGGGGTACACCCTGGACTGGACTGGTCGCCAGCCAATCACAGAAAATGCAATTAATCTGATTAAAATTTTTAATCATTTGATCAGCCTTAATGATAATATTACTGTGTCCAAACGTTTCATTCATTTGTCAGGTGGTACATGAGGTGGTATATGTTGTGCGGCTCAGGTGTTTGAGTGGTCACCTCCAAACTTGATGGTTGTAGGTTCGATTCCCGTGGTGAAGTACTATTAAAGTCATACAGGTCATCGTATTGTCAGGGTATTGGGTGGACTGTGATGGACTGCTCATGCTCAAATTGTGATATAAGTGGACCCCCATTTACCATTCACACACTTGAGTGACACCACCCACAATTAATGGTCTATTGATTAATTGATGATCAATATCTACTTCGGACCATGTTGTTCCCAAACTTGATTCTTTATGCCTGCCCTCGTGAGGTTCCTCCAATCTATGCGTTTCTGTGTAAAATGGCCCATGTTCATTGACAACATCCAGCAGCCAAGCTCAATGAGTTGTTGTGCGCTACGAACGTCACACGGCCTGCGTCACCGTTGCTTTTATTGTAAGATGCATTGAGCAGAAAGAGGCGAATAAATCACTGAGATTTCAAGGCTAAACATGTTGTGTGTGAGACACACACACGCAAACAGGAGCTGCTCTGCTGAGAAGAAGACATGCAGAGGAAGGAGTGGGAAGGAAATCGAACCATAAAGGATGCATTCTAACGAACCTGCGAAGACGGACATTGTACTTCTCACAATGTGGATCAGATTGCAAACATTTAGCTCTGAGTAGAACATTCCAATGAGGCATGCGTTGTGTCTTTTGGTGGATCATTTATGCGCTTTAGTTTAGGTACATCATGTGGCCTGCATGCAGGCTGGGAGGTCTGAGCAGATGATTGGTTCCAGGCTGATGAAGGCAGTCAGCTGTCATGTTGGATTAGCCGGAGAAAAAGAGACACTGGTTGTTTGAAGGTGGAGAAGCTCCCAGGTTGCCATAAAGCCACAGCGCTCTTTTGATGATTTTTTTTTTTGGTTAAAGTAATATAAATGTTGTCTGTTGTTGTGGAGGTGCATTCATAGAATTGTTTAGTTGTATGTATCGCTGCAGTATTGAGAAGATCGACACTTTCTGACTCGTCCATTTTCTCTTGCACTTGTCTGTTCACGTGCAGAAGCAGGAGGCAAGAAGTTGCGTAGCACCATCCAGAGGAGCACGGAGACGGGACTGGCAGTGGAAATGAGGAGCAGGATGACTCGACAGGCCAGCCGGGAGTCCACGGATGGCAGCATGAACAGCTACAGCTCCGAAGGAAAGTGAGTCATTTAAGGATCCGTCTTGAAATTAGACCGAACGATCGGTCATAGATGCCCCACACATCATCCACAGATCTTCAAGTTTGCTGATTCGTGGTGCTTTTTCACCCCCAAAATTGTGAGTGTGCCCTGCGATTGGCTGGTGACCGATCCAGGGTGTACCCTGCCTTTCGCCCAAACTCATCTGGGATAGGCTCCAGCATACCCATGTGACACTAATTAGGATAAGCGGCATAGAAAGAATGTATGGATGTTTCCTGTCATTGACTGTCTTCACCTCTTGGTGAAAATTAGCTGGGATAGGCTCCAGCATTCCAAAGGCGAACAAACAGTATATAAACATATTTTGATTCATCATCCAATAAGCTATTTATTAAATACTGTAGATATTAACAGGATTGTCCTTCCTCTGATGTAGTCTCATCTTCCCTGGTGTGAGGCTGTCCTCCGATGCCCAGTTTAGTGATTTTCTGGATGGACTCGGGCCCGCCCAGCTGGTTGGACGACAGACCCTGGCGACTCCACCCATGGGTAAGAAGAATAACTATCCTTGTTCTATGCCGGAGTAAGAAATTCTGATGTTCTGCTCGTTGTTTAGGTGACATCCAAATCGGCATGGTGGAGAAGAAGGGAGCACTGGAGGTGGAGGTCATCAGAGCTCGCGGCCTTGTAGGAAAACCAGGTTCCAAGGCACTGCCAGGTAATTACAGCCGGGCGTCGCTAAATGTTGATATAGAAATACTGATAAGAAAGCAAAAACGATATATGATTCTGTTTTCTTCCCAGCACCATATGTCAAGGTCTACCTTTTGGAGAACGGAGTCTGCATAGCCAAAAAGAAAACAAAAGTAGCAAGAAAAACCTTGGATCCTCTCTACCAGCAGCAACTGCCGTTCGAGGAGAAACCTGGAGGCAAAGTTTTACAGGTGAGAAAAAAGCATTCATATTTTTGCAGGGGTGTCCAAAGTTCGGCCCGTGGGCAATTTTTATTAGTGTAAAAATAGAATTGTTTTGTCACACAGAACACAAAGCTAAGATGGGGATGGTTTTCTTCAGATAGCACATATTGCCCTACATTGGACTGGTTTTGGTAATGGTAATGGTAGTGGTTTAATTTCATTTGAACATGCATCAGATTACAATTGAATGCATCCCATTTCCACATGTCCAAAAGGAGTAGGAAGAAGCAAAGCTTATTAAATCCTACCCTTCCATCTGGTACTTTTATAATCAGTAACTGTTACATTTGTTCACTTCCTGCTTTCCTAATATAATTTTTTTTTCTTTTTTTTTTTTTTTTTTTTACCGAAATACGAGGTGAATATACAATATCCAATGACATAATGGGTACCATAGTAAGTGTCAATATAGTGATATATATAGCACATCATGACTGGTTCAAGACTCTTCATCCTTGTGTGTATATATATATATTTGAATACATTCTGGCATGCAGAAAAGGGAATATGAAAGTCAGACACATTATTGAATATTTATAAATACACCGTCAGATATGTTTTTTTTAATATTTTTTAATGTATTTTGTTAATTTTTGTATTTTTTTTATTTTGTTTATTTTGTTTTTTTAATTATTTGTTTCCTGCTTTCCTAATATAGTTTAATTTTTTTGTTGTTTTTTAGTTTTTTTAATATGTTTTGTTTATATTTTTTAATGTATTTTATAAATTTTTGTATTTTGTTTTTTTTATAATTTTTTCCTGCTTTCCTAATATAGTTTAAGTTTTTTTTGTTTGTTTTTTAGTTTTTTGTCACGTACCAAAGTACGAGGTGATATGACCATACATTGACAATGGGTACCATTATGGGTATATTGACAATGGTTATCATGAACGTGGCCCCCACATCCTTCATTTTTTGTGTCCCCTTGTCTGTTGGACTCAAGTCTTTGACACGGCTTCTTGTTTTTTAGGTGATTGTCTGGGGCGACTATGGACGCATGGACCATAAATCTTTCATGGGAGCGGTTCAGATACTGTTAGATGAGTTGGACCTGTCCAACATGGTGATTGGCTGGTTCAAGCTCTTTCCTCCCTCCTCGCTGGTGGACCCGACTCTGGCCCCCCTGACAAGAAGAGCTTCCCAGTCCTCACTGGACAGTTTCTCGCGGTCATAGCAGCGTGCGGACCGATAGCGTTGTTGTAGCAGCCAATGTTGCGATGAAAGGTCACGCCCCCGGTTACACTGCATGCTTGATGTTGTGTCTTCTGAGCCTGTTTCTAGGGGAGCAAATGTGAGCCTGTGTTTTGAGCAAAAAACGTTGCACACGTGGTGCACGTGGTGAAGCGCACCGCAAGCGCTTGGCGGCCGGGATTGCCAGGAGTTGTTGTTGTTGTTCTTGGGACGAAACTGGAATGAACTCCTTAGCACGAGGAATCTGTCATCTCCAGGTTTTCATCCAATTCGAAGCCATGGGGTTCAGCACTGGGAACCACTAAACGAGTTCTACAGAAGCCCTTTTCGAATGACAAATAGATGTTTGGCTTTGATTTCATTTTTTTGTTTTTTTTTTTTTTGTTTGTTTTTTTTGTTTCTTTTTTCCCTGGGTGACAGTGGTTTTCATCGGATGCTTGGTCACGCCACGCCAGCAGGCCTAGGAGTTTTTGCAGTCCATTACTTTGGGTGAGGTGCGTCCCCCGCTTGAATCCACACTCCACTCTAAATCCTCTAAAAAAAAAAAAAAAAATAGCCTGCAGACTCTCGGTTTATGTGCTGGAAACTCAGCAGACAGAATGAATCAGAGGCGATCCTGCAGTGGCTACAAATCAGCGAGTCATCCGAACCCGATAAAAAGATGTGCAATCTACCATCTTTCTTTCGTTCTCTTTTGATATATTGTATGACAATTATCTGAGAAAAATATATTTTCCTTTTTTAGTTCATTTGCATGGACAAACCGATTTAGCTGAGTAAAAAAAAAAAAAAAAGAAAATTATTTTCTTGAGGCTGTAACTTGCAAAAAAAAAAAAAGATGAAGAAAAGTAAATAAAACCGATCAGCCGTTTTCAACAATTTCTATTATTTTTAAAGATAAATTTCACTCGTGCATGGTTTTCAAGGGGAGTGAATGCAACATCGTGACTGAGATAAAAGTCATCTCTTATCAGTCTTTAGAACATTCAAGAGTCAGCAAGACGAGGCGGGGCGGGGGGACAATTTTGGAGTATTTAACAGATAATGTTTTGTGTGACAAAAAAAGTGATAATGAAATTAAATGTAAATGATTTATTTCATGGTTAAAAAAGGCTCGAGCCTTATAAAGATTAACATGATGTGCAAATTGTACATGGTTCTCTTTTTCTTCCTTGTCCCAGGGTACTTCACATTGTACTGTTCATTACTACCATTGTCCAGTCCCCTGATAGTGTCCACATTTTAGGACCGCTTATTTCACGGTTTCAATATGGTTTTGGTATGCATTTGAGTTTGGATTTGATTTCTTTAACAAGCATGTTGAAAAGGATTCTCTGCAACATGGCTTGGGCACACCTTAAAGTAACTAGCATGTTTGATAAAGAGGATATTTGGAATTTTTGCAATTTCTTGTACAGTGCATGTCAGCTTCATTCATTTTTCCTCCCTCACGTTAAATTGAAGTCAACTAAATTACTTTTCCGTCTTCCAATGACCAATTATTGACGTTTTAACAAAACATTCCACTTGTGTTTTCTTTGAGGATATGAGGAGAAAAGTGACAAGGAAAATATTTTCTATTATCAGGGGGGGTTGACAAGTTGTGTATTTTATTTCGTTATTGTTGACAAACATGCAAAAATATTGTGTATCGGTGCAGCAAAAGGTCTATAAGTAATCAAGAGGCAGCAAACCTGCAAAAAGAACACACGTTGCTGGGGTTCAATACAAGCACTCTTTATGAAACGAGCTAATCACAGGTTCAAATAACATGGGATATTGCCACAGAAAATGTTCTTGTTTCAATGAAAATGACATTTATTGACTATATTTTTGTTAGTTTTATTTAAAAGCCAACACCTGATTATTTTTTATTTTCTATTTTTGGTAATTTTAACGACTTCTCATGTCTGGGAAGTATAAGAATCTTATGGTTGCAGTATGTCTGAATGAAATTGAACTGGGGCATTATTCCTTCTCCACGCGGAGATAATGAATTTAATGTCACTGCAGTATATATTTTACCTTTTGATTTTCATTGTACATACCTTTAGATGTCAGACTTTGAATAAACAAGATTCCGTGATGACACTCTTCTGGAGCAGGAAAAATGCCTCACATGATGAAAAAGACATTTATCAATTTATCCTTTTGAATGCCTTTTCATTTTCTCTTTTTTGGTGCAATGTGTTAATGCCAAGGCTATGTCTTGGTCAAGTATGGTTGAGTACAGAGATTTATGTAAGTTATTTTTCAAATTAAAAATTAAAAAATGATATTACACTAATGCGGACTGGTGTGTTCTTCGGGATTGGAATTGATGCACGATTAGCGATGTAAATATGATGTCGGTACATGGACTAGAATTTCATAAATATGAAGATGATGAGCGGATTAATCCATAGGCGGATGAATACATTGGCGAATTGGCGTAGTAACACGTGGTTGCATCTCTACACTGAGTGAAATGTCATCATCACTTAACTATTTTAGTTTTTTGTACTTTACATAACAAAAAAACGGCGGTCGAGTGGTTAGCGCGCAGACCTCACAGCTAGGAGACCAGGGTTCAATTCCACCCTTGTTTGCATGTTCTCCCCGTGCATGCGTGGGTTTTCTCCGGGTACTCCGGTTTCCTCCCACATTCCAAAAACATGCTAGGTTAATTAGCGACTCCAAATTATCCATAGGTATGAATGTGAGTGTGAATGGTTGTTTGTCTATATGTGCCCTGTGATTGGCTGGCTGGCGACCAGTCCAGGGTGTACCCCGCCTCTCGCCCAAAGACAGCTGGGATAGGCTCCAGCACCCCCGCGACCCTCGTGAGGATAAGCGCTAGAAAATGAATGAATGAATGAATGAACATAACAAAAAAGCTAAAACTAGGGCTAAGTTAAATTAGGGGACCTATTAGGTTTTTCCTCATTTCTGACCTATAAATATTACAATGTTGATAAAGGATATCATTATGTTCTTGATTACTGTCATAGGTTTAGTTGAGCCAAATATTATATATACAGTATACACACACACACACTGGATGGGGAGAACCACCGGTACCGACCACCGGTACATCAAACTAGAACAAGTTACTTAGACTGTCGTCACATCTCTCCCCCAAATATTGTCTACTGGCTACTAACGAGCTGTTTTGCCACCACACATGGCGGTCATTCACCAGCCATGTCGGCAACAACTCCAACCCTATACTAATATACTAACCAGTCCTTGGGGACACACCCACTAGAGGCATACACAGAAGGACTCCACACTAGTGGATGTCTCTGAAGTACCCGAAGAATTAAAAAAAACCCACACACAATGTCAAACAATGCAAACTCCACGCAGAAATGCTACATCTCAAGCTAGCTTCTGTGCTAAATCTGTTGTGGCCCAGCATCCAAAGCAATGTCAACTCGGAGAAACGAGTGAAAATTCATTCCTCTGTGTTTCGGGAAGCCACAGAAAATGACAAATCCTTTCTCTCCCATGTTTCATCAATATGTTCTTCTCCAGGAGTAAAAGCAGAATGATTTGTCACATGCTGGCACTGTTATTGCATTCTTTTGTAGCAGCCTGCTGCAAAACGTCTCCTCAGGCTTAAGTGCTCCAAAATGTTGCTGCACGTGTGCTGTGAGGCGCAGCTGCATGGTGCCTTAATGTGCCGTTGGAACACTGAGTCCTGATGCCCGTGGCTTGCGGCTCACGCAGACGCCAAAGAAATGGAGCCTTTTTAAATCGGCATGCCTCAACATTATATCAATTTACATTTTTATTTCCAGCACGCTCTCTCTCTGGACACAATTATGTCAAGGGACATGTTGTATTGGTGTTATAGCCTACAAAGTGCCTCCACATGATCCATTCATCCATCTTTCCGAGGTCGGGTCTCTGGGTGCTTTTTTGAGTGATGGTCTTAAACTTTTGATCAGCTGATGAGCAGCCTTATTTCAGTTGAATGCTTGTTTGCAATAAATTGCTTACTCATTTTTTTTCTATTGGGCTTAACATTTTGATCAGGAGTGTTCTTAATGGTAATGGTAATGGTTTTATTTCATTTGAACATGCATCAGATTACAATTGAATGCATCACATAATCAGTTCACATGTCCAAAAGGAGTAGGAAGAAGCAAAGCTTATTAAATCCTATCCCTCCATCTGGTACTTTTACAATCAGTAACTGTTACATTTGTTCACTTCCTGCCTTTCTGATATAATTTTTATTTTATTTTTTTTTTATGTATTTGATTAATTTTTATATTTTTATATTTTTATATTTTTATATTTTTATATTTTTATATTTTTATATTTTTATATTTTTATATTTTTATATTTTTATATTTTTATATTTTTATATTGTTGTCACATATTTTTTATTATTCATTCATTCATTCATTTTCTACCGCTTATCCCCACGAGGGTTGCGGGGGATGCTGGAGCCTATCCCAGCTGAGAGGCGGGGTACACCCTGGACTGGTCGCCAGCCAATCACAGGGCACATATAGACAAACAACCATTCACACTCACATTCATACCTATGGACAATTTGGAGTCGCCAATTAACCTAGCATGTTTTTGGAATGTGGGCCAGAGAAAACCCACGCATGCACGGGGAGAACATGCAAACTCCACACAGAGATGGCTGAGGGTGGAATTGAATCCGGGTCTCCTAGCTGGGAGGTCTGCGCGCTAACCACTACTCCACCGCGCAGAATCCGTTTTTTTTTTTTATTTTGTATTTATTTTTTTGACACATACCTGATTGAATTACTTTTTTTTTTTGGGGGGGGGGGGGGGGTCCTTCCACCAGTCTGTAAATGTTTGATGTCAAAATGCAACATAATGTTTTTTTCAAGTAAAACATCATCTTTCAAATACCATCTCCACATCTTACTTCTTCTTTTGTTTGGGTAAAAAAATAACAGCAATGACAAACATGACGAATGACAGCGGCTAGCAACCACTTCCTGTTCCAGTACTATTTAAGAAACCGGCAGACTACACACACAATAATAGTTGCCCGGGTCCACGTCAACACATCAAGACTGTCCTTCAGGAAGTCCAGAGATGTTACCCCTGTGGATGAGGCTCAACCAAGGCCTGAAGGATTTCGGGGCTATGGCAGTGGATGCTTTCATCAGCGGTAACAGAGAGAACTTCAAGAGAACCACTGTCCTCCTCATCGTATGTGTCCTCCCTAGCATCCTATTGAGCATCCTGCTCCTCTTGTATCTCCTCTATACTCTCAACTCCAACCCAGCAGTGGCTGGGGGGATCTCCGCCCTCCATGGGGTGGTGTTAACGGTAGCCCTTTTCCTGTCAAAGAAAATACGATGCTTACTGACTCTTTTGATCGTCTCTATTTTCACCAAAAAGAGTCGGAATTTGCTCTTGACAGCTGGGACAAGTCTAGTGATCCTCGGGAATATTCACAACACTTTGGACAATCTCACAGGTTTGGTGCGGAGCATGATTTGTAACCTAAGAGCGAAGAAGATGTCCATCACGGCTCCCTTCAGGAACTACGTGGCCATGTTGAAATGGCTGGCTGATGTACTTCAAGGGGTGACGGATCTCGGAGTGGTTAACCTGGACTCTCAGCTTAAGATCTCATCCAAAGTGGACTTGGAAGAATTCAGGGAGCGACTCAGCCAAGCAGAAGTGAAGCTAAATCAAAGTGTCAGATACGCCTTGACCTTTGTGAACACAGTCTCGTCCGTGAAGGAAGGAGTTTATCCAGCCATCAGTTTCCTGGTGCTCGCCATCTTTATAGCCTTGCACATAAAAAACTACTGCACAGACATGACATACAAAAACAACTTTATCAGCGGCAAATTCATTCGTTATGATGAGAAGCAGAAGGCGGCGGGAAGGCGTCACGTTCTTCCTCTCACATCAGAGGAGGAGAAGCTTTACCCCGCTCTCCCTTCCCTCCGTCCTACAACCCAGGAAGGAAAAGCGCTGTTGAAATTTGGCCTTCCGGTTGTGTGCCATTTATTTGCTTGGGTTATTTTTATAACCGTGGATGCTTTATTGTACTGTTTTGTTGCTATAGTAACCACCAAGCTATCAGAGATGGAACCCTTCCACGTCCCGCTGCTGCTAAGCCTCAAAGTAAGTTTCATGAAACAAATCGGACATTTTTAAAATGTTCATATTTCTTTATGAACCGTTTTTTTCTTTCAGGGGGTAGCAACTCTAATCGGAATACAGTTGGCTGAGGAGAACCACCAAAAGGACTTTTCTTATTCTGTGACACTCTTTGAGAAGGAGTGCCTCCCCAATCCCAAACCGATGCTCTACAGCTCGGTGTTTTCGCTGGCTGCCATTCTGCTGATCTTGCTCATGATGGCACCAGCGGCGGCCAAAGCCGTGCAGTTCAAGCTCTTGGTGTTTGAGAGATTCTACTCTAACGCAGCAGAAGAAAGGATAAAGTACCTGCATGGCAAAATCCTGAGGGAAAGGTCAACGAGTGGGAGGGAAAAAGCACAGAATAGGAGCTTTCATTCACTCATCAGTAAGGTATGGATCATACCATAATACAGTAAACCTCGGATATATCGGATTCAATTGTTCCCACTGGTTTTGTCCGATATAAGCGAAATCCGTTATATGCGTATACCGGAAAATGTCCGTTTTACGGATAAAATCCGATTCACGCATATACCGGATATAAATCCGATATATGCGTGAATCGGATTTTATCCGTTATAAAAAGGCACTTCCTTGACTATGTTTCCAATGTACCTGGATGCGCAGGCAACGCTGCAAACGCTGCAAATGATGTCGTATAGCGGCCTGTCACGATTCGGCGAATCGGAGCGCCACGATGCAGCCATCCGATATATGCGAGGGAAATTTAATGGAAATGCATTGGAACGGGACTGGAGATTTTGTCCGAAATAGGCGAAATCCGTTATAAAAAATCCGATATATGCAATGAATTTTTATTGGAAATGCATTACAGAAAAATTGGTTCTTTTTTATCTGTCCGTTGTGAGTGAATTTCCGATATATCCGAGTACGATATATCTGAGGTTTACTGTAATAAAGTTATAGTTGAGGTTCGATGTTAAATTATGTTTTTCACCCAACAGCCACACTTCTGGTGTCCATTGCTTTTCCCGGAAGAGGACAATGTTGAGTGAGGAAAGTTGAGGACTTCAAAGATTCCCACTTCATCCATTGCATGGCGACTTATTTTAATGACATCACGTGCAATGACGATGGCAGCTGATATCCAGTACTTTAAATCAGTTTGAATTGTTAACGAATGCTAGCTCCCTCCCTCATGTCTCAACAGCCATGCTGAACATCAAGTTGATGGTTCATCTCCTATCTGGTGACCAAGGTTAAAGAACCAGAGGACCAGTCGGAATACAATGTCAACCCGGATGACAGTGAAGTTTACAGGAAGGACCTCATTCCGTGAGTCATGGTGGACATCAATTTGACAACTTTTAGCTTGATTGCGAGCTCTCTCCACGCTCGTTCGGTGGACGATGTTTCGAGCTCGGAGCGTGTACAGCGGAGTACCAGACAGGTTGCACGGACATCATGTTCTAGCTAGTAAACTTGCTACCTAAATCATCTATTTATATGCTTAATGATTTTTGAGAATATTGTATGTGATTTTATGCTATCATCATAATAATAATGTGTGTGTGTGTGTGTACTGCATATATACTAGATCAGGGGTCTCAAACACGCGGCCCGCGGGTCAAATGTGGCCCGCAGGACGCTAATTTAGGCCCCCTAGTTTGCGAGTTAGCATGTGTCTCAAGACCCTGCAGTTGCGCAATATGTTGTAAATACAGAAAAGTATAAATGTGACTATAGTCGTGTTTTGTCATGTCTACAGGGCTCTAATAATGCTTTGTTCATTTTAATCTGAAAAAAATAATTTGTCTACCCACCAACTATATGTGGTTTCTTAGGTTTTTATTATTTGCTGTTTTATTATTATTATTATATTTATTTATTTATTACTGATTGATTGATTTTCTTTATTCTTGATTTGTTTATTTATTTTTCATCTTGTTTTATGCAGAAAAATAAAAATTAAGATATTTGAGAACAGTGGAATGTTTTATCTGAGCTTTTATTGTAGAAAATCGGAACCAAAGCACTGAAAAAGTTTGTATATTTTTCTGTTTTTAATAAATGCGGTTTTTTTTTGGGGGGGGGGCTCGCCCAGACCCTAGCTCCAGTGGCCCCCAGGTAAATTGATTACCTGGGGTACTAGATAGATTTTATACAACAAAACAATAGCAATAATAAGAAATTATGACATATATTGTGAATGTTATACTGTTTGACAGCGCATGTTTTAATAATGCAACATGAGGAAGTGTTGTATTTGTGCGTATGCTTATGTGTGCGCATAGACAAGAAGGGAGCTTACATAATCCAAGACAGATGTCCCTTCAATGTGCAGCGAACACCACAGCATTTCTTCCACTCCCACGGTACTGTCACTACGCATCGGCGTACAGGTGTACGGTGGACACTTGCAGCCTTTCATTATCTTTATGATATTTGACATTGATGGCACCAATAAATCTATTTTTTTTTACTTTTTCCAGAATGACTCGTTGACGGTGACATCAGAACATCAAAGCTAGCTAGACTTCTGCAAAGTACTGTAAATAATATTACGTGATTCAACTGTACTATTCCTTCCTGCGTGGCGCCATCCCATCCACGGTCAGCAGTAAGAGGAAGGAAGTGATACAGCTAAAAAAAAAAAAAAAAGAGTGGGCCTTGTGTGAGTCACACGCTGCCACTGACCCATGAGGCAACTTGATAAGCTCACATTATGTCTCAACCGGCCCTGTGGCAGAAAACCACGCCGGCATGCCAGCCGGACCGCAACCTCCCCGTGATGTTCGCCAAGAGCTGCAGACCTATTTAACACAGGAGGTGAAGACTACGCTCCATTTATGGGCATAGACGGAGCGGCTATGATAATATGTAATGCTGCTGAATATGCAAATGCGGAGCCACTGTGGGTCAACAAAAGTCTCATTACTGTCACACAAGACAGGTCTATTTAAGGTGTGTTCCATCAAAGGGAATGCTTGGGATAACAGCACAGCACACGCTCATTCATCATTTGTGCCCTATAAAGCATAATGCGGCACTGTTTCCTATTTGCCACTTTTATTTTTGCAATAATTTGTAATGTAAATGTGAAAGCTGATATAAGTGAGCGGACATAGTGGAAGAAATATAGCAATGTCACCATTCTCCCATCCTCACTAATTAAAGACAGTAGTCTGTACAAATGACTTGCAGGAATACCTGGATGAGATGTAGAGCGCTGACTTGTTCAGGCACTGAAGGTGGTGTGCGTTCACAAAAACACACACACAGCTGGAGATTCAACGTGGCTTTCATGTAGCGGCTGACTTGTTCACACAGAAATGACTTTCCCTTCGTAGGGCTGCCTGATCACAGCTGTAGGTTGGCCCACCTGCAGGCCGAAGCCAAAGCAAACAGAAAGGTTATCTTCTGTGCAGTCGAAAGCAACTCAGAGGACAGATAGAAGGCAATGTGGTCAGGACATTTTTTTTGATGTGTATATTTTTGCTTTACTGACACAAAGAGACTGTATGGCTGGCAAAATGGCTCACTCTGTTCAGGCTGTTGTTTTATGGAAGAAATGCGGTAAGGTGCTGAAACCAATCTATGGTGTAAATCCTCTTTCTGCCTGTTTGGAGGCGGGAGACGAGCCAATCAAAGGGCAGATATAGACAAACAACCATTCACACTCACATTCATACCTATGGACAATTTGGAGTCGCCAATTAACCTAGCATGATTTTGGAATGTGGGAGGAAACCCGAGTACCCGGAGAAAACCCACGCATGCACAGGGAGAACATGCAAACTCCACACAGAGATGGTCGAGGGTGGAATTGAACCCTGGTCTCCTAGCTGTGAGGTTAATTTTCACATATTGTATGATAAATTAATTTATTTATTATCATCTTAAGGCCTTGTAGCCATGAGTTTTTTTCTGAATTAGAAATCTTACGAGTGCAACTGTAGTATTAGTAGGAGTAGCAGTGGTTATAAAAAAAAAATCAGGAAAAAATAAAAATAAAATTCAAATAAACTAAGTTTCTCATCCTAGTGCACTGTGACATGACATCACCGTAATTTCCTCTATGGATTGCTTGGTCTAAGTGCTCCACAAGACCACCGCGCTACGCACTTGACTTTTCTGTAATTGTTCTCTTTCCGCAAATATTTACTGACCTGGTCCCTCTGTTTGATTCGTTTATAGACAAAGTCAGAGAATGGTTCTCTGTGGATGAATCTTCCCCAGCCAGGCGTCGCCTTCAGCTGACCGTCCTCGTACACCACTTTGCCCCTGGAGATGGTGATCACGGCCACACCGTGACACTCCATGCCCTCGAAGATGTTATAGTCCACAGCCTGATGGTGGGTCTTGGCTGAAATCTTCCTGTCATGACACAGAGATCCAAGCAAGGGTCATTCTTTCTGGTTGAACTCTACTTCCTGAGGAAGCTTAGGTGGTTCAATTTGGGCAGCAAGCTGCTGGAGATCTTCTACCAGTGTGTGGTTGCTAGTGTCCTGTACTTTGCTGTGTTTTTTGGGGGGAAGCAGAACCAGCAAAAGGACATATTGTAAACTGTGGACAAAATCTGGAAAGCTTTTATGTGAGAGATTGGAGGAATTTCTCTACATCATTGTCTGACTCTTCCAGTTCTGTTCCCACAGTGAACGCTACAGAACTTCATTCATTCCACACGCCATCCAAAATACCTAATCTGGTTGTAAGATAATTCACAACATTAGTGCATTTCATGCAAAGGGGTTAAGACTTAATAGTTCATGGAGGAGATTATCCCATTTTTATATTACAGAATTGACAGTATGAAGCTATGAGGAAATTACTCAGAATTAAATCTGATTTCAGAATTATTAACTACCGTTTTGTCATTAATAAATAAATTTAAGTCCCAACACAAGTGGTCTTTTCAAACACATGTCCGTGTCATCGAAGGCACGGAGACAGTCAGTAGTTTGTGGTCTACGACACATGCTCGCTTATATAACCCAGAAAACTGTTCTACTTGAAAGAGAATCTGGGCTGAGTCCCTCAGGGAGATCGCTAAGCACTGATGTGGATTGGAGAAGAGCTCATTCGGACCTAATGCAACTTCCTGTAAGTAAATACGAAATAACAGTTAATATTGTGAACAATTCTTGTAAATTACATCTATATATGTGAATCCATCCATCCATCCATGCATCCATCCATGCATCCATCCTACTGATGGCTTCCAGCATGAATGCCTCGTGTTTAATTGCTGCAGTGAATCCATCCGTAAAACTGTGTAATTAATTGCTCTCTTTGCAAGTGTTGCTCCATAACATCCGGCACCGGGGGCTACCAACAGTTGCATAACCAGAAGCTCAGTCAATGGCCTCATGTCTCATAAGTTGGCCGCTTTGGATGATGGTGATGCAACGTGTATGTGCATATACATTGCGTATGCATTGCATACGGCACGTTACATTCACGATCAATGTCCTTTCCCTCCTGTTCAAGCTTGGACAAATCAGCAATAAACATAGCAAGCGTATGGCGGTGGTGTAGCAAGCGCATAACACGGACATGAGGTGCTTTCAGGGACATCAGGTTGTTTTTGCATCAGGTCAATTTTCTTTCGGCAAGACCCACTGAAAACAACTCTGTGACCCACTTTTTTATGTAAATGATTAAACTATGTATACAACATGGCTTTTAAATATTATTTAAATAAAAATATGAAATTAAATATTATTTAAATAAACATTATTCATTTATTTTTATTAATGGATTAATTAAAACATTAATAACCATGTATGTTCAATGTTATAATGTACTTTGCAGTTTAAGCAAATAATCCTAGTGCCTGAAACGTCGCCATAAAAATCACAACTCTCTGCGGGCTCCTCACCGTGACAACTTGGGATCCCAAATAACCACATCAGCATCCGAGTTCTTGGCGATGCGGCCTTTCTGGGGGTAGAAGTTGAAGATTTTTGCTGCGTTGCTGCTGGTGACGGCAACAAATCGATTCTCATCCATTTTGCCGCTGTGCTGGGAAGTTGGATATGCACAAATAAGGCTGCTTGAGTAAGAGAGCTCAGTTGATGGCTCGGTGCGCAATTAGCAGACCAGACCCGATGTGAGGCGATGTGAGATTTGAAAGCACTACACAGCCATTTCTGTAGAATCGCATAGAAAATCAAATGAAATCCATCAAAATCTGATATACAGGAAAATTAATTTGACATGTTGAAATTTCTAGTACTGTTCTAAGTGTTCTCAATTTTAAAAATGGCCTCTGTTCTACATAGATGGCACACATTCTTAAATCTAAAGCATCCCAGTGGGATACAACGGCCTAGTTTCATGGAGTTCATTGAGTCCGAAATTTCACTGATGTTGGCAAAATAAAGAAGCGGTTCAAGCAGTGAAGAAACATGCATGTCAGGTTAATGGAACATCTGAAGTGCTTGCAGATGTGAATGTCAGCTTGTCAATATGTGTCAACCCTATCACTGTAACACCTAAGTGGACAGAGGAAGCAGAGGAAGCAGTATAGATTAAAGCACAGGCTTGGACAAGCTGAAGAATAGTGTTAATTGTGTGCTGCAAGGCACCCGAATGAAACCACTATTTGATTTAAATGCACATTGTATGAGCAGACATATACAACAATGGTTCAAATCTGATTGTGTCTGTTAAGAGCGGTTTTGGATTTGACAAACTGTACCTGTAGATTTGACAGTACCAAATATCATGACAACACTACTATTAACAAAATATTTAAAAAAGAACAAACTATGGCACCCTGGGTTGTGTCTTGCAAACACTTTTCAAACATCGCAAGACCCGGGCCACAGGCGTTTCAGGGGCCCGATGAGGTTTGGTAATAATGAAATAAAACCATTACGGTTTTATTTCATTTGAACATGCATCAGATTACAATTGAGTGCATCACTAATCAGTTCACAGTTCCACATGTCCAAAAGGAGTAGGAAGAAGCAAAGCTTATTAAATCCTACCCCTCCATCTGGTACAATCAGTAACTGTTACATTTGTTCACTTCCTGCTTTCCATAATACAGTTTAAGGGTTTTTTTCTGCTTCCTCTGTCCATTAGGTGTTACAGTGATAGGACTGACACATATTGACAATCTGACATTCACATCTGCAAGCACTTCCACGTGTTCCATGTGTTTAACATGTGTTTATTTAACATGTTTATTAAAAATGAGCATGTGTGTAGATGTTTGTGATTGGGACATACCACCCCCTTCTCCCAAATGACAGACATCCTGTCCTCCACACCGTTGACTCCATTAGGGATCTTGGTGAAGTCGTCTTTTCCGAGGGCCTTCTGGCACACTGAGAATGTGCAGTTGTCGGTCCCCGTCACACTGAGATCATCACTAATTAAGAGGACAAACGTTTGAATGAATGAGAAGAATAGGTGAGATAGAGAATAGGTGTTCAATAACAACAATAACACTAATACTGTATAAGGTTATGCACTAATAGCCATGCCATCTTAGATCTACACGTCTGCTTCTCTCTTATGCTCCACCTACTTGGCCAGCAGGTCCATGAGGTACCCAGGGGTGCTGGGGTCAGGTCTAAGGGGAGGACCCATGACAAAAAAAGCAGCATGAGCCCAGTCCTTATGCCAGTAGTGAGTCCCATCAGTTCCCAGTCCAGCTGCAATAGGCTCCCCAAACACCACTCTACCTGTTACAAGATAAAAAAAAAAACCTTCAGTTCAATTAAAGAGAGCTTTTTCAGTAGGACATGATTAAATATCACATCACACCATCTCTGCGTGCGTTGGACACCACTTTGGCAGCAGATTTGCTCATGACATGGACGACATAGAGAGGGCAGTTGACAGCATTGGCAATGGTGATGGCTCTCTGGGTGGCTTCGGCCTCCAGCTCTTCTGGCCGACACAGTTCGTGACCCTCAGGCCCCGTGATGCCCATGGACAGCATCTTCTTGGCCCCCTGATGAATCCCAATGGAGGGGAGAACAATAAAGCAGAATAAAAGGTGATAAAAGAAGAATTTAAGACTGTGGTTTATCTTCAAAAAGCTCACATAAAAAATAATCAATGGTAATAATTATTAGCCCTGGAACAGTCAGATCATACAATATTAATGTCTGACACAAAGGCCACAGTTGTATACATACTGTATATTTAATATCTGCTGCCACCTAGTGGTGTTTTTTTCCAATTTACTAGACGTGTACTTCAGGTCCCACCAACCTCAGCAATGAGGTCTCCATTCTCAGCATGTACTTGAGCAATTGCTCCGATGGTCTTACACTGGGAGAAGGCTGCATAGAGCTCACTGTCTTGCAGCATGTACACGTCTTTATAGGCCATAAACATCTTGAAGGAATTAACTCCCCTCTCTTTGGCCAGAACCCCCATTTCCTTCTTGACCTGGGTACGACAAAAATGGAACACCTGTCATCATGTTCAGTTCTGAAGACAGTATCTGGGCAGTATCAATGTAAAATTACTGAGTAACCAGTGTAGAATACTACAAATCATATGTCTTTGAATGCGTCTTCTGAATGCATTCTATTTGTATTTCTGTTCATTTATCAATTGTTATGATTGAAAATGATTAATTTATCCAATCCAATCCACTTTATTTATATTCATATATATATTATATATATACGTATATATGTATATATTTTTATTTATTTATTTATTTATATTTTCTAGATAAATATATATATTTTATAAACAAAGTGCTGCACAGACTAGTAAAATAAAAAGTAAAAATAAAATACAATAAATAAAAGGTACAAATTGAATTTATTCCAAAACTAAAAAAATCAAATAAGAAATAAAATAGTAAAATAGATATTAAAATATTAAAAACAAGAAGCAAAACAATAAAAGTATAAAAAATAAAAACAATTAAAATAAAAAGAAAGAACTAAAAGACACAGGACCATAAGACTCATAAAAGTGGGTTTTAAGTCAAGACTTAAAGCTTTCGATGTTGGGGGCCTTTTTTACTTGTTTTTTACCGCTTTTTTACTTTTACTTACTTTAATTTATACCAATAGTAAGTACAATTTGATTGAATATGCATTGCTAATAAGTAGTCAACATGCATTGGACAACAATATGTTGTTTTTACAACCAAATTAAGTCTTAAATGCCTAACATTAAAAATGTTGATCTACTGCAAATGTTTTTATGAACACAGCCACTAATGAACTCAAAGCATTCTTGCAAAGTTTGATGATGAACCGCATATGAAAATGACCAAAATAGTGCATACTGTAGTGCATATAATGCATACCTTATCTTATAATGCATACTGTAGTGTTGTGTGGTGCTAACTATTCACCTGGTCACTCCACCAGGTGACAGCGACATGCAGCGAGTAATCACAGCATACTTTGCTGTCTGCTGCCTTGCGCCAACAGTCGTAGGCCTCCGTAAGGGACTTGCCTTTTTGGGGGATGACAAAGTCCAGGATCATTGTGGTCCCTCCTGCTAAAGCAGCCTGATGAAATACACACAAGCACAACGTTGGTAGTTGAAGATTAACTGGTAAAAGACTTTGACGCACTTGCACAATGTCACCTGTTTGAAAGTGGGATGCTTCACAACTACTTCTATATGCAGTGTTGGGATGATTACAACATCAGTACACGGGATACATTATGGTGAATGTTTCATTGTGTAATGCTGAACTCAGATCAGAGGTAGATATTTAGTATACTATATATATATATATATATATATCATTATTACGCTGTGTTACAACAACAAAACTAGCATCTACGCCTTTTACACTGCATATTATATTGAATTAAATTCTATGCACAATAACGACTTTGGTAAATACATAACGCTGTCGTTTCAGAAACCAAAATCAGCTACCTTTGTTCCCGTATGGAAGTCATCCACAGTCCTGGTACCCATGAATGCAAGCTCCATGTGCGTGTGGGGGTCAATGCCGCCTGGGATCACCAGTTTACCAGTGGCATCAATGACTCTCACTCCGTCCGGAATGCGAAGATTCTGTCCAACATCCACAATTTTCCCATTTTCAATGTAGACATCGCTGATTGCAGAGCAATCCTCATTCACGACTTTGCCTCCTTTTATCAGGATCCCTCTGGGTTCAGCCATTCTGTTGCGCACGGATAAATGTCTGTAAAAGAATGCAGAGTGAACAGACCAATAGCTTTAATAACTGACAAGTGCCTGTTCCAAAGTTCATGGCGTTATTCAGCAGGTCAACAAAACGGTGGATTCTTATCAAACCTTAGTGGCCTTTCTTCTGACAACTGTTGTTTGTTTGAGCTGAGTTTATGCAAGCAATCCAAACAAACCAAACAGGTGATGGCTCAGTTTACAAATACACTTTGAAGCAGACATACAATCCCTCCAATTCACTGGAGGTCCTGACTAAACTGAGTCGCTAGAGGGCGACAAATTGTCATTACAATTGTTTGCAATGTGTGATGGCGGTTTCAGGATGCCAGTAACATTATTACTTTGCAGTGAAATGTATATTAAGTGTTTCAAATGTCACCTGAAGTGTGACGTCACTTGTTGCTTTTCAGAAAAAACATTGCAGGTGGCCGTTGAAACATGTCGAAGGTGAAAAGAAGAAAAAAACAAACTCCAATATACTTTCTAAGACGAGTCTTAGTATAAAAAATATATTCGGTAAGAAGACCAAACGAACCCATTCGAGCTAGCTTGAATTGGTGAGAATGTGGGGAAAATGACATTACACAGAAAGACAGGGCATTAATCAAATATGCTGTCAAAATTTAGCCAGATTGTATCGTCTACTTCAAAACTCGGAAGAACTATAATGACCACAGACAACAACACAAATTATACGTGTATATATATATATACCAGTGTGCAGCGGTGTGCAGAACAGTTGTCCAACTGTAGCTTCCTGGATTTGTTTTTCTTTTTCCTCACTAACGCCCAAACGCTCATGAACTCATGAACATTATTGGCTGACGACAATGATTGACAGGTAAATGGACCAATGACAGAACAGAGAATGAGTTTCCACCATCATAGACCGTATAAAAAAACAACTGGAGCTCCAGACGCAAACGCGAACGAATGGGACTCGTATGGGATGGAGCTGAAAGTCCGCCATGATGGAAGGCAAAAGAGGTGGGCGGGGTTAGGCGGCCAATAGGAGTTAAGGAGGAACAACAGGCGTACTTATATGGATTTTTAATTGGAAGTATTTACACAATGCAAAATTAATTTCAGTAATGGCATTGTTATTACTTTTGATGTTCTATAATGTGAATGTGTTGTCCAAAATTCTGTTTATTTACAACAACCAGTGTTTTAAGTCCAAACCTGCTCAAAGCATAATAAGGTAGGTAGGTAGGTAGGTGGGTAGGTAGTGCAAACTCCAAAATCCAGCACAAACATCAAAGTTCGCTATAGTGGAAAAGGGGTCTGCCCCGCCCCAAAACCGTCACAAGCGGTTATTGCGTAGTCAGCTCCCGCGTCACACTTGAGGGCATAGTGGAGCTAAAGCATCCATGAATCACACATGCCTGACACGCAATGTCGCCGGGGTGGATCTGTCCAGTTTTACAGAGCTGGATCTAAAACATAAATGATTCTTAATCTTCATGCAATTACTACTCATTACACTCAAGCCTCATTCAGACTCGGTCACTTACCTGTCGGTGTGAAAACGTGTGATGGAAGAACATTCTGGCATGAATTTAAACAAGTAGTCCTAACTGCATGATAAAAGGTGGAGGCTGGAGGAGAGTCCGAATGTAATTATAAAGCTGGATAGACTTTTTGAGAGGTACTGGCCGAGATAAAATATTTAAATTACTTCATTTTGATGAAGTGATGGCCAATTTTAAATGAACAAACCAAGAATCAAATGTATTTGTAGTTCTAAATGTAATTACGGTGTTTTTACTCACTTGTTGTCGCTCTTACAAGGTTATCGCCACTGGGTAAGTTGTGTTTCTTCTCACTTCTCTTCAAGCTTGCAAAGTAATGTAATTTTATGAAAATATATGTCAAAATAAACTCAACCGTTCCCATTCTACTTCTCATGTTTTACAAAAAAAACACATTTTATATAATTCTAAATGTGTTAATGTTAATTAATGAACAGAAAAGATAACTCAGTTCTTCGTATTGCATTGCCTGTAATATATATGGACTTTTTTTTAACATGAAAAAAAATATTTTCAGCCCTTTTCCAATTGGCATTATCAGGAAACTAAACCTCCAAATTTGACTAAATGTGGAGGTCCACAGAACTGGGCTTGATTTCTCTTTTTTTCTGGGACTATTGCTAAGAGTGATCCACCTTCTTGGCAATGCCTTTGATGATTTTGGTATCTGCAGGCAGCACACTGTTTCTGCATTTTATCACTTAAATTAATCCAGCCAAATGGGGAGCGGTTCAATCAGATTTTTTACTGCAAGCAGTTCAAGTTATCAGTTTTGGCAAGCAAACAATCATTCGCTTTAAGAAATGCCTTTCACATTCATACGGATGTCATTGCCATATTAAGCTGCTGTTCATTCCTCCAATCTTTGAACAGACTTAATAAATCCCTGTGATGTGTAGTTCGATGACAAATGTGTGCATTCCCACACTTGACAATGGCGACTGTTCTCGTTACAGGTGAATAGAAACTAATCAAAACTCCATTATTAAATCATTTGGCAGTTATTTCTGATATGTTATTGTTTATTATTTCTGTGCTTTGTTGATTGTGTGGCAATAACTACATATGAATATGCTTTATAATCAATCCACCACCGATTTTGTATATACTTTTGCAGACCATGACATGAAAGCATGTGTTGCGGGCGCTACTGTGTGCATCTAAAAGATCCATTTGTAATCAAAATGTAATGTTTGTCATGTTTTTTACTTTATGCAAATACATACACTTTGTAAACACTACACTCTGTAAATATAGTAATAATTATTTAAATATATATAAATAAGTGCCATTATCTTTCCTATTCTCAAAGGGGATGTAATATGCTCATTTTTTGACCCTTTGTATTGAGTTGTGGATTCCTGTAGAGCAGCTACACACAATAACCCACACAGAAAACTCTCTAGATCTACAAGAATCTGCACCTTTTCTAGCTGTATTTGTGCTTCCCGCCACAACGGTCTGTTTTAATGTAGTCCACACACAGCCCACCTCCGGGCATGTCCACTCTACTGTGATTGGTTCCCACTTTCTAATATAGTGGGTATAGGATTTCATAATAAATGAATAAAGTCTTTGGAGAGCTAATTGAAAAGTGTTTAGAAGTTACTGGCAGCTACTCCAACCTCACCTGCCTGAGGAGGAGCACTCATTGTCAGACACACTTTGTCAGATGCACCATTGGTGCAGTGGAGCTCAGAAGAAGGGTTCCACTTTTACGAACTGCAGTCAATCTTGGCACAACACTAGAAAATGTGGAAAAATGTTTTTTTCCGGGACTGTGGTTCTGTCAAAGTTCCATGGACGCACAGCATGTCTGACATTTATGCTACTTTCGGCTTCAGTTTGGTCAAAATTTCACGTTCATGTTCACAAAAACAGTCCAGTTGCTCCAATAACTTTTTCCTGAGCTTGCCTTGTAAACAGAGAATCATAGAGTGTATATCGCCTACAGCCACGCCCATAAGGAAGCCCGTCCCTCTGTGACATCACAAAGGTACAGTTTTACAACACAGTCTGATACTGAGCGTTCAGAGCTATCCCAAACTTCTTTCAGGGCTCACTTCCAAATGCGCAAACCAACTATGACATTGTTTAACTCGAGAATATTCTAACTAAAAGTTAATCATTTTAGAACAAACTGTGTTATGCAAGCAAAGTAGTCCATTGCACTTTTTGTTTTGGAATTGTTTATAATGTCACTTTCTTTAAACAACCCAACCCCTCCAAACATCAAACTCTTGATAGTGCCGAGATATCCCTGATGCATACGTCTGCCTCCCTTTCACGAGGAGTTGTTAGCCAATGGGAGAGATTAGCTTCCAACTGCAGTAGATTGGTTGTCTGCCCTGCATCAAGACAGACAACTTTCCTCATCCATTAGTGTATTAGCAAAGCAAGACACATTGGAGAGACAAAGATGCATGCGCTGGTGAGATAAGCGCACGCACGGGGCTTAGGAACACCTAACCTTCACAGTTGCAATAAACAATAACATGTGACTTAAGAGGATTTACATAAGATGAGAGGAGTAATCAGAGGGAGTGAAAAAGCAGTGAAGCAGCAATGGCATCTCCTCAAAAGTCTTGTGTTGTGTTGCTGAAAGAGAAAAGTTACCACTTGGCTGGATTTAGGAACAGACGCTTGTCATTATTTATTTTTGTCGAGCAGCATTACAAACCAGAGGAGTTAGTTAGCTAGTTGCTTCTCGACTAGCGAAGCTGAGTGGGCATATACCTCTGAGTGTGATGGACTGTGGCATTGGACGCGTATGTCTTGCACACACACATATTTGTGTGACTGAATGTGACTTTGGCCGTCCAAGGTGAATGTAGACCACAAATGTAATGGTAATGGTAATGGTAATGGTAATGGTAATGGTAATGGTAATGGTTTAATGTCATTGGAACATGCATCAGATTACAATTGAATGCATCCCATAATCAGTTCACAGTTCCACATGTCCAAAAGGAGTAGGAAGAAGAAAAGCTTATTAAATCCTAAGCCTCCATCTGGTACTTTTACAATCAGTAACCAGGAAATTTGTTCACTTCCTGCTTTCCTAATATTTTTTTAAATATTTTTTTATATTTTTTATATTTTTTATATTTTTTATATTTTTTATATTTAATATTTTGTATATATATTTTTATATTTTTATATTTTTTATATTTTTTATATTTTTTATATTTTTTATATTTTTTATATTTTTTATATTTTTTTATATTTTTTTATATTTTAATGTATTTTATTAATTTATATTTTTTATTTTGTATTTATTTATTTATTTTTTAATTTTTTGTCACATACCGAAGTACGGGGTGATAATGTACTTTGAACTGAATGAGAAAAACCATTCAAAGTAATAAAAACTGTGAAAAGTATTGACTAACTTGTTAGCAATTATGCCATTCTGACAAATATGTCGTGTTAAAATGGTTATTCTTGATTACAAAAATATAATTTAGTACAATTAATTACCTGTCATCTTAATGTGGGGAAAAAATGTCATCTTTACTTTTTTCCCCCTTATGTTTGCCCTTTACATACATACATAATTGCAGGCTGAAAAAAAACACAGAGTCAGCACAGTTTGCTTGACAATATGCACCCCCCAAGGATGAACACTCCTACACAAACAACAACTGCTGCTGCATCTAAAATAAAGAATGTGTTTGTGTGTGAATGCGTTGGCAATCAGCCTTTGGCAATCAGCTGAACACGCCGTCAGTGACACTAAACATGCTTTCTTGTACCATAAACCACAGTCTCTTTACACCAATACAAGTGATAGTTGACCACCACATTACTTACAATGACTAAGTGTGGAATAGGAAACAGATGAAGACATTTCGATTCACTCATTTGCATTTTAATGTCTGTGTCTCTATGTTTGCTTTTGTGTTTAATCTGGTTTGTAATACCTGGATTAATTTTTTTGCATGGTGGATAACTTTATAATGTGTGCACGCGTGAGGGGAGGAAAAAAAAGTCTGGTCTTGAATATTCATGCACGCATGAACACAATAATGAAGGCTGTCAGGTTGCAGTACCACCTATTGGCACCTAGATGGCACTGCTCTCCTCGGTGTGTATTTACTACACACAAGGTGCAATTAAGTACTACTATATATAAATACTGTATGCTGTATCTCATTAAAATCACACAATTTTGTATTTTTGATATCAGGGAATCTTTCCCATGATTTGGCATTTTATTTCTTTTATTTAAATCAATTAATCTATGTCATAATTGTATTAAAATTATACTGAAATGAGACTGGAGCATCAAAAAATGTATTTTAACATTGAGCAAAATAATATAGGGCATGCATATGACCTCTTAACATGGATATCATATTCGGAGGCCATTTTCAGCTCTGAAATAAATATTCCATGTGTGTAATCTGCAAATTAGAGAACCGGTGAAGCGATACAAATATCGATACTATTGATACCAAAGAGTAGTATGGGGATCAATACATATTTTTGAGTGCTTTTCAATGTTGATTTTCACAAATACCTCTGTTTTGTTTTGTTGTTTGTATTGTTATATTGTTGGTATTGTTTTATTGACACAATATTAATTATATTAAATAATTAATACAATAATATAATATTAATTAATTACATTTAATTAATATTAATTATAAACTCGATTTTGTTATTTTTCCTAATTTAAATTTGTTGTTGTTGTATGTAATAAAAATGTTTGTATTATTTTGTTCATAATGTTATATTTCTGTATGGTTAAATTGTTCACAAATAAGAATATTTGTAATAATACATATCATATAAGATATATAATATGAAAATATGTTCATGTGCACATGCACATATTAATCCTGTGTCTTTTTCCAATTATAATCGTGATGAACATACAGTCATTCAATGACATTCAAGTTAAAAATCATCGGTAGTAATCGGTATCAGTATCGGTATAAGCCCCTCAAATGTACTTGGTATTGGATCGCTACCAAAATTTTCCGTATCGCCCAAATGTGACAAAAGTGATGCCTTCAAAGACACTGCAGTCTGCAACTGCTTCAAAACATTTGTCAGTCACACAATTGGAGCTCAAGCATCACAAGGCAGCTGCTTAGCGCACACAAAAAAATCTTAAGCCTCCCACAATAGGAGGCACAAAATGTGTACAGAAACAATTAAATTACGCATTGCGTGAAGTTTGCTTTTCATTTTGTGAGGCAAATTTAGTGCCGTGATTAATCATTATGCTCACTACTGCAAAAAAATAAAAAATAAATTTCAAGAGCTCTGTGTGCCTCAGTGCACCTTCTGGATTGAAAATAATTTGCTTCTATCCAATTAAAAAGTACTTTCAATCTTTAAAGTATTAATGGTATCTCACGGATGAAGCGGTTTTTTTTATGTGCTCAATGGAAAAGAAAAAGCTTTGATTCACTACTCTTCATTCTGGATCAACATCTGAGACGTGTCTTAAATGGCGTGCTAAAAATGCAGTTGAAAAGAAACACATTTTAGGATTATTAGCAATCATTTAATCATTCCATCTCACAAATCAATTAATCATGAGTTATCTATTAAAAACACGGATGTCCAAGTGTGCCCATGGGGGCCGTTTCCGTCCCAGGGATTGTTTTTAACTGGCCAACAAATTACACATGAAATGAAACAAAAAGGGCGAAAATTGATAGAATATAAAAAAAAATAAAAAATAAGCGGCCATCAGTGGGATCAATTTAGACCCACTTATTTAAAAGAAAAATATATCAGCTTAATTGTGAACTTTTCATTGTATATATATTGCATTTTGAATATAATCATTTGCATATTGATAGACAGTGATTCATTGCTTTGCAACAGACATGCCAGTCCGACACATGAATGGATGATTTATGTGACCATCTGCTTTGCGTGGATCCTAATCTCTTTTTATGTGATGGCTTCTCATGTCAAGACCCATTTTTGTTACCAGAACACACTCTCACCGACTGAGGAAAAACAAACAAACAAACAAACAAAACAAAACACCTCCTTGTGTGCTTGTAACAAAACTTTATAACAAAGATGTCTCTCAATCACTTGCCCAAACTGACCAACTTCTCAGTCCAAGTAATAAAGCAGGATGGTCGGCCAAGCAGCACACATAGTGCCTTTGTTAATTAAAAGATTTGCAACTACATGTGTCTGCAGATAATCAAAATGACTTCCGCAGCAGCACTCCCTCATGCATCGGCACTCCAGAGCTCATTTACTCGCTGAGATCTCATGTTTGTCGAGAATTAATCAATCTAGTCACAATTGAGTTAATTAATTAGCGATTTAATGCTACTCTTTATAATTGCAGTCAGATGAGTCTGCGCACAAAGTAATCACATTAATGCAAATACAACAGATAATTGTTATCCGAACTTACTCGGATGTAGCAAGGGAGGAAGTCTTACTGTAACGGCGAGTGGTGGTTATGAGGCAAAACGACCGCTAGATGGCACCGTTGAGTAGAGTTTCTACTGATGTCTTGTGTGATTGCAGCAATATTGTTCAATTAACTCCTCTATGCTGTCCTCATGGAAAGAGCATGCATGTACTCGAAGGATACAATGCACAATATAAATAAACTCATATGTAGATGAAAATTTAAAATTTTATTTCAGTCAAAATCTCATACATGAGTCTAAATCAAAATGTGCATTGTCCATGCCCCCCTCCCTCCAATTCCCCAGATGCTGATTCATTTGTTTTTTTTTCTTGCAAGAGGTATCAACAACATGACCTTAGATGCTTCTTTCACAAAATGTCAGCAACTGTGTTCTTTTTTTTTTTTTTTTGTCAGCGTTTTCCTCCGAGGTTGTCTGCTGCGGCATCCTTTTGTTACTTGTATGGGTGAAATCATTTGAATCATGTTTTCATGTATATTCAGAAATATTGTAGTACTTCATGCATTGCAGGAATGATATGAATTATGTAATTGAATCAGTCAACATACAGAAAATAATATTTTGTTCCACTAATAGTATATGTATGAGCGTAGAGCCAATAATAATACATGTTGTGTACTAAATACATATGTTTTAAATATCTTATATTGTTGCTGATGTTGTGGCAGGTGCCTGCAGAGTGGAGCGTGGTGCTGAAATGACTTTTTTCCACAGAAACCATACAGGTTGTCATAATTCCACTTCATCAACAACATTACCATCGTTTAGAATTTCATAGCCGGGTATAGAGCGCCTTCTTTGTTTGCCCAAGTTCCTTGTGTTTTCAAGAAAACGCTTGTATCATCCAGCAGCCTCTCAGCGAGTGCCATTATTCCCTCATCTCACGGGTTTATCTCCTGTGATGATCTGAAGTGATAGTTATGACAGCTGAATAAATATGCAAACGCAGTCTTCAGCTCGACACTTGGCCACGGAATTTCTATTATGCTTGCAAATTTAAAGGCAAGCAGTATACTGAGATAACAATGGGACTCTGTGGGGATTTGGTCCGAGGGGAATCTTTTTTTTTTTTTTTTTTGCCAGCTTTTGATGAACTACAAGCATATGACACAAAAAAATAATCCCGTTCAATAATTAAGAACGCTAATCTATATTGATATGGCGATATGATAGAATAGGATTAGTTGAGTATTTGTCATTTATCATCTAAATCTGCGGTGTCATAATGATTACATCACTCAATGTTGTATTGTTAGCATGCCTGTCAACATTTGCATTTTGAAATTTGAAATTAAGATTTTTTCAGAAAATCATGGATAATAAAGGAAATGCAAGAGAAATGTCCAGACAGGAAGAAGGGTTCTGGTATAAATAGGCTAATAACAGGATGTGGTATGTCAACATTACCCAAGTGTTGCAGAGAGCCGCTCTGGTAGTACCAGAGAGGATTCAAACATTTTATTGTGAAACTTAAAATACAGAAAATTAAAATGGCAAGGAATTTTTTTTTACTTTAGTTTAGTTTTAGTTTAGTACATTTTACTTTAGTTTAGTTTAGTACATTTTACTTTAGTTTAGTTTAGTACATTTTACTTTAGTTTAGTTTTAGTTTAGTACATTTTAGTTGAGTTTAGTTTTAGTTTAGTACATTTTACTTTAGTTTAGTACATTTTACTTTAGTTTAGTTTAGTTTAGTACATTTTACTTTAGTTTAGTTTAGTTTAGTACATTTTACTTTAGTTTAGTACATTTTACTTTAGTTTAGTTTAGTGCATTTTACTTTAGTTTAGTTTAGTACATTTTACTTTAGTTTAGTTTAGTTTAGTTTTAGTTTAGTACATTTTACTTTAGTTTAGTTTAGTACATTTTACTTTAGTTTAGTTTAGTACATTTTAGTTTAGTTTAGTTTAGTTTAGTTTAGTTCGAAATTGGAAAAAGTATTTTTATAAAACGGGCTGCACGGTGGACGAGTGGTGAGTGCAGGCCTCACAGCTAGGATACCCAAGTTCAATTCCACTCTTGGCCATCTCTGTGTGGAGTTTGCATGTTGTTGCAATTGCCCATAGGTATGAATGTGAGTGTGAATGGTTGTTTGTCTATACGTATGTGCCCTGTGATTGGCTGGCGACCAGTCCAGGGTGCCCAAAGACAGCTGGGATAGGCTCCAGCACTCCCATGACCCTCATGAGGGTAACTGGTAGAAAATGAATGAATGAATTTTAATAAAACAATCAGTTTTTTTAACCCTCTACTGGGAACATATGTATGCTAACTGGTGGTGTTCTTGTATTATATCTAATTCCATGCCGTCCCTTTAAGTCCTGAATTTGGTTTTCCCAATTACAAAATAAGAGTATAAGCATTTAATAAGTACATTTATCTTTGCAAAATAATGATGCTCTGTCTGACTTGTAGGCTTATGCGGCTCGTTTGTAGCATACTGGTGGCTATCTCAGCTTTAATACTTTGGGCTTTCGCCTGGCCCCCAGCTCCCAGCATGCTTTGAAACATGTAAGTCTCTTTTCAATCAGTTTTCGCGCATGGCATCGATATTGGCTACATTTGTGGCAGAAGAGGCGCTTTGGCAGCTCGGTTTGAAAAGAATTGCCATGGGAGGGGTCGGCTTGACCCAGCTTTAATGCAAAACTGAAAAGAAGAGGAAACAAAAATGCTACTATATTTAACTAAATCTGCAGCTTACTGGAGAAAACACATGATAATGATATCCTCTTAACACTCCTTGCTGCAGAATTACAGCCCTCACAGCAGCAGGGGCCAAGATTCAAAACTAGAGCGGAGCCACAGTTATTACAGCACAATTATGATGTTGTGGCTGTGTTTCTGGCCCCGTTCACCTCACTTGGTCAAAAGAGCAATGCTACCAAATTAGCAATTAAAGAAGCAAAGCTACACTTTTCCATTTTGCTTACAAAATGGTGGACTATGGTCATATCCTACACAAGCATACGTATATGTAAATATGCTGATTTTCACTGCTAATGTGTTTTAGCAACATAGTTCAACTTAAAGCTCCACATGCACTTTCTCCCTTACCAAAATTTACCATCTTAATTGACATGTTTTTTTTTTTTTTACCTTTTTGTATAATCTTAATTAGCGATTAGTTAAAAAAATTCTCATGCTGATTTTTTCCTCAGTGGAGGATGTTCTGTTATTCTAATTAAGTAGAGGTCAGATTTATTAACTCAGCGGGAGTGTGTCTGGACTGTAACAATGCAGCACGTTGTGCAACTCAACACACCGCTTCACATTTTAGCACTTCACCAAAAATACAGTATATATATATATATATATTTTAGAAAGAAACTATTTTGTTAATGTTGTTTATTTTGTGTTTGTATGTTGATAGCTGACCTTAGTTGGTCGGATGAACCAGGTAGGATGGAATGTCAGAGTTGAAATGTAATGGTAATGGTTTTATTTCATTGCATGCATCAGATTACAATTGAGTGCATCACATAATCAGTTCACAGTTCCACATGTCCAAAAGGAGTAGGAAGAAGCAAAGCTTATTAAATCCTACCCCTCCATCTGGTACTTTTACAATCAGTAACTGTTACATTTGTTCACTTCCTGCTTTCCTAATATAATTTTTACAATTTTTATAATTTTTATAATTTTTATAATTTTTATAATTTTTATAATTTTATAATTTTTATAATTTTTATAATTTTTATAATTTTTATATTTTTTATAATTTTATGTATTTAATGAATTTTTATAATTTTTTATATTTTTTATTTTGTTTTTATTTATTCAATTTTTGTCACGTATCGAAGTGCAAGGTGATAATGTACTTTGAATTGAATGAGAAAAACAATTCAAAGAAATAAAAACTGTGAAAAGTATTGACTAACTTGTTAGCAATTATGCTATTCTGACAAATATGTCATGTTAAAATTGTTATTCTTGATTACAAAAATATAATTTTGTATAATTAATTACCTGCCATCTTAATGTGGGGGGAAAATGTCATCTTTCCTTTTAGTTCCCCTAAGGTTTGCCCCTTACGTACATACATAATTGCAGGCTGAAAAAACACAGAGTCAGCACAGTTTGCTTATTAAATCTTATACCTACATCTGGTACTTTTACAATCAGTAACTGTTACATTTGTTCACTTCCTGCTTTCCTAATATATATACATATGTATTTTTGTCACATACTGAAGTACGAGGTGATATGACCATACAATGACATAATGGGTACCATAGTAACTGTCAATATAGTGATATATACAGCACATCATGTAAAGCCAAAGTGTAAGGTATAATTAAAGTGAGGAAGTATCATGCAAGTCACATAGAAGGAAGCTGACCAGACCATAAATCAAAACGTGCCTCTTGTATCTCAGCTCAGATCTTTTGACAGAATATTGCTTGTTTTCATTGTGCGACATGTCCCTGGATGCACATCAAGTTAGATAGCAGAGATCGAAATCAGAAAGCACACAAACAGGATAAAAAGTAGATTCATTTAAGATCGCTCCTTTTTTCATTGAAATGTATTGGAAATATATATCTTTCTTGAAAGTGATTTGAAAGAAGTTAGGAGTATAATATAGAAATGTATTCATTCATTTTCTGCCGCTTATGCTTACCAGTGGTGCCTTGAGCCTATCCCAGCTGTCTTCGGGCGGGGTACGCCCTGGACTGGTGGCCAGCCAATCACAGGGCACATATAGACAAACAACCATTCACACTCACATTCATACCTATGGACAATTTGGAGTCGCCATCAATCCATTTTCTACTGGTTTTCCTCACAAGGGTCGCGGGAGGTGCTGGAGCCTATCCCAGCTGTCTTCGGGTGAGAGGCGGGGTACACCCTGGACTGGTCGCCAGCCAATCACAGGGCACATATAGACATTGTAAGCAGAACCTTCATTTATAGAAAACTGGGACATCTGTGTGCCATTTTTCCGACTTTGAACCTTGCCACTAATTCCATACGAAAAGAACTACAGTTCCCATGATGCTTAGAGTACAGCATCAGGAAGTGGATGCTAATATCATGTGTTGAAGTCTTATGGAGTAAACGTGCTTTCATTCATTCATTCATTTTCTACCGCTTATCCTCACGAGGGTCGCAGGGGGTGCTGGAGCCTATCCCAGGCGGGGTACACCCTGGACTGGTGGCCAGCCAATCACAGGGCACATATAGACAAACAACCATTCACACTCACATTCATACCTATGGACAATTTGGAGTTGCTAATTAACCTAGCATGTTTTTGGAATGTGGGAGGAAACCCACTCAAGAGCGGAGAATCGAACCCTGGTTTTCTAGCTGTGTGGCCTGCGCGCTAACCACTCTGCAGGTGATATTAAGGCAGTTAGAAGTTATATAAGTTAGAAATGTCACATGCTGTTAAAATGCCTTATTAAACAGACCTTGAAGCCTGCACTAGCAGCGGTCTGGGGGGGTGGAGGGGGATCCGGTGCTCAGTGCTGACTTGATAGTGAAATCTAACAGGTGCATTTGGCTTGCATGCCCGTGATCAGTACACCACTGCGCTGGTCTTCTTAACTTGCTCTATAATAAGCTCCTTCAGAGATCGGCCTCTATCACCCCCCCCCCCCCCCCCCACCCTCCCGCCCCGACCGTACCACCTCTCTACTGATAAGATCTGGATGTAGTTCCCTTCTTCTCTTTATTCCATAGTCTTTTGGTTTCCCTTAAGAAAATGTCAGTTTAATCACATCTTAATGCTTTGATAATGGGCTCCTTTTACATGGACAAAGAACAGTCACTTCAGTGTCTTAAAAGCCCACAATGTGGAGGGAAGGAGAGACCGTCTCCAAATGAAATTCACACAGGCTTTGCCTCAGTGTTGCGTACGCACATTTGTGCGTTTGAAACTGAAACGCTTTTTCACCCCTCTTGACAATCACACAAAACATGTAATACTTTCATTTGCGCAAAATGGAGACTATTAATATTCAAATGTCAGCTTGTTTGATTTCAATAATTGTGAGATTTAAATTGGGCCAAAACAGACTTTTCACTGTTCAGTGTTGGCCCCAACTGTTTTTTTTTGTATTTATTGTGTGCTTTATCTTAGCTGCTACACCTCAAATAATGAGGTACAGAAATAAGTCATTGCACAAGGTTTTTTCCTTGCAAAATAATTTTAACAACAAATTGCCAGAAGGAAATGTCAAAACAAGAGAAAACAAATAAAGTATCTGGAGTATACATTTTATAGAAACGTGAGTGAATGTAGCTGGTGGGCTCACCTGTCAGTCACACTCTGCTTACAGATGTGTGTCTGCAACTGTCGCTTTCTTTTCCGCTTCCATTTTTCATTAGTAAGTGCTAGCATCAACATTTTGAAGTGGCCTTTTATTGTAGCCAGACACAGCAGAGTGTAAGCAGAGTGTTCATATGTATTGCACTGATGTTGCTCTCATACCCTGTTGTATCTCAAACTGATCCTAAGAATAGACAGCATCTTAGAGAAAAAAAAACTTAGCATTGCCACTGGCCTTTTATTGTAGCCAGGCACAGCAGAGTGTAAGCAGAGTGTTCGTATGTATTGCACTGATGTTGCTCTCATACCGTGCTGTATCTCAAACTGATCCTAATAATAGACAGCATCTTAGAGAAAAAAAATGTAACATTGCCACTCGCCTTTTATTGTAGCCAGGCACAGCAGCGTGTAAGCAGAGTGTTCATATGTATTGCACTGATGTTGCTCTCATACCGTGCTGTATCTCAAACTGATCCTAAGAATAGACAGCATCTTAGAGAAAAAAAACGTATCATTGCCACTGGCCATTTATTGTAGCCAGGCACAGCAGAGTGTTCATATGTATTGCACTGATGTTGCTCTCATACCGTGCTGCATCTCAAACTGATCCTAAGAATAGGCAGCATTTTAGAGAAAAAAAGTTAGTATTGACACTGGCCTTTTATTGTAGCCAGGCACAGCAGAGTGTTCATGTGTATTGCACTGATGTTGCTCTCATACCGTGCTGTATCTCAAACTGATCCTAAGAATAGACAGCATCTTAGAGAAAAAAAAAACTTAGCATTGCCACTGGTCTTTTATTGTAGCCATGCACAGTAGAGTGTAAGCGGAGTGTTCATATGTATTGCACTGATGTTGCTCTCATGCCGTGCTGTATCTCAAACTGATCCTAAGAATAGACAGCATATTGGAAAAAAAACAAAAACTTAGCATTGCCACCCACTTGCAGCCATTTAGCCAGTGCAAGGGGGCCGGAGGGCATATCCGAACAGCCCCGTGGCTCTTCCATGTCGCTGTCAGTCCGCTGTGACACCAGCCACTGCTAGCTGCTTCCATTGTCTTGACCTACTTGTGACTTGTTATTGCACCGAATTAAAGGGATGGCTGACAAACCG
Source organism: Doryrhamphus excisus (assembly GCF_030265055.1). Classification (NCBI taxonomy): domain Eukaryota; kingdom Metazoa; phylum Chordata; class Actinopteri; order Syngnathiformes; family Syngnathidae; genus Doryrhamphus; species Doryrhamphus excisus. Next base: position 4,871,537 of record NC_080482.1, read on the forward strand.
GCACAACAAAGGGAGGGGGGGAAAAACAGCTTAAGAACAAATAGCCATTTCTGGTGGAGTTTGGAGTTCTAATCAGCGCGGCAGAAGCTGCAGTGGAGAGTAGGCAAGTCTGTGTGCAAAACATTATCTGCGTCTCAAGATGGATCCTTGACTAATCCTGCTGTCTGAGCTCAATGCTCCCAAGATGCTCTGAGAGGAGGAACACTAGAGGAGAGTAAGTCACGAGGGGGAGGGAAGTAGACCTCAGATTTTATGGAAAAAAGAGTTTATTCAAGCCACTGGCAAGTGTCAGTTCAGGGACAACATTTTGGCCCTAATTGCACTGCATGCGACAAAACATATAAATCCTTATTATAATCAAACTATTTTAAGAAAAATCCCAATCTAGCTCAAAAGGAGACATCCCACTATCATCTTTTAATTGCTTATTTTGCGTCGGCTGGTGCAGTTTGTTGTCGGATTTGTTATTTATTGGCCAAAACACATGCCGTCACGTTATTGTGCGGCTTTACACTGTCTGCTGTCCTCTTTGATTCACACTAATAGAGTCCCACCAAGCTGCATAATATGCGCTGTATGAAAAGCCTCTAATTCCCAATCATCTTAAAGGAGCCACGCGTACAACAAGAGACGACGACTGCACAAAGATACCCCGAAAAAGAAATGTTAGGGGAAAGAAAAAGCATCACAAAAACATGCCTGGACATGAAACCAATTTATCCTCATAGTGGTTTTACTACTATTCAGAGCAAGTGATGAAAGAAGTGCTACTTCACTGCAATCGCACACACACAAAACAACAGTAACACAAAAATGGAAGTGTATAAAGTGCTTTTATTATCGAAATTCAAAAATCCATGTTCACAAATTCTGTGCGGCAACTCTACCAAGAATGTTTAAAATGTGGCCGTCCACTGCTGCTGTCACTGGCACTCTGTAAAACTGTCAGGGTTTCCGTTGAGATGAATCTAAAACTGGCCACAGGGTTATTTTTAGACTTGGCTGCAGGATAGAAAGTTTCTGAGCCTCATAAGTAGGTCAGCTCAAGTGGTGTTCAGATTGCTGTTATGTACAATTACTGAAAAGTGGCATCTTTGGACCGGAGCAACTCGGAGAAGCCTCGCTTTCTGCCTCACTCACTTAAAAACACTGAGCTGTGTCTTACACTCAATACTCACTGTACTGTTCTCACCGGACACAACGACATTAGCAACTTGTGGAGGTCAAAATATTTCAATCGCCTCTCAGTGTGATGCAATTCGGTCCAACAACACGACAAACTACAACCACAATAATAAACACATCGTTAAATTATAATAATTCGGAAATAGCTGTGACATAGGCGTGGCATATCAAGATGCTGATTAGACAGCATGATAAACACATATGTGTACCTGGCTACAATAAAAGGCCACTTCAAAATGTCGATACTAGTACTTACTAATGAAAAATTGAAGCAGAAAACAAAGCATATAATGGCTGCACTGTGGTTAGTGGTTAGCGCGCAGGCCACACAGCTCGGAGACCCGAGTTCGATTCCACCCGCGCCCATCTCTGTGTGGAGTTTGCATGTTCTCCGGGTACTCCGGCTTCCTCCCACATTCCAAAAACATGCTAGGTTAATTGCCGACTCCAAATTGTCCATGTGAGTTATGAGGTATGAATGTGAGTGTGAATGGTTGTTTGTCTATATGTGCCCTGTGATTGGCTGGCGACCAGTCCAGGGTGTACCCCGCCTGAAGACAGCTGGGATAGGCTCCAGCACCCCTGGTGAGCATAAGTGGTAGAAAATGAATGAATGCATTTCTATATTATACTCCTAACTTCTTTCAAATCACCTGCAAGAAAGATATATATCTCTCGTCTAAAAACAGCTGGGATAGGCTCCAGCAGCCTCCGCAACCCTCATAAGGATAAGCGGTAGAAAATGAATGAATGAAAACAAAGCATGGCGTTGATACGTATATTTGTTGAGTGTAACAATGATATATTTACTGTATGTTCTAATGAACGGCCTATTTTCGGAGAGAAAAAAATCAAGCAAAAACATATTGAAGCATGTTGTGATATTATACTACTGCATCAAAAGTAGTTATTTAGTTAATTGAATAACAGTAACAGGAGCAGGTAACGGTGTTTGAGTTGTAACAGCCACAGCACGCTTGCCCTCGATTCCTACTTTGACAGGTAAACAATGTAATTGATTTTTAATCTTAACAGACTGTTGGGTGTCATATTTCCAGTCCAAACACAGAGCATCCCGCAAAACAGACAAGCCCATCATCTGTAGCAGTGAAAAAATGTCAAGCTAGTAGGAGTAATTTATAGCGATGAATGACAAGTGCAGGCTCCTGTTCAGTTGGCTGAGCGTTCATTAGAAAACACATTTTCTGATGTCAACATGCTTTTGGGTTTTTGTACTTTTTGGGCAGACTAATTCAAACAAATATCGTTTGAATTCGACAGTGTCGGTGAAATAAGCAGAAGGAGCTTGAACCTCAATTGACATGTCTCATATAGCCAACTTTTTTTTTGAAGATTGACAGCCATCTGTGTGGATTCCTTTCACTATCCACTAATGAGCTACGGGTTGTGGAGACCCATTCTACACAGGCCGGTCCCTGGGGCCCCATGCAGCTGCTGAGCACACACACTTATGTGCGTGCACACGCTTCCACGGCTCCACAAACACAGCTCTCAGCTTCTAGTCGTGTCAAACATGATGTTTGAAAGCATAGCTTGGGAATCTATGATCTGAGTATCTGCTATCTTCTGGCTCCACAGCCTTGTCCTGCATGCATACTATTGCATATAGTTACGACCATAGTGAAAAAAAAACAAAAACACAGTTACTGTATGGAGCCAAATCTACAATAATATGGTGTAGCAATGACAATAATACTGGTTTAACTACTGGTTCTTCACATACCGCTGAGAAAATAATATATATGAGCTATTATGTCATAATTAGCTCAATTCTGTCATTTGATCAAACTATGGTAGTAGTAAATGTCTTCACATCGTACAATGGATCACCGCACATTTGCCATTCAGCATTCATGACCCAAAAAATGCTTAGTTTTTTTTTTCCTCGGAAAATTTTTACCACAGAAATTACATTTCACTCACTCTAAGTCGTTAACGATTGATAAATACATGATAATAAAGATAAATTGTGTCGCTTACTTGTACCACTGTCAGAAAACACATCATTTTTTATGTATTGATGCTTCACTGGGAATATTCAGTGTTCAATCATTGAGATTTCACACTTTGGTCAACAGTATTTGAATGCACCATATTTGCTGTGAGATGTTTCAAGCCTCAAAACTTGCAGCAAGTTAATTTGAACACAAATTAACCGACCTTATTAAATTCTTACAGGAATTAGTACTGGTAAGCAGTGTAGATTATGTAGACGCGGACTGGGGAAATGCCTTAGCTTTAGCGCTAGCTTAATGACCAGGTTAGGCTGTCCAGTTCATTGATCAGCTTATATAATTGCATTTGTTTAACAAGTTTGTGAAGCCGAGAAGTTTAAACCTTTGTATCAAAAATAGACTTTTTTTTTTTAATCAATTACTGTTTTTTTTGCCATTCGCTGATGGTCCTGAAACATAACCACCATGAGCTACAATCATCCTTCGCCACTTTGTGATTTGAATTCTGCAGCTTCAGTTTTTAAAAATAAACCAATTAATAAATTATTGCTATTCTGTTGGTCGATTATGATCTAATATATATGGCATATTTTAGGTATTCTCAGCATAAATTATGCCTTATATTTGTAAAATATTCAGAAGACATGATCTTTAGTGTAATTTCTGCACCTTTAAGGGGCGGGACCTGGGAAGTGATTGACATCAGCTAACAATAAAGGCCATTCCATTCCATAACTAGGGTCAAGTACTGTACAATGTTCACTGGGTGTCAGTGACGAGGTGTCAGTAACATGACTTTGATGGCACCACAGGAAGTACGCTGTCAAATTCTCAGTTTGTTATGCCAGAGATTACTTATTGTTTATGTCTACTATATTGGGTATAAAAATGACGATATGGGTGTTATTTCATGTTTAGAGGACTCTTATAAGGCTGATACATTTTCTGTGCTCTATTTATGTAAATATCTAATTTATAAATAAGGAATCCTACTTTGCGGAAATTATCATGGCCGGGTCGTGAACCAATTAACCGCAATAAACGAGGGATACTTTGATGAATGTGTCATGGAACTAAGCGTCTTCATTGAAGACACCTTATGGTATGCTGCTATGCGTTCCTCAATGAAGGCCAAATCAGCACAAATCTGAGGTGCTGTGCTGGAATGTTTGTGCTACATACTTTATCAGCTTTTGTCCAGCTGATTTATGATTCCAGTGGCTTGGGATAGGGAATTAGGGTTTATATTAATTAACTTAATATGCATATTACTCAAATGTATTCTTTATGTTCTGCCTAATGATGACGTGATATATGGATATAACGACACAAAGAAACTGCAAATATTTGTTGAAAAAAATATGATTAGCTTTTGGCTTTTAGCGATTCACACTTTCCCCCACCTCACCACGAAGCTGAAAATGTGACAAAATGTGGAAATCTATTTGATGCTCACCTCATACAGAAGCACACGGAGCTGGAATGCCACTGATACAGTGTATGAATAGACAGAGACAGCAAGAGCCTAATGAATGTTCTCCAGGGCTGGCGAATGCCTAGCCTTTGTTTCTTTTTGTAAATACAAGCCTCTTTAACATCACAATATGAGCCATTATCTCGCCTGGCAAGGTAAATTTTTATGGAGGTGGGGTTGGGGGTGGATCGGTGTGGGCACGCTGCACAAAAACATATATTTTCTCCCAGCATAGAGCAGATCAGTCGGATGAGATCTAAAGTCATGCAAATGTTACTGCAGAAAAATACTGGCCAAACTCATTCTAATTATTTCATATCAGCGCATTTGCATGGAATGTTTTTTTTTAAGAGGGGAAGAGTTTATGATCAGTAGAGCCCGGACAAGGAGCCTGTTTAGGAATTCACGACATTTTGATCTAATCACAAAATCAAAATATTCAACACAATGATATCTCCCTGAAGCAGGCAGCTAGCCATTAATTTTCAAATTCAGGTAATTTATTAACACTTATCAGAGGCTGAAAAAGCCTTGCTCTGTGTTCACAAAGTGTGTGAGTGGGAGAGAGGAGTTCAGGAAAACTGATTCCAGATGATTTATAACGGTGTGTAAGGTGCATTTTCCACCAGGTATTCAATTAGAATGTATGTCCAATTTTCTGTTCTAGATCTACAGTTAAAAACTCTATTAAAGCGCCATTTTACTTAGCATACATATCTCGCTAACATTACCTTCATTGTGCTTTCCTTTAATGCCCGTTCCTCTGCCAGTTGACTACTGAATACTGTATGCAGCTTTAAAATATTACATATTAAATAACGGTGTGATACTGCAGTGAACTATATTTACGCTACACATTGTATATCAAAATAATTACCATAAATTCTAGTGTAAAGATGCACCGATGTTTAAGTTGCACCCACTAAATTTAGAGAGAAAAACAGATTTGTCGATGTATATCTATAAGTCGCACTTATTCACGTCATGAAACGGCGTACGTGAGGACCAGGTAGCTCTTTATCGAACACCAGAACTGGTTTAAAATTAAAAAAAAAACTATTTTAACTTTTGCCCACAATGCATTTAGTCCTGGCAAAGCATTTCATTGGTTATTCCTGCTGGGCGATGCGATGACGTCAGCCTCTCTCTGGGCTCTTCTGGCACCCCCTAGTGTACAGAGTTTGTGAGTTTTTTCATCGGTCACAATTGGTTCCTGTGTTGGAATGTGGTTCACAGGAACCATTCGTGACCTATGAAAAAACTGGGGGTGCCAGAAGAGCCCAGAGAGAGGCTGACGTCATCGCATCGCCCAGCAGGAATAACCAATGAAATGCTTTGCTAGGACTAAATGCATTATGGGCAAAAGTTTAAAATGTTGTTTTTTAAATTTTAAACCAGTTTTGTATTGTATATTTCATAGGTACCTTTTCAGTGTTAAGTTGATGTGTGATGATTTCAGCATTCTTTGTAAGATGATACCGTGAGTCAGAGTGTCATATTGGATAATGTCCAATGGAAATTACGATAACTCAATTGAGCTATTTGATTTCACATAGAGTAGTTGATGTAATACAAGTATTAGTTACGTAGTACTAGTACCAGTTGCTGCTGGTTTTGCTGTGATGTTGATGGCAATTTGTTGTGGATTTTCCCGTCTTACGAGTGCTCAATGTGGCCGCCACCTGTAGCACAGGCAGCATCCATCTGATAAGAGAATTCCTCCCAGACGCTTATCAGCATGTATAATGTACAAGTACTTAATGTATAAGTACTGGATCAGGTTACATTTTAATAAGCTTAATGTACACGCTGCTGATCGGTGAATGTCTTATAATGATCCATGTTTTAGTTACTTTGTACTTTTCTTTTACAATGAATGAATTCAAGATAGGGCGGCACGGTGACCAGGGTTCAATTCCACCCTCGGCCATCTCTGTGTGGAGTTTGCATGTTCTCCCTGTGCATGCGTGGGTTTTCTCCGGGTACTCCGGTTTCCTCCCACATTCCAAACACATGCTAGGTTAATTCGCGACTCCAAATACTATATAATACTATAAATACTACAATTACTTGAGTTTAGTTTAGTTTAGTACATTTTACTTTAGTTTAGTTCAGTTCAGTTCAGTTCAGTTCAGTTCAGTTCAGTTCAGTTCAGTTCAGTTCAGTTCAGTTCAGTTCAGTTCAGTTTAGTTTAGTTTAGTTTAGTTTAGTTTAGTTTAGTTTAGTTTAGTTTAGTTTAGTTTAGTTTAGTTTTAGTTTAGTTCGAAATTGGAAAAAGTATTTATAAAACGGGCTGCACGGTGGACGAGTGGTTAGCGTGCAGGCCTCACAGCTAGGATACCCAAGTTCAATTCCACTCTTGGCCATCTCTGTGTGGAGTTTGCATGTTGTTGCAATTGCCCATAGGTATGAATGTGAGTGTGAATGGTTGTTTGTCTCTATGTGCCCTGTGATTGGCTGGCGACCAGTCCAGGGTGGACCCCGCCTCTCGTCCAAAGACAGCTGGGATAGGCTCCAGCACCCCCGCGACCCTCGTGAGGAAAAAGCGGTAGAAAATGAAAATGAATGAATTCAAGATCATGTTGGTGGTTAAATGTTTTGTATACTTCAGTAAGACTTCAATGTAAAAGGCAGTATGTTAGGAAATGAATCAGTTGTTTATTACTATTTATTTTGAAACTGCAGAAGAAGTGGAAGAATGTGCATAAAGTCCATGTAGAAATTGAACATGTTTTTGCATATTTTGTATCATCCCGCCCCAGTGTGTTGCTGAGATTCCATCTCATCCCTCCCATAGTGCATTTCAAAGAAAACAGTCAGTGATGTCTTCCCACTGTTTTTGCAGACAAAGTCGTCTATGAAGGATGATCGAAGGACAGGCTGGAAAAAAAAAAGAGAACTGGATCTCTTTGTCTCCGAGTAATATTGTGAGGGAGATACAAGCAGTCCCTAAAGCTTGAGCAGCTCTGAGCCGAGCAATGATCACAGCATGATAACAACCAGATGGATCGATGCACATGTTGTAAAGGTTAAATGATGTTATGTTGTTCGTTGTTATTGGACATGACAAGTCACACCGCAGGATACTGACACCTTCTCTGCCTTCCAGACTTCCTGGCTCCCTGTGGGGTTGAGACTGACGCTGTACGATGACCTCGGGATGAGGGTCAAGAGTTAGAGTCAGTGAACCCGACCAGAAAACTCAGTCATTTGTACTGGATTCAACCCAAAGGTCCAGTATGTACTGCGATGAAACTGCAATGACTACACATACGTCTCATATTGTCTCTCACTAAATCCAGACATCCCATCTTTTAAACATGAAAAAAACACTTCATACAGCCATGTGAATTAAATCTATATTCCATTAATCATGTAGTTATTTAAACGCATATCAATAATTGATCTTTTTTCAATTTGTATCTATAGAAGTAATGTAACACACAGAAACACATGACATTTGCAATCAAATAAATCACATTTAACAAAAGATATTAACAAATATGCAAATTATTACTCAGATAAAAGATAAGACACTAGTATGACAAACAGTATTTGTTCCATGAACTTGTATGAATGTACTTCTAACACTCAATTATCATCATTCTGTAGCGTGTCTCTTGGCTGCACTGTTTCTAGTACGTGTATGTGTATGATAGATTTTTGATTGATTTTTTTTGTCCAATCAGATGTCAGCTTCTCTAATCTGGCCAGGGCCTTCAGAATCAGGAGTGCTGGCTGATGTCACGTATAAACTCTGTTAGTAATGGTGCCGATTTCGAATGTCAGCACACAATAATGGCTACGGTGGTCAAGGAAGAGTTTTGGTGTCATAGCATTCTTAAAAAAATAAATTTTCCAGAAAAACTACAAAGGAGTGGTTAGCGCACAGGCCTCACAGCTAGGAGACCAGAGTTCAATTCCACCCTCAGCCATCTCTGTGTGGAGTGTGCATGTTCTCCTCGTGCATGCGTGGGTTTTCCTCCCACATTCCAAAAACATGCTAGGTTAATTGGCGACTCCAAATTGTCCGTAGGTATGAATGTGAGTGTGAATGGTTGTTTGCCCTGTGCCACCAGTCCATGGTGTACCCCGCCTCTTGCCCGAAGACAGCTGGGATAGGCTCCAGCACCCCCTGCAACTCTCGTGAGGATAAGCAATAGAAAATGAATGAATGAATGAAAACACGATTACCCCAGGTAATCGGGTAATGAATGTGAGTGTGAATGGTTGTTTGTCTATATGTGCCCTGTGATTGGCTGGAGACCAGTCCAGGGTGTACCCCACCTCTCGCCCGAAGACAGCTGGGATAGGCTCCAGCACGCCCATGACCCTCGTGAGGATAAGCGGTAGAAAATGAATGAATGAATAATATCCATCAAACATTCATCCATTCATTTTCTACATCGCTTTACCTCATTAGGGTCACAGGGTATGCTGGAGCCTATCCCGGGGTAATATAATATACAGTAATATCACTTTAACAATATGAACATGTATGATATCAAATGTTGGTTATATTTTTCACCATTTTATAGTGTGTAAGTGGGTTTGAAAAAGCAGGTATTAAATCCTCTATTGATACCACGGAGGGCTATAACGTACTACATTGCAAGTCATTACCACATGCAGCAATTAGCAGCTTAGTCCGTGCTCGCCTGCATGTTGACGACTCTGTCTCTTGTTTCGAAGGTGCACAACTTGCAGTCCTGGAGGATTATCAGCGCACCAATTACATAACTGAACTAATTAGATACATAGTCACACAGTTTCAACCTCTATTCCCACTGGGTGCATCACTGGCAGAGGAAAATATTCCCTAATTCCCTGCGGACCCTGTGAACATCCCAGCTTGTCTGGGAGTGCGGAGCAGAGGGGCTAATGCAAAGGGAAATGAATGGAGATATTTTGTGACATGGAGCTAATATGCTGTAATTGTTAAGTGAGATGCTTTCTGTTACCTGTTCAAAAGAAAGTGAATTCCAAGAGTGTGCGACATTAAACTAAGCATAAACCCGGCATGTATTTCAACAAAGCATACAGCAGAGGGACCTTGTATGTTATTTTTTTTTTACAAATTCAATATTAAACAGAATGTTGACTCTCTAATTGGAGTGAAACTGTGACCAAACAAGCACTTTGCAAAGGAAAAGCACTTGAAGCGTTAGTTTCTTCCACTCAGTCACACTGTGCAGAAAATTGAGGTCATGCTGTCATTTGTATTCAAGGTAATATGGCTGTGCAAATAATAGCTGGGGCTTGTTTAAAGTAACACGCTCCAGATATGTGTTTATGCTTTGCAACCTGGAACCCAATTTACTGTGCCTCAACAGCCACACGGCATGTAATTCCCGGCTAAAACCCCAAGCCATTGATTTATACCAGATAAGGATAAAGCTAACAGATTGTTTAGGTGCTATTTCTCCTTAAATATGCCTCATATCGCTGTTGTTTAAATACATTCCCGACGCCATCTACGTAAGACGTCAGAGATGTTTGTACCCTTTCTCTAAATGATGGCATGGGATGTTTAATCCACGTCACGTTGTGATGCAAGAACAGCCCATTAACGCTTTCATCAAAAGTTTTCAAGGAGTCAGATATGTTTAAAAGTGCAAACCACACACAGTCTTCAAAACAATAATAATCTACAGCCTTTGTGTTAATATTATATGATCTTAGCATTCATCCAAACAAATGCAAAGTTAAAGTCCATTCTCGCAAAAAGAGGAACTACCCTAACCAGCCGGGGACAGATTCAAATTATTTATCATGTAACAATAAGCTTATCCCATAATTACAACATAGTAATTCCCTTATGAATGCCAACTGTGTTTCTCTGGCTTGCTCCCCATCCAAATTAAAATCTACACTGCATAACTCCAGTAGTGGAAGAGCAAAGCTTTTAAAGCTTTAGACACTTGCCTCAAAAAGCTAATTGTTTTTGTTTGATTTTGCTGACACTTTATCACGACCGGGCGAGTTAATTAATTGCACTTATACATTAACTATTAAAGGAAGCACCTTATTAATTAATGGCCTCACATGCAATTAAATTACAGATGCACACACCAATTTAGCAAGCAACTTTCCTTAATCTTGCATAATTTCAAAGGGATTTCTTAAAGGAGGAATATCATTCTATTGTTACGTGCAGTTAATTAGGCCTTAATTAGAAAGTAACTAGTGGGTGCATCTATGAATGTGATGGCTGAGCTTGTGCTGTATTTTCACACAACATAATTATTGTGTGTAGTTCATGACCAATCAGACCAATGTGACAAAATGTTGTGTTTTTTATTATTTACTAGGTGATTTAATTTTAGTTTATAACTTCATAATACATACTCTATATACTGTATAACACGGCATATACTGTGTTTAATACACACAGTTTAAGTACAGCAGCTACAACGACCATTCACACTCACATTCATACCTGTGGACAATTTATGGGAGGAGTACACAGAAAAAACCCACAAGGAGAACATGCACCTTCCACACAGAGATGTAATTGGGGGAATTGAACTCAGGTCTCCTAGCTGTGAGGCCTCTGCACTAACCACTCGTCCAACGTGCAGCCGGATGTACTATTGATGGATGGAATATTGCGACTCTATCCATCCATTTTCTATGCCTCTTATCCTCACTCGGGTCATGGGCATGCTGGAGCCTATCCCAGCTGTTTTCGGGTAAATAGGTAAATTAGAGCGGCGCACCCAAGACTGTAGTCAGCATTTCTCATGTTGTAAGACTCGAAGGCAGTGGCGTCATTAGGCCTATTTTATACTAAAATGTTCTTAACCCCCCTAAATAATTTGATATTTTTTATGATTTTTTATTATTTTATTATTTATTTATTATTTTATTATATAGATATTTTTATTGATTTTTTTTTACAAAAAAAATCTCTGACAAATTTCATATAATAGGGCTAATAACCAAGTCAATATGCGGGCTAATACTAGCCTACTACTACTACTAGTAGTAGTACTACTACTACTAGAAGTAGCAGTAATAATCAGAAGAAGAAGAATGATGATAGTCATAATAATAGCCTAATTATTATGCATGTACACTTGATCGCAAATAAACATAAAACAGAAAAGAATGTCGTCTGTCAAGTTTCTTTTAATTCAAAAGTAATGATTGATGATCATGTTACATCGTCCCTGTGGAATATCAATTATGTCCTACTTCTGTACCTAAAGGATCATGGCAAATATATAACAATGCAATGTTTTAATTGATGTTTTTATTGAGTATATTTCCCACAATATGCTTGCATGAACCCTAATGGCATCTCTTGAATGTTCTACCCGTGCATGGGTTCTCTGTCTTCATCCCACGTTCCAAAAATAAGCACGTTAGGTTAATTAGAGACTCAAAACTGTAGCATGAAGTCGCAAAATATGAACCGCAATGTGGTGACGGACGACTGAACCTGGATCATTGAAACAAAGAGTTTGGAGAACATGAGGCGATTCCCCTCTACAAACATTCCGTGTTTGATTAGAGAAGGCTTTCCCTGGAAATGAACACAATGATACAACCTCCATCAGGACTGAACATGAACTTAGAGGTTTGGGAGACAAAAGGCTGCTCCTGGGACAAGGAGGTACATTCAGCATCCCTCCCTGAAGCAGCGCGGGTCATAGGGGAACGCCAAAGTCAACATGCACGAGGTTCGATTATGTTAATAATAAATCCAATTATGCACTTAAAGTATAATACTTGAAAAGGATGCTACTCGTCTTGCCCATGGGGTTCTCAAGTCGTGGAAGTACTGTATTTGAAATGCTGCATTTCTGGAGTGGTGGAGCCATGAAGACCTTGAGGACGAGATTGTTCTTACCATGATTTCTTTGTTTGTTGCATCACTGTCATGCAAAGGTATATACAAAATATGATTAGATATTGCTGTGAAAAACTGGAAGACATCAACAATCTTGATTTTTTTTTTTTATTGGCTTGGCATATTTATTCCGGCTCTACATCCTCATGAGACCAAGCTATTCATTTTGCCCTCTGTAAGGGACAAGCTTACATTTTAGTTATTTTTCATTTTTTTATTTTCATCCTTACATTTTATTTAAGGGTGCCTATCCCAGCTGTCTTCGAGAGGCGGGGTACACCCTGGACTGGTCGCCAGCCAATCACAGGGCACATATAGACAAACAACCATTCACACTCACATTCATACCTATGGATAATTTGGAGTCGCTAATTAACCTAGCATGTTTTTGGAATTTGGGAGGAAACCCATGCATGCACGGGGAGAACATGCAAACTCCACACAGAGATGGCCGAGGGTGGAATTAAACTCAGGTCTCCAAGCTGTGTGGCCTGCGCACTAACCACTAACTAACTGCCATGCAGCCATTATGCTTTGTTTTCTGCTTTGTTTTATTTTTCGTTAGTAAGTTCTAGCATCGACTTTGAAGTGGCCTTTTAATGTAGCCAGGCTCACCTGTGCATTTATCATGCTGTCTAATTGGGATGTGCCCGGAGAAAACCCACGCATGCACGGGGAGAACATGCAAACTCCACACATAGATGGCCTAGGGTGGAATTGAACTTGGGTCTTCAAGCTGTGAGGCCTGTGAGCGAACCACTTCTCCAGCCCCAATTGTTTATCACTTTTGAAATTTTTTTTTTGCAATGTTAGAGCCCTGTAGACATGAAATAACACACCTATATCATCTTTATACTCGTATTATCGTATTAAAAAAATTATAAAATAAAATGCATTAATGCATAATAAAAATAAATGCATTATCAAATCAGTGCCACAACAGCAGGGGCGCAGTCCAGGGACCATCTGTGGTCTGTGGCTCAATTGTCAATGCCCCGAATGGCCCGAAAAATGGTAAAAAAAAAAAAAAAATGTCTCAAGGTAGATGTTGCCTTGGTTCATAGCCGAGACCAGGGATCCTGGGCTCAAAGAGGTTTTGCCCGATGTAGACGCTACATCTAACCATAGGGACAAGTATGTTTATATTTGAAAGTACTGTCAAGCAGCTTTGGCAGTCCTGTTACACGTGTATTCCATATAGGTCTTGTTTTTGCTGAACATAAAACACCCACTAAACCCTCCAACTGTCTGTGTGTGTCCACACTAATTAATGTTTACTACACTTGAAAGCGTGCATAGCCTACACCGAGAGCAATAATTACAAATACGCCTTTAACAACATTTTGTTTATTGGGTCACAGCAAACATAAAAAGTACGAGTGAAATGAATGTGCCCGGCAAAAAAAAAAAAAAAAACATATTTCAACTATTTCAAGCCAACTCTGATCCCCCAAGACATCCTATCAGTAACAAGTCCCCGATTGGAGAAGAAACTACACAACGCAGTCAAACCAGCAATTAGTGCAAATTAACAGACATTTTCAAAAATGTCTTTGCTTGAAAAACGGCTGCTTTGTTGTTCAAAAATTCCCACTTTGGCCTTAGAGTGGGAGTGTTTCCAGCAAATGCTTAAATCCTAAAATAAGTACTACAATCTTCTGGCACAGACACACTGTAATGCTTTAAAAACAATTTAGAAACTGTCATTGCCGTAATTACAGTAACTAATTACCATCCTCGACAAACAAATAGCTTAACATAATACGCAGGCCCAATCAATTTTGAAGAAATGCAAATTCCAAAAGTTAAAACGAGTGGAAAAAGGAGAAACAGAGAGAACATTTTTTGGCAAACCTGAAAGAATTACAGGAAAATAAAACACTTTGTTTTATCCGCACATAATTCCCAGGGAATATCATATCATACATATTTGCATTCAGTTCTTATCAGGACATTTGCATTTGCCTCTTATCAGTCAGCAAGCCAGGCACTGGCAGATAGGGAGAGCTGCCTCCACGCCATACACACATTTCTAATGAGTCACGTCGTGGGCTGATATCATATTTTGGCTAGAACTTTATCACCAAAACGAGGAGGTCATTTTCTCCTAGAGTTGGCTCATCTTGGAACTGTCTTTGAGTTTTTTTTTTCCTCTCTCTGATGTGATTCAACAGAGATTCATTTTTTTTTAAAGCCCACAAAAAGGATTATTTTCTCTCCTCCCCCAACTGCAACAGTCTCATATCAGTGGCACGTACGTTTGCAATGATTATCATTCTGTCATAAAATATTTCAGTTTTATCAGAGTATTATTTTATTTGCCACAGCATCCCTAGGAACAGAGACTCAGGGGAAACGAGTAAAAAAAAAAAAAAAGCTCATCTGCATGAACAGCAGCGGTTGTCAAGGCCGGGGACCCGGCATCTCATTTTTTCAGGTTGCACACAAACAACGGTTGTTGCTGTAAAAATTAAAGTCAATGTTTGATAACATTTCCAGAAAGGTAGTCCATTATAACAATTTCATGGTGCATTTTAGAGCATAATTATGAATCTGCCTTTTTTTTTTCTTGGACGGCAAAATAACACTGAAGGTCAAGTAAAGTATCCTATTCAAATTCTGCTCTCATTAGCGCAATCACTTCTCAATACTAATTATTTTTGCCCTCTCTCAGTCTCTGGCTAATCCAACATGCATTAGCCACAATGCTTTTTTATATTTAAATGTATTGTTTATGACGGGGGGTGAAACAGTTTGACACTCTGGATTCTTGTTTTTGTTTTGCTGTTATTTCCGCTTTGGTGCTTTTATTTGGTATTGTTGTTTCCTGTTTGGCGTTGTAAACAGAACCTTGACTTATTAAAGAGCTGGGAGGGCATCTGTGTGTCATTTTTCAGACTTTGAACCCTGACACTAATTCCAGACGAAAAGAACTACAGTTCCCATGATGCTTAGAGTGCAGCATCAGGAAGTGGATGCTTAATATCACATGTTAAAGTCTTATGGTGTAATCGTGTTTTTATTCATTCATTAATTTCTATTGCTTATCCTCACGAGGGTCGCAGGGGGTGCTGGAGCCTATTCCAGCTGTCTTCGGGCGAGAGGCTGGGTACACCCTGGACTGGTTGCCAGCCAATCACAGGGCACATATAGACAAACAACCATTCACACTCACATTCATACCTATGGACAATTTGGAGTTGCCAATTAACCTAGCATGTTTTTGGAATGTGGGAGGAAACCGGAGTACCCGGAGAAAACCCACACATGCACGGGGAGAACATGCAAATTCCACACAGGTATGGCCGAGGGTGGAATTGAACTGTGAGTCTGTGCATTAACCACTCGTCCACCGTGCAGTCTAATCAAAACCCTGATGAAAAAAGCATCTCACCATCTCACGTCTCATAATCGAGTGGGAAAATCGAGTGGCTGAGGGATTGCAAGGTTTATAGTGTGTCTTTTTTTATAGTGTGTCAGAAAATCCACCATGTTTCAAAATGCTACTGCATGATGAAGAGGACAGCTCAAGCTAGAGGGATAATTTTTCTATACCGCTTATCCTCACTAGGGTCGCGGGAATGCTGGAGCCTATCCCAGCTGTCTTCGGGCAAATATGAATAAATGTTATATTTAGAATATACTGAGGATCAGTAACTATGAACTGTGGCCCAAAAAAGTTCCCCGCGCAGTATTTTGGATAGCCTTAATATTATTTACACTACACTTTGTCTTTGGCTCAACTTGAATAAAACGTGTTTATGTAACGATGCCTTACTCACATACACATTGTAATGTTTTGCCGAACAAAGGCGCTTGGTGCTCAGAGCGTGGTTGGCCTTTGCCTCGTGCATGTGCGGTCAAATTATGAGAGTCCAAGTTTTGGAGCGCTCTCAGCGGGGGGCCTCTGTCCATGCCGACATTTACAACTGGTGAGCTGCCGCCAAAACCAAAGAGCTGATAATCGCAAACTCATGACCAACTAAAGGCTTCACAAATGAGCACAGAGATTGTTCACAGAGTGTGGCGAACGGGTGTCGTCCAAATCAAATGTTATGGGCCAGTGTTTTGTGAGGATCTCAGTTGCGCACTGGAATCCAGAGGATTTGGGTAAATCTTCAGCAGCTTTTAGAAATAAGCTTGTTAGGGAGATGGCAGAGTAAAACATTGGATTGTAGTTTAGAGAGCCTTGTTTATTCAATACGAATCATGAGGTTTTTCCATTCGGCATCACTTACGGTCTATGTATCAAACTGAGGTCCGGGGGCCAAATCCGGCCCGCACGGAAATTTCATCCGGCCCGTGGAACTGTTTGGAAAATAACATTGAGTTGACCTGCCTCATGGATCTTATGAAAAGTGCTTATCTCAATATGCCGTTTATCCTCACCAGGGTCACGGCTATGCTGGAGCCTATCCCAGCTGTCTTTGGGCGAGAGGCAGGGTACACCCTGGACTGGTTGTCTTGATTGTGATTTTCATTCATTCATTAATTTTTTACCGCTTTTCCTCACGAGGGTCACGGCTATGCTGGAGCCTATCCCAGCTGTCTTTGGTCCAGAGGCAGGGTACACCCTGGACTGGTTGTCTTGATTGTGATTTTCATTCATTCATTCATTTTCTCCCGCTTTTCCTCACGAGGGTCACGGCTATGCTGGAGCCTATCCCAGCTGTCTTTGGGCGAGAGGCGGAGTACACCCTGGACTGGTTGTCTTGATTGTGATTTGGTATAAAATACGGTAGGTTATGAAAATGACCAAGAGGTTGTCCATCAATAATAACTTTATTGAAATGAACAACCATGCCAAAACAAGCATAGTACACAAAAAGATGCACATATCCCCCACTCCCATGTGAAATATATATATATATATATATATATATATATATATATATATATATATATATATATATATATATATATATATATATATATATATATGTATATACAATTTTTTCCTGGACCTCTCAGAATCTTTGTCTTGGTTTTAGATTTAACATTTATATTAACATTTCATGGAGCTACACGAGTGGTTAGCGCGCAGACCTCATAGCTAGGAGACCAGGGTTCAATTCCACTCTCGGCCATCTCTGTGTGGAGTTTGCATGTTCTTCCCGTGCATTTGTGTTTTTTTTCCGGGCACTACGGTTTCCTCTCACATTCCAAAAACATGCTAGGTTAATTAGCGACTCCAAATTGTCCATAGGTATGAATGTGAGTGTGAATGGTTGTTTGTCTATATGTGCCCTGTGATTGGCTGGCGACCAGTCCAGGGTGTACCCCGCCTCTGGCCCGAAGACTGCTGGGATAGGCTCCAGCAGCCCCGTGACCCTCGTGAGGAAAAGCGGTATAAAATGAATGAATGAATGAATGAATGAATGAATATATATATGCATTTTGGGGGGCGGGGTGGGTGGTTAATGTCCAGTTGTAAACATGAGGAAAATAACGAGTGCATTTGACACAATTTCAATTCACACTTCTCTCGGCTTGGTAATGCAAGGCCACCCTCCACCATGACAGACCCATCAGTGATTTCTGAAACCCTTTTGCTCAAAGACCCCCCGCCCCACACACACAGTGAAAATTGACTGTTTGGGGCAGTGGAAATAGCATATGATGGAAGACATGAACAGTGCAGGGTGGAATCGGGCTGATTAGGTGATTGCGACCAATCTCTTACTGAAATGCTTTCTTCAATCCTGCAGATAACATCATCCTTGGGCTTTATCTTTGTTCTTGAACTTATTTTAAACATTCGACCCCTGCTCTCACTTCATTACATACTGTCCTCTTCTTTTGGCATCCACTTTCATGATTGGAGACTTATCTCATATAACCTTTCTTTCTGTCACTCCGTTTATTGTGTGGCAGGGATTTTAAGATTAGTCATTCCCACGCATGTGTATTATGATGCCTTGCTATGGTGTGTGACCTGGTCGGAAGATGATTAATTATTTACTGTTGAGGTAAATTAATTAGCCTTTCAAATCCTGTATTAAATACGCACTTTGTATTTGATATGAATCATCTGAGTAACATTGAGAGGGAATGTGATGCTATCTTGACTGATGTTGACAAGTCAGCATTGAATCAGCTGATATGAACACACCCATTATAGCAAAATATTATAGCAATGTCGCTAATGATATAATGTTGCAGAAATATTTATTATACATGAATGCATTTTCTCATCTTGAAGTGGTTTGGGCGTGTGTGATCTGGGTGGAGCTTGTCATTGCCGTACTTCCATAGAGAGAAAACATTTTGTTGGAGATGATTATACAGAATGATCTGACAAAATTTGTAGGTTTAAATAAAAGGCAAATAAAGTAAAGAAACAAAATTTCAGTTAAATCAGTTCTGGTGGTGCGAGGTCGACCGGTTGATTTTCGTTTCAATGCAGATCCAGTAGCTCTGAAGTTGGTAACCCATAACAAGATGGTGTTTCCAGCTGGTACGGGATCATGTGTCACGTCCGGCGGGTACGTCGTTGCGTGGAGACCCCAGGACCAAAAGTGCAGATAAAAAGGTTTACTTTCTTTATTGATGATTGCTTTGCAGCAGCGGGAAAAACGGCAACTTCTCAAACCGAACCAAAAGTACGTAATGAACCAGCAAACTGAAGGAGCACACACCTGAACTAAATAGGAGAGGGAAAAACAGGAAACAGATGTGGAAGGTAGGAAACGAAAACGAGACAGGAAATGAGTACCAAAATAAGAGCATACAAGGGGAAACTAAGCTAGAACGGGAACAAAGGAAGTAGTGGCCAAATAAGGGCGTAGACACTGGAACAGAGGAATAGAGGAAAACTAAGAGCTGTCATGAGGGGGTGAATCCCAATCGTGACATCATATCTACCAAGATTGAAGTGCAAACGGAACGCTCATTGTGTTGCAGTTACAGATTAGTTTGTTTTGATAAACGTTTCATGGCAGCAACTGAAAAATAAAAAAAAAAATTCATTCATTCATTCATTTTTCTACCGCTTTTTCCTCACGAGGGGTGCTGGAGCCTATCCCAGCTGTCTTCGGGCAAGTGGCAGGGTACACCCTGGACTGGTGGCCAGCCAATCACAGGGCACATATAGACAAACAACCATTCACACTCACATTCATACCTATGGACAATTTGGAGTAGCTAATTAACCTAGCATGTTTTTGGAATGTGGGGAGAACATGCAAACTCCACACAGAGATGGCAGAGAGTGGGATTGAACCATGGTCTCCTAGCTGTGAGGTCTGCGCACTAACCACTCGACCGCCGTGCAGCAAACAAAAAACAATGGCATTATAAAGGAACAAAGCAAAATGGCATTATATGAAAAACAAATGTCATTATATGTACTTTTTGAAAATAAAAACACTTTTTTGTTTTTTTTTTTTTACTTTATTTGCCTTTTATTTAACCTACAAATGTGTCAGATCATTTTTCCTGACCCTGTATAAACAAGTATCAGAACATCAGAAGAATACCATGCATGGACTTCATATTCCAAAATAAGTGCAGTTTTCCTTTAATGGCCAAGTAGACTTACTTTGAGAAGACAGTACCTTGAAACTGTTTCTATACTACACTGACTACTTTACATTGCATCAAAGTGTCACTTCTTCAGTCACTTCAAAATTGCAGAAATATGAGAATATGAGTACTGACTTTTGTTAGGTATTGTATAAGCTTTGATGTTGTACAAATGTAGTCCTTTCGTATAAAGTGTCCAGCATCACTCTGTATGTGCAATCGTTTGCAAAAACCTAAAAAAAAAAATGATGCAACACTCTCTATGCGCACTGAAAATATTACCATCCATCATTTTAAAGTGCTGATTGTATTAGCATACTAAGTTCATTCAATAATTACATTCAATCCATAATAAAAATAATTTCAAAATTAAATTGTTCCAGAATAAAGTATAAAGATTCCACCAACATGAAACAATGGTAGGGGGGCAATAAATGCCAGCAATAAAAAAAATATGGTTTTTGTATTATAAAACGTATTTCTCAATGACTCATATTCTCGAAGTGATACCTGTTTTATTACCTCATCACGAGATGGTACTGCCATCTTTTTGATATTTCCAAGTATGGTGGGCCAAAATCCTTTAAGCTTCTGAAGTGATCGAGTGTCTTTTTCATCTCCATCCTATCACCCCTTGTCTGCACCACACACACGTAATTACATCACTCAACAAGCAGGTTAAGAGACAAGGTTGGAGAAATTAACTTTTTTTATGTTGGCAGATTTCCCCAGTTGTTTTAATAACCCATCTCAAACCTGCGATCTAATCTACAGCAACAGTGGAAGTAATTAAAGTCGAAATTAATTATCCTCTGAGCCTGATATTCTAATAACGGTTTCGAGTTTTGTAGCAGGAAGTTGATATTTTGTCATCCGTGTTTTATCTCTCATGGTTCTGTGCGATTGTGTGCTCTAACAGATTATTAATGTAGGAAGGGAATGGAACAGGAAATGGCAGATAAAGGCGGGGAGGCTTTCCTTTTTTTTTTGCCATTCTCCTGACCACGGTGGCCTCTCTTGACAGCTCCGAGTCCCTCCCCTCCTCCGTCCCCTATTAGAGACCCCTTTATCATGACGGTATTTAAAGAAGATACGACAATACCGGAAGTAATGATTTGATCCGTTGTAGTTTTCTAAGTTTACGATACATTTTTATATGTTTATTTTAACAGAGTGAGAGAATGCGATCTGGTCAAATGAGACCAAAATTGGCATCCACTAAATCAGGGGTGGGCAAACTTTTTGACTCACGGGCCGCATTGATATAACAAAATTTCCGGGGGGCAGACTATATATTTTACACGTAACAGTCCACCTGGTATTATTGTATCTGTAAAATTGTCATGCAATCTGCTATTATTATTTATTATTTTATATTTATATTTAAATATTTTAAAAATAATAAAATATTATAATAATTAAAATAAAATTAAAATAATAATTATTATATTATTATTATGTAAAATATGCAAATATAACAATATTATTATATATAATTAATATAATAATTAGCATTAATATAATAAATATAATAATCATAATAGTTATAATAATAATATAATAATTATTATTTAAATTTGTATTATTATTATGTGCTTGTGTCTCTTTTTTCAGGAGCACTTTGTAAACAACAGACCATGTCAAACAACGAAATTGATACAACCATCAAAAGTTTGGCTCAGGCCATGATGCCAGGTTGTATGTTGAGTTTAAATTAAATACTTTTGAAAGATTGGGCGGGCCGTATTCAAACACTTGGCGGGCCGGATGTGGCCCCCGGGCCGTAGTTTGCCCACCCCTGCACTAAACTGATGCATCCTGTCAAATATGGAGGTACAAACCTTCTGGGCTGGTCCATGTACTGCAGAACCTTGGAAAGGAAGCGGCCTCTTGGTATAAACCATATAGAATAGTTTCCAACTAAAGTGTTCATTAGTGGCTAAGATAATACCTCTCTGCTCCCTTTGGGATCTCATTTAAGGCCCACAGAGTTCAGCAGTGCATGATGCAAGAGCCTGAGATGCGACACCACACAGGACCCGCCGCAGACAGTGGAGCTGGAAATGTCAAGTTAAGTGAAAAGAGCTGCTCGCCCCCCCTGCACACTCTAGTGAGCAGTGAACCAACTCCCCACGGGGGAGATGTGAGGGAGAGACACTTTCACACCGACGACTGGCGTGATTTTCATAGCAAATGGTGGAATTAAATAGGAAATGAAGTTGTGATAAACGTGATGCAGGAGTAGCGCTATCTGAAGTGGAAACAATGATATTGTATCACTACGCTTGCAACTCAGCAGTTTTGCTTTACTTGCTTTAAGCAGGTGTCACTGATCTGATTGGTTGAATATACGGTCATCCCTCATTTATAGCAACGATATAGCAATATAGCATTCAATGTTAATAACAGGTATATTTTCATAGTTTTCATTTGTTTATCATTCATTCATTCATTTTCTGGAGCCTATCCCAGC
The DNA here is from genome assembly GCF_030265055.1 of Doryrhamphus excisus. NCBI lineage: Eukaryota > Metazoa > Chordata > Actinopteri > Syngnathiformes > Syngnathidae > Doryrhamphus > Doryrhamphus excisus. The sequence goes on from NC_080482.1 coordinate 4,894,024, forward strand.
TGTCTTCAGGCGAGAGGCGGGGTAAACCCTGGACTGGTCGCCAGCCAATCACAGGGCACATATAGACAAACAACCATTCACACTCACATTCATACCTATGGACAATTTGGAGTCGCTAATTAACCTAGCATGTTTTTGGAATGTGGGAGGAAACCGGAGTACCCGGAGAAACATGCAAACTCCACACATATACATGGCTGAGGGTGGAATTGAACTCGGGTTTCCTAGCTGTGAAGCCTGCGAGCTAACCACTTCAATCCACCCAATTGTTTATCACTTTCGAAATATTTTTTTAGCAATATTAGAGCCTTGTAGACATGAAATAACACACGTATAATCATCTTTAAACTCCTATTATCCATTCTTTACCTCATATTGCGCAACTCTTATGCTGCGGGGATTCAAGACGAGCAAGTCAGCGAGCTAGCACGCTAACCAGTTAGCCTTGAATTTATTTCTTCTAAACTTAAGAAGCAAAAAACTTACCACTTCCACACTGAACGGGAGGAGACAGTTTTTCATTATAATGTCGGACATGCCATGGCTGACTTCATGACTTGTCTCATTAGTGTTTTGTGTCGTGAACAGAATAACATAATATTAAAAAATTAAATAAATAAATAAAAATATCACGCATGTGACCAATCACGGCGGAGTGGGCGTACCTAGAGGAGGGCCGGGGGTGGAATAAATTAAACATAGCGTACACAGACTGTATACAGGTAGTATATTATATTTTGATAGTACATTTGGGAAAGGGTATATGTAGATTGAATATTAATATTTGGAAGTAACAATTAAAGTATAAGATTTACATTTGCTGTCATTGAAAGTAAGGAGATCCGGGTTTGAATCCCTAAATTGTCCATAGGTATGAATGTGAGTGTGAAAGGTCATTTGTCTATGTGACCTGTGATTGGCTGCCGACCAGTCCATAGTGCATCCCACCCAGACGTTAGCTGGAATAGGCTCCAGCATATAACAGTGCCTCTATTGAGAATAAGCAGCATAGAAAATGAATAAATTTTACATAATAGCGTGTGTGGGAAAAAAAACTGTCTGGTGTTCAGAAAGTTAAATGGTCAGTCAGTCATATCACACAAAAAAGCTAACGCTATCTCACTTGCCATGTTTGAAGTTTGGTGAAAAACAGTGACTTTCTCCCATGTCTCCTGGATCAGCTATAAGACGATTTCAATGACATGCAGAAGATCAACGTTTGGGAGAGTGAGGACTGCAAGACAGGGGCTTAGAATCGCGGCTGGATCAGAATGAGATGAACATACAATCAGAGGCAAAGCCACACGGGCTTATCTGCCCTTTCACGATGGCTGTCATCATTTGAGCGATCCCTCGGCTGCTCCTCTGTCAAGATGAGAAAGCGTTCTGGCAAAATCGGAAAGTTCCTCGGTATATGCGTTGGGGAAAAGTTTGGGAGACCATGGAGAGGCCCGATGGGGAACACATGAAAGTTGTCAAGACGGTAAAATAAAACTGAAGCTAGAATTCACAGAAGGATGAAGGCTGCTGGGGGAGCTCAGTGTGTGGCGGACAGGAAATAGCGTCAGGTGTTGAGTTTTACAGCCACAATAGTAGCTCATGTTTGGTATTATTGTGACTTTTGTGAGATAATTCAAGCCTTCGATAAAAGCCTGTTGTTCCAGCAAGTCAGGTGCTTGTGTGTCTTTGAACAATAAAGTTGTTATTGTTCATGTAAATGTGCTTGAATATGCATTGATATACTTTAGTCAGTGTACAGTTGCTATAGAAAGTGTCATTTATGTATATAGTAATGGCTTTTGAGAGTTTTTGCATTGTTCTTAAGCAGTAATGTACTCAGGAAATCAAAAAAGTGCCCCGCCCCACTTTTACTCATGTTTTAACTGTGTATTAACCAATGAATGTTGTATTTTGGTGTGTTTTCTATTCTGTTTACTTGCTTTATTCAACTTCATTCTTCTGTAAAGTGTGTATTTTGAAAAGCGCTATACAAATAAAATGTATTGTTATTATTATTATTAAGTTCTCTCAAAAAGTTCCATTAAATCCTGGAGGGACTGGGAAATTGCTGTCCATGTTAAAATTTTCAAAACACAACTGATGTCAGGTTATCAGCGGCGGCACTAGGTTCTGGGGAAAGGGGGGGCTTAGCCCCCCGGAGATGCACAGGATATGAATGAATGTAGTAGACATTCAAAAAAATCCAAAAAATCAAAATATCCAAAACACAAATAAGGAACAAGAACCGGGATATAACTTTCCCACTTTTGACAGATTTAGTAGAGATACTCAATTGTTTTAGGCCACCATTAAATTTACACAAGTACAGTGGACAGTGATCAATTATATAATAATCATTATTATATTATTAATTAGCCTATTATTATTATTACTATCATCAATATTCTTTTTCTGATTATTACTACTACTAGTAGTAGTAGTAGTCGGCTAGTATTAGCCTGCTTATTGGCTTGTTTATTAGCCTGCTTTTGCCCTAATATATTAAATTTGTCAGAGATTTTCTTTAAAAATCAACAAAAAATAAAAAATAAAAATCAATAAAAAAATATCAAATTATTTAGGAGGGCTTAAGAACATTTTAGGGGCGCTGAAGTCCCCCTAAAATAGGCCTAATAACGCCACTGTATGTTATTGAAAAAAAAAAAAAACCACAACTTTGATGCAACTTTGTGAAAAAGCTGCTACGAAAAAAACCTGCAATATCCTGGAGGGGCTGTTTTTTTTTTTTACCTCACTTTCAGTTTGACTTATTTTAAAATGAAAAACATACTGTTATTCCTTCCAAACGCCCTCCTGCTGTGATTAGTGATGCACACTTTCAATGCCACCTAATGTAAACCTGCAGCCTCGGTCCAAAATCCAGGTTATTCTTTTTAAGACCATTTTGATGTAAGCTACTGATGGACTACAGGCGGGCCGTCATATGTTCACATATATTCAATACAAAACCCCACTTGGCATCAATGTTGTTGGGCTTTGTGGGAGATCTGTAACATGAAATGGCTCCATTTCAGTGCACATCACTGAACATATCCCACACAAGGCTGAGGCTAGTGTTTATAGCTTACCCCCTGTGAGGTGCTGGCATCCAGTAGCAGCTCTGTATCTGTGACAGTATGGCGGTTGTGTAGTCTTTTCCCATGTGAGGCCTGCCATGCGAGGTGATTAGAGCATGTCTGTCAGCGGCGGAGGGGACAGATGGAGCAACAGAGGACTTTCTGGAGAGGGTATGGTAATTAGGAGGGAAAATGGGAGATTCTTTAAACAACAGTATTCAAGTGGCGCGGGGACTCGCGTGGCCTTTGTCCACTCGACATGCCATTGTTGTGTTCGTGTTAACACGCTTTCACATTCTGTTCGCTTCTCCCGGCAGCATCGGTGGTGGAGTTCAATACTTGTTGTAAAAATACTTCACAATAAATGTCAAATCGATTCAATTTATGGTTGATATTGTATAAAGAAAAAATCAGCGGGGAAAAGTGGAATAAATATTATAATATGCATGACTTGCACCAAAATACACACCTCAAATGAAGTACATTGATTCATTTCCAATTTGCAACTTTTGCAACCCCTTTTTTCCAGTTACCCTTAAAGAGTTTCTCTCTTATTATTGCATGATATGAAGCAATATATCATGATGGGTGTCTTTTTTTTCCTCTTTGCAGCTTTCAATCATGCATTTTAAAATATGTGTTCTCAAAACTCATATAAATTAATTAGTATCAGCCAGAATGAAAAAGCTAATTTATTGTTTTTATTTTTATTTTTATTTTTTCCGCTTTAAATCCAGTTTTAAGTAGTGGCCAAACGTTCTCTGCAAATTGAAATAGTACAAAAAAAACAGAAAAATCTGTGGGAAAAAGTGGAATAAATATTCTAATTATAATTATTAAAATTAAAATTTCTAATTATAATATGCATGACTTGCACCAAAATACACACCTCAAATGAAGTACATTGATTCATTTCCAATTTGCAACTTTTGCAACTCCTTATTTCCAGTTAACCTTAAAGAGTTTCTCTCTTATTATTGCATGATATGAAGCAATATATCATTACAGCTTTCAATCATGCATTTTAAAATATGTGTTCTCAAAACTCATATAAATTAATTAGTATCAGCCAGAATGAAAAAGCTAATTTATTATTTTTATTATTATTATTATTTTTTTTTTTAATTTTCCACTTTAAATCCAGTTTTAAGTAGTGGCCAAACATTCTCTGCAAATTGAAATAATACAAAAAAAAAAAAACAGAAAAATCTGTGGGAAAAAGTGGAATAAATATTCTCCATTATAATATGCATGACTTGCACCAAAATACACACTCAAATGAAGTACATTGATTCATTTCCAATTTGCAACTTTTGCAACCCCTTTTTCCCAGTTACCCTTAAAGAGTCGTTCTCTTTATTATTGCATGATATGAAGCAATGTATCATGATGGGTGTCTTTTTCCTTTTAACTCATATAAATGTAAAATTTAAAATTAGTATCAGCCAGAATGAAAAAGCTAATTTATTATTTTTATTTTTTAAATTTTTCCCACTTTAAATCCAGTTTTAAGTAGTGGCCAAACGTTCTCTGCAAATTGAAATCGTACAAAAAAAAAAAACATTTGGGGAAACATTCCTGCTCCAGCTGCAGACACGGAGGAGATGGTATTCCCCCCTGTGATTAATTGCTTTGTCAACTATCAATCTACATACCATTAAGATGGCCACAGGACCCGCAGCCTGCGGGTTGCTGCTGAGATGATGGCGCTGAAATCCCCATGGGGCCTTTATTAATGAGGCTGCAGCCTGAGTTAACAAATCACCATTAAAATGTAATGCATTCTTTAATTAATAAATCTCTATACTTCTAAATTTGACCCTGTAGATGAGATTTTAATATTCTATGGTATACCAGGCATATAGAATGAATAAATAAATATATTCTAAAATGATGTTATTTTTAAAAATACCTTCTATATTCATACCAACATTAAAACATAGATCAACATTTTGGTTCTCCGATTGCAAATTTTTTCCTGGCAAAGAAAAAGCTGCGATCACAGCACCGTGGGAGATTTGAGGACATCTTGTTCATGTTCATCTCGTTTGTGTTTTTTTTTTTTTTTTCAAGTCGACAACAGAAAAATGTGCTATGATTTGACAAGAAAATTGGTTTCACCGAATCTTAATAGCGTGGTGATCTGTCCGGAATGCAAAAGTTGTGTCAAACCACGGATGTAGTCAAATGCAGTCAATATGCAAATGAGAGGTGTTGCATTCGTGTGCTGGTGTGAACTGGTCAGGTTAGGCTGAGCCCAACTCCTTCACCCTAATTATTCTGATGGTGATAAGCAGTGCAGGACTGCAAAGTCGACCCTGATTTCATCAAATGAAATTTGGGTCAGTCCATTTTGGCTGCAGATGAGCACTGCCCCCCCCTTCGCCAGGCCACAAACAGAGTGGTCTTCATCTTGGTCTCACGGAGAAACTTTCCCCACTCCTGAACGCTGGGATCGCACGTTTCCGAGCTTCGTTGTGAATTTGTCCGTGATCCCAAATCACAAATGCGACTTTTGTGCTGAAGATTTCACTTCCAAGTTCCCTCTGCCTGTGGGACCTGCTCCTTGGGCTTTTCATCAGCTGCCATTTTCGACGGCATGCAGTAATTTCATGGCTCATTGCAAGCGCTGAAAACCTTTGAAACTGCAAATGTTAACTTTGCCTGGCCTGGAGCCATTTAGGAAGCGATTAATTTAACAAACAGAAGTGAGCTGCTTTCTCCTCCTAGTCTACGCGTAAGTTTTGGAGGGGGTTGGGTGGTGGCGGTGGTGGGTGGTGGGTGGGGGTCGTCTATCTGTATTTGCGTAAGAGTGAGCAATGTAATGACGGTTCCTGTAATTGTAAGAGTGTGAAAATGGTTCCTACCTCAGCCTGCACTATCTGGCCCATCTCTCATGGCTCAGCCTTGACAGACTCGTACAGTGAGAGCACACGCAAATTGAGAAGAGCCGGAATCACTTACAACATGCTTGACCTTATTTGTTGTTGCGAGCTGTTGAAGCACATTAGCAATGAATGTTTGTGTGCAATTTCAGCACCTTGGTGTGTGCGTGCGATCGTATTTACCAGTCGCTGACAGATTCCCCTGATCATGACTCGCTGCAAAAAGTGCAGCAGTGAAGAGACATTGTCGGAGCTTGTTGGTTAGGAAATTGTGCAGCTCCATGTGAGGAGCTCTTAGTGTTTACCCAGTATTCCTGGAGGCTTTTTTTTTTTTTGGTCCCCCATTCTGCGCAGTTAGGCATGGGAGAGGCAGAAGGCAGCGGGTCGGCCAGCCTTCCCCTACAGCTGTCCTCTTCCATTCTGGCACTCTGCTTCAAGCAAAACCAAAAGGAAATTCTCGGCCCTCATTGCAATTAATTTTCATTTGCTTATGAAAAAAAAAATCACTCTTGAAATATAGCAGGTTGCGTACAGGAAAAACCTTCCAAAAATCTGTTTCTCCACAGGAGTAATTTTTCACTTAGCTGGGAGCAGTTGTCTCATATTTTCTTTCAGATCAGTCAAACCAACAGCTTTAACACAAGAGTAACGTTTTGTGCATGAAGAGAACCTATGTGACTCGACAGAAATTAGAACCATAAAATGATGCAATTGTTATAATATGATTGGCTGGCCACCAGTCCAGGGTGTACCCCGCCTCTTGCCCAAAGACAGCTGGGATAGGCTCCAGCACCCCTGTGAGGATAAGCGGTAGAAAATGAATGAATGAATGAATGAATGAGAACCTAACTGACACTACAGAAATTAGAACCATAAAATGTTGCAATCGGGCATTTCTGTATTTACCGCTCAGAAAATTATTATACTGTGATTGGCTGGCGACCAGTCCAGGGTGTACCCCGCCTCTCGCTGGGATAGGCTCCAGCACCCTGGCGGCTTTTCCCTTGTGAGGAAAAAACAGTACAAAATGAATGAAATTTGTTATATTCTCAATTATTAAGGGATTTTTTTACATCACCCTGATTTGAAATATTAAAGAAACTGATCATATTTATTCATTAATCTGTACTTTACAGACTGAACATGAAATACAGGCATAGTCAAGAGTCAAATTGCATGTTGAGCACTATAAATTTGTAAACGTTAAATGTGATCCCCCTGGAACCCCCCTAGGGGGCTCCCGCCCCACTATTAGAGAAGCACTGGTTTGAGTTTTTTCTACAAAATTGTTTTCAGCAAAAAAACTGAGCAGAAAAAACTCATAATTTTTACATGTTTGTCTTTTTGCTTCACTAATAATGTATTTTTATTGAGATTTTACACTTTGTTCACCGGTCCTCGAACACATCATAGTTGCTGTAAGACCCAAAATGTTATATATAATTTCAACACTGAAGCTGATTCCGTCTGTTGGTCTGTCTGATTTGAAATATTAAAAAAAATGATCATATTTATTCATCAATCTGTACTTTATTGCCTGAACATGAAATACAGGCATAATTGCATGTTGAGCACTATAAATTTGTATATGTAAAATGCAACCCCCCGGGGGCGGGTCTCCCGCCCCACTATTAGAGAAGCACTGGTTTGAGTTTTTTCTATAAAATTGTTTTCAGCAAAAAAACTGAGCAGAAAAAACTCATAATTGGTACATGTTTGTCTTTTTGCTTCACTAATAATGTATTTCAGCAAATGTTGAGATTTTACACTTTGTTCACCGGTCCTCAAACGCATCATAGTTGCTGTGAGACCCAAAATGTTATATATATAACTTCAACACTGAAGCTGATTCCATCTGTTGGTCTGTCTGATTTGAAATATTAAAGAAACTGATCATATTTATTCATTAATCTGTGACAGACTGAACATGAAATTTGTATATGTAAAATGCGACCCCGCAGGGGGGCTGCCGCCCCACTATTAGAGAAGCACTGGTTTGAGTTTTTTCTACAAAATTGTTTTCAGCAAAAAAAAACTGAGCAGAAGAAACTCATAATTTTTACATGTTTGTCTTTTTGCTTCACTAATACTGTTCGCTGTTCCTTGAACACATCATAGTTGCTGTGAGACCCAAAATGTTGAGGCTGATTCCGTCTGTTCCGTCTATTCTTTAGTGGCTAATACCTATGCATGTAAGTGTGTGAGGCATCCTGTAGAGAGACGGGGGAAGGTCCTGAACCTGAAAGTTACTCTTATTGCAAATGTTGATTGAAATCAAAGTGCAGGCCTTTTTTTATTGTTTCAATTACTTGTGTTTTTTTTCCATTTGCTGGTGGTCCCGGAGTGTAACTTCCACACTTTTGCCAAAATAAGTGACACTGATGGCCATGCCTATATGGCGTATGTGTGAATCCACGCTGCTTCCTCTCCTGGATGCCCTCTAGGCACATCTGCATCCTTTTTTTAACATGGTCACACCGCAGTCTGGGCCATGCCATTAATTTCACTGAAAGCTTCTCACAATAACCATGAGATACTGGACAGCAGTGTTCAATGTTCTCTCCCTCCTTCTTATCATAAAGGTCCCACATGTCCTCGCAATATCCACAAAATAAAATAAGCAAGATAAATGTATCTTAATTACGCCATTCCAACAATGTTGTTTGACAGCCCGAGACATCAAATTAAACACTATTTTGATTCGGCGAGGTCTTATTTTTACATTACAGGTACATAGCCTGATAAATATGAGGGGAATAACTGTAATTACAGAGTGCAAATGACATAAGAAATTAAACAAATTGTGTAAGGCCTTTAAATGGGTTTGAGCCATAAATTAAAATAACCAGAGACAGGTGTTATCCTCATTGCCCACCGCAAACAGGAGGGCGGGGCGGTGAATAATGCTGTTAATGCAGGTGTGTGTGGTTATCTACGAACAATCCCAAGTCATTACCAAAGCAAATTGTATTTAGCCGATGTTCCACAGCTTCAGCACTCATTTGTAGTGCATTGTTCCATAAATAGATGCAGATAAACTTCTTTGAATTCAAGCGGTCATTCAAATTGAGTGATTGTTGGCGAATTCATGGCCGCCATGTTGCTCTCTTTGCGTGTTATGTAGGAAGAACTGTTGCCAAAATCTAAATGTATTATCCTTTAACATGCATTTAACGGTGCATTTATGAATATTCAATAATGTGGCTCACTTTCATATTCCCTTTTCTGCATGCCAGGATGTATTCAAATATATATATATATATATATATATGTATATGTATATGTGATGAAGAGTCATGATGTGCTATATATATCACTATATTGACACTTACTATGGTACCGATTATGTCATTGTATATTGTATATTCACCTCGTACTTCAGTAAAAAAAATTGAAAAAAAAACAAAAACTAAATTATATTAGGAAAGCAGGAAGTGAACAAATGTAACAGTTACTGATTGCAAAAGTACCAGATGGAGGGGTATTTATAAATATTCAATAATGCGTCTCACTTTCATATTCCCTTTTCTGCATGCCAGGATGTATTCATATATATATATATATATATATATATATATATATATATATATATATATATATGATGAAGAGTCTTGAACCAGACATGATATGCTATAAATATCACTATATTGACAGTTACTATGGTACCGATGTCATTGTATATTGTATATTTATTGTATAATATATTGTATATTCACCTCGTACTTCGATTAAAAAAAAAATTATATTTGGAAAGCAGGAAGTGAACAAATGTAACAGTTACTGATTGTAAAAGTACCAGATGGAGGGGTAGGATTTAATAAGCTTTGCTTCTTCCTACTCCTTTTGGACATGTGGAACTGTGAACTGATTATGTGATGCATTCAATTGTAATCCGATGCATGTTCAAATGAAATAAAACCATTACCATTACCAAATTCAAATGACTAAATAATGTGCTCCAGGTAAGTTGTTGCTCAGTCATTCCTCCAGATATCAAAAGACTGAGGATCAGAGGCTCATTCCACCTCATTTTGTGTTGGCACATTTTTTTTTCCTTTCATTTTTTTTTTTTTTTTATCAAACCTGTGTCTGGTCTTTTCATGAGCCCAGAGAAATGTAAAGGTGACGAGAGGTCCTGTGTCCTATCAGACACAGGACCACTGTGAGGATCAGACGAAATTACACCAAGTTTTTGGTATTTTTTTTTTCTATTTAATCAGAGTTCTCGGAGCCAGACGCTGCTCCCTCACTGGGCCAGGTGTCAAATGGTGTCTCCATTGATGTCAATGTGGTGGTAATCACAAAGTCTATCCACAGATGCCTGCTTATGTTGAGGTTTCACTGGGACATTGCATTTACAGCTCAGCACCTTTGAGGCGTGTAAGATTATTTCTGCCGTCTGAAAGGGATAAAAAAAAAAAAAAAGGAGAATAACCACTTGGAAGAAACGAAATCACAATATAAAGTAATTAAGCACATTATCAGTGTGGGGGTTAATTAGTGAGACCCTATGCGCAAGCACCACTGGTAGCATTGCAAACAGACAAATGCATTTGTATTTTTTTTTTTCTCTTTTTCTGCACACTTTCTACACACACCCTGACCGCAGGCGGTTGATTGTCACTATTTGGCGCTCTGAAATTGATTAAACAACTTGGAATCCAGTTTAATTAATGGAAAATATTTGTAGTTCAAAGCTATATAACTGAATGCTGCCCTCCTGTCCCGTTTTCATACACAGCCATAGGATTTAATTGAATTCCGGCATTACTGCACGGAATAACCTTAAAACAATCTCCTATTAAAGGCAGTTTTATGTATAAACACACACAACCTGAGAGCTGATATAGCGTTAGCCAGTGTTTATCCGTTAACATGAAAGGACTGTGGCAAGCTGTAATATCACAATACAGCGAAGGCAACACGGACTGCTCTCTACGGTATATCTCGCAAGTGCAGCCGAGCCCCAAATGGCACATTGACAACAACATACATAGCGGCTGCGTCGAAACAAAAGGCAAAGCATTCATAATTATTGACAAGCAACATATATTTACTTTTCCTCATTTCACAATGATAAGTCCTTCAAACCCCACTCAATGTCTGCAGTGGAAAGATGTCACTATCAAAAACTACAGACATACCTGTTTGTTCACAAAGCATTTCCAATAATATGCCCTCCCTCCCATTATAGTATGCAGTCAAGTTATTCATATTAATATTACTCTTAACTTCACTCTTTTTAACAAATCGTGTCTTTTTAGTTCATTCGTTCATTCTCAATGTCGCTTGTCCTGACTTTGGTCACGGGGGTATGCCAAAGCCTATCCCAGATGATTTTGGGCTGGTCGCCAGCCAATCACAGGGCACATATAGACAAACATTCCCTCACATTCATTCATTTTCTACCGCTTATCCTCACAAGGGTCGCAGGGGTGCTGGAGCCTATCCCAGCTGTCTTCGGGCGAGAAGTGGGGGTTTTGATAAACGTTTCATGGCAGCAACTGAAAAATAAACAAAAAATATTCATTCATTCATTTTCTAACGCTTTTTCCTCACGAGGGGTGCTGGAGCCTATCCCAGCTGTCTTCGGGCAAGTGGTAGGGTATACCCTGGACTGGTCGCCAGCCAATCACAGGGCACATATAGACAAACAACCATTCACACTCACATTCATACCTATGGACAATTTGGAGTTGCCAATTAACCTAGCATGTTTTTGGAATGTGGGAGGAAACCGGAGTACCCGGAGAAAACCCACGCATGCACGGGGAGAACATGCAAACTCCACACAGAGATGGCCTGTGGGTGGAATTGAACTCGCAATCCAAATTGTTTATCACTTTTGAAATATTTTTTTAGTAATATTAGAGCCCTGTAGACATGAAATAACACACCTATAGTCACCTTTACACTCGTATTATCCATTCTTCACATCATATTGCACAACTCTTATGCTGCAGGGATTCAAGACGAGCAAGTCAGCGAGCTAGCAAGCTAACCAGTTATCCTTGAATTTATTTCTTCTAAACTTAAAAAGCGAAAAACTTACCACTTCCACACTGAAAGGGAGGAGACCGTTTTTCACTATAATGTCGGACATGCCATGGCTGACTTCATGACTTGTCTCATCAGTATTTTGTGTCGTGAACAGAATACTTAATATCACTCGTGTGACCAATCACGGTGGAGTGGGCGTATCTAGAAGAGGGCCGGGGGTGGAATAAATTAAACATAGCATACACAGACTGTATACAGGTAGTATATTTGTCCCCTCATGTGCAGAGAGCTACTGGGAAAGGGTATATGTAGATTGAATATTAATATTTGGAAGTAACAATTAAAGTATAAGATTTACATTTGCTGTCATTGAAAGTAAGGAGATCTGGGTTTGAATCCCTAAACTGTCCATAGGTATGAATGTGAGTTTTAAAGATGTCGTAAAGAGTGTCCTCAGGGATATCACTGCAGTATTCTGTGAGTCACTCAGAGAGATGCCATTTTCCACACAAGTGGTGGGGGGGGGGGGGGGGGGGGGTCACAGGGGCGGGTGGTGGGGGGATGACAAGAGGCACCTGCGGCTGTGACGTCAGCGCCTTATCACACATCATGTATCACCTGCAGCTCCACATCAAGCCTTAACAGACAGATTCCATCTGTCATCTCTGAGAGAATCTCACTATAATTTACTCCAGACCCAATCTTACAACGGACTTGACTTTTTCTCCCAAGTCATGTCCCCGTGTACTAGCGCTTCTGTATCGCATGTAGCCGTTATTTGAAAGCACAATTTGGGTTATCAGTTTCTAGTAGTTTATTTTATTGTAAACTTGTCCAATCCATAGAAACCATGTGACAGCAATGACACCAATAAATAAAATAAAATAAATCACATTTAATACATACATTAATAGAATTACATACCTCTCCAATTTGTATGCAGTTGCAAATGTCTGTGACTATGAAGGAATAACTTTACAGGCTAGTATGCATAAAGAGATTATCATACTTAAAAGCCAGAAGGAAAAAACACAAGTGGTATCAAAAGCATAACCTAATTAGAAAGACTAATCAACATTAATGTCTTAATATTGAAGGAAGTGGGGAAGGATAATTAGTTGGGGCGGTTCGCTCTCATTTCCTCTGCAGTCATGCTACTAACAAGAGTTGATGCTGCCGTGAACGGCCACCCACATATAATAGATAATTGTAAGACTTCACCCCCGAGCACCATGAACAACAACGGGGAAACTGGTCATTTTATTCATTATACATGGCACTTTTGTAAAGACTTAGACCGTCCCTAAAAACCTGAGCACAAGTTAGTTTGGGTGTGACGCAATCTGTCCTCTTAAAAAGACTCACCACATCGCTAAGGACTGCATTTTTGGAGATGTGGAATTGTCTGAAGTTTGAAGGGTCAAGATATGCTTGAGTAAAAAGTAAAAAAGTAAAGTAAACGTACAAAAAAACATTAAAAAATTTAATAAATTAATCCAAAATATTAATGTTGCCCTCAAATGTATTCATAAAAATACATATAAATGATAAATTAACATTAAAGGTTACCTTTATTTAACACCACCTTCATGTTTTCATTCATCTATTTTCTACCGCTTATCCTCACAAGGGTCGTGGGGGGTGCTGGAGCCTATCCCATCTTTGGCCGAGAGGCGGGGTATACCCTGGACTGGTTGCCAGCCAATCACAGGGCACATATAGGCAAACAACCATTCACACTCATATTCATACCTATGGACAATTTGGAGTCGCCAATTAACCTAGCATGTTTTTGGAATGTGGGAGGAAACCGGAGTACCCGGAAAAAAACCCACGCATGCACGAAGAGAACATGCACACTCCACACAGAGATGGCCAAGAGTGGAATTGAACCCTGGTCTCCTAGCTGTGAGGTCTGCACGCTAACCACACGACCGCCATGCAGCCTCCTTCCTGTTTTGCCATGAGTTATTTCTTGTTTCTCACCTCGATAACCCAATATACGTAGAGCCAAAAAATAGCCAATAACTGGTGGTTGATCTCGCTGTCACATTGTGTCTTTGGGAATAATCATGTCTTCAAGGTGAACCTTAAATGTTAATGTATCCCTTCAAATCATCATTTATTTGTATTTTGAATTGGTTTCTGCATGTAAAAGTATTATTGTAAAACTATAAAAACATGTTTTGTGTTAACGTTGTTGAGCATCAACCACTGATAACAAATAAATTAAATGTCCAAAGAGGTTTTTATAATTTTGCTTGCATTTTATATGACATAACGGTATTAAGGACCTATAAAATCTGTTTAATTTTTTTCCAAAATTATCTTCTACACATTTTACCACCATAGCGTGTGTGTGTTTTTTTGTGTCAGCGAATAAAATGTCCATTAATTATTGATGCAACGCATCATTAGACAATTTGGCCCAGTATTTAAAAAATGGACACGCTCATCCAGCCTGAGTCGCACACACACGGCTGCACTAGCATGCTGTGCTAAATGAAGATAACCCAGCCGACTTCCACTGACAGTTGATGATGAATAAAAGATGTATGAAGTATGCAATCGAAGGGTCCTACAGATACGCCATCACATTTGCATTAAGCTGCATTTAGAAGACTTTTAGTAGGTTTTAGTAAAAACACATGGGAACGATGGTGACAATGCAGTATCGGTGACATTGATGTTTTCGTATTTTTATGTATACACGGCAACGACAAGCCGCCGTTCTCAGATTTTCCCACCCAGGAAGCCATTTCTGGTCACCCAGAATGGCGTTCCCGTGGTTAGTCCCTTAAGTGCACCAGATTGTTACACTGGATGCATTGACGAGCTTTGGGATGTAAAAACCCGAATCATACTTCAGTTTAAATTGCATGATAACATGATGATACTGCAATTATGAGCTAAAGAAACATGAGTAATAGATTTTTCATTTTTACCGTCCTGCTAATCATAGCTCATAATTAATTACTTATAAATATCAGGGTTGACCAAGTTAAAAATTAAATTTAAAAAAAAAAGTTTGCCATCTCTACCATTATGGAAACAACTCTTTAGTAATGCTGCAAGAAATGAAGTAAATAAAATGAAGAAATGAAGGACTCAGTCACACTCGGATACATTCCCCTTCCTTGGGGAGTCATCCAGAGCACTCTTCAAGGGTAACCGACCCAATGTCTTATAACTTTATTATTCTTTCTTAATCGGTTTATAAATATTTATGAATCCCCAAAGCCAACCAGACTTGCAGCCGAGATTGAAGCTGAAGTGGACAATACGCGTTCCGGAGGAGTCACGGGTTGAGAGAAGAGAGATAGCACGGACAGGAGATTTGTGACAGAGAAGAGCATGAAACCCATTCGTTGATGAGAGGAAATCTCTACTTTCTAATTAAGAGAAGTACACAGGCCAGAGGGATAAGGAGGATCAGGGAAATGAAATCAGCAAAAAGATACCATCACTCATTTCTGAGGTCCATTGTCACACTTAAGAATCTGCTGTAATGAATCACTCAAGCATTCCACAGATACATTTGAATGGTGAGTGAAAATGCATTGTCCAGCGGAGAGCCTTCGATAAGCATCTTTCCCCTTGCCTCTTCTTCTTCTTCATCCTCGTCTCCTCCTCTTTTGTCAAAGTGCCCTCTGAAGCTAAATCAAGGCTCCAGCAACAGGTGCGCGGTCTGAAAGGCTGCCGCCATCCGCAACTGAACTGGAAAGCTATCTCAGATGAGAAGAATGACTGGAAAGTTTCAACGGGTTTGCTCGACGGGATGTGTTGAGAAAGTCGGGATGGGCGAATATGTTACATCATCAGGAGAAGGTAGTTCTGGGTTTGATATGCGGCAAAGACCTCTGTTCTGAGGTTGTATTGAGTTGTAGGCTCCTATAGAGTATCTACACACGGTAACCCGCATAGAAATCTTTCTAGATCTTCCAGAATCTGCACCTATTCCAACTGTATTTTGTTGGCTTTCCAAAAAGGTTTGTTTTGATTTATTCCACCCACATTGCGCCTCCGGGGACTTCCCCGGACGCTCCCGAGGACTTCCAGACTACAGCCGAACCCCACTTTGTAATTGTGTCGGTAACGGTCTATTTTAATTTATTTCACACACAGTGCGCCTCCGGGCACTTCCACGCTGCTGTGATTGGTCACACTACCAAGTGCTACCGAGGACTTCCAGACTACAGCCGAACCCCACTTTGTAATCGTGTCGGTAACGGTGTTTTTTTAATTTATTCCACACATAGCCTACCTCCGGGCACTCCCAGGTCGCTGTGATTGGTCACACTACCAAGTGCTCCCGAGGACCTCCAGACTACTGCCGAACCCCAGTTTGTAATTGTGTCGGTAACAGTCTTTTTTAATTTATTCCACACACAGCGTAACTCCGGGCACTTCCACGCCGCGGTGATTGGTCACACTACCAAGTGCTCCCGAGGACTTCCAGACTACTGCCGAACCCCACTTTAGAATTGTGTCGGTAACAGTCTTTTTTAATTTATTCCACACACAGCGTAACTCCGGGCACTTCCACGCCGCTGTGATTGGTCACACTACCAAGTGCTCCCGAGGACTTCCAGACTACTGCCGAACCTCACTTTGTAATTGTGTCGGTAACGGTCTTTTTTAATTTATTCCACACATAGCCTACCTGCGGGCACTCCCAGGTCGCTGTGATTGCTCACACTACCAAGTGCTCTCGAGGACCTCCAGACTACTGCCGAACCCCACTTTGTAACTGTGTCGGTAACGGTCTGTTTTAATTTATTCCACACACAGCGTAACTCCAGGCACTTCCACACCGCTGTGATTGGTCACACTACCAAGTGCTCCAGAGGACTTACAGACTACTGCCGAACCCCACTTTGTAATTGTGTCGGTGACGGTCTGTTTTAATTTATTCCACACACAGCGGAACTTCCAGACTACTACTACTTAAAATGGCTAAATTGAATGAAATGCATAGATTTGACATTCAGAAGATGCATTCAAAGGTCCTGTGAGTGACGTAGTATTCTACACTGATCACAAGGTGTCCATAGTGTTACTGAAATGTTCGTTGAGACATGTTTTTCAGGATTCAAAAAATATTAGTATGTCTCTGTTCCAGAAAAATTCTGGACTTGTCATGTCAAGGGGTGAAATGTATAAATTATTATTTCGCCTACTGTATCTTTCAATATCATAACACTCTCAATGGGGATTTAATAACTGCCTTTAGACATAATCACTGTTTATTGGCCTGTAAATAAATATATATTCAGCTTCATTTCTCTTTTGCTTTTGTCTTCGCTTGCTTTGCAAAGATAATTTAAATGCCCACTTTCTAAGTAGTTCAATCCAACCCAGGGGAGCTATATACCATTTTCTAAACTTTTATTCTGTTTTTCACTTCAAACCTCATATTGCAATGCAATTATTTAATATACACCCACTCATAGCCTGCATAAGAGATATGCATATAATTGTATGTTACTTTTTAATTACAGGAAAAATCTAACTTGTAACACGATGGGCTGGAAGGTGCCATTGCATTGTTATTTTTTTCATCCTCGTTTTCTGATTATGTGAGCTGGGCTCCTTTGCTAAGCGATGATAAGCAGAATTTCCATGTTCTCTGCATAATTAATCCATCTTCGCCTCTCTTCATGCCAACTCTAGCGTTATCGCCTGAACATGCCTGAATTGCAAAAGAATCCTCCCTTCAATTGGAACTTATTGATATTCTAAAAAAAACTGTAAATCCTCAAATTTAAGCCACAGATTGTTGAATGGATTAATTTTGCGGCAATCGCAAGCATCTAAAAGAGGGAGACAGGCAAGGGAAATTGAAAGTGTCTCCTGTTTGTGGAGTTTTAGTCCCAAATGATAGGGTTTATTGGCATGTTTTTATTTCTCCATAATCCAAAATTACCATTTATTTGCATGCCATAAAATACTTTTATATGGTTGAAAATTCAGAGGAATTCCTTTCAATGGCTGTCTTCCCCTTCATGATACAACTTCAGCTTCCCACATCTGGACGCTTTTGATACTGGGTGAAAGGAATGTCTGAATATTTAAAATTTTTTATCTGTTTTCATCAATGGTTTCACCATTAAGGATGGCCCTGCCGTTTGCATGGAGCCTGGCAGATGTAGATTTATTTTCTGAGCTGTCTTCGGTCTGCCTTTTTCTGAATACACTGATGCAGTTTTCCATTTTACTATGCACTGATGCCTCTGCATATGTAATAAACCAGCAGACACACATAAAATACACCAACAGACTATATTATGTTCCTGCTCCTCTGTGGGTCCCAGGAGGGACCAGGTGGAGATGGATACACATCCTGTATGAATGTACTGTATATATCATCCAAAATAATACAGTTTACTAAATGTATTGCCTAATTATGTGAGTATTATAGGGCAATTATGGTCGGTTGTTTTTAAGAAATGTTCAAGTTAAAACATTGAACCACGGTGAGAGCCATTATCCACAAGTGGTGAAAATGTTTTTTTGGTTGGCCAATCAAAATGATCCCAACAGCGCAGTTATGACTCATCCGAGAGGTCACAAAAAAAACTTGCAAGAACATGCAAAGAACCGCGGCAGAAACCATTACTGAACAAAAAGAACATTTAGGCCCGTCTCAATTTTGCAAGAAAAATCTTGATGATCCCCAAGACAAACGTTGTGTGTCCCATTACAAAAAAAGTAAGGCCGCATTTCAGAAAAAGAACAGCACATCATACCGACAGTAAAATATGGTGGTGGTAGTGTGATGGTATGGGACTGTTTTGACCTGGAATACTTGCTGTGATAAATAGAATCATTAATTCTGATGTCTACCAAAAAATCCTAAAGGAGAATATCTGTTGGTGACCTCATGCTGAAATGAACTTGGGTTCTGCAGTAGGACAATAACCCAAAACGTCACCACCACGTCCACGTCTGAATACCTCATCAAAGTCCTGACCTGAATCCTACTAGGATGCTGTGGCATGACCTTAAAAACGTGGTTCATGCTTCAAAATGTATTGATGTATTTTATTACATTTTTGGAGATATTCGATATTGATTCAGATGTCATAGTGTAGAGGTTTGTAGTAAACTGATGTTTACAGATCTAATGCACCGTTTAAGAATCACTTCCTTTGCTCCCTCGACAGGCTGCATTCCCTCACAACTGTAATCAATTTGCAGTCTTTTGAAAAAAAAAGCAAGTGTTATTTAACCGAAGTACGTCCTTGAAAGTCGAATGGTGCATATACTACGATTCTAATCCATTAAAAGCATTTGTTTTTCCCAGGAGGTGTTACAATCTCAGTTTGACCACATAAGACACTGATTAGCAGTATACTGGGCCTTTCTTGCTCCGTCTCACACTTTCTCCTTTATTTACACATTTGCACTCCTGGGATGCATGCTTTATTTGTATTTTAATATGATAATAAAATACAAAAATAATAATTATTTTTATAACTTAAGACTACCAAATAGTAGTTGTAGTCGTCTGGTGTAATTTAGCATAATTTTCATCATATGCATATGAGGATACATTTCTGTAGTAATGTTAAGAAATGGTATAATTTTGGGAAAGAGGAGAGAATTTGTGTTAGATGGTGATGTGGAGAATGAAGCCTGCTTGGAAAGAAGTGCCACGAAGGCCTCCAGGCCCGCCGGTGGTTTTGGCAGCTTAGCCATCAGAATGGGCACTCGCTCAGACATCTGTTTGCTTGCTGCTACTGGTTGGATGGATTGTGGCCTCAAGTGTTTAGCCACAACCTGCACAACAACATCTAAGAAAGACTGGACAGCCACAATGGCCGTTTATGGTTGTTTAAAAAAATAATAATTTTAAAGCAATGTTACAATTTCCCAATGGGATACTTGTGTCTAAAACCTACACACACACACACACACATATTCAGGCATACGCACACTCCTATGGAGACAAACCAATCCCCAACAGCCAGAGGGTGACACCACAGCAGGCAAACTCATAACACTGCTGTCCAACTTTAGCTGCTGAAGCGGCTCTTTAACGATGGAGTTCCTGTCCAAAACGATGGCTGTCACTGGACATGTGTGATCCACTCCACGACATCAAGCGAATAATTTGTCATGCCCAGCACTGTGACATTACATGCAGCACAGCTGCTCACTAGCAAATAGTGAGGGAACAGGCAGCTGTGAGTATGGCAGTATTCCATTCAGGCAAATTAGCACAATAATGGTACACTTTTATCCCTTCATGTTTGTAACGAAGTGTTGTCAAAGTATGAATTTGGAAAGAAATGAATCAATATTTAATTAACTCTTTGTCATAAAGGAATGATTAATTCTAATTTTGTACTGAGTAATTACCCCAAATTGAGTGGTCCGAAAATTGTTTTGGTACTTTTTTGGAGGATTGATGGAGTTTCTTTTGACAGCATATGCACTCCTTTTCAGTTACAAATTTGTCCCGCTTTGTATTGAGCTATGGACTCCTGTAGAGCAACTACACACAATAACCCATACAGAAAGCTTTCCAGAGCTTCCAGATTCTTCACCTCTTTCTGCAGTCTTTCCATGGAACAACAGTCTTTTCCCTTGGATTTTTATATACTCTACGTCTGTCCGCCTTTACTGAGTACAGGCACTCTGCAGCCCGTATGAGGAAGTCCGGATCGCATTCAGAACTCAGTGTTAGAAAAAAAACAAGAGTGCAGAACCATCCAAAACCTCATTATCTGATGCTTGGGCATCGTTAAACATGAGAATACATAATTGTGACAATATTTTTAGGTCAGAAAAGTGGCAAAAGTATACAAATAAACAGATAAACAAATAAACGGATCTCATTTACGACTTTTTCCGCCTCAAAGAAAAGGCTAAAACACTTGAGATGTACTACTTAACATGATAGGTGTGCAACAGCGGTACTGTTATTTATTTAGGGACCCAAGAAGCAGTTCACACAGAATAGGGGGTAGGACATTTTGGGGCTAAGAGAGCCAAGAGCCAAGGTACACAAATGTATTTCCTTGAGAGACATGTATTTTAATATTGAATACAACAACATTTTAGAATAGTAAGTCTCTGTTATCAAATGTACCTCCTGATGATGCAGCATCAGAAGCAACTGGGGGTTCAGTATCTTGCCCAAACTAGCAACCTTCAAGTTTGGAGACGAGTACGCTACCACCTTAGCCATGCCGCCCGGTACACTCAGACTATCCAGCTATGTAGTCTAGCTAGCTGACTGTTTGGTTAAAGGGGGGAAGTTTACTTCTTTACCTCTCAACAACAGTATCATTCAGTAATAATTGAGTTTTGGTGTCTGACCCATAAAAATGTACAAAAAAAGACAGCCTACTTTGGCTTTGTTTACATTCTCAACACTGCTTGCAAGTACTTCTTCCCGGGTGGGTGGTACTGTCGCGCTCTCAGAGAGAGTCAAAAATTGGTGATAAATACGTTGGACTCGATTTAAGCAATATAATACTATGAAATTGCAACTGTGGGGGAGATGCTGTGCTTTGCTGTGTATGCACTGCCATCATGCGTAAGCTTTAGAGGTGTGACGATTCGTATCAAAATTTTTCATATTTTTGTTCATCTTTGTTTGTCCTGTCATTTATCAACAGTGTAATGTTATTAGTCATTCATGTCCACTGTGAAAGCACCATTGCTTCAGAAAATAGAGCTGTAATCACTGTAAAACCAGTCACTTGTGGCGCATATAATCTGGTTGAAACTTTGTCAGTAAATACGAACACGTCCCACCCCGACACATCCTCTTCATATGAGCCTTTAAAAACCTTTTCTAATCATGAACATGATGCAGCGACCAGACAGAACACCTTCACTGCATTGACACTGAATGGCAGTCCCCTAAATGTAACTTGGCAGTTATAATCAAATGATTTAGCACATCAAATCGACCGTTCCCTTAATAATCTGATTATGTGGTTGCACTGTGCAGCCTCCCAACAGCAAACAGTATCTACCTTAACCTATTAATATGACCAACCTTGTGTCAGTGATTTCCCCTGCGATGAAAACAGTATCATGTTAATTATCACGACCATCTGGTCTGAGCAGTGGGAACAAAAAAAAAACTCTCTCTTTCAGATATGTACCTGTCAATCACACATGGTTACAAACGAGCCACCGGGGCTCAGGAACAGCAGAGAAGAATCATGTTGAAGTCACAGGATTTAGGAGTGGCGTTAAATTAATGTTTAGCTGGCAATTTGAGTTGTTGCTGATATGTATGCAGAGGGTGATTTTTCTATTTTAATGATATGTTTGATTATGTTTCTAATTCATAATGATAAGTCTAATAATAATATCAGGTTAACACAGATAAAAATGATACTTTATGATGTTTTTTTTCAAATAAACACATTTTCTTAGTTGTCTAAATGTTATTATTTATAAATTTATGAACAAAAATCTCAATTTTTGTATATACTCTCAGGGCACGGACAACAATGACTATGTGTAGCTCCTTGCGATCAATGGAAAGAAATTTTCCGATTCACCAGGAGCCGCCAAAGGATAGAAGGGAACACAGGATGAGGAGTTTTGCAAAGCAGATGCTCTTATGGAGGTGAACCACCGCTGACCGTCTGCCACATGAATTATTCTGTGGTTTTAGACTCCATTCCAAACTTGTGGAATTGGGTTATGAGATAATTTCACAGGCCACTTGCTTGTCTTCCTTTGCAGTCCAACAGGCTAATTGAAGGGAGTGATTTCCAGTTTAGGCAACTATTCAGAACATGGCTGTTCAAATATGAATGTGTTATCACTATGACTACTATTATTACTTTTTAAATATTGTATATCTTTTTCTTTATGTATATATACATATATACACAGCATATGTAGAATATATATATTAGGAAAATGCACATCCTGAGTCTGGAAATTCTATATCCGTGTAGATTTAAAAATAAAGTGGTATAAAAATGTTAAGTAGGGTTGCGTGATACTGCAAATTTTTGCTATCGATTTCGATACAGAGTAAAGCCAAGGCAGTACTGGTCATTCTAATACTGATACCTACGGTATACTTTTCACTTGAACATTTTCATATTCCTAGATTTGATTTCAAAGACAAAGATTTTAGGCAAAGCACTATTTTCAAAATATAGAAGTATATTATAAGACAAAATTACATTATAAAAAATGAGCAAAATTATTCCCTTCTTCTCTATTATTGCTTAAACAAACATTTGTATCCTTCAAACCTGTGTCCAATAATATGTTCCAAGAGATTGTAAACAATAAAACAATAAATACAATATCAAAATGTAACGATATGAACAATACAAGAAAAAACATACAGGTATATGTGAAAAATAATAATCAAATCAAATGACAATACATTTGTTTTCCGTAAAAATTCTACAAATTCAGTGTGTTTGTTCAAATATATTATAAACAGTTGTTTTTAATATATGTGTAATAATTTTGGCAATTTTTTATAAACGCATGACAAAATTTTAGTTCACTTCAGTCAAGTGTTTGCTTTGTGATACATTTACAGGTAGATTAGCTTATTATAAATTGTTTTAAAGTGTAATATTATGTATTTTTAATGTGTAATATGTTGGACTGGAGTTTGTAGTCATAACAAGTTGCATTTCTAATTGGGCGGTGCCAATTAATGCCTCGGAGCGAATGTCATTGGATGTCAAGTGAAGTACGGTGGCCCACGAAGACCACACCTTATCTGCAAAGAAAATCGCGAAGCACTTTATACCTCACCAGTGAGAGGCTGACTTGGGAGAGAAAAGAGAGAGAGGAGGAGAGAGAGAGGGGGTGTGCGTGTTAGAGCGAGAGAAAGAGAGAGGGGCAACGCCAAAGCCAGAGCCTGGGAGGACAGAAAGATAAAGACAGACGGAACGATATACATTAAAAAAAAAGTAGTTCAGCGCCCTTCTTTGTAATTTTCTTTCTCACTGAACAGCAGATAAAATATTAAAAACCGACTGCTTGGATGAAGCAAAAGCTATCGATTTGTCCGCACTACACCTGGATTCACTGACCGTCCACGCAGCAGGCATGTCCCGAAGGAAGCAGAGCAACCCCAGGCAGATCAAACGTAAGTTCCGTTCATTTATTCCGATGTTGTCTCTCGGCTTTTGGGGAGTTTCTGTTATGTTTATAAACGCTGGTGACCACAGTGACACTGAATCAGCCCCCCACCCGAAGTGCCGCTTATACATGTCACGCCGCTCCTTCGTTCTGTGGGCTTCTCAAGAGGTGAGTTCCGCTCCAAATCCCACCGTGGCTCAAAAGTTTCACCAACGGCGGTAAAAGACTGAAAAAGATCTTTACTATGTGTGATTCCATCCGACTTGAGCCTAGTTAACATCCATAAATGTGTATGCATCAGTGGCACACTTCTGTGTGCACCCCCATTGTGATAGCCCGCATGGTTCAATTAGATATGATACATAACCAAAGGAAATATAAATGCTATTGAATTATATAGTTAGATGCTTTAATTGACACATATTGGCCAAAACACACACATGCACAAACACACACACCCACACATGCATGTCATTGACCCACACATGTGGTGTGTGTACCTGACTAGACACACATTTTTTTTGTCATTTTTAAATCACTGTTATTAGAATTGTAGTAATAATTGTAACATGCATGAAGGTATCTATTATTATTAAAATAATATATATTTTTAATTTCACATAAAATCTGTTGACACTGCCTTCATCCTCGTAGTTGACATATTTAAATGACTATGGACTCCCTCGTGTTTACGAGATGTTTTCTTCCTGATTGTTTTGGTTTTTAAGAATAGATCTACAGGTATGACCTTTTGGCCTCCTGCTTTTTTCCTGTTAACATTTTATTATAATAGATAAATATACATCTCAATTAATAATTATTAGATTTACTACAATCACAGCTGACAGTGTGTGTTAAATAAGTGTGTTTACCAGCTCCACTGTGTGTGGTGTTTCTTCCAATACTGTACCGATACTGTGAGATGTCATTGGATGTGATATCAAAAATACACTGCTACTAATTTATCATAAAATCAATTCCTTTTTGCTCGAAGACATGTTAAAACAATCAAGCGAGGGACCAGGGGGAAAATATTAGGTGTTTGTGTAGGCGTGTGTGAATGTGTATGTGTATGTATTTGCATGTTTGCAGTCATCTATTTATGAGGACACATGTGTAATAGCGCACGAGAGCATTTTTTGCTGCTTTTTATTTAGGCCATTGTGCGTCAGTGGGTGTTGTGCTATTTTTTTTCTTATGCTAAATATTTGTTTCTTCATCTTATTGATATTTTATTGTGTGTGTGTGTGTGATGAAGGTCTGATTTATATCTTTATTATTACATTCAAAGTAAAATATTTAATATTTAATTTTATTTTTAATGTTATTTCCCATACAAAACTTTTTACTCACTGCTAGAATGTTTTAATTATTCCCAGAAAAATTAGCAAATGTACTCTTAACTCCAAAGTCTTCAAAAAGACAAAAATATGAGGGAAGTAATGTCGATGTCTGGACAATTGATGTTATATTTCAGCTATTAATTGAACACATCATGGCCACCGCAACATCAAATGAAGCATAACAACGCGTGTGACGTGATAGACGTGCTCATCTTTGAACCAATCCAATCGCAGCATCCAAATGCTGTAGTCAAGCGAAGGAAGTCTAACATTTGTGTTGCAGTTTCATCATTGTGACCCGGCCGTGTGTGAATTAGTATGTCATGTGTAAGATCATGTTAATGTGCAGGCGGTGTGCGGCTGTATAATCAAGCTGTAGTTGCAACCAGAAAGGTCACAAGGAGCCTAGATCCTCTCTCACACCCCGGGAACTCTGGGAAAAAAAAGGCACTGCACAGAAAGTCAACGCAGACAGTCATTCTAAAGGACAAAAAAAGGTTGTTGGGCGCAGTGCCCCCACCACCCTCCCACTACCACCACCTTCTTCCCTGCATACATTGGACTGTTATCTAAAATTGTGATTTATGCAGTATTTTAATATTTTGCTTATTCTTTCCCCTTGGGTGCTCTCTGAGCAGTGATAAAAAGGAAATGCTGAAAGAGCACCATTAATTTGCTCCGATGACTGGGGAGATAAGGGCAGATAATGGGAAAGATAAGCAGAGAAGATATACCATCAGAAACCCGATTATTACCATTAAAATTCCAGCCTAGCAATCTGCAGCTGCCTGATAATTCCTTCTCCGTTTCCACCACTTTGGATGATAAGGCAAAAAATAGTCACTCAGTGCTCCTTGATTAGGCTGCCTGGATATCCCGATAATACAGTGATAAATTATGTATTTTGCCCTCTTGTTTTTTTTTCTGTGAAATGTTACACACCAACACACATATATGTATATATATATATATATATATATATATATATATTGCCCCATTTCTGTATCACCCTCCCCTTTTCCAAGAAAGAGAAAAAAACCCATACACTTTTATTGTAATAAGAGTTTGATAGAAAAAGGAGATAGTGGGAAAGGTGTTTTGTGTGGGAGCACATATCAATGTTATCAGCTCATCTCCCCAGCCCCAGCTGCTAGCTGCTGTTGTTTTTAGCCTTATCACCCCGTGCCAATATGCCAATAAATTGCCCAGATTGTTAGGCTGCTCAGTAGAATTGGACAGGAGTGATGAAAATATCGCTGATGCTGTGCGGATTGCGATTAGCTGCTGTAGTATGATGTGTGAATTCCGCCAAGCTCCCTCCTTTTTACCCTCCTTATTCTCCATCTCTCCCTCCCTTCTTCCAGTATGCTGGTGATGCCCATACCTCTTATTGGTACTGCGAGGAGAGCGGTTTGATGCTTAATAGGAAGGAAAGATATGAACAGGCTCAATTGAAACCAGGCCCCCTCTGAGTAATTTTTCTGTAAAATTGCCCCACAAAGTTCCACAGCATAAAAGTGAATCTGGATGATGTAGGATGTGTGCTTCCGCTGGTGTTTATGGGAACATATTGAAGCAGCCCTCCGAGGCCATGCGCAGACATCTTGTGTCAAATGTGCTCATTAAATTGACTTAGTGCTATCGCCTTAACTGTTGTCGTCTTTATGTGGTGGCCTGAGAATTCTTGCGGCTTCTTTTCGCTGCTTGATATTATCCAATCAAGATGTGAGGCAACGAGCCGGGTTGTGCTAGCGCACAGCAACCACACTTTGCAGAGCTTAACGCTATGTCATACTCCGTCATCATGCTTAATCTACTTTTGTGATAGTGATCTCACATTCGAGAAGATGATCCACTGCAGTGTACAATGATGAATTTTGGTTATATTATGAAAATGTAAAAAAAAAAGTGGGGATAATCTTCTTTTTGCAGATGATAAATGATGATAATATTGAATGTGAAATGTAATTTGTATATTATTGTTAACTGTTAATTAACTTCTATCTCAAATTTAACATATACAAGGTCATCTCCACATGCTTTTTTTTTTAAACAATATTTTCCATCCTTGTGCTACTGTTACTGTTTCCAACCTTTGCATATGGCCACTTATGGAACGCCAGCAAACTGTTTATCATATCAGGTGACATTTCTATCTTTGAGGGGCATTTATCAGAGGCAGATTACAGTCGTAAATGATAAGAAGCGTGTTTACTGAACTGTCTGCCAACATCCTGTGTGTATGTGTGTACATGTGTGTTTGCCTGTGTGTACATTAGTGTCTGTACAGTACAACAGTCATGTGCCTATGTGTTCTAAGCACATGGATCAGAGTGTTAGCTGTGGATATATTTATTTATGCAGAACTTAAATAGAATATTTTTACAACTTAGGCCAGCTTTATTCTCATGGAGATTGTTGTATCCAGAGAGTTTATACGGTGCCGCCTCTCACCCTTGTCCTCAAACACCGACAACTGCGGCAGTCAGATGTTTCGGGGGTGGGAAATGAAAACGGTTTTGTATGTACGCCATGCTGTATATTTAAGAGTCTTTTTTTTCCATTAGGTGACAATCATTTTGTATCTCCTGTGTTTTTCTTTGTGATTTGTGTCAGAGGCACCGGGGCTGCTGGATGCCAACTTTCCCTCCAACATCTGTTCCCTGACAATAACAGCTTGTGTTGTCGCCTTGTCTTAGCTGAAGGATCCCCAATTGGGTTCTTAATTTTTTTTAAGCGGGCATACTTTGTCTAATTGAGGTGTTTTTATTGTTAAAATTCATTTTTCAGTATAGAATATGTTTCCACTTGCAGTGCTACTGTTAATTGCTGTCATTTATAGTTGCAATGTAGATAGAGGAATGGAAAGCAGATGTTGTTTCCGTAAGTAAAAAGGAGCTATAAGTCATGTTGGACGGGCTTGTGCTTGGCAGCTGATAGAGTGACAGTGCCTAAAGTTGCCCTTGCTGCCCCTGCAGCCTGGAAAGCCTCGACAGCAGCGTGATAAGTGGGTAGGGTTGCAACCAAGGTACAGGTCACTTCCTCACACAGTTTCCTCTTTATCTTCCTCTTTCCTGGATTTTTCTGTTATTATTCCAATAACTGCTTGGCCAGGCTCTCATTTTGGAGGGCACTACTTTCGCTGTCACTTGATATTATTTATTTATCTTCCACCACCTAAGTGTGTGGCTCTCTGTTTATTCAAATTTGATATCAGTGATGTCTATTGAGCCCCCCCGCAACAATTGACTTTCAGCCTGCTTTAAGTTAATAGCCTTGTCTCTTGCTTGTCGTGATCAATATTGGTATTAATTAATCGCACTTATCAAGGCCGGGATCTAGTTCCATTTGTTGTTACATCAGGAAAATATCAATAAAGAAGTAGACTCCCCGATCGTCATGGCAACTTCATCTCTAAGGTCAAAGAGAGTTTATCTTATCTTGCTGCCGAGAGTGGCAAACTGCTTAGGAATCTAGTTTAGACTCAAAGATCATTGATTTAGGCTTTCTTTCACCCCCATCTTGTTGTTCCAGTGTTCCAGGACAGGAGGCTGAGGGAGAAAAAGGCATCCTTCTAATCACAACAGAGATGTAAGATTTAAATATTGATGTCCAAAGGCCATTATGAGCAAAGACGGCCTCTGCTCTCGCTGTTGTTCAAGTACGCCCTTTTAAGACCCAGACAAAGCTTTGATTATCAGGGGTGTCAACTTTGGAGTGTGTCTGTGTAGCTGACAGTGTGGGACTGCAGGGGAAATCGGTTTCCTGTAAATACAGCTGTAGAATATTATGCATCTTATGGTCCCAGTTGTACAGTCCATATGATACAGTAATGAGATTCTATACACAAATGTACACAGTTTTCACAATACAAATGTGAAAACTCCTCATCTAGTTTGTGTGGGTCTGTGTTGGTACAATATTTCCAAGTGGTTGAACTCCCAAGTGTTACTTTTTATGCATTTTGTGTATAAAAGCAGATGAGTTTGTGTCTAACTCTGTGCTATGTGGATAAAGCAGCGGACCAGAGTGCTTGGATGCTGCAGAATGCTCCTTGGGGTTGGAGCAGGGGCAATGCCTTCTTTTTTCATCCTCCTCTTGCCCCGGGGACTCAATTGCCTCATTTAACATTCTCCATTTGGCCCCAGCCAAGAGAGGAAATAGCCAGGCTCAGAGACTGCCACACATCATAAATTCTGCGTTCATTTAACTAGCACAGGTCCTTTTTCACCTTGGTGATACAAATGTGTTATGAATGAATATATTGTACAATTAACGGGTTGATGATGAGGCATGTTTCTTTTTAGACCACTGAACAGTTTAGATGTTCTGTGGATATGCATAGTGAGTGTATGTTTCTTTAATGCTTTCACATCTTTATGAATCGGAATTGTTAAATACCAAGAAACTCTGACAGTTTTCCGTATGTATGTATGTATTTATGTCCAAGTCGTTAGTTTGACCTCACATTCAAACTAAATGACATTTTTGTGAATGAAAAATGAAAAAAAATGTAAGTAAAATAGACTAATTAAAGGGATAATGTAGTGATGATGTCGTGAACACCATTTCTGAAGGAGGATAGTAGCTGGCACATCACAGAATGACACCCTAATAGCTGTTCAAGCCAAATCTTTAGCTTGGCAGGAATTACTGGGGGATGTTGTGTGTGTGTATGTGTATATGTGTGTGTGTGTGTCATAGGGAGCCAATGCACAACTTTACATTGGGATGAAATGCACCAGGCACCGAGGATAGTTAAGGGATAGGTGGCAACAGAGGATTAAGGCAACAAGCCTTTCACTTCAATTTGTACATCAGCATTTTCTCCTAGTCAAACGGCACAAAACACACAGCATCTTAGGGGTTCAGTGAAAAATCACTAATGACAAGGCTTTGTAAATAGATAAACAATTTATCTGTCAAATATGCTTTAAGTATAAGACAAACTTCCAAACATGTTAATGCTAAAAAAGGCTGTGTTTTGATTTGCACCATTGCAAAGCTGCTAAAGCTGTTGACAGCGCAGCTTACACGTCATGTGATCAGAGGCCATATCTTCCTGCATGTGATTAGCGGGAAAGTGTTGCAACGTAAATAGTCTTAATGCCAAATTATTCCAATCAAAACTAGTTGATGACCATTGATTATATTTGCTGTAAGTACAGATTATTATGCAAATATGATGAGGCTAAAGTGACGTACTGCAAAGTGCATGTCTCCTCAAATCAGCGCCAGAGTCAACATCCGGAATGCAGAAAATGCAGTCACTATTATTTTAGAATTTTCTTTCTCTCTGCATTTCGCAAAATGCTTATCTGGTAATGACTGTTGACATTGAGCAAGTGTAAGCCAACTAAAATGGTGTTTTGTCTGATATCAGATTGGATTTTTATCTAAGGTTTACGTATTCCTGAAAACCACAGATAACCGGCTCAAATGATCAATTCATCAGAATTACAATGTACATTATGAAAAGCCACAATCATCACATACTGTGCTCCGTCAGTGGATATGAATCTCTGAGGAATACAGTATATTTGACCATAATCAAGTTTTTTTATAAGCTTCAGAAACAGGATAACAACTGGGTCAGTTGATAAGCTTGAAAAAAAAAAAAAGCTGGAAAAAATTCTTCTGTGATAGAAGAGGAGAAAATCTGATTGATTGATGTCCGTCGGCTTTGCTACCATCACAAGCCAGTTGACAGTTAGTTTGGGATCAGATGATTTCACTCTGAAGATTGGGGTGGAGGGGAAGCTAGGCAAATATGAAGGACACAAAGGTCAATGGCTTCTCTCCTCTCTCTGTATCTATCTCTCGCTGGCAATAGCTGGCTTTGACAAACTGTAATATGTTGCTAAGCTTTGTGGCAGGAGGACACATGGTCATAGTTTGTACAGTAATATCCTATTGCAGTAATCTCACAGGGAATGATTGTGTGGTGGAGGAATCTGGTACCAGTGGGGACTCGTTGACATCATCAACTGCAGGCGACTGGCAGATGTCTCTTGACTTGTTTGAACTGAATGTTCCCATGGGATGGAGTAAGTTAAACATAGGCTTTGACTTGAAGCGATCTGTTATTGTAAGCGGAATCTGATAAGATGGCACCCCCGTATTATGTTTGTTTAACAAAGAGTCAAAAATGGAAAAAAAAAAGAAGTCTACAGCGAGTGTCGCTCTGCATTTTCGGAAGAAAATCCAACATCGTGACAAAAGATGGTTGGATGGATAATGTAAATAAACAGCCAAGTCTTGCCTTGAATCTCCTTAAAGATGTTCCTCGGTCCTTTTGTCGCTGCTTAGATCATGTTTCTAAAGATGTGAAGTGAAGCCTTATGTGCCCGTAGCGGTGCCTGATATTTAATAGAAAGCTTTGGCCCTTTCAGGGTCCACAGATGTAACAGACAAGTCCATTAGCTTTGTAGGGAGCTCCTTTCAAGATCAAGGTCTCACTTGTAATGAAGTGGCTGCGCAAATGGAAGTCAAATTCAACAAATGCAAATCATCCGTTTTAATCAAGTTTTCATTTTTTAAAATGTAGCTTCCATTCACGGCCATTCACTAAAAAAAAAAAAAAAGAGAAAATCCAGAGACAATTCCCATCCAAATGGAAGCAGACATCATTTGGGCGAATAGACAACAAGTCTTTGTTTGGTTGAAGTGGTTGATAGGACAACGTTCTCGTCAAAGACAGGGTGAATAAAAGGGGCTTGTAATTACCATAATGATTTCTTATATGTTTTCACCTAATGATGTCCATTAAATGTTGGAGGCTTCATTTAGAGGCTGCCTCGCTGTAGGTTGGCTTAGGCTCATAACACAGCATATTAACGCTGCACAAGTAATGAACTTCTTTCATCAAAGATGCTTATCATACAGTGCCTCTTCGGGGGAAAGACAATATACTTCAGCTTTTTGTTACAGTTGGATTAGAACAATTCTCATAGTTCTCACTTATCTTTCAAATTCTCTCTACATGCGATAGTAACCCAATTGGCTTCATGTCCAAACAGGATGGCGCTCTAATCTACAAGGCCGCGCGCTTCATGTAAAACATCTCATTTTGTGGCTCAGCCTGGTTGCATGTCTTATCGTTAACACAATTCAATGCAATTTTCTTTGCCGCAACTTATTTAAATTTCCCCGTGCTTATATATTTCTTTTCGTCTTTCATTCGTAATGATTGTCTTTCATAAGTTCAAAGACTCATCTTTAAGACTTTTGGTAACTCTATACAGATAAGGAGCCACAGTGGGGACGGGACGGGAGAAAAGCTGCTTTATTGAAGAGCGGACGTGGGAGTGTTAGCGTGCCGTACATCCATCACTGTTTTCAGGAGGGGTCCTGAGTTAACCTTGATATCGAGCACAGATTTAGCGCGCTAACAGTTTGCACCTCAGCAGGTACAGAGATCATGCTTGAATACGTTTATGCTCTTCTGTCCGGCGCCAAAGCCTTCAGTCCTGTATGCAACTTGGCTCCTGTGGCTGCTTTGGTCTTTGTCCATCACCTATCAGCATATCAACAGTGTCTCTGAAGCCCAGTTGTATAATGTACCATTTATGGCTTTGTGGATGGAGATGGCGGTCGGGTGGTGGAATAGCTCCAGGCCTTCCCCTCAGTGAGTGGATTAACGGCGGTTTGCTTTAGCGCACTCTGCCATGGTGTGAAATCGGCCTCGCTTCGGCGCCGGCGATGCGGCTCCCTCTCTCCCTTTTTTCTTTCAGTGTCCTCTTCTCTCGCTGTTTCCTCACCTCCATGCAAAGCCTCTCCCGGCCATCTGTGAAATGTGGAAACTCTGTGTCTAAGTTGAGTTCAGATCCCATTCCCTCCATCAAGCTGAGGCCAGGAAGCAAATGGGCAGGCAGTCGAATGAGGGGGTTTGCAGAGGAAAGGGAGGGAGGGAGGCGGAGAGGGAGAGGAAGAAGGGAAGGGGAGTAGAGGGGCGATGAGCTCATTGATGTTGTGCCGCGTGTGCAGGAACCCTGCCTGTTCTCCGCGGGTGAGCTGGAGGAGAGTCCAGGCCTGGGTGCTGGCCGAGAGATCTCTGGTTCCTCCACGTAGGTCCAAATCCCCCCTCTGTGTGTGTCTGCGTGGAGGCAAGGCGGTGGCACAGCTCCCCTGAGCCCCTGCCCAGTCCTTTGAAGATAAGATGGTGATACAGAGTCCCTTTTGGTACGTTGCTAACCAATGGTCTTTGTGTGACACGCATGCCTCTCTCCACTGGAGCCTGCAGCTAAAACACCTATGGTCTTTGCTGAAACGAATTAGCTGTATGGCCTTCGGTCAAATTAGATTATGAAAGGGTGGCCAAATTGTGTTCAGGAGATTTCATTATTTTTTTCACTATTTCACACTGATATTCTGGAGTTTTACTGCTACTGCTTGATATACAGTAGATAGATTTTTTGTTTCATTCCTCAACACACTGAAAATGTACATGCGTTCCATTCATTTTGACAGTATATTTGTCCGGTGTCATCCTACAGCTGCTCATTTGCCTACTATCTATATTATTTCTTTTAGATTAGATTAGATTAGATTAGATTCAACTTTATTGTTATTGGTCATGTCACTGGTACACGCAACAAAATGCAGTTAGCATCCAACCAGAAGTGCAATTTTATAAGTACCTTAGTAGTAAGTAAATGTAGAAAAAAAATGGACAGATCTAGTATGTAAAAAACTATAACAGGCTATGACTATAATACAGTGAGGATATATACAAGGATATAAATGACTATAATATGGCTATTGTAGATTATACAGATTATAAACAGTATGGATGTGATGGTTACAATAATAACAGTAATATGTACAGTATTGCAATGAAGTGACTAGAGTATGGTTATTGCAGATTATATAAATTATAAACAGTATGATCTATGAATGCAACAAGATATTACAGTAATATGTACAATAGTGCAATGAAGTAGTTCATTCATACATTTATTTTATGGCACCCTCGGGCAAATTCTCCCACTTCTCCAATTCTCCGCTTCAGAAGAGCAACTGTCAAAATCTTCAGACTACTTTGAAAATGATGAACTCAACATTTCCCCTACTTTTTTTTTTATCCTTTGTGGCTTTGGGGTTAAGATTTCTGCATAAAAAGTAGTGATTGTGCAGCATTATGGCGGCTTGGAAAGCCGAGTCGGTGTCCAGCCACACATCATCTTTCCATAGACAATGCGAAGCTCTGTGGCTCATCAGGGATGGGGCGTTGATTGCTTTTTGATACCCCTCCAACATGGACGAGGCCCTGCATACATCAGCTAATTAGCGTGTACTTACAGTGTGTGACAGCCCTGACAGTCCCCACACTTCTCATCAGATACTCAGCCCAAGTGCCCAAACCGCACTCTGTGGAGGCTTTGTGAAATGCCTGACAAGAAAGAAAACATATACTGTGCGCGGCGGGGTTAGCTGTATGTTTGTGTGCTTGATGGGTGGGGGGGACATTTAAATCATAGAAAATGTAATGAGTTTATACAATTGTGGCATGACTGTAATTCAATATTGGGTTAGGATTGCAAACACAAACAAGACAGAAAATGAAAACATTTTAGATTGCTTGTTGGTTTGTTAGTTAGCCTGATTATGTATAACAGTATATATATTATATATAGTAGTATCCTCCTTCTTCTCCATTTTATGGAATGATTTATGTAAAGATTTTTGAATTCTTTTCTTTTTTTCATGGAATGATTTTATAAAGAATCATTCTTTACTGTAAAGCACATGTTTATTTATATGTTGTACTCTATGAATAAACTTGCCCTGCCCATAAATGAGGGTCAGCTGTACACCCAGTGGAAACATTGGTATAATTGGGAATGGTAATGGTTTAATTTCATTTGAACATGCATCAGGTTAGAATTGAATGCATCACATAATCAGTTCACAGTTCCACATGTCCAAAAGGAGTAGGAAGAAGCAAAGCTTATTAAATCCTACCCCTCCATCTGGTACTTTTACAATCAGTTACATTTGTTCACTTCCTGCCCTTCTGATAGAATTCATTTTTTTTTATTAATTTGTATTTTTTTTATTTTTTATTTTTTGTCACATACCGAAGTACAAGATTATATGACAATAACATTGACATTTTTTTCATTATTATTTTCATTTTTTTTCATTATTAGTGTGGTTGTAAAGCATCACATAAGGACCAGTTTTGCATTTGCTTCATTGGGGCATTTAAGCAAGTAATATTAGTTTCTTTTGTCCAATTTCATTTCATAAAAGCATCTGATTACACCCCGGTGCTTTTGGAAAACAATATACAATACAGTACACTGGTCTGGTCCCCATACCCAAGCAGCACAGAATAAAGTGGAGGACGTGGCAGTAGAACAGACATCTAACCACTTTTTCTGCAGGTAATCTTGACTGAGATCTTAATTCCAATAAAGTGTTATTTTTTTTTTCTAAGCACAAGCCAGATCTGA
The DNA here is from genome assembly GCF_030265055.1 of Doryrhamphus excisus. NCBI lineage: Eukaryota > Metazoa > Chordata > Actinopteri > Syngnathiformes > Syngnathidae > Doryrhamphus > Doryrhamphus excisus. The sequence continues at coordinate 4,929,876 of NC_080482.1, forward strand.
GCAGGAACACTCCACTCTGTATTTCTGCGGTCATACTTTATTGAATATCATTTCAGATAAGCTCTGTAATCCTTTGGGGGAGAAGTGATGTATATTGACCAGCTCAATGCTTGTGATATAGTGCATGTCTTAGATGTGGAAATGGTAAATAATGATTTGTGTCACACAGCTACAATCATATAACACGGAATATTGTCAGTCAGAATTATCAGACAGTATTTAATATGTCACTTTAAAGGACGGGTTAGTTATATCAGTTTTTTTTTTTTATTCACCTGCCACTATCGCACACAACACTGGATACACAGATTCAGTGTATTTTAATCCAATATGAGGAATTATGTCATGTTTGTAATATTTCACAGACCTGTTGTACTTGTGTGTTTTTTTTTTCGATACTGTCGCTATGAGTGGAACCCTGTCGTCTGTGCTGTCAAGCAGTGAGGCGGGTCACTCAGGTCAATACCACACTGTAACAGTCTCACCTCTCATGAATGTCTTCCATCAGTAGAGAGCAGCACTCTCTGCTTCCACATGGTTCATTTCATCAGGGTCTTCTTTATCTTGACTAGCCAGGTCCATCACCCCCAGAGCCCTGATAGTGGACCGTTGTAGAGCCTGGAAGTGAATGGAACTAGTTATACGTTCTCCAAGTTAGTTACAAATGCAAAAATTATAGAATGTGCAAAAGCTGCAGTCGATCAAACGTATCGAATCCTAGTAAGAAAGAACCATTATTCTTGGAACTGTGTACATTTGTTTATACAATATTTAACTTTCCTGCATTGAAGAAGAGAAATAAATGCTGTGGTTTGCCTGAAAAGTTAAAGTTGAAAAGAATCATCCCAAGTTCTGTGGGTTCTTTCTCTTGTGTGGAAAGCAGCTTCTGTTCTGCCGAGTTGGCGGCTGCCATTTGACTGCCGTTTGAAGTCAGCACAAGTTGACAATATTTGCTTTGCACCAATTCCCGCCCACTGCGTCTCTCTGCTGCGTTTGAAAGTGCGACCTGTGTGGAGTCTCTATCAGCACGCCGCCTGGAAGAAATGGCTCAAATTGGACGTTTGGTTTGTCGGTGCATTGACAATGTGGCTGTTGGAAGTGACGTTTTTGCAGTCATGGTTGTGATGGGGTAAATGTGATGGACAGGTGGAGGGGGGGGAATGGACAGGCAGAATAGAGGTTGCAGGGGAGCCAGATTATACCATTTGGAAATTGCAGATACCCTCAATTCCGAACTGCTGGCTTCCGATTTCTTACGCCGAACTGGTTCAGTTTCATTCACCACCCTGAGTGGCGATAGAAAACTTGTGAGACACAGATACACAAACAAGTTCAATGACAAAGCAGCTCAACAATTCAATATTAATACTTTTCCACCCATTACTTTTGCTGTACTGCAGCTAGTTCAATTTCAACTTGTGGAATATTGCTGGTGACCCCTCCATCATCTGGGATAGGCTTTGGCATACCCATGACCCTAGTGAGGATGGATGTATAGAAAGAGAAAGAGATGGAGGTATAGAAAATGGATGGATGGATACAAATGACATTAATGAAATAATCTAAATTATCATTTTAATAACAATGGATTCAACTTTTATTGAGCACTCATTGAAAACTAAAACATTTAAACTTTAAACTTATTTAGCTAACTTAAGAAAACAACAATCCTAATTTTAACATTCATAGAATAATACACAGTGGTTCCTTGGTTAACATCATTAATCCGTTCCAGAAGGTTGGACTCAAACCAAAACGGACTCTTAACCAAAGCAAATTTTCCCATAGCACAGAAAGTAGAGCCGATCAATCTGTTCCAGATCCCACAAATGTTAACACAAACACATTTTATAGACAATAAATATAGTAGTTTTACATGCAAAAAATGTTGCAAAAATAATGTCTGTACAACTGAACATCTAACATCACTTTGACCTGTTAGCACTGTATATCGCTCTCTCTTGCAACAAGCAAACAAATGCTGTTACTCTAAAATGACGCTCGCAGCCCACAACGCATTGCATGATACATGTGCCCGTATCGTTAACAAACCAAATTTTGGAATGCTAAAACAAGCAAGCCAAGGCAAATTTTTGCAAAAATTTTGGTCTTCAACCAAAAAAACACATGGACAAACGGATGTTATCCATGGTACCACTGTACTTTATAAAATGATTTACTTGGTCATTCACTTACTGCCTATCCTTTTGAAAGTCAGGAGCTGGAGTCTATCCCAGCCCGCCCCAACTTCTGGGAGAGGTGGGATACACTCTGGACAGTTGCAGTTAACCCGGTTTAATATGATGAATATAATGACAAAGGTACATGTATTTGTTAAATAGAGTATGGATTTTTAATTCTGATTATTACGTGTCTTACATGTCTTGACGCTTTGCTAAATCACGCATTTCTTCTGTCTTGTGTGTGAGTGACTAAATATGGTTGCTTTCCCCATAAAGCGATACTCCAGTCAAGGCCAAATTCAATACAAATTTACACACCATAACCAGAGGACTGACAGATTCTATTGACAATATATTCTCCTTCAAGGTAGAACATCTTTCTGTATTTGCACGTAAAATCATCCAGCAAATGTATATTGCTCTTTTCTCTAGTGGAAGTGTGTTTGTGTGGGTTTGAAGGAAGGCTGAGGGGGGTGTGCTGAGACCCCAGCGTTATCAGCACCAGATGCAGGTTGACTTCAGACTTCCAATGGAAGGTAAAGAAAGAGAGGGAGAAAATTAATGAGAGCCATAAAGCCAGCAGGATAAATAATTAGCCCACTGGTACTTAGATCCGACCCTTCATTTGCAGCTGCAAATAAATCCTTCTTGCAAAGTTAGTTTGTCAAAACTCCAGTCTGATGCTCTGTATTTTACCATGGCTTGTTTTCGCATTTCTACCCTCTTTTTGTGCTGTCCCTTGTCCATTTTTCATAAAAAACCTGAGTGACAGGTCTCTCTGTCCTGCCACCGATAATTGGCCAGAACAGTGCATCTTCCGAATGTGCACCATCCAGACAAACAGAAGGGAAAAGGCGATTCAGCTGTCACAGCGTTCTACATAAATCAACTGGATGAAATGTCATATTTGTAGCCATACTTCTGCCACAAATGTGTTGCTTGTTTACTCTTCATGGCTGATGTTCCTCAAGAGAGCCTCCAGAAACAGTGGGACCTGTAAACATCTCTATTTATGTCGGAGATGTTTTGTAATATCTCTGAACTGTTCATTTCCCGTGCCCTCCATGCATCATGAGTATATAGTGTACTCGTATGTGTTGATCTGGAGTGTTTACACGCCTCACTCTCCTGATGATTTTGAATTATTGTTGTCAAAGTGCACTTGTACAGTTAGCATATTCCACCGGTAGATTTGAAAGGAGCTGAGCAATCACCAAAAGACTTCCATTATTCTCCTGTCTTTGATCGCTATTCATGTGTCTTCATGTGTCTGCTCGCTAATCTCCCCCTCTAATCTCATTCATAGATATAAATAAACAAGTAATGCTGTAAATGAGAAGGAGAGCACATGAGTGAACAGACAGAAGATTATGGTAATAAATGAATAGAGGACTTCTTATTCAAAAAGTTACATCATAAATTATCTATTTTATGTTAATATTATGTGTCTGGATAATGCAGTCATCCATCGCCACTTTGTTCATGGTTTCACTGTATCACAATTTATCAAAAAATTTATTAGTTACTAAATCATGCTGTTTTTTGGTTGAATACTGCCTATTATAAGTCAGAAAATATGCATATTTAAGCAAATATAGCGCCATTTTTCCTAAATTAGACATTTCCAAGCATAAAAATGGCTAAATGAATTAAAATACAAGGATAAGGCATTCAAAAGACGCATTCAAAGACCGAAGGGTGGAATTATCATGAGGCAAACACCCCCAAATATGTCATAAAAAGTAATTATTTATTTTTCTCCTTCAATTTAAAGTACATATTACTGTTTTAGTCTTAATTGACGTGCTTAAAACTACATCCGAATTCGTAATCTAACATGATCTCCCTTCTCACGCAATGGACTATACCAAGTTTACTGCGCATGTCCAGATTGATTCCGGAAGACTGGAGCAAAACAAACTTGTCAGCTGAGTTTTCCCAGCAGAGCGGAGAAGAGGAGAAGGCAAGAGGGAAACAGATTTTTATCAAAGCTACCAAAGGTGTCAACGTTTTTCAGAGTCACAACAAAGTAGACACACGAGACCAGCAGCACCGCTACCGTGGGTGTCAGCCAAGGATGCAGTAGTTTTAGATATGACGCTGAGAGTGATATTGCAGTATTTAGCTAGCTCGGGAAATACCATTTTCTCATATTCACACTTGCTAGTAGATCATTAACTATATTTTAACAATTTATTATTTTTTTGTGGGGTGGTAAGGCGAGTATAGTATGTAGTATTGGTTACTAGATGTGAGTAATGTCACTGTAATGATTGGTGAGACACAACAGGCCTTTATTGCAGGTTTGAATTTTTACAATAGATTAAAAATAACAAATAATAAAAATTCCTCTGTGATTGGCTCACGACCAGTCCAGGGTGTACCCCGCTTCTCGCCCGAAGACAGCTGGGATAGGCTCCAGTACCTCCTGCAACCTTTGTGAGGATAAGCGGTAGAAAATGAATGAATAAAAATTTGTTATTATAAATAATAAATCGTATTTTGCAGAAATTTACTCGTGACAGTCGGGTTTCATGGAAATAAAATAAAAGTAAATAGATTTAAAGTCAGCCTCCATCAGTGTGTGACACATTACAAAGCGAAAGAAAAATCACACCGCATACCTGATCTTTAAAAAAAAAAACAAAAAAACATCTTTTGAAAGGCATTGCTGGTGGGGGGATCCAATCTGGCACAAGTCGTGCCATTGATGGCACCGCCCTTGGGCACGGGGATACTTGGGCTGGACCAAGATGGTTGCTGGGCTTGTATCAGTGGGCATCGGCCCATCCTCTGGGGAGCTCCTAAGCCATGCTGTCTGATGGGGTTGGCAGCACTTATGGGCATGTTATGTTTTTTTTATTTCACTCAAAGCAGCCTGATGTTATCGTCTTTGCTCCCCACGATGCCAGCATCACTGAAGCCGATGATTGGTCTTCACAGGGCCATCCTGATTTGTCTCCCACCGTTTCTAGCATCTATATTGCACTGAGGTGACAATTTGTTCCAGCTAATTGGAAGTTTGTGTCAGTCTTCAGAGAACAAAACAGCAGCCTATCACAAATTACAATGATATCACAAACACGGATTCAGCTCGCCTCAGCTCTTTTTCCAGTCGAGACAGGAAGTTGACGGCTGCCTCGGTTAGTTGATAACCATCCACAGGGTAATGAAACTTCCACTTTGATGAGAAGTTGAAAAGAGTGTTTCTATGTTGGTTTGGCAGAACATTAGACATGGCTGCCGGCAGGCGGGGGGCAGGCGAGGGATCGAGCAGCTTTAATAGGGCTCATCCAGAGGTGACGGGAGCGCTGCTTGAACTGAACTGAAGGTGGGAGCAGGGGCTGCGAGTACATGTCTTTTGTCTTTCATTATCTTTATTTCCTTATTATTTTAAATGGCCAGTGTGTGTGTGTGTGTGTTTTTCTTCTTCACTAGAAGCTTTTTTGATATCCATTTAGATTGGGGCTTCATTAAAAACCTCAGACAATGGGGTGACTTCTAATTAAGAAGCGCCGCATCTGGCCCCTGGCACCCTATCCCGTTGTTCCATCTATTTTGCTGGGGAGAATTCATTTGTTTCTTAATTAAGAACAACACCAATAGCATGAAAAATCTGCTTATGGTACCTGAATTGTAATTAGTTAAATAGTAAGAGGAAGGGAAAAGCACATTCCAGTAGCCCTAGAAATGAACTCATAGCTGATAAAAATGAACTAAGTCGACTTCCATAAATCAAAGCTATAGGGAGAAAAGTGTGCCATCATTACGGCTAAGACAATATGAAAACTATCTTCAAAGACATCAAATTGCTAGAATGTTTTCATTTGCATGTATTAACCATTAACATAATGAGGAGAAGTGACATTGGACCCGGATTGTGTGTCTGTTCGGATTGATAGCTCTGCTGCATCTGCAAATTGTCTCTGCAAAATTATGCCAGCAGTCAAATCGGTGTTGAACTGCGGAGGGTGAGCGAGCAAAAAGATTGAAAAAAGGATTTTGTTTTATTTAACATTTTATTAGATAGTTCTATGCAAACTTGCTGCGGTATTGACTCAGAGCCATCATCCTGTGACAGATATCCTTAAACAGGAAGGAACCTTGTGTCATTGTCTCGGAGGCTTTCCGTAAATCTTCTTTTTTTACATGTGTGTTCATAGACGTGTGTGTGTCTGTTTGTGGCAGGGGGGGGTACACAGGGGTGTGTGTCCATATGGACGCCGGCACACTTGGCTGTCTTCCCCTCCTCTGTGTACATACACACATGCACGCACATAGATTTAAGCCAGTGTTCCTCTGGTGAAAATGAACACACACATCTCAGTGCTACCGGGCTACCAAAGGCTTATCAGTACTGTAAAAACTCACCCTATAGCCCAGGCAAGCAGCCAAATCCACTGTGTTCTCCAACTGCAGGCGTCATGCAAAACAGTGAACTGCCTAAAATATTCCAAATAATATTTCCAACATGCCATTTCCCAGGATCAGCCTCTTAGGTCAAATTATTCAATTACGTGTCTGTTTATTACTGATACCAAAGCCGGGTGGCGTTTCTACTTATCACCTTTTTTGCAGATTGGTGTTTTCACTGAATACCATCATAAAGATTGCCTTGGCTGTAATTAAAATGGCACGAAGACAAATTTGGCGCAGGGCTAAGATGAAATGAAGGCAGTAGAGGGAAATTGCAAAGGCTATATTCTAGCATTCAGTGAATAGGTTTGGGCCGTAAAACAGCAAAATGATTGTCAGAGAGCCACTGTACTCTGAAAATCACCAGGAACGAGAAAGGAAAAGAACCTTGTGCTGGTGTTGTAGTCTTCCTGGTACATTTATGTGCAGAAAAAGGTCACAGAATGGACGTTTTTTTTGTTTTTCTTTTTTGTGGTATTGAGGGAAAGCGAGCAAACATTGGTTGTGCTGCAGAGCGGATTCTGTTTAGACATCCTAGACACCAGCCGGGCTTCCATCCATCCGTCCGCGGCCTCATGTGTTTGATGAGCTATTGGCAGGCTATGAGGACACGTGTTCCTGTGCCTCGTGGCAAACATACCTTTTAGTGTCTTTGACTCTACAAGCCTGTGTGACTTCTCAGGGAAAAATGAAAGAAATCAAAGCCCCAATAAGCTGAGGGTGTTAAGCCACAGAGTGGGGGAAATACCAAAGAAAGACCTGAGCGACTTTGGATTTTGACACAATCTTCCTGCACTCTGTGACAAAAATTTGCATTGTTATTGCAGATAACTTATGATGTTTCTACTTGGTCGTACATTTGTGTAAAATGTAAACCAAGCCTCCAACGATTCCCCTTAATGACGTGGATCTTGCTTTTTCTCCCCCGAATTGCGTCTTAGCGAGCTTCTCACTGCCGAATGTTTGATATCTGAATATTAAAAGGGAGTTTCAAGCTCATCTGCAAATGTGATTTTCACATATCACACTTCTGCAGTCTTCAAGCTGCTTCATCGCCAAGCTTCCGAGCAAAGACGGATGGGGATAGGGGATGGGGGGGATGGGGGGGTGGAAAAAAATGAAAAGAAAGATGCACATATGGGTTGCTATTGATGTATTCCATTTCTGACCTAATTTAATTCACTGCCAACAAGCTTATATGCATACTGTACATTTGCAAAATTACGGAGTGTAAACCTTGCCATCTCACGCAGACAGGTGTAAACATCAACACTGCCATAATGCACCACCGGTAAACATGATAATTGCACCATGCTGCGATGGAGCGCACAATAATTTGGACATCATTTTGAAACCTGTGAGGCCCAGGGGGGGTGAATGCCTAGCAGAACTAAGGTGACCCATTGACATGCTATTCACGCCAAGAAATAATTAAGGCTGCCTGTCTTTGTTCCTCCCAAGCTTTCTCTTCTCAAGGCACTTGTTTTCTTTATAATTTGAGTTATTCTCTGTGGACTTGAGTATTACATGGGTGTAAATGAAGACACCACTCAAATATCCTACCTTTAAGTTTACTTCATAAGATTGCCATTAAGTTCTTTTGTCAAGTGTGACTGTACTGAATCTTTTTTGAGGATACTTTTTTTTTTTTTTTTTAATACTTGCCAAACGTCATTGCTAGGGAGACTGTGTGGGACGTTGGCAATAATAAGCGACAATCCAGAATATCTTTAAAGGGACGCAGTGTGTCAGGCGGCAGTTTGTTGTCATGATAATCCCCTCATTTGAAATGTCGGGATCAGCGGGTTACTGCTCTCCACTTGCACACCGTGTCAAGACTTGGGACAGGCAAGGTGGATTGTCATTTCTCAAGCAATATTTTGACAGCACATTCATTTTACTCATATGCTGCAACTCAAAGGTCAGAGACATGCCACTTCCATTTACTGTGTATGTGCATTCAATCCCCGGGGAATGGTGTTCTCTCTCCACACACACACACACACACACACACACTATGGTCCTGTGTCTCACTATATTTGCTTCACTTGTTATAGGCACCAAAATTGAAGGGCAATTAGGACTTATAAACCTTAGGAACAGCTCTGCGCGGTCTTATTTTCCCCCTACTGCCATCGTCGTTCTAATTAGAGCATTCCAAGACAGCCATCCCTCTCACTTACCCCAATGTCACACTTATTGTCGAGTATCTTTTCGAATAAAGCCAGGTATGATTGTCGCAAGTGCACAATGTCTCAGCGGTGTAACTGTCACCCGCTTCCCTGTGTGCTTCGTGACACTCCTCAGACTCCGAGGCAGGTTATGTCAACCAAATAAGGCACTTGTCAGTAGTACAAAAAGACATTGTTGCTGGCCCATTGTTACCTGTTCTGCCAGATATCATATGGAAAGTGATGGAGTGACGGTGTTTCACAGAGCGGTGCAGCTTCAGAGACCCAGGGGTATTATGGGTGTAAATCTCCCTCGCACAGTTCTGCTCCAGGCCACACAGAGCATCATCATTAGCTACAGCAGATGGAAGGGCATCAGTGAGGGTTTTAGCTCTCTTCTGTTTGGCTGTTGCTGGAATATTGTATAATACAATGCGCTGGGATGGAGGCAAGAGACACACTGAATGATGAAATACACATGAAATCAGATAAAAAAGGTATGAAACGCTAATTCATCTCTTACTGGTGAAAGCATTGTGGTTAGAGGAATACTATTTACACTGAAACACTGTTGGTGTCTGGCTATGGTATTTGTTCTTAAATAATTTGCATTTTTGAATTATTATTTTTAAAAAGTAGCGCATTTCGATAAAATGTTTTTTTTTATACCGTAACTCACCTAAAGCTATTTAAAGCATTTAAAGTACAGGTATTTTTTAAGCTTTTTGTTACATTAACTTTAATTTAACACATGGACACAGGTCAATAATTGGCAAAGTTAACACTAAAATATGTTAAATATCTTGACATACTTAAAAACGTATTAACATTATCGCTGAATTTTGATTGAACCATAAGGTTATCTTATGCTTAGTATCATTGGGTGATAATGAAATATGGTCAGCATAATATTTTGCAAATGTTTTTATTAGAGAATTTTCTTGTAGCATCACAAACATCAAGTTAAATCAATATATATGCCACATTCTTAGTCTTATAGTGAATATATAAATACACACATGTTCATTAATTAACAAAAATGTCACCGCATTATTTTTTTATTGTGGTAAAAATAAAATTATAATCGCTTATGAGCGTGTAGTTCACAATGGACGCTGCAGTATTTCACTGTGTGCTATGGAGTCCTGCTAGCCAAGGAGAGACATTGTGTGTCTGTGTGCGCTTTCTGAAGAACTGGCTAAATCATAATCTTCCAGCAAGAGGCTTCGCAAGGCCAGATCAAGAATTAACAGCGAGGCTGCGGGTGGGAAAGAGGGGGAGGCGGCGAGCTAAAAGCCCATCTCACTCTCTGTTTTAGAGGACAGCGCTTTGAATGTCATTTGACAATTTTCTTTTAATTAGAACTAATTTACAGGAAGATGCCCACCAGCTAATCTTTACAGGATAATTAACTTCTATTTTCTTTACTTTTAATTAAAAAGTGGAAAAGATTTAGCTGATCCATAAAGAATTGTTCTTTTGAAATGTTCATCAGACTTCACACTTCTTTTGGCATTGGTAATATTTAGATCCTATCTGCGTCTCGCAGTCTCCACTGAGTTATTGCGATGATTTTCTCCCTCTTATCCGAGGTATTAAGAAGTGGAACTATCAATAGTAGAAATAGGAACCAGAGGCAAATTAGAATTAAATTAATGAAGAATTTATTGCAAAAGGAACCCCCTCGTCCTTCATAATGCTGGAATGAAATTGGCATCTCAGATATATTAATTTCATAGAAATTCCTTGATGGAAAACATTGTTTTATCTACATTATTTTGTGTTTCCATTAAATTAGGCGCCACTAAAAGCTAACTGTGTCACAGGCAATTTTAGTGTTGTAATTTATTACTAATATAATATTTCAACCTCCCACAGATGCAGTTTATTTGATTTTTTTGTGCTAAAAAAGCAACTAGCTTTAGGCCCGAAACATCTCCTGCCACTTTTACAATCAAAACTCTCTCTGGCCAGTCACAGCTAGTGAATAAAAAGTATTTTTACCACCATCCCAGTGACTTTACTTAGTGGAGATAAAGTGAGCCAATATGAGGTGAGTGCGCTTTCGACAGAGCCTCCGCTCGTCTGCAGATGAGCCGATGGCTGAAGATGGATGCCCCCACTTAGCCATGATAGCTCCCCGGAGCCTCACTCAATGGCTTCATTAAAAGTGAATGTTTGTGTGAAAAACTTGCTTAAAAGCAGTAATTAAAGGCAAGTCTACTCCACCTGCTTTGTTTCTGTTGTCACATTTGGCGTACATGGAAATGGTTTTATTTTAATGCAAGAATCGGAACGATAGAAATAAATCATCCATCCAGCATAAAGGCAACCCGAAGAACACGAGAAGGCTAACATGATTACAAATTAGTTTACAGTGTTTGTGTCTCTGCAAAGGGACATTTCACCTTTCATTAACAAAGTAAGAACAATGTGTGACTTTTAAGGAGCTGCACTTTTTTGGAAGTTTGCCCATCATTCACAATCTAGATCAGGGGTGGGCAAACTATGGCCCGGGGGCCACATGCGGCCCACCAAGCGTTTGAGTCCAGTATTTCAACTTTTAACATGATGTCTTATTCAGTAAAAAAAAAAAAAAGTAAAATTACATTTTGTCGTTTGAGGGAAATGAGAACATATAGCTGATAGTATGACACTTTTACAAATTTCCCCACTGAGGGACGAATAAAGGCATATCTTAATCATATAAAATAAAATTAGAGTGTGTGTGTGTGTTAAGTATATGTTCTGGCCCCCCGCACAATTTTGTTAACTCAACGCGGCCCATGAGTCAAAAAGTTTGCCCACCCCTGATCTAGATGGATGGATGGATGGATGGATGGATAGATAGACTTCCTTTATTGTCATTGCACAATAACACAGCGATGAAATTGCCATTATATAATAATAATATATATTACATATAATATAATATAATATATATTACATATAATATAATATAATATAATATAATATAATATAATATAATATAATATAATATAATATAATAACAATATTATAACAATATTATAACAATATTATAATAATATGGAGAATAAATAGATGACATCAAATATGAACAACAATGTACAGCGTAAACAGTAAATTGCACAAATAATTTAAATAATTTTGGATAAATAATAATAATTTAAAGTTTTGCGTGTGGGCATGAACGAACGTCTTTTCCTTTTCTGTGAGCTCTAGAAAGTCGCTTCATGCTGGCGGTTTTTCACTAAGAATGGACGTGATTGGGATTCAGGCCCCAATCACCATGTACATGCACAACATTCATAATAACATGTACATAAAGTACTATAATTTACAGTATTTTGTCATTATAAGCTCATTATAAGAACTGCTTTCTTCGCCGCACAGGTTCGCGAAGCACGTAGCAACTTAACGTTACATAGAGAGCATATTCCGTGTTTGCTATGGCTGACTTCCAGAGAGCAAACGACGACTACTAGTTTGAGACAAATGAGGATCCAGAACCTTATCTTTTTGAGCCTGATAATACAGAGGTTGAGTTACCGGTTTTAGAAGCTGACTGAGCAAGAAGAAGGGGTGAAACATCAGAGCAGATGGGGGGGGGCAAGAGATTCAGGACTGGCATAATTTAGCGGTCTAAATGTGGGGCTACGTACCAAGCCATGCCAACAGAAATCAAGTGGCACAAAGTGCTACCATTGATGGAAAGGCGAAGAGGACAATAACAAAACCTGCAGTGGTAGAAACTTTTTTTCCACTTAACCCAACATCAAGTGGAAAAGACACCCCACGCTTGAGTCACCGTGATATTGATTCTGTTTTGTGGAGCACATACTGCTTGATATACAGAGTCGATCTAGCCATGTCACGATTACGATAAAGTAGTTCTTCTGTGTTATTCTGTGTTAGCACAAAAACAGTGTTGCTATAGCTTGATTAATATGCAGGTCAGGGCATGTAAGTGGAGTGTTTTTGGATGTTTTTTTAGAGGACTTTATAAGTGGAGTAGGTGAATCCAATTATGTCCATTCTTAGTGGAAAAACTGCCAACACAAGGCAGCTATCTAGAACGCACAGAAAAGGGAACGGTCTGGAATTGTCTGACATAGGCATTGTGGATGATTCATATAGGGATTGTGATATTAAAAAAAAAAAAGTTTTCCTTTCCAGGTGCACACGATGTACCAGGTCCACTTCCACTTGTGTGTGTGTGTGTGTAAATTCTGGAAAGACAAGTACAGGCAGGAGAGTGGAGCAGGACCCAGCTAACTCCACAGAGAAACTGCCTGGCATCTGCTAAAGCCCTCGGGCACGCTCAGAGGTGCCTCCAGCATTTTAATGGCATAGTCAAATGCCAGCATGTTTTCAAAACAGTATTACTGCAATTCATTGGATAAAGAAGCAAGCTCATGTCATTCCCCTTCAACAGACCGCACTGGGCGCAACAACAGTCAACCTAGCAACTTGGAAAACACGATAGGGTCCAATGATGGGTAGGCATGCATAGTGAAACCGATGTACCGAAAAACTGAATAGCTATCACTGCCACTGTTTTTGGCGCTAAATTAAAAGTTACAATTAATTTAGTGGTTCTGATATTAGCCAAAAATGAGGTATAGTTGTCACCGAGTCAACTACAGTGGTGCCTCGGTTAGCATCATTAATCAGTCTGACTCAAACCAAAACGGACTCTAACCAAAACAAATGTTCCCATTGAAAATAATGTACGTAAATCCTATTAATTTGTTGTAAACACCCAGAGAAAACACAAAACACATTTTGTAGACAATAATTATAGTTTTGCCTAGATAAAATAATTAAATAATTACAAATCACAAATTAACGGATAACATTTAACATAATTTTTACTTAGTTTTGCAAAGAGTCATGGAAAGTGACTGTCACTTGAAGCCTCCTTTGGTCTCATAGCACCTTATTAGAGTTCATCGCACTCACTGAAATGATACACTGACCACTTCATTACATAACGTGTGCTATATGTACCTTACAGGCTGCCATAGCTAAGGGTGAAGTGAGTATCGCAAGATTTTGTCTTGGGGTTTGATCCAAGATGGCTACGTAAACAAACCAAGCACAGATACAACAGTTTGTTTGCACCCTAACCAAGCGGGTGAACGAATAAGCAAATATTTTGGATGCTAACTGAAAAGCGGATGTTAACCAAGGTACCACTACTGCACAGGCTGTAACGCCGGAAAGTTTGGTTGTACTTCACCTCATATGATGCAGACTCAACCACCTGCAGCAACGACCATGTTGTCATCCCAAGTCATCCCAGCACAAACAAACAAAAGTATACAAGTGGTGATTTACTTAGCATTTGCTCCACATGTATCTCGATCAGACTGTAGAACCTGGAAACATTTAAAGAAAATCTTTTATGTAAAAGATATATGGCATATGGGGAGAAAATGGAATGGAATTAAATGAAATGAACAATTCCTGTGGGGATTCCTGTAGCATATTAAGCTATTAAGAGCAGCATAAATGATATCTATTTCATTACAGTGATCAAGGATTAAATTAGAGGCTTGAGCCCTGTAACATATACACTAAGTCTCCTCTAAGGCTGAGGGAGCCCTCTGCTTCCCAAAGGTCATTATAGCTGAGCAGAGAATATGGCCCCAAGTCTCTTTCCGCTTTTCTGCTTCTTCACTCTCTTGCTTACACTTCTCAACCCCTCACGTACGATGAGACAAAATAGCTTTATTTTATTTTCACACTTTTAACCTTTTTAGATAGTAGAAGTGTTAATCCCCTTTCTGCTGCTGTGGGGGTAAACATACTGAATATATTGTGAAGCTTACCTGCCTCCTAGTGAGCGTACAATTTGGAAAATTTCAAGATTTTCGATTCTTCTGCATCTTAAGTTTAGAGAGTCCCACAGAGTTTTTTTGTGTCTTGGTCTGGATTTGAAGAAGCCTGGTATCAGGGCTGGCACAAAGGGCCACACTCAAGAAGCGGTGCTGGCAGGGGTTGAGGAGTGTGGCCCTGTTTGGATTTTCAGGCTGCATTATGCATTCATGTTTAGTCTCAGGTGCTACGTTTTATCCCCAGGCCAGCTTGGACACATTTTCAATGGACCTTTTGGATGAAAAACTGTATAGGTGGGAGAAAAAAAAATGATTTCCATGCTTATAGAGATCTGCTGCTTTGTTCTGTCAGATTCAATTACCTCACCTCTAATTAGGGAGCTATAGAGGGGGTTGGGTTTGTGATCCACATATCACACTGTGGAGCCTGCTGATAGTGGTAGGTATCGCTATCACTGCCTGGCCGAAAGCTGCTCACACTGAAGCCGAGTGTGAAAGCATGCCATGAAGTTAGCAGTCGCTCATCCAGTATATGGTAGCATCTAAGCTCAGACTCGGTCATTTGTTTTGCAGGCTTTTGTTTAAAAAAAATGTTATTGTTTGCAAAGTTTGGATATAAAGTGGGTTTCTGCAAGTCAGCATTCACGGCCCTGCAAACTGCTATCAAAAAAATGTTGTTCAATCCATCCATTCCATTCTTTTTCTGGGTCTGGGTCAGAGAAGCCCAGACTTCCACGCCTTCCAGTTCCACCAGGAGACACACCGTCATCCCTCCAGCATGTCCTAGGTCTGTTGGAATGTTAGTGGCTTGTTAGCATTGTGTTGCAAATAGGCATTTTTTATAAATGTATGAACTATTTATAGATTTTAGCCATTCACTGGTCGGTATCGAACGTAACTCTTGAAGAAATCAGGGACCTACTGTATGTGTTTTTCCACTTTGCTGTTCCTTTTTAGTTTTCCTGCTCATTCCACCACCTCAATCTGCAGCCTTTCTCCTCATTGCTCCCCTTTTCTCCGTGACTCGATCATTAATCCTCTGTCCATCATGTGGTCTGTGAGTATCACCCCATTTTATAAACTCAGTGTGAGCATTAGCATAACCCGCTCTGCAGCTCCACTCTGCATGGCCGATCCCTATCAGACAGAGGCCATGCCATGAACAAAAGAGCCACTGTGATCAAGCCTGCATTCAGCAACCAATGTCTCTATTAACATTGGCTGCTCCTGGCTGCTGCTCCCACTGCATGACTGTTTGAACAGGGCTGATATTTCCCCCCCCTCAGAAGTAGTCGGGGGGGCAGAGGAAGAGCTTGATGAATGTGGATGATACAGTTCAGGGTGGAGTGTGCACAAAAAACAGATCCAAACATTGACCCTGGCAGAGGAGATATTATGTCCCTCATTTTAATAATTTTATGAACAAGCCTTTATTCTTGTAACTTATACAGAAGTACAAGCGAAATTGTGCAATCATACGTCTATACATATACAACATACTATGCAGTGACGGGATGATTGGGCGATGAAGGGGGGGGGGGAGAAGGGGGACAACAAGTCCAAACTAATCTCCTAAATGAAGGAGCACAGTGTGGGGCCTACAATTTGGCATACAAGTAAAACATATATAGACCAGCGCCACAAAAGGGGATATGGTTCTCGATGCGACCAGCAGCCAGCCAGGCTACCTGCAGCCAATTACGGTGCAAGTCGTGGTCCCCGTCATGCCCGTACAGGGGCGGAAAAAGCAGAAATGTTGCATTTCCAGAAATTAAGTACAAATGTTTTTATGTGAAAATCAAAATCCAAGTGTTTTCCAGGGTGTAGTCTCCCTGTGCCCCGAAACAGAATAAGTGGAAGAAATTGCTGATGGATGGACATAAACTTAAATCTTATTACCAACCCTCTAAAAACCTTCTAGAGCAGGGGTGGGCAAACTTTTTGACTCGCGGGCTGCATTGATATAACAAAATTTCCGGGGGGGGGGGGGCAGTCCACCTGGTATTATTGTATCTGTAAAATTGTCATGCAATCTGCTATTATTATTTATTATTTTATATTTATATTTAAATATTTTAAAAATAATAAAATATTATAATAATTAAAATAAAATTAAAATAATAATTATTATATCATTATTATGTAAAATATGCAAATATAACAATATTATTATATATAATTAATATAATAATTAGCATTAATATAATAAATATAATAATCATAATAGTTATAATAATATAATAATAATTATTATTTTAATTTTTATTATTATTATGTGCTTGTGTCTCTTTTTTCAGGAGCACTTTGTAAACAACAGACCATGTCAAACAACGAAATTGATACAACCATCAAAAGGTTGGCTCAGGCCATGATGCCAGGTTGTATGTTGAGTTTAAATTAAATACTTTTGAAAGATTGGGCGGGCCGTATTGAAACACTTGGCGGGCCGGATGTGGCCCCCGGGCCGTAGTTTGCCCACCCCTGTTCTAGAGACTTCTGTCACTGTACTCACTAGTTGCCTGCCTCTCCCACGCCCACTCGTTTCACTGGCAAAGCTGCTCTGATTGAACAATTTGACCAATTATTGTTTGAGTCACATGACAGGGTGGAGTGTGATTAATCTCTTCCTGTGAGCATTATGAACAAAATTACCTGAAAAGATGCCAAAAAGCTGTGCAGGTTAAAATAAGCATATATCAAAATAATCTGGGTCATTTTAGGCATCTGGGTATGGACTTATTTTTTCTGCTTGACTTCTGAGCATCTCTAAATATTCATAATTTAGGGCATTATAATCCCATCATCTGTCTTTTTTTTTAAGTGAAATGAAAAGCAGAAGCTCTCTGTGGTGTCACTGGCCATCTGAACTCCAATGGAGTCTTGATAAGAAGGTGAAGCAGACTTTCCTGTGCCCCGGTTGGTCTGCAGAGCCTATAGAAATGCACCAACAAGCGTGGGTCACACACTGAATGTGACAGGATTTTAAACAGTACACAACTAAATATAGCACGGACGCCACTATCAGAAAATGAGTTAGGAGTGTGGTGCTAGTCGTTTAGAAAGTCATTATTCTTATCATTGCTGTCTCTGAAATAATTTCAGGTCCCTCCATGCAATGAATACTATATAATAAACTAAACATGTGAGAATATGAACAAACTTTACTAATCTACGCAATATGCAAGGAGTCGCCATCTGGCCCCTGTAATGGCGCTGACTGAGTGGAGTATTTCATTTTTTCATATTCAGATAGGCCTGCGGTATCTCTATCAGTCTGAAAATGCTCCATTTAGTTCTTATCAGTTAGGGGGGGGAAGTGAGATGCCCTTATTCTGAGTCTTTTAAACTGCAATTCTATGTCATTTTATCTACCTAATCTTTGTGTCTTATTGACCGCAAAGTTTATCTTTAATCTCCCTTTAGCCTTATCATCACACAACACTGTGGCTCCATTTTGTAAGGTATGCAATAGTGGCGCTGTATTTGCACCCAACAGAGGAAGAATAATTGTATTTATAAGATTAAAATGTTTGAAATCAGGGTCAAAATAATTATTTTGCTTGTTTTAAGTGTTTCTGAGATTTGAAGTAATGATAAATTAGTCTGGTAACATAGTTTTTTTTTTATTAAAAGAACAAAATAAATAAGATTTCACATATTTTGTCTATCTTAGAATTCCACATGTTTTCCCGCTTACTTGCGCCTTTGTGTGTCCAATTTCCTTGGTGGCAGCTTTTAACGTCACTCATATAATCTCCCCTTGATACCGCCTTGTTTATCTCTCTGTATCATCTTAAGCGATGCTGGACTCATAGAGTCGTGTCATGGCTCACTTCACTCCTCAGCAGAAGGCATCAGATAAGATCATAAAACTGAATCCTAATTTAAACACGCTTCCTTCTGCAACGCCTGGTCGAGATCTGTGTGCTTCTCATGTCCAGGGCTCTTGCAGATGTAGACCTCTTCAAAGGAGTCGTTTATAGAACTAATGACAAGAGCACATCCGGGGAGTCTCTGATGAGGCTCGGATTGAGAGAAATTTAAGATGCTTTATTAGAGCTGACTTTAGTTTTACACTACAATAGAAGAAACATATTAAAAGGTGTGCCAGTGCATTTTGAGCTTCAACACTTTTGAAATGATTATTCAAACTTTTCAGTTACTGTGCATTTCCTGCATGGGGATATGTTGTGGTGTGAAGTAGAATAGTATGTGACATGCTTTTTTCCCCTTTTTACAGCTAATACAATTCAGGTAGCAAAAGAGTAATTCCATCAATGCCCTTTATTTGAAGCAAAAATGGTAATATACAAATTCCAAAGAAGATGTACAGCTACGAGCCAAACTCTGAAATCATTTAGATTTAAGGAAGTAATAATGCACAGAGGGGAGAAGAAAAAAAATTAATCACACGGAAAAGTGTCTCCTTTAAGATTGCGCTAGTGTATTACCTGGAGGCATTGAATGTAAATGGAAAATTGTACATCGTACCTTGTGATAAGACTAACAAATTAATAAAAGTATTTTCATTCCTGTTCCCCTGCTGATGCTTGTACAAAAAGAAACTTTTACTTCCTCTATGTGAGGTTTTGTTTTATATGGACTCTAATTAATATAACTGCTCACTTTTTTTTATTTTTTTTTTAACCAATGACGTGTAAAAATTCTTTGCAAAACTGTGTTGACAGTCCAACACAAAACTACAGACTAAAATCTGCTAAAAAAAAAAAAAAGAAACAAGAAGACAGACTTACTTCTTGAAAGCCTCAAGGATCTGATGAAACTGCTTAACATCGGTATGCGTATGTGTGTATTTGTGTATGTGTGTGTGTGTGTGTTCCCTCAGGTCCTTTGGAGGATGGCCTGGAGGAAGAGGAGGAGGAGTGTATCTCTGAGGAGAACGAGCTTCTGGCCAAAGATGAGTTCTCGGTGGAAGAGAACTTCTCTGCTGAGTTTGAGACGGAGAACATGAACTGTGGGGACATGGAGTACTTCTGCAGCAAAGGTGAGGATCGAATATAAAAAAAACCAAAAAAAAAAAACCGATGATTTCCACATGGCATGTGCTGGGCTCTTTTTGATGCCTAATACCTGACAATCTGTTAGGGAACCCTGGTGTCAAAGCATCACAAGTGAATGGAAGTAACGCCAAAGCCTTTTAACAAAAGTCCTGTTCGAATCAAACCTGGCATCAATATCAGAACTTCTCCAACATCACTGCCTGCTGTAGAAACTGTCCATTTTGATAATTATTCCCGCCCCCCACCCAAGAGCAGTGGTTTGATCTGAGAGATGGCATTGGCAGCAACTGTGATGGCACTGTGAAGGTGCGCTACGGTGAACCAATGCACTGGAGAGCGTCGTAGTCGCCTTTGAGGTTGTGCTAAAGCATCGCGGCTACACCGAGCAGCACCTGCTACTGCTCGGAGGTCCAGCGTAGCTTCGCCAGGAAGGCCCGGGCCTTCTTTGAACTGCAATTCAATTAGATTTCTTCTTTGTGCGTTTGTTTCATTTTGGTCACACCTTGCCATCACAGGATTTAATTTGTGGTCTGCTCCAGGTTACGGTGTGAAGATGACAGAGTTGTCCCACCTTCACCCCCCCTCCCTCCAACCCTCACCTCCTCTAACCCCTTCCTACCTCAGGTGTCCCCCGCCCCCCTCGCGGATGCCATATATTTGACTTTTTAATGAAGCACCAATTCTTTGAATGTGTGCCTTCTTTCTCCTTTCAAAGGGAAAATTGTTTAGAATAATTTTTTTCACACTTCTAAACTGATGTGCCTTGTGGGATTACATTAGAGACGCAGAATTAATCTTTCATGTTTCAGGTAGGCTATGCCCCAGTAATTGTATCAATGTCTTCCTTTTGTTCTTCGGGAAAAGTTGAACGGCACATTTGTTTAGAAATTGCAATTACCAGCAACACTGTGTCTGTTTTTAGCCTTTTGTCTCTGACGTGATGTGTCCTTAAACTTCAAAGTGGAGTGTATAGGTTTGTAATTGCCCGGTAGCCATGATATAGATGCTGCAGAACACATTGGAGGCTTCTGCTGCCGCTGCAAGAAGAAGAAGAAGAAGAAGAAAAAAAAATACAACTTCTGAAAATCTTCAAAGCCACTTGATATTCTCTTTGTTTTGGGTAAACCCGTGTGAGGAACTTGGCCTCAAATCTTCTTTTCAGTCCCGGTGTTTGTGAAGAAAGTTAACAGGGAAAAAGCGTCATGTCAAATGCTGAAATTATTAATCTGCTCGTTGTCATACACAAGCGCGACATGTCAGATTTTTGTATTACTTCTCTATCTACACTTGCAAGCGGCTAAGTCTCCTTTGCCTCTAAGACCCAAATGATGTTTTATCCACATTCATTTTTCCATCATGGCAAGTTTTACACCATCATCAGGTGTAGCCATTTCCCCCATGATCCCTTTCACAATAAGATCTATTTAAACCTAATGTCAGCGTGGCTTAAATTTGCCCCACTTGTGAAACTGCTGTGAATTAAGAAAAAATGCAATCCAGGCAGCATTAAATGGTTTAAGTGTGTTATTCCTCGACTATAAGAGGAAAAGGAAAAAGGGACCCCTTGATTAACTAAACCCTCTCAAATGCGATGGCGTGCTGTAATTAGCCTTGTGCGGACTTGAACGTGGGTTTTAAAGCAGCCACTCATCCCATGGCCTTTATCTTGTGCTGCTTTCCGGAGAATAAGGTCTCCCGTGTAAGGTTCCTCCACTGAGCAGCGGCTCTCTGGTCTTAGCTTAGCCTTGTATCTGTGTAGTCACTCTCTGAAATGGGCTTGTCAGGGGGACCTAAAACCTCCATTAAAAGTTTCAGTCTATAATAGGTATTAAAAAGCTGTTGGAACACAAAGAAGAGTACCAATTTTCATTAACATATGAAGCACTTATTAACTTTGATCAGAGTGCGGTGAAGTAGTAAAGCTGCTTAAAGGCGCAAAGGTCAAGAAGTTGAATGCCACCAAGGCTCAGCCATTTGCCTTACCCTTGCAGAAAAGAGACTGCCTAGATAAGTAAAGGGAGCACCTTCGCGTCCCATCTGGGCTGAGGCTTGTGGACCTCTGAATGGATTGGTGGTTGACTTCGGAGCTGGTTTTGTTAAAGGTGACTGGCTCGGGTGCCACTCGTGCACATCACGTAGAGAGCCATACAAATAAACACAATTCAAACTACCTCAAGTTATGTTTGGGGGTAATATAGCCCACAGACGCGTTTCCTGTTGACACACCTGGGTCTGTAATGACAAGAATACAACATTTCCCTTTTGCCCCGTCTTTTCATGCTGTCTATTTTTGAGATTCCACGCAGGCTGTTGTCACAAGCTGCTCCGTCTTGTGTCTTCCAAGTGCTGCCTGTTGACAATGAGCATTACTTGACAATTGATTTGTGCATCACCGAGTCATAGTCTTATACTATACTTACATTTCTTAAACGTTGTCAGGTCTGTTAGTGTCTTTATTGATTTGTGAATGATGCCGGTGCCAGCAACTCATACAGCGGTTTGTACAGAAAAATAAATATTACCACATGTGTTTTTAATATTAACAACAATGATTATTAGAATGATTGAAGGTAATGGTAATGGTTTTATTTCATTTGAACATGCATCAGATTACAATTGAGTGCATCCCATAATCAGTTCACAGTCCCACATGTCCAAAAGGAGTAGGAAGAAGCAAAGCTTATTAAATCCTACCCCTCCATCTGGTACTTTTACAATCAGTAACTGTTACATTTGTTCACTTCCTGCTTTCCTAATATAGTTAATTTTTTTTATTTTTATTTTTTTGTCACGTACCGAAGTACGAGGTGATATGACCATCCAATGACATAATGGGCACCAGAGTAACTGTCAATATAGTGATATGTATATATATAAGGCACATTAAAGTCATTGCAAAATGCACACTTAATATCTGAAGGCAAACCTTCCATCGTGAGCTCATTGTGTAGTTTGGTGAGGTCTGATCCGTGCACCGATATCAATATCTGCAGAAAAAAAATGTGATCTAATATCTCATTGTTATGCCAATGTTGCCAATAATATTGGTTGACAGATATCATCGGACATTCCTAGAAATAACAGAGCGCTACCAGCATCAAAGATGACACCTTTTATGTTACACAGAAGTGATCCCATTCTCCAGCAATGCACCAGGAGCATCTCCTTGACTTCTTCGCCCAGTGCTGCTAGTGCCCAGAATGGCCAATGTTGAATTTGAATGCATAGCTGAAGCTGGAGAATATGGGGAAATGCTAATTTGCGGTGCGATAAGATGAATCGAGTCATCCCTTTAGCCCCATTTGACTCAGTGGAGGAAATTAATCATTAATGTTTGTTAAGTATGACAATCTAACTGGGCCAGATCTACATGCTCAGAGACTGAGGCAGAGTGAGATAAAGACAGAGGCTGCAGAAAAGGAGGAAAACTGCCAGATTCTGTAATGATGGGAATTTATTGGCATTTAACGAGACAGTGGGAGGGCATTTTACGGCCACAAATTGAATGCAGTTTCAACATGTTTTTCTGATAGTAGAGAAGTCAACCAAGCTTGACTTTGGAGAAAAAATGTTGGCTATGAGTAAATGTAATCTGTTGCTGCATAATGCCAGTCAGCAAATAAATGCATTATCATCTGACTACCACTTCTGCATGGATGGTAGGTATTTCCCCGTAAAATGAATTCATTCATTCATCGCATTCTGAATTATTACTTTGCTCTTGGGGAGGCCTGAAAAACCTGTCACTGGGTTAAAGTGTGAAAACTTGAATTCACTAACACATAATGAAAGACCGTCATGTATGAAGACTTAAAAATCCTTATATTCAATATTGCTGAAATCGTGCCCTTTCTTTCGCCTCAGTGGTCAGGATTACAGCGCTCTGAGGTCCTCCAGCTCCGCACACACACACGGGATTGACATTTTCAAGGGCTTCCTTAGCTGAGACAATGCTAAAAGGGGGAGAAAACGCCAATATGACTTTGTTGCTACCTTGCTCGAGGAATTGTTTGTGTAAATTGCCTATAAGCTTATTGACCTGAATGTGTGTCACGCTGTGTGCGACTGTGATTTGGCTCGAGAGCTGTTCTTTGATAAAGCGGCGATAGGGTGATTTGAACAGCTCACTGGCTCCTCATGCATGCCCGCCAACCCTGCACTCAGCGGGCCACCTCGCACCCCCATCCCCTCTGCTCTGGTTAGCTCCATCTGAGTCTGCAGGGAAAGGAACCGACGTGAACTGTTAAATATGATATGTGAGAATGATCTATGTCCAGGAAACAGACCTTGTCTTTATTACTTCATGTAGATCTCAGTGATTTAGACTGTGATTAAATCTATTTCTATACATGACAGGTTACAATAACAAAAAAATGATATTGTTCCCCGTTCCCCGCTGTGCTGTAGTCAAAGGAACGCTGCCACAGCACTTCCTGCGTCTGCTGTGCTTTTTCTTCATGACATTTGTGCGGGGGAACTTCATCAAAGCCCTGTGACATTGTTCCCTGTGACGCTGCCTGGATGCTTGTGTTTAAAATGCATTGCAAACTGTGTCAGATAGAAGGCAGAAAATCCTTAATCACTCCTTAATTAAGGAATCATCATGTAGCTTCGTTTCCCGGGCTGTAATTAAACACTTCCAATACGTTCCGTTACAGGGCTTAGCATGTACGCTTGAGATCAAGGTAGTGCCTTTAATGTTATCTCACTGGCTTTTCTTTTTTTTTTTTTTTTTTTTAACTCCGCTCCATTGGAAGGAACTGTTGATATGCGCTTTTGTGATCACCATCATAATACGAGCTAATAGTATGTAACTCTTTACTGCCATACTCAGCCCGACAATAAATAATGGGGGAATTGTCGTTTTTGTGGCTTCTGTGATAATATAACTGGAGGGGGGGGGGAAACGCCTGTCCGAGTTGACACTCGCATAAACAGAACTGGGTCGTAATGACCGCATGTGGTGGAAGTAGGACATATCTTCAAACTTCTTTCCAATAATACTTTTCTCTTTAACATCTCCTCAAGTAGGAGGACGACAGCAGACATCCCTTTGGCAGTGTTTGCTTCCTTTGAACTGAACCATGTCAAAAAAATCCAAACAAGCTCGAGTGTGCGCTTGATGTGAAGATTAACTTCACTGAGGATAGACAGTGACACTGAAGTGTGATAAGAACGCTTATATGTGTAGTTTAAAAAAACTATCATAACGGAAAAACTTGTAAAAATATAAAAATAAAAATATACTGCTGTAAAAATATACCGTATTTTCCTGACTATAAGTTGCACTTTTTTTCATAGGTTGGCTGTTCCTGTGACTTATACTCCAGAGTGACTTATAAATGAAAAAAACGTTTATGTCACTTAAACACTGGACGCCTTTTTTGTTCATGTTTATTTTTTGTATTGCTGAATAACGATTGTGTTAGCATATCTTACATCTATTCAGCTTGTTCTTTATTATTTTATTATTGTTAGAACTTGCCTTCCAAGAGGACATAATGTCTGTTTTGGTCAAGTAGTTTGGAAAATAACTTACCCGCAAAAAATGCGACTTGTACTCCAGTGTGACTTATGATTAAGATATGCCTTTATTCGTACCTCAGTGGGGAAATTTGGAAACTTATGTATGTTTTTTCTACCTAATTATGCATTTTTGGCATTTTGCGACTTTTACTTCAGAAAATACAGTATTTGAATTGAGGTTTTGTTTACCATTTAGTGACATGGTATGTTTTTTGATTATGTATTGCATAACCCATACATCAGGTAGTAGCCATTGAAAAATGTATCCGGATTTATATGCCTATAAAACTTTGAGTAGATATGTGACAAAAGTAGCACTGGATGTGAAAACAATGAGCGCATTAAAGAAGTTCCGGTAATGTTTAAAATGATTGATATATGGCAAAATACTGTAGACATGTGCTCATGTTGCGGATGATGGGCAAAATTCCCTCCCAAAAGTGCAATTTTCCTTTAACAAGGACTTTAAGTACTTACATGCTGAGCGAGATACCCAAATATATCCTTGGTATGGTCTGTATGAATCAAAAGATGGTATAACACACATTCTCATTCAACAGGAGATCAAACGTTAACGACCACCTCTCCCCTGCACATTGCTTTCCTTCCTGTTCTATGGTGCTTCTTCCTCTTCCTGCAAGCACTCATGGGAAATCCTTTGACACAAAAGTGTGCAGCTGGGCCTAACGAGCTCACTACTAATGTGCCAATTCCCTATGCATAAAACCTGGTCACATACATAAGTACAAACATAGGACACCTCATGTTGTGCTATCATCATGTATACTCTCACTGTGATTCATACAGATGATAAATGTAATCAGTGGGTAATCAGTCATGCTCGATTTATATTGCTTATGTGACTTTGTTGGATTTGTATGGTTTGCAGGAGAGGAGAACGGCAACCGAGAAACAGGAGAGCCAGAGGTGGACGGCCAGGCTGACAAGACGAGGCATGCTGCAGTGGGGCCAGACGAATGGGATGGTCCAAGTAAGCAAGCCAAGTATTCTCCAAGCAGGCGTGTCAAAACTCCCGGTGCCGTGCATGTTTTCTATCCAGCCGGTCACTGAAGCAGGTGATTTTAATGATCCACACCTCCGTCAGTTTGAGGGGAGGAGCTCATCAATTAAATCACCTGCTGAAGAAATTGGTTGGAGAGAAAACCTACATACAGTGAATACTAGTATATCAGTAAGTAGAATAGTACAACTGGGGTGGAAGAGATTGACATTTGGAAAGTAATGAAGCATTGTCTTTGCATGGTGACTTAATCTAACAGAAATGTACAGTCTATGTAAATAACAGGTTATTTAGGACGCATTCAGTTCTAACATATACAGTGGAACCTGAGTTTGGCGATTCGGTTTCCTATGAAAATGATTTCATACAGCCAAACAATTTGTGTCCCTTGAATTAGGTGCCCCAACAAAGCATCCACACATTGGTGACTTAGTATCTGTGTGTAGTCAGATTACAGCCAGAGAATCATTTAATCGAGAGGAGACGCTTGTAAAAACACTATTGAATTCAGGAAAGATGTCGCAAACTACGAAGGTAGCGTCTGTTGCAACAGGATCGGTAAGGCAGGAACGTTTAAAGGGGACCTATGCTTTTTCCACTTCCACTTTTCTGACCTATAAATGTAGTTAGAGTTTCAGATAAGGGTTGTGCATTTGGAAGTGAGCCCTGATAAAAGTTTGGGATGGCTCAAAACGCCCGGTTTCAACGACATTTCACACTGGACTGTTTGGAGAACATGGGCCAGTATGCAGCTGGACTAGCCGAAAAACCGTTGCCTTTCCAACGTTACTCGGTTGTATCGAAGAGACAGAAGAGCAAGCAGTAAGTAAGAATTTATCAGTGTCCTAACTGGATTTATTTTGTGGAAGTCATGGAAGAAAAGCGGTTGTCAGTGTAGCATTATAGAGTGTGCATACAGGGAAGGCGGTTGCTAATAGCCATTTCCCATCACAATCAGTGGTTCTACCAGAGTTTTTTAAACACTGGTAATCCTGAAAAAAAGAGTGTAATGACCACATTACACGTTATCGATGCTGTAGAAAACCTAATGATAAAATGATAGAGCTACTTACCATTGAGAGATGACTTGAAGTAACCTCTTTTCTTTGGAAACTTTAGACTATCCGATCTCTACTTCCGGATCGGATTCGGGATCCAATACATATGGCTGTAAAGCAGACATTTACAAGTAAGTTCAAGGGAACTACTTAGTTTAAATGTAAATAAATAAAGTAAGTTTACATTGTTTTGTGTTAATATTTCGAACGGACTAATCGGAATGACATTATTGAATTTAAGAATGTATTTGTTTTTTTTTTACGTTTTGGTTTGACTTTTTGGAAAGGATTAATAATGAAAACCGAGGTTCCACTGTACTAGCATTCACAGTACTTTTCCTGAAAAGTAACATTGTTTTCGCGTTTTTTTAGATTCCAAAAAGGCGACTTCCTCAAAGTGACGGATAATACATTGAACAAGATAGTTGCATGGCAATTACGTCTCAGCACGCCCACTGCTGAACACTCAAAACATGATTCCATTTAATGTATAAAATGACCTCAGGAATTTATTGCAGGTAAAGGCATTTGTGAAACGAGAGAGAGGAGAAAAAAAAAGAGCGAGAGAGAGAGAAAAAAGTGGATTTGGGCAAGTTGTGCTTGCTAGCTCAAAGCCCCCCGGGGTGTGTATTTTATACTGACAGTGAATCAGTGTTATCGCACCTATCAGATAATGCATTTATCATTAAATTTCACATTTGCATTTAAATCTGGGGAAGGAAATGAGCATTGCTGGCTAAAGATAAGAGCGCTAGGATGACAGTAATAAACCATCACTGTGATCAGTCAGGAGACAGGGCTGAGGGGGTCAGCTCAGAACTATGGGGGCCGTGACAAAAAGAAGGCATCAAATGCCGAGAAAAGACACTTTGGGCCGAGAAATGCTGAGCTTAAAAATACGACTTTGAAAAGAAGGAATGGATGTAGCGCGGTCAGATGTACGACTATAATTATTGCTCCTACTTAAGCATCAGAATGAGATTTACAGGCTCAGAAACACACTGCTTGACTGCAGACACCGGACTTAGTCGCTTGCATACACCGCGCATAGTTGAACTGCTGAGGAGGTGATGTGAGACATGTTGCACATTTCATGTTTTACTGAAGCACAGCCCGAGTGGTTCGGAGCTATCAAGCAACATTCTTCCACACCGGTGTCCTAATCTCTGCTGTATTACATTGTAAAAAAAAAAATGGCGCTTTAACATTCTCTGTGCACCGGCTACAATTCGAGAGCAAGGCTGGAAAAAAGCAAATCAACATATTGCCTTGAATATTTGTTTCTGTACTGTATACTGTACGCCACCATTATACTGAGTGATACTCCTTTCCTGTGTTTTTTCATTAGGCAGCACAGAGTGGGCAGAAATTAATCTCGCAGCATAATAATGCCATTCACTCTGCCATCATGGCTGCCATGAAAGGTCATTTCCCTTTTTAATTTTTCCCATTGTGTTGCAAAAGTCAGATGGGCATGTTATAATTTGAATAAAGAGGCGAATCAGACAATCAGATAGGGCCGTTTGAAAAGACACGACTTCCTGTTCAAAGCGATTAAAAGTAAATTTATTTAGTTTGCCACTGTCTACCCTTTAATCTCTTTGTAAATGTTCAGATAGTTCCACATTCAAAAAGTTCTTTGTTATTCTTTGGCTTAAGTTAAAGCAGGTCTGATTATGATCGCCCGCAGATAATTTTTAATCACTCCACGTGTAGCATCTGAATAGAATGTGTAATGGCCGTTCCATAAAAAAAAAGAGACAAGCCTTTTAATGAGGTGGGTTAACTCGGAACATGTCCACCTGCTTTGGTGATTCTATTGAAACACCTCAGTACACTTTCCCTTTTGCTGAGTAACAACAAAAGCCTTTACAACCCCACGTCCTGTAATTGAACATTTCTTCTTTTTTTGAGTCGCCGCATTTCATCTCCACTTTGCACATATCAAGTGGCTGTCCGTGATTGGCCCTTGTTCCGTGATTGTCTCGTAGTCTGCGGCGGCAGAGAAGCATGCACGATGACTCAATATTAATCTGATAGCTGTCTCTGTTGTTCGGAGTGCCGAGTCTCTGATGTGGAACACCCAACGAGCTCCCTTTCTCTCCCCTTGTCTTTACAAGTATGTCCTTAAGCAAATCTGCACGCTGATCTTTCCGTCTCATGTTCATTTCTCGTCATGGTACTTTTTGCAATCAGCCGTTGATTTGGAAGATAGCGTGTCATGCTATTCTTTTCGTTTTCACGGACCGGCAGTGATAGGAATCTGACTCGGTCTCTCTCATTCCCCTCCGCTTGCTCAAGGCTCTAGGCTAATTGGAAAATGGCACGTTTTAACTAGCGAACTTTGCTAATGAACTTGTTAGCAGCCTTATCAAAGTGCTTGAGCATGTAAACCACACCCATGATACAATGTCATAAGAATCCATGCTTTATTAAGAGCGCAGGCGTTTTGAGTCATTTAAACGTTGTACTTCCTGTTGGTGTGTGCGGTGCAGTTGATTGACACTGGTGTGGCAGTCAGTGTGTTGGCAATTAACAATCAGTGGCTTTATTAGCACAGCTAATTTTTTTTTCGTGAATCTTCTCATGATTCTGTTTTGCAGCCTCTGTCTTTGCATGCATTTAACGGCTCTACACAGAACATAAATATCACTTCCAGAAAAATAATAATTGCACTCTTGTATTAAAGTCTCTTTTAAAGGGAAAGAAATGATACACGGATGTTTTGAGCTATTATGTTTTGTTGCCATGCAGAAGATGCAGCAGGAGCAAAATGTAACAAAGGATGATCAAAAGCAATGTGGCCACCTTGTCAACAAATCCTTTCACTTGGCCGTCCCAGGCAGCCAGCATGGACCACCTTGCTCAGCTCTTGCTGCCAGTTGACCATTGGCCAGGGGTCAGTCAATGAAAGCTACCGGACGGACGGTCTCACACATACACACACACCAAAATAGAACTCCATTGTCACCCATCCTCTTCCTTCCCCTTTAAAGACATCAAACATGCACATACTGGAAATGGAGCTTGACTCTTCATGTAAAAAAAAAAAAAAGTCTCACTTGTAACTCCATTCGTAACCCGCCCCCCTCCCCCAGATCGCCCCCCTCTTTACAAAAACATTTCAGGTTTAATGCACATATGTCATAATAGGAGAACAGGAGGACCAGATGGCCACGATACTTTGGCAGGTGGCTCAACAAATGTTTGCGGTTGCCTGTGCAGCTATTTATGTCATGGTGAAACAAAGACACACAACTATTTGCTCAACAAGAGTGGGACCTTGTTGTGATCCAAAGGGATCATAATATAAACCGGCGGATGAAACCTATTTGCACCAATCGGTCAGTAAAATTAACTTTGAATTCCCTTTAATTCATGTAGAGAAAGCTTATTATTGCACACAATATAACTTCATTTTAATTACCTGCAATTTACTGACCATGATTCTATGTAAGGCCATATGTAGTTTTTTTTTTTGTTGCATGTTTGTCTATGGTCTAGTGGTTAGCGCGCAGACCTCACAGCGAGGAGACCAGGGTTCAATTCCACCCTCGGCCATCTCTGTGTGGAGTTTGCATGTTCTCCCTGTGCATGCGTGGGTTTTCTCCGGGTACTCCGGTTTCCTCCCACATTCCAAAAACATGCTAGGTTAATTGGCGACTCCAAATTGTCCATAGGTATGAATGTGAGTGTGAATGGTTGTTTGTCTATATGTGCCCTGTGATTGGCTGGCGACCAGTCCAGAGGGTGTACCCCGCCTCTCGCCTGAAGACAGCTGGGATAGGCTCCAGCACCCCCCGCGACCCTCGTGAGGAAAAAGCGGTAGAAAATGAATGAATGAATGAATGAATGTTTGTCTATCACATTTTGAGGTGGTTGCTTGACAACTCAGTTTCAGATCACATGCAAAATTTTCCATTGGATTATAGTGGACCTATTATGCTCATGTTGTGGACTCCTATAGAGCAGCTGCACACAATAACCCGCACAGAAAACTCTCTCAGAATCTGCACCTAGTCCAACTGTATTTGGCGGATATTTCATGTCTCTTGTAAAATGCCATTGAAAATGAAAATGAAAATATATGAAAATATGAAAAATATATGAACATATTTTTCTCTTGCTGGGAATCACCAAATACAATAACTTCTGTCTGAGCTTGTTTCGTAAACAGAAGCACAGCTTGGGGAAGAGATGAGGAAGCAGACCTTGGGTGATCGCGTATCGCGCTTACAGCCATTCCCATAAGGAAGCCCGCTCTTCTGTGACATCACAGTTTTGAAATGGCCTCCGAAACACGAGAATACAACATTCCACCTACATTTATACGTCAGAAAGTTTGACGGGTACTATTTAGTGCAGTTGCCAGGTGACGACCTGTGAGGCGTGTTTGTCTTAAATTACACAAAATCAGATATTTGTCTTCTTGCACAGTTGTGCATCGTTTTTCTATCCTTGTTAGACCCAGTTTGTGCTGCTCTCTGAAGGGAGTAGTTAACAGCATGGTAAGAGATTTTAGTTTTAGTTTAGATTTTTAGATGGGTTTTCTAATAATCTATTAATCTTATAAAATGATTAACTTGGATTAGCAGCCATACCAGGAGAGGACTGACAGGTGTTGATAGTAGGCCTCTATGCAGAGGCCTATGATTCTTTGAAAATCATTCTGATTAATTTTGATTGTTTGTGAAATGCATGAAAATGTGTTTTTCTTTGGAGAACAAAGAAATTTGCAAGTGATCCCAAAGTTTTGAGCGGTAGTGTAGGTGTTCTCTGGCAAATTTCAAAAGGGCCTGTACATGTCCCTTTTTGAGGAGCAGGACATTGTGGGCACTACAGGATCTTGATCCACTATGGTTGTCCATCCATTATAGTTATTGATACTGTTCTTGGTGGATGTGGTCCCAGATCGGAGAGATATCATTACTCAAAAATTGCATCTAGTGCAGCGCAGTTGAAAAACATGACAATTCAAGTCCCGTCACTGTAAACAAGACACTTTCCAACTTGGAAGTCAACTCTTTTCTAAAGTCAGGGCGCAGTCAAGGGAGGGAGGGAGGGAGGGGTGCGCCAAAACGAGGGGAGAGAGACAAATGGAGCACCCAGATGCAGATTAGGCTGCTGAAGATGAGGGTGTAAAAGGGATTTAATGGTAGGATGGATTAGAGAAATCCTTGTAACAATGTTAAATAATTATGGTTCCAGCCGAGATCAAAGAGCCATTGATTGAACCCCTCAAGCCTTCAGCACACGGAGTCTTAGAAAGCAAAGATTGGTAAACTAGTGCACAGACCACTCTGGCTCCTCCACTTAAATTGGATTGGAAATATTAGGATATAGATGAATCCTTCAGGAGGCTTTCGCAAAGCTTTTGTCACCGGAAATGTAGCTTGGGAACGCTATGAAAGGTTTGATAGTGTACTGTCTCGACAGAATCGTAAGACGAGGGTGTTGCAGCTGTCTCGACTGATACCTAAGCTTTTTAAGTAGACTTATAGACACACTTGACTGTTATATCAGCAAACTGGAAACTTTCTCTGCACGACGCCACCTCTCCCCGCTCCACTTCAGCGCAACCGCCTTCTTGTAATCAAGAAATTTGGACGTGCATCACAGCAGTTTTTGTCTGAGAAGAAGGTTTTTTTATCTCGCACCTGAAGGGGTTGATTCAAACGTCTTTTGACAAGTCTCGCAAAAACATGAATGACACCGATTACTGACGCTGATAATGAAATTCCATCATAAGTTTCTCTATGAAGCCTTGACAGATTTGAAGTTGCCATCAAATACAATGTTGTTGAAGGTATCACCTGTGTGAGGGAAAAACTATCCTCTCACCCCCCTCTCCCCCCACACACACACATACATTCACAATGCATGATTATAATGATGAAATATGCAACAAGA
The DNA here is from genome assembly GCF_030265055.1 of Doryrhamphus excisus. Classification (NCBI taxonomy): domain Eukaryota; kingdom Metazoa; phylum Chordata; class Actinopteri; order Syngnathiformes; family Syngnathidae; genus Doryrhamphus; species Doryrhamphus excisus. Next base: position 4,963,004 of record NC_080482.1, read on the forward strand.
GATTAGACAAATCACTGTACTTCTGTACTGCATTGCCTTGATGCAAATTTAGTCACTGATCCGCCATACTAAGAGGCTTTATGGAGGAACTTCATGGTTGTTAGTTATATAATCTAAAATAGGGCAAAACTGTAATCAGTGTTCTTATCATATAAGGAAGATGTCACCACATTCAGTTCTAGTCTTGTGCAGATGCGTGGGATGTGGCACAGTCACAATGCTTTTAATAAGAACATTTAATCTCGACCATTTTCCTGCATATCATATGAATTTATGTCCGTAATTACAATGCAATGTTTTTTGGTGTGATTTCATAAAAGCAAGTCTAAAGAATTCCAAGAGAAAATGAGACTTGTCACTAAATATGAAGCGGACCTAAAACACAGCTGGTGGTGCAGTTTGTGCCCCCGGGGGGGGCAGTCACCCATTGCATCTTCCTTCAGCTCTTTGAATGTGTTTGTTCTGCAACGCTCACCCTCGCAGGCACTATGGCTGCACACGTTTTTTCTAAGAGGTATCATTGTAATTGGTTGAATATTTGATGTGTGTATTTTGTATCAATATGGAGACACTCACGTGAGTAATACTAGGGGAATAATACTAGGTAAACTCCAGATTGCTGAACTGAAAATGACTTGCTTGTGGAAATTTTAATTGCTTTGGGCTGAAGTGTATGAGTGGATTTGGTTTGGAGTTGCTTTCAACGCATGAATTTTTGTCTTTTCTACAAGAGACAAATTTACTTTCATCCTTAAAGTTATATTTTGATATTTGATCAGAACTTGCATTCATACATTCTTTATACAGTTGTTCCTCGCGCTTCAAATTTTGCGGCTTAACTCTATCACGGTCTGCGAAGTCGGCTGGGATAGGCCCCAGCATACCCATGACCCTAGTAGGGATAATCGGTATAGAAAATGGATGGACTCTACCTCATTTTTAAAAAATAATTCTTCATCAAAAATATGCACATTAAAGCAAATTTTACAGCATATTCCAAAGACATGCATGCTCGGTTAATTGTCGACTCCAAATTGTTCGTAGGTATGAATGTGAGTGTGAATGGTTGTTTGTCTTTACACTACCGCTCAAAAGTTTGGGTTCACTTGGAAATTGTTTTGGCCAGTCTGAGATAAAGCTTTTTCTCGGCGGTCCTACTATAAAGTCCAGCATCCTGAAGTCGCCGCTTCACTGTTTGATACTGACACTGGTGTTTGACGGGTACTATTCAGTGTCTTCACTCTCAGATATTTGTCTTCTTGCACTGTTGTGCATCGTTTTTCTGTCCTTGTTAGACCCAGTTTGTGCTGCTCTCTGCAGGGAGTAGTTAACAGCATGGTAAGAGTTTTTAGTTTTAGTTTAGATTTTTAGATGGGGTTTCTAATGATCTATTAGCCTTATAAAATGTTTAACTTGAATTAGCAGCCATACCAGGAGATTGATGCAGAGGACTGACAGTTGTTGATAGTAGGCCTCTATGCAAAAATGTAGATCATTCTTTGAAAATCATTTGATTCATTTTAATTGTTTGTGAAATGGATAAAAATGTTTGTGAAATTGAAAAAACAATTTTGTGAAATGCATGAAAATGTGTTTTTCTTTGGAAAACAAAGAAATTTGCAAGTGATCCCAAACTTTTGAGCGGTAGTGTATGTGCCCTGTGATTGACTGGCGATCAGTCCAGAGTGTACCCCACGTCTCGCCTGAACACAGCTGGAATAGGCTCCAGCACCCCCGCGACCCTCGTGACGACAAGCGATATAGAAAATGAATGAATACTGTACAAGAAGTACAATACAAATATAAGACGTTCACAGGGCTCTACGTTAAAAACCAAAATGACTTGCCCATGGGGAATCCTTAAGGTGAGAACTACTTGCCCGAACTTGCCCCATGTAAAATGAAAAGTGCCATAATGATATCATATATCAATATATGCTGATAATTCATCAGATAATAGTACTGATGCATTGTATTTGGAGGAATGTCTGAAAATTTGTGGAGATGTATTTAACATACATCTCCACACATTTTCAGACATGCTACCTTACACATGGTAGTCGTAGTAAGCAGTGATATTTATAAGTTGTGCACCACAATGAAACATTATTGAATAGACACATTTGTGTACTAGTAAAGTGTTTTTAATCCAGAAAAAAATGCTCAATGGTCAAACAATAATTTGTGAAGCAAAGGTGAGAAAAATACACAGAGAAATGAAACCGCTAGATTTTGTAGCTTGTGCAAAATCAGCACTTGGTATTGGATCTAATCGGTGGTGTTTCATTGTGACCACTTCAAATTGTCACAGCGATGTGATTCACTCACCTGTGCCATCATTTGATTTGCTAACCGCTAATAAAATACTTGTTTAGGAGGCACTGTTTCATCACTTTTTGGTGTTTTCCTTCAGAAGTTGTTGAAGAATTAGACGATGTTGGCAGGGACGCCATGATAGATGTCTTCCTAGTAAAACGATTGCTGATTGGTTGATCGCGAACAAGAACGGGTGTGGGTAAAACGCGGATTGTGGTATACGGACCGCGGTCTAAATAAACCATTTTGCAAGATTTGCAAGGATTGCTTTGCAAATTACCACCGGAATTACGCAGTCCGTGTTTTACCAACACCCAACAAGAACCGCTTTAAAAAAACTCTTGGCAGTACGGCATGCTAAAGTGCACTTTAGCATGCCCGACGGGAATATTAATGATTGGATTTACTTGCCCACATTTTGTTTTAACTTGCCCCGGGCCATCGGTACATCGTTATTGTCGAGCCCTGCGTTCAAAAAGACTCATTGAGAGACACTATGAATGATAGGTCTTATTCTAGGGAACACATTTGTGCCACAGACGAGCACAAGTCATATTTGTGTCTGCTATATCGAGTAATCGTTCATCATGGTTGAGTCTGGAACCAATTCAATACAATAAACTATTCCGATACCGATTGTCCTCATTCGGGTCACGTGCGAGATGGAGCCAATCCCAGCTGAATTCGAGCACGAGGCGAGATACACCCGAGTCTGGTTGTTAGTCAGTCGCACGGAAAGGCCATCTCATGCAATGTAAAATATCTCGAAACCGAACCCCGGAGACTGCTATTTCACACACATGCCGACGCATGTCTATTGACATTTAGTGTTGTCATGCTCCGTGCTGTGAAGGCCTGAAGACACGCAGGAAAACACGCCGGACACTTTCTCGTAGACGGCTGTAAGGGGGAGGAGTCGGCTTGTCAAGTGAATTAAAATTCAACATAATGGTAGATGATAACGACAATAAAAAGTTCATAAAAATGGTATGTCCTTCCTGATTGCAGTAGTGTTGTGGTATTCAATTATAGCGTTTTTATTGGCATATTAATCATCTTTACAAACAATCCGGTGTTAATTAAAGCAAAACACGGATAAAGACGTGTTGCCGGATCATCACTGCGTTTATCACCACACGCAGACTCGCAGTTAAGTAAATTTAGGCTGTGAGATGAATTTCAATGGTTCATCTTGTGTGTGATTGTGGTTAACTTGTTCATGTTTGAAGACTACCAGTTTAGTGGGAGTATTTTTTTGAAACCTTGTAAGCGTACTTAGATTGAATTCATGTTGTTAAATGTCATTTTTTTTCTGTAGATCTTATGATGAATAGCCCTTTTCAGACCAGTCAGGCTGAAATTGTGTGGATTTAGATTTGAGTGGGTAAAGGAGGGCAGTGGAGCCATGTGACATCTCTGTACACACAGTGCATATCTTTCTTTCCACCCTGTCTCCTTTAGTGGCTTTTTTTTTTCTGTTGCCTCCGTGTATTGCACATTGATGGAAGGGGATGGAGATTATTCAGGATCTGGGCTTCTCTAATCATAGCTGGCTTCCTGTACTGTCATTCAGCACAAGTGAGAAAATGTCTTGGTGACGAGCGCAGTCAGACAACCATGCAAGTATTTAAGTTCCAGCAGTCAAAAAAAAAAAAAACTCGAGGCATCTGTAAAAACATGTCGCTTGTCCGTGTCCCACTCTGTGAAGCAACTTTATCAGCTCAAGCCGTTCCCCCACTCGGTGAACTGGAGGGCTGGCCACCTCTTAACTTAAACATTAGATCTTTGTGGTTTGAAGCACTTGGCTGCTCTCCCCCCTACTATGTATGAAAAAAAGGCCGGTATCACTCCACCGTTGCTGTGTCCATCACCAAAATCACACTTTATGGAGAACTTGTTTCTGCTGTGTTAGCCTGAATCCAAATGCACTCAAACAGACTGTTGCGCTGGACCGACCCCCGCTTCCTCTTTCGAAAAAAAAAAAAAAAAAGGCATGATGGCAAAAGAGGAGAAGAGAAAGAAAGAGAGTGAGTGGGAGAGAGATGAAGATGGAGGAATTAAAGAAAGGGTGAAGGGGAGGGATGGATGAGAAAAGTCAAAAACCGCCACATAACAATGCCAGAGAAAAATCAGAACATTTTCCACCGAAAGATGGGCCATTTCCAAATCCTTGTGCCCTATCAGACAAATTAAAGTAAATCAAGCATGAAATGAAGCAGAAGAGCCCGGAGATAAGGCTCCTTTAAGTCGTTTACAGATTAGGACAGAGAGAGAGAGAGGTGCATCTGGTCTCTGGCAGTGAAGGAGGCTAGTTTCTCATTTCACAATAGCAGCCTGTGTATAGGATTACTCTCCCCTGTCACCGACATGAGGAGCGGTGAGGGAAAAGATGTCCAAAAATGTGTCTAAATATGTCCCCTTGGAAAGGTTTCCGAGCAGAAACCTGTCAGTGTTGGCCTGATGTGACATCTGATAAGCAAACATGTTGGATTTTGACCTCCGTGTAACGTCGTTGCCTTGTTAATTGTTTCAGCCTCTTCACCTTTTCTCTTTCTCAAGTGGCTTCATTGCAGCACGGCTTAAAATTCTAATGAATTCCGGATTGGCTGAGCGGTGTCATGTGATTGTATGGTTGTCAACTCCTATGTGCATGTTAAGCGCACCTCAGGATTGGGGGAGGCGCACAGAGGAAGTAGTGCTCGAAATACGATTTTATTTTTCCATGATTGATTGGCTTTCTGACATGGGGTGCTTAATTGCTGCATCATTTTTCATTCCCTTATGTTTTATGTAAACAGATTAATTATTGTTTTATTTCAGTACTGGCAAATAATCCAAAGCTAATTACGGAGCAAGTTGCTCATGGAGGAATTCTTGCAGTGCACAGGCAGGATCTAAAAAAACTCCTTTTCGCGCTTTCTCACACACGTGCACCCACACAAGGCAAGGGTGCACCGCTCTTTGAGCCCTAGCGGGATTTAGTTTCACTCCTTCCGTGTATCTTTTCTAGGAGTGATGAGAGGTGGGGTCGGCCGCTGCGCTCCGCTCCCACTGAGAGGTGGCCCTGTCACGGGGTAGCTGCTCTCCAAAGCTGCGACCTTGACCTTCCAAGCCCAAGTCTTAGGTTTAGCTCCTTTATCACACTATCTTCAGGCATTTAAAAATACTCCTGAAACTCAATGATTTAACCCGCTTTTACGCTGTTCACATCAAAACTGGATGAAAAAAAGCTTAATCCATCTTATCTGTTGGCTGTCAAACTGCTTCGGCTAAAACCTACTCACAAAAGACAACTAGGTCACCCAGGAAAAAAAAGAGAATTCCCCGTTACCCAGGGGAAGTTGCATCCTAGTAATTGACTTGGGAGGAGGTTCAGGAGCACTTAAAATAGTCTTTTCCTAAATTAACCGCGGAATACTGCTATGCAGCGTTAACTATACTCTCATAATTACAAGTACGTCATTGTACCTTTTATGGCTTCTGTAGCTACTGAGGTTCTACCCTGGAGTCGGGTACCAGGTGTACCCCAACCCTAAGTCAGCTGGGATAGTCTCCAGCATACACACCGCGACCCTTGTGAGGATACTACCACATATGTTTCACAAAGGTACATTTCCACCAAGTACAATATGTCAGTACTGCAACCAGAGAAGTAAGATGGTTTAGATTGCGTACTTTGGCACTTTTTGAAAATAGAAATGCAATTAAATGCGTACCCAACTTAATTCAACTACAACAATCCATCGTAGTTTATTGGTACATTTCCACAAAGTACAAATTCTTAATGATAAATCAAATATTTTTGTAGTTAGAGCATAGAAAAGTTGTTGAAGTACCTTTTTATCATTGAGAGTGAAATAACACCCATGTCAACACCTTTGCACTCATACAGTATAACTAATATATACGAGTAAATAATCCATTTAAAACATCAGACATGTGCTCGTGTGTGTTGCTATGAATGCGCTGATTGGCAGGTGGACAGAAAGTGATGTTATGGTTTAATTATTTTGAACATGCATACAGTTTACATTGAAATGCTTGATGTTACAGGCCATGTTAAACCATGAAACAGCATGATTTGTCAATTATTTTCGGGATTATAAGTCGCACTTTTTTTCATAGGTTGGCTGTTCCTGCGACTTATACTCAAGAGCGACTTATAAATGAAAAACTGTTTATTTACATAAACACTGGACACTTTTTCTGTTTGTTTATTTTTCGTGTAGCTGAATAACTATTGTGTTAGCATATCTTACACCTATTCAGCCTGTTTTCTGTTTTTTTATTGTTAGAACTTGCCTTCCAAGAGGACGTAATGTCTGTTTTGGTCAAGTAGTTTGGAAAATAAATTACCCACAAAAAATGCGACTTGTACTCCAGTGCGACTTATATGTTTTTTTCTACCTAATTATGCATTTTTGGCCCTGTGCGACTTATACTCCGGAGCGACTGATAGTCCAGAAAATACAGAAATATATTTCTGATAAACCAACCAAATGAGTTTGTCGTTTATCTGATGTTTTTCAAAGCAATTGTTACCTATAACTTCAAAGTTGAACTTCTTATCCGTGCTGTTTTCACTTTCTTTCTCTATGAAAAGAGTGAACAGAGAAGATGGCCCCTGAAAATGCATCTCAAGTGAGCATCCCATCAATTTCTCATTCATCCTGACACCCGCAAGTGGAGTAATGTCCTTCTGATGGGTTGGAAATTTAGCAAAAAAAAACATTGAAACAAATCAGATTGCAGCTGGAGTGGTGTGTGTCCTCTAGATGATTTTGGTGATATGAGCGATATCTTTGCATGAGGACAATTATTCTTTCAGTTTTGCTGTCTCTTTACATGCAATCAATTGAAATTGCAGCGCTTCCCAAAAGACGGATGCCTCGCAGTTGTTGTCAGCAGGCCAGCTGCTTTCTTTGCCAGGCTTTTGATTGAAGGGAAGACTTGACAGCTGGTATATTTCATTTGTTCAATGACACCAAACAGTGCACGTCCTGATAGTGTACTGCAGAATCAAATTCTTGCCCGTGAGTGTAGCTCTGCCATTTCTAACATATATAAAGATGGCGGCTTTTCATTAATATTAATACCAGTTTAACCAAGAATTTGGGCTATTTTGCGCATCTTTGTCGGGATGTCGAAGCCTTGAGTGTTAAAAATAATTTTCAGATGAAGAAATTTTGGCTACACTTTTTGAGTACCTTTCTCCAAAGCACTACTTCATGGACACATTTCAGATTTATTTGAAAAAGTCAGAATTTTACTGTTCATAATAACATAAAAAAATATCATTCAGGTCACAGTTGCGCCAAAATATTGGACTTGACCTGTACTGTTAACGTAGCCTATGTGTTAGCTCGCCTCACGCTCGTCACGGTACCTATAATACCTCTCCAAATTGTGGTGCATACGCCCATGCACCATCAAGGACTAGTCTAGAATTGGTCCAGAGTTCCACGACCAGGACAAAAAACCTCACTGCTCCTCCTAAAGCCGAAATTCAACTATGCAGCAGATCGTACTCTCCGGAAGCCCTGAATAGACCTTAGCAGGAAGGCTGAGGACTGTGATCCCATGATATTGGGAACACACCCTCCGGTCCTCCTCCTTAATAAGAGGAACACCACTCCAGTCTGCCAATCCAGTCCTGGAAACACACTCAGCACCTTTTTCCTACTCTTTGAAGGTTCTTGGGCCAGCACCCTGTAGGCAGTTCGGGGATGATAGAGGTGGGTAGTGAAGAAGAAGAGGACAAGGAAGATGAGGCGTAGTGTGTGGTGGCTGGGGCGGGGACGGGGGGGTCTTCAGTGTTTTAAAACAAGTGCCTGAGATAGTGTGAGCTGTGGGTTATAAATGTTGCATTTTGCTCACTGAGACCTGATAATAGCAGTTTGGGTTGGGGGGGTGGGAAGGAGAAAGTTCATCGCTCTCTTATCAAAGCTCTGTGACATTTCTCCTTCAGCTGTAAAATTTCATATCACATATTTGCTATGAAGATGTGGCACCTCCTGTTGAACCGATACACTTCATTCCATTTCACTCCGTATGCCTCCCGTGGTCGATTAATTTATAGACCATTTGCTGGCTCTACGACACTTCCTATCAGGTGAGATGAGCGGAATGCAAGAACATCTCACAATTGCTCCACACAGGTTATTGAACTTGGAGGAGCAGCCATTTATTAGCTTTAATTATTTATCAAGTGGGATTATTTTTCATATACTGTATAGCACATTTTTCAGTTCCCTTTCGAGGCATTGCTAGCAAGTAAACAGCAGAGCAGCAGAGAGTTTATCTGGCTTACAGCCATGCCCATATAAGGAAGTCCACCCCTCTGTGACATCACAAAAGGGGAAGTTATACCCCGCCTTTTGAAACCGAGCGTTCAGAGCCATCCAAAACTTCTTTCAGGGTTTATTTCCAAATGCGCAAGCTTCATTTGGTATCGTTTAATACTTGAATACGACATTCTAACGACATTTATAGTTCAGAAAAGTGGAAAAAGCATAATAGGTCCCCTTTAAGGACTTTGTAGTGTGCAAGTTATGTCTCGTGAAAATACAACATATGGCTAAATATGCACAGCCACCTCGTATACAGGAGAAAACTAACCTCATTTGGGTCATTCTCTATCTCGTTCCGATGATGACATCACTATAGTAATCCCTCGTTTATTAACAGTTAATTTGTTCCAGACCTTACAATAAGGGAATTTGGTCAAAGTAGGATTCCTCATTTTTAATATTTTTTATAGTTTACCTGTTTACGACTTTCTGAATACGGTTGTTAACATTATTAGAGCCCTGTCGACATGAACTAACACCCCATAGTCACTTCTGTACTTGTATTCCCCAATGTAGTACTCATAATAGGAGTAAATAATGCATTCAAGACTCGTGTTTTTGTGTGTTGCCCTTTCCACTGTCTGAGTGAAAGCCACAAAATTCACATTATCTTCAAATGCATCTTCTTAAATTTAATTAATTTAGGCAAAAAATCTGTAGCATTGGCTTTACTGTGCAATTTTCTACACCAATTATTGACCGTAGTCAGCAACGAAACATATTTTATGATTTAATGTAGTTTTGAAAAAACATGATGGACTGAAACTACGAAATTGGATGCGCAAAGTGGCGAGGGATGACTCCATATGAAATGTACATACGTACATATAAACCTGTTTTTTCCACAGTGTTTTGCGGTTAGCCTGTAGTTTTCCCTCCAAAAATCTAGATTCTGCATCAGCAATTTGATTAAGCAATTTAAATTTATTACAAGACATCTCTCTAGGCTAAAAAATAAGTGCGAGAAAAATCACTGCTGCATATTGTGTGCAATAAAAAAAAATGTCATTTTGAATTACCAGCAAATAAAGTCAAATAATAGAAGAGAAAAGCATACATGAACAGCCAGTTTTTTTTCCAAGAGATAACAAGATGGTGGATAAAATGGTAGTCCATATCTTTCAAGGACACATGAATAGTCTATGCCCATTTATTCTTCAAACCATACCAGACTGGCACTCTGCCACCAAGAAACTTATTTGTATTCCGTCATATGGCACTGAAGAGAGAGAAGAGGCATCCTATTCTTCTCCACAACAACAGAAAATGGACACAACTGCACCCAAAAAACAAGCAGATGCCAGCATGGAGCATCTTGGGTGCTATCTGAGGAGGATCTCGCCACACAAAGGGACATTCATTGGTCTGCCAAGTATCTGTGGAGTGCAGGAACAGACCCTAGAGTCTAGCGACAGATGATGATCTTATCGAGGGAGGGCTGGTGGGGTGTGGATGTGGGGGGGTGGCTGAGGGGTAGGTGGTGTCGGGAGGCGTAGAGGGTGAAGGTGGTAGGGAGGTGTTGGTTTGGGATGCAGAGGAGGGAGTACGGCCTCCTTATTGTATATTTTAGTTGTGGCCACATGTTTGGCTTTTGAAAATTGGATGACAAAAAAGTGGTGCAAACACAAGGTTGGTAAACTCTAGTCAGTAATGAGATCGCTTCACTTGTGTGGCTTCAAAGGAAGCTAATTATCACTGTGAGAATACCTCGTAATAATAACACATTGGCATTGTATAGGTACATATATACTCACAGACGGCACAATTAGAAAATACATGAATAAATTCGATTCAATTGCAAAACCTGTTAAAGTGAACATGCAAAATACAGTTTGTGAAGTCAACTCATTATTCATCCATTTTTTTTTGTGGGGTCCATGAGTACCTGCAACATCTGCGACTAGCCATCTGTGCACCGAGGTCCTCAGGCAACATTTGTTGTGTGATGCACACAACTGGAAGCCAAACACGGTGGACCACAAACCGCACACATTGCCCCCTTACCCACCCCCACCCCTGAACCTTCATCGCTTGCATCTACACTGTTCACTACCTGCTCCAAGCCACCCAAAAAAAAAAAAAAAAAGACAGAAAAGGGCAAAGGAATGGAAAAGAAGAAAAAGAATAGCTGGTAGGGGTTGGTTGAGCTGCGTGTCAAGCGGTGCTAAACAGCAACTTGCATCCAAGTGGTTAAAGGCCGTGGGTCTTATCTGAGGACAAACAGAATGCATCAAACAGTGGCTGTTGCTCTCAGTGATGACGACCAGCTGTGCACCAGTGTTTAATTATTTCTCCATAATGAGCTGCAGCAGCATGGACAGGGAGACAAAAAGGATGAGCTACACATGTACTTCTCGAAATAGCTATGCATACATACCTATTAATATACACCATTTTCAAGCATGCCGGGGAGCACAAAAGGGTAACTTTGAATTGGATCACATCTGAACATTCAATCCAAGCCAAACTCTTCAGTATCGGCCATTTTAGACAACTTGGACTGATATTTCAAGGCATGCCGAATATTGTTTTCTATGGCTATATAAATATGGAGGCGACCAAAAGAAAGATGAGACTTGAGATTCAAACAAGAGTGGGCATGACTGCCGTACTGTATGTCATCATTTTGTTGGCCTATATTTCGGTTTAGGGCGGCACGGTGGTCGAGTGGTTAGCGCACAGACCTCACAGCTTGGAGACCAGGGTTCAATTCCACCCTTGGCCATTTCTGTGTGGAGTTTGCATGTTCTCCCTGTGCATGCGTGGGTTTTCTCAACATTCAATAGCATCAAACACTTTTTTAAACTCGATGTCACCGCAAAAAAAAATAAAAAATGCCAGGAGAAAAATTGTGGAAGAATTTTGGTAATCTAATGCTTTTAGAGGCTGCACGGTACCCTAGTGGTTGGCACGCAGGCCACACAGCTATGAGACCCAAGTTCAATTCCACCCTCGGCCATCTCTGTGTAGAGTTTGCATGTTCTCGTTCCCGTGCATGCGTGGATTTTCTCCGGGTACTCCGGTTTCCTCCCACATTCCAAAAACATGCTAGGTTAATTAGCGACTCCAAATTGTCCATAGGTATGAATGTGAGTGTGAATGGTTGTTTGTCTATATGTGCCCTGTGATTGGCTGGCCACCAGTCCAGGGTGTACCCCGCCTCTCGCCTGAAGACAGCTGGGATAGGCTCCAGCACCCCTCGCGGGAGGAAAAGAGGTAGAAAATTAATGAATGAATGAATATATTTGGGTTTTGATATAACCAAATGAACTCTGCCTAGCAACAAGGGCCCACACAAACAATGACGTGATCAGGAAATTGAATTCAGTTGATCTCTTTGAGTATACTACTTTTTAGTTAGGTTTTCGAATTAACCATGAATGTTTGTTCGTATGGAATTATCAAACGTTAATGGTTAGAGCTAGCCATTTCTGTCAATTAATATCAATGGATTGTCAACTGCATTTTGCAGTACAACACAAATATGCACCCCGACAGAGGGTCATCACCCTTCGTATCACACTTATGCAACAGCCTGCCTTGCGGTTCAGCATAACAGTTTGATTAAACAACTCTAACCCTCCCTAAAATGTACACTCAATCTACAAGATAAGATAGCTGTGGGTGTCAGGGAGGTGAGTGTGGGTAGTACTAACAGTGCTATCCGGTTTCACTGTTAATTAATGAGTGCTGTACAGCACTAACAAGGGGTTCTTCCTTACTGGAATTACAAGAATAGTCCTTCCTGTAGCCAGCAGGCTGTCTGCAATGTCTCACAGCGATTATCTTAACAGAAGACACCTTTCAAGTCATGTTAGTGAATGATGTGTCTGAGGAACACCATCAGATGGAGGCTGCCATCATTTGCTGAGATGTCAACCTTTGAATTTTGAACCGCAATAGGGCAATGGTATGATGCCATTGTGTATTTAAAGAGAAAAAACTATGTTATTTGTAATTTGAAGGGGAACGGCAGTGTGGTTAACCACCTACTTTTGTTTTCAGGAGATCTGGATGCATTCCTTAAAGATGGCGAGCGTCGCATCCATAGCCGTCTGCAGCTGCCTGTGGGAACAACATGGGGACCTTTCGAAGGCAAGATTGAGATGGGTAACGAGAATAGCACACTGGTATGTTCCTATCCTGTCTTTTTTTTTTTTACCCCAAAACATCACATTTTCAAACATTGATTGACAAGCATGAGTAACATGGCATTCATTTTAGGAGATTATGGCATTTGATTGATTATTTAAGCGACCAAATTCAAAACATATCATTGGAAAATGGATTTTACTTACATATTAAGCTGTAGGACAGTATTAGTAGTGTAACAGTAGTATTAGTAGTAGTAACAGTAACAGTAGTAACAGTAGGGTTATGAAGGAAAATCTGGCAATGGACATGAAATGTCAACATTTCGAAAGCAATTGTAACCGAGTGGTTAGCACGCAGGTCTCACAGCAAGGATACACGAGTTCAATTCCACTCTTGGCCATCTCTGTGTGGAGTTTGCATGTTCTTTCCGTACATGCGTGGGTTTTCTCCAGGTACTCCGGATTCCAAAAACATGCTAGGTTAATTGGCAACTCCAAATTGTCCATAGGTATGAATGTGAGTGTGAATGGTTGTTTGTCTATATGTGCCCTGTGATTGGCTGGTGACCAGTCCAGGGTGTACTCTTGCCTCTCGCCCGAAGACAGCTGGGATAGGCTCCAATGAATGAATGAATGAATTCTAAACCAATGTCATTGGGAGTGAATCCTATATATTTGTGTTCTACTCGTTTTGCACATATGAGAATAAGGCAGGTTAAAGGAAAATGCACTTTTGGGGGAATTTTGCCCATTATCCGCAATTCTTATGCGAATTAGGATTAATTAACAAGTCCCTATTAAAACTGGAACCAGTCTCACATTCCCTTTTGCAAAGACACATAAGGCCAAGTTCTCCGAGTCCCGCCACCTCCCACCCGCTCAATCCCCTATTTTCCTGCAGCTCAACTTTATTAAACCATTTATGGGGAAGTCTGAACTGAGCTGTCCTCATCATTTTGAAGTATTCAGTGGCTTTAAATAGCCGGAGCCATGTGCTGCCGTCCCTCTCCGCATCACACTTCCAATTTTGCACGTATTAAAAATATACTAATTAATAAATTATGGTTGAGTACGGCTTATAGTTTGTAAAAATATATATATTTTTTGCTTAAATATAGCATTTTCAAGCATAATGACGTAAAATACAAAATCAGGCATTTAGAAGATGCATTGTGGGCCACATCCACCCAAACAGATTTTTCTCATTTGTACAAACTTTAAAAAATAAAAATAAAAAAATACATCAACTGACTGACCGAAAAGCTTCAGCTAATTGTTGATACCTGCTCCTGGCAAGAGTGATGTGTTCTTAACTAAGTGCACTCTAAGGAATTCATCACCACCTAGCAGATCCTCATTCTAGTCTATCATTTTGTGAGCAAGTGCTGGTCATCCACTTTAATTGGCTACAGAGGGTTACAGAATATGCCAAACCTTCCTTGCAATTAAAAGCAAAGGAAGAAGCTCCTGCGCCGTGCCTTTAAGGATCTCTGGTGTGTCTATTCTCATGGGGGCCTTTCAGTGCTTTGCTTCTTGCCCTCCTCTTTTCCTTGGTTCCATCTCTCATATGGATACAGGCTGTTAGCGGCTTCTCAGTATGTCTCATTAAAGGCTCGGTCAGCACAACTTGCATTTTTCTCTCAGTGAGCCTCCAAAGCTTTTATCCATTTTTTTTTAGAACTATCTATCAATTGTAGTATTTTGAGAGCCACATCTTAATCTAGTTCAGATCAAAATGGTATGGTGTGGATTGGTAAAATGTTCCCAGTATGGGGTGTTTAGGCAAAATGGTAATGGTAATGGTTTTATTTCATTTGAACATGCATCAGATTACAATTGAATGCATCACATAATCAGTTCATAGTTCCACATGTCCAAAAGGAGTAGGAAGAAGCAAAGCTTATTAAATCCTACCCCTCCATCTGGTACTTTTACAATCAGTAACTGTTACATTTGTTCACTTCCTGCTTTCCTAATATAGTTTATTTTTATTTTTATTTTTATTTTTATTTTTATTTTTATTTTTATTTTTATTTTTATTTTTATTTTTATTTTTATTTTTATTTTTATTTTTATTTTTTTTTTATTTATATTTTTATTTTTATTTTCTACCGCTTTTCCTGACGGGGGTCGCGGGGGTGCTGTCTTCGGGCAAGAGGCGGGGTACACCCTGGACTGGTCGCCAGCCAATCACAGGGCACATATAGACAAACAACCATTCACACTCATGGACAATTTGGAGTCTGCAATTTATATTTATATATATAATTATATATATATTTAATTTTATTTTTGTCACGTACTGAAGTATGAGGTGATATGACCATCCAATGACATAATGGCTACCATAGTAATTGTCAATATAGTGATATGTATAGCACATCATGAATGGTTCAAGACTCTTAGCTCTTAGTAATAGCTTTGTAGGGGTCCAAGTCTGTACCATTCTAGATTTCTTATTTCTTCATGAATTATTTCAATATTTAATGACTCTCGCCAATGAGCATGTGCTTTTCAAACGGCTGCAGCTTCTTCCGTAGCATTTCTCCTGAGCACCTGGTGCAATTCATCAAACAATGACACGTGTACAGGAGCAAACTATGATACCAGAGTGAGGATTTAGAGGCACAAGAAAAAAAAATGGGGTTATTTTAAAGCTGGCTCATTGTGATGCATGTCAGGGTGGTCCAAAGCAGGGTCATAAGGCAGTCGAAAGCGTTTGAGGTAGAAATAAAAGCTCATTGCTTCACTGGTCCCAGCTTTACCCAGGAGCCACTCTCAGTCATTCTTATGAGGTGTGACCTCCACAGACTATTAAATCTCCTTTAACCCTCTTAGATGTTTGATTTCGCAGTGGTGAATGAATTACCTGGAAACGGTTGGCTAAAACGCTGGAGTGACACCTCTCTCATGTTCAAAACTCATGACCCACCGGGGAGATATCTCTACGCCCTCTCTGAAATGGAGACACTTTTTTTAAATTGAACTAGTACTGTGTAGTATATACAGGGTATCGGTCTCAGTTCTTAAGTGCAAACAATTGCTATTGCACACGTTTCGGTTTGACTGGTATCTGGTTGAAGCGCTACACAACTTTGCGGAGAGGAGAGAACAAATGAGTGGGGGGTGAGTCATCTGGACGAAGCAAATGGGCGCATGAGCTAGCGCTAGCCTGTCGCTACATGTGCTGTGGGGTGGAAGCCAATATGTGCTGGCTGCAGGTGGATGACAGGCCTCAGTAGCTGACCAAGAGTGATGGATGATGCTGAGAAAGAACGCGGTAGAGTGGTGAATGCATTTGTGCAGACAGGCCTGAAAAGAAGCTTGGAAAAGTGAGAATGAAACAGCAGCGTGGCGAACAGAGGGAGATATAAATCAAGAAAAAAAACACAGGGGAAAAGAAAAAAAAAAAAAGCATAACAGGAAATCTGGTCATCTGCAGGACAAAGATAGGGTCACATCTCTAGTGTTTATCAAGGAGGCAAGCAGATTTCACAGCTGATGGGTCGTCTGTCGCAGGTCTGCAGAGCACGGAGGCTCAGCTTGGCGTTATACTTCCTGCTTTTACAGACCTGTTAGCTCAACCACATTGCCCTGTGTTACAAGGGAGTTTTGGTGATATAAATGTCTATCAAAGATACAGCACATCCTCACTGGCACTAACAAGATCATGAGAGCCAATGGAAGAGCTGCACCAGAAATGCTGCCTTCAGGGAGTTAATGTTCAGTTTGAATTGCCAGTGTCGGAAACCCATCAATACCATATTTCATTATTGTGGTTGCTGTTTGAACTACTGATATCTGTTGCTGATTTTGACTTTATTTAAATATGTTGGTTATCTAGCTGCACGGTGGATGAGTGGCTAGCGTGTAGACCTCACAGCTAGGAGACCACGGTTCAATTCCACCCTCGGCCATCTCTGTGTGGAGTTTGCATGTTCTCAGGGTACTCCAAGGTCTACACACACACATGTTGGAGCATTTTAACACAGGCTCAGAAGAAAGATGGCGGAATAAATCGAGTCCCAGACTGACTTTGCTGTCAAGAGCTGAAAACATTCAATAGCATCAAACACTTTTTTAAACTCGATGTCACCGCAAAAAAAAAAAAAATTGCCAGGAGCAAAATTGTGGAAGAATTTTGGTAATCTAATGCTTTTAGAGGCTGCACGGTACCCTATTGGTTGGCACGCAGGCCACACACCTATGAGACCCAAGTTCAATTCCACCCTCGGCCATCTCTATGTTCTCGTTCCTGTGCATGCGTGGGTTTTCTCCGGGTACTCCGGTTTCCTCCCACATTCCAAAAAACATGCTAGGTTAATTAGCGACTCCAAATTGTCCATAGGTATGAATGTGAGTGTGAATGGTTGTTTGTCTATATGCGCCCTGTGATTGGCTGGCCACCAGTCCAGGGTGTACCCTGCCTCTCGCCTGAAGACAGCTGGGATAGGCTCCAGCACCCCCTGCGACTCTTGTGAGGAAAAAGCGGTAGAAAATGAATGAATGAATGTTGGAAAGCTGAAACTGCAACCAAAGTAGTTTCTCTTGTATTGATTCAGGAATAAATAAACAGAGGAACTCAAAGCAACCAAATGTCTGAAAATAAAACAAACTAAAACAAGACTTGGCGTTCCTGCAGCTGCCCCCCCCCCCCCCCGACCCCCCCATCCACGTTCCTACTCCTTTCCTCTTGGTCTGACTGATCGAGCTGCCAGAACACCATCTCATCCCTCACTTCTCTCTCTGATCAATCAGACCATTAGACCGCAATTACAGCCGCGGCTGCGTTGCAGGTGAGCAACGAGCACATTCACGGCGCCGCCGACAACGCCTCTGCGCGGCTCCTCACACTCTCCAAATTAGCCCAAATTAATAGTGACACTCAGACATAAATGGCTGCAATCGGGGAGCTAAATGAACAGTCTGGGTCGAAGCTATTGAGTAGCAGGTGTCTTTAAAAGTGATAATTACCTGACTGGACCGAACTGGGAGAAGAAGGTGGCCCACGATTTGCCTGAAGTAAAAGGCCTGGCCCTTGTTAGCCTGGTTTCTGTTGTACGTGTTAATAATTGATTTGGGGGCAAGCTATTAATGAGAGGCAGATTTCCAGCTCTGTTGTAAACGTGTTGATGGAGGTGTTGCTGCCTCTTGTACAATGCCTTACCGATGGTAATTACAAGAGCTTAGTCAAGGTGACTGTAATGAGTCTATAGAATTCTAGTCCGGATGTGTTTTGAGGGTATTTGAGAGTAAATTGCTCAGTAATTAAATGCATAAGACAAGGTTAATTGTTAAGATCTTGGCGGCTTTGTATCTTATCTTATGTTTTCTAATTTGTGTATGTGGTAATAATATATAGGAATTTGACTCTTCCAGCAATAACATCCACATTTTGAATACCGATGTAAACAAGCACATTTTAAAAAGAAGGGTTATTTTCAGACATTAAGAGGGGGAGTCATATGATACGTGATGTATGTGAAGGCAAGCACGCGCTTGTGTGTGTATGTGTGTGTTGTGAACAGAGAGCTTTAGCTTGTCGACTACAAAAGAGCAAAAATGTCAAGATACTGTCCTAATTTTCACCTGGTATAGAGAGAGATGTGGGGTCTGTCAGCCGTTGGAGTGTGGTTATTGTGCAATTCGCTACAAGGGTGGGAATGTGGGCCCGTGTAACCAAAAAATGCTCCAGAAATTATTCAGCCCATCACTCAAGCCATTTATCTCGCACCTTTTTTTTGCCCACCCTCTCCATCCAATATGTTTATTGTTGCTACCCCTAAACTTTAACAAGTGGCGGCGGATTTTTCTGTTTCAGAAATTATATTTTTCTTCTTGTCATTGCTTCATTAATCAAGAGGAGGCATTCTGAAAAATGTTTTGTTTTGGTGGCTGCAATCTATTTTGTGTGCATGTGTGTGTTGTAGTTAATCTGCGCCCGTGGCAGGTTTCCCCTCCGAAACGCAGCGCTAAGCAGCGGTATCGCAGGTCTATTGTTGTAGCCTCTGTCATAGCAAGGAGAGCCTGATGCAGGCCTGGGCTCGCCTGATAAGGAAAAGAGGATTCAACATGGCTGGAAAGGAGAATCAGTGGGACTTGAGAGTCGAGTATGGATGGGGCAGATTCTCTCTCTCTTTCTCTCTCTCACACACATGCACACACACACACGCGTAGAGATGCATACAAACATACTGTGTAGTATACACATACCTTCTACACACATATAGTCACACATGAGCCGAGACGCAAATCATCACCACCATCACACTGGCACATGCTCGGGCAATTATTTACACTAACATCCAATTACATATGCAAGGAAGCACCCCAGGATAGGACTGGAATAAGTGTAAAATGACACAAATACACATAGTGTATGGTGCCATGCGTATACATTTGTGTTCGCATAAACAAACAAACTATGAAGCTGCATCAATGGAACAAGTGGGGGTACAAACTAGTCTGATATAAGTAATGGTAATGGTAATTGAGTGCATCACATAATCAGTTCACAGTTCCACACGTCCGAAAGGAGTAGGAAGAAGCAAAGCTTATTAAATCCTACCCCTCCATCTGGTACTTTTACAATCAGTAACTGTTACATTTGTTCACTTCCTGCTTTCTTAATATAGTTTACGTTTTTTTTTTCATTTTTTTTTTATTATGTACCGAAGTATGAGGTGATATGACCATACAATGACATAATGGGTACCATAGTAAGTGTCAATATAGTGATATGTATAAAACTTGAATCATGACTGGTACAAGACACTTCATCCTTGTATTTAGCAAATACAATTGTCACATCGTTGTGCATTGTTTGAGTTCCTTACTCAATCCATTCCATAGTTTGATTCCACATACTGAGTTACTAAATTGGTTTTCATATTTTATTTTTCCATGCAACAGTCACACTGTCTTCCATCTGCTTTTCCAAACATCAGACATTATCAGGCCTAACAGGATTTAAATTTCTGTGGTGCACACACACATATTTTTGGCAACAGGAAGGTGGTTTCATCTAATGAAATAATCGGCCCCCAAATCCGGCATAGAACCAACGTTATTGCATGCATCAATTATTTCCTGGGCTTAAACCAATATCAGGACTGAGGTCTCTTCAGATGGTTACAATGCTAATTATTTGGCATGCTTTTTCCATCACCCCTTGCTCACCACCGTTCATATATGTACCAGTGGCAAAAGTGGCATAATATAAATAAAATAAATTATATAATATATTATAATATCAATAAAATAATCATCAAAGCAACCTATAGTACACTAGATAAATGTATCACTGAATGTTGTATATGAGATGCAGTGTGTGCCACAAGGAAGTTAGATCTTTTTTTTTTATCATCACTATTATAGTTTCTGAGCCAGTTGCTGTGTGCATGACCGCAACTCATTGCTCCCCACAGCTCTGTGTATTAGCTGTGAAGCACTCAGTCAGCTAGCCAGCGCTGTTATGACCACGGCTGAGCTCCACCGTTTGAGCGATAATGCATGGTTGACCTGATCTACAAGTGAACCTGACATTTTGCTGTCCTTCCATCACAACACAACCTACCTAAACTGATATGGCGGCTACTGATAAGAACAGACATACTGATTTCTTTAGAATTGACTGTAATGATATAGAAATAAACATCACCGAGATTGGCATGACGTCCTGTATATTTAAAATCATGTAAGCTCAAATAGTGAGTAGATCATATCCGTACCACCATGTTATATTATAATTATTAGCACAGACGACCCAACTAACTGAAATTAATTAACCTATAATTTAGTTTTCTTTAATTGCATTTTGTTGCAATGGTCATTGTAATAATGAGAGAGTGTAAGAGACAATTCAATGACAAATATCATGTGCAATTACACAATATAAATAATAATCAAATACAAGCTGTACACCGATGCAAGGCCGGGCCTTACCGGACCAGAAAACAAGTACTCAAAAGATCTCCAATCATCTTATGGTTATCGTAGTTAACTGGTTGCAGTAATAAGTGAATTCACAAAAACTTATTAGAGCCTTGTAGACATAAATTAACACCCCTATAGTCACCTTTACTGTATTATTCTTTGGTTAAACCACACTTGGCAGGCTATGGGATCACTACAGGTAAAGGTTTAATATGTAAAAAAAATATATATTTTAAGTATATATTTTATTAATAAGTTTTCCGATAATACATTTAGTTTGGACAACCATTTTATTGAAGGAGTATAGGAACAGTAGATGGCGGTGCAATGCTGCCTCTGTCCACCACCGTCATTGCAATGCACCAATGAATGCGTTGGTCAGACACAAAATCATATTGAGACATGTTTGTATATTTGTCAGGTACACCTTTTGAGTGTTAGTTTGCTGTGTGATGTATTTAGTGTTGTTAGCAAAGTGGACTTGAAAGATGACACCCTGAGTTAGACTATTATGGCTGACTATATATATATATATATATATATATATATATATATATATATATATATATATATATATATATATATGTATATAATATTTACAGTGGCATTTACAGTGGGCTGAGTGCGCTGTTGGCTCGTGACTGGATGACTGAAGGAAGCATTGCGCTTGCTCTAACTCATGTGATCACCTCAAGACTTTCATGTAGTGTAATGATTAATAGCTGAAACAACCCAACAAAGTTTCAGGTTTTACCGAATGTTAGTCCGAGAAGCAGCACCAGTACTGCTTAGAACTCAGTCTTCCCAAATGAATGCTTATACAACATTTCAATACACAGCGGACCTCCACGGAAGCAAAGGCACAGGTGGAAGAAGAAGCAAAGCGAGAGAAAAGTTTGAGCGCTGCCAGCTGCCTTGCCATCTGTCACCGTCATGGCTTTTCTTGTGATATGTTGAAACAACTTCCTTGAGAAATGCTGCAGATAATTCTTGATTGTTTCCATTAGCAAGTCCCCGATAGTGGGCGGAATGCTGGTGCGGTGTTCACCTCAGGAGTTGCTGTGTGGAGTTTGCGTGTTCTCATTGTGCTTGTGTGGGTGTTCTTGGCAGAGGAATTAATTGAGGTGAGGCTAAAGGAGGTATGGTGGTTATTTCACACCTGGATGTTTGCAGGTACAGCCACCGGGCCTTTGAGCTGTTATCGCTCCTGATGTTTCCAATAATAACATGACTTACATTTTGAATACCTTAAAGGTGGAAGGACCGTCAACCATCAGATTATTGTAACGTGTATACCTTTTGCTGTTAATTTCCTTACCACGCAGGTGAACCCCTGCTAGTACACCTTGATACGTCTTTGTTGTCCTCTAGCATGGCCCTCGCCCTCAGATCCTAAGCCTAGTTTGCACAAGGCCTATACCAAAGAGACAATAGTTCTCCTAACAACAAAGTCTTTTAACCTGCAAAAAAGAGAAAATTAGCATTGAAGATAGGAAAGAAGATCTGGCCACTGTCCATTGCACTCCCCGGTGGTCTAGCAGAGCCTCATTAGATGGATGAGTATGAAACTGTCAAAGCTGTAATATTACACCACAGGGTCGTCAGCAAACTAATTGGGTAACAAAGACCATTTTTCAGCACAGGAAACCCATCTTTTAGCAGTCTGTGTGCTGAGACTCTGATAAGAGAGTTCACGTCTAATGCATTTAGCGAGGGGCAAGTTCACCATCTTTATCTTATTTACTTAACTTGCTGTAAATATTGTCGGTCTTTTACAGTGGATTTAGTAAGACCCCATTTCTCTAAAGTGCACCCGGCGATGAACCTGTAGAAGACTGCAGCATCCGGGAGATGATCAGGAAGTGTATGTAAATCAGATACAGCTCAGCATCATGTTCCATTTGTGTGTTATTATAAGCTTAGTTAGCAATGCATGCCGTGTGTTTCGGTGCATTGTTTTGGGGGGATTTCATCTATTGTACTTTCACTGTTAAGTCTAATTTATATTCTGTAGCTGTAGAGCCCAATTTCTGCATCAGAAAGTGAGATTGGCTGCACACAGAGAGTCTCCTGAAATATAAAAGCACACACAGAGGGATGCTATTCTAATGCATCGTGAAATTTCTGACTCAACCAGAGAAAGAGGGAAGTTCAAAAGAATACTAAACCAAAAGGGGAGCAGAGAGGTTTATCGAAAGTCAAGGACTTTATTCAAGTATCATTTAAAGCATTTTATTTTTTTTGTCTATATTTACGGTTTCTGATTGATCCTGGTTTAGCGCGCTTGGTTATGCGACCCGGGACTTATGATGACCTCATTGACTGATTAACTCTCTTCCGTCCAACGCACATAATAATTCCCAACGGGTCAGGAGTGGATCTGTCTGGAGAATATGTCACCTCCTACCTTAGCCTCCAGGGGTCACGTTAATATCCATACAGGTGAACATTACTGGCTCAGAGTTTCCTATTATGGCGCCTCACACATCATCTCCCCTGCTCAGCCAAGTAACTCTTACATACAGTACATGCAAAAGATCAAACAACCTTCTCCACAGAATCCAAATGGGAAAATTTCTTGTAATTCCAACAGTAAGTAGTGAAGCGACTGGGATGTTCTCTGACCGGATCCATACATGTTTGAACATGTACCTCCGAGACATAATTAAGATCTGCAGTACCTCTACCTTTCTCTTGTTTACCACTTCAAATATATGTAATACAGACTTGAACTTACATGAGAAGTTGAGTTAAACATTAAATGTCGCCCCGACTTTGGATACTGTGGAAAAATTGTGGGTGCGGAGTAGTCAAGGAAAAGAAACACCTTGCCTTCTTTAGGCAAGTTCAACTGACGATAAACATTTGGACTTGAGAATTAGAGCACCTCACAACCATTTGTAATTCTCTTTGTAGATATACGTATCTACAAAGAGAAGGACTGACGTTTGATGAAGTAAGAATATAATACGCTATAACGACGAGCTGTTGGTAATGAATCATCGGTGTGTACGCTGAATCCTCCATTCGTCGGCTTTATTAGCACTTATGTCTAAAACAGAATAAGCATACTCTCGCAATGCCACCCGCGGTCATTATGAATACCACCGTGACCAATAGCTAATGCAGCATTTGTACTTTGATGCTTACATTCCAGCCAACGGGATAAAAGGTGATTTAAATGAGAAAATATTTCTTCCTCTTAGCTGAACCACGATAGCAACAGCCAAAGCATGTGTGTCCCTTCAAAGATTCCGGGGAACAGCAATGACTCGCTCTCAATTTAATCGATTTGAAAATGAAAAGTTAATTTGAAAAAGTTGAAAAGAGAAAGATGGGCTAAGGGAAGAGGGAGGTTGAAAAAAAAAAAAAAAAAAAAGCATTCTCTTGCACTCAAGCAGTAAACTAACCGCCGCACAGAGCAGGCGGAGATTTCGCCTGAATTATCTCACACCTCACATTTGCTCTTAGGCAAGCAGTTTAAAAGCCAAGCGATTGAGCCAGTGATCCAATTTGAAATGCAGAAATGATTAGAGCAGCTTGCCTCATTTCATATCGAAATTCTCTGATTTATGACAGGGCACCAGCCAAGATCTATCTCTAAAGGGAATTAGTGTGCAATTCCTGCATATTTCTGTTATTTAGGCTCCCAGCAGCAGATGCTATAGCCTTGGAGAAGGGGGTGGAAAAAGGAATTGAAGCATTACGTAGGTATCTTTTCATCTCAGCCAGATGTAACCGTGGCCATTTATGAGGAGAAAATAACACAAAAGCCGACGTGAAAAATTGGGGTATGTCCCACTTTGTGTAGGATGTTGACTGAGAACCTTATTTCTGGGAGCATGAAAAAAAAAAATATGCAGCACTTAACCACGCATATACATATATACAGCTTTTATGCAGAGTGAATAGTGGTGAGACACAGACTGGCGAGGTGAGCTTCGGCCAATTATTTGGGGAAAAAAAAAAAAAAAGACCCTTGCAACCCATCCATCCTTGAGGCTAAGAAAATATTAAAACATGCAGCGATAACGATGGCTAGAGGAAAATCTCCCTTAATGAAATTTCCAGTTGACCACATGCAATTTGTTTCATCGCAGTGAACAACTAATTGCAATGGACGTTATCGAGGTGTGAGTGTGCTGTCTGCTGTAAACTGACTGGTAAAACAGGTACAAATCCTTTATCCTCGCCGCCATGTTGGAAACAAATAACAAATAGCCTTGTTGTTGTCTTATTTGTACTGTCAGAAGGCGCATTTGCGAAAGAAGAAACGGTTCTTAGTGCATCGCAACAAACTGCTGTTTTTATCGAGAAAAAAAAAACAATATCAGAGGTGGCGTTTGCATCATCGTATTCCAACTGACTGATGAGTGGCTATCGAACGCTCAAAGTATGAAGTCAATGAACGTCGTCAGATATTCAGACAGCGCTCTTTTGATCTCTCAGTTGTCTAAATCCTGCAGCTGTGGGATCAGAAGAACGGCTCCAGTGCCAGCCAGTGACCTTGGTGGAGGGAGCGAGGGAAAAAGCCATGAGGGAAATAATCATTCCCACCAAGGTTTGTATCGATTTCACCTGCCCTGAATAGGAGCAGGTTAAGAGCAGCCACTGGTGGTGAAATGGTCAGCGGTGATATCATTAGCTAGTTGTTTACACAGGGAAGCTGGGAGTTAGAGGCAGGCTGAGTGTCACAAGACACTTTCTTCTTCACCTCTTTCAGCTGATCAGAGGATCATGGTATCAAGGAGGGATTAGTAGCGACTTGGGATTTGTGTGATTGGTTAATTTATTGCAGTGATGGCAGGTCTTTCATCTATGGCAACATTTAATCACAGCCGCCACAGAGGCTATTACAGGTTAGCTCCTTTCTGGAGTCGGTCCGGCTGTGCCATCAGCTCTATCACAATTCCCCTGAAATTTCCAAATTATCTGGAACAGGCTTTAGCTTCTCAGTAATAAAAATTAGAACAGATTCCTGATAGAAGCTTTTGCTCACACAGGGCCAATTATAAATTGTACGGCCCTGCCTTGCAAGAAGGAAGCGGGGAGGGAGGCGGGGAGGAGGAAAAAAAATCCAACTCTGAGAGATGTGCACAGAACTTATCGTTCAACCCCTGCTCTGCTCTGATCCAAATCCGTGTGGCTGAAAATTTATATTAGATTTTATCACAGACGCCTAAGTCTCGAAAAATCAATGAAGGTTATCTTTTATGTTGCAGCAACTTGTGGAAATATTGATTTTCATTTTATAGTGAATTTGGAGCATCAGTTTGTAATCACTTCCTAGCTGACTACACTGTTTGGGTGGCTGTATCTCTTACACGAGGAAAGGTAACGGAGCTCAGGGGAAAAAAAAAAAAAGTGTGAGTGTTAAAACCACTGAAGTGGAAGCAGAGGGTGGATAAAGTATAACACAACTTGTGCGTGGACCGTGGGGGGGGTATGATATCAGTGGAAAGTGATGATTTAACCTTTGTAATTGTTTTAATTAAAATCTATGTTGATCCGCTTACATGATGTTTAGTTAACATTTGAGTACAAAATATCTTTTTGTAGTTTTTAGTTGGCATGATTAATGCGTTCCAGAAGGTCGGTCTTAAACTAAAACGTACTCTAACAAATACATGTTTTCCCCTTTTAAGAAATAATGCAAATTCAATTACACTTAAACTTTTTATTTGGCTTTATTTGGCTCCATTGTTTGTTATTTCGTAGCAGTGATGAAAACAAAAAAAGAGACTTGTGGCGTAACTTTATTAGTTACCAAAGAACTACATCAACGGCAGGCAACGGAGATGAATGACTTCCAGTTTTGGTTTCCAGTTCAGTGCATGCCAACAGGCACCTAACAAAAATATTTTATGATGAAAATCCGTTTTTAAAACAATACAAATACAATGCATAAATTTTCGACCTAAACCAAAAAATACTTTAACCGGGTCATACGCTAACCAAGGTTCCACTGTATAAAGATTAAAAATAGGGAAGTAAAAATAAGGAAACACCACACCTATAATTTCTGTCTTCAATCAGCAAGTTACCAACTTATCTGCTTTCCAGAAGGTCAGTCTTAAACTAAAACGTACTCTAACAAATACATGTTTTCCCCTTTTTAGGAATAGTGCAAATTCAATTACACTTAAACTTTTTATTTGGCTTTATTTGGCTCCATTGTATGTTATTTCGCAGCAGTGATGAAAACAAAAAAAAACAGACTTGTGCCGTAACTTTATTAGTTACCAAAGAACTACAGAGTTACATCATCGGCAGGCGACGGAGCTGGGGTGAGAATGACTTTCGGTTTTGGTTTCCAGTTCAGTGCATGCCAACAGGCACCTAACAAAAACGTTTTGTGATAAAAAAAAAATACGCTATAAAAGCAATACAAACACAATGCATACATTTTCGGCCTAAACCAAAAAATACTCTAACCGGGCAGTACGCTAACCAAGGTTCCACTGTATAAAGATTAAAAATAGGGAAGTAAGAATAAGGAAGCACCACACTTATAATTTCTGTCTTCAATCAGCAAGTTACCAACTTATCTGCTTTGGTTTGGGAATTCTGCTTCCATACGTCACCTCCCTGCTTTTGCGTCGGATGGAGGACGACTTTGTTTCTATAAAACCAGTTCATCCTATGCTCCCCCGCTTGAATGAAATGATAATTTTCTGCCTGTCAATCAGTATTTCTCCTTGCCGTGGCCACTTAGGCCAACTGATTTGGTTGTACAAATGTTTCCATTTGCATTTGCAAACACTCCTCTTTGCAGTGACACCACACTATCTTAATCCTAAATATGTTGCATGCTCTTGTGCATCTCTTTGTCTTTGTGGCGGCTGCGACATGCAAGCATGCTTCCAAAGCGCATAGGCCACTTTTGTTGCTGTGGATGAGTTATGTAAATCTGCGGTGGAAAAACTGTCATCACTTGTTTGCGGAAAGGGTGAAGCCAAGTTAACTGAAATTGACAGTCCATTCAAGTCACATGTAATACCTAACATGTGAAAGGAAGTCTAGTTAAAGTGCTGTTGAGTCTCTGTTGGCTACATTAAGACCAGCTGGAATATCATAAATTCCCAAAGGCTCAGAGGGATGTCGGAAAGGCCTTCTTCGCTGGTGAATAAGGAATGGCTCCAGTCTAGAGATCTAAGAAAGGGTTAATCTGATTCCCATTTCAGATAGTCGTCGTAGCAACAATCGGACAGTCTGCCCTGCTCCTTTGACGGGGTTGTGAGATTTCCAGGTTAGCCAGATAGAGGACTTTATTGTGAGGCTAATTTGAAATGTGAAATCCAGGATGACTTAAATTACAGAGGTCGTCTTTCTCTCATCTGCTGCCAAGGCAGGATAAGACGACGGCGATAGAAAAAAATAAGAGTACGCAATTTACTGTCTGTGTGTGTGTGTTTTTTTTTTTATTATTGGTGATGCAGTTTGTAGACACAAACACACATAGCATCTCATGAACTCTTTGAGATGTTTTTACTATTTACTCTCTAAAATCAGTTCTCTAGCCTAACTAGATAGAGTTCATGAAAAAGAAACGGACAGAGTAGAAGGAGAGAGGGGGGGGGGGCATGCAGACACACTGCAGAGCTCATCTCATGTGCATATCTGTGCCAATTCAGACCTTTAACATGCACAAGTGACATTTGCATTTATCCTTCAAGGTTGTTGCCATGTGCAAAGGACTACTTTTTTTTTCCCATTGCATTATGCAAATGAACCGAGTTGAGATTGCATGCCAACCCATTTTCTCAAAGCATTACTATTTCTGTAACAACCTAATGAAGAAGGGCCTCGGGGTTAAAAAGTAATGGCCTTGAAATACTGACAGTTTGCCTTTAAGTAATAGACTTTTGTACTCAGGTGCCTTAGCATACACTCAAACAACAGCAGCACAAAAAGAACATCAACAAAGCAGGATATGATGGCGGGTAAATACAGCAAGCACATACAGGTACTATACACACAGTATGGCGGACCCATTAGGAGGATGCTGTAGTATTTTTTTTGGAATTGGTAAGATGATGCCAATAGTAAGTGTACCCAAAGTACAAAATATCGCTTAGAAAATTGGGCTCTCAATTCTGGAATTGACATTGTGTATGCTCTTGGTCTCATTTGTCTCCCCTTCGAGGAAATGAGCAGCACACCGCACAAACACATCCCAGTCATCATCAAATAGGATTTACATGGACTTGATGTATAGCACGCGTGTCAATGGAAGGCTGAGACACTGCAGGTTTTTGCTCCAACCGGTTTCTCCAGCACTTGATTTAATTGATGAACTCCTTAATCAAAATAGGATAGGGATAGGATAGATGTTCTTTATTGTCATTGCACAATAACCCAGCAGTGAAATTGCCAACGAAATGTCGTTGCCTGGCTCCCGTATAATAATAAATTTTAAATAATAATGTGGAGAATAAATAGATAACCAATAAATATGAACAATGTACAGCGTAAACAGTAATTTGTACAAATAAATTAAATTAAATTAATTAAATTAAATATAATTAAATTGGGCGGCACGGCGGTCAAGTGGTTAGCGCGCAGACCTCACAGCTAGAAGACCAGGGTTCAATTCCACTCTCGGCCATCTTTGTGTGGAGTTTGCATGTTCTCCCCGTGCATGCGTGGGTTTCCTCCCAAATTCCAAAAACATGCTAGGTTAATTAGCAACTCCAAATTGTCCATAGGTATGAATGTGAGTGTGAATGGTTGTTTGTCTATATGTGCCCTGCGATTGGCTGGCGACCAGTCCGGGGTGTACCCTGCCTCTCGCCCCAAGACAGCTGGGATAGGCTCCAGCACCCCCCGCTAGTGGTAGAAAATGAATAAATTAATAATTAAATTAAATAAATAAAAATCACCTACTTTAGTGACTGGAAGGGCTGGAAGAACTATAACACCCCTATAGTTCCTGGATTGTCTTGTTTGTGGCCATTCAGCGCAGCAGGCAAGCATGCTTATTAATGTTTCTTTAATCACTAAAATAAGCAAATGATAAATGTTTGTTATCTGTCACCGTCCAGAAGACGAAGAGCAAGGTCCCGGTGGTGCTGAGCACCGGCCCCAAGTGGCTGCTGGATGTGACTTGGCAGGGAGCAGAGGACAACAAAAACAACTGTGTGGTGTACAGCAAAGGTAAGCAAGCAACGCCGCATCCCGTTATCTCTCCACACTGCAACACAACACACCACAGCTAAGACACAGACGATCCACTCAACTCCCACCTGTCTGTCTCCTGGCCGTCTTTGACTTTCTCTCTATTGCTCTCCATGCTTCTCCAAGCCACAAATGTTCTGAAATGTTCTTAGAGAATAGCTGCAAGGACAAGCACACACTTAAACATTACATGCACACGCTCCCCGGCTATCTGTTTTTCTCATCCAGCAAGTAATTTATATCACTAAAACCCTGATTAAGAAGTGAGAAACATCACTTGACACACAAAGTTAATGGTCTTTAGATTTCACAACGTAATTAATGCCCCCCCCCCTCCCTCCCTTTATACTGCGTCTTAGAGGAGATAACAAGCAAGGCAGGAATAGAGATCAGGTTGCAAATTTGTTATATATATATATATTCATGTTCTTGTACTATGTAAATACAATAATGAAATAAATATAATAATAAAATTCATGAGGCAGCTACAGTATGGTGCACAAGTCTAGGCTATTAGTAGCGTTGTTTTGTTTAATGACATTCACAGTAAATGTAAGGACAGATACAATTAGCAGCTTATGTTGCACACTGCTGAGTTCGTTACAGTATATATGGTCATTGCTTCAGAAAAACAAATACATTGGTGGGTTGTATTGTATTATTATATTGTTGTTATTATTATTATTATGTATTTTGTAAAGTAGACAGCACTATAAATGTTGTAGCTGGCCAAAAGGAAGCATGTATACATTGAACAATAGGGGGCCTAAGATTGACCCCTGGTAAACCCCACAAGTCATAGTTACCGATCCTAACAAAATAAGGCTTGAACCAGTTTAGCGCAAACATTCTCACCCAGTTTTCTAACCTCTGATCACATGGTCAACAGTGTCAAAGGCAGCCTAAGGTCTAGCAGAACTAGACTTTGCTAAGCTTTTCTTACACAAAAAGATTTTTAAAATTTTGAAGCTTTTTTGCCAGAAAAGTCAATAATTACGTCCTCTTCTTGGGAACTAAAAGATAATGTTCCGCATCCTAATTTATCCAAAAGTAGCCACAAAGTTTGCCATTAGGTGTATCCCTTGACGTGCATTTTCAGTGTCTTCATGCCAACTGTTTTTCTCTCTTGACACTGACGCTACCCGTATAATAAAAGTGCTGGGCTTCTACAGGCCTAACTGGGTCTTTACGGGTGTTACCGAGCAAGACAGCACAAAAAATAAATACATAAATATTGATACAGTATGTGTTTGGGCTCACACAGGGTAAAGGAAAGAGGCTCCATTTATCACTTTTCCAAAATGATTACCCGTGACAATACACCCAAAGCTTGACTGGAGCGTCTTCTGCCTCAAAGTGAATAAGTGGCAGGAGTGGGATTTGCAACCCGGCTTTTCGGTCTCCCAATTCTCATCTACTAATCACTAGACTGCTCTGGGGAGTTATCCTCTTAACCGGCTACTTAACTTTGTGCTCTTTATCACCAGATCATTAAAGTTTTGATAAGCTGTTAAAGAAGATTATGCACTTCTTTAAAATCTTCTAATCGTTTTGCTAGCAGACTTACTGTATGGAACAAAAACGGGGGGGGGCAATAACAGGATTTCTCCTGTTTTTGTTTAAGAAGGACAATAAGATCCGCCGCTTTTCGTACATGTATGATGTGATGGCATCTCATATTAACGTAACGCATGCAGCATCGCTTACCCAATAGTGTGTCACTTACAGCCACTTTGTTTGTCACTTTCATTATTAAATCAAACACAATGTCGTCCCCGCACTCCCCCTAGTGAGACTTGTTATGCATTGTACTGTATTAAGTTCATTATTGGAAAATCCTCCAAGCGAATCATTAAACCCTGATAGAATGTTAAGAATTAATTAAAATCTTGTATTGGAAGTCGAATATCTTCCGTTACATCACATAAGCAACTTCATAAACATCAGTTATTTGTCATTGATGCATTTTTGTATTTTAGACATTGTATAACTTGGTCATCAATGGCTGAATGAAAACTTTTTATCTGTTTTTTTTTCACAGAACTGCATCTAAAATTACTATTAATTCATTCATTCATTTTTTACCGCTTATCCTCACGAGGGTCCTGGGGTGCTGGGGTCTATCCCAGCTGTCTTCGGGCGAGAGGCGGGGTACACCCTGGACTGGTGGCCAGCCAATCACAGGGCACATATAGACAAACAACCATTCACACTCACATTCATACCTATGGACAATTTGGAGTCGCCAATTAACCTAGCATGTTTTTGGAATGTGTACCGGGAGAAAACCGTCGTATGGAACATGCAAACTCCACACAGAGATGGTCGAGGGTGGAATCGAACTCGGGTCTCATAGGTGTGTGGCCTGCGTGCCAACCACTAGCGTACCACGCAGCCTCTAAAAGTATTAGATTACCAAAATTCTTGCACAATTTTGCTCCTGGCAATTTTTTATTTTTTTTTTGCAGTGACATCGAGTTTAAAAAAGTGTTTGATGCTATTGAATGTTTTCAGCTCTTGAGAGCAAAGTCAGTCTGGGATTCGATTTATTCCGCCATCTTTCTTCTGAACCTGTGTTAAAATGCTCCAACATGTGTTTGTGTGTGTGTAGAATTTGGAGGGGACACCATAATGAAAAAAAATGCAAAACATGGAATTGAATATAGAATTTTGCTCTTTTGGAGCTGGGATTGTGTAGATTGTAGTGTGGGTTGATTAAAGCCTCTTCAGAGTCCAACTGCAACTTTCCTCCCACCTTGAAAAGCTGGGGTCCAGATTGTTTATATCTTCACCCTGTGCTGCTTCCCCTCTGTCAGCTGCTTCATTGCTCCTTGAGATGTGTTACTTATGAAAAACAGCGAATATCTCACTGCACAGTATGCTCACATAATATGTTTTGGCTCACGTTTCAGTGGTCTCGGCTTTCTTTATGGCTGCTTGCAAAGATAGTAGCCGTTCACTTTGGATGCCTGCCAGCGTGAATCTATGTGCGAGTATCTGACTGCTGATTGGTTTGAGTGGCTACAGAGTACTATTGTGTGTTCTGCCCTGTGATTTTTGCTTTACATTTTGACTACTGCTCATCATTTGTTCCCCAGTATTTCCAGAAGCAAGAGAAAAATATGGAGTGGAAGTGAAAGTGAATATTATTTACCATTAAGGGCGGTGTTTTATAACTCTGTTGCTAAACAGCAGTGTAATATTGGGCATATATTTTTTAACTGTGATATTAATGATCAGAATTTCAATCTGCATCAATAATCCAGATACAATATATATCAAACCATCTATTGTAGATAACATTGTATTGAGTCAATAATAAATAATGACATTTACTCAACATTTAGGTGTGTACAGTATATATGACAAAAAAATGAAAGAAGACAGAAAAAAACCTCTCTTATTGTGGCGTCTGGAGGTTTGTCAAATATGTTTATATATAATGCATGCAGTGGAGAGTGAAACAAGAAAGCTGGATGGCTTGGTCAGGTCCCCCACAGGGCGCCCGAGGTGATCAGGACCACGACAAGCTAAACAAAATTATGTTTTTATGGTCATTTGCTCATTTTTTAAGTGCATTTTTTAATGCATTTTGTACATGTTTTTATTTTAGAACTGTTTTAATCCTTAAATTAAAAAAATGGAAAAATAAAAAAAATTATTTTAGAATTGTTTTAATCCAGGCTGCACGGCGCTCGAGTGGTTAGCACCAGACCTCACAGCTACTAGACCAGGGTTCAATTCCACTCTCGGCCATCTCTGTGTGGAGTTTGCATGCATGCGTGGGTTTTCTCCGGGTACTCCGGTTTCCTCCCACATTCCAAAAACATGCTAGGTTAATTGGCGACTCCAAATTGTCCATAGGTATGAATGTGAGTGTGAATGGTTGTTTGTCTATATGTGCCCTGTGATTGGCTGGCCACCAGTCCAGGGTGTACCCCGCCTCTCGCCCGAAGACAGCTGGGATAGGCTCCAGCACCACCGCGACCCTCGTGAGGAAAAAGCGGTAGAAAATGAATGAATGAATGAATGTTTTAATCCACGGTACAGTGCACAATACCATTGCTTTTGCAGCATTTGACCCATCAGTCTCTGAATGTAATCATCGATATAAGTTACTTAATATATACAATATACTGTTGATACAGTCTTGTGTTTGATTAATGAAAGTACGTTTAGTTGGAAAGTATCCAATTACTAATTATGACAATTTGGTGGAGAATCAAGGTGAATTTTTAGCCCCTTTGCAACCTTCTTCTCACGTGATGTTTATTCGATAGGACACTTTCAATCCTTCAAAATATAGCCCATTATATGAATTCACTCTTAAAATAAGAAGCAGCAAGGGCCCTGAAGTGACATTGGTAAAGTGCAATATCTGCTTTTCTCAGGCCTTCGCTGTGGCCCTGTTTGTTTTACATTAAACTCCCATGAAGCGCCTTAGCAGCCAGCCGTTACTAAAACGCTCAACTCTACCACTGTGCTAACTCATTATCGAGAAATCCACCTGGAACTCCCACAATGCTCTCTCCTCCACACTCTGACAATTTCTTTGAAGCACAGAAGTTCTAGAAACAGGCTGAAAGTCTGCAGAGTAATTATGTGTTACAGTAAGAGTGGAGCACCAGGAGTGAACGAGGATGACAGACAGGAACCCGGAGAGGAAGATAGGAACCAGTTGGGAATTTTCTCTGCAGATAAACAACAGATTGATAGGGAAAGTGAAAAATGGGAGACATTTAACAAAGGCTCGTTGTGAATTCTCCTTGATTGGGAACATTTTTGTTGTGTCAAGCTGTTCGTCGAAGATACAACTTGTTTTATTATTTAGAACAATAATTCTTTGACTGTATATTACCAGTAGATCGTCTTTCTGTAAACTGATTTTTTGCTTATTTTTGCTAATTTTGAGCGGGCACGGCGGACGAGTGTTTAGCACGCAGACCTCACAGCTGGGAGACCAGGGTTCAATTCCACCATCCGCCATCTCTGTGTGGAGTTTGCATGTTCTCCGGGTACTCCGGTTTCCTCCCACATTCTAAAAACATGCTAGGTTAATTGGCGACTCCAAATTGTCCATAGGTATGAATG
This sequence comes from Doryrhamphus excisus, assembly GCF_030265055.1. Classification (NCBI taxonomy): domain Eukaryota; kingdom Metazoa; phylum Chordata; class Actinopteri; order Syngnathiformes; family Syngnathidae; genus Doryrhamphus; species Doryrhamphus excisus. Next base: position 4,997,967 of record NC_080482.1, read on the forward strand.
TGAGTGTGAATGGTTGTTTGTCTATATGTGCCCTGTGATTGGCTGGTGACCAGTCCAGGGTGTACCCCGCCTCTCGCCCGAAAATGGATGAATGAATAATTGCAGCGGTTAGAGTCCATAGTGGACTCTAAGTTTCCAATGCACGCACCACACCGAGCATGCAAGACACACAGCTAATGATAGTGATTTGGCAAAGTTTAGCTCCTAACGTTGACCATCATTGAGCAGACATGCCAGTCATCTTATTAAATGACAATTTCTACTCAATTTAACTAAAAATCAGTACCTGCCGACACAACACTCCTGCAGCATTTGGGAAAATGACAACTGCCATTTTTTTTTAAATAAGCACTGAGCTGGCGCCGTTGTTAACTGATGTTTGCACCCAATGAAACCAAACACCCTCCATTATGCGGCATTATTCAGAGGTCACCTAAACTTTTCAATTGTAAGCCTCTTAAGTCAGACCACATTCAGATCCAGCATGTCCCACAAGTCTCCAGAGCAACTTATCCCATTGTTGGTGCAGAAATTGACCAATGTAACTAGGACGTTTTACATAAGCCCGAACAGAGAAGAATTAGCCAACTTGCTGTGGCTTTGTATTACTTCATATTCGCTAAGTCCTCACAATCAGATCCTTTTTTTTTATGCCCCCACTTCGTTTTCACAGCTGGCCGACTGAAGCCCTCTGAACTAACATGACCTGTGCAGACACGTGCAGAACCTGCATGGTTCTATTTGAAATTCCCCCTTCGTTGTTTGGTATGACTCTGTTTGTATTATTGTTTTGTTGTATTGTCGATGAAAGTTAAAAGTGTGATGCCTGCTGCTTCCCGCTCCATGGTAAGAAGCTATTAGGGTTGTTCATTGCAACCCCTCTCCTTTTTTAAAATGACTGCAGCGAATAGGGCATGGAAGGGTTTATTATCTGTTATCTGGGAACGCAGTGAAATGGTGTGACTGAATAATAACTAAACAACTGACACACAATGTAGAAATTTCATTATCAGTGTATTAAAACAAAATTGTACCCTAAAGGAGTCCCCGCCACAGCTTAGAGCAGCCAACTAATTATGCTTAATTAAAAGACAACATAGATCAACAGAATCATTTTCATTAGGAAATTATTAATGATTCTGCTGCAACAATAATTGATTGCACTGAGCCATGCGATAGCTCTATACGGTCAGGCTCGCTCCGGAGCTGGGTGGGGAGGAGACGCTTTTTCTGAAGCTGAAGCTTGCACATTTGGAATAGAGAAAGGGGTGCATTTAGCCATTTGGGGGCCCAGGGCAAAGACAGTCATTGGGGCCCTCTGCATCCTTGTGCTGCACTGACAAAAGTGATTTGTTTTGGGGGGGAAGGGGGAAAAATGAGGCCTCAGGATGCCCCACACAGGGGCAATTGCCCGTGTTTACCTAATGGTAAGTCCGCCCCTGTAATAGAGAAGTAGTAAAATAGGCTTTATGGAGGGGAGGGACTGTGGAGGGTAAAATCTAGATGATGAAGCCATCATCAAATGCTTCAAGATAGCATTTTATTCATTCATTTTCTGCCGCTTATTCTCACGAGGGTCGCGGGGGTGTGGAGCCTATCCCAGCTAGGGAGGCCTAGGCGGGGTACATCCTGGATGTAGCACTTTTAGTGCAGGAGGAACTTTTGTTGTGTGCGGGGCTGCGTCGGGCTATGAATGATGTTGATGAAAATAAATGTTACAAAAATTTGTATTTTTCATTCATTCATTCATTTTCTACCGCTTTTCCCCATGAGGGTCGCGGAGGTTGCTGGAGCGTATCCCAGCTGTCTCAGGGCACATATAGACAAACAACCATTCACACTCACATTCATACCTATGGACAATTTGGAGTCGCCAATTAACCTAGCATGTTTTTGGAATGTGGGAGGAAACCGGAGTACCCGGAGAAAACCCACGCATGCACGGGGGATTAAACTCGGGTCTTCTAGCTGTGAGGTCTGCATGCTAACCACTCAACCGCCGTGCAGCCCATAGCATTTTAGCTCAATAAATTTCCACCTATTCTTTCATCCTGAGTCTACATTACATGCACTAAGCACATACACGCATTTTGCTGCTGCTCCCTTCAAAGCTCCAGACGCGTGCTCCGGCAGTCTTTTATGTGCAGAGACACTATAGTACAGGCACCCGACGCACCGCTCTGCCACTGCACCCACATTCACCACAAAAACACACATACACCAGACGCCATTACCGAAAATTCACATAATGGCTGCTGACACATAAATGTCCATCTGCATTCACCGCGGGCTAAACCCCCAGACAAAAACAACAATAAAGACATTGCATGTAAATGGACTGGTGGGCACTGATGAAGACTAGATTTTTTTTTTTTTAACATTATCACACAACATTTTGTTGCCGTGGTCTCTGCATTTGCATTTTTGAGGGTGTGCTTGTGGTCCGGATGCGTGTGTGTATGTGTGTGTCTGACAATAGCCGGCCGGCCTTGTATCAGTGCCATGGAGGGTGTCAGGCTAATGAGCGTAGGCTGTCCTTAGAGCAGGAGGGTTTGGGTTGTGCCATTCACTCTGCATATTTAAATGCCTTGTAGAGCTTAAGTAGGCCCACTTTTCCATGTCAGGGCAGCGTTCAATCCTGCTGCTGCCATTAATTATGATACCATTGTGCTCCAGTGTGGCTAATAAGAGTGATTTATTGCACCCTCGTGGCATTATAATCATCTGAGTGAAGTACCTGAACTACACGGAGCTTGCTCTAAGCACTGCATTTAAGGCAAAATTGGAAAAAAAAAAAAACAGCAGTTGAAGAGTCAGCTTCCTCCTTGGATTCATTGGCTGCCGTGGTTAATGCGCTCACATGGGAGTGGGTCGCACGTTTAACGTGTTCATAATGGTATAATCAATGACTTGAAATGCTTTGGTATCGATCATCCAGGGAGGCTCATTGTGTGCCTGAAAGGGTCGGCGGCAAACACCCAAGTACGTTAAAAGGACTTATTAATCATTGTTTTACTATCTGCGGTACAATTTCACTACATTACTTTTCTTACAAGTCTCTGTGAATCGGTTAAGTGGATTTTAAGAAGCTCCTTCTTAATATTTGCGGCTTGTCTCTCTGGTATTGAATCTGTTCAGTACAGATGGAGGGGAAAAGATCACATTTTATTACATTAATCACCGCCAAGTTCATGTGATATGTACTTTATATTTCTTCTTTTTAACTGTCCTCTCTTAACGGCACAATCAATGACCGTTTTTATATTCATTGAAAAATCCCGCAGATATGAAAATGAGCCTCTACTGGGATTATAATCTAGTGTGCCATCTTGAGTCAGTAATTAAAGAGTGTATATCTTCTAGAAGCCCTTAGCCCGCTTTTAAGGCCTGGTTATGATCCAGTCTGCCGCCCCCATCTTTGCTGTGGTAAGTAGGTGTGAAAAGCATTGTCGCTGAGCTTTAGGATAAGCCCTGCTGTTGGATGCCATTGGTCAGATCCTCTCTCTCACACACACACACACACACACACACACACACACAATGAGGCTGCGTGAGACAAAACACAAGGGAGAAGGGCCTTCCTGGATATCCACACTGTTGGATATCCACACTCTCAGAGCATTGAATGGATCACAACTGGGCCTCATCAGTTCATGCTCAACAACCAGGTAGGAAGCTCGTGTCTTGACTAGAAAGGATAGCTAGAGTCAAAGGTGCTGCCAGGAATTCTGGGCCCCATTAAAAAAAAAAAAGTCAAGGGTCCTTGGAAATTCAACCCCCCTTTACCCTATATGACTTGACCCCATACGAGTTGTCAGATACCCATAACGGTGCTCTCCACACTGATAAAGGCTGCTTGGATTTTATATGATTCATATACTAGATAGGACAGCTCTAACTGTCCAATATTGTGAGAACTACTAAGCTAAGTATGACTTGATGGGTCTAGGTAGGACCAGGTAGGACAGCTCTATTCTTGACTATAAGACAGAGCTGCCAGATAAAGCTAAAAACAAAATTTGTCCTACCTAGTCATGACTAGAGCTGTTCTACCCAGTCCTACAGGTATATGTCAAGACCAGACGGGCATGGTTTTAGAGCATTTTTATCAATGTTGGATCCCACTGTGTGTGTGTGTGTAGAAGAAAAGAAAAAAGAGTGATAGAGCACTCACTCACAGGTGAATGTATGTTCAGATCGTCAGTCACGGTGATGGAAAACCACATGATTAAAGTCTCTGTGAGGGTTCTTGCAGGTCTGATGTAGCAAAGCAGTCAGGGGATGATCAGGTTATGAGGGGGAGAAAAGGGTGGAAAAAACACAGATGCAGTTTAAATAGAAAATAAATCTTATTATAATAGAACTAGCTAAGAGAATACAGTTCTGTTTTTGGTAACGTATACCCCAGAAAATCGTTCTCCGGCAGCATGAATCATGATCAGATATTCATCAGAGGAAATATCTCAACACGGTATAAAATAATTTTTCGGGGTCGCCGGTGTGTCGATGCGGGATAACCTTTATTCATACCTTTTACAGTTAATCCATTTTATTGATTGTACAACCACCACTATGAAAGAACACCATAGTCTTTAGAGAGGCGTATCAGTGTGATATCACTGTTTTTTATTCTCTCAACCACCTCTAACATTAGTACCTTATCTGGGTCTCCGTTTATCAGGTGATCTGGTCAAAGGATCCGAGCAAGTCTACCTCTCTCTTTAAGCCCAATGCAATGTTTAAGGACACAGGGAAAAAACGAAGATGGTTTATAGCAGGTTGCCAGCATTTCTTACAGATGACTCATTGAATTTGAATAATCCTGCAAGTGTCATCTTGTGTTTGAATCAGATGGAGCTACAGCTGCAATGAATTCCGAGACCCAAATGTTTCGCCATCTTATGTTACCTTAACGGAGAGCCAGTACTGATAATAATGTTTTTTTTTTCTGTCCTACAATTTTCAATTGTTTTGCTGGGTGGTAACTCCCGGCAAAGGATTCAGTGAAATCGCAAAACTATCCCCTCCCAGTTTTAGACCTTTGTCTCTGTAGCAGGTCATGGGTCCTCCAAAAGGATAATAATGCAATAACACAGCCAAAATCACCCAAGAATACCTATGAACACAACATTATTCTGTAGTGGCCTGCTATGAAGCCTGATCTAAATCCTATTCTAGCTCCGGCTGGATTAGTTTGCTGACAAGGAGTGGAACAAAAGTGGATGGCTTGGAGTAGAGTTGAGTTTGCTGATGTTGTTTTGGCATGGTTTGAGCGACAATAGCCTGTTTTGTTTTTGCAAGAAAGAGATGGTCAACTAAACATCCTTACATTAGCCACGTTTACATGAGATTGTCCTCTTTCCGAATGGAATCTTTCCGAATGACGTACCAGAAAACAGTGTATACATGGAAAGGAATATTCCATTCTCTTGTCTTCATGCACCGCTATAATCAAACGGAATAGTCAATGGGGCAGTAAAACGTAAACAACATCACGTGATTCATCAAAGATGGCGGACAAGAGTGTGATTACCACGGTTGTTGGGACAGTTGCTTTTTTTAAAGCAGCAATTTGAACGTTCAGTACTTTTAAAGTTTGTATCAAAAACGAACTTTCCGCTGTAGTCCAGTGATGACTGCTTGCCGCCATTTTCAAAACCTGAGAGACGACAGCTGAGCATGCGCTGAAAGAACGCACCCTGACAACTTTCCGATTGAGCGGGTACAAGATACCTCAATCGGATTTCGGGAAAGGAATATTCCACCCCGTGAATCCGATTATATATTCATTCGGATTGGCACTTTTCTTTCGGAATGAGGTGTATACAAAGGTTAGATTCTTTCCGTTTGAGCAAATAACCCTAATAGAATTGGAATATTTGGGTCCATGTAAACGTGGCTAATGTCCCAGTAGACGTTACAATACAATCTTCAGTCGTGGCAGTCCAGTGTTGAGAGCAGCGTGAGAAGAACGATCCCAAATGTGATCTCACTATTTGTGGTCAAAGCGATCTTCGGTGGTATCAATTTCCTTTCGAAATTTTGAAAATCCAATGTTAATTCTACCCACCAACAATGAAGCAGACCAACAACACTGAAAACATAACATTACCATAACATGGTCGTTATGTTAATGTTAATGTCATTTAGTTGTGAGTATTACTGAACTCTTGTGGCCAGCAATGAGTGACAGAGATGGCTGCCCCTTATTCATGATAGAGAAGGTGAGTGGACTTAGACGTGAGCAAGCAGACAGGCGTGCTGTAGGTACAGAAGTGTGGCGGAGCAGACATCAGTGTCGCCCCGGTCAGACAGGGCCATCCATCCTGGAGGCCCAAGGGAAGCAAGAGAGGGAGAGAGAGGATAGAAAAGACAAAAAGGAACATGAGGAGAGAAGTGAGAGAGGTGTGTGTGTGTTTGTGTGTGTGTGTGTGGCGGTAAAAGAGAGATGGTGGGGCATTGATGCACTCTTTCTCTTAACTCTGTCAAAGCCATTGTGCTCCCCTGAGCAGTCAGTAGAAACCAGTCTGTCATCTCTCTAGTGGCCAAAAAGCTGGACTGCTGGAAACATAAGTCTATTCAATTTGAAATGTAACTGGAATGTGAGCCTTTGGATAGCTGGCTTGGAGGAAAAAAAAAAAAAAAAAAAAAGAAAGATTTTTGAACTCCGCTCACCCACTGACTGTGAAATGGAAGCTGTGAGTACAGTATTTGGTGCTGCGCAAGATAGGTTTCAGTCTCATATCTGCCCCATTTTCACGAAGAGGTGACTGACATGTTTTGTTGGTAGAACTCTATCCACATCATGTGAGGTTTGCGTAGGCATGAAGGGCTCAAAAACACGTAACTCAAGTCATCCCCGCTTGATATCAACCGGCATGGTTGGTCTTCGTAGTTTAAAATGTCATATCTAGTCATGGGGTTGATGCTATTTAGACAATACCAGTCATGCAGAGAACAAAGTTGATGTTTGTTTCTAATAAATTGGATCATAATAGGAACTTTGTTTTCTTCATACTTGTCTCGTTTACCATCTGGCTGTTACACGACCAACAGTACATAACTGCCTGATGCCCAAGCCCCTACTAGAAACACTCCAACCGATCGGCCACCGATCGGTATCGGCCAATATAAGTCAAAAAGCATGATACTGATGGATTGGCGATCAAGCCCCTGTCCCAACTCGTTGTATTTGCAAATGTGGGCAAAATTTGGGGATGACCACCTCAGTACGAATTTGAGAGCATGCAGACACTATGTAGCACTTTTAGTGCAAGAGGAACTTTTGTTGTGTGCAGGGCTACGTCGGGCTATGAATGACGTTGATGAAAATAAATGTTACAAAAATTTGTATTTTTCATTCATTCATTCATTTTCTACCGCTTTTCCTCACACGGGGGTTGCTGGAGACTATACCAGCTGTCTTCGGGCGAGAGGCGGGGTACACCCTGGATGTAGCACTTTTAGTGCAGGAGGAACTTTTGTTGTGTGCAGGGCTGCGTCGGGCTACGAATGACGTTGTTGAAAATAAATGTTGACGATTTGGAGTCGCCAATTAACCTAGCATGTTTTTGGAATGTGGGAGGAAACCGGAGTACCCGAAGAAAACCCGCGCTTGCGCGGGAAGAACATGGAAAATCCACACAGAGAAGGCCGAGGGTGGAATTGAACCCGGGTCTCCTAGCTGTAAGGTCTGCGGGCTAGCCACTCGACCGCCGTGCAGCCCAATTTGTATTTTTGTCTCACAATAAAAAACCTTGGTGACCCCTAATATAGCCGGTGGTACATATAAACATTTATACTGCAAGTATGAAGTATGAGGATCGGTATCGGCAGCATAAAATCCCGATGGGAACATCCCTACTGCATCCTGTTGAACAAACACTGCTAATGCTGTGTTCCACCTCCATATGGAGTTATTCCTTCCCCTCCACACACCGGAATCCTCCTTGCACCATTCCCCCTGTAATCTCCACGCTCCACACTGTTATGGGGTGGTTCCCCCACTGGTCCCACCACGACACCACAGCCACTCTCCTTCTTAGAACCAGCACCTCTCCCTCTTACAACCAACACCTCCACCATTTTAATCCCTTTGACCCAAACCCTTTGCGTTTCCCTTTATCAACATCGCCTAGAGATTACATCCTGCTTGCTTCTTCTCCACTGCTTGCTTCAGTCATTGTGGCTGGTCGGGGTCTTTGTCAGAGACTGCCAGGTGCGATAGCCGCTGTGGCCGAGTTATTTGGTCTGTGCGTATGCCGTATGTACAGACACCTGGGAAAGGAGTGAGGAAAGCGGTACATGGGAGGGATGCGGAATCAGATCGGAATCAAATATCCAAAATGATGCCAGAAGCTTGTTGATGGCTATAAAAGTGTACACTAACAACAGTACACTAATCCCACCCTGGGATCGGCTCCAGCATACCCGCAACCCTAGTGAAGATACAAAATGGATGGAGTACACGAATCCCTCGTTTATCATGGTTAATTAATTGCATTAGTAGCATTTTTGCAAAGTAGAATTCCGTATTTATAAATGGAATAATTTTGTAGAGTGCAGAAAACCTGTTTAGAGCCCTCTAGACATATACTAGCACCCCTATAGTCACCTTTACACTTGTGTTACCCAATATAATAGACATAAATGAGACTCGTGCTTGTGTGTGTTGCTATTAATGTGTTCTCTTAGAGAGATATGTGAGTGGCGGACAGGAAGTAATGTCAAGGGTTCATGTAAACTTCTATACACGACTGTATAAGCATGTTGGCATCACGCCGAAGATATAATGAGCATGTGTAACCTCTATAATGATATAGTATATTTTATTTTCTGTCTATGAAAAGGTTTGCGTTAAAAAGAAAGTTTTAAAAGAGTCATGGTATAATGTAGTAGCATTTCCTTCTTCTTCTCTCGTTTCCTTGCTGCACACTTTCCCGATGGGCCACATTAAATCACGCCTCCGACCTAGACTCCAGTTAAATTAAACTCTATCAGCATGTTTCCCTCTTATATATCAGAGAACAAGCCTTTGCATAGAAGGCCTGTAAATGGTGATTAGTGAGTTTTGATTAAAATTCAATCACATGATACTCCGGTGGAGCCAATCACCTCCTGCTCATTGGCGCTCAGCCTTTTCTAATAAACATACTGTACATAAAGATGTACACACACACACGGGCCTCTCACCTTGCCTCCTTGTCTCTATTTGGTCAGTTCTTATGCTCTGGGCAGATAGCAAGGTTGATTTAAGGCCCTGCATGAATGGGAAGGTTGCAAGTGAAGACAAAACCACAGACAAATTGCACCATAGTCGTTTCAAGGTTTCTTCTATAGCTATTCAAATGGAGCGAGGGGGGGGGGGGGGGGGTGGCGGAGCGGTGAAAAATATATACACACTCCATCCTGTCAGAACGCTTTTGGCTTATCTTGAGTGACTGTCAAGGCTTGGAATATCAGGGAATGGACAGAAATATATAAAATTAATAAGCCGCTGGATGTTGTCGGGAGTTATGATGCTTCATAAATCCTAGTTTGATCATGGCGGACAAGGCTTAAACCCGTAGCTACCTAATGCTCACAGCAGTGTTTTGGACTGGATTTTATTTTGTTTTGGAGATAGAAGCCCTTAGCTGACTCAAGTAAGATTTATAATTTACTCTCCTCTCCTTTTTCTTTCAAGATTGACAAATGTTTAAAAAAAAAAACACCGGTATGAAGTTACGGCTATTACCTTTAATAGAAGAACATGCACACAACAAGGTGAAAGCGAGGCCAAAGACAAGAGTGAGACGAAGAAGTGGCTAAAATGTGTGCTAACTTTATCAGTGGCACTTGCTTTGTCAGGTCAGGGGTCTTGGAGCTTTTGTTTGTTTATTTGTTTCCTCTACTGGAGGGATGGATGCTATCTCAGCTCCCATCCACGCAGGTCTGCTCAGTTGAGGCCTTCAGGTAATATTTCATGTCAGGAATTAAGCAAGCCACCAACTCCTCTCTACAGTTACATGGCCGACACATCCATCATAGTCACCTCTCTCTCTCTCTCTCTCTCTCTCTCTCTCGCTCTCGAATGTTGGCTTTGCCTGGATCGCACTCCTTCCTTGGGGTGTGTAAATAGTGCATTGGAGGGAGAGACTAATTAGACCACTGTGTGTAATCTCCTGGGGTTTACCTGTCAATAAAAGTGTTGTCTGTGAAGAAGAAGCCTCTTTAAATGAAAGGCTCCGCAGTCTTGATATGTAAAGCACGTCATTGTTTCAGCCAGCCACATCCCAATGAGACAAGTTGTCAGCAGAGTACAATGACAACAAAAACAACTTTGATGAACCCAATCACAATAAGGACTTTCTAATTCAAGAGCGATATTTTATCCCTTGTTGTATTTGGAGAGGTCATGCGTTTTGAACGAAAAGTTGGAGGTAAATTCATTCATTCATTTTCTACCGCTTTTCCTCACGAGGGTTGCGGGGGTGCTGGAGCCTATCCCAGCTGTTTTCGGGGGAGAGGCGGGGTACACCCTGGACTGGTCGCCAGCCAATCACAGGGCACATATAGACAAACAACCATTCACACTCACATTTACATTCAATTAACCTAGCATGTTTTTGGAATGTGGGAGGAAACCGGAGTACCCGGAGAAAACCCACGCATGCACAGGGAAAACATGAAAACTCCACACAGAGATGCCCGAGGTCTGGCCTGGTCTCCTAGCTGTGAGGTCTGCACGCTAACCACTCGACCGCCGTGCCGCCCAAAGCCAATCATGAGCTATTAAAAAACTATGACAAGCTTGTCAACCCACTAGAAATTGAAGGTCACTGCGTCATCTTACAAACAGCATTAACTCATCACACAGCAGCTTAACACTCAATGGCATACACGGGGAGAACATGCAAACTCCACACAGAGATGGCCGAGGGTGGAATTGAACCCTGTGAGGTCTGCGTGCTAACCACTAGACCGCCGTGCTGCCCCTGTAGGTATATTTATTCCAGTAAATTTATTCCAGTATTTTTTTTTTAATGCAGCTCCAATAAATTACTGTAGGTAAATTTATTCCAGTAATTTATTGGAGCTGCATTAAAAAAAAAGTAATGATGTGTTCAAGATAAATATATAATAAGTAATTTTTCCTACAGCTGCTTTGGAGTCAAATGGCATATCACACAGACTCAGGGAAATATCCTCGCCTTATGTAGCCTCTCAATAGTCAGCATTTGACTTTTATCCAATTACATTATGTGAGGTCTGTGGGCACACCGGGCACAGCACACATAATGGAGAATGCCATCTTTGGTGAGATATTCTGCGACACTTTTCCTTTGCATATATGCCCATGGCGCTCTCTATGAATTATTCAAAGCCTTCGTCCCCACAGAAGTGAGAGGAACTCAGCTCCATAGTAAACAGATTTTCTGCTCACCATACTCCCAGATCTGAAGTGTAAGGCATTGTAAGTGTCAAATAATTACACAGTACCTCTTTTCCTTTTCACTTCGAATCAGAACTGCTTCTCGTGTTATTAGTGTTATTTTGTCCAAGGTGAAATCCTTTTTTTTTTTTTTTTTACTTTCACAAGTCCATCTTCGCTTTTTGTGGGGGTTACGCCTGGGACCACCAGAAAATGGCAAAAAATTGCAAGTAATTGAACCTTCTACTAGCTTGACGTTGACATTCTTCTCCAATTTTGAATAAGCATGTGCTGTACAAGTGACTGTTGTAATTATTACAGTCAATTCGGCTCCGGAACCATCGCCTTCTCTCTTCGGTTGCCATTGTTCGCTCACCATCCGATGCTCTTAATATGCATCACACACTTATTAAATACATTTATAGTGCACACAAATAGTTTTTGGAGCACAAGACATAATTAGTAAATGACAACAACACAGTAAAGTTGGGGCTGCACGGTGGACGAGTGGTTAGCACACAGTTCAATTCCACCCTCGGCCATCTCTGTGTGGAGTTTGCATTTTCTCCTCATGTATGAGTGGGTTTTCTCCAGGGACTCCAAATTGTCTATAGGTATGAATGTGAGTGTGAATGGTTGTTTGGTTGTTTGTCTATATGTGCCCTAAGACAGCTGGGATAGGCTCCAGCACCCCCCCCCCAAATGAATGAATGAATGAATAATAAAGTTGTTCAGTGACACCTGAAAAAGTTAGTAGGCACCCTATGAATGTGATATCCATCTGTGGCTTTCCCCGTGGAACAAAAACAAGCTCCAAACTAACAACATTGCTTTATTTTGTTTTTAAAACTAAATTTCTCTGTGGTAAAAAAGGCATATTTGGAGTGAAAGCACAGCTAGTGACAGACATGCAAAGCGTGCAAAAGGTTTGATGCTGATCACATGTTTTTTTTTTTATGGAAATCGGCCATTGTTGAAGTTATATACACATTTCCATGTGAAACATCACATTTCATGATTTGGTTCATTGAGGAAGGGACTCCAAAAATGGTCCTAGAACACTTGCACCCTCTGTAGACTTATTCTATTGAACTGTAAACAGACAAAAATAAACATATAGACATTGATCAAGTTGGCCTTATGATGAGTTCATATAACATCACAGACATTACAGCACCATGAATTATGCAAAGTATTTAAGAAAAAGACACCCATGAGAGGAGAGGTGTACATCATTTCTATCATTCTCTTCCCCACATTGGGGATTTGCCCCGACCTTGAACCAGTTGTATCTTCCAGAACAGGTCTATAGCAATGACACATGTCATCGTGTCTTGGAGAGGACTGGGGGGGTGGGAAGAAGAAGAAGAGGAGACAAGAGGGAGTGATCTTGGTCTGTTGCCCAGTTCAAGTCAGAGTCCCTCCTTGTGTCAAAGCATGGGCGTGTGTTTGGCCAAAAACACAGACTGCACCTCGTCCACTAATCTCAGCACGAAAAACACCTTCCCGGGGCTGACAGCCTGACGAGAACATGCACATTTTACAACACCGAAGAACACTGCGAGGCTTCAAAGATGCCCTTAAATTCTTGGGCTGCTGGGGAGGGACCGCCTCACGGGGAGAACAAGAAAAAGCGCGTGGGGGGAAGGGAGGGGAGGATTGTCTTCTTGTAAGGCAGACCTGGCTGAAACCAAGCCAGGTCTTATTTCCCCCCCTTCCTGTTGTGCTTTAGAGAAAAACCTCTCACTTGTGCTTTTACACGCAATAGAAAAATCCAAAGTACAAAAGAATTGAACTCGTCATAGACAGACAACATCTAAAGGATGCTTTTCCGCTCAGATTGTCAGGTTGTAGTGGAAACACGTTATCACATATGAATGAAGTTAACACGCACATCGACTTGCAATGCTTGACTGAACGATGCCTTTTCACCGACTAGACCGATTGTACGCAGTCACTTGTTATCGATTCAAAGCCGATCCGAACAAGAGACCACCGATCTGCAAACCCCTGAAGATTAAATCTGAATTTCATAAATGGTTGACAACCGCCATTATGTCTCGGTTGTTTACCTTTAATCATGAAACGGTTGCATTGTACCGCTGCTGGGGGCTAATTGATGGACTTTAAACATTGTATCTTTTTCGATGTCTTGTGTTAAGCCGCTTTTTGAAACATCATGAGGCTAAAACCTGAGTTCAACATTTCGAACGGCTCTGAAGCTACATTTGTCATCATGCTTGAAAAAAATTCCTTTTAATGTACCGCAATGAGAAATTCATTGGGGACGAGTTTAATTGAGTTTTACACAAACCAGTTGGGAGCAGCGCTGGAAGGTAGGTGATGTTGAGGTTTTTAATCTCTGGCTCCGGAGAGGCTTGTTGACGAAGTGGTTATTTCTCTTTGTGGAGAAAAAAAGAGGAAGCCTAAGAAATGATACATCCGTGGATAAAACCAATTGGCAACCCTCAAAGGGACGGAGGGTGATAAGGCAAATCCAGCACTTGTAGAGAAATAAAAGAATCCAACTGTTCATTAAAATGGGAAACAAAACAGTCGATTGAGAGGGAAGGCGGACCGCTCAGTGGAGGAGCGAGTGAAACAAACAGAGCCAGGGAGATATCAGAGGATAGAATTGGAAAATAATCAAGGATTTGTGAGAAGAATTAATAAGGAAGATAGGCACCAATAAGCATTTTTCTGACTCTCTGCAAAATTAGGCAGGACGGACTATAATTATCAAACAGGGGAAATGGCGTAAGCTACATGGATGCCTAATTATAAGCGATAACCAAGATCTCTGAGGTCTTTTTATTTTACACACTTTGAGGCAGTCGAGTGCTCGCTCGTTCTCATATGCAGCAGAAATGTGATTTTCAGATTCTTGCCAGTACCAAAAATAGTTTCGTTTATTTATTTTGTGTGTATTTATGTAATGGCTTTACATATAGTTATTGTGAATATAAAGCTAAAGGGTAAAACGGGGTTACGGAAAGTAGAAATGAAATAAGCAGCACTCGTGTGATCAGCTACTGTTTTGTGTGCCAGAGGGATAGTCATTCATCATTATATGACTAAAATAAGCAGCTGATTATTATTATTGTTTGCTTATTATGGGCTGCTATCATAAATAATGGGTCTGCCTCTGCTGCTTGTATTAATTATAATTAGAATGCCGATAATGTGCATGCTCTTTTATTACAGGAGCTGAATCAATTTTACAGTCTTATTCAGCTCCACAAGGTCACACAAAGTTGCCACGGCGAGAGATGGCTCCTTGTAAAGTGCTTCTGCTATCTGAGCTGGAAGAGCAGAATAGAGAGTGACCCAAACTGGTCGGACAGATTTATCAGCATCTTCTCATAGCGGCTACCATGAAGGTTTTTTTTTTTTTTTTCTTCCATCCATGCAGTGAAGTCAAGGCACTGAAGGAACCACTGGGAACATTTTTTGGGTCAATTTGGGTTTTTTTTTTTGCTGTGTGGACATGCAACCTAGCATGACAACTGATAGCGAATCACGCTTCTGCACACTTGCATTTCAGAGCACTGAAATCCAGTACAGATGTTTTGATTTTTAAATGCACCAGCTATCATGTGATGCTTTGCTGTTCAGTACACACAAGCAGGTGAATGTGTCTATTTGTGGCTACGCCATGATGTTTGGGGATTTAATCAATTCCATCTATCCTTCCATTTTCCAGGTACAGTTGGGCATCAATGAAAACCGGTACTAACTTGGAATTGTTCACATTTTTAGATTTCGATTCCTAGTTTCAGCTTCAGCTTCATGGAAAAAAGAGCAGCAATGATATCATGCATGATTGGTGTAGAAATAAGTCTTTCATACACCATGCGGGACTTCCTGTATCAATCAGGGAAGTCTAACAATAAACAACAATGGTCTCCTGCCAATGTATCCGAGGGTTTTAGCAGTCCGTTGATGTCATGAAAATTGGGTGTAAACAAAGAACGGTAGCTATGGTTTCTACCCAGTTGTCGGAATCTGAACCGGAATCGCTGAAATTCAAACTATGCCCAACTTTAATTGTGGGTGAGCTGGAGCCTATCCCAGCTAACTTTGGGGAAGCCAACATATTTTTTTGTTCGAAGATCCTATTTTCACTTCAGGTGTTTAATTTTAGGACAAAAGACCGAAAAACAAGAACTAAACGACTGCTTGCAAAGAGTTTGCATTTGCTCACAGTTGACTGCAGAAAGTCTGTCAGCCAAATATTGAATCACAACTTAGTCTAAATTCATGAGGCACCCCACTGTCTTGTTCAGATGGCCTGACTACAATGATGCTCACCAGCCAGGCAGGAAGTTTCTAACATTTATATCTGGCTGTGTCTTCTTAGAGACTGAATTTTGTATGATTTAAGAACTTCATAACAAATAAAAAACCTTACATATATTTTTTTGTGTTCCATTTTTAGATTGGAATCATGATATTAACTCTCAGTCTTTGCAAGTCAACTGTCCTATAATCTTAACAATAATTGTATGCAAAGGGTTTGTCCAATTAGCGATCCGTACGTTTTTTCATATGTTCACATGCTTATTTCACATACGTCATTGTACTTTAATGTCTGTTAGCAATCAGGTACTGGATGTGTTTCCTTGCTCTGGTACAATCCTGTATTTTATTTTATGCTTTGCTATTGCAGCTTTGCAAAGACGCCATGTTCCCTTTGCCATGAAATTATAAGTTCCATCAGTCCTCATTGAACTGGGCCGCCGATTCAGCTCTGCCTGGGAATCTCCATGATGGATTCTGTGATATCGTAAATGACTTGAGATTCCTCTGAATGTTTCGGATTAATCGGTTTGTGCAGACGACGAGTCCCTTTTTGCTAGGGCCCCCACCTTGAAGAGTTTCTTATTTCTACGGCGACATTTTGCTGAACAAAGAAGATTGTCTCATAGGTAATCCATGTAACGTGTGTACAAGACAAAGGTTATTGTAGGATGCGAAGCCTCGGTGTGACCGTGTGGAATGGAGTGATGCACATTTAAGCTGCTGACAATCGTCTTTGTGTCAAGGTAGACAACATTTAACGTTTCCTTTTAATGGACTAAACAGCAGCCAACGCTCTTAAAAATGAGTGCGTATGTACACAACCCCCTTTTGCCTTTTCACTGCTACCACGCAGAATTTTTTTGTAATGCTCGAGGCCTTCCCTTGGTTCAATACTCACAGTTGCAGATTATTCCCAAATGCGAGAGCCGGTCTGCCCCCCCCTTCATCCCGCAACCCCCTCTGTTCATGCCTTAGACCCAACCCTGTCTTAAACCTGCCTCTACCTGTCACCTGTCAGATGCACCCCACCTTTAAGTGGCCAGTTATTTTCCATTGGTTTTCAATGTCTTTCATATCATGGCTCATTAAAGCGCAGCACAGTAGGCACCATATTTACATAGGCTACTGGGGAGGTTTTAATTTGCGTAGGTACAGAGCATGACCGGAACTGAAGAGTTCAACGCTAAAATGACTTTTTCACCAGCCACCCCCCCCTCATACCCAACCTCAGCCTGCCCGCACTCTTCGCTCCCCCATCGATTCCCATATGAGAACATGGAGCTGGGCATAATTGCCTGAACAGGACACAAAGACAGAGCCGTCACGAAAAGGGACAGAGTTTTCTCAGTGGACTGTGTTATGATCATTTTACTGCACATATGCAATTAGGCAACTCAGAATGTCTGCACATTTTCCAATTTTTACATATATTTTCAGGCCAATGTGTCCATAGCTCAGTCCAGAATCAGACTGTTCCGCCATCTGCAGTTCCACTTTCATCTCAGTTGTCGTATTTTTTTATGTATTTCATTAGCGGAAATGATTTCTATATGTTTTAACTGATCACAGTCATTGCAGCAAGATGTGAGCTGCCAGCACAGTGTCTAAAAAAAAATGTGATATATAGTTATCCCGAGTTTCCATTTTCTATTACTTTAAAAATAAGTGTGTCATAAATCTATATTGTGTTCGCACAGAAAACATGTTATTTTTTATTTTTTTTACACAACAGATGGAAGAATCCTCTGTTGAATTATTTACATGACAAGATAGTCACGCTGCCAACTTCTGCAATTTTATCTCACATAGTGAATAGTGGAGAAATCACGCAATTTCCCCTCTGACAAGATTTTGAAGCGAGATTCCTCCAAAACAGCAGACCTTTTCCCGCTTTGCTGCAGAGAGACTTATATCAGCAGAGATACCATTATCAGCTCGCGGTTCAAGATTCTATTCAAAAAGACAAGCAGGGATACGGGCTAATATTGTCATAAGATGCTCTGTGTCATTCCCCCAAAAATACACGGGCCACGGGGAGATTCAGCATTTGCAGTCTGCTCCTCAAACATTGCGCTCCTATGACATTTCTCCAAGGACCGGGCGCTTCAAACCGGCTCCTGCGGATGCACTCCAAATAGCAGGCTGTTCATCATACATTGTCAAAGAACAGGCTCGTTCCCCAGTTACCGCCACCCGTATACACACACACACACACACACACAACGCTAACAAAAGAACTCATGTCTACCATTACTTCACCTCTTCTTTCCAATCAACAGCAATAACGATGATTCTGCCTTCTTTACCATCCCAAAGCCCAGAACGCCACCCTTTTCACAGTCGTCACACCCAGACAAAGATGGTCATGACGCTATGGAAAGCATAGACAGATAGACACAAAGCTGTGTGATTTCCATGTAATTTTGGAAAGCATATTGACTAATTTTGCCATCTGTCCTGGAGGGAGTGATGGCAGCATGGAGCTCATTTGCCGTCTGCTTGCTTTATTGCAGCTATATGGAGTACAATTTTTGGAGCCGGATGCGGTCCGCTGGAGCTGACAGGCGTGTCTCACATTCACTCATACATGTCAAATCTGGAACACGTGATCGTAGGATTTGAAATCAAGCAACCGAGAAGTTAAACGGTAAACTTCTTTTGTCCGAGAGCAAGTTTGGAAATGGTTGTCTCTCTCACGACATCCAGTTTGCAGCAAATGGTCATCCAGACATCACACATCTCACACTTTGTGGACCACGTCTGGTTCAACCGCTCCTTGGCTCCGACATTAATACAGAGCAGATTGGTGGAGATCTGCAGCCCTTGTTGTTTGATCTTTCCTTCTCTCGCCACATTTCCTGGCACTGCCCTTCCTGCCACACCGCGTGGCGCAGGCACGACTGGCATGGCCTCAACGCGCCTGCCAGGTTTGTTCTCTGTCTTCTTCCCCGTCCAACTTATTCCCTTATGTCTGCTCTGCTTGCACATTACAAGCACTCCCCGAGCCCCCTCAACGGCATTCCCATCCGCCACCTTGTCGTCTTCAGAAAGGTGGGACTGTACCGACCACATGTCGTTGCAAATTGTCTTTTTGCGTTAGATTCTGTTTCATGTCAAAAATGACATTTTGTTACATGTCACGTACAGAAAAGATGTGGTGGGCTCGGAGGCCACGACCGCGGAAGCCCAAGACTCGGCTTGAACAAACACCATTTTTTTATCTCCAGGCCATTTTCTCCCAACGTACTATTTACACAAAACCTCATTTTGCCTGTAATGCCAAGAGTCTCCATAGAAATTGTGTCAAATGTTGCAAGTGAATATATGAATTTTAGCAAATACATCAGAGAGGTAAAGACGCAATCAGCGGCTCCTGTGTAATCTGTTGTATTTGTTCAAATAACGACTACTACTAGCGGTCGTGGTCAGTGAAAGACGAGTAAAACATCGTTTGCATTGGCTTCTATACTCACTTGTATGAACTGGGATCAGATATCAGCGTCACGCTTTTTATGCCTAACTGCTTCATTTGTGACAAATGGCATGCATGCAACGGTTGTTGTATAATTTATTCCAAGCTTAAGATGAAAGATGGGATAGTGTGCAAGAGACAATAAGTTGAAGAAGAAAGAAAGTGATGCATCGCTTAATGAGACAGATCATTTTTGGCAGCTCCGGGGTCAAACGCGGAAAATATAATGAGAGTTGATGGGAAAAGGAGGTACACTGAGCTGGAAATTATAAAAAAAAAAAGGATGACAATGAAGAGAGAGTATAAACCTTGCAATCATAAACATCCGGAACAGAAAATGATCCATGAGTCCTTCATTGTAACATTAATTTAGGGACAACCGTCAGCCAAATATGGCAACTAACTACTTTGTTTTATATTACAGTAGTAGAATATAGTAGAAATATCTCCTTTTTTATTGAGAATATTTTCTGACAATGCTTGCAACTGTTGTCCACTCTGTCATCACATAGTGGCCACACATTGAAGTACAAGATTTGTCTTTTTTTTAACAGTTTTACACAAAGGCTTTGTTTTTTTATCCATGATTAATATTAGGGTCTTCAAAAATACGTTAAGGGAAATAACTACATTATTTAATTACCGGGTGGGCAAGGTGAGTAGCAGTGAGTAGCGGACTTACTCTGTAAGAGTTGTCAGTCCAATAAATGGGGAATATACTCCAATGGCACCCTTGGTAAAGGTGGGGTCAGGTTTAGCTTAACACATCAACGTAAAGCAGCCAGTCACGAGTGCAACCACGGCTAACCTTCGCCAAACTAAACTTAAGTACAGCCCACGTACGGCCAATGTTCTTGCAAGTAAAATCAGTTGATGAAAAGTTGAAGATAGTTCATAGTTGTGATTAATCGTGATTAATCGTGATTAATCATGATTCCCATTGTCTGTGATTAATCGCATTAAACATTTTAATCATTAAATTAAATCGGTGTGAGCAGAGTTTGCAGGTTTGGTAAATGGAAATGTGTGCTCTAAGTGTAAAAAGAGATTTAAAAAATAAATAAAATAAATAAAAATAAAAAAATAAAAAATAAATAAAATAATTGTACATGACGTGATTGACAGAAGTTTTAATATTTGTAATAAAAATGTTTTTACAACATGTTTTGATCACATTCCCAAAAAATGTCAGTCAATCATAAACCATTCAATCCACCAAAAAGGCGTGCTGCTTTTCGGAGTGGTCATTGCGTCTCTCCAAATGTGAATTGCGCTCGTCTCGGAGGCCTCTTGGGCAACATATGGAGCGCTGCAAGTTAGTCTTCAACTTCCCAACGGCTGTTGTGAAAAGTGCACCTCTAACTGCGGCCCTTAGAGAGCTAATTAAAACCCCTTGTGCTTAAACCTTGCTCAGAAGTTGCTGTGGGCTGCATCAGCCCCAACCAAGGCAGGATCTGTGCTGCCTGCCTGCAAGATAATAAACACAATTTGCATATAATGGCAACGTTTGGCATCTTTCAGCAGCGGATAAGCTGCTCTCAAAAAGTTTGCAAAACATCTGATCATTTGCAGGCTTTTGTATTTGACAAGAAAGTCTGGCTTTGGGCTAGTAGTTTTCATTAATTTTTTGATGCCTAAGTGCTCACTAATTGTCACTCCCACTTTATTAAACTAGTGATTTGTAGCAGATATAAAGCCTGACATTTGGGTTTCCAACAATGCATATTTAGCTGCAGAGTAATTAAGCTGTAGCAGCTTTCATTCATACCTGCCAGAGTGTAGTACTGAACGGTTACGCAGTGACGATTTCAATTAATGAAAACGTCTAAAGCACGTGGGATCACCGTGCGGGGGTCTAGCTCGACGATATTTGTCATGCACTGTAAGCCTACACAATCACACAGACCCAACCCAGTAATTGCTATGTAGCAGTTCTCCCAATGTCTAAAATAGAATTACTTACCAAAAGTGCTTGTAGGTGTTGACGGAAGACCGAAGCAAGGAAAGGGTGGGGCGGGGGCACGAACAAAGCAACAACCTTTAACCGAACTGTACATCATGATTCACTTTTAAGAGGCGGAAAAATAAATAATGTCTGAAAGTGCAATGATTTGTGTGATTTAGGGGGCTTTTGAGAAGCGTATTACTAGAGGTGACAGCCTGTTGGAGATAGGCAGGTTGTGTTAAGAGGAAAAGGATAAGAGGCTATGACATTATGTCTGCAGGGCTAAGGTGTCAGAGTCCAAAGTGTGAACCACTATTACCAGATCAATACTTCTCAGTTTTGGACTTATCTGGCCAGATGGCAAGCCGCAGCAGCAGCAGCAGCAGCATTCCGGGATATTCCGAGACTTCATGCAATGACTGAAAAAAAAAAAAAAAGGAAGTAAAATATGAAATCATCTCAGCCATTTTCTAATTCTAAAGATCTGCAATAACATTTACTGTGACGTTAGCTCACTTCACTTGAAATCATATTTTCCAGGCATTGCTGTCATAAAACCCTCGTTCCTACGAGATTGATGTTGACGTTCAACATTTGCAATAAAGGTCCCTGTTGGAATTATTCTATTACATTCAGCTTCAAAAGCCATCGTTTGCTAGCAACTGAAGCTAAAAATTAATTAAATCCATTTTTATTCAACACTGAATGATGATTGGTAGAACAGATGAAACATCTAGAAATTGTGTTTTAACAGTAGTACATGTATGCTGTACATTTTACATGTATTATTATCAATTAATATTTGATTAAAAAAATGTATTTACCAAAAATCTGCCAAATGAATCCTGAATTGTGAATATGTGATGATCCAGTGCAGTTAAAAAGACAACATATATTATTTTATAGAAGTGTAAAAATAAGTTAGTATAACACAAGGTCAGGCAAAATGATCTGACACATTTGTAGGTTAAATAAAAGGCAAATAAAGTAAAACCAAAAAGTGGTTTTTATTTGCATTAATGCCATTCTGTATCATTATGTTATAAAAATCACTTCTGGCGATGCGAGGTCGGCCGGTTGATTTTGGTTTCAATGCAGATCCAGTAGCTCTGAAATTGGTAACCCATAACAAGATGGTGTTTTGATCTGGTACGGGATCATGTCTACCAAGATTGAAATGCAAACGGAACAGTCGTTGTGTTGCAGTTACAGATTAGTTTGTTTTGGTAAGCGTTTCCACAATGAAAGCGCAATGCTCACCAGTTCAATTCATGGCAGCAACTGAAAAAGAAATTTTAAAAAAATGGCATTATATGTACTGTTTCTTTACTTTATTTTCCTTTTATTTAACCTACAAATATGTCAGATCATTTTGCTTTTAATGAAGCCTGACTGACTTTGTCCATAGCATCTGATTGATGAAATGTATTTGGACCAAGCACTGCGGAACCTTGTTTATTAGCGCCCGTGCCGGTTAGCGTGTTTTTTGGTTAACATTGAGAATGTACTGTACATCCAAATTTTGCCTCGGTTTGAGTACATTGAGCACCTGAAATGAATGATACTAACCAAGGTTCCACGCTATTTTCTTTTTGTCATGATTGATAAGCTTTTGTGGTGGAATAGGGGGGAAACGCAAAAAAAAACAAAACACACTTGAAGTTAATCCTTCAATGAAATCTCACAGGATCTGCGTCACCTTTTGTGACATCACAACCGCCAAGATTTTTGGTCGAGCACCAAATGGTAGCATACAGGACATTTAGTTTTGTTATTTTCAATGTTATTTGTGGTAAACATGAACTTAAAGCAATGTCCGTTTTTGTGCGTTTGGTAATTTAAGAACAAAAATTTCCATTCCCACGCAGGTAACAAAAAAAAAAAAAAAATCGTCATAGCGAGACCCAAGAAAGTGCGCACTTTCAAGTCTTTCATTAAACTTCACAAGCTACCGAGTTAATCCTCGCTGTGCATAGAACAAACCTCGGCATTCAACAATTAAAAAAAGCCAGAAGAAGAGAAGGGAAGAAGAGAGATGAGGAGAGCGGAGGGGGGACTGGCCTGATCGCTACATACTCATATTCCTTTGCAGGCGTTATCACTTAAAAGGCTTTCTAATTACAACAACAAGACAAAAACTCCTTGGATTCCTTCCAGACCCGCTAAATGATAAAATAAGCTTACACTCTCTCTCCTTCTTAATCTCTGCAAAGCACCTTGGAGCCTCATCTCCCAAATACAGGCGAATGAATGTGAAAATGCCATTTAGAGATGCAGGTGTGACATTTGATAAGAAACTTCTGGATTAAATATGTTCTGCTAATGAGCAACCCAGCTACCCCATCAGGGCAAACGATTGGTGGGATTGTGTGCGGGCTGATAACATTCCACATGCAAACATCCAAATTCATTATTAATAAACAGCCGCAGTCTCTCTATCACACAGAATGTCTGGATCCTTCAGTGGAGAGACGGCCATGTTGCCTCTCATTAAGGGAGCCCAAGGAAAAGAAGGGGGGGAGGTACGGGCGAAGGAGTATCAACTGTTTTCATATTTAGCTGTTTGGGGCTTTTTTTTTTTTTTTTTTTTTGGGAAAGGAGATGATTTCAAAGGGTATGTTAATGTTGCATTCAATGTTGGAACAAAAAGCTTGAAAGTTTCAGGGGATCTGGCGGTGGGCTTTCAGCTATTCAGCAAATGGGGCGAGCGGGCTGAGCCACTGGTGCAGCAGACGAGGAAGTCCCTGGCCCCCGATTTGACATTTCAAATTATTTGTCGAAGATTAAAGCGGTATTACCGCCGTAGTCCTTAATGTAGGCGAGACGGGTGTGCAGTAGAGAGTTGTGACACACCCTTTCCAAAAAAAAAAAAAAAAAAAAAAAAAAACAGGGACTTGGTGGTATCGTGGTCATCTTTCTTCTCTGGCAGCGGCAAGGAGCTGGTGGCAGGACTCGGGACTCCAGAGAGAGATGCTTCCTCCGTGTTGTCAGTCTAAACCAGCTTAGTTCAGCCAGCCAGCAAAGTGTCTCGGATTGACAGACGGCACTTTGTTATTTGGACCAGTAACTGGAAGTCCATGCCTACTGCATGCCTGGAAATACTTTATATTGAAATATAAATTAGAATGGAATGTGTTATTATTTCAGGCTCAGTAATTTTCAGTGCGCTCTTTCAAGGTTCATGCAAGCCTTCTTTTAAAGGAAAATGGGAAAAAAACAGCTTTAGGAATTTTGCCAGCTCTCTGTTTTGACAATTTATTACTTTGTCCTGTCGGCTTTTCACAGCACGAGCTAAAAATGACGCCTAGTGGCAGCAATCCAGCAAGCGCATTTGAATATTCCTTAACCCATCTCTTGTTATCTGCAAAAATAAAAAAAACACAGGTAATTTTTTAGCATGTGCAAATGAAGGTTGCAGGTGTCGTCCGTCCATTTAAACACGCTTTATGATGTTAATTAGTTGTTAGCGTAATTTCCAGCCCCGCCATCAAGCGTGAGAAGTTCAGAGACCTGCTGTTAGCCGAGAGTCAACGCCGTGGCACCGTTTCAAGAGCTCCCCAGAACAGGATGGCCGGTGATAACGAACAGGTGATGGGGGGGGCCCGATGCCTATGGCGGCGGGATATTGCAAAGACAATTGAATTCATAGGGAACGAATGAATCTTCTGGACAGCATATCAAATGTTAAAGCGACACACATTGCATGCAATTTGCTTATGCGGGAGGGTGATAAACTGTGGTTATTTAAAAGATAAACAAAGAGGGGATCTAGCGCAGTAAATTGTGCATGTGTGTTTATTCCCTATGAGTAACACCAGAGGTTTATAGTCCCAGACACAGGCTGCAGTACTTTATGGCCTCTCTGTTTGTGTGATAGTAGTATTTATGATATTGGAATTTATGTCGTGCTGTATTCACACTGGTGTGTATTTAAATCTACTCGGGGAGATTTGTCTTGTGTTTGAGTTCAAAGTCTCGGGAATAACGAGAGGTCAGCTTGATGGTGCAACATTCCTTCTTAAGGCAATCCAGCCCAGTAAGGTTAAATACGACATTCCGAGGAATGAACGCCATTCGTTTTGAAGGGTTTCATCTCCCCAGCCAGCGAGCGCTAATCTTAACCCCTCGCAATGACATTTCCAGTCCGCTTCACCCGACTCCAGACATATTTGCTCTCCCGTGCCGCTCGCGTCCTGTTAAGATTTAAACAGCAAACATAAAATGCAGATGATAACCTGCGAAATGCTCGGGGAGAGGCTTGACTCCCAACATTATTTTAAAGACCGGATCCGCGCACGCCAGCACAGCAGTCGGGAGCGATTATCTGCTGTGATCCCCCTTCCGATGCACCAAAGTCATTCATCTGCCGATCCTTCACCCCCCCCCCCTTCCCTCCCATACACACCCAGAGTCGCACACACTCCGTGTAAAAAAAGCCGAGTGTGTGTGAGTGCCGTGGATGAGCAAGGCCTAGAGATGAGAACAGCTCTGTAAACACGGACAGGCAGCAGGGAGCTTCTTTCTTCCCGACGCTGCTCGGAATACGCAAACTGGAAGATTTAGGGATTTTGCCGCGGTCCAACTTTGTAGTATCGGCTCAGGGTCTTTTTTCCACAACGGCGGCGGGAGGCTACCTACGAGATATTGTTCTTAGCTCACTGTGCTCTACCTGCCGGTTATAAGCTGTGCGTCTTTTGTCAATAGCATTACAAAATGTTTTTTTCCTTTCTTTTTGTTGCCTTTGAATGCAACTTTTTATTGCACATGCCGCCTCCATCATTCATTTGACCTTTGACATTCATTTCCCTCGTTACTATTGATTAGGCGCCATCATGGCTGTCGAGTAAACGCAGTGTGCATGAATTGCGCCGGTTCCATAAACAAGCTATGTAATACAATTGGCTGCATCAAATGGGATGTATATTAACAACAGTCACATGTGCTCTCTTCCCTGTCAGGATTCTATTATGGCGCATGTTCCCGCCCCTTGTTTTGATACAGCGGTAATTTAAAGACTGATCTTAATTGACTTATTTTTTTTCCTGCACGTCTGTCGGAGCTTGCATGCACCGCAATAAGAGCCTGCTTCCTTTATTGGGCCACACACAATGTAGTGAGTTCAATTTTACCATTCATAATGAATGCAGCCTCTCCATTCAGATGCAGCCATAAGCACACAGCAGATAAGAATTTAATTAAATGTAGATTAAAACCAAACAGGAAAACACACTGTCTGATAATTTTTTATCACATCCCCTGGTCATATTTTTTTCCCCCCCTCATACTTTCGACTTGTTCTTCCTTGGGCTACGTCTTTTCAGCTTGCCAAAAGTGGCGAAACACCTCGCACATCTCACCGTGGCGCCGTGAAATTGTATAAAATGCAAAACGAGGGGCGGTCACACGATTAATCAGAATCCTCGTGTCTGGGGAGGATGGAGGCTGGCAGAGGATTGAGGGTGGAGGGGGGGTGTTCAGAGGTGCAAGGAAGGAATTAGTTGCTTCATCCCAAATTTGCATCATATTCCAAAGGACAATCCCGGCACTGTAGGCAAGAGGAAAACATATCTTGCTTTCTGCAGCGACAATTAAATATGTTCTACAATGCTGAATAAATGTCACCTTCGCTATCAAATTGTCCGTACTTGCTAAACATGATGTTAAAGTGAGTGCCTGGAAAAGCACACAACCAACTATTTTCATATTTGGAAATGCCTGGAATACACATTCAGGTATTGATAGTGTAGTGTGGAATTGGTATAGTCTTTTGTTGCGTTCAAGAACATCACATTGTTCCATTTTCATCATTCTAGATGTCTGACTAGGAGTAGGAAGACACAGCTTATTGAGTCCCACCCCTTCCTCGTGTCTATTACGCAATAGTTCATTTACACCACATTTATTCCCCAAGTAAAGGAAGAGGAAGAAATGAATCAACATGGAATAAAAGTAGCAACTAGTGACTATTTTCTTCATTGATTATTTTCTAGGCCACCCATTAAATAATGCATGGTTATATTCATATTTACATTCATAGACAGTTAAAACTGGCTTTCTCGGGGGTAGCGCCCTCAATGGGTTGGACACCCATGTCTTAGATCAGGGGTGGACAAACTATGGCCCGGGGGCCGCATGCGGCCCACCAAGCGTTTGAATCCGGCCCACCAGTTGCTTTCTAAGTATTTCAACTTTTAACATACAAGCTGGCAACATGACTTGCAAGTCGGATAAAAAAAATAATAATAATAATAATTAATTCAATTTCGTAATTTGATGTGGTCTGATGTTTAAAGTGCTCCTGGAAAAAGGGACACACAGCTGATAGTATGACACTTTTACAAATAAATTAGACAACTAATTCAATGCAGAATGTTAGAATATAATTGTAAGCGTAAAATATTGTGTGTGTTAAATATATTTTCCGGGTGCCCCCCCGGACAATTTTGTTAACTCAACGCGGCCCACGAGTCAAAAAGTTTGCCCACCCCTGTCCTAGATGGACCAAACGCAAATGGGTAGTGGTTGTCCATCAATGTTGTCCATAAAAGTCAAAGGGATGACTAAGGAAAAGGAAAAATATTCACATAAGAAAGGCCGAAATCACAGAATATTTACATTTTTAAATCAACAAAATGATTAATCGAATATCAAAATAGTTGTTGGTTAGCTGATTAATTGTTGCAGCTCTAAAAGCAAAATAAATCAATAAAAAAAATGAAATTAGCTTAACTAAAACAAGTAAAGACTGATGAATGATATATATAATATTATATACTATATATATATATTGAATGTAAGATACATTTTTATTGTGTACTAAAATGGGACTCGGATTGCGGCATACGGTCGGTGTCCATATGGACTGGAGAGGTTCTGAAATTGAAAGGTTGCAAGGGTTGCAAACAGGATGTTGGTGATGATGCATTAGGTTTGAACACCTCCGCAGTGGCTGCGCCTCGTGCCCTCCTGCCCACTGCCCCTGCTGCTGCATCGCAGTTCCACTCTATTACCCTCACGCAGGCAATTGGCCCTTTCTGTGGGGAAAAGAGCAATTTCCTGTCGCAGTCTGTTTGATCAAGTGCTAAACCCTTGTGATCAATAGAGAGACAGATGTCGGCTCCAGATGGCCGCATGGTGATACCTGGGGGCAGCCATGACTGAATGGCAATGAGCAAGGGCGGCGAGCGTGCACCCCGTACAGGAGCCACCCAGACACAATGTGACAAACGCAATTAGGCCTTTTAGCCTGGCGTTGTATGTGTCTTTGCAAACCGACAGAATTAGCACCTTTAAGCAGGATGTCACATGACATGCTGGGATGATGCCGTTTAGCCGGACGACTGACTGCAACAGTGAAAAAATACTTTAAGCCCAAATCAGAATTGAATACATTCACGAGGTAATAAATTCAAATGTTCACGACCAGAACAATACTGTTTGAATTCCAAAGCGGATGACAGGTGCATCTCTGTGGCTCGGTCCTTCTGGAGACTAAGAAAATAAGTGCCAGCACCAGAAGGCCAAAAGTAGACCTCTCCAAAGAGGAGAGACGAGGCGGGAGGGAGGGAAGCTCCCAGTTTTTAAATGGCGAGCATTTGCATTAGGCTGGCATCAAGCATACAACACCCCCGCCCCCCTCCCACAACACACACACACACACAGGCTGGCCATGTGGTGTAGGGCCAGAGCCATGTTGGAGGAGGCACTGAGGCACGTGGTGATGGCTTTGCTGCTCTCACTGCAAAAAAAAAAAAAAAAATCAACTGGCCTGTGTTGTCCCCTTTACTGGTCACATGCTCCGACCCAGCCATGATGGAATAGCCC
The DNA here is from genome assembly GCF_030265055.1 of Doryrhamphus excisus. Classification (NCBI taxonomy): domain Eukaryota; kingdom Metazoa; phylum Chordata; class Actinopteri; order Syngnathiformes; family Syngnathidae; genus Doryrhamphus; species Doryrhamphus excisus. Next base: position 5,026,923 of record NC_080482.1, read on the forward strand.
ATGTGGTTTACGTTACATCTGCAGGCTAACGAAAGAGGTCTCTCTGCAGTGGTGGTCACTCAAATTGTGTTCCGTCCCCAAGAGGGTCACAAGGGGTCTTTTGGTCCCATTAGCGAGGCTTGGTTCGGACAGGTCCCCAACCAGCCTGCCGCCCCAGCAGGGGCCGCGGTAAACACATGTCGACTGGCCACAACCAGGACACGAGCAGAACTACCCGCAGAGAAGGATACTTAATAGAGTCCTCAGTGGGATGGACCTGTCCAAATAGAGAATAAAGCACAGCGGAGGAGAGGAGCCAGTCACCGCTTTGCTTAAACAGTCCACTTTTTCAATGCATGTGTGTGTGTGTCTGTGTGTGTGTGTGTGTGTGCTGAATAAGAGGAAACAGCTTTGCAGTGTTGGAATCTGTGTCTGGTATTGTCTAACGCTGACAGTACAGAATCCATTTTAACACAAACTTGAAAATGCCCTCTTTATTGTTAGCATGTGTGCAAAGGAGAACAATTCATTACTTGTAATTAATCTTGTCATAAAAGCTTTTCCTCTTGAGATGGCCGTAAATTAGCCACGTGTGACATATTTCTAATAAATTAAATGTATTTAGAAAAATTAAAAAAAATATATACAGAGGGAGATTTTATATTTTAAAATATATTAAATTTATGTTATGTTTGCTATTAAAAAAAAAATGTCACGTAAATAATATGATCACAACTAGTGACTGTTTTCTTAATTGATTATGTCCTAGGCCACCCATGAAATAATGCATGGTTAAAACAAAAAAATATATATATAGAAAGAGGGAGATTTTATATTTTAAAATATATAAAATTTATGTTATGTTTGCTATTTAAAAAAAAAATCACATAAATAATATAATAAATGAAACTGGCTTGCACTGTGATACAAAAACTAGCTTTTCATTTACATATCTCTCCTCCATGATTATGAAAAGACTATTAACAGGCAAGCATCCTTTGCCGCTGTACTGAAAAGCGCCAGCGATTATCCAGAGGGGGGGGTACTGTTTTAATTTCATTTTAACAGTTTATTCTTTCAACTTTTATTTAGTATAATTTCTAAAATGCACATGTTATATTGATACATACTGTAGTGAGGCTTCCCTGGAATGACTTTTTAATTTGCATTGGGACCTTCATGCCATTTGCTCAAGGCCATGCAGGTGCTTTCAGCGTTGTGTAGATTGTGTCGAAAAATGAGTCTGGACACAAAAGGCGTGGTTGTGTAACACATATCGGACAATGTTATAAATCGTGGAAATACATGTGTCTTATCTTTGCTGGAATTTAGTTTTACAGGAACAGATTTAGAAAGGAAAGACTGTTTATATTGTATGACTTTCAAGCTCGCATATGACATATCCCGAGGTAAAGACGTCAAAATGGTGCATTTTTGCTACATGCATACAATTCCCCTCACAAAAAAAAAGATCTTTCCAAGGTACCTTGCAAGCAAAGATGTAAAGGCACGGTGCTGCTGTGATATGGAATGTGTGCAGTCTCTGCATGGTCGCAGCATCAACGTCAACCAGCGGCGGCTTGGGCATGAGAAGAGTGCCTCCTAGTGGCCGTCCCAGATGTGAACTGGGCATGGAGTGGAGATGGAGAGGATCAATCTGTCAGTGCCTCGGTGGAATAACATCCTCTAATTTGACTTTAGCGTTAGCGTCAATAGTGATGAGCTGGTTTGAGAGAGGCGTGTCGGTGCACATCGAACCCGGGTCACTTTCCTGACATGCTGTGGTGACATCATTAATGAAGTATATCTATGAATCCTTCTATGTAGTATCAGACAGAGGGGTGTTAAGACAATGTGAGTCATGCTAATGTGCTAACTGTAGCCATTCAAATATTTACCAGTATTCATGAGGATGATTTGTTTAGTGTTTGTGAATGCATCACGGGCTGTCAGCTGCAGATACACATATTACGCATCCATCTATTTCACATTAATCACAGGAAGAGTTTGAAATCGACTTGACCTGCAATAAAGCTTCGTTCAAAAATGGAAAGCGAGAGTCCGTTAACAGCTTTGCAGCTACTTGATATTCGTAGGTACGTGGAGCCGCTTTCCCATTTGACCAGAAGGAGTTGGAGCTGATGTGAAGACAAGAAGTAGTAGAGGTCTTTAATTACAACTCTCACCGCGGCTTCAGGCACCGCTGGCCTCGCTTCACAATTAAGACCAACAGTTAGCGTGCTGCCAATAGACGCAGATTACAAGCGCAGGAGTCTGAAGCAACAAAGGAAAGAAGTTTGAACAGCCATCATTAAGCTTGGAAAGAAGGATGCACTTGCAGATGTGTTCTTATGCATGTTTGGGTCCTCAGATGACAGATTTTTATTTATGGTATTGAATGCAGCTCTGTGAGTAACACCAATCCAAATTGTCATTATGCAAATATTGCTGTAGTACTATTTTCTTTTACAATGGAGGAGTACTTGTACCACACAACTTTTGTTTACTTTCTGGTCTTCTGCAAAAACAAACGGGTTCATATCTCCCATCATTAAAAAAAAGGCACAAATTGGGTATATTTTTTGGTTACATTATGTCTTGGTAACGAATGACGGTAATTAATGACAGAAGGGGAGTGTTGTTGTAGCTGGAACTGATTGACAAGTCAGTAGATCTGAAATTGCAGGATTTTTTTGGCAGGTGGACGTCACGAGACTATAGTGTAAACTCAAAAAAAATGCTACAAAATGCATATTCACAGAGAAGCGAATATCAGTTGCATTCGAGGGTCAAAACAAACAAACAACAACAAATTTTGCATAACATGAAGCTAACTCCTCACCTCATTCATTCATTCATTTTTGGGTGGCGCTGGAGCCTATCCCCGCTGTCTTCGAGCGAGAAGCGTGGTACACCCTGGACTGGTCGCCAGCCAATCACAGGGCACATATAGACAAACAACCATTCACACTCACATTCATACCTATGGACAATTTGGAGTCGCTAATTAACCTAGCATGTTTTTGGAATGTGGGAGGAAAAGCGGAGTACCCAGAGAAAACCCACGCATGCAAGTCCACACAGAGATGGCCGAGGGTGGAATTGAACTCAGGTCTCGTAGCTGTGCTAACCACTCGACCGCCGTGCAGCCCCAAAACATGTTAATTATGTCAATTATTAAATCAAAACTCATGTGGTGTCCTATCATCATGACTGTTATCATTCGACACAGAGAGATGGCCGAGGGTGGAATTGAACTCTGAGGCTTCCGCGCTAACCACTCAACCGCCGTGCAGCCCGCTAACTCCGCACCTTTACTGCTAAAACTCTCCAGAGCTAAGCCAAAACAATGCTGAATCACCGTCAAATTACGACATGTAATATTAGGTATGAATAACAGGCATGCCCATAATAATAATAATAATAACAATATTGTCACTTTTCCACCACATCATCGATACATTCCAAATTGTGCAACCTAACACAATACTCTGCTATAAATTCCTGCAAACACGATGCATTCACGGACCGCTGTTAGTTTTCCCCACGTGCCGCATTCAAGCCACGCTGTCCCACGTGCAACTGTACTTCCAGATCCGTAATGGCCTCTGCAATGTTAATGTGTTTGGACAGATGGGAGAGGCAAGCGCTGATGTGCTTAACTACGCATTTTACAGCTAAACTATTAAAGAGTTGTGCTGTTTACACACCAACATTTGAATACCTGTCTTCAGGCCAGTTTAATTATCCAAACCCTTCTGTTATTTCTGCCGCTTTGTTGTCTCTCAGCTTTGCACAAGGCATGAGATTTGTTTGCGACTTCATTAAGATACGGTGCCACGGAGCGCTTTGCAAACTAAAAACATCCTGCTCTTGTATCTCACTTTGCCCTGCCTCCCCCCGTAGATACTGTACACAAGCGTTTTCTTATGAACTCATTTAAATGGAGGAAATTCTTAAAAAATTGCCCTGTGATGTTTGCACTTTGAAATCTCTTGAGGCTTTAGGCAAAGGGGAGGCGACACGTGCCCCGAGTGATTCATCCCAAGACGTTTGATTAGTTTGTAAGTACTTATAGAAGAGGGAAAGGGTTTGCATTATAAATGTGTTTCATGAATTTCCCTCATATGTTCATCTTCAACGTTCAAATAAAGCACTAATCAAAAGGAAGAAGGGACGAGGGCATTTAGCCAGCAGAGCTATAGTCTCAGGGCCTCAGTGAGCCGGTGGATATGGTATTGAGAGACTTTAGGAAGCAGTGGTTTTTAATTATCTGGACCACATACAGGATGCCGTTTTGATTGTTTTAATGAGGCAGCTGGCCTATTGTCTCTCCTTAATTCCTCCATTGTTTTTAGAATATGTCATAGTTCTTTATTCTTTTATCAGGTGCTCTGCAGGAGGATTTAGACAATAGCCTTCATTCCAACTGCATTGGCTAGTGCACAAAGGCAGCGCCTTGCCGACAGTTAGCAGGCAAACAAGTGCAAATCACAAGCTGCACTTTTCACAGCCCTTTTTTTCGTCCACTTTCTTGACTTGTGTCTTTTTCTCTACCTTCTTGACCTCGCTGTTCAGGTTTCTTACGCGCACAAAGCACGCCGTTGTCATATGTGATACAACTTTGTTTTTTCAGAAGCGGTCTTTTAGTGTTATGTATCTCTGCGGGGTCGCTGCAAAAAATGTGTCGGTACGTCAAGACTATACGGGTACATATAAAGTAAACCTCGGATATATCGGAAATTCACTCACAACGGACAGATAAAAAAGAACCGATTTTTCTGTAATGCATTTCCAATAAAAATTCATTGCATATATCGGATTTTTTATAACGGATTTCGCCTATTTCAGACAAAATCTCCAGTCCCGTTCCAATGCATTTCCATTAAATTTCCCTCGCATATATCGGATGGCCGCATCGTGGCGCTCCGATTCGCCGAATCGTGACAGCCCGCTATACGACGTCATTTGCAGCGTTTGCAGCGTTGCCTGCGCGTCCAGGTACATTGGAAACATAGTCAAGGAAGTGCCTTTTTATAACGGATAAAATCCCATTTACGCATATACCGGATATAAATCCGATATATGCGTAAAACGGACATTTTCCGGTATATGCATATAACGGATTTCGCTTATATCGGACAAAACCAGTGGGAACAATTGAATCCGATATATCCGAGGTTTACTGTAGTATCCATCCATCCATTTTCTATACCGCTTAAGTTTTTATAGACATGACTCATGTACAGGTATTTGAAAACTAAATATTTATAACAGGTGGTACGGAACACATCATAATAGCTGCTTCAAATATTCTCATTTCAATCAATATAGTGGATTTATATTGTTTATAAAAGTATAAAATCTAAGCTATAATTAGCAACATGAACTTTCAATGCACTTGTTGAATTCCCAAAACAATAACAAACCCGTAAAAATGTGTACGCTCTAACACAAACCAACAAAAGGTGATTAAATCAAACGCCTCCCTCAGACATCGCTGTAAGGTATGGTTTTTCTACCAATAAATGGTAATGGTAATGGTTTTATTTCATTTGAACATGCATAAGATTACAATTGAATGCATCACATAATCAGTTCACAGTTCCACATGTCCAAAAGGAGTAGGAAGAAGCAAAGCTTATTAAATCCTACCCCTCCATCTGGTACTTTTATAATCAGTAACTGTTACATTTGGTCACTTCCTGCTTTCCTAATATAGTTTTTAATGTTTTTTTTTTTATTTTAAACATCAACTGCTTGTATTGTTTTTTGAATTGGCTCATCGTTGTGCATTGTTTGAGGGTCTTACTCAATACATTTGTTCACTTCCTGCTTTCCTAATACAATTTTTTTTTCTTTTTTTTTTTTCGTCACGTACCGAAGTACGAAGTGATATGACCATCCAATGACATAATGGGTACCATAGTAACTGTCAATATAGTGATATGTATAGCACATTATGACTGGTTCAAGACTCCTTTATTTAGCAAACATCAACTGCTTGTATTGTTTCTTGAATTTGCTCAATAACCTAATTATGGAAATTATAAGCCTAATGTGCCACAAATAAACATGTTTTGATAAAAAAAAAATATGCAAACATGCAGTGATTGACTGTATCTGGTCTTATTGTGTACACAGGTGTGTATCACTTTAAATGTTTTTTAAACGTCATGTGGCCTTAGAATTGTCAATATCAGCCACGTGTGAGTATTGTATCACTAAGAAGCCGCTTAATGGAAATCAAACTGCAATTGTATTAAATGATGGTATAAGTACTGTTAAATCCAACACGTATATATCTCCAGAAATCGACTGAAACTAGCAGAATGCTGCTTCAGTGTTTTGTTTAGTTCAGGAAAAAAAAAAAAAAAGTGGTACATCCAGTCCTGGTACTGACTTCCAGCATTTGTGCACACAACAGATGGATGTGTCGCTTCCTTGGCTGAAGGGATGCAAGCTGACTGCATATTCTGCTGTCAAAAGCAGTAAAACACTTCTCCACGCTCGCATAATCTGCCTCCTTTCTGAATGCCTTTCATCCCTATTGATCCAAAAAAACACTGATTTGTATCTCAGCATGCACGGGCCTTGTTCATTATTCTCTTTGTAAGCTACAGAGCATGTCTCCCACGAAAGAGATCCATACAGAGAGAAACTTTTGTGGCTATGGCTGCGATACGTTGGCCCATCTTTGTCACTTGCCGTTTGTATCTACCTTGATGGTAACTTGGGCAGACAGTAGAGAGGAGTTTTGTTATTTTAATTAGGAGATAAAAATTCAAAGGACCTCTCCAGGCAGTGTGCGGTATGACAGAATCAAAACGATGAAGTGGAGCGGCCTGAAGTGGGTGTCTCGTCACAGTCGATTGGCCAACAGATAGGCACTGCTCTTTAAAGGGGTGACACGCACACACACACACACACACACACACATATTACACACTCGCGGGGAGTGATGCTTGCACACAGAGGTAGCATATTTTAATATCATTTCCCTCCTTTGACGTTTGTGATGGTCTAATTTTCAGCACTTCACCAGCAGATGGGAAGCGTTTTTCGTCAAAGCGGATAGTGAAATATTCAATTTGGAATCCAAATAATAATGGGGAAATTCATTCATGCAAATGCATGATTTATAGATACGCTACAACGGTTCCAAACTTGACTGTTTTATGTCGTAAAAGCGCGGATGGTGTTAATTGAGAGAACGTTCACAGCGTGGTTTGAAATGCAGGGTTTTGGTCGGGTTTATGTAAACATGAGTAGTGACTAGTCAGTGTCACACATGTGTGTGTGTGTGGGGGGGGGGGGGGGGGTTCTCTTTATTCCACATCAGCAAGGGCTGAAATCACATGTCGCCTCTCAGCCTGACACGGTGATGCTATGTTTGCACATCTTTGAAAGCTAACAGCGTGCCTTAATTAATTGTCCGGCTTTCCTCCGAAACAATGTCCTAATTCTGCCATTTAGCGGGAGCGTATCATCGTTTGTTGTTATCTCCCAAGCCAGATTTCTGTAAATAGTCATATTAAAAACTTTAATCTCTTCTATGGTAAATGAAGTGCGGCTGAAAAAAACCTGTCATGTGCTGAGATAAATATTATCTAAGCTAAAGCTTTCGCTCTCTTCCTCTACCTCCCCTCATTCAACCCCCAACCCCCCCTTAATGAATATGTTCAGAAGATTTGAAAAGGAATGTCTAATCCCCAACACCAAAACACAACAATCTAATAATACCAACGTCCTGTTTATGCGTCGGAAACCAAAAACAGCCATGTTGCCCTCAGTTTTTTCGAAAGTAACATTTGTCGTCTGGTTATCGGGGTCAACGGACATACTTGGTCCACAGGTGACTGGAGATGCACGTTCTCCTTCATTCTTGTTTGTTGTTTTGTGCGTTTGTTCCCACTACAGTATGGTTCTACCTGGTGGGAAAAATTAATTAGAAAATTAAAATGAGATCTCAATTTAGATATATCCAGTGGAACCTTGGTTTTGGTCATTAATGCATTGCAAAAAGTCTGACAGAAACCAGAACATTCGAAAACCAAATTTTACCCAAAATAATATATTATTATTATTATTATTATTATTATTATTATTGTTATTATTATTATTATTATTATTATTATTATTATTATTATTATTATTATTATTATTCATTTTCTATCGCTTATCCTCACGAAGGTCGCTGGTATTATTATTATTATTGTTGTTGTTGTTGTTATTATTATTATTATTATTGATTTTCTACTGCTTTTCCTCATGAGGGTCGCTGGTATTATTATTATTATTATTATTATTGATGTTATTATTATTATTATTCATTCATTCATTCATTTTCTACCGCTTATCCTCACGAGGGTCGCTGGTATTATTATTATTGTTATTATTATTATTATTCATTCATTCATTCATTTTCTACCGCTTATCCTCACAAGGGTCACTGGTATTATTATTATTATTATTATTGTTGTTGTTATTATTATGATAATTATTATTATTAGTAGTAGTAGTAGTAGTAGTAGTATTCATTCATTTTCTACCGCTTTTCCTCACAAGGGTCACTGGTATTATTATTGTTGTTGTTATTATTATTATTATTATTATTATTATACAAAAATATTTTTATGAATTGGTTCCGGACCCAATTGTGAAATGAATTTCCATGAAGTAGCATTGTTTATAAATGGAATATTTGCATAGTAAGAGCATAAAAAACCTGTCTGATATGTTTTTTGGGTATTGTTAGAGCCCTCTAGACAGGAAACAACACCCACAAAGTCACTTTTATGATAGTATCACCTAATATGGCAGACATAATCATAGAAAATAAGATATCTGAATAGGATAACGTAGAGTCGGTGTCGGTAATGTAACATTACTGGTTATATATGCAGTGAACATTTACACAGGAGCTGCTGTCGGCTGCACTCTCCACACTGCTAACCATGCTAACACATCCTGATGTTTGAAATAAAACCTGTTATGCACACAAACATATGAATATTCACTGATAAAAATGATTGTATGTACAAATGATAAATTCTGCCCTTCTCTCACAACCAACACTGAAACAATGTCTCTGTCCGCTTTGTGCAGGTGGCCAACTATGGTGCACCACCACCAAGAACATGATGGAGGGCGAGGAGCTGGTGGCGTTCGCGGTGGACTTTGACTCGCGTTTGCAGGCGGTCAACCACATGTCGTTGAGCGAGGGCATGTACCCGGCCAGGTTGCTAGACAGCATCCAGCTCCTGCCACAGCAGGCAGCAATGGCTTCCATCCTGCCCACTGCCATTGTCAACAGTGAGTATCCGTGTGCCATCGTTCATTTTATTTAAACACGCACGTATCATGCACTTCCTTTTGTTCTCTCACTCTCTAACACACACACACACACACATAGCTTGCCCATAGTCACCTGCTTAACAAGGCGCGTCGTCTCCACAAGGCGGAGATTAACCCAGATGAGTCTCTGCATTGGCGATAAGAACCAACGACCTTCAAGTTTTAGGTTCACATAAACACTCGGAGGATCGGACTATCGTGTTAATTGCAAAATACAGGCCTCATGCAAATAGTGCGTTTGTTTACTTAGCAAGGGCTATCTGGGTTCAGCTCAACAGGGAGGTCTCTGGAAGCAGATGGTCTACTCTTCTTGTTTGCCCTTGAAAAAGGACCCAAACCCAGTGGTTGCAGTGCAGCAATATGCAGCAGCTAATGATTGGGAGGAAAACTGCAGCTTTGAGAAGTCTTTTTCTTCAAGTCTAATGTAAAAATATGTATCCTAATATCTTACGCTTTGTGTTCCTCCAGAGGACATCTTCCCCTGCAAAGCTTGTGGAATCTGGTTTCGCAGTGAGAGGAACCTACAGGCCCATCTGATGTACTACTGCAGCGGGCGGCAAAGAGAACCTGAGACCATCGTTGAAGAGAATGACACTGGACCCCACCAGACCTCCAGCGTCTGCCCCTTCCCACAATGCAACAAGACCTTTTCAGGGGCCAGGTCCCTGGAGATGCACCTCAGCACCTCACACAGTGGTGAGTCACATGACCCAATTGAAGTTATCACGTTGGTATGGAAGATACGGCTCCATTTAAATGTCTTCTAGTCAGGAATATGCATTAAAAATAAGTTCCATTCGTTAGTAATTAATAATTATTCACATTGTTTTATGCGTTACATGCTAGGTTAATTGGCGACTCCAAATTGTCCATAGGTATGAATGTGAGTGTGAATGGTTGTTTGTCTATATGTGCCCTGTGATTGGCTGGCGACCAGTCCAGGGTGTACCCCGCCTCTCGCCCGAAGACAGCTGGGATAGGCTCCAGCAACCCCCCACAACCCTTGTGAGGATAAGCGGTAGAAAATGAATGAATGTTTTGTGCATTAAATCTGTAATTATTGTCAACAAAATGTATTTCCTGTTCATAGTTTGCGCTGCACGGTGATCAAGTGGTTAGCACGCAGACCCGAGTTCAATCCCACCCTCGGACATCTCTGTGTGGAGTTTGCATGTTCTCCCCATGCATGCGTGGGTTTTCTCCGGGTACTCCGGTTTCCTCCCACATTCCAAAAACATGCTAGGTTAATTGACGACTCCAAATTGTCCATAGGTATGAATGTGAGTGTGAATGGTTGTTTGTCTATATGTGCCCTGTGATTGGCTGGCGACCAGTCCAGGGTGTACCCCGCCTCTCACCTCTCTGAATGAATGAATAAATGTTTTGTGCATTAAATCTGTAATTATTGTCAACAAAACGGATGTCCTGTTCATAGTTTGTGCTGCACGGCGGTCGAGTGGTTAGCGCGCAGACCTCACAGCTAGGAGACCCGTGTTCAACCCCATCCTCGGCCAGTTTGCATGTTCTCCCCGTGCATGCGTGGGTTTTCTCCGGGTACTCCGGTTTCCTCCCACATTCCAAAAACATGCTAGGTTAATTAGCGACTCCAAATTGTCCATAGGTATGAATGTGAGTGTGAATGGTTGTTTGTCTATATGTGCCCTGTGATTGGCTGGCGACCGGTCCGGGGTAAACCGGACAGCTGGGATAGGCTCCAGCACCCCTGCGACCCTCGTGAGGATAAGCGGAAGAAAATGAATGAATGAATAGTCTGGAACAGATCCATTGGATTTACATTATTTCCTACGGGATAAATTGCCTTGGTTTTCCGATGCCGAGGCTACCACCGTATCCCGCTGTCAGCTAGCGTGGTTGACAGAATATGCTTTGGTGGCTGAGAATATCCTTGGCATAAACGCATGGCTATTTGATGGTTTCAACAGTTAACTCTAAAGCAGAAGTGGGAGGCGAGATTCTCAGGTTGTCTCTTTTATCTCCTTCACAGGTGTCAAAATGGAAGAGAGCCTCCCTCCTGGCACCAGCTTGAAATGCACAATCTGTAACTACACGGCAGATTCTCTTATTACATTCCAGCATCACATCATGTCTCACCTGTCACAGGCGGCCTTCAGATGCAATCACTGCCATATCAGCTTTCAGAGCCACAGGGAACTCTTACAGCATCAGGACTTACATGGGCATGGCAGCAAACTTCACAGGGAAGGCGACGCCACCGAGCATTCCCCCAGGGGGTCCGAGGAAAGCCTCCAGCAGCAGCAGCAGGCCTGCACCGAGCTCGCCAACAGGAAGGACGCTCTGCTGGGAAGCCCCAAAGGGGCCCTCAGCAAGGAGACCAGCACAGACGGAGAGGCTGACAAGGCTGAGAAGAAGCCCATGCTGTCTGCTCAGAAGGGAGATGCCCACCCGGGCAGCAAAGCCAGTTTTTCCTACACTCGGATCAAGTCCGAGCCCTCCAGCCCCCGCTTGGCCTCCTCCCCCGTGCAACATAACATGCCTACATTTCCCATGGGCCCCTTCTTGTCTCAGTTCGCTTTCTCTCAAGACATTTCAGTGGTCCCGCAGGCTTCGGAGATTCTCGCTAAAATGTCAGAGTTGGTTCACAGGAGGCTACGTCACGGAGGGAGCAGCTATCCTCCAGTCATCTACAGCCCTCTCATGCCCAAAGGGGCCACGTGTTTTGAATGCAATATCACCTTCAGTAACCTGGACAACTACTTGGTCCACAAAAAGCACTATTGTAACAGCCGCTGGCAACACATGGCAAAGTCACCTGACTTCTCCGCACTTTCCGACAAGGTCCCCGAAGCGGTGAGTCCCAACGGCGGACACACGTCGGTCAGCATGTTAACCGGATGCCACCCCTCTGAAGCAGACAGTCACCTCATGCAGTCGGCGTGCTTGAACTCCAGCGTATTAGACATGATCAACGCCGGGGCCAAAGGACCCGATAAGGATCTATCCGGACCGGTGAAAAAGGTCTCGACACCAACCGGGACCGAGGACAGGCTGAATGGAAAACAACTAGAAGGGAAAAGCCCGAGTACTGGTCTTGTGGAGAGCGACAACGACCCCAGCAAGACCACCTGCGACGCTTGCAACATCACCTTCAGCCGCCACGAGACCTACATGGTCCACAAGCAGTACTACTGCGCCACTCGTCATGACCCGCCCATGAAGCGCATGTCCACCAACAAGGTGCCCTCCATGCAGAGGACCATGAGAACTCGTAAGCGCAGAAAGATGTACGAGATGTGTCTCCCTGATCAAGATCACCAGAGGCCCCCCATGGGACAGCCGGGTTTCCTCGGGGTTCCTCCTATGAATCCTTGTACGTCCCAGGAAGCCGTGGACAGCCTCGGAGACCGTTTCCACCCCCGCTGTGACATCTTTCCAGGTATGGTGCCCAAACACCTGGAGGCCTCTCTGACTGTCACAAAGCCCATTTTGGCTCCTAAATGCAACGCGACGGAGCCACAAGAGTTGGACGCTCCCATCGATCTCAGCAAAAAGTGTTCGCCGGTCTCTGATAAGACATGTAGCTCTCCAAAAAGACTGTTGGACTACCATGAATGTGCCGTGTGCAAGATAAGTTTTAACAAAGTGGAGAACTACTTGGCGCACAAACAGAACTTTTGTCCGGCGACTGCCGCCGCGGCCGCTCAGAAGGCGCAGCAGCCTCATCAACAGCACAATGACACTGGCAACATGGACGCCGCCATGTTCCCCGACGTGATGAGCGAAGGCAATAACAACACTGACGAGGCTCTTGATAAGAGTCCGAGTAAATGTGAAAAAAACGGCAACGGGAAAGCGATGGCGCAGAACGGAGGCCTGTTCCCACCCCACCTGGGGCCGGTGCCCGGTCTCAAGCCTTTCGCTGAACCTCAACTCATCCCATCAAAAGATGACAAGAATATGTATCTGCCCCATTGCCTTTATCCTGGAGCAATAAAGAAAATGAAAGGTCCCGAGCAAATATCGCCCTATTTTGGGATAAAGCCAACTGATTATGTGAGCGGGGGGCCGGCGATGCAGGCGGAGGCCAGCGAACAGGAGCAGAGTCTTAATGGAGGAGGCGGCGGAGGTGAGGCGGGAGCAACCAGGGAACAGACCCAACAGCCCGCCGCTAATGGCTGCCCTCATCCTGGCAAGGAGCCGCTACCGCTGCTGCCCAAAAACCGGGGCATGGTCATTGTCAACGGGGCGCATAAGCCAGAAGAACGTTCGAGCGCGGCACCGCAACAGGAGAACCAGCCCCAGCCAGATGGCCAAACCACTAATCCTTCACCGACGTGGACAACCGAGAACCCTTCCGACTCCAACGAGAACATGTCCCCTTCGTCCAAGTCCCCGAATGAGGAGGCGGCACCCGCCGCCAATAAAGGGGTGAACGGGTCCGGAAGTAGCAAGTACTGTCGCCTGTGTGACATCCAATTCAACAACCTGTCAAACTTTATTACTCATAAGAAGTTTTACTGTTCATCACATGCTGCCGAGCATGTCAAATAAAAGACCTCTTCTTCCACCCAAACTCGCCCCCCCCCCCATACCCGTGATATTTAACCCCCTTTTACACCCCTACTTTGTTTTTGGTACACTGTTTGTGTCTGGAATAGTGCATCATGCAGTGCTAAAAACTGCTTGTGGACAATCAAGAAAAGCTTCTCCTTTCATCGTTTTATGACTGAAACGTGCAAAAAGAATTGGTTCAAATATAAAAAGAGAAGACAAATGAATCAAGAATAATATCGGTGCCACTTTCGCATTAATTTATTTTACAATCAGTATTAATGAGTAGTGATTTTAATTTAAATTCAAATGAAATTTATATCAGAGTTGTTTGTAATGTTATTGTATAGTCATTCTTGTGTAGCACACATATTGTTTACATTGTAATGTAGACTCAATGAAACAATAGTCAATAAAACAATGCGATGCATTTTAGACACAAAAATAGCTACTGAGGCACTTGTGTATTCTTATTTGCTGTAGCAAACGCAGTATATGCCCCAAATGTGGACTCGCGTCGGCAACTGATGACTTGCATTTCACATTTCGGCATATACACACGGCTTTGCATTCATATGTGGCTGTTTTGTCCCTGTCTTTTTTCTTCAGATCAGATGTTGATGTTTTCATAAGGATGGCAGCAATCTTGTATAGTACTCCTATTTCTGTTTAACGATACACTTTGGTCTGCCTTTTGGAAAAATTTGCTCTTAATGCAATACTTTGTAAATGAGGGAACATTACTGAAGGCAGTATTATGAAATGGGGACTGTGCATATAATTATTTGTAACCCTTCTGGGGGGCGAAAATTGAAAAAAAAAAAAAAAAAGAATTAGGTTTATTGCTAACGAACAAGATGGGTGGGAGGTCAGTGGGAATACTGATTATCATTCCAATGTCCTGAAAATGTTTCTTAAAATGTTGTTGCTATGCATGTATATGGATGGAATTCAATTCCAAATCTGTTGGAAATTTTTATTTTGATGTGGTGTCATAATTAAAGTTAAATCCTCAGGATGAAACGTTGTCCGGTGTTTTTTCACTTTTATGTACGTACATGACAAATTCCATCTATTCTTTCATTATTTTCAATACAGCACTATTTTTATTCCTGTTTTTTTTTTATTATTTTCACATCGTTAATCATAGGTGAAATGGTTGTAATTGTTACATTATGGCGCTATAGCAATGATAAAATGAAACTTGAATAGAATATTTTGTTGTTTCATACCATTCCACCTCTGGATGAGTCTTGGTAAGCATGCGTTCTTCTTCTATGGTTTAGTGTGCCATGTGGTTCAGTATGGGCCTCAAACCTGAATATTGGAAGAAAAAAAGAGGACACAAAAACCTGACAGGAATAATGTCAGGATTTTATTGTCTCTGATATGAAGTGTAATTACATCATGTAAAAATATTCGTAATGTAAGTCAGTACTGATGTTTGCAAAATACACACAGTTTCTGGTTCGCAAATAATACTGACAAATTCCAGGGACTTTGGATATCCAATAATAATCGTTACCTTTCGTGGAATTGAACTCAGGTCTCGTAGCTGTGCTAACCACTCGACCGCCGTGCAGCCCCAAAACATGTTAATTATGGCAATTATTCAATCAAAACTCACGTGGTGTCCTATCATCATGACTGCTATCATTGGCATATATTCATATATTTTGGTTTCATTTGTTGCACTTATTCATGAACTGTTTTGATTGCACCTCAGCTTTACATTTTGACTCCCGTGTCAGGTTTTAGTCTGCAGTTTCTTATGTAACAGTTGTCATGTAACAATTAATTTTATTGGTTTCGTTCTTAAATTATCAGTCTGCACAAATGATTCGGTATAGCAATTCTGTCAATCTATCAAAAATGATGAATTTCATGTACTTTGCCCTACGGTCATAACATTTATAATCTTAAAACGCAACAGCAAGAGATAAGAGAATGAGGTTGAGTAGTGACGTGTGAGGCCTTTCCAGTGGTTAGTCGTTTTTGGTATTGGCCAACCAGGTAAAAAGAAAGATAAGATTTTCAAATATTTTCATCAAGCTGAATACCCTCCGGTTTTCCTCAATTAAAACTTCCAATGTTAAAAAAAAAAAAAAATTGGAACTAGACAATGAACCTTACCGGTCTTGAAGATGATCTCTATGGGAAACCTGTTTTCTAGAGTAACGATAAAATATTCTACCTGGGTGTATTTTATTTACATGTTGGCCACGGGTCATTCTCTCTGCCCGGCTTGTCGCTGCTTGACGAGCTTCCTCAGGTACTGGCTGATGGCAGATGGCTTCATGTAGATCATTCGACGGTCTACTCCTTTTATGTGAACGTGATTGGCTGATGGGTAGGACTCCTCCAGAAACTTCTTTTGAAGCTTGGATACCATCTGGTGCAAGTAAAACAGGATGTATTGGAGGTTTTACACATTACTCCCAGCGTGCGATACTTCATAAAAATGCATCATGGACGTGTAAGGTAAAACACGCTCACTTGGTTGAGGTGTTCAGGGATTTGTTGGTCAAAGGAATCGCCCGTGATCACGCTGACTGACGTTCTGCTGGAGAGGGGCTTATATTTTGTGATCTCCCTTCGGAAACAAAGATACATTTTGATTTCTTGTACATATAGGAATTAGTAAACTCACCTTCTGGTGGAGTACCAGAAGTACCATTACCTTACTTGTGCTGCACTTTCATTGAGGAAGTAATGCTCATCCACGGCGCTGCTCTGGTGGGCAGGGTTGCTTAGCAGGTATTTCTAGTGAAAGCACAGGACCATTGAATATATCATATGGTAATGGTAATGGTAATGGTTTTATTTCATTTGAACATGCATCAGATTACAATTGAATGCATCACATAATCAGTTCACAGTTCCACATGTCCAAAAGGAGTAGGAAGAAGCAAAGCTTATTAAATCCTACCCCTCCGTCTGGTACCTTTACAATCAGTAACTATTACATTTGTTCACTTCCTGCTTTCCATAATACAGTTTAATTTTTTTTGTTGTTTTTTTTTAATAATGTACCTATGTACATACGTACACCTAATGTATCATAAGAAAAATTGAAAATGTTTTTTTTAATGCAATTAAGTTGTGTAAAAATAACACTGTAACACATGAAATGTACTTTATGATATTCTATTTATCAGAAGCTAAGTCAGCAGGTCTCTTTCGACTGGTTTGTCTTCTGTTTGATGGATTTATGAAGATGTCGCAGCATCGGAGACAGCTACGATGCGTTCAATGACGCAAAGTATGATGAAAAAACATAATCTGTGAAGTATAAAGACTTTTAAAGTATAAAAAAACTGTGGGCTTTGTAACAAAATACCACTAAAATGCAATCAGATCAGGTATAATTATAATAACAATAATAAAAAGGCAGTGACCAGCCATTACGGACTGTACCATATGACCTGCACACGAGCTTGTGTTCACATCATAACCTTCACGATCTTGTCGACAAAATCTTTTCTCCGTCCTTGGAAAATAGCAAGCACAATGATGTCCTTATCTCCTTGGCAACAACTGTATGACTTGAAATAGGTCCCACATCGCGCCTGCCATCAAATCGTGGGTGGCTGGCAGCAAGGAACAAGAAGACTCAACAAACCGCGGGCACACGTCATCATCATAACGGAAAAAAAAAAAAACACTAATGGATGGAATGGATGGTTGACTGTTAGAAATGTCACCGTAGTGAGTACTGTAAATTAGGATTGATTTAATATAGAATAAATACCAACTCGACACCAGAACAGATCTAATGGGCTCCAATTAATGTGTTATTGTTATATAATAGTATGATTTAATGCATACATTTAAGAACTTATGCAATCTATGTGTTTAATATGAACTGTCGCTGTCATAAGCTGACTTTGAAACATAAGAATACATGAGAGGACACTGCATTTGTGGCCAATGTTGCATCCGGGAACACGTTCAATTTCCATGTCTTTAAAAATGACATCTGGTATTACTATCGTTCCAAATGCACAATTTCTGAGAACATGGAAACAAAAGGTCTGAATCATCCACTGCTGAAGAGGAGCTGATTATTCCTGCAACAGCATCACCCTATGGCAGACTGGGAACTATGAATTTATTGGAAATGCCTGGAAATCATATTCTTAGATGTGATGTTGGATGAAAAAGGGAGTGACAAAGTTTAATAGTCATTGTTAAATGTGTAGCATTTGTTTTCACATTCGTTCCCCAAACAGCTCTCAATCGATAATCATATTCAATAATCAATATGATGTCCCGTGGGGACCGCCCTGATGTGGTTTGTGTCTAAGTGTGTTCGAGCGTGTGCATTAGCCTGACCTGCCGCTGGATGATCTCCTCAGAGACATTTTCTTTGATAGTTGGTTCAATGGCGCCCAGGATAATCAGCAAGCGGCTCAGCCCAGAAGCTGCGGAAAACTGCTTGGCTTGAAGGGATGGCAGCAGCTTACCATGCCTGACAAAAAGAGGCAAATATTTCTATATTTACATGAATCCCACAAAAGTCTCCTCATTGTATTGCAAAACATTGTGGATGTAAGTAAGTACTTCATAAACACTAGGGTTGGGTATCGTTTACATATTATCCGATTTTGATGCCAAATTGGTACTTTTGAACAATGAGCCAAATTATGTCCGAAAACAATAATTTTACTTTTACATAGTATTGTGACAGGCAACTTGAATAGAATGGTAATTTAAATACTACACCATAAGTATTAAATTTACCAGTATGAAATAAAGTCCACAAGAAATTGTCACAATTATCAAAACAAAACCAGAAACGTACCAAACACAGGGAATGCACAAAAAAATATATTATATTATATTACAGTGAAGAAAATAAGTATTTGAACACCCTGCTATTTTGCTATTTCTCCCACTTAGAAATCATGGAGGGGTCTGAAATTTTCATCGTAGGTGCATGTCCACTGTGAGAGAGATAAACTAAAAAGAAAAATCCAGAAATCACAATGCATGATTTTTTAACAATTTATTTGTGTGATACAGCTGCAAATAAGTATTTGAACACCTGTGTATCATCTAGAATTCTGACCCTGAAAGACCTGTTAGTCTGCCCATTAGAAGTCCACCTGCACTCCATGTATCATCCTGAATCAGATGCACCTGTTTGAGGTCGTTAGCTGCATAAAGACACCTGTCCACCCCATACAATCAGTAAGACTTTAACTTGTAACATGGCGAAGACCAAAGAGCTGTCCAAAGACACCAGAGACAAAATTGTACACCTCCACAAGGCTGGAAAGGGCTACGGAGCAATTACCAAGCAGCTTGGTGAAAAAAGGTCCACTGTTGGAGCTATCATTAGAAAATGGAAGAAGCTAAACATGACGGTCAATCTCAATCGGAGTGGAGCCCCATGCAAGATATCACCTCGTGGGGTCTCAATGATTCTAAGAAAGGTGAGGAATCAGCCCAGAACTACACGACAGGACTTGGTCAATGACCTGAAAAGAGCTGGGACCACCGTTTCCAAGGTTACTGTAGGTAATACACTAAGACGTCATGATGTGAAATCATGCATGGCACGAAAGGTTCCCCTGCTTAAACCAGCACATGTCAAGGCCCGTCTTAAGTTTGCATATGACCATTTGGATGATACAGAGGAGTCATGGGAGAAAGTTTTATGGTCAGATGAGACCAAAATAGAACTTTTTGGTCATAATTCCAATAAGCGTGTTTGGAGGAAGAAGAATGAAGAGTACAATCCGAAGAACACCATCCCTACTGTGAAGCATGGGGGTGGTAGCATCATGCTTTGGGGGTGTTTTTCTGCACATGGGACAGGACGAGTGCACTGCATTAAAGAGAGGATGACTGGGGCCGTGTATTGTGAGATTTTGGGGAACAACCTCCTTCCCTCTGTCAGAGCATTGAAGATGGGTCGTGGCTGGGTCTTCCAACACGACAACGACCCGAAGCACACAGCCAGGAAAACCAAGGAGTGGCTCCGTAAGAAGCATATCAAGGTTCTAGCATGGCCCAGCCAGTCTCCAGACCTGAACCCAATCGAAAATCTTTGGAGGGAGCTCAAACTCCGTGTTTCTCAGCGACAGCCCAGAAACCTGACTGATCTAGAGAAGATCTGTGTGGAGGAGTGGGCCAAGATCCCTCCTGCAGTGTGTGCAAACCTGGTGAAAAACTACAGGAAACGTTTGACCTCTGTAATAGCAAACAAAGGCTACTGTACCAAATATTAACATTCATTTTCTCAGGTGTTCAAATACTTATTTGCAGCTGTATCACACAAATAAATTGTTAAAAAATCATGCATTGTGATTTCTGGATTTTTCTTTTTAGTTTATCTCTCTCACAGTGGACATGCACCTACGATGAAAATTTCAGACCCCTCCATGATTTCTAAGTGGGAGAAATAGCAAAATAGCAGGGTGTTCAAATACTTATTTTCTTCACTGTATATTATATTATATTATATTATATTATATTATATTATATTATATTATATTATATTATATTATATTATATTATATTATATTATATTATATTATATTATATTATATTATATTATATTATATTATATTATATTATATTATATTATATTATATGTTCCTAATATAATTATATATATTTGTAATTTATTTTATACATTTAAAATTAATTAAGAAAATAAAATAAAAATTGTTAAAATGTTGTGGCTTCACTCTATCACAGTTTGTCAAAATATATTAATAATTCATCGCTGTTTCATGGTTGACTCTGGCCTATTATTGTATATTAAATGTAAGTATTTTTGTCCTAAATGTATCCTTTAGTATAAAAATGTAAGGTATTCAGAAAACGCATTGGGTGGATGTGAAATGTAGCATTCTAATGTCTTATTTTCCATTATTATATCTACTATATTGGGAAATAAAAGTGTCAAGGTGACTATAGGGGTGTTATTTTATGTCGAGAGGGCTCTAATAATGTTAAAAACCCAGCATTAGAAGATCGTAAACGTGTCTTCTATGCTCTTAGTATGAAAATATTCCATTTATAAATAAGTAAACCTACTTCACGGAAATTCACTTATCATGGTCTGGTCTGAAACCAGTTGACCGCGATGAATGAGGAGCCTTTCTAGTTTACATGTATACTATTTGCTGTTTGGTCTTCCTATTTTTTATCCACTGTGCTTTTCCCTGTTATCCTGTTTTGCACCGTCGCCTTCCGTTAGTCTAAACTAACCTCTTCCCTTAGTTTATTTCTGATACTTAGTTTGCATGATCAAAGTACTATTAGTAAACGCTGAACAACAATATACTGTATGGGGTCTGTATGAAATGAATAGCGTAGTGGTACAAGTGTTTTTTCAGTCTAAAATGCAAAACTTTCTCAGTTCAAAAAAAACATTTGACTAGGGAATGAGAAAACCTTCTTCTGGGTGATGAAAGAAGAAGAGCACTGCAATTTTGTAACTCAGGAGACCTAATCGGTCTTAGCTCACTGGTGCTCTGAATTGGCTGGTCTCAGCCGGTGGAGCCTAGTCAATAGTGCCATGCGCTCTCTGCCGCCAGCGCCGTGCCAAGCAGCACAGCCTGCCCCTAAATGCTGCCAACACACCGTAGATCATCCACCAGGCAGCGGGGGACACTGGTCCCTGTCTTATTCTTGATCTGGGCCAGACGATCCGCACTTTACATCCAAGTTTTGATCAATTCTATGTTGATTTGAAAAGTAACAGATAGTTGTAGTCACTAAATGTCAGTTGGATGCTAAAATATTCAAAAATTATCAACAGCGGCCTCTAGGCTGACCTTCACATTCCTGCTAGTGAACAAAGAGATCTTTTTATTTGTATTTTTAATCCATAAAATAGTTAAGGCCAGTGGCTCATAAGAAAGTTCGGGAATGTTGTTTTGTAAAATCAACCTATTGCAACTGGCTCGTTTTATTGAGGAAAATCAGAGCCCACTCCACAATCACTCACTTCGATTTGAAGCATGCAACACAAGCATTAACGGTGAGATCATGGAGGAGATTAAAGTCTAAGACAGCCCCTCTCCTGTGGAACCATCTACCTGATTGAATCTGGGTGGCAGACGCCCGAGCAAAATAAAACCCGGAGCAAAATAAAACCCGAGCACATACATAAAACTTGCCTTTTTGATAAACCTTATATCAGAATCAGAATCAGAATCGCCTTAATTGTCATTATATTGCATACAACAAAATTTGAGTGTGACTCCACGGTGCATTTTGTAGAAGGTAAAAATAAGAATAAGGAAAAGGATAAAAATAAAACAAGGAATAACAATATAAATATAAAAGTGGCAGGTGCTGTTCAAAATAAGTGTAAATATATGTACATCAAAAACAATAGCCTATACAGTAACAAGATATAGAATTGCAGTCAAAAACAATAACCTACACAGTAGCAAGATGTAGAATTGCAGTAATCAAATGTGGAATTTCAGTAAACAAAATGTAGTATTGCACTTGGATGAATGAATCTTATTGCACATAAGTCCAGTATTGTATTATTGAAGCATTATTGTACATAACAGTGAGGTGTATGTTTTAGTAGTGCAAAAATAAGCATGTTCGCTTATGATTGTTCATTGCTGTAGTCAGGCTTGACACGGGCGTATGTTTGTTATCTCTTAGTTATGATGCAGCAAGCTTCCCTTTCCTCCTCTACATCTCTACTGTCTCTACTGTTTTCGTCTTTTCCTCTGTTCCTCCTTCGTGCCCTTATTTTGAATTATTTCCTGTGTTGGTCAGTCCTGTGTTCCGTCACTTTTACTTTCTCCTCTACGCGCACCTGTTTGTAATTTATTGATTGTATTTAGGTCAGCCGGTGCGTCTTCCTTTTGTCGGTTCATTGTCTTGTGTTGAGTTTGCCACGCTAGTGCGCCATCCTGCTGCATAGCGAAAATAAATACATTTTTACCTGCAATTAGGTCCTAATCTCTGCATCCTGGAGTCAAACGTTAAAACTCTCAAGCCGCACCGTGACATCTACCTGCTCACACGTGTATGCTATGTACTATATGTTAGTAACCTATCTCTCCTACTTATACCCTTTATACACAGAAACATGTCAGGCACTGCTCTTTAGTAATGGCAAATCCATCCATCCATCTTCTATGGAGGGGGGATGCTGGAGCCTATACCAGCAACATTCATTCATTCATTCATTCATTTTCTGCCGCTTTTCCTCACGAGGGTCGCGGGAGTGCTGGAGCCTATCCCAGCTTTCTTCGGGCGAGAGGCGGGGTACACCCTGGACTGGTCGCCAGCCAATCACAGGGCACATATAGACAAACAACCATTCACACTCACATTCATACCTATGGACAATTTGGAGTCGCTAATTAACCTGCATGTTTTTGGAATGTGGGAGTACCCGGAGAAAAGCCACACGTGCATGGGGAGAACATGCAAACTCCACTCAGAGATGGCCGAGGGTGGAATTGAACTCGGGTCTCCTCGCTGTGAGGTCTGCGTGCTACCCACTTTTTGCTGTGCAGCAACAAAACATGTTAATTATGTCAATTATTAAATCAAAACTCGTGTGGTGTCCTATCAACATGGCTGTTATCATTGACATATATTCATATGTGGCCAGCCAATCACAGGGCACATATAGACAAACAACCATTCACACTCACATTCATACCTATGGACAATTTGGAGTCGCCAATTAACCTAGCATGTTTTTGGAATGTGGTAGGAAACCGGAGTACCCGGAGAAAACCCACGCATGCACGGGGAGAACACCGATATACCCAAGCGCAGAATCGAACCCAGGTAATGGCAACTCACGGTATAATAATCAAAAAGAGTACAGACAGGAAATGAAAGAAGTGAACAATGTGGAGAAACTGTGGAGAAACTTTTTTAATCAGATTTCAGGAGAATGACATTTTGACATTTCCATCTTCCTTGCCACGCTTTTTTCCCCCTCTAGTCATTCTGGCAGTACAATTTCGACCTGACTCTGACGGGAGTTTAAAAGTGGCTGAGCATTTTCCACCTATCGCCCTTTTCTCAACCCCTTGATTCCAAAAATAACAAGGAAGAAAAACTTCTATCAGCCCCAAGTTCAAATCTGTTCCAATCATTTTTTGGGTCTGGCATTGAAACCTTATTTCAAGGATTCTCCAGCCACCTGTCCAATTTCTCCCCCCCCCCCTCCCCATTTTTAATTCTGCCCCGGAGTGAGGATTATGCGAAGCAAGGCATGCGTGTCAAAGGGAAATTTAGTGGGTAAAGACAGCCAAGATTGGCGGGATGAATTAAACAGATAACGTGCGGAGACGAAGTGGGGGAAAGAAACATGTAGAGCAAAACGCCTTGCAGTTGTTGGTCATTTCAGATGGGCTCCCACCCCCACTCCACCGCGCCCTCTCCCACCCTCCCAACAGGAGCAAGAAGGCAATATCTAAATTAATAAAGTGATGAAATGAGTTTGTGCCGTGGACTTTCTGCTGTTTGACTTTCCCATCTGGATTAGTGCAGGCTGAATGGGCGCTCTGTTACTTTTGTTACAACTGCGCAATTCACTGTCGGAATTTGGCCCTGTAGTGATAAGCTTCCCTTCCTCCTCCTCCACCACCTCCTCCTCCTCCTCCTCTTCCCTCATTACCATCTCATTGCATATGCAGGGCCTCTGTTACCTGAGAGCCTGCTCGCACACAAGACACGAACTATTACACGAGCTTCTGCCAACTATTACAATGACAAGAGAACATTTAAACATAGCCTATTACATGGGGATCAGCTAACTATTATGCATGCAGAATATTGAAGTGATTATTGCAAAGTATTCTGCAAAGAGAAGGTAGGGCATTCACTCAAGGACACTTTAACACGTGGACACAAAACCTACACTTAATAGATGATGAGCTCTATACATTCAGTTAGTCGCAATTATATCATGTAATTGTATCCCATACTGGACGTTGGAGCAAAATTGAAAGAACAGCACAGTATTCATTACTAGAAATACTGTGGAAAAATATACAATATGCCTTTAATTATGGTGTGTTTAAGGAAATGATTGGAAGTGTTTATTGTTTTCATTATACATCGGCATAACTAACATCTTCATTTAAATGGTGTCAAAGCTAAAGATACATTCATACTAGAAATAACAAAGCAACACAATACAGTATATTATTCACCACTTGGGCGTAATACCTTATATGAGCACAAGGTGTCCTTCTTGCACCACAACCAACAACAGACCCTAGCCTCTGCATCAATATATAGATTTTTAATACAAGTCCAGCTTCACTGGAAATACCAACTGTAGTTCTTGCACTTTTAATTGGCTCTACTGACTCATCTGTTTGTCCCCGGGTGGGGTGAAGGTCCAAAACATGACTTGGCGCCGCTCTGGTGGCAGCCTGCTACAGCAGCTCTCGCTCTTCGTTGAGTTCTTTTCTTCTTTATTCTGTCTTTTTCATTCTTTTTCTAGGTTATTCTTAAAGGAACGGCTTCGTAAATGCTCAGTTCAACTGTCCACCATAGTGATAGTGTTGAGCTGGCATTTCTCATAATTTTTCGACGATGTTTTCGACCGCACGCCGAAACTCTATTGTTTACAGTAGGGACCAGCTGTTGGCGCTCCGCAACACAGCGGCGCTGCCCCCCGGGGAACCCCTCGAGGTTCCCCGGGAGGTAAAGAGGAGAAGACGGGGAAGCCGTGCCGGAGCCCAATGCCGCGACAAGAGGAGGAGATACAGACCAGTTCTCCCGTCCATCATCATGGGGAACGTAAGATCTCTCCCCAATAAGATGGACGAACTAGCGGCGCTGACCCGGCATCAGAGGCAGTTCCGGGAGTGTAGCGTCATGTTGTTTACGGAAACGTGGCTGGATACACGGACCCCAGACACGATCGCTACACTACACGGATTCACACTACTGCGGGCGGACAGGACAAAGGAGAGCGGTAAGAGGAAAGGAGGCGGGCTAGCAGTGTTTGTGAATGATAGATGGTGTAACTCTGGGCACATCACTATTAAAGAGCAACTCTGCTGCAAAGACATTGAACTGTTAGCCGTTAGCATGAGACCGTACTATCTGCCGCGGGAATTCTCGCACGTTATCGCGATAGCGGCGTACATTCCCCCCTCTGCTAACGCCGACGCGGCCTGTGACGTCATCCACTCTGCCGTGGGCCGGCTACAGACACAACATCCGCAGGCTCTCCTTCTTCTCTCAGGTGATTTCAACCACGCTTCTCCATCCTCCACCCTGCCCACCTTCACCCAGTATGTCACCTGCTGCACCAGAGACAATAAAACACTGGACTTGTGTTATGCCAACACCAAGGAGGCATACAATTCAACAGCACTTCCTCCCCTGGGAAGATCAGACCACAACCTGGTACATCTCCAGCCTGTGTACAAACCTCTGGTACGCAGGCTGCCAGCTGTGTCCCGCACAGTGAAGAGATGGTCTGATGAAGCCGACGAGGCTCTGAAGGATTGTTTCAACACAACAGTGTGGGAGGAACTCTGCCATCCTCATGGGGACGATATAGACAGTCTCACTGACTGCGTCACAGACTACATAAACTTCTGTGTGGAAAACACTGTACCCACCAGGACTGTACGGTGTTTCTCCAACAACAAACCGTGGATTAATCCGGACATAAAGGCTCTCCTAAAGGAGAAGAAGAGGGTCTTTAAGTCAGGAAATAGGGAAGAGCTGAAGGCTGTGCAGAAGGAGCTGAGGAGGAAAATCAGGGAGGGGAAGGACTGCTACAGGAAAAAGATGGAGGAACAGCTGCAGCAGAACAACGTCAGAGGAGTCTGGAGAGGCCTGAAAACCATCTCTGGCCACAAGGGGCCCGACTCCCAGGCTGCTGGGGACCAGGTAAAGGCTAACGATCTGAATCTATTTTTCAACAGGTTTGATCAACCATCTGCCCATCCCCCGGCCCAGCACCTCCTGCCGAAACTTCTGCCGAAACTCCCCCCATCGACACCTCGAGTGGACAGCCCTACCCCCACCTCCCCCTCCTGCACACAGCCATCCCCCACCACTTCTCACCTAATCAGCTCAACCTCCTCACTAACCTCCCCCCGCACACAGCCCCCCTGCTCCAACCTGACCCTCACAACATCCCAGGTGAGAAACCAGCTCCGGAAGACCAAGGCGAGGAAGGCGGCGGGACCAGACGGCATCAGCTCCAGGCTCCTGAAGTCCTGCGCGGACGAGCTGTGCGGGATTGTTGAGCACATCTTCAACCTGAGCCTGAAGCTGGGGAGGGTGCCACAGCTGTGGAAGACATCCTGCGTGGTTCCTGTCCCCAAGACGCCGCACCCCAAGGACCTCAGCAGCTACAGGCCGGTGGCACTTACATCACACCTGATGAAGACCCTGGAGCGGCTGATCCTTGACCATCTCCGCCCCCTGGTGGGTCCTTCGATGGACCCGCTCCAGTTCGCCTATCAACCTGGCACTGGGGTGGACGACGCTGTCATCTTCCTCCAGCACAGAGCGCTCTCTCACCTGGAGAAACCTGGGAGCACGGTGAGAATCATGTTCTTTGATTTTTCCAGTGCGTTCAACACCATCCAGCCAGCACTTCTGAGGGACAAGCTGGAGAACACAGGGGTGGACCTGCACCTCACATCGTGGATACTGGATTACCTCACCAACCGTCCACAGTATGTGAGGACACGGGACTGTGTGTCCGACACAGTTGTCTGCAGTACGGGGGCTCCGCAGGGAACGGTCCTGGCTCCGTTCCTTTTCACCCTCTACACAGCAGACTTCTCCTACAACACACCAACCTGCCACCTGCAGAAGTTCTCTGACGACTCTGCAATTGTTGGCCTCATCACAGATGGGGACGACTTGGAGTACAGAGGACTGACACAGGACTTTGTGGACTGGTGCCAGCGGAACTGCCTCCAGATCAACACGGGGAAAACCAGAGAGCTGGTGGTGGATTTCCGCAGGCGCATCCACTCTCCTCCAACACCAGTGAACATTCAGGGAATGGACATTGAGATGGTGACATCTTACAAGTACCTGGGTGTTCATCTCAACAATAGACTGGACTGGACTCATCACACGGAAGCACTTTACAGGAAGGGCATGAGCAGACTCTATCTGCTCAGGAGACTGAGGTCTTTTGGAGTGCAAGGGGCACTCCTCAAGACGTTCTATGACTCTGTTGTGGCTTCAGCCATTTTCCAGGGAGTGGTCTGCTGGGGCAGCAGCATTTCGGCTGCGGATAGGAAGAGACTGGATAAGATCATCAGGAAGGCCAGCTCTGCACTGGGTTGCCCTCTTGACCCAGTGGAGGTGGTGGGAGAGAGGAGGATGTTGGCTAAGCTATCATCCATGTTGGAGAACGACTCCCACCCCCTGCAGGACACTTTGACAGCACTTGAGAGCTCCTTCAGCGATAGACTGCTTCACCCCAAGTGTGTGAAGGAGCGATATCGCAGGTCTTTTCTTCCTGCAGCTGTCAGGTTGTACAACCAGCACTGCTCCCAATAGACTTCTACACTGCTATGTACATCTGTGTAATACTTTGCTTTTTACATTCAGTATAGTTACTCCAGACCCCATTCACTGTGCAATATCTGATCAACCTCCATGTGCAATATTAAGGGCTCTAAATGCAATATACTAAGTTCTATGTGAAGTGTTTCCATAATGCCTCATATTAACTCCCTAACAAGATCTCA
The DNA here is from genome assembly GCF_030265055.1 of Doryrhamphus excisus. NCBI lineage: Eukaryota > Metazoa > Chordata > Actinopteri > Syngnathiformes > Syngnathidae > Doryrhamphus > Doryrhamphus excisus. The sequence continues at coordinate 5,055,485 of NC_080482.1, forward strand.
GTGTATAGACTGGTCATATATCTCATCTCGTCTCATATTATCTACATACTGTATTGTATATAACTCTGGGAAAAACTGTTGATTTTTGTTAATACTTGGGTCGTTTATATTGTTTATTTTTCTATATTGTGTATTTTGTACTGCTTAACTGACTCTGTACTCTTGCTGCTGTGCAATACAAATTTCCCCACTGAGGGACGAATAAAGGCATATCTTAATCTTAATCTTAAAAACGGGGCTGGGAATCAGTTGAGTCAGTTGGTGACTGGACGGGGAGCCATTAAGGCATGCGGGCATAATGAACAACATACAAGGTTCAGATACGATCATTTGAAAAAGCTGGGACACCCCATGGTGCCCCATGTAGACTCCTGAGGGGTGTCGGAATTTTTTTACTTTAAAACTTTTGTGTGTTCATTATCACTTTACCAATGTGGTATATTGAAACTTTCATTGAATAGGGGCCAATCCTGAATTGGTGTGGGATTCTGAGATGGTAGTCAATCGTTGGGCAGTGTGGAAACTATTAATGCCAGTGTGAGGTTTATTTTAAGCTTCACTATACGGGTACCTGTATCAAACTGCTCACAGTTGCTAGTCTTTCCCCATCCCTCATCGCTGACCATCCATCCATTCGTCCATTTCTGCAATATTACTGCCAATCTCGCACAATGATCCCTGGAGGGTTTTGGAACATCGCTGTGCTCCAGTAACTTATTGATTTCAGTGTACAAGTGCAGGCTATAACAGGAGAACTGTATACGTATGTCATCAGTAGGTACTACTGTTTACAAACGATGGCAAGAACGGAAAAAAAATCCTTCTGAGACCACAAAATGATGTATATTAACAATTAGAGAGTTAAATCATAAGCAGTAACCAGTCCCTGCCTCGTGCCCAAAGACAGCTGGGATAGGCTCCAGCATACCCGCGACCCTAGTGAGGATAAGCGGCATTGAAAACAGATGGATGGGTGAATCATTAACACTGCAAAAAAAAAAGTTATGTTGGTAAACATTACCTTCGCTGCAGCAAAGGAGGATGACTGACAGGATCACCAGACCACGCTAAGGTGGCAACCAGAAGTGTGGCACTGTGTTACATCGATATACGTACTATATGCGTCCTGAACCGTGACCCCTATATCGATACAGCTACACGTATTGTTGCACCCCTAATGAGAGCAAATGTGTAAGGATATTGCATTTGTAAAGTTTCCTGATTGTGCAACCCTGAGGCAATCAGGAACATGCACACACACACACACACACACACACCAACCCACACACACGTCAGGTATTGACACATCCATAAAAGATGATGAGGCAAATGCACAGCAATTGCAAGCAGTTATAGAAGCTGAAAAAGAACTTCCTCCCAAACTAATGGTCTCAGCATCCAACTGAAATGCTTCAAATGATCATAAAAAGATACAAATAGGGGGGAAAAAAACTATACAGACAAAAGGGAACCCAGGTGATGTTCACACATCACAATAATGGTGCATTAAAACAGAAGAATTGCCCAATCAGCATTCATTAATTTGTAAGGCCCATTTCATCAGAGGGTGCATTCCCCATAATCTCTACTTTACGAGCAAATATATTCCCCATGAGGTAAATTAGGTTTTTTTTTGTTCACACATGCATTTAGCTAAGAGGAAACACACGCTGGAGTGCTAAATTAATTCTCCCGGAACCAAAATTACAGAATTGTCACTGTATTTTCTTGAACTGCAATTTACAGTCTCATCAAAAAATGTCCGGTCTTGAGAGGCCAGACCGCATAATTACTCACGCTGAACACTTCTCTACCCGAGAGATTTAATACCCAAAGCTCTACATTATTAGCGGATACAAGTTTGTTTATGAAATAAAGGCTTTAAAAGGCACATATCACTCCACCTTCTCTCTGTGGTGCAGCTTCCCTGTGTTGGTTGAGCTAATGTACAAAAAAAAAAACAACAAACGCGGCAACAGAGTTTCCACACAAGGGAGCATTTCACAATAAAATAACCACCATTAGAGCATACGCAACATATAATGTATGTAGCATCATATACATAAGCGTGGCTGATGTAACATGATGCCCACGTACACTCGGTATGTTTGTTGTCAGCTAATGATAGCAATGGCAAGATTTAGCTACTAATATTTGCTATCATTGAATGTATAACACATAAGTACATAATCAGTACACACGTATGAAACAGCTATAAATGGTAATTATTTAATTGGGGACGAACAAAACATTTTTATGCAGTTTAATTTGCAATTGTGGCTGCACGGTGGACTAGTGGTTAGCCTTATAGCTAGGAGCCCCGGGTTCAATTCCACCCTCGGCCATGTCTGTGTGGCTTTTCTCCGGGTACTCCGGTTTCCTCCCACATTCCAAAAACATGCTAGGTTAATTGGCGACTCCAAATTGTGCATAGGTATGAATGTGAGTGTGAATGGTTGTTTGTCTATATGTGCCCTGTGATTGGCTGGCGACCAGTCCAGGGTGTACTCCTCTTCTCGCCCGAAGACAGCTGGGATAGGCTCCAAAAGACTCCGCGACCCTCGTGAGGAAAAGCAGTAAAAAATGAATGAATGAATTTGCAATTGTGGCTGCACGACGGAAGAGTGGTTAGCGTGCAGGCCTCATATAGCTCGGAGACCCGGGTTCAATTCCACCCTTGGCCATCTCTATGTGGGTTTTCTCCGGGTACTCCGGTTTCCTCCCACATTCCAAAAACATGCTAGGTTAATTGGCGACTCCAAATTGTCCATAGGTATGAATGTGAGTGTGAATGGTTGTTTGTCTATATGTGCCCTGTGATTGGCTGGCCACCAGTCCACGGTGTACCCTGCCTCTTGCCTGAAAACAGCTGGGATAGGCTCCAGCACGACCGTGACCCTTGTGAGGATAAGCGGTAGAAAATGAATGAATGAATGGTGAAAATTGTTGACTTCTTTTGTACAATGTGTTGTTTTAAACTACTACTCCACACTCAACATATGACAGTGCTCTTATATTTTGTGATTTCAAAAAATGTAATTTGAAGCAAGTTGCATATATCCCCCTTTAAGAAGGCGCATGTGGTGCCTGTGCTGGAAAAAAATAACACGCCACAGCAGTGAATGATCAACCCACTCTCTGAATGCAATTTGTCCAGACACACTCTGAGGCTTGCACTAATCTTTGAAGCTAGACCCACTGCTTTATTTCTCATCAGGAAGCATTATCTACGTCCGCAAGGAAATGAGACACATGCTGAGAAAATTCAAAATAAGAACGATGACCCCTAATAAGTTTGCACCAGCAAACGTACGCGTATGCACACCCACGTGTAGAAGCGCCGCACAAATATCATTCCTGGGAGATGGTGACGATTCATTTTGTCGGACGTAACAGAACTAATTTTGGGAGTGAGCCTCTGTTAATGAGCACAGCTTTGATGTGTAAATCCTCAAGTTTTCCAGAGCTGATTGGAAAACTAACCAGAATCCTTCTCAGGTGGCAGGGATGCTAACTTCTCCATCATGACAAAAAGCGAATAAAGCCAACTATGGTGAAAGAAAAGCTGGCAGATAGCAATTGAACTGCAATGTAGTGATGCAAACATCTGTACTGCATTTTTGTTAAATCATCTTACTGCCTCCACCCTTCCTTTTTCTATTTTTACTCCACCGTGCAAATGGACAGCAATGATGGAATGTTTTTATAGAGAGAAAATATAAGTCTTTGCTTCATTTCCTTCCTCCATTGCCTCTGTGCACAGTAATTGGATTGTGGTGGAACCGTCATGTACTATTCATGTAGACTAATGCATATTAATCAAAAGATAATTGGACACATACAGCTTATAAATGGTGCTGCTCCACTTCTAGTCACGTGTAAATAAGCCATTTGCAGGGATATTTATTTAGCAGACTTGGGTCATGCACATAAAATCTCGACACGAGTAATCAGGGACATAGCCGCTGATGACGTAAGTCATTGTGAGTCATGGCTGGGATTTGGTTATACAGTAAACCTCGGATATATCGGACTCGGATATATCGGAAATTCGCTCACAACGGACAGATAAAAAAGAACCGATTTTTCTGTAATGCATTTCCAATAAAAATTCATTGCATATATCGGATAACGATATATAGATAGACTCCCTTTATTGTCGGATTTCGCCTATTTCGGACAAAATCTCCAGTCCCGTTCCAATGCATTTCCATTAAATTTCCCTCGCATATATCGGATGGCCGCATCGTGGCGCTCCGATTCGCCGAATCGTGACAGGCCGCTATACGACGTCATTTGCAGCGTTTGCAGCGTTTGCAGCGTTTGCAGCGTTTGCAGCGTTGCCTGCGCGTCCAGGTACATTGGAAACATAGTCAAGGAAGTGCCTTTTTATAACGGATAAAATCCGATTTACGCATATACCGGATATAAATCCGATATATGCGTAAAACGGACATTTTCCGGTATACGCATATAACGGATTTCGCTTATATCGGACAAAACCAGTGGGAACAATTGAATCCGATATACCCGAGGTTTACTGTATTATATGAACCAAACATTTCCTGTCTTGTCTATGAAAATGCGGATTCTCCCTAAATAATTACAGAATATACTAGAATACATTAAAGCATTGTTATGACACTGATACACAGTCAGTTTTAACCACATTGCCACCTTCACTCTGTTTGATTCATCATTCATCAACTTAACGATACCCACTCAGCATAGATAATCAACTACGCTCACCAAAAAGCCCAAAAGAGAAAATTAGGGACCTGACACCTGAAATCTGATTGGTCACAATCATCCACGGAGTTTCTGCTTGTTCTCCAACATACATCCCATATTGCATACATTAAAAACTCACCAATACACCTTCCACTGCTCCTCTTCAAAAAGGTCCTCCGGTATGGGATCAATCAACACCAGGTCTGTCACTTGCCTGCCAAACAGAGGACACAAAATTGAACTTTAGCTGTTAAAACACGCTTTTAGGTGATGTCAGATTCCTTGACTACCCTGGTTCACATAACCCTTGAAGGGTGTCATGATCACCAGCAACAAACGCATCACCCAATCTGTCTTTCTCAGTGGAATCGCCTGCCCCCGTCCCTATAGACTGATGACCACACGTACACCGGATCCCTAGGTAATATTTCCATTTGGAAAGGTGTCATCTCACCACTACTTAATTTTCTCCCTTTGGCAGCAACACGGTCCCTGAGTAAACACTAAATCTTTCATCACTTTTACCCACTTCTTGTCACATTCATCACTCCATTGTCTCCTACATGGTTGAGTAATGAGTTGGATTTAGATGGTGGAGTAAACATTCATTTATTTTTACACCAATGTGGGAAACACTGAAGTACATCTCAGAGCGAATTGTGGCTAAAGTGTCAATATTTAGTTTAGCCTATCATGCTAGCCACAGTATGCTTGAATGTCGGCAAAATGCTTAGTTGTGTTGTCAGTTATTTATAACAATTGTGTTTTGACTAATTTTTGGTGGAAAGTAAATCCACACTGATTACTCTAAAGTACAGTCATGCCTCGTTTATCGCGATTAATTGCTTCCAGATCTGACAATAACTTACTTCCAGCATTAATGGAATATCAAAAACATAATGCGATGGCGATGTAATATTACTGACACCTAGTTACTAGTGTAATACTACATATCAGTGTGCTTTCAGTGTATTTTCTGAATGTTATATTTGTATTTTAGTAGGTTTAGTTGTTTTTTTTCTTGAAAATGCTTAATTTATTCCAAAAATAACTAAAATCAGTTTTCAAAAATGTAAAAATCGAATCAATTTTTTTTCTAATAATAGACAAAAAAGCATTTGTGTGTATGAGTTCATTATTCCCTTTTGAAACTTACAAGTTATGGATGTGACTGTAGAACCTGCAATTGAGTGCGCCAATTTCGGAGCCAACCAGGATGAAGGGCATGGCAATCCCAGCGGCCACCAACAGACGGTGCAGATCGTCTACCATCCTTGAAGACAACACAACTCATATGTCTTTGGTTGCAAAAAATAAAACCAGGTCACGTGCAAACTGGGCCAGGAGGTTGATTTATTCATCTCTGCTGGGCCAAACATATGGACATGAAAGATGATATCATTACACTGATTCATTTCTAATCTTCTTATGAATTATGAGCAATTATAACGATGTAACTTGCAACTAAAATAACATAATTCTAACATAACATCTCTGGCTTTTGCATGTTTTCTCAGCGGTTTTACCAAAGTAAAATACCATCAAAAGGAGCATCACTATTACATGAGATGTAGTTGCTCATTTCTGATCGCCCTCTGCTGCCTTACGTACACTTTGCTCATCCATCAAACTCAACGTGTCCCATTTGAAAAGGAGCCATTTCACAAGACTCACAGGGTTAAGGTTAGGCAGTCATCAAAGCCGTGGAGAAATTGAATCCTGGGAAATTGATTGCTTGCATCTAAAACGGCAGCCGTATGTTTACTGGGCCAAATGCCAAGGTAATCTAGACTGCTGACCGTTGTTTGGTGCTCATCCTTTAGGCAGATTTAAAGCACATCAAATGAGTTCCGCTGTCAAAGACAGCACGATTTAGTGCATAGTTGCAAACAGTATTAGATGGGCCCAGGCAGAACATCAGTATCTCTAGCTACACTATTATATAAACCTTCAAACTGAACCGTTACCGATTCACAAGTCAATTACACAGAATAAATGAATTTACAGATATTCTACTAAACCTATTCAAGTAATACTTCATTATTTTATCAGTGATGTATGAGGAATTCGTCAAACCAGCAGCCTGGCTTATTATGTATCGGACAAAATTATACTGACTAGCTAAAATGCTGATGTTGATTACACTATAGACTGCATTACTTGTGGGAATTACTTCAACTTATTCAGTGCTCAATTAAAAAAGAAGGAATTTGCCAGGGTGAGTGCAACTTGGAAAGAAAACTGTTTTTGCAAAATTCTATGCACCTTCACTTAACAGCCCCAAGATAATGTATGTATACGTATGACATGTACTCCGAATCTGCTAACAAGGGTGTCCAATTTAAAGTTGAGGTGCACTCAAAACTTGCTTGTGTTTTGCAATGTGCAATAAAAAAAATGTGTAAAAGGATAAATTGCACAATGTGAAGTTCATGAAAAATAGTGGCAAATACAAGATTGCATGCAAAAATCATTTGTGTCAATCATTAATCATCATTTGTAGATATATTAAATTAACATTTTATTCATGTGGAGTTATTTGACCATATAACTGTAGCCTAGCTTCTTGCTTTTGCAGCTGGCGTCTAACAAGAAGGCGTTCAAGGTGCTTCCAAGATTAATTCACATGCGCCATGGCAGCAGACACAAACGGTAGCTATTGTTATTGGATTTACAAAGTTCCTGTACTTGGTCATTATTATCTGTGTCACATAAATTGTGTGTGTATTGTGCAAACAGCACCCTCATAATGACTGCAACATACTCAAAATACTCACCGCCCAGTTGTGGATATCCCCCAAACCTTCTCAGTTCCCGTGGTTTCATTCTGCATCAGACGTTTACTGAACCCCAGTCCAATTCGGTCATACGTACAAACCTGTACAGAATACCAGGATAGCATATGAAAAACTCCCAACTGAAGACATGAAACTCTACAAAGCAAGCACGTGACCTAAATCACATAACATTTCAGACAAACAACATGGGGCAGGCTGTCGGCCCCGACTTTCCGCTGTGCGGAGAGACGATGTGGCAGAGGCACACCAAAGACTGTCGATGTGCCCTGACACAAAAAGGAAAAAAAAAGAGTCTTGGAAATAGTGGCTACTTCTACCCATTGTCACTATTGATTTATTCAGAATTATTACACTGTTATAGGCTCCAGCGTACCCGTGACAGTAGTGAGGATCACCGACATAGAATGGATGGACCATTTTCTTTTTTTAAATGTAATTTCCTCACCTTCGTTAATGTGGCGACACTCTCTTGGACATGAAACCAAATGTCTGATGACATCCCGGTTGGGGCATCCAGGATAACTAAAGAAATAAAAGATTAGTTAGCCTGTAAATAAAAAAGCAGCCACTTAAGAGAACAACAAATCATAGTAGTAGTTACCAACTGGTTGTCCCCGTCCTTTACACAACAGATGCATCCTTTGACCCAAGCCAACGTCTACAATCTGACCATCTAGTTGATATCAGAAAAGCCAAAATATGAAGCAATCTCAAGAGATTGTGATACATTTGATGTGAGGAGGAACTTAGACTTGAACTGACGACCTTTTGGAAGCAGCATCTGTCCTTCTCGTTGCAGAGATGCATAGTTAAGGAAGGGAGGGATGATGATGATTAGAAGCAAACACTTCCCAACGTTCATGAGGACGGAGCTGTGAGAGAGGCTGCTTTTAACCTCTGCTTTGCTTTGTTGTTTCTCATCTTGTTCCTGTTTTTAGAGAGCGAGGGGTTTCAGTGTTAAATTGCAGATTAAACCAACTCGAGAACAAAAAGTTGGATGTACAGTCAAACCCTGTTTTTCGTATGATTCGGTTTTCGTTAATTCACCAAAATGTTGCCTCAGTTTCCCTACAGTGTACGGTTTAACTTAATAAGTTAAATTAGAACCAGCAGGAAAATGTTTACTGACGTCGTGTAAGCGTTATTAATGGTAAGTAACTAACAATTCTGAATTACATTACCTTTCTAGATGCAGAAGCTTGAGTTTTAGCTTCTTTCTTCATTTTAAGTCGTTTTTATCGCTGGTAGTAATGTATAAAATTAATTGAATAGCTTTATATTCACAGTGTCACTACAACAAGCGTGGGCTCGGTCCCCCACTCTGCGACCATGTGGACGTCTGTCCGTCTCTATGTGTCCTGTGATTGACTGGAGAACAGTCCGGCTTTCAGATGGGATAGATTCCCAGGGACCCTGAAGGGGATGAGCGGTAGAAAATGGATGGACGGATGAATGGACTGTTGTGACAGTAACTTCCTGGTTGAGTACAGAAGCCGACGAAAGACAAACTTGTCACGTGAACGCGTTTCCAAATAGTATAACACCGTCTTTGGCAGCAAACGAAATATATTTAGAAGTATTTTTTAATGTTTTGAAATGTCCTTCGATTGACTGTAACGTTAACTTAGACGTATTTTTCGCTCTGTCCTTTTACCGTGACTCAAAACAACGAGGTAAATATGTTGGTGTTTTGGCCTTTGGGGGTCGCTATTTTCCACAAACTCATGAGGAACTCAAGTCTTTGTCGCCACATTGACTGTGACCATTTCGGACTTTTTTAAAAATTTACTGCAGATATAGATAACGCCATTCTTGATATAACCATGAAGAAAATGTCAAATTGAAACATATATATGGCATTGTCATAACAAACAGTCAAGCCCCCTCCTGAATTTCTAGTGGTCAGGGCAGATGCTCCAAGACAAGTAATCTATGCAAATCACATTTTTATGCATTCATGCATCCCAGATTGGTTGCCCTACATTTTTTTTAATTTCCATGCACATTTAGGAGAGAAATATTGGAGCACAATAATAAACTGTAAAACACCAAAATACATCAGAATAGAGTTTTGAAAGGGGCAACACACATCATTCACTCACTTAGACACCAATTCAAGAACAAAACCAGACTATCCTATGTATTCGTCCAGTAAATACTTGCTACACAAAATAAAAAATCAACAATAAACCCATTTTAGTAGCTGTATGGTAACTGGAGTCATGTCGTGAATTCATTGCAGTAATAAACAATGATGAATGTTGGGTGTTGACTCGCTGTCTGGCTACAGAGTGTGTGTATTGTATGTTGTTTTTGTTTTTATGGCCCCAATGGTTGATTAAAGCATATAATGGTGGGTCATGCACCTTTTTTTTCCAGCTCCGGTGCCACATATTTAGTACTGAGGATAAAGCTGGTGTAATCAGGCAACTATTTTCTCTCAGAATGAAGTGACCCTTGACCCTCACATCTTTGTCACTGGCAAAACACCAGAGTACAACCAATCCAATTTCTATACCGCTTGTCCTTATTTATCAGTGTAATACATCCAGACAGTATTCTTTTAGCTATCGAAATCAGAGCATTCATTTGTCATTGCCTTGAATAAACATGTGATGCAGATAGACAAACACATAAATAGATAGATGCTTTATTCATCTCCAAGAGAAATTAACATTCTACATGTCCCTTGGCCCCCACAGAAAAACAACTCTTTGCTTTTCATGGTTCTGTACTCTTTTCTATTCAAATGAGGTATTTCTCATAAATAAAACAGCTAATCTTTCTTCAGGGTGCATGTAGCATGTTCACACATGGTACACACACAGTAACTAGGCATCCTTTGCATGCCAGGTCACCTTGACGCTATCACCAGACATGGCATTTGTGCCATGTCTGGAGGCAGCAGTCATGTTGCAAGTGTTGCTTGTCCCCCTCCAGCCCTGACATTCAGCAAGTCTTACACAATACATTTCATTCTGGCTTGCAGGGCTACAGGGTTGTTGAATAGCTTGTAAAAATAGGAGCAGAGTGAAAATAATAATGCATGAGTATGATATTTGTCACATCACTGACAAGTCTCTACCCCCTCCAAAAAAAAAAAAAAAAAAACCACATCTCATTTTTCCTCTACCTGAGCTCATAACCACAAAAAAGAGATTTTATGTTACATGCTGTGCAGGTCTGGACCTTAGCTGCAGAGTCGTGAGGCAAAACAAAAATGATAGTCTCTTTAATGAGAGTCACACAAAGTACAACAAAGCCACCAGAGGAGGAAGCAGCAGGCACCAGCTGCGCTTTGTCTTGAGCTAGCAAAAACACCTCAAAGAACACCATTATAAAACAAAAGAAAAGAAAAAAAAAAGCAAAGCTAGACAGAAAAGAAACAACTGGGCATACTGACAACTGTTACATGTCAAAAAGTAAAAGAACATTCAGCTGCAAATAATCGCTTTTACGTAGCCAAACAGCCACTTGTACGGCCTCCGATCTGAGTGAACGTCTATATGAAAACAGAGACAACAAACGTGAAACGTAACCGTTTTAAAAACAATTGAGATAGCATGGCAGGTCGATAAAAAGCCATTTCCTGTTTATCTGATTTATATCTTGGAAGAGGTTACAGGAATGACATCTCTTCAGCACCATGCTGCTAGGACACTCCTATGTTAGTGTGGGTTTGTGAATTCAGTTTAATAATGGAGGTTATGACGCTCACCTCTAAGGGAACAGACACACGAAGCAATATTATTTGGTTTAGCCAATAATGTTTTTTTTTTATAGAATAATTGCTTGAAAGGCACAAACGGGTTTCTCTTGGAAGAAAATATGTTTTTTTTTTTTCCCAAGGAAATAGAATGTCTCCTTCATTTATTTATGAGTGAGCTCCGGGTGTTTAAGAGGCATTGCAGACTTCAACACTCAGTCTTCAGGGCTCCATGCGGCGCTCATTGATTTTAGCCCCTCACTGCTGAAGTGCAGCATCAATCAATACACTAACAAGTCTTCATTTATACTTGAGAAATCCAGTTTCCAACTCAGCAGGCATGAAGTCCTACTCCTGTCAGTGTGACCAGACATGTATTTTCTGCATTTGTCCTTGAACCTCTCTTGATTTGATACATGGGTGTACACGCATCATCACAAAAAGAACACAGTAAAGACCTCGAAAGGACGTTGTGGTTTACTATATGCATTGGTGTCCTACCAGTTATCCTGTTCAGAAGACTGACTTTGAGCAAAAGATGAACTGAACACTAGAATGAAGCCCACCATGCGTTTTTAAATGTCCCGTATTCATACATCCATTCATTTCCAATGCCGATTTTCTTAATTAAGGTCGTAATTAAGGTACGGGGGTATGCTGGAACCTGTCCTCACTTTTGGGCAAAACTCTGGACTGGTCGCCAGCCAATCACAGGACACATATAGACAAACAACCATTCACACTCACATTCATAACTATGGACAATTTCATTCATTCATTTTCTACCGCTTTTCCTCACGAGGGTCGCGGGGGGTGCTGGAGCCTATCCCAGCCGTCCCTGGGGCGAGAGGCAGGGTACACCCTGGACTGGTCGCCAGCCAATCACAGGGCACATATAGACAAAGAATCATTCACACTCACATTCATACCTACGGACAATTTGGAGTCTCCAATTAACCTAGCATGTTTTTGGAATGTGGGAGTACCTGGAGAATACCCCCCCCCATGCCCAAATGGAAAAAAAAAATCTGCAACAAAAATAGCTCCCATTGATTTACAGTACAAATGGACGAAGGAAACATCTCATTAAGATGGTTGGCCAGTTGTAGCAATACATTCGGATTGGCAGTTATGTCCTTAAAATGATTGAGAAGCACTTTTCACATTGCACATGTTTTTTTTTTTTCCAAACCCCCCTGATTTTAAATACTTGAGACACTGATAATATTCTCACTTATCTGTACTGTACAGACTGAACTTGAAACTGAAACCAGGCAAATGCAACAAAATGAAGACCATACAAATTGCATGTGGAGTACGAAAATTTGTACATGTTGGTAGGTGAAAATGAAACCCCCCCTGACATTTTATGTGGGTGAATATTTCCTTCATGGCGTATTTCCTCACAAACACAAACCCACCCCCTCCTTAAAGCCTTAAAGCATCCACCTGAAACGCCATCGCATGTTGTTATGAATTGCATCACCACTAAGTCTTTTTTAACCACAAGCATGGCCATTATAGTTTGTTGATGATTTTGTAGCAATATGAGCAGAGGCTGCTACACAAGCTAGCCAAGCGACATTTATTTATGTTTTTGTTTTTTTCTGCTTGCATGTTTGTTTACTCCTATCAGCCGCCATTTGGTTTGTTTATTTTGTTTTTCCTGATTACGGGGTCGCCACCATAGTATTGCATATCAATGTAAATCATAAAGTAATATTTTTCTATCATCAAACAAAAACACAAACATGGCCATTATAGTTTGTTGATGATTTTGTAGAAATATGAGCAGAGGCTGCTACATAAGCTAGCCAAGCAACATTCATTTCTATTTTTTTCTGCTTGCATGTTTGTTTACTCCTATCAGCCGCCATTTTGTTTGTTTCTTTCGGCTTTTTCCCTGATTACGGGGTCGCCACCATAGTTTTGCATATCAATGTAAATCATAAAATAATATTTTTCTATCATATAACAAAAACACAAACATGGCCATTATAGTTTGTTGATGATTTTGTAGCAATATGAGCAGAGGCTGCTACATAAGCTAGCCAAGCAACATTCATTTCTATTTTTTTCTGCTTGCATGTTGTTTACTCCGATCAGCCGCCATTTTGTTTCTTTCGGCTTTTTCCATAGTTTTGCATATCAATGTAAATCATAAAATAACAATATTCACTATCATCAAACAAAAACAATGTCAATTCCTGACATTCATCATACCTGCCCCGCCACGTGTTCAATAAATCACTTTTATGTCAAAGCATAATATGCTTTAAGTTAATTAATGCCTTTTTAAAATAATTTTCATTGATTTGAATAGAATACACGTATTTTGAAACACTGTATGAACATGCATAGCTATTCTGCAGGATAGACACCCCCTCGCCTCGCCAGGACACCCTCTTGGTACGGTCCACTCCACCCCCATCCTCCGTCTCACTGATGGTACCTTCTGTTGGGAGAAGGTCAAATGACTCCGCATGTCGTCCTGTGTGTGCAGAATTACATTCCCACTCCGGTGCACGGCTGGTGAATACTCACTTTCAACGTAAATGATGTTTCTTCTATCGAGGCTTGACGTCGTACTGAAAGTAAGTACAGATGTGCACCGGTTGTGTGTTGTTTTTCCACACACGTCCCGGGCTAAATGTTGTGATGAAGGGTTTCCTTGTAAACATTTCGTGTTTGTAAAGTCTTGTGTTGCGTTGCATAGAAGCCTGAATGGTTTGTAAATAGAAGGATGCTGATGCTGACGCTTCCGGGTGAAGTCTATTTATTGCTTTTCGCACGCATGAACTGGATTTAATGCAGTTTTAGATGGTTTACATTGACAGGGAAACTTTGTAATGTTATCTGCGGCATTAGTAGCCTGTGTTGTTATGGTGAACATGCCATGACAGGTTGAAGGTTTAAATATTATTTGCTTGTTAACCCCATAGCGATGTTATAGTGACATTTATTGACGGTTTCATACATTATATGAAAAAACTGAAAAACAAACAGTAAATATAACGTATTTTGTCATGGTCATGGTACTAATTATGCTTTAATCCTCTTTAATCTGGTACTTGTATTGGTTTTTTGTGGTCACATTAGTGGGATCTGGTACATTTGCTCGTTCACATTCACATTGGTGCTTGGATTCGGGTAAACCAGATTAGAGTATGGTTGGTTTGGTTAAGTGTAAACACAGCCCAGGACCAAAAGGTCCCACATATAGCGACAGAAATCCATCTCCGAGGCGGTCTCGGTACCCCTGCCAGTGGAATCTAGTCTTTCTCGTCCTCAGGGAGGCAAGTGTGAAGACAGACCACGTCAACAGACGAAAACACCGCATAGGATGTCACCAATGTGAGGGCGTAGCAACACCCATTAGACCTTAGCTGGTAAAAAGGTTTGTCAGAGAAAGGAACGTCCTGTGAGTGTATGCAGTGTTCATATACATCAACTTTATGCATATTCTTAACTGACACCGTTACTGAAATTTGGTGTCTTGGAAAGGGCAAAACTCACCACACCTATACGCCACATGGTTAGTGCGATGGAGCTCAGAAGCCGAACGTGAGGACGCTGGGAATGGATGTACGAGTGTGCTGGTTCATGTTCACAAAAAAACATGTGAAATGCTGTTGACAGATGAAAATATTTTTCTCTTGCTGGGAATCACCAAATACAATAACTTCTGCCTGAGCTTGTTCCATGAACATCTGGCTTACAGCCATGCCCATATAAGGAAGTCCAGTGGACTATAACGTCCTGTGTTATTTTTTTACAGATTTTGGAACTCAGTCCACACCGGATTATAAGGCCTCTCATCAATTTTGACAAAATTAAGTGCACTTTATAGTTAAATATAACTATATATAATTAAAATTTCCCCAGCATATGAGTAAAATTGGCCTAATCTATATATAGCAATCAGCATGTAAGGTCAGTGCTTATGTGGGAGTGTAGAAACTTCACTCCTCAGCAGCTGTAAAGCTCTGAGGAGGGGAGATTTAATGAACTGAGTCATCTGAGTCTCTCCCAAAAGTCCCTCCTGAGGAGTTGCATGATGCTAAGCCTATTATACCATTGCATAATGCAATAAGGTATAGGCCCATAAGGTGTACAATGAGTTGCCTCGCTGGGGATGATGAGGAAAGCCCCTATATTGTCTCCTTAATCTCTTATTGCACATCCTAATAAAACATAGAAGGGCCAGAGCTTGGTGCAGAATTGAGTTATTGCGTATTGACAGTTTGTGTGTGGTTCAGTCAATGTCAGAGTACAGCTTTAAGACACAATATGAGCGGTGCGAAATTATATAAATAGGAATAAATTGTGTATTTGTGGATTCATTATGCTCCTATGTATCATACTTTGAGGTATCGGAGTGAAAACATACTCAATTTCATTATGTTTTTAGGTGGTCTAAAACAAACGAATATAAAGGTAAAGCACTTCTGTTAGGAATACTTTTCACACACTCACACACACACACACACACACAGGCACATACATCTTGAATGATGACTTTCATGATCATATTATGCATGGTCCTGCTGGCTTTCATTAATCCCCCACCCTGTCATCATCAGTGGGTTCTTGCTGTTACCAATTGATTCCTGCTTTGAAATCTATGCAAATACAAGTCGTTCATTCACATAGAAGGACATTATTACATACAGTACATGATGTTTTCCAAAAGAGGAAAATTCAATTAGTTTTAAGTCTGATAAAGCAATTTCTTGTTGTGTGTGTGTGTATGTGTATATATATATATATATATATATATATATATTTAAATAGTTTTAAATCGCCTTTTGAACATGTACTGATTTATAGAACCTGAGACTAGTGGTTAATGGTTGTGTGAAGTCATTTATTATTATTTATCATCATACAACAATTGTGTTTGCTCTCCGAATGACCCAAATTTTATGTATCAAAGTTTACATACCCTACGATGTTAGTCTTAATACTGTGCGTCTGCTCGTTTTAGCATCAGTGAGTGTTTTGTCGTAGTGTTGGATGTTGAAGCTTCCGGTTCAAGACATGAATTTTGACTAAGTTCCCTGCACCTTTTGTGTCTTATAGTAGAAATTGTATACTTTTATCATCTTGCCTTAAAGACTCATCATTCCAAATAAACCTGCTCCAGAAGTTTCGAGGCTTGTTGCTGTGTTGTTTGGCTTATTGTAAGCGGCCTTGAACTCTCTTATTTATTTCATGCATACTCCATTCTCTATTGGGTATTCATCACTGGACTGACTGCCCTGTAATCGCATCCTTTGCAATTAGAAGATCATATTTTATCATATAGCAGTGTAAAGTCAAATACAATTAATCTTTAAACTCAAGTTTGTTGGGTTTTTGTTGTTGTTGTGCTTCCAGATTTGTGGGGAATCATAAATCATTGATGTTGAAATACACGGAGGGAGAGGAAGGGTCTTCAATCAACAGGATTGCAATAAGATAATAAAAAGGGCTACGATGCTGTGATTTATTGTAATGTGATTGCAGGAACTCCGTAGTAAATAAATGTTACAACTTCCAAGAAAGACATTCTTTCCCAATGGGTTCGTGGGACATTGTTGAAAATACAGCAGAACTTCAAGAAAAGCATTCAAAGTGGCTGTCATTGTGCAGTCAGCCTGTGAAGCGATTCCCTCAGCCCCGCTTGTTCCAGTATGGATAAATACCCTGTGGAATAATTGGTTTTCATTCCGTTTGTCCGACTCCGTCACGGTTATCCTGTTGTCTAATGATGGTAATCTCAAAAGAGACTTAAAGAGGATAAACATTCCCAGCTGACCTTTTTAAATGAAGTACAGGTGAACTATAAGGGATCGAAAAAGTGGTAGTCGGGACTTACAGTGTTGTGAAGCATGCTTGATGTGTAAACGTAGCCATGGAACTAGTCGGAGGATTATTGAGGATTTGCCACGCTAAGCCCCAGGAACCCAGTCCAGTGACCCCCTTCATGTCTCCACCCCCTCCCTTGTGTGGAACAACAAGCCACCCTCCAATCCTAACCTCCTATTTAGCTCATGATGCATTAGAGGGCCAACAATGTGATCCTGACTGTATTGACGAGACCAAAGATGGCCTCGTTGACATTGGTGTTTCTAAACATTTTTGGGGGTCTCCTGGGAGAGCCTGGTACACAAATGAAGATTTATTTAAATCTGATATTTCCTCAAATGTACTTGTTCATGTTCAATTCCTGTGGGGTTGTGGGCAACCACTGTGTATTGTCCAGGGCCATAGCCAGCTCTTAATTATAGATCAGCACCTTGGTCAGTGACACTCAGCATTTAGCATTTGTTTTTTGAGGGTGAATTTTTCTGTTGAATTCCACAAACAGGGACCGCTTTGTTTACATCAAGCTATAATCTTCTCGATCATTTGGGAGCCTTGTGGCAGCTGGTGCTTGGTTATTGTCGGACTTTTTGTTAAGTACTGTAAATGGCCAAAACCCGGTGTATGTCAGTTTGGGTAACCTCTGTGCCTTAAGTAGATATTCGGGGGTAGGGTTGGCCGATATTGACCTTAACATATATCATGATATTTTTGGGATGTAGCATGATTTTATTTTTGATGAAATTGGCCGATACTATCAATATCAGCTCGGGACACACCTCGTACTGTAGATATTTTCAAATATGCTGTACGCTATATTGGGCTAGATAATATTTAAGTAGTTTTATTATTTTTTTTCTGTTTAAATTATCTTTTATTTTTACCTTTTAGTGTATATTTTACCATTTTTAAGCATATTTAATATTTTTGTTAAAGCAAAAAATGCCTCAGGTGACCTCTTTGACATGTTTATTTTGGAAGAGGTCGTGTTAGTGTTTGTAAACCAGATGTTTGTGAATCAGTTTTCAATGTGATTCCGCCTTTTAACAGTAAACTCCATATTTGGTAAATGGTCTTTCATGTGTATAGTTGCTTTACCACCTCCAAGGCGCTCAAAGCGCTTTGACACTTTTAGCACATTTACTTACTGATGACTCGGGCGTACAGAGGATCGAACCCGCATCCTTCAGGTTGGGAGACGACCACTTCTGAAATTCTTCAATCCCTTTTAAAGTGGAAATCATAGGGCCCCGGTATAAGGTGGAAAACGTTGTGTAATAATGTTTCCTCAGCAGGAAAGTGAAGCTATTGGCCCACTGTTGGTTAAGCCCATTTTGTGTCCTCAAGTAGCCTCATCATTAGAGTGTTTTGTTTAATTTCACCAATCACTCTTCGGTGAGTGGGAATTCATTGCCATTGGTAAATATGTTAAGATAATTATCATCCACACCTAAGATTGTAATGTCTCCTGCTTGTGACCAATTCCCCTGATGTGCTAATATAGTGACAGAATTGCGGCTCAGCTTCTGTGAGTTTATGAATTTGTCACTGTTAGTGATAGACTGCTACACCTGAGTCATTGAGAGGAAATACGTTTTGTCATAGCTTCTACTGCTATCAGCAAGAAGATTTGAGAGCTGTTACAGCCTCCCTGCACGCCCTGTTTACACTGCCAACTGTGTATCAGTCATAGGATGCTTGCTGGAGAACTTTAACTTTACCTGCACTTATCTGGACACTAGTGAGAATGCACCACTTGCATTTTGACGAAGAGGTGAATGAGGTGAAGATGGAAGTGAAAACATTGGCACCGCAGATATGTTGAATTAGGGTGTTGTGGTTGTTGGCAGAGCCAGAATGGAGATGTGCAATCAAGGTCGTGGTCCACTCTGAGACACTCAAGGCACTGTAGCAAACGGAAAAGAAGCCTAGCTGTCTGTTATGTTCGGTGTATTGCAGATCTTAAGTGTGGAACCTTTTCTGTGGTTCTCGTCGCAAGCAGTGATTTCAAGGTTTTGATTTCAAGACTATTACCATGCCAAAAAATGACTCTGCAGCGTAAAATCTCCTGTCCAGTTGCGTATGTGTATGTGTCTTTTAAGTTAATGTGACAGCGTTCCAGTTCTCCCGCATACCTTGCCATGAGCTACTCTGCTGGACACTGTGGGCTCGCTCACCCCAACCCCCAACCACCTCCAACAACCATCATTATGTGCAGAATTTGTGCACAAGGAAATGTTCTAGAGGAAATGGAAACAAATCAGGCAAGCAGTGGAGAATCGTTCTATTGCAATAAGTTATTGTGGTTTGGCTGTATTTATTCTATTTATTGACTGAATTGATGTTGTATTGTACACACAAGCACAATACATCCCGCAGGTGTGAGGAAGAATTATGTTCCTGCTAGAGGCTATTGTGCTAAAGGGCCATTTTTTTCCAGTTCTGCCTGTGCTGTTTGAATAATGTATAGTTTTATCCGTTTTAGTTTCATGTGTAGGAGATCACACTGCAATGGAAGCATTCAACACTTGAAAAATGGGTTTGACAAGCATTCATCTGAAGATTTTATGTCATGTTTTGGTCTTTAGAACCAACAGTTTAGACATGTATTCATCTTGAATCAACGTGGGGAAGTGGCGGGTGGTCGTTAGAGGCAGTGAGTACTTTTATTATTAGTACAGTGCTGCCAATATGTATGGATTTATTGTACTTGGAGTGCAATTTGACTCTTGTATTTTGCTGGTTTCAGTTTTGAGTTCAGTCTGTACAGTACAGATAAATAAACCGTTATCGGTTTCTCAATAGTAGAGTGGGGAACGGGGACATGACAGAAAATAATTGAGAACCACTGAATAAATGGTAGCGTGTGTTAAGGCATCGAAGGAAACCCTGAGTAGGTTTCCAGATGAGACAACGGTGAGAATTCTACAGTAGATTAGAAAACTCTCAATTTGCGAAACATTCTTAGTTTCTTTTTAAAAGCAGTGGCATTAAGTTGAAGAAGAACAGAATTTCTCTCTCTTATCTGAAAGAGTATTAAGTGTTACTGGCCACAAGGATAAATTTTCACATTTTGTCAGTTATTGGCATTGCTTTTTAATAAGGTAAGTAATTTCAATGCAACAAAAATGGTGCCAAAACAGTCCAAGACATACGTATGGGATAAGAGTGTTATTGTGTTTGCTACTCTTTTATTCTTTCGGGAAACTTAACACACCAGTACCCCTCAAACCTGCTAAAGTTGGTACAACCCAAAGACAGAACAATCCGCTGTATGCTGTCCAATGCACAGATTTTTACATCCGGGGGGTAAACCAGGCATCCACTGAGCAGGCGCGTAGCACAACTGAGACGGGCTAATTATTCAGGTCAAGACTCTGCGGTCTACCTGCATCTCAAAGAGAAAGAGAACTCTGTTGTACACGGAGAACAACAGACAGAGAAGGATGGTTTGAAAGAGGAGTGAGGGAAGCCATCTCTCCCACATACAATGCTGTCCTTTCATCCCTTCCTAAAAGACTCGGTCATTTAGCCATGATCCATGATCATCATTACATCTGAACGGAATGCGAACGAAGGTGATAGCACCCAAACGACCCCAACGATTGTCATTTGACCCCACTAAAGAGCCAACCATTACTGTCTGGACCCGCCTCTTCCGTTTTTCGATAATAAATATTGGATTTTGCACCAGAGTTGTCCTATCTAGTTTGACTGGTGTGTGTCCCACTAAGTCTTTAAGCATAAAGCGATGAAGGCTACTCGAATGAAAAGTGAAACGTCTTCTAAGACAACCTGAACAGTCTACTTGCGATCGATCGAATGCCCTGAGAATACAATGACCTGGATGAATGAGAATACACTGGCATACTTCATCCATCAAAACTACCGAACCTCATGGATATCTCCATTCATCCACAGGAGATGCCTCTGAAAACATGATCATTTGTCATACTTAAACACGGCAGAAGGTGTCTATTGTATTGCGTTTTGTTGTGGAAAAAATTTCTATCATCCTAAGTAGGATAGAGAATGCCTGAAATAAATACATAGCTCTGGCAGTTTTTATTATTTTTGCAAAACAAAGGGGTCAGACAACACACAGTATGCATGGCGGTCTGTAGGTGTCTGGCCAAGAGTGGTCTCTTGGCGGGAACTTTTATACTCCATAGCATGCAAATGAATTACATTACAAGAGAAAAGAGACTTTCTTGTCACTCCCCCGATGCCACCCTCATGTATGGGGGTTAGCCTTCACACCCATTCTTCTGGCACGGTTTGTCACACCCATGCGAGACAACCTCCTAGGGTCAGCCATTTGGTGGGACATCCTGATGTCCCCTTATCCCATGAAGGTAAAGCTTTGATCAAAGAATGACCTCCTCCGACACTGCCCCTAACCCCAGGTTACAGATAGCCTCCTGCTGTGCCACCATCTTTGAAGGGACAGCAGGATGTGCTCGGATGCAAATGTTGAAGCTCCACAAAAGGCCTTAAAGTAATTCAAACAATGTGTAACCTATGTTATACCTGTGAAATATAAAATTTTCCATCACACTCCTCCCTTTTGATTATTAATTAATCACCAATTACAGTAGATAAACAAACATCAGACCGGGGTTGTCAGTAAATTAATTATGAAAATTAGGATTGTGGAAAACCGTGTTATAATGTGTTCAATTGTTGTGATAGATGGTGCAGGTGTTGATCGACAGTCAGTTCAATTTGATATTTGGTGTCTGCCATGTGATTGGTTGGCAGACCGTGCATCCTCTTGCCCAAAGTCAACCGGGATAGGCTCCAGCCTACCCGCGATCCCAATGAGAATCCAAATTATGTCGAAGTCCTTGTGCCTCTGTTGATGGCTTGCTGTTGTTCTATTGTGTTGTATTCAATCAGTCAGTCAGTCAGCCAATCCTCTTGATTGAAGCCCTTGTTCTTCGGTTGCCGGAGCTTGCGGTGCAAACTCGTGAACTCCATCCAAACACGCAGTTGAGACGGTTGAGTGCGTCATGGACATTTCTTTTGTTCTGGTTGTCGTTGTAGTTGTAGTCCTCTAGTGTTCAGGTAGTGTCTTTCTGCCTTGACCGATCTGTGTGCAGGTCTCTCATATGACCACGCTGACAGTGGAGTCTTCCCTCTGCTGGAACTCCAACACGTCCTCTCTATGGCCCCCAGGGCCAACAGATGTCAGGTCACTCGACACCCACCAAGAACATAGAAAGAAATGAATGAGCAACACAACATTTTACATCTACGTGATACATGTCAGATGTGTTCTCTACACATGACTAATCTCGCTAATCTCGAGAGCAGTAGGCAACCATCATGTAGTGTCTGACTGAATACGACACTTTGTTCATATTTTGGCCATTGACGTCGATTGTAAATGAGCCTTAAAATTTTCAAATTGTCAGGAGAAAGCCAGCGTAAGCATGAGGAGAACGTGAAACTCCACACAGAAAGGTTCTCAAACCTTCTTGCTGTGAGACGGCAGTGCTAATCACTCTGCCATCATGCCACCAATATCTATTTTAACTTTAATTTTAACATCCAGCTCTGCATTTAAGTTTTTGCCAAACAACACAAGGTTTCACTGAATTTAAACCAACACACCATCTGGTCTGAATTTGCATTAAGATGGACATTGTCACACTGTAGTAGTGTTCCTTGCTCACAGCTGGAAATTTGGGTTTCAATGAACCATTTGCTCTCATTAGCATGACCATTGGCACTATGGAAGGCAAAGTACCAAATACTATAATATAGTCAAGAAAAAACAAGATACAGTAACTTACCAAAATCTTCAGCATGTTGTACAATCCATGGAGTGTCAATACTACTGCTGATCACTGATCATTATCAACCTCTAATGTTAGAACTCATACCTACCTTTGTTTCACTCACTTTGGTTTTGGAGAAACCAATTCTAGCAAAAAAAATATATCATGTCCAATTGTTAACAATGATTATTCAACAAAATGACAATCTCCCCCCTTTTGACACATGTACTTCCCATGTGTCAACTTCCAAAAGCATTGGCAGTTCCCTGTAAAATCAAATGATGGTTATCTTTTTTATACATCTGCAAACAGTAATCTGTGAAGCTGGACAACATCAAACAAAGTTCGACAATTCAAACTCTGGATCCTGAAGAAGTGTCCTGTTGAACAAACTGAAGTTAATGATGACACACCCTTCCAGGTGTGTGAATGACTTCAAGTGTTACAGTGTTAATGTTAGTACATGTTAGTACTGTTAAACAGTTTTAAACAAAAAAGATGTCATGTTTCGGCCACATATGACATTTGTCTTCTCCTCCTCCAGGAGAATGTGCTTTCCTAATGTGGAACAATGAAGGTTAGGCTGAAATAGTTCATAGTAGTTTATGTCTTTCCACAACACAAGAACAACCCTGAAAGAACAATTAACACATTTAAATTTCAGTCAATTTAAATTTTAGTCACAGTCCACTGTCCCCCATGAAGAACCCTGCTGTCGGTGTGTCGCACTCATAGTCGTCATGTCAGGATGTCATTTGCAACATTTAAAAGGTCCAAGTTCCTTTGAAAGTCGGATTGTCCTAATTTACAAGGCCTTTTTCATAATAGCTAATTTTTAGATGGTTCTGCATACCCTAAATGAACTATCTACATTTTAGCAGATTTAATTTATGCCTATTGATGCTAAAAGAGCAGAACAGCCTAATATGTTCTTTGCAAGTGTCTATTAGTAAACTAATCATTGGGTTTGTTCTGTATTGCAATACATTTGTTTCCCTTTCCCAAAGTGATGGTCAGAGATGGCTTCAGCCTCACACTCACACAGACAAACAAGACAACACAACAATGAAAAACCAGCTGGACAGTCCTTTCTGAGTGTATTTTTGCCGAAAACACTTTTCAAAAAATCCAATTGCGGACTGTAATAAATTAACAAATTGTTTTTGCATTCCCAATCGAATGTAAAATAGCATGCTTGTACAAAAAAGGCCCACATTATTCCATTTGTCACTGTGTCTCTTTTAGATAGAGACCCATGAGGAATGGAATCATGACGTCAAAAAAAATAGTACCTGAGTAACCCAAATGTGCATCAAGGCAGCACTTATGCCCAGAACAAAATATTTGTGAGATAAACATTCCCCTAACAGCTATCCCTATGTCAATATCTTTTATCAAATTTCTCATCACCATAGAAAAGTACGATGTGCATTGAAGACCTTGAAGAGCATCAATTTGCATTAATTGTGTGTGTGTGTGTGTGTGTGTGTGCGTGTGAGAAAGTACATTCTTAACCTCCTCCACCAGTTGAGCACTCATGTCACCAGTTTGCATGTTCCTTTGATATGCATACAGCTGATTGGCCTCTTGCTTCACCAAAGTGTGAACATCAGGGTCAGTTTTTACACCTTCACCTCCATCTGAATTAGAAACTAGGCCATTTGGTCCTTTGCACCATATGCCAACAAACTTAATTTTTGAAGTTGAATTTTCTCTTAAACAGAAAATCCAATGGTGACTTGTCTTTGGTCCACTTCACCTGATTGGCCAACAAAGTTAACATAATTGCCATTCAACTTTGGAGAGGTTAGGAATTTGTCACTCTTAGTGAGTGTATTTCATCAGAGTCGAAAGGAAAAGAAATGACCTTACTAAGTCGTCTTATAGCATATTCTAAAAGAGAGAAGTAGATCATATCCTACATAGTTATCAGCAAGAGGGGCTGATTTAAGCCAAGACTCTAAACAAAAGGAAGAAAAGGACAGAGCATATAGATGTGTATGTGTGTGTGTGTTACTGTCAACTTCAGTATCATCCTTGGCATCAGATGAGTCAGAGTAGCCATGATCCCATCACGCCCCACCTCCTTGCCTCCTTCCACCATGCTTGTTGAGAAAGTTCTCCATCAAGTCTTTGGTCCAAAGTCTCCTTTGCTGCACATGCCAGGGTCATATTGCTGTCCCAGTCTCTTCTCTGGGTGTCCTCCTTGCAGGTGGCCATTTGTTGCCACCCATGGATTCTGGTGCATGGCTTGTCCTTGCATCAAAGGTGTGATCCATCCGGTCAAAAGTGTGATCCATCCAGTTCTAAGTCAGCCACATTCCGCTTTAGTGGCTGGTGATGTGATTGTCACCACCGTGAACACCATGTCAGCAAACGTCTTCAGAACTCCTCAGTCGTCAAGGAAAGTGGGACAACTTCACTAAACACAAGCAGGGCTGTTATGGCCTCCCCACACGCCTTCCTTACACCACTCATGGTCTCCACCGTCAGTTACAGGATACTTGCTAAGCATCCGTTTGGATACGAGCGACAATGCATGTCTGGAAGGGATCGTTTGCAGTTAGAACACAGGTCATGTGTTGGATCTTCTTCAGGTCTTGGTGAAGATGAAACTGGACATAATGGCATGGCTGATGATATTGGACTCATCATGCATGTTGTTGTATCAGGATGTTGTTGTCAGGTTGTTGGCAGAGCAAGGGTGGAGGTGTGCGATCAAGATCATGGTCCACTCTGAGACACTGAGGCACTGTAGGAGAAAGAGAAGGAAGACCTATTCTGAGAAGTCTTGTCTGTTCTTTTCATGTCAGTGTGTGTTGCAGATCTTCATCATCTATGTAACGATCATCATTACAAGTCTTAGTTGCAAGCCGTGCTCTCTGCCCTCAATGGTTTTTAGCCTTTTTCATTTTTTTTTTTTCCCAACGAGTCCATGCCCTAAACACAATTCTTGAATGCTCTTTGATTTTCTCTCAAATAATATTTTTTTCTTTTAAACAATGCAATGTGATGTTTTCCCTTATCACCATTTTTCCCAACAAAAATCTCACTTATCTATTTTGTTTAACTCACTTTCTCTTGTTCTCAAAAGTTCCCCATATTAGTGTTTTTTTTTTTTATGCATGCTTTCCTCATTTTTTTTTCTTTACCTATAGTTGCTTGTTTACCAGATTTCCCATATTTACAGATGTCACTCGGTTGTGCACAATTCCCTTAAGACAAGGTCGTCACCCCGAATCCGTGTTGTTCCTTCGGCACAATCCACGACAAAGCCGAGCTGTATCCAATGAATAATGCGTAAACCACTCTTTATCACTTCAAGATTTTGTTCGCATTAATGTATATCCAATATACAATTGTGCATGATTCACTCCTATTGTCTAATCTATTACTATCTATTAATCTATTACTGAGGTCTCATTAGCACAAAACAGCTACAAGCGCAACTCACTCTTTGTTGTTACAGAGGTCTTGTTCGCCCAATGGTGCGCGACTCACTCACAATTTTTTTGGTTTATTTTTTATATTATTGAGGTCTTGTCCGCCCATACCATGCGTAACTCACTCAATGTTGTTACTGAGCTCTTATTAGCATGAAAGTATACCCAGTATACTCTGATACGCGATTCACTCATGTTACAGAGATCTTATCCGTACCGACAAGTGACCAAATGTGCATATGGGAAACACTACAACACTTACATATAAACATGCAACTAATGCTCAAATATAGTAATTATTTCAGGATTCTCACCATCAAAAAAACGTAGTTCCACTCTTGATAAGAGATTCCAGTGGTGATGGTCTGGAGTCCTGGACGGTCAGCCCTGAAAATCTCTGAATGTCAATGACAGAGAGGCTGGAGGAAAAAATTAATTCCAGGATGATCAGTCGCTGTCCGCCACAGGTCCAGATCCAATCAGCCAAGGAATCCCACTTCTGACACCAAATTGTTGTGGAAAAAATTTCTATCATCCTAAGTAGGATAGAGAATGCCTGAAATAAATACATAGCTCTGGCAGTTTTTATTATTTTTGCAAAACAAAGGGGTCAGACAACACACAGTATGCATGGCGGTCTGTAGGTGTCTGGCCAAGAGTGGTCTCTTGGCGGGAACTTTTATACTCCATAGCATGCAAATGAATTACATTACAAGAGAAAAGAGACTTTCTTGTCACTCCCCCGATGCCACCCTCATGTATGGGGGTTAGCCTTCACACCCATTCTTCTGGCACGGTTTGTCACACCCATGCGAGACAACCTCCTAGGGTCAGCCATTTGGTGGGACATCCTGATGTCCCCTTATCCCATGAAGGTAAAGCTTTGATCAAAGAATGACCTCCTCCGACACTGCCCCTAACCCCAGGTTACAGATAGCCTCCTGCTGTGCCACCATCTTTGAAGGGACAGCAGGATGTGCTCGGATGCAAATGTTGAAGCTCCACAAAAGGCCTTAAAGTAATTCAAACAATGTGTAACCTATGTTATACCTGTGAAATATAAAATTTTCCATCACAGTTTCCTTCTCGGCTAATATGACCCCTATTACTGCAGGAACGGTACTGCAATCAGGCTGTGTGTTTTCCAGCAGACACGGCCAAGGAAATGAATAGTGGAGAAAGAGGAGATGAGCGACTGAAGACAGATGTAAACAATGGGTAGGTGCTGACAAAGGAGCAACCATGGGACACTAGTAGAGAGCAGATGAGTCATATTACTGCAGCACAGCACCGGGCCCTGATTGAAATGCCACTGCGGTTGTTGGATGTGCACATCATTTTTGGGGCGAGATAAAAAATGCCTCATTTAAAAGCAGTACGTGCCAAATTATTAAACATTTATGTAGATATTTGAGACGCATTTGTATTCAACAAGCTTTTTGCGTTCACGCTTTTTAATGCAATTTAACAAATTATGCATCTGGGAACCACAAATGAGTGTGAGCTGAAAGTAGAACTTTATTTGTTGCCATTTATTTTTGCATAAACAAATATAAATGGATGTAAACAAAAAGGAAATGGGGGCCTCCAGTCTGTATTTACTGTTAATGCTTATTTATTGTTTTTGGTAATGGTAATGGTTTTATTTCATTTGAACATGCATCAGATTACAATTGAGTGCATCCCATAATCAGTTCACAGTTCCACATGTCCAAAAAGAGTAGGAAGAAGCAAAGCTTATTAAATCCTACCCCTCCATCTGGTACTTTTACAATCAGTAACTGTTACATTTGTTCACTTCCTGCTTTCCTAATATACTTGAAGATTTTTATTTTTATTTTTATTTTTATTTTTATTTTTGTCACGTACCGAAGTACAAGGTGATATCATGACTGGTTCAAGACCCTTAATCCTTGTATTTAGCAAACATCAACTGCTTGTATTGTTTCTTGAATTCACTCATCGTTGTGCATTGTTTGAGGGTCTTACTCAATCCATCCCATAGTTTGATTCCACATACTGAAATGCTATGGCTTTTTAACGTAGTCCTAGC
Source organism: Doryrhamphus excisus (assembly GCF_030265055.1). Lineage (NCBI taxonomy): Eukaryota > Metazoa > Chordata > Actinopteri > Syngnathiformes > Syngnathidae > Doryrhamphus > Doryrhamphus excisus. The sequence continues at coordinate 5,083,846 of NC_080482.1, forward strand.
ATATAAGTGTTTCAAATGTAGTTCTTCCCTGAGATCATATTTTTCCTCTCTTGTAGAGAAGTATTGGATGACATTTTTAGGCTTGTTATTTTTAGCCTTATGCATTATTTTAGCTGTTTGAAGATGAACAATATCAGTAAGTTTAAGTATTTGTGATTTTAGAAATAAGGAGTTAGTGCGTTCTCTTGTGTTTTTAAAAAGTTCCCTCATTATATCATAGATATAAACAATACCTATACTATGCTCTGCTGTGTTATTTCGTTTCCTTTCCTCCATGTTTTGCTGCTTCATGGCTGTGTACCGATTTTAGACCAGCTGATCCGGCCTCTGATCAATACCCCACTTCTACAGCTCAGCGTTTGGATTTCTTCCAGCAAACAGCTCCACTGATATCTCTGTTTACCTTCTCTTGTTTGTCATTCACAAACTCTGTGGCAGGGAACAAAATAAACAAATATCAGAAACATTGCTGCAGTGGAAACAGTGGGCTGTTTCTGCAGCCAAAGCGCGGTGTGCCTGTTTGCACTCGGTCATATTAATAGTACCTGGGAAAACATGCTTGGCTCACCGTAGTTTGATGTAAAATCACTTGGTCAGCCTTCATCTTAAATCTGCTTTGTGTTCGGCCTGAACACATCACCTATGTGTCATTGATGTTTTATAGTTGTCAGCCTCCAGCAGAAGCTACCTGCTGTCCCTCTAGCTGTCGGAAGGATTTGCCTCAATTCATTACATGCTTGGATGCTGATGGGGTCTGTCAGAATGTGCTGCACGCCCAGAGACAATTAAGCTGAAATAAAAGGCTGGCCTGATGAAGCTCGTCAGGAAACACATCCTCAAACAAGCTTGTTTTTGCCATAGAGATAGAAGTTGACAAGGTCCGGTCTAATCGTGTCAGGAGGAACCATATGGCGCCACTGAGTATATTGTTTTGACTTTGGGTTATGCAGCGATAATAATGCATAAAAACTATGCTGAATTTACCACAAATTTAAACCAGTGTATAGTGTTAATACAGGAAATATGCATTCAATCATGTTTGCTATGTAAATCAAATTATCATTGTTACTTTTGTGTGTAGATTTTGGAACAATGTAGATTACTTATTAGTTATATAGTTATAGTTATATGCATGATCTTCAATTTGAGGTACATACAATAGAATAGAATGACTTAATGCCACTATACACGTGAAATGTGATTTAAAGGTGCTTTTTCCACTTTTCTGACCTATAAATGTTATTAGAATGTTGTATTCTCGTGTTAAACAAAGCCGAAGTGAGCATTGAAAGACTTTTAAAATGGCTCTCAGTTTCAGAGAGGTTTTTTTCTAACACTGGCTCGCTGTGATGTCACAAGAAGCCGGGCTTCCTTATTAAGGCATGCGCTGTTTGACTGCCTTGCCCACAGTGCTGCTGCGCCTTGTTTACAGTTGTTAGCTATGGCTCCCAGGAAGTCTTTCGACAAGGCAAGCTCAGGCAGTAGTGGTTGGAATTGGTGATTCCCAGAAAGACAAAAATATTCCGCTAATATTCAACAGCATTTGAAATTAGACTGTTTTTGTGAACTTGAATGTGAAATATCCGCCTGTTGCCTGTTCTATCTCATTAATAAGACCGCTGCTAATCATGGGCCGGTTACCATCATGCCATACTACGTTATGAGGAAAAAAGTGGAGGTCCTGCACGGACACTAAGTAAAGAAAATAATCCATTTTAGACATAAATAAGACTCTTTTGTGTTTTTCTATGAATGTCTGAATGTCTTCCGGACGTGTGGACAGGCAGCGACATTGAATGTGTCCGCGTACATGCCTGAAAGCTTTATCTCTTCCACTGGCCAGGCTTAGTTTTGTAAAGCACTCTGCGTCATCATTTTAGAGCCCTGTAACAAATGGGAGGATGAGTCACTTTTTTTAAAAGCAATGGAATTGGAAATGATGTATCTCTTTTTTTTTTATAAAACCCTCTCCATATACTGTGCTTGGGGACCTTAAAGGAAAACTACACTTTTTTTTGGAATTTTCCCCGTCATCCAAAATTTATATGCAAGACATGAACACATGTCTTTCTCTTTTCTGGACATTTTAAAGATATAAAAACGGATAAAAAAAAACTCATTACTGCACATAATGGGACCAACCTATGCTGCAACATTGGTTCCTTTTTATGTGGTTGTTTATTTGCCTTCAGAATCCTTAATCCTTTTTATTGCATTGTGAATTATACACCATGGCATGGAGTAACATTGTGTCACAACAATTATTTAATACATTCCTGTTTACGGGTACAACCGGCCTGTGTTTTTATCCACTGAATTACCTTAGAAGCAACATTGAAGCTGCTGCCTTTGGTATACTTTGAGAATTAAGTGCGTATTCAATTTCCATGTCACCCGAGTGAAGTATTAGTTGTTTCCTGTGTCATGCTACTTTGTTAACCTTTTCGCCTTCATTCAGCTGGCTTCTTGCTCCCACCCTGTGTGTGTCTGTGTGCGTGGGAATAGACAACACTCTGAAGGAGTTGTAAATGAGATTGTGTGTATGCACGTGCAGGCTTGTCCGTCCAACTCGTGTGTGTGTGTGTGTGTGGAGATGAAGTTAGATGGGGCAGAGCCAGGCACTTTAATCACTCAATTCTCCTTTCCTTCCCCCGGGCCTCCTCTCATCTCATTACAGACAGGCGAAGGTGAGAAGTGAGTCCTGCATAGACCTTCGTATTAATTATTGAATCCTGTCTTCTTTTACTGCAGCTCCTCATCTCCAGTCTCTGATAACCTTTACATAAAAGACCAGAGGCTAACTCACACCCATTATGGAAGGTATAGCATAGGAGGGCTCTGTTTGGCAGACTGTACCACCTAGTAGTATGCAGGGGTACTGACTAAAATAGGGTTGAATTTCTTGTCTTAGCCAATTGATCCATTCATGTTTATAATAGTCGCTGCTGTGATAATGTGCTAAAAAAAAAAAAAGAATTGCTGTATTGGTTTCTACTGTATTGTTGTGCTTGCAGTGTTCTGCCGTGCTCAGTGCCTCCTGCTAAGGCCAGTCAATTTGAATAGCTCAGTTGGAGGCCTGCTAATGGAGGTTGCTGAGGTCAGCATGACTGAGTAATGCAGAAAACCTCAGGGCAAAATGACTGTGATGCTGAGAATCTCACCCATATCTTTCTCTTTCTTCTTTGTTTGTTTGTGTGTTTGCTCGTCTGCAGGTTTGAGAAGTAAACATCAAGTGGAGATCAACTTAACAGCTCTGAGAAGGAGAAGGAAGACGCCGCTAACATGTTTAGCACCAAAAGGTCAGCATAATGTTAATTTTTTTCTATGTAAGCATAGTAGATCACTTGGTGTCCTCATCCACAGCACGTACATAAGCTATACATGTATAATGCTGTTTATTTATAGCTGCTACAGCTGCTAATCCCTCAATCGTGTGTACAGTACTTTATTCAGACATTATGTGATGTTTCATAAGCCCAGGTTAGTCTTCTGTGTCCTCATGTGTACATTTTCTATTTTTAATGCGGCTTTGTGTGTTTGCATACATCATTTATGTCTTTGGCGTTTCTGGATGTCGCCTGTGAGCTAGAAACCGCTTATGCAGCATGTGTGAAGTGGACTATATGTTGTTGTTGTTGTTACCTCTACCAGGAGAGTTTGGGTTGATGTTTTTATGTTGTCCTGTTTGTGCACCTCCGATGTATCATCCAGCAGATAAATTGTGGTGGACAATAGGGGGCATATCACTCGGGTTGGGGGCATGGTTTGGTTACAAGGTTTTCAGCGTGCAAGTGTTGGAATCAAAAAAGAGGAGTTCCTGCTTTTGATATTTATTCTGTTGTGAGCTGGTGAAGAAATGAAGACCTTCTTGGGAGCTTGGTGACCTCGACGTGATCCAATGTGGCAGTTAACACAAAATGAATAAAAACAACCTTACCGACGGCTGCACAGCGAGTGGTTAGCGCGCAGGCCTCACAGCGAGGAGACCTGAATTCGATTCCACCCTCGGCCATCTTTATGCATGTTCTCCCTGTGCATGCGTGGGTTTTCTCCAGTTTCTTCCCACATTCCAAAAACATGCTAGGTTAATTAGCGACTCCAAATTGTCCATAGGTATGAATGTGAGTGTGAATGGTTGTTTGTCTATATGTGCCCTGTGATTGGCTGGCGACCAGTCCAGGGTGTACCCCGCCTCTCGCCCAAAGACGGCTGGGATAGGCTCCAGCACCTAATTACCTTACCGACTTTACCTCCTCCAACTAATTTGTAATTGTTTTACGTTGGGATGCACAATACTGTTATACACACTTTCATATCTATTATTTTTTTAAATTTAGATTGAATTGTAGTTTGTGGGAGAAGAATGAAAAACACAAACTTGCTTTTCACAAACTCTCTTCAAATATGCCAAATTTCATGTACAAAAGTGCTTTCTCCGGTGATTGGGCCCTTGGTCTTTTTTTGCATCTGGCTTTAGGACAGCTTCTTCGTGGGCTTTCAGGGTGTCATTTTGTTCCTTATTATTATGAAAATGAGAACTGGACTGTAAAATGTGGAGCCGCAACATCTGTGCTAGTGTGTATCATCGCTCACGTTTAAATCCCATTCAACTTTCCGGCATCTTTGTTTACATATTTTGCTTGGTTCTCACTGCCTCTATGTAGGAAGCCTTTTTTGTCCAACTGGAGCGCTACAAGTAGTTATCCTATTCATAGGGTACATGCTAATATAATACATCTAGCTTGTCTTCAAAACACTAGTCATGTATCTAAGTTGTTCAAAATAAACACGTATAATGTCCAGCTTTGAGATAGTGACGCTTTCATAAAATTGCAGATGCAGCAGCGGTACAACACAGTGGTGGCAGTGTGCCCTCCCATGCAGCCCACCACCACAGCTTCAAAATATCCTAAGGGATACCCTTTTTTCCTGACCATTAATGGCGAAATACAGCCACCGGGGGGGGGAACACTGTAGTTCCAGTTTGTCTCAAAAAAAAAACAAAAAAAGGAATATGTTCCATGATGATGATGATAATAATAATAATAATAATAATGACTGAATGCCTTCATGATGCTGCATCCAACATCCACCTGTCTCCTCACAGAGTGTGTGATCATCACACTGTGTGTGAGAAGATGATTAAAACAAGGCAGCACTTTGTCTTCTGGGAGCTGTCTCAGCACAGCAGATGACACCGATACGGTCAAAATGACTGTAATAGGTTGCTATCTGGAAATTCAAAGCCTCCGAATCGCATTCACGTTTTTTTTGCTGAATACGAAACAATTCATTTTTCTCCTTCTAAACTGCTGAATGAACCATAAAGTGTGGGAGGGAATCTGTGTCGCTGTCAGAGATTGCCTTTTGCTGGTGTGGCTTTATTTGTGAATTCCCAGTATTGGTTTTCCTCATGGATTCCCTCTGGCAATATCAAACATTTGTGTACAAAGCAGGAGTGTAATTAAACGTTCCGTTAATATTTGAAACTTAACAAAGCAAATTATGTTTTATACTGTATATAGTACAAAGATATAGACAATACATCCAAAGCGTAAGTTCGCTGTGCTTGTCATGGGGGATTAAACCGTCTAATGAAATCTGTTTCACTCAAATTATTAAAATGGCGAGTGCAGCATTTCTGCAGCTTGTTTTTGCCAACATGTGCTCATTAAAATGTAACTGGATTACCGTTGAACAGAGTGACACCGCCGTTATTTGTGATTTTGTTTATTCATCTAAAGTTTCCCTTGTAATGACTGCTCTTGCATGGTGCATTCATAAATCTGCCTCATTATAAAATAAGACGTATATCCAATAGAATGCTGCACTTATATAAGGCTGCTAGCCCACAAGTTGGTACAGGTGCTTTATTTTCTGGTAGGTTTGGTCCACAATATACAAGAAATTCACTGTTTTCTTAAAGGGATAATTCAGATTTTTTGATATGAAGTTGTATGAAACCCCCATTAGCAGTGAAGTCCGTCAACAGCGACTCACTCCCCACTTCCTGTCTGTCGGATTTTGGTGCTGAGGAAAGTAGTTCCAGCTAGTTGCTGGGTACAGTAAATATAGTAAAGTAAAGATCTCAAAAGCTTAATACACTTTCATCACAAAAATCAGTGTTGTATCACTTCGTGAATCCGCCTGTCTATAGTGGTTTAAACTATGGGAACCATAGTGACTAGGGAGCAGCTTCGGGTATGAAGTGGACACTTTTGCGTGGGGGATTAGGTTCCTACACGCCCAGGACTTACTGGATATACTGTACGTGTTTTGAAGAGTTCTGCTGTTCCACTACCACAGGTAAGAACTAGCTCATTTGTGCCGCTAATTTGTTGTCACTGCACAAGCACTGAAGTGCGGCATTCGTGTATTCCGGTTCATAAATATCCCTTTGGCTTCGTGCCAAAGGAATGTCGTCATCACTTGTTTCGTAGTCAGACATGTAACTTTCACTATCCCAGCAGTAAACACTGTGAAACCAGTGAAGCAAATGTGCCTAACAATGGACAGGTGGGAGCACGTTGTGATGCAACGGCAGAGAAAATAACGCCAAGCGATTTGTGAGGTCTGATTTTTTTTCGTGTAGGCATTGTTTTGAGAAGGGCTGAATGGTGAACGAGTGGTTAGCGTGCTAGGAGCTAGGAGACCCGAGTTCAATTCCACCCTCGGCCATCTCTGTGTGGAGTTTGCATGTTCTCCCCGTGCATGCGTGGGTCTTCTCCGGGTACTCCGGTTTCCTCCCACATTCCAAAAACATGCTAGGTTAATTGGCGACTTCAAATTGTCCATAGGTATGAATGTGAGTGTGAATGGTTGTTTGTCTATATGTGTCCTGTGATTGGCTGGCCACCAGTCCAGGGTGTACCCCGCCTCTTGCCTGAAGACAGCTGGGGTAGGCTCCAGCACCCCCGCGATCCTCATGACGATAAGCGGTAGAAAATGAATGAATGGCGGATGAGCGGTTAGCGCGCAGGCCTTACAGCTAGGAGACCCGAGTTCAATTCCACCCTCGGCCATCTCTGTGTGGAGTTTGCATGTTCTCCCCGTGCATAAGTGGGTTTTCTGTGGGTACTCCGGTTTCCTCCCACATTCCAAAAACATGCTAGGTTAATTAGCAACTCCAAATTAAATTGTCCATAGGTATGAATGTGAGTGTGAATGGTTGTTTGTACCCCGCTTCTCGCCCGAAGACAGCTGGGATAGGTTCCTGCACCCCCACGATCCTCATGACGATAAGCGGTAGAAAATGAATGAATATTTTGAGAAGCCAAACTCTTTACTTAACTGTCCCCTGGAACTACACATCATATTTGAGAGGCTATACTCGAGATATCGCAGTATTGACATTACAGTATTGCAGTGAAAAGATGTCTTCTTTATTGGATGACTCATTCACACATTAACAAAAATAAATGTCTGTGATGTCCTTGGCTTACTCTTGTAAAGGCATGACACAACGGTAACTCCTCATCAGCCCCACATGCATACTGTGATCAATGTCATATCCTCATCATTGTAATTAAGCTCATGATGACGCGTTCGTCATTACAGCCTTAACAAAATATCAGCTCTGACATTGACGCCCCGCTACTCTTGACTTTCATACGAAGTAATTGGATATCTAACTGTCTTTACCCCTGAGCTGTTGATCGACATTAAGGTGCTTTGGACTTGATGATTTATGTATGCAGAGGGAAGCAAATGCTGTCTGGGGACCACGGTGCTCGCTGGGAAGTGTTAACCCCCTGCAAAGGCCTGCTGATCCAATCATTATTAACAAGCTGTCACCCCAACACTCCTTGGGCTGACCTTCGGGGTTTTGTCTCGATCCATCTTGCAATTGTAAACTTTGTAATACAGGGTTTTAATTTTAATATATGTATAAATCTAGCTTTATTTGTGAAACACCTTAAAATAACAAGTGCTGTCCCATTTGCGTATTTAGAAGCAAAATATGTGTCTGGTATTGAGTTGATAAGGGTTGCACTGTCTTGTATTACCGTGAGAATCCAAAGCAGTTTGTAAAATGTCAATGTTGTCAATGTTATCAATGAATAACAGGACGCTTTATATGAAACGTTATGGGTAAACCTGTCCCCAGCCCCTTTCTTTCGCTCTCACCAAATGAGAGCACACAATGGCAGAATTAACTGTTAATTCCTGGTGGTGTTTTGCTGTGTGCTTTGTAGCAGAGGGCGTGGGTCGATTCCCCCCACCAGGGTTGCGTCAAGAAGGGCATCCGGTGTAAACATTAAGCTAAATAAAGCATCATGGGATTTTCTTTCTGTGATGACGCCTATTGGGAAAAGTTGAAAGACCCATATTTTACTCTGTTATTTTTTTTATTTTGCGGTGTAGCAATTCATCGAACAGTTGAGATTTTTTTCTGATTGCCTAACACGCTTTCTGTCAGTTCGGTGTCCCATAGTTGGCATCTCGAATCTGAAAGCAAGTGATCAAGTGACCCAGGAATGCTCTACATAAACAGTATTGCAGTTACAGTATTCCAGTTGCATAGATTATTGTTTCAGTGCATCAGGGTTTTATGCTTGCTAGTGCCGTCTAAAATATAAAAACTTAATTTACCAACTGCCCTGATCTTCCTGTCAAGTGCCAGCATGCAGAACTGCTGCGATCAGCTAAATTTTGATGAGCTAGTTAAACAAAACAGGAAGTGACAGCATCAGCCCGAGGACCTAAAACTCTGCAGTCAAGCAGGGACTCAAAATGTGTTGTGCTGACAAAGGGCATGCTAATGTCAATGCTCATACATGTTCCTAAGACTGAACAATTATGCTGGAGAAGCCCCGAAATATGTCACAGCAGGGAGCCAAGGCATAACTCTTGGCTCTGGTGGTGCCATTTATTACTGTTGCAATCTATTGTAGCGCTGATCTTGTTGTACTGGACAGCTGCACGAATGTTCGACACCAAAGAAGCATGAAACAAGATTATGTCGGGGTTACAAAACGTAAAGCGCTACCTACCCTCAGGAGCCTGTTACGAGTCGAAAACATATTGCATCACACACAAGGTCATTGGATAGCAGTTCAGTGTCACCCGGTCAAACGGGCGAAAGTGAGCCTGCTAACCATGAAAACAAACTAATTAGATTTTAATACAATGTTATTTTAAAATAAACACAAATTTTACTGGATTAGGTTCCCAGGTTCGATTTCCTGTACCACTCCTCAAGATTGAGTGTTTTTCCACACGTATTTATGACGGCTTTCCATAAATCAGAGAGGTTTCATGTGGTCATTTCTAATCTGGTTTACTTTATTTTTCATCTCTCTGGCACACCACTCTTTTAATCCATAAAATGACATATGCAGAGTTTGTGTGTGATCAGATTAGTGCGCCATTAAAATCTTTGTAGAAGGGGGTCCTCGAACAAGGCTCCAAGCTTCCAAATTGCACAACCCCATTACAGTCGTCCTTCGTTTATCGTGATTAATTGGTTCCAGACCCGACTGTGATAGGGATTCAATATTAATAATGAATTTTTTTTTTGAGCATAGAAAACCTGTTTATGACCTTTTTCAAAACATGGTTTAACATTATTAGAGCGCAGTAGACATCTAAATAGCACCCCTATAGTCAAATTTAGACTACTTAATATAGTAAACATGATAAGCAATAATAAGACTATACAGCGATAATAACTCTGCATTAGCATCAGGAAAGTTAATTGTTGTTGTATCTCTAAACTAATGTGAGTTGATTGCACGGCATAAAAAAAAATATCAGCTTATATCATACAGTACATGTATCAGCCTATCATCCATCACCACGATAACGTTTATTACTTCAGTGATATACAGGACAACATTAATCTGCCATAAATAGACTTACTCTCCGACAATACTGCTAGCTTTGTTTACACGTTTATCTTGTGCGTAGTCCACAGGATCCCAGAGTCATGAATTAATTATTTTGTTATTATTAGTTGATTATTTTTTTGTAGGCAATCAGTATAACCAGGGTCAAAATTTGTCCCCTCCTCTTTTTATTTGGATGGCTCTCTCCCACTGAGTCCGACTCTCTGCCTCCTCCTCTGGTTCGTTCCCTCTCTCCTCTCATCCTCCCGTGGGATAGATGGTTTCCAGCTCCGCTTGGTGCATCAGCTGGTGTCCTGGGAGACGGCTAAGCCTGGGGGCAGCAGCGAAGAAGAGTTAAATTAGCGTTTCATTTCATTACTCACTTTAAAACACCGGGAGTAGCAGCCACAGTTGTTGTTGTTGTTAATGTCATCCAGAGGATGAACTCAGCCCAGCCAATGGCAAACTCTGTAGCCCCATCACAGCATCGCATAGGACACAGGACAGATCATATGTAGAAAATAAACTGTGTTTTAATCTACTTATTACATGAATCAATTTGATATTCATGAACAGTTTTTTTTCCAAAGTGAGGCTGAACTATTATGTCATGCAAACAGCTTGTCCTTGAAGTAAAGAGAGCACCTCAGGGTGGTTGGCTCTATGTTGAGTGTGTTATTTAACTGGAGCAAGAATGCCACCGCTTCATAGTTGGCCTGCTTCTGGAACAGCTCAGCATTTCTGAGGTTATTAAAAGTTTTACATAAGAGTGAATTATTCATTCATTTTTACCGCTTATCCTCACGAGGGTCACGGGAGGGCTGGAGCCTATCCCAGCTGTCTTCGGGCGAAAGGCGGGTTACACCCTGGACTGGTCGCCAGCCAATCACAGGGCATATATAGACAAACAACTATTCACATTTGAAATCGGAGAACCCGGAGAAAACCCACGTATGCACGGGGAGAACATGCAAAACTCCACACAGAGATGGCCGAGGGTGGAATTGAACCCTGGTCTCCTAGCTGTGAGGTCTGCGCGGTAAAAGGCATTCTTCAAATTCAAATGATACCCAACCCTACAGCTAATACCACAGAAATAACGGAAATTTGCATATGAAATAAACAACATACATGGTCTCAGGAATGACCCCTGAGGTACTCCTCAATTATATTCAGGCATGATTTATGTTCTTTAAACTTAACTTTTGAATTTGAATCATTAAGCAAAAGCACTGATTATTATAATGTCCTACTATTATCCATAATACATTTTAGGAAGTTCTTCAAGTAACATGCACAAAGGATTCCTGATCATGTTCTAATTATCCAAATGTACCATTTAGATCCGGGTAGTAAGCTTTTAGTCATGCCCCTTATTCCCATGACAGTATTTCAGCCATTCAGGAGCCTAATAGGGGTAAGCAGCGTATTACAATATGTGTGGGTTAATGTAGATTTGCCATGCATAGTGTTACATTAGGATTCATACCGTTGGTACTAATGCGAACCTAAACATTTTATATAAACATTAATTGGTTTTCCACTGTCTGGACGCAACTCAATTGAATGATGTGAAGAGTACGGCTTCTACAAAGGTGAGGATAAGGGGAGGGATGAGATTCTCACCATCATATATTTATTCTGTCTCTGCATGCCGTGCTTCTGAAATTGAGACATCCATATTTGATATCCTGCCCATGTTTGTGGGAGAGAATCTCTCTTTCTCGGTGTCTTACTTAGACCTGTTCATCTTTTTCCATCATGCAAATTATCTGTTTGCAATGTGGGGCCCTTGAAATCATTCCGTCGGATGCAGAGAAATCTATGAATTCCATTTTGAAATACATGCCAAACAACAATTGAAGGGCTAGTTTTGCTTAAGTTAATGAATTCGATTGTGTCAGAAACATGCAGTCACTGTTAAATTAGGGTTGGGCGATATTTTTTATATACCGATACAGAGTCTTCCAATGATAAAATGACTTATACCGGTGTAATTGATAACTGTAAACAAGCCGGGGCAGACAGTGATACACAAGATGAATGTAATGGTGTCATGGGTTGCCAGCGTTGACTGGATTTTTTTTTTCCTCCCTTAATAATAAATCTTTTAATTTAAAGGGGAACTACTACGCTCATTTTTCAGCCCTTTGTATTGAGTTGTGGACTCCTATAGAGCGGTTACACACAATAACCAGCACAGAAAGTGTTCTAGTTCTTCCAGAATCTGTACCTATTCAGCTGTATTACTTTGGATTTTGTGGATCCCGCGAAAACGGTCTGTTTTAGTTAGGGATGTCCTATAATTATCGGTCCGACATCCGCATAAAAATGCCATATTGGTTGATATATGTATCTGTTTTTTTTTTTAATCCTGAAAACTGATATTAAAGAAATACTTCATACAAGACGTGTGTTTATTCCACCACAGGAGATGCGTTATGTTACATATATCGGTATGAGAATTGGACAATATCAACGTATCGGTTTTTGGCAAAAAAGCCAATATCGGACATCCCTAGTTGATGTATTCCACCCATGGCCCGCCTTCAGGAAAACATGCTATAAAATATGAAATCATTAAGCGATAAACACTTATTCACATCACTGTATATGTGTGTGTGTGTGTGTGTGTGTGTGTGTGTGTAAGAGGTAGATATGTGTTACAATGTATTCATGTGCTTGCTTATGCAAAACATATATTAAATGGGACGTCCTTTATGTACCCTTCACATGCTTGACATTTGAAAGCAACATATAGTCCATTATAGTCAGCCAAGTTGCATAATATCCACTTCTAGGCCTAAAGCCAAAGGACACAAGGCCAGAATTATTATAAAAGGTCATCTGGTCTAACAGAGTATGCTACATACGCACCGTTATGTACATGAATCAGAAAAAGAACTCAGTATGTTTTGTCAGTATCGTCTCTTGGCATCTGGATGTCGTGAATTTTAATTGAAATAAACTAAAGTAGCTCGTAGATAAGCTCAGCTTCTGGGTAAAAACAGTAATCAGTCACATAACACGCAGAGTCAGAGCTATACTAGTAAAGCGCATGAGTCAGAGCATGTAAGACATTTAGTCCCCATTTTTGTTTTTTTGGACCTCCTGTTGTTTGCACTGAATGTTGCCTTAGATAATCTTTGATGACTCATGCTGGAGGAAACAACTCTGAATTTTATAGCGCAAGAAAGAGACAAAACAGAGATCCTCTCAGCTCAAAGGTGTGAGAAAGGAAATACCTGAGTATTTGCTTGCACATGTTTTTGTCGGACAATTATTCCATTGCATTTCCAGGTGGGATTGTTATTTATTTGTTTAGAAATTGCAGATATAGATTTGTTATGTCCGCAGCTCATTACTGATGCATTTCCTGCTGTCCACCAATAGGGGCCAGTAGGGCAGTGATGAATGTACTCTTCGGCATGTTGACATTTTGTCACTCTTGTAGCTTCCATTACAAACAGATTGGACTGGTTTCACTATTATTATGTAAGCCATTTCTAAATATATATCCGACAAGATTAATATCTGCTCTGAGAATGAATTTTGATGTGGCCTAAACCTATTTATGTAATGTTTGCACCCCCCCTCCTCCCTTCTCTCCCCCTTCTTGCACACTGCCGCTGCAGGCCTCGGTCTTCCTGATTAAAAGCCTGTTCTCCAATGCTCCCTCGTCACAGGCTTTACTCAATACATCACAGAGAGGTGCAGATAAAGCTCTTTGCACTCCAAATTGCCAGCAGACAATTTATGTTTGCGTTTACAACAAATATCTGAGATTTTATGAATTACTAAGTCCGGTTCTGCGTATAGTATGGCTACAAATCAGGACGAGGACAGTTAATCAGTTGGGGAAAATACGAAAGATACATCACAATAACATCAACATAAGGAGAGATTTGTTTTGGTTTCAAGGCCCTTTGCCATTTTTCTCTTTCATAGCCTGTTGTCATCATGCTGAACCTTATACCGTTTGTATTTCACTCCAGGAAGTACCTTTTTAGGCTACATTTGTTACTGGGGTAGGACACTCAATGGTGGTTGTGTAACCTTGACATAGCACAATTCTATCACTGGTTACCCTGGAATCCAGTTATCACTGTTTTGGGTTATATGATTATTGGACTAAGGATTTAATGATATTTATGATAAAAGCCATTGACTGTGATTGACAAGCACACTTCGATAAATCAATTTCCGAGAACAGCATCAACAGGGGATGCTCGTGCACAGTTTGCAATGCTCATGAAAACATGGTGGAAGGAAACATGGCCGCAAACAACAGGCTGGCCGCAAACAACAGGCTGAGAAGAACAGGTTCTGATATCTGGACATATTTTGGATTTGCAAAAGTATTTTGACAAATTTGAAAAATGGAAGACAACAACCAATCAGCACAAAATGCCCCCCCCCCCCCAAAAAAAAAAAAATTGGCGCTAACAATATGATGAGACATCTCTGTGACCACCATGCCCAAATTTTAGCAAGTGTAACATAAGTGAACATCTTATTGATCACTAAATTTTGCGGAATGATACAATATTTTTTTTCACATGCAATACTGTACGATAACCAAGACAATGTTGGAAAACCAAGGCAAAATTTGAATGCAAATTTAACATGATAAAAGATATACTGTACTTGTATGCATATGCAACTTTTCCCCTCATTGCAAATTTATACATTTACACATGTGCGTCAACAAAAAAATGGCCGCCTTTCAGAAACCGCTCATTATTCCAACCAAGCAAGTGGCTAGTGTGGATGTGGTTAACTTTTCTGTTCCCACACTGACTCACACCGAATTGTCCAACAAGAGATCACGCCGTGTAGTATTCATGATCAGGCTTCCTTCAAGTAGCTTCAGTTGTTGCTTTTTGTTTTTTAACAATTCCCCCCACTCAAACGATTTACACCCGAGCAAGGTCATCAGTATTCAGCTGTGTTTGTCTTTCAGGAAAGCATTACAGAGCACAGCCATTTGTCACCCACTGTTCAGAAACGACATTATGAACCACCTGACTCGACTTCCCTCAGAATACAGATCAGCCTGTCTGTGCGGCATTACTCAAAATACTTCAGGATGACGGTGTCATATTCCCACCGAGGAATTGGAACTATTCCAACCTCTTTTCAAGCAGGGAGTCCCATAGATGGCCTACTATATATTGATATACGTATTTCTATAACATTTATGGTTAATATGATAAATGTGTTCTTTACGGAACCTGACGAGTCTAAGACAACATCAGCTATCTGACCAAAAAAAGATCAGTATTTAATATACTGGGAAGGGATAAATCAATGGTTAGGGAACACAAGTCAGTGGATGTCCCAAGCTGGATTCAGTCGACTATACTTAATGCTTGATAACACCTTTGATCCTAGACAAGAGCTACTTGATAGTTTACATTCAAGTACTGTCAGCCCAAGTAGCTCTATTTGTGCAATGAAGACAAATGGACCGATTTCTCATGCTTCTTTGATTGTACGAGCATCCCTTTTAGAGTAAAGGGAATTTTAAAAAGCCTTCTTGTGCAGCATTTTACTGTTTTCTCCAACATCAGCAATCGCTTTGTCAGTGTCGTGTATTTGTTAACTCAAAGACAATTTGCAATCAGTTGAAGCTGCATTTTGTAGACTCACATCTACAGTGTCAATCAAATGAAGACCGACTTCAGTTTAACAGATTTTATTGGTACGAGCCTACAGCAAGATGATATCCAACTTGCACGGAAATCCATCCATCCAGCTTCTTCCGCTTACCTGGGGTCAGGTTGCAGACTTGCCTCTCCTCGGCCAAGTCTTCCGGGGTGGAACCCTGAGGTGTTCCCATCCTAACCAGATGCGAAAACCATCCTAGCTGCCTCCTCTCAACATGGAGGAGCAGCATGGAGAGGACCCCACTTCGTTCATGACCTTGTTCTTTCCGTCACTACCTCACGCTTGTGGTGAGGGTAGAAATGTAGATCGACCGGTAAATCTTCTTTATCACATTAAACTCATGTAGAGTCCACATCACTGCCATTGCCACACCAATCAACGATCAATCTCCATCTTCTTTCTACCCCAAGATACTTGAACTTCTCCGCTTGGGGCCATGACCTTATCCCTGACCTTGAGAGGGCACTCCACATTTTTCCAGTTGTGGACCGTGGAATGCTGATTTTCATCTCAGACCTCAATCCCTTGGCTGTGCCTACACATTCTGTCCATGTGGTTTTAACCAAAACCGGTGAAAAGGGCATACTTTCCAGAGTCAAACCCTCACCAGAAGACACTGAGCCAGGGGGAAATAGGTCCACCCACACCTGCTCAGCATCTCCTGAGTAAAAGACAGTCCAGCCCCTCTCAAGAAGAATCGTCCCAGAGCCCAAGCCCAATTCCAGCATATCTGTCTGGAACCTCTTGACCTCACTCACTAGCTGCTTCTCCTTCATTACCAGAAAGGTGGTCTTCCATGTCCGTACATCTTTGCCACTACCGCTACCCACGGATACCGGCTCAGCTACAGTGAGCCCTGCCTCCAGTGTCTTTAAATGCATCTCGAATAAAGTAAAAAAGATGCATTACTGCCATGTTTGACACCTCACTGAGGCAGCATTTCACAACCTCTGAAAGTACTCAGAAGTCGTATTTTTTTGCTCTTAAATGTGTCTTATAATTCCTTACCTTTGCTAGAAATGTGAAATGGAGTGTGGTTACAAGTACTAAACAATTCTATTAATTGTTGCAGTATAGATCATGTGATCTTCACTGGGTTTTAGATATACTTTATTCATTTCCAAGAGAGGAATTCACGTTTAACATATTGGAAAGCAAACAAGTCCTTTTAGTTCATTAATTCATAATAATGAAAGGAATGATGACACACGTTTGTAACAGAAGGTGTGTCATTTTAGGTCTTTGAATGTCAGATGAGGAAGTACAGTTTCTCATTTGTGATTCCTGTGCATGGTGGTAAAACAACATGCTGGTGGATAGGGGGCAGTATAAGCATGACTACCAAAGCCGCCATAATAATTGCATCATCACAAGTGTGGCGATTTGGGAGAGAGAGAAGGAGGGAGAGAGTGAGTGAGTGCTCACCACCCCACCCTTAGATGATTGGAATGTGAGTGAGGTGGAGGAGATATAACCGGGATTTGGGTTAGTTGTGGCCTGGAGGAGCAGAGCTGTCATACTGGAGTCAAGCCTTTACTCCGATTCAGCTGTCTTGGAAGTAGCATGTGTACCGCCACAGATTAATGAACGCGACACCTCCAGCGCATCTCCCCATATTCAGTTTTATTTGCAGTTCTGTGGATGTGCAGTGTTTCAAGCTTTATTGCACAAACACCTTGTCATTTTGTGTCACAGTAAATGTATTCCCTAGGGAAACTTAGTGGTCCAATGCCTGTGTCACCGAACAGTGGCCAATGTAGAATGCATTCACAGTTACAGTTCTACATTTATTGTTTTCCATCTTTTTTTGGAGATTCAAAGCCTTTTGATGTTGATGTAGAAATTAGTTGTCAAGGTCTCCCTCATCACGGCATTCTGACAAATGGAATCCCAATTCTGTGTGAGTGCTTTCAGCCTTTTACAGATTACGTCTGTGCTGAGTTGCCATCATATTAAATCGAACACTAATGCATTTTAGCACGCACACGTACAGTGATGGGCTCCGATCTTGTGCCCAGTCAGACTGAACAAGAGCAGAGACTGAGTGACTCATCAGCAGATGGCTGAGTGTTGCACATCTCCGCCACCAGAAGCCCTTATGCTTTTACCACCTGGACCCAAAGTGACATGGCCTTGGAGGATGGCCACTCAGGAAATACACAGCAAGGACCAGGCACTATGACACACTCACCATGCGTGTGGTTTTTTTTTTCCCCCCTTCAAGGGTGGAACCTCCAAAGCCAACCACAATCCGTTCCGGGACACTGATTACATGTGTTTATATTTCAGTCATTGACATTTTTTTGGCTGCACAAAAGCTGGAGATATAAATTTGTGGAGTTGCTACTGATGATAAACTTGACTCATTTTACTGACTCGAGATTTTAGGAGTTACTCATTGAAGTGAGTCAAGATTTTCAGTAGTCCCTCACAGTATTGTAGTTTGATTATCGTTTCCTTGCTGCATTTTTTTTAATTAATGAATTACGAATTGATCACTGTTTCGTGGTAGACTATGGTCTGTATTATTAGTTAATACTTATCAAAATACTATTCATATGGCATTCACTAGGCGGCAGTAATGCCATGGCATGTCCGACATGAGTGAAGAAAGTTCTCCTCCAATCTCGTGTGGAAGTGGTATGGTTTTGGCTTTTTAAGTTTTACAAGAAATACACTCAGGGCTAACTGGTGAGCTTGTTACTTACTAGTTAGCGGCCGTAAACAATAAATTATGAGTTTGAGTGGCTTGGCTTGTTGCTGTGATACATTTGGATGTGGCAGATCTGTCTCATAAATGAATGGAAATGGACCAAACTTGATAAAAACCCGTTTCTACATAGTTTTACTGTGGGAATCTACAGCATTATTCCACAAAGTCATCAAATTCTGTTTGTTAAATGATAATGTATAAATGTTTTCATGGCTACATATAATCAAAAGTATTATTTCTGTCACACCCACAGGTAATTCTGTGTTCTTTCTTCTTGCCACATCCAATATGGCAATGGTGTTGATTCGGCCGTCAGTGAGCCCAAGTCCAGAAACTAGCACATACTCGAGCCACTCATCCAGTCACAGAGCGCATGCGCGGAAACTCGCAGATTGTCCTGCCTTGAATTATACCAATTACTGTGCTAAATAAATTAGCCCAGTGCCCCACACTCCTAATACGGGCACGGTCACATGACATGCCTTTCCAAGTTAAGCAGTGCGAGGGATCAGTTCCGTTATCCCTTTTGCACAAGAGTCAATGGAACCTGCTCTGGAACCTGCTGGGTATGTACCAACATTTCGTAGCGCTAAGACATTTTTCTCGCTGGTGGCGTCTCGAAGATACAGTACTTTATAATACTTTAAAGCTGTGCTTTGAAGAAATCTGCAAGCATAATGTACTTTGCAGTGAAAATATGAACTATTACAGAGAAATAGTGGAACAGCCTTTTGGGTGTATTGATGCTCTCACTCAAAAAAATCAAAAGGCAACTGATGGCGAAGCTTTTGTTGGACTGTAAGTGCTTTTCCCAAAGCTCAGCTCTATACAGTTTAATAGCCAACTCCTAAGATATACAATATAACGATACTTGATTTTCTGATAATTTTATAGGAAAAGCCCCAAAACACTCCCACTCTTGCTATCATTTGTAAACCACTTTGAGTCAGTACAGCTAAGGGATCATAAAAGGGTTTTTATGACCAAAAGAAGACATTGAAAACACAGCAT
Organism: Doryrhamphus excisus; assembly: GCF_030265055.1. NCBI lineage: Eukaryota > Metazoa > Chordata > Actinopteri > Syngnathiformes > Syngnathidae > Doryrhamphus > Doryrhamphus excisus. Next base: position 5,103,067 of record NC_080482.1, read on the forward strand.
TCCCTCCCTTGGGAGCAGAATGAAGACATTTGAAAGGATTGCTGGGATTTTGTAGGAAATAATTTGATTTGTCAGGGATGGGTTTTTAAAGCATTCATCAAACAGAAGTTGATTCTGGAGGAATGGATTCTGCATCTTAATTAACGAGCCTTTTCGATGTGTTCTCTCAATAGTTTGGGTGTACTTGGGTATATAGACTTTTGATTTGACTTGATTTTTCTGTTGATTTGTATTCTGAAATATGTTGGTTATCATTAACAACGAGGAGGTGCACGTGCACTCGCCAAACGTACTGGACTTTAGACTTGGAGTGGACCCAACCATGATATGATTGGCCTACTGCAAGGGTCGGCAACCTTTACCATCAAAAGAGCCATTTTTCCTCCCCTTCCAGTAGTCTGGAGCCGCAAAACATTACACACCTTATAAACTACAGGGTCAGTAAAAATGTTCTGACACATTTGTAGGTTAAATAAAAGACAAATAAAGTAAAGAAACAAAAAATCAGTTAAATCAGTTCTGGCCGGTTGATTTTGGTTTCAATACAGATCCAGTAGCTCTGAAGTTTGGTAACCCATAACAAGATGGCGTTTCGAGTACTGGTACGGGATCATGTCTACCAAGATTGAAGTGCAAACGGAACGCTCGTTATGTTGCAGTTACAGATTCATTGGTTTGGATGAACGTTTCGACAATGAGAGCGCAATGCTTACCAGTCCAATTCATGGCAGCAACTGAAGAAAAAGAAACGAAAAACAATGTCATTATATGTGCTTTTCGAAAATAAAAACACTTTGTTGTTTCTTTACTTTATTTGCCTTTTATTTAACCTACAAATGTATCAGATCATTTTGCCTGACCCTTTATAACGTTGAGAACTTCAGTATGTAATCAGAGTTCACCTATCTGTGCTGCCTGCCCAATATATTATTATATATCACTTGAGTCAGTGAGGAAACGCCCCTTTCTTTGGCTGGAGCCAATCACGATCTATCACGATCTTTGTATGTGTGTCTATATAAAGTCAACCTGCAGAACAAAGAATGATTTGAAATGTTATCAATCGAAAATTGATAACCTAGACAATGTTAAGAGCCCTGTGGGACTTTCTCTGCAGGTCTTAGTGGAACTTAAGCTCTTTGTCATTCTTACGCAATCACTAACTACACTTACAAGAAAGTTCTCAGATAACTTTAGTTACTGGGTTTCATGTCCTTAATTATAGACCGCGTGTGACACACATCTAATCCGAACCACTCTTCCTTAATCCACTTTGATCAGATAAAAAGTGATCCAAGAGGCCCGCATACAATCTTCTTTCGAAATGATGCAAGGAGAAATGAAACATATCTTAAGTCAAAACACTTCATGCTATCAGAATCAGTAGGAGACATGTTGGAAAATACACAAATCATTCTTTATTAGCGGCCACAAAAACAGACTACAGCCGAATAGATCTTATATCCTGTCAACACGGCTTGGAAACCCGTCCTCATACACTGGGCTAGCGATAAACTTGCAGTTAAGCCTTCCTGCCATCCATCACCCAGTCAAATAAAAGTCTTGACTCCAGTCCAGGAATGGGTCGGTATGAGATGATAACTTTGGCGAAAAACATGGTTTTACTTTTTGTCAGAAAAGTTACCACAGGGATAACTGGCTTGTGGCGGCCAAGCGTTCATAGCGACGTCGCTTTTTGATCCTTCGATGTCGGCTCTTCCTATCATCGTGAAGCAGAATTCACCAAGCGTTGGATTGTTCACCCACTAATAGGGAACGTGAGCTGGGTTTAGACCAGGGGTGGGCAAACTTTTTGACTCGCGGGCCGCATTGATATGCCAAAATTTACGCGGGGGCAGACTATATATTTTACACGTAACAGTCCACCTGGTATTATTGTATCTGTAAAATTGTCATGCAATCTGCTATTATTATTTATCATTTTATATTTATATTTAAATATTTTAAAAATAATAAAATATTATAATAATTACAATAAAATTAAAATAATTATTATATTATTATTATTATGTAAAATATGCAAATATAACAATAATATCATATATATAATTAATATAATAATTAACATTAATATAATAATTCTAATAATCATAATAGTTCTAATAATAATTATAATAATCTAATAATAATAATAATTATTATTATTATTATTATGTGCTTGTGTCCCTTTTTTCAGGAGCACTTTGTAAACAACAGACCATGTCAAAAAACGAAATTGATAAAACCATCAAAAGGTTGGCTCAGGCCATGATGCCAGGTTGTATGTTGAGTTTAAATGAAATACTTTGGAAAGATTGGGCGGGCCGTATTCAAACACTTGGCGGGCCGGATGTGGCCCCCGGGCCGTAGTTTGCCCACCCCTGGTTTAGACCATCGTGAGACAGGTTAGTTTGACCCTACTGATGATGTGTCGTTGCAATAGTAATCCTGTGTTATAATTACAGCTCTAAAATGTGTTATTTTGAAATATCTTTATTAAAAAGATGAACAAGGTTTAGTCAAAATTTAGTCACATTGTGTAGTCGGCTGGGATAGGCTCCAGCATACCCCTGCCATCCTGATGAGAATAAACGGTATAGAAAATGGATGGATGGATAATACAGTGCTTCTCAAACAGATTGTATGACCACAGCAACTTTATTCAGTGCCAAACCCAACAGATCATTTGGTGTGTGGATGCGCATTTAAATATGTTTTATCTTGTATGTTTTTGTAACGTTCAAAGAAAGGACTCACAAAATTGCCATCAGCTACTACTCATTTACACAGCACATACACAAAAAGATTTATTTACCAACCTTGAGCTCATTGGCATCAGCATTCATTCCTCCTCAGGATATTTATGTCAATTAGGTAAATAAAAGTGATTTGAATCACAGAGTGGATGAACTTAACATGGAGTATATTTGAGCCAAATGTTTAAAATTGTGTGTGTGTGCGTGTTCCGACAACAATGTGTGTTTAGGAGCAGAAGTCAGAACACTTGTTTGGCAAGTTTGTGCTGATGAATTCATGGTGGCAGAGCAGTGGGGCAGAAGATGCTCTTGGGGGCAGAGAGAGAGAAAGGCGGAATGAAGAGATGTTGTTACTTCATCTTGCTGCACTCGCTTCCTGATGAAATAAAATAAAAAAATGAAAAAAAAAATAGAAAGGCATTGGGTTGGGCATTGGGTTACTGAGAGCGGGGGCGGTGCTGGGTAAGAAGGGAGGAAGGAGTCACCGTGACAAGGGCGAAGCAAAGACAGGCCACAAGCTGGCTTGTGTATTTATTATGTAGTGTAGTGGTGTGAGGTGAAGTGGTTTAGCTGACGTCATGTGTACTGTGTCAGCAGGGTTCCACATCAGCACACTACAGCCATCAGTAGTGGGCAGTGAAGGAGAAAACCAAGATGTGTTAAAATTGATGTCTTTTGACAACTTCTGCACATGCACTGTGGCTCACTTATTATTATAACTTCATGTATTTCTAAAATTTGCATTCCCCCCCCATTTGGGTCAGAATATGATTTTATTAGTTTTACAAATGTCAACTGCAGTAAACGTCCTCCCGATTCCAAAAACATGCTAGGTTAATTAGCGATTCCAAAATTGTCCATAGGTATGAATGTGAGTGTGAATGGTTGTTTGTCTATATGTGCCCTGTGATTGGCTGGCGACCAGTTCAGGGTGTACCCCGCCTCTCGCCCGAAGACAGCTGGGATAGGCTCCAGCACCCCCTGCTACCCTCGTGAGGATAAGCGGTATAAAATGAATGAATGAATGATTGATTTAAAAAAAATAAAATAAAATAAATACTTTAAATGAATAAAAATAAAAAATAAATACTTTAAATGAATTAATAAAAACAAATAAATAAATACTTTAAATGAATAAATAAAAATAAATAAATAAATACTTTAAATGAATTAATAAAAATAAATACTTTAAATGAATAAATAAAAATAAATAAATAAATACTTTAAATGAATAAATACATTAAGTAAATAAGTAGACAAACAACGTGTACATTCATTCTTCACTTATTATTGTTGTTATTATTATTATTATTATTATTTAATAATAATTTGTACTGATCAGCCTGGACAGCGATATGTGTTCTGAACCCAGCACATGACCGATTTCCATCACAAACCAAGCAGCCATGGTGCCTCGTTCCTTAATTGTGGGGACATGTGCTTGCAAGCCAGATGATAGGTTGACACCGTCGGCGACCGCAAGGATCTGCAAGCTGACTAATTGTTGTCAAATTATTGTTATTGAGCACTTTAGTTGCTACGCTACCACTACATCACATGAAGATTAATTTCTGGATTTATGTTTGTGGTCATATGACTTGTGTTGGTACCAAACCTTAGCAAGATACATTTTTCCAGGGAAGCACTGAAGTCTCGCTACATTTTGTTTTAACGGCTATTTATATATTAGATACACAGCTATTGTACTGCCATTCAAATGTATATACATTACAGTAGTTTTTACGTTGATGCACATGAGCTGTCAGTATGTGACTGCTCGGGAGTACATCACATGGAAAAAGGTTTGAGTTGAGGTGAGCTGAGATGAGGTTTACGTCTACGATCCCGTGCTTATTCATGCAGATGTTGCTGCTTCAATTGATGACAATGATGCTTTTCCATCATCTTGGCTGAGTTGTTGCATTTTATGTCTTCAATCCAAAGTGCATCCACACGCAAAATGTTTATGGTTATGTGACTTTCTTTTTATAGAAGGCTCCCCCCCCCTTGTGCAGCATGAAGGCAATACATAGATCGATGTTATACCGCATTTTATACTCTTGTCAGTTTAATTTAGAGCGTGCATTTATACACCCGCACAATTGTAACGTTGAACACACCTTTACTGATAAAATGCTGACACAGTTTGGTGTTACTGATGATATAAAATATATACACTCCCTGCACTGCACCCTTAACCCTCTCGCATCAAACTAACAAGCAGAGAGCACCTTGCTGGTGAGAAGAAAATTAATAATCTCATTAAATGAAATAGCATTGCCTGCAGCTGTATTCTAACAGCCGTGCAGCTGAGACCACGTGCAGCTGTCAAAACCTTTTTGTGTCACATTTGACTGTCAGGTTTAGTCTATGCATCACACAGCCCGGCCTCGGCGTCGTCAAGTGTTTGCGTGCATATTTGAATGCAAGACTTTGTTGTACTCGGGGGGTCTGCTGATCATCCTCCTCTAGTTTATCCCAAAGGTGTTTTTACAAAGAGCTAATTTTAGTGGGCTAGCAGGCATGTGTTTACATGTGTGTTGTGTGCACAGGGGCAGTTTGCATTGGGCCCCCGTTTCCACAAAGGGGCGTATTCTTGGCAAATGTAGAAAGAATGTGCATTGCTGCCATAAGGCATACAGCGCCAAGTCAGGAGGCGTCAGTTCCTGGAAGTGTAATGGTACAGCTGCTGCCCTTTAAGGCAGAGGGCGTGGGATCACTCCCAGCCCTGTACAGTAAAATTCTGTTAATTCGTCATTTTGCACTAAAAAATATTTTTCCCATGTATTTCTACTTCCTAAATACATGCAAGTAATTGCAGTCAGTGATATTCATTAAAGGGGACCTATTATACTCATTTTTCAATGCTTTGTATAGAGTAGTTACACACAATAACCCGCAAAGAAAAACGTTTTAGATTTTGCAGAATATTTGCTTTAATACAGGGGTCTCAAACACGTGGCCCGCGGGCCAAATGTGGCCCGCAGGATACTAGTTTGAGGCCCCCGTCTTGATATGAAAGTTTAATGTTAGTGCGGCCCGCGCAAGTTTGATATGGATGCTGTATGGTATCATGTACCCAGAAAAAATTATTATGTTTGATTTATGTTCATGTTAAAGGTTAAATAACTGTTAATAGTTATCCTCCCTATCCGTGTGGAAGTGGTAAGTTTTTGGCTATTTAAGTTTAAAGGAAATAACTTGAAGGCTACCGTTTAGGTCGCTAGCTCTCTAGTTTGCGAGTTAGCATGTGTCTCAAGACCCTGCAGTTGCGCAATATGTTGTAAATAAAAAGAGTATAAATGTGACTATAGTCGTGTTTTGTCATGTCTACAGGGCTCTAATAATGCTTTGTTCATTTTAATCAGAAAAAAAATAATTTGTCTACCCACCAACTATATGTGGTTTCTTAAGTTGTTATTATTTGCCGTTTTATTATTATTATTATTATTAATATATATATTTATTTATTACTGATTGATTGATTTTCTTTATTCTTGATTTGTTTATTTATTTTTCATCTTATTTTGTGTAGAAAAATAAAAAATTAAGATATTTGAGAACAGTGGAATGTTTTATCAGAGCTTTTCTTGAAGAAAATCGGAACCAAAGCAAAGTTTATTCATTTTTCTTTTTTTGATAAATGCGTTTTTTTTGGGGTTTTTTTTGAAAACCTGATGCGGCCCAGTCTCACCCAGACCCTAGCTCCAGTGGCCCCCAGGTAAATAGAGTTTGAGACCCCTGCTTTAATAGAATTGATGTATTATACTATGTTATTATTGTGGTAGCAGTTAGCTATTTGTACACAGGTTTTGGGCTGTATGCAGTAAATAAAGTTCACTTTGTTTTGTTAAAATAATGTCAAGTAATCAAGACCCATCACATGCACTTCCATCCTGTGTAGTTTCTAATGGTTTGTGATGTGTGGTAGTCTCTTTACGGGGCCGACACCGTCCTCTGAAAGTGCTAGAGGCTTTGTCTTCATTTTCAATGTCCGTCTAAACTGTCACTCTCCATTGTGGAACTCGTCATTCTCCAGCTTCTAAACATGTTATTTTTTTTAGCTATATCTTTCTGTGTCCTCCTCATGTGTCGCATCACTGATGGCAGAAAAAATCGGACATCCCACAAATGGCTGAAAATTTGTCAAAACACGTATCCATGCTGTGTTGCCTTGATATTTTTTTCAGATTTTCTGACAAATACACCACCGTAATTGGCAGCCCAAAGCTTGACCCATATGTCGGGTTGACTTGAAATTTCAAGAACCACCAATGTGGTTTGCGGTGTATCCTAGCACAGTCATGATTCAGCACTCAGTCATGTAAAACAGTGGACTTTTGGTTTGAAAAAAAAAAAAAAATTGTGTACATCATATCAACAAATAGGTAAGTTTTGAATGATTATTGATTATTATTATTATGTGTTTCATCTTGAAGATTTCATTTATATTGGTGTTCCAATTCATTAGTGGCTACACGGCTTCAGGTCAAATGTCTGAAGGGGGTTTGCGAATATAAAAAGTTTGGGATCCACTGGTGTCAACCATCCACCGTCCACATGACGAAAAGCCCACATTTTCTGTCATGGACTTCATCTAACTGTGTCACACTCAAGCTAAGCTGCGTAGTGTATTTCAGCACGTTGCAGAATATGCCAACTGGTGCCAAATGTGCCCGCTGCAGGGAGGGAGGGGGGGGATCAGGCTGACTAGCCTGAGCCAAACAGGCTGCCAACTTCCAGCAGACAGGAGGAAGGAAAGACGTGTGGTCTAGAGGAGCAGAAGTAGACAAAAACAGTTGAATTTTGAAAAGAACCGAGGAAATTGGGCTAGAATTCTGTGTGCAAGTCACTATTATATACTATGAGTCATGTAACCTCTAAATAATGGCATCGCAACAGATGCTAACTTCTACTTGACCCACAGCATTGACGTGCCCTGACAGCAGCAGGGACGTGTGACCTCATTGGCGTGTGCCAGTGACACCAGTGGTGACAGATGTTGGTGCCTCCAGCCAGTCAGTGCTTTCCTTGCAAGTGAGAGCCCTGGCTGAGAAAATGTGAGCATTCGGTATTCCAACCGTGCAAGCGGGGAGTGAAATTTACACCTGACTAATAAGCCAATTATAATTTAGTGTGGCCATTTAAATTCAAATATATTTTACAGTGGAGTGCTACAAGATTAATATTGTTAAATGACTGGATGATTTAAAACGTAAAGGAGACCTTATGCTCCACTTTTCTGACCCATAAATATTGTTACATTGTAGTATTCTCGTGATAAACAATGCCAAAGTTTCGGATAATTAGGTTTGCACATGTGGAAGTGAACCCTAAAAGACGTTTTAGATAGCTCTGAACGCATGGTTTCAGAGAGTTTTTTTCATCACTGCTCACTATGATGTCACAGTGAGCCAGGCATCCTTATCATTCCTTCCAGGAAATGTTTGAGGGAAATCAAACTTGCCTAAAGAGGCAAGCATCAGGCAGAAGTGGTTGTAGTTGCAGATTTCAAGTGTACAAACTGTTTATTTTGTGTAAGGAAGCGTTTGTCTGTGTAGCATTATAGAGTGTGCATACAGCAGTGCTTCTCCAAAACAATGCGATAGGACACTAATCTGTATTGATATAGGAAACAATAACCAACATATGAATAACTATGAATAGATTATCTGTAAAGTATTATCCTACACTCCATGTTTTATTTTTACACGGCTACATGGACTAGCTATGATATCTAGCACAATTTTCATGACAGTAACATAACTGACACCTAGTGGTAAGTCTAGAATATTACATTTGATAAGCTTCTGAATGGCTTACATTTATCTTTTTTAGTTCGTTTTGCTAATTTTATGCTTGGAAATGCAAATTTAGGCAACAAAATATGTAAAATTTGTTTCAGTATGCATAAATGTGACTATTAATAGATTGTATTCAACCACGAAACAGCTTGATTTATTAATTTTTTTTTTTTAAACATGAGTAAAGCTGCAAATTTTGAACTGTGAAGTGGCAAGGGATGACTGTACTCATTTAATTCTCGTATTATTCATGCATATTATATCTCATGAGATTCCAGTAAAATACCAACCACTGAGTATATTATTCGTAGAATGGAAATACAAAGAAAATAATCGCTTTCTGTCTTTTTGCTGACCTCTTCTCTCTTGCGTAGCCGTAACGAGCTCACATGATAACATGACCACATTGCTGCAAACTGCACTATCACTAGCCAGTGGCATGACGGTGCGTCCGTATACTTCTGCTGACCAATCATTTCGCCGGCTGTCACAGGCGCTCGGCCAATGAGAGAGCGAGAGAAAAACTGAGGCTGTAGCAACGAGGAGGAGAAGAGGGACAGTAGCAGACTGCAGTAACAGACCCAAGGTCCCCGTGGGTACCCAGTGAATCAACCGCTGGAGGCTGTGTGTGATTGAGCAGCTGACTCTGACGGGGTGTGTTTGTTGCCGAGATGAGGACGAAAAAAGGCGAACGGTTTTCACGTTTCCTGTGCATGTCCGTATTTTGTTGCTTGAGCGATATAGACACCCGGGAAGTGAGGGAGGAAACAGCATGCCCTGGAGTCAAAGCCAGATGTATACTTCTCCCACATCACCCACCCTCCCCACTCTGAGTGGCAGTTGAGATAATTCCTCTGTGACTCGTCTGTTAAGCTCCTGTCGATGTCAGTTCCTATGTTGTATTGAGCCTTTTGCCATCAGTGATTGATTTATTGACATTTTTTTTTGTAATCAAAATGAAGCAGTGTGGTACTGTTGTTGGCACACGCTGCTAAGTGATGGAGGAATAATGAGACACGGCTCGAGGGTCGGTCGACTGGTGAGACATTGTTTGCTAGTGTCTTCAGCTGCTGTTATGATGAATGCAATGTGGAAATATTTAAGGCGTGATTGAAGTATTAGGATTGTGTTGCGGCTAGCGCTATGTTTAAAGTGGTGTAGTTCACGTAAGTAAATGGTAACAATGATATCAGGTATAGGTCAGAAGTAAAAAAGACAACAATACAGGTACATGCTAGTAGGGACGTCACTATCTGATATTGATATCGGTCCGATATCAGCAAAAAAACAAGTATGGTATTATATTGGCCTGGTTTTAAAATCTCCAATATTAAAAACTCGAGACATGCAGTACATTAGGACTACGAAACCCTCTAAAAAAAAAAAAAGTTTTATCGTTTTATATACATGCTCGATCATGAATCAAGTACATTGTAATGACCACATGAACATGTAATACTTACAGTATTTTGCCTTATTTTGATTGATTTCAGGCTAGGAGACCAGGGTTCAATTCCACCATCTCGACCATCTCTGTGTAGAGTTTGCATGTTCTCCCCGTGCATGCGTGGATTTTCTCCCGGTACTCCGGTTTCCTCCCACATTCCAAAAACATGCTAGCTTAATTGGCGACTCCAAATTGTCCATAGGTATGAATGTGAGTGTGAATGGTTGTTTGTCTATATGTGCCCTGTGATTGGCTGGCAACCAGTCCAGGGTGTACCCCGCCTCTCGCCCAAAGACAGCTGGGATAGGCTCCAGCACCCCTTGCGACCCTCGTGAGGAAAAAGCGGTAGAAAATGAATGAATGAATGAATGTATTATTGATTTCACAAACCCATTGATGAGAACTAATGCTACCGTCAACTCACTCACAGTATTGCATTGTGATACTCCACCAGAAATATAGTACTTCGTGTTAGCTGCAACAATAACAATATACAGAAACACTGGAAATGGAACACAATGTTGATGTTTTTTTAATGGTTTTATTTTTGTTAGGCCTTAAAGTAGCTGTGTCCCAATGACGTGCATTGTTAGCTAGTTGGTATTAACTGCCGTTATAATTCACAGAAAAGGGAAAGCAATAACCACATGCATTAATGCAATGGGGTGATCTCTATTGTAGGCCAAATGGAAAGCTTATATTGTACGACTTTTGTAGGAGTTAAACCAGAATTGTGCTCTTAGACCAAGTTCAAAACATTAAACCTAAACGTCAGTACATTAGTGTTGTATGTTATCTGCAGATGCCTTTGAAACTGTGCATTAATTTACGTATCATAGTAAGTTACAAGACTCCCCAAAGCTGTAGTCAATACACTTGTATCACATACATCCATGTAGCTCGTGATCCCTTTTCTTTCAACCTCGTGTCAGTGTTTTCAATGGCCTTTAGCTCCTATTACTTTGACATGGAGTTTTAAAGCCTCATTGGTCAAAACTGCTCAATAACCCCGTGACACAGAATTGCTGCTGTGGCATTTAGCAAGGGCAGATGGGTGTAATGCGGCGTGGTGCTCTATACATCATTATGCGGAGGTGTCCGACAGCAGAGCAGAGTGTGGTGACGTTCAGCCGTATTTCATTAGGCTCCCGGATGCAATAGAAGGCCTCATTAACATGCGTGGCCACAGGTTGTTGTTGCCCTCCTTCTCTGGGTGTCTGAGCCATGACTTGCACATTCTCATTAAGCTTAAGATAGTCGCAGTTTCCCAATTGTTTTGTAATGATTGCCCTGCTTTGCGGAGGCAGGGATTGCAATTCCTTCGATCTTTCATATAACCTGTTAAAGACGGATGGATGGATGGATAGCCGATGGGTAGACAGATGCTGATGACATGATTAGCAGGGGTTATTACTTTGTGATTATGTATGTTCTTGTCATGAGTTATTTCATACCAATTGGATCTGAATTGAATAGAGCAGTCGGCAATCTCTGGGAATTCGTTTTTTTATAATTGCTGTTATAATATACTGTAGCGGAGTTTACACTTGCACCCATTTTGGACAGATAAACGTTAATTTTGCCTCTTACATTCTACCATCCCCGATATGGTGTCATGTTTTATAAACACATGCTATACATTCACTTAACAGTCAGCTAAAAACTCAGCTTCACACGATCACGTTTTTTCAAAAACATTAATAAATCATGCTATCTCATGTTAAATATGGCCTATTGGTAGTCAAAACATATGCATATATAAGCAAATGTTACATATTTTTCCCTAAATTAAGCATTTTAAAGCATAAAGATGTCGAAATTAAGTAGAATACAAATATAAGGCATTCAGAAGACTCATTCAAAGATATTGACTTAGTATTGGACACTGGCCACTAGGTGTCAGTAAGTCGGTGTCACTGGACTTGATCGCTGGAACAATGCTTGTAACATTGGTTACTGTTGCAGCCGTAACCCACAACAAGCTCAAACTCAACTGTGAAGCCCCAATGTCACTTCCTGTCTGTCTCAGTTCCACTAGGGAACACATTTATGGTAACACACATTCGATTTTCGACAGATTTTCGACAGATTTTCGACAGATTTTCGACAGATTTTTGACAGATTTTTGACAGATTTTTGACAGATTTTTGACAGATTTTTGACAGATTTTTGACAGATTTTTGACAGATTTTTGACAGATTTTCGACAGATTTTCTATGCTATAACTAGAAACATATTCAATTTATAAATAAGGAATCCTACTTCTCAGAAAGTACCGAACTGATGTTGTGGTCAGCACAAAGAAGGAAGGGAAGGAAGATAAATACCTGCATTCAACAATGCTTGCGAGCTTTGGTTGATTCAATTTTTCCGGAATTTTCTATGAATAAGCCATCTTTTTGTCTCATAATGTGAATGAAGATTCAAATGCTGCTACCGCAGGCTAACAAACAACACACCTCTGAAATGTGCAAGTGCAACCCACTGCCTTGAGCAGAACTACAGACGGTTATTTGACTTTGGTAGACTTTTTGAAAGCCACAAAACAATAAGCAAGTACAAAATGCAAAGTTACATAACCGCTATTCAGACCGTGGCGACACTTAAAGCATCATTACTGTCAGATGGTCACTGTGCTGCCAGCACTGACTTTGACGTCATCCCATTTTAGCACCACAGGCTTTATATAGCCTATTTGAGGCTGTATGTAAAAACCCCTCCCCCTGTAAAAAACATGCAACTGCCGCTGCAAGGCAAGGTATGGAAAGCAAAGGAGAGGATGAAAAGACGGTATTGCGACAGCAGCCTCTTTTTTTCCTGAGTCTAATCCGTCTTAGTAGCGGTGTGATAAGTGTGTTTTGACTTAGCCTCAAATTTACTCTTGTTTATGCATCTTTTGCCAAACCACGTGGATCCCCGTCGAGTCGGATAATCACAGCCATGCCAATTTGGCAAGGCAGCGAATATACCGCAACCTCATGGCCCAGGTCAGATCACAACAGCCGGGTAGAAAATAAAATGTCTTAGTCTGTTTTCCGCCATTATTCTTCCCCTCCTATCTGTCATCTTTGTGGGTAGCAATCTGCCACCGTTGGTGTCTTTGTTGATGCGCATCGCTCTTTCCTCCCTGGTACTCATGAGCGCTTTTTGCTTGCAGGGGAGATTGGTGCAATCATAGCTTGTGACGAAGCCTATTTACCCAGATGGAGAAGAAAAAAAAAAAAGAAAACACCCTTATGCTAAGCCAACACTGTCCCACTTCCCCACTGGTGTGAGAGGAAGAGCCTGTTTAATTTGTGGCATTTTCCCAGTGGAGTGTTTTCTGCTTTTCATGATGTGGGATGCATTTGTGGAATCGTGTTCAAATTGTCCCTTGTGCAGTTTCCCTCTGTATCGCATCGAAATCATATCATTTGAGCAGTGGAAGCTATTTGCAATGTTACATCCTCATGTGTTCTCCATCTGTCAGGACCACCCATAGCAATCTATGCTACAGCTCAAAGTGTCTCCAGGTCAAGGCAGAGAAACACTGTGTATTTGCAGTGGACTACAAATCTATGTCACCCGAGCTGTAGCTTGTCAAAACTGAAAATGTGGCATATAGACATATGGCCTTGACTGCTGTGTCACTTGGGTTCACCTTGTATGATTCACTGCTGCATAAATAGATCGATTTAAATAATGCTAGCAAGAATACAGACTGTGTACATATATTTATACTGTTTATTCTGTATATTTTGTATTTTTCATTCTTTTTTTAATAGATGTGTCTGCACCTACTATACCAAAACAAATTCCTAGTATGTGTTTGATCATACCTGGCAATAAACCCTATTCTGATTCTGATACAATTTAGAAAGCTGCACATTTCTACATGGCACAAACATCCATTCATTCATTAATTTTCTACCGCTTATCCTCACAAGGGTCATATGGGGTGCTGCAGCCTATCCCAGCTGTCTTCGGACGAGAGGCGGGGTGTACACCCTGGACTGGTCGCCAGCCAATCACAGGGCACATATAGACAAACAACCATTCACACTCACATTCATACCTATGGACAATTTGGAGTCGCCAATTAACCTAGCATGTTTTTGGAATGTGGGAGGAAACGGGTACTCCGGTTTACGATGGGGAGAACATGCAAACTCCACACAGCCGAGGGCGGGATTGAACCCCGGTCTCCTAGCTGTGAGGTCTGCGCGCTAACCACACGACCACCGTGCAGCCACAAACATCCATATAAGAACAAATTAAAATGCAAAGTATGAAGCTCGGACCGAGTAAAATCTGTCAAATTGTAAACTGTGCTTTTGTCCCCAACAAAAATCTAGCAGAAGACACGAGTTTGGTCTCTAATGTGACGACCGTGCTTACTTCCTCATCTGATATGCATCCGATCACATTCTTTGACGGTATGTGTCGTGCCAGGTAACCAGTTATTATAAATCGTGAAAGTATAACCAAAGAATAGCTGCATTTTTTTTTTTCTCAGAAGAAGTCATGCAGGAGCAGAAGCAACACTGCGTCATTAAGTTTGCGTTTGATTGAAATGTGGACAAGTGAAGTGAGGACAAACGTTGCCTTCACTGTTTACACACACCAGCACAAGCATTGATTGTCCTTCTGTTTCTATCCATCCACGCTACAAGGCACCGTGTTAATTCTTTCCCCACCTTCTCATTCCACGTCCACACACACTTCCATATTGTGTTGGCACCGGTTGGCCTTGTAGCTCAATGAACATAAATGTTGAGCTACAGAAGAGGGGCTTCCGCTCTACTTATGAGAAAGTAATTAGTACCAACTCCTAAGGGAGTGGAGATAGACTTCATACAGCTTGGCGCTATCCTTCTTTCTCCTCTTCCAAAGGCAAAAACAGCAGCTGCAGGTCTCTGCTTTTCATACCTTCATCTTCATAATGCGTCGTGTAAACAAATGAACTGGGTTGGCAAAATAGTCATAAACATAAAGATGTCACCCAAGTAAAATTGCCTGACCTAATTTTCTCTGTAAAAACATACAATGAATGAAATATAAGCCACAATCTGTAAATGAGACATTTTTATACATGTATACTGGGACATCGGTTTTGGGTTCTCAATAACTGACTTGGTTATTGTACGTTATTGTCCTTAATAAAAGTGTTGCATCCTAGCCTTTGGCTTTTGGATCCCACACCCACTGTGAAATCTTGTGATACTTCATTGACATTGTTACGGTTTCCTGTAAGGTAAACTTAGCTGAGAATGTTATGCAAACTACTCAGTTTGATACTCGGTATCATTCCACGGATTTGAGTACCTAAATAAAGAATCCCACACATTGGTGATTCAGTCTTGTTGTGTTATTAATATACTGTATGAGTCCAACTGTGTTCGTAATGTGTCTTTATTATGAAACGTCCCTGAATGCCCACCTGAGAAGTTAGAGTCCCATCTATGATGTCATCCTTGGTTGAGTCTGTACTTGTTTGCTAACCAAAGTACCAAGGTACTGTCCCCTCGTATTTATTCTCAAACTACCTAATTTGGCCTCAGTGGACCATTTGGGGGTTTAATTTCCAGGGAACACACACACTATGATGGACTAGAGATTATGCATTTCATTACAAAATTAACACTTACGTCATGTGAGCAGCTTTGGTCCATCAGGGGATGAGCGTTTGGGCGAAATGGCCAGAAAGATTCTGTTTGCTTCAGCAGTTCTACAGGAAATGATTGAAAGTGTGTGGAAGAGTGAGAGAAAGAGGGAGAGAGCTGGGAATCTTGAATTGCTGTTTCAGGATTTTCCCTGACTAAAGATACAGCATTTAGACAAAGGTATTGGGCCATGTTATCCCAAAACCTAAGAATTGAAAATGGGAAAACTTTCTTCGGGGAAGACTTTCTATAAGATTTGTGTTCCCATTTGACTCATTCATTTTTTTGAAACGTGTATCTCTATATATTTGTTCCTACAGTGCAGGAACTTGTATCAATATGTACTGTATCCATCCACTTTCTATTAGGGTCACAAGGCTATGCTGGAGCTATGCTAGCCCAGCTAGCTACCTTAAGACGACTGGCAGAAAAAGTTAAAATTATTAATTTTACACTTATTGTATTTATTGTAATTTTTACGAGAATAAAATAAAAAAAATATTACAAGAAAAAATGTCAAAGTTTAAAATCCTGATTTTGTTTTTGATTTTTTGAGGCTACATATAGTTAGCTTTTTTAGCCCGGCACTTCTGCTGTCCCATTTACGCAGACTTCCTTCATCTAGCCGGCTAATTGGCAGAACATTCCGTCACGTTCTCAAACAGCTGGGTTAAAAGGCTTATGACTGTGTAAACCTTTGTAGACGTAAGAGAACATAAGTAAGTTGTACTTTGGGATTACCTGATTAGCCTAGCAAATGCTAAAAATTGCTCTAACCCAAACCAAGGAGCCTCTCATCCTTGTAATAGTCTTTGAGGAGTTATCCCAGACGGATTTGATTCGACCCATGGCGTTATGATACATCAAATTTCACCTTGAAAGCCTTTAATGTCAAATGAAAAGGTGAACTAAGAAACTGTTGTGACACTCGCATATTCGCCTGATAACCAAGCGAATATTGGGCATTCATTACATACTGTAGAACCCATAGTTGTTTGTTATTTTTAAGACTTCTTGGCTTGATCTACCAGCAATGCCTCTACTCTGTTCAAGGTTTCTTCCCCAGATTGAGTTTTTCATGTAGGGCAGGGGTCTCAAACACGCGGCCCGTGGGCCAAATGTGGCCCGCAGGACACTACTTTGAGGCCCCCGCCTTGATATGAAAGTTTAATGTTAGTGCGGCCCGCGCAAGTTTGATATGGATTCTGTATGGTATCATGTACCCAGAAAAAATTATTACATTTGATTAATGATCATATTAAAGGTTAAATAACTGTTAATAGTTATCCTCCCTATCCGTGTGGAAGTGGTAAGTTTGTGGCTATTTAAGTTTAATGGAAATAACTTGAAGGCTACCGTTTAGGTCGCTAGTTCTCTAGTTTGCGAGTTAGCATGTGTCTCAAGACCCTGCAGTTGCGCAATATGTTGTAAATAAAAAAAGTATAAATGTGACTGTAGTCATGTTTTGTCATGTCTACAGGGCTCTAATAATGCTTTGTTCATTTTAATCTGAAAAAAAAATTGTCTACCCACCAACTATATGTGGTTTCTTAATTTTTATTATTTGTCGTTTTATTATTATTATATTTATTTATTTATTACTGATTGATTTTCTTTATTCTTGATTTGTTTATTTATTTTTCATCTTATTTTGTGTAGAAAAATAAAAAGTAAGATATTTGAGAACAGTGGAATTTTTTATCAGAGCTTTTCTTGTAGAAAATTGGAACCAAAGCAAAGTTTTTAAAATTTTTTGGTTTTTAATAAATGCGGGGTTTTTTTTGTTGGTTTTCTTTTTTTTGAAAACCTGATGCGGCCCAGTCTCACCCAGACCCGAGCTCCAGTGGCCCCCAAGTAAATTGAGTTTGAGACCCCTGATGTAGGGTGTCTGTTGGTTCTTTGGTTTTCATCTATGAATGTGAGCTCCATTTGTAAAAAGCCGTGAGATAGCTGTTGTTGTGATTTAACGCTAAATAATGATTGATTGAATAACTGAATTTTTAATCCACGGCAGAATAGATGTTCTGTTTCGCTTACTTTACGTACTTTTTGCTACAGTCTGTCTGCTATCCTGCTGTATTCCTGCTTGCTGTGCGAGCAGTGCGGCTGATAAATTCCACCGCAACAAGGACGCGATTAGCCTATCGATTTTTTTTCTGCTGACTGAGCCTCTGGAAGAAAAATGTCTTTGCATGATCTAATTTCTATGACAAACCATAGCGATCAACAACGTAAAATGCAAATATGCTTTGAGTGGTTTGCTCATGAGCAGTTAAGGTCACTCAAAGGTGTTTTCCTAATCCACCGAGCATTCCGAGATTCTGTACATTATATCCGTATGAACATGTGCTTTTTTTTTTTTCCACTGCAGACTGAAGAAGAAGTCTCAGTCGGTGGACATTGCCAGTCAAGGTTTCTCCCCGACTTTGGTGCCAGCCTCGCCCCTCAACAAACCTGCATCACCTGTTGCCAAGACAACCGCCGTGCTCGCGGTGCAGGAAAACAACACCACCAACTCCCAGCGCCGCAGTCCGCGGTGTGGCGAGCTGAAGCGAGGCTACACCATCGGTAGGTGATGTATTGATTTGCTTTTGTGTGAAAACACCACAGTATTTTTTTCTCCATAGACTGTAGTTCTAAAGACGTAAACATTCCAATGTACACCAACTGGCCAACAACATAGTGAGCTAAAGATGGCGCAGATGTTATGCCATCCGTCATGTAAATAGTGTAGCCTTTTTATAACGGCACACAGGAGGGCAAGGTTAGGATTTCAGGAGTTCATCATGCGATGATAGATGAAGGATTGAGCAGGTGAAGGTGCGTCAGTCTGCTGAGTTCACACTATGATAAGCTCACTACAGAGTCATCATGTATTGACCGCTTCCAGGCCAAGGCTCTGCGGTAATGGCGGATTGATCTGCCTTCATCCCAGTCCAGTTAACAATAATCAGTGAAGGGAAACTGTAGGATAAAGATGAGATAATGGGCCCACTGTTGACATTTTACCTTCGTTCATCAGCCATTATCTGTTCAATGGCATACGTATGCAGGCTGTTAAAAAGAAAGAGAGCCATCGCGGTCAGAAGTATTACAACCATTAAAACGAGATGTGGCCGCGGCTTATTCTGTCTTTATGATATTTAACCGCTTCGTAACAAATTGTACAAGCTTCTCCAAAGTATGAGTCATCGTAGTTAATCATTTGCAGCCGCTCGTCTTGGCCTCCATAAAGCTTCAATGGCTGCCCACAGATGCACTGCACCTTTTTAAATAATTATACTTCTTTTTCACAGAATGAAAGATTGATTAGTGGCTGACCCTTCTTTCTATTTCACATAGTATTCAGTACGAGGAAGCATGTGGTCTTTTTTTTTTTTTTTGCAGCCCCAACCCAGGCCAGGTACTCACTGATCCCTCTCAGGCCCTATTTTGCTAATTGAGTCTACTGAGAAATGAATAATATGTCAGATTGCTTGCTGTGCTCGCTGTCAGGTTTTAGACAGCCGTGTCATTTGAGGCACATATATACCACGCATATAAATATATGTATGTATACAACGCACCTAATGTTCTATCCCATTGGGTGTTCAACTGCAAGTCACACCTGTGATTCGTCCCAGATGCTGGTGTTAAACATCTTTTATTTTCGCAGTGATTGCCGTCAGTGTAGTCGGCAGGAAAAAGAGCAACAATAATTCTGTAAATAGCTTCATCGTCGGGCTGACTTGCATTAAAAAGAGAATGGTGCCATGCTATCTTCATGGAATAAATATACAAAGAAATAGCAGGGCTGGCAAAAATAACTCATTAAACGCATCATGGTAAATCATACCTCTCTGTTTATGATGGAACAGTCCCCATGGAGTCGCTTTTTTATAACTTTATTCCGACCTTAACAACAGTAAAATTAATTCCAATACAATATATGTATCTCTAACTCGCCTCCACATTCACACGAGGTGCATTCACAGACACTCCGCACAACATATCTTTATTACAGCAAGTTTGTATGTGTATAATACTTTGATTCCTGTTGCAACGCATATTATTTTCGTGACCGGATACGACGTCTATACCTATGACGCATCTGTTCCTGTGTTGCATGAGGTCACGGATGGTGAATAAAGACGATCTACATGCTTTTCAATAACCATCATGAAGGATAACAACTCAACAATATGTTACACATATTCTTTATTGACCATTCATTTTCTACCGTTTATCCTCACGAGGGTCGCAGGGCTGCTGGAGCCTATCCCAGCTGTCTTGCAGCGGTACATCACAGGGCATATATAGACAAACAACCATTCACACTCACATTCATACATATGGACAATTTGGAGTCACCAATTAAGGATTGGAGGAAACCGGATTACCCGAAAAAAAAAAAACACGCATGCACGGGGAGAACAAGCAAACTTCACACAGAGATGGCCGAGGGTGGAATTGAACCCAGGTCTCCTAGCTGTGAGGCCTGCACGCTAACCACTTGTGCAGCCTGTTTATTGACCATGTATGTTTATAAATAAAAAAAAAAAAGCCCGCCAGCCAGCTGTAAGACATAAAGAAAGACAAATAAGAAACATTTCATAGACTCCCACAGCAGCCGACTATTCCGTCCAAAGAGGGCGTGAATTCGACTCCCAGTCTTTTATGTTTTCCGGTGCTTCAGATGACATTTCCATCATTATATCCAGCCTGAAAACTCAACAAGCTCTACTGAGTATCGGGACACTTAACAGGGAATGAACACAAGCATCTCACTGAGCCTGACTTTAAATTGTTCCTGCCTACACCGAGTCATGCTCATCTGAGTCACGCTCTTATTGTATGTGCGTACTTTGGGGATGATCCTTTATGAGTAGGTTAGATGAAGTACTTGACACATGCACACAGTTGTTGCTCCTTCATTGTATGAAGAGCCTGCATAGAATGCCAACAGAGCTAATGGCTTTTAAGTGTTGCACGTGTTGATCACCCTTCAGCTTTTTTTTTTCTCCCTCTTTCCGTCTTGTCACAATTGACCTTGTGGTCCTTTTGATATATTTTCCGTGTGTGACCGCAGAGGGGAATAGAAGGAAGAATTGTCTCAAGGACAAATGGACAGGACGGTAAACATGGAGGAAACAACCTTGTCTGTCGTCCTAAGGAGAAACACATAATAATAAAAATGATTGATATCTTCATTTGTAAAGACAAAACCGCTAGACCTTCTTTACATGACTTTACATGCTATTGCTATGCTCCATTTTTGCTATTTCCAAAAGTAAAAGTTGCAAACAGTTGTACACAGACAACCTCCAAATATACCGTAAAGTCCATAAAAATCCATCATAAATAATGACATTTAAGAAAGTAAATGATGTATCAGAGTGAAATGATTCATGCGCTGACTCTGCAAACTCAGCATTGCATCTCCACAACACCTGACAGAGAATGCTAATAAAAAAGACACAAGTGCGCATAGCAGCTTCCTCTTCCTTGTCGGGAGTGGCGCTGATTTGGCAGCCGCAAAACTGATCACTCCCCTGTTAGTTATTCATTGGATTTTCACTGCAGGGTCGAAGAGGGGAGGAATTGGTGCTGGGGGAGCAATACACTAACTCGGCGGAGGCTGCCTTCCAAGTGTGCTTGATATGCAGTTTCATGACTAGGGCTCAATGGCCGGAATTAAATCAACAGTTATTCAATACATCGATGGGGGTGTCTTGTTAGATGTTAATTTGCTATCCTGTTGCTTCCTTTTAGTTCCGATTATATTTTTGTTTAGTGTGAGCAAAAGTGTGCGTCCCTGTCATGTGACATGAGAACCTAATCAGTGGGGGGCGTTTGACTGCAGGTGATACAGTTGTGTTCTATCCTTGCATTTGATGTTTGTGTCTCAGGTGGCTCTTCTTGTGTGTTTACACAACAGGTTTATAGCCCAAGGTGGCAATTACAGTGCATGTTGCAGGGAGACGTATTCTGTGTTTAGAAGCAAATGGAAAAACTCCCTGTATAGCAATCGGTGTGGTGTTTATGGTACAGCAGGGTTATTCAACTACAGTAAACCTCGGATATATCAGATTCAATTGTTCCCACTGGTTTTGTCCGATATAAGCGAAATCCGTTATATGCGTATACCGGAAAATGTCCGTTTTACGCATATATTGGATTTATATCCGGTATATGTGTAACTCGGATTTTATCCGTTATAAAAAGGCACTTCCTTGACTATGTTTCCAATGTACCTGGACGCGCAAGCAACGCTGCAAACGCTGCAACCGACGTCGTATAGCGGCCTGTCACGATTCGGCGAATCGGAGCGCCACGATGCGGCCATCCGATATATGCGAGGGAAATTTAATGGAAATGCATTGGAACGGGACTGGAGATTTTGTCCGAAATAGCCGAAATCCGTTATAAAAAATCTGATATATGCAATTAATTTTTATTGGAAATGCATTACAGAAAAATCGGTTCTTTTTTATCTGTCCTTTGTGAGCGATTTCCGATATATCCGAGTCCGATATATCCGAGGTTTACTGTACATAACACAAGCCCAAATGGTCGGACAAGCACTGTCCCATTATGCTGTCTTAGTAGGAGTGCAACGCTTGTCCTTGAGATGACATTCAGGCCACAGATACGTCATTCTTGTCCTTAATAATTAATAATCCAGCAAATACTGCATCCCCTCTATGCCGTATTTTCCCACTGACTTCGATAACATCACGAGGATGAGAGAGACATTGTGTCTGACAAACACCTTTTAGTTAAAGTACCAAATCAAATCACGAGCACAACAGAGCCACACGTTATCACATCTGATACTGAAACTGCATCCGTGGTGAATTGGAAATTAAAGCACTCAAATGATAGCTTGTGGGTTTGCTAGTTCAACATTATAACCAGGCAAATGGAAATATTCAATTTATTAAACCCGTGCTTTTATAAACATCCTGTGGGATGCAGACTCCGGTGAAAAGATACCCCCCCCCCCCCCCCCCCCCCGCCTCTGTGGAAAATCCTACTTAAGTTTGAATCTTCCCTATGTGGTCGATGATCTTGAGCCCGTTGCAGGATGCTCCTCGGTGACTGAACGAGCGCAAGGGAGGACTCGTGGAGTGAGAGCTGTCCGTGGTTCTCATTCGGCTGCTGCACCCTCAACCATGGCACATTGCATTTTGCCAGCAGAGCTGCATGTGTGCGCTGAGATAAGCCTGAGCCCTCTTGCCTTGGCGCTCCAGGCTGGTCACGTAGCCTCACAAGGCAGCTTAGCCTCAACGCAGATCCAATGAAGGGCCTTTCTCTTATCCGCTGCTACGTTTTGCTTTCTTCCGACTCTGCAACATTTTCTTTGAGATCTACCCTCTGTCTGTTCTTTGTTTGCCCATATTTTCCGGGTTACTATTTTTGTTTTGATGATGCCGTCTGACATAGAAGCCTTTAAAAAGCAAAAGCGAGATTTCCGATCCATGATCCACGCCAGTAAACATAATATCAGCAGAAGAGTAACAGTAGCTGTCTCCACATACGCACTTTTAGTTGTCATCCTCGCTCACGCCACACACACTCTCCAGACGCGTTCACAGTCTGACAGCTTCACAACACAAACCTTCCATGTCGCTACAAAGTCATACTCTAGAGAGGCGTTTATTACTGGCTACAATAATGCTAATGTAGCGACTCAGAGGTTATGTGCAATGTTGACTTCTCTTCTCAATGTTGACTTAGCGCATCAACCAAAATGTCGGAATCATTAGAATAAGCATGAAATCATAAGCATGTGTACCTAATGTTGTGGTGGCCTGGTGTGTACTTTGCATACAGTACATCCAATTCACCAGATGACAGGACATCTTAGTAACCTTTTCCTTTAAAGGTTAATGCTATGCTTTTGTCATCCACAGACGGCAACCGAGAAGCTTTAACCCTAACTTCATTATGGGCCGAAAATGTCACCTGTTTATTTTACTTTTAATCTTCCAATATTATTCTCTTTGTCCTTGATGTTATTACTCACCTTAAGTGTCTTCTCGGAGATAGAAGCTAATGTACATTAAAAAAAAAAAGACCCACATGTTAAAAACCTCATAGGTTGTTGATTGATTTATGCTTTTCCCTTTGAGAGAAGGACAAAACACACATACTCTGTCAGGTTAATAAACATCAGTGTATGTCAGAGGAGATTTTAAATTGTAACTGACCCCATCAACCATGTATTTACAATTAAAAAAAAAAAAAAATTACTACAGTAAACCTCGGATATATCGGAAATTCGCTCACAATGGACAGATAAAAAAGAACCGATTTTTCTGTAATGCAGTTCCAATAAAAATTCATTGCATATATCGGATTTTTTATAACGGATTTCGCCTATTTCGGACAAAATCTCCAGTCCCGTTCCAATGCATTTCCATTCAATTTCCCTCGCATATATCGGATGGCCGCATCGTGGCGCTCCGATTCGCCGAATCGTGACAGGCCGCTATACGACGTCATTTGCAGCGTTGCCTGCGCGTCCAGGTACATTGGAAACATAGTCAAGGAAGTGCCTTTTTATAACGGATAAAATCCGATTTACGCATATACCGGATATAAATCCGATATATGCGTAAAACGGACATTTTCCGGTATACGCATATAACGGATTTCGCTTACATCGGACAAAACCAGTGGGAACAATTGAATCCGATATATCCGAGGTTTACTGTATATTATATATTATAATAGGGCGGCACGGCGGTCGAGTGGTTAGCGCGCAGACCTCACAGCTAGGAGACCAGGGTTCAATTCTGTGTGGAGTTTGCATGTTCTCCGGGTACTCCGGTTTCCTCCCACATTCCAAAAACATGCTAGGTTAACTGGCCACTCCAAATTGTCCATAGGTATGAATGTGAGTGTGAATGGTTGTTTGTCTATATGTGCCCTGTGATTGGCTGGCGACCAGTCCAGGGTGTACCCCGCCTCTCGCCCGAAGACAGCTGGGATAGGCTCCAGCACCCCCCGCGACCCTCGTGAGGAAAAGCGTTAGAAAATGAATGAATGAATATATTCTAATATTTATAAAGCACGAAGGTACTGGCATACAACACAACACAACACGACAAAAGGCCAGGATCTTTGCATGCCAGACACACAGAAAGTCATGCACGTAGAATAAAAGAATCACTTATCCTCAGGCTTTCTCAATGTCACGACCATCTCTGTGATGTCAGTGCCGCTACAAATGTCTGGCATTTGTCATTTCTGAATATCTCCAGAGACGATTCATATAGTCCGGAAATCAATGCTGGGCTTTTAAGCAGCTCCTTCAACCTTCAAGAACGCTCCACATTCACTTCCTGCAAGGTTAAATGCAGATTTTTATCCACAATAAAATAGATTGTCATGTGTCATATCTTGTTTTATATGAATATCTACAAGTGCCCCCAACAAGGACACAACAAGATGTGTAGTTTTTTTCCCCTGTCTTGGATAGCAACAGCAATATTTTTTTATTCTGTAGTACCGGTAATATAAAGAAAGCTTTACACTGAATTTACTGCAGTGCTACAGTAAAGGAAAGATTTGTATGCAGTATATCGGGCTGCTGGTGTAATTACATGGACCGGGGAGGGTCTCTCGGTGGCCCTCCCCTTCCTGATGGGTTCAATTTATAAATGCCTAAATGCCACAGAGCTAGTAATCTCACTGTTTCCCCACTTAGTTTGGAAAAGGCTCTCGCCATCCTCTGGCTAAGATTGATTACATATACTTCAAATGAAGAGTAAGCAGTTTTCCACCGTCAAACACTTGGGCCGGCCCGTGTATTGATTCATTTCGCAGCGGAGGGAAAACAAGAACTGCCACTTCATATAACTGTTGATATTAGTTTCCCGTTCGCTTCATGAATTTATTGTTGTTGTTATTTTTTTTTTTTTATGTCTGTTTTTAGTATTCAAGGGGCATGTATACAGAATGCACCAGATCGGTATCAGATGATCTAACTCAGGGGTGGGAAAACTATGGCCCGGGGGCCACATCCGGCCCGCCAAGTGTTTGAATATGGCCTGCCTGTTCTTTCCAAAGTATTTCATTTAAAGTCAACATACAACCTGGCATCATGGCTTGATCAATTTCGTTATTTGATGTGGTCTGTTGTTTACAAATGCTCCTGAAAAAATGGACACAAGCACATAATAATAATAATAATAATAAACCAGTCCAGGGTGTACCCCGCCTCTCGCCCGAAAACAGCTGGGATAGGCTCCAGCACCCCTGTGACCCTCGTGAGGTTAAAGCAGTAGAAAATGAATGAATGAATGAATATTGGTACATGTTTGTATATTTCTCAGTTATATCTTTTCAATCGACTCCAAATTGTCCATAGGTATGAATGTGAGTGTGAATGGTTGTTTGTCTATATGTGCCCTGTGATTGGCTGGCGACCAGTCCAGGGTGTACCCCGCCTCTTGCCCGAAGACAGCTGGGATAGGCTCCAGCACCCCCGCGACCCTCATGAGGAAAAAGCGGTAGAAAATGAATGAATGAATGAATATCTTTTCAATGTTAGGTTGCTGTGTGATGAGTTTAGTGTTATTTGTAAGATGACAACGTGAGTCAGTGTTATATATAATGACCTAGATAAGTAGAAAATGAATGAATGAATTAATAATAATAAGTTTAATTCATAACGCACTTTATTTTACGTGTAAAATATGTGTAAAAATATACATATATAAATGGACTGTTACGTGTAAAATACTATATAGTTAGCCCCCCGCAATTTTGTTAAATCAATGCGGCCCGCGAGTCAAAAAGTTTGCCCACCCCTGATCTAACTCATGGCTGATTGGTATCGGAATCGGGAGAATAAATCCCTGATCGGAGCATCTCATTTTAATACCCGTCAAGTGCAAGTGCAGCCTGTACGGTACTGAAAATATTATTATAGCAAATTCTTAATTCTTGTTTAATGATTCCAGTGTTAGTGTTAGTATTCTTCACTGTTGGTTACCATGCCTTCCTTCAAATCTTTTGTGTCTAATTGTATTTCCCAGGAGATAGTATAATTGCCAAGGAAGACTTGAAAGATACCTTTGTAACTGTTAGAAAGCATACCGCAGCACTTTGCAGACACATTGTGATTAGGCTTAAACTGAAAGAGGTTCGGAGCCTCCAACATAGCAGAAAACAGTCTGGTCTTATACTCGGCAGTTCTGACAAAAGGCTGAAAAGAACTGCATGTGCTTCTAACGAATGCATTTGGTGGAGAAGGCTACTAGGATACTAGAAATATCAATACCAAAACCACACAGGCTGATTACTATGTTTCCCACAAATACTGCTGAAGTGAAAGGATCCAATTACCTGCAGCCCTGAACAGGATAAGTGGTATAGAAATTTGATAGGTGGGGGGGAATGGATGAAGGCAGGTCAGTATAGCAGATACATGGGGGCTGTAAATAGTGTGACATCATTGTAGCCATGTCTGTGTGTAACTTACCGGTGAACTCCATATTCCGCATTCTGTGTCAAAGCGTCGTAGGTCATAATATTTTTTTTCAACTGCTATTTTATTCAAATGCATCACAAATTTTAACAAAAGAGACCACCTGATGAAGAAGGAGACAGACTATTGAATTCAATCTTGCCAGGATCATCAACTATACACGACGTTCCGTACATCCTGGTAAGATTGAATTGAATAGTGTTTCTCACATTTTTTATAACGTAACATTGTTTGGTCCCATGGCGGGTTATTTAGCAGTTGCACGGCCAGTGAGTCAGCAGTAGCATGCTTTCTTTTTGAAGCACTCGATTTTGAAAAAACTATTCAGCACAGAACAAACGACCTAGTTTAAGTACAATATTGTATGAAAACCAAGGCAAAATTTTATGATTAAAACCAAATCATACAGAAATTGCGGTGTACGATCCATCCATTCGTCATTTATAATGATTTTGTATTATTTTATGAATATGCAACTATAATTATAGTCTATTAGATACATTTGCTAATATTTTTGGCTGTCTGGAAAATGTTTAGATTGTTTACTATTGGAAAAAACACCATTGGTCATCTCTGTGTGGAGTTTGCATGTTCTCCCCGTGTATGTGTGGGTTTTCTTTGGGTACTCCGGTTTCCTCCCACATTCCGAAAACATGCTAGGTTAATTGGTGACTCCAAATTGTCCATAGGTATGAATGTGAGTGTGAATGGTTGTTTGTCTATATGTGCCCTGTGATTGAACTCAACTTTTCAGCAAGGCTATTTTTGTTATCCCAAGTGTTTTGCTTTCTCTAAGGTAAGGCGTTTGAGATTGCAAACAATTTTTACTGATTTTACATCAGTGTCCTAATTACTGTATTATATACAGCAAAACCTTGGTTAGCATGCATGCTAAGGAGCTAGGAGACCGGAGTTCAATCCCACCCTCGGCCAGCGTGGGTTTTCTCCGGTTTCCTCCCACATTCCAAAAACTTGCTAGGTTAATTGGCGACTCCAAATTGTCCATAGGTATGAATGTGAGTGTGAATGGTTGTTTGTCTATATGTGCCCTGTGATTGGCTGGCCACCAATCCAGGGTGTAACCCGCCTCTCGCCCGAAGACAGCTGGGATAGGCTCCAGCACCCTCGTGAGGATAAGCGGTACAAAATGAATGAATGAACTATTGGAAAAATTTACTCTGTTTTTGTACGTTTGGATTTTTGTCTGATCTAAAACCTTCAAACACATTTTGTTGGGAGATTGCTACTTTGGAGAGCTAAGTTTTGTCTTTCTTGACCAAAGCGTTTGTTTTGCTTGATTGAAGAACCAAGAATAAAAGGACATTTGAATAGAACCTGCAAATATGAGGTAGTTATACATATAATTGTCATTATCACACAGAGGTAACCATTCTCCTTCAACCAGTCCAGATAGATACCTCCTTCAGCAACAACGGTAGTACTACACAGTTCCAAAGAAAAAACAATGGTATTAGATCTTTAGAAAATCATAATATAGAAGTGGTAAAAGTCTGTTTTCTACCGATGTGCAAATACTTTGCTCTTAAACAAGCATTTTCAGCAGCAAAAACAACTAAGTTTACTACTGTTTATGACTCATCCAAACCACCTTGAGCCCTGTTCTCGTAGATCCTGATGTTCTTCTTACCCTCTTTTATTAGAATGTCTAAAACCTTGGAATCGCACATGCTCTAGGCCCACATTTGTTATGCACTGGTTTATCCAAGAGGAAGAGTAGCTGGAGGACAGGATTTAGCTGGCCAGAACTATATATGCAGTCTTTTCATATGGGTCATTGCTCTTTGGACATTCACAAAATGGCAAAGCTGTGGAAAACGGTGACAAAGAAGCATAATGGTGAAGAAAAAAAAACATTTTTATCGAGTTAGAAAGACTTGCTCCTGTTTGACGTAGACGGCACTAAGCCTGAATGAACCAATGAACAACTTACATATAACTATACGGGTATTAAATAGAATTTAACAATGGAAGATTCTGTTGTTATGATCCATTCTATATTATTTTGATATGTCGCATTTATTAGAGTGAATAGAGACGGCACAACACTGATGTATGTTGAATGTAAGGTCATGACTGCTGCCCTCAAGTTCTTGACAGTTTATATTTGGGGACTCGTGTATCAGGCAGACATGCACAGGCTGTGGGCATTCTTATGCCACAATTAGTCGGCTGATGCATGCCTTGACATCTTCTCTCTATGAACCCCTGGAATGTGCAGAAGGATTTCAGCAGAATTATTATTTGTCCACCGTGATATCCTTAAATGAATCATTCATTAAAGCAGAAATTGGATTTTAGGCTTCTCTATTAATGAGTTTGATTACACCATTAGAGTTTATAGTAACAGATGTTGATTACTCGCCTCAAGTGCTTACAAATCTTGTTATTTTTAGTGGCGAATAACCTCAGCATGGCTGCCATGTTTGTGACGCTTCTCAATAGCAAGTCCTTGAGAAGAATTTCAGGTCGGTCAACATCCACAGTTAATTACGTGAAACTTTAAGGATACTATATAATAATAATAAATATTTAATAGTAATAATCACAATAATAAACAATTCATTCATTCATTCATTTTCTGCCGCTTTTCCTCACGAGGGCCGCGGGGGTGCTGGAGCCTATCCCAGCTGTCTTTGGGCGAGAGGCGGGGTACACCCTGGACTGGTCGCCAGCCAATCACAGGGCACATATAGACAAACAACCATTCACACTCACATTCATACCTATGGACAATTTGGAGTCGCCAATTAACCTAGCATGTTTTTGGAATGTGGGAGGAAACCGGAGTACCCGGAGAAAACCCACGCATGCACGGGGAGAACATGCAAACTCCACACAGAGATGGCCGAGGGTGAAGGGTGGAATTGAACTCTGGTCTCCTAGCTGTGAGGTCTGCGCGCTAACCACTCGACCGCCGTGCCGCCCTTAATAAACAATTATAAAATATAATATTGATATGATTGGACTCTGTCAGGATTCTGTTCATTACTTTTATGGACAGAATATCGAGGTGCAGCCAGGTGGATCAGGAGATCCGGTTTGGTGGCTGCAGGATTGCTTTTTTTTGCAAATGATGCGGTCCTGCTGGCTTCCATCGGGCGTGATCTTCAACTCTCACTGGACTGGTCCGCAGCCAAGTGTGAAGTGGCTGATGTGAGAATCATCACCTCCAAGTCTGAGTCCATGTCTATGGTTCTCGCTCACAAAAGGGTGAAGTGGAATTCTCCGAGTCGGGGATGAGATCCTGCCTCAAGTAGAGGAGTTGAAGTACCTCGGGGTCTCGTTCACAAAAGAGGGGAGGATGGAACACAAGATCAACATGTGGATTGCTGTGGTGTCTGTGATGCAGACTATGTATTGGGTGGTGAAGATGGTAATGGTAATGGTTTTATTTCATTTGAACATGCGTCAGATTACAATTGAATGCATCACATAATCAGTTCACAGTTCCACATGTCCAAAAGGAGTAGGAAGAAGCAAAGCTTATTAAATCCTACCTCTCCATCTGGTACTTTTACAATCAGTAACTGTTACATTTGTTCACTTCCTGCTTTCCTAACATAGTATATTTTTTTTTTATTTTGATTTTTAGTTTTATTTTATTTTTGTCACGTACCGAAGTACAAGGTGATATGACCATTCATTGACATAATGTGTACCATAGTAACTGTCAATATAGTGATATATATAGCACATCATGACTGGTTCAAGACTTGTATTTAGCACACATCAACTGCTTGTATTGTTTCTTGAATTCACTCATAGTTGTGCATTGTTAGTGGTAATGGTTTAATTTCATTTGAACATGCATCAGATTACAATTGAATGCATCACATAATCAGTTCACAGTTCCACATGTCCAAAAGTAGTAGGAAGAAGCAAAGCTTATTAAATCCTACCCCTCCATCTGGTACTTTTACAATCGGTAACTATTACATTTGTTCACTTCCTGCTTTCCATAATACAGTTTACTTTTACAATCAGTAACTGTTACATTTGTTCACTTCCTGCTTTCCATAATACAGTTTACTTTTACAATCAGTAACTGTTTCATTTGTTCACTTCCTGCTTTCCATAATACAGTTTACTTTTACAATCAGTAACTGTTTCATTTGTTCACTTCCTGCTTTCCATAATACAGTTTAAGGTTTTTTTTGTTGTTTTTTTAACAATGTACCTTGTACCGAAGTACGAGGTGATAATTGTTTGAGGGTCTTACTCAGTGGAGCCGAGTTGAAAGGCAAAGCTCACAATTTACCAGTCAATCATCGTTTTTTTTGCTCTAAAAAAAAGGACTACACATTACATTCAACAGATTATTTTTTTAATGATATGTTCATTAATTTTGCAACCCTTTAAGTATATTAACAGCTAACACCACGGATGATGCAATATGCCCCCGTCTCACAATTTAAGCAACAAATTATCCATTTAGCGCATCTCCTGGGGGATGAGATTCATTATCCAATTTAGTGTACTTGTGGAGCCGACGATATCAGGTGATGGACGAGGAGTGTCCAGGGTGAGGATAGTTTTACAACAGATCGAGAGAGTGCGGAACCTCTCGCCACCTGTCCATTTGGCTATAATTTCCTCTGATCCCAGAGTGCACGTCTGTCTGGTTCTAATGCCTTTGGGGGGTTAATGGAGGGTGCAGAGGCTTATGTTGAGCGCTCTGTGTGCTTTTGTGCTCCTCTTGTAGCTTAGTGATACATGGGAGGATGTTTAGGCTAATAATGAGATATATGACGACGTCTGGCTTTAAAAGAAAAGCAATTAACTCGGTCCCAAGAGTTCAATATAGATAACAAAGTGGACACTGACGTAATGGAGTATGTTGTTTTGTGATCTCACTGTCAAGTTTGGGGGCTCGGACTTTTTTTTTCTTTCATAAATTGAGTAATGGTCCACGATGTACAGTATATTCCATCATCACCCCGTGTTTCGCATATACATCCTTCTGTATATTTTTACCTATTTGCGTTGGTGTCACATAAAATGTACACATAAAGAGAGAACAGGTTGAAGGGGGAGAGGACTTAGCTCTGCAGATGGATGTGTTCTTCCTCTAAAGCCTAGTGGCCATCATTCGTCAAGGTGGCCCCCGGACCACGTAGACACCCAGAGAGGATGGATGACCGTGAGCGGGGGCAGTGGAAGTGGAGGTGAAAGATAGCTTGCTCTGACACCACTAATCATTGATCACCACCAGCCACCCCACTGACTAATCCCGAGAGAGAAACGCGTGCAATAACGGTGGATTGAATCGTTGTAGATGTGGGTCATTGTTTGACGCCATGACACAACTCATCAACAATAACATCCTTGTTTTCTGTTGCCTATTAATATGAGAATATGATACAGAAGATACTTGTTGGTTAGCTCAATATTGACCTCTACTATTTCAAGGTTACTTTATCTTGATGAAGGAAGTCACAGTTGCTGATGGGGATGGCTTACATCTTCATGTCACAATCATAACTATCCCTTTGACTAATAAGCAATTGTTATTATTATTATCATTTTAAATGTATCATACATTAGAAAAGTTTGCCAGATTGTTACCAATAAATAAATGTGCTTTATAATTTAAGACAAACATATTGTCTTTTAACTGGCACAAGAAAATACGAGCACATTACCTCGATTTTATTTTCACTCCACTGGATGCCTGTACATTTTAGGGTTTGTTTCAAAATTATTTTATTAGCTTTTAAATCCCTCAACGGTCTTGCGCCGCCGTATCTCTCTGAGGTCTCTCAGGTCAGCTGATCAGTTGCTCCCGAGGGAGACGAAAACAAAGCGGAAGCTAAGGGGTGGGGTCGTGCCTTTACTGTTGCAGCCCCAAAATTTTTGAATAATCTGCCTCAGCATATAAAACAGGCCTCTTGTCTGTCTGTTTTTAAATCCCATTTTAAGACCCACCTCTTCTCCTTTTAACACTTAGTAGGAGGTTGACTTTTTACTTTTTACTTTTTTTTTATTTTATTCTTTTTTGCTTTGATCATACAGTATTTTATCTAATTTTATTTTATCAATTTTTTTATATTTTCTTATTTTATTCTAATTTATTTCTAATTTATTATATTTTTAATCTTCTTGTGCAGCACTTTTATTTAACGTATTACATATATTATTTTTATTGAGTGTGAAAATGACATTTAATCCACATTTTTGCCAAGATTTTGGCTTTTCAAGTCTGTGGTTTTAAACATTTCACCAGATGATGATGAACAGTTTATTTCACTTTGTTGTTGCTTACTCAAAACATTTTTATTTCTCTCTCACTTCTACCTCTTTTAGATTCAACAACGAAAAATGTAAATTTTGTGCAATTTTTCAACTGGTCTTATCATTTTGAAGAAGAGTGCACATACCCACGTTTAATGTATACGTGATGCAAACTGGAACAACAAACGGTTCTGTCTGTGATTTGAGTGACACTTGTATAACCGCAGTGTTGAATAATTATTCCTCCAGATGATGTGGTGAATCATTGTCACAGGCAACACACGACATTTGATTATTTTTTTTTTCTTCCATGAATATTTGAGCCCTGCTGTGAAATAGAAAAACATGCTCAGCTGCTGTAGCAATGACAGCTTTTGAGAGGCGAAGCTCCGTTCCCCCGAAGAGAGCCTCCAAGAGGGTGGGATCCTCTGACAAGGACTGTTAAACACTTTTAATTGTGGCTATTGTCTGGATGCCTCAGCCTGCTTCTTCTAAATATCTTCATGGATAATAGACCAGAATTTG
Source organism: Doryrhamphus excisus (assembly GCF_030265055.1). Taxonomy (NCBI): domain Eukaryota; kingdom Metazoa; phylum Chordata; class Actinopteri; order Syngnathiformes; family Syngnathidae; genus Doryrhamphus; species Doryrhamphus excisus. Next base: position 5,136,972 of record NC_080482.1, read on the forward strand.
TGAAATGCAAAGCCCCGGTGTGGTCTTGTAGTTAGACTGGAGTTGAAGAAATGTTCCACGAGATGTCGATTGCTCCCAGTGATCTCTTTTGCCTCACGCACCACAATGAAAGTTCCCAATTACCAGACTCCAAAAGGCTTGTTTGAGTTTGCCAGCAGGTGAAATCACGCCACTTGAGTGAGTTTCCTGCTGCTTTCCACTCTAATGGGAAATGTCATATTCTGTGAAAATGTGTTTACGTGCATATGCTAACAAAGCCATTCTGCTTTTCTGGGTGTACTTATGCTCTTTATCCAGTGCAAAAAAGCCCCCCTGTGTCCCTTCTGTTTGTTGTGCCATAATAAAGATGCTCCTGTTCTCAGGATTAGGCTGCAGCCTACCTTGCTCTCAATGGGAAGTGCTGAGATTAACATTTTGCGATTCCCCCCAGTGCTGCACTCGTAGATGATGACAAAGCGTCACAAACAAGACCCTCTCAAGGCTGTTGCTGGCAGCGGCTGTCATGGGGGGGGCGTATTTGCACAGCAAGACCTCACGACTAAACAGAATTATTCACGGTGTAGTCCTGTTTTGGCAAGTGCTGACTTAAGACTTAACTACCATATTTTCTGGAATAAAGAAAATCAATCAATCAGTAATAAATATAATAATAAAATAAAAACTTAGGAAACCTCATATTGTTGGTGGGTAGACTAATTATTTTTTTCAGATTAAAATTAACAAAACATTATTAGAGCCCTGTAGACATGACAAAACACGACTATAGTCACATTTATACTTTTTTTTATTTACAACATATTGCGCAACTGCAAGGTCTTGAGACACATGCTAACTCGCAAACTAGAGAGCTAGCGACCTAAACAGTAGCCTTCAAGTTATTTCCTTTAAACTTAAATAGCCAAAAACTTACCACTTCCACACGGATAGGGAGGATAACTATTAACAGTTATTTAACCTTTAACATGAACATTAATCAAACGTAATAATTTTTTCTGGGTACATGATACCATACAGCATCCATGTCAAACTTGCACGGGCCGCACTAACATTAAACTTTCATATCAAGGCGGAGGCCTCAAACTCGTGTCCTGCGGGCCACATTTGGCCCGCGGGCCGCGTGTTTTAACCCCTAATTTTTGACCCCTGATTTAACATGATAATATTGATTGATAGTTCAGAAAAGTGGCAAACGCATAATAGATCCCCTTTAAGTGAAATACTATAAGGTTGCAAAGCAGGGAGAAGGGGTGGCTCTGGCTCCCTATGAGGAATTAATGGATGTTTTTTTGAGTGCTGTGGGCAGATATGTAGCAACACAGTGTATCACGCAGCTACAAGGCCCTGTGGGGTGGCGCCGGGGCCAGTGTGACGCCCGTCTGATTACACTGTCCCAGTGCCAAGTGTACCAGCAGGGCCCCGTGCAATGTCATAGAGGAACATGGGGTCAGATGAAGTCTTGTCGCTGCATATTTATGTAAGGATGTTTACTAAAGTACTTCAAATGTCTAGTAGTTGGGTTGTATTGACTATACTAGCTATTATTACTAATGCAAATGTGTTTAAATGGTATTGAGAATAAGTTACCTGTCCCGTGACCCCTTTGGTGATGATGTATAAATAGTAGTGCTGCACAGTGTGGATAAATGATTCATGTGCAGCACTCTGTGCTTGAATATTGGTGTTCAAGGCTTTTAGCTGCATTGATGTATGTATTGTTTGTTTTTTTGCTATAATTGTATATAGGCTTGATTACCTTGCTTTGTGGTAAAAGATATTGACCTTTTGGGGAAAGAGGATAGGAAACAGAGGCACTTTATTGGTGCATAAAGGTTACAAAGTCAATGCCGACATGAGCTGTATCCTTATTCATCTTTTGAAATAATACGTCATCATTATTTTCTTTTATTATTGTTTTTTTATTGTTTGCCATAACCGTACCTGAACTTTGACTAAAGGTCACTAAAGTCTTCACTGTGCAGCCTTCACTGTGTCCAGCAGATGGCGCACATTCAGTATTGAGCTTGACTGCCTGACTCAACTCTTCTCACTTTTACCAGCTGTCCCTTGTTTCATAATGTGTCAGATCCCAGCTTCAGATGAGAAGGCTTTCTGGGAATAAAGCACATTGTCCTTCTGTTTATATGTCATACATACAATAGCTCATCATTGAAATTAATTAAACTCCCAAGTACAATTTTGTTATTGTATGAACACAGAAATATAATGATGATATCCACACAACAGTACCATTATTGCCATTATTTAGGTTAACAATATGAATATATAACATACCAACTATATAACAATATGAACAACACAACAACAACAAACATATTTATGAAAATAAACACCCAAGACAACCAAAACATAAGACAACCAATACATATGATACTATTACCACCCTTGATATCAACATATCAATATTTGGATCGATCCGCCTGCCCCTTTTAGAAAAGAGGAATTTTTAGCATATTTATTAGCAAAAATATGATGTATTTTTTTCTATATAAAAACTATTTGAAGGGTCCTTATTGCGAGGTGTCTATTAAATGTAAAGTCATTACACGTCAGTTTAAGAAGTGCTAAACTGTAGTACAGTTTTAGTCCACAAGGGGCGCACACAAAAAGACTGTGTAAAGTGGTGACGTCATAGAAATAGTTTGTGTACAGGAATTTGTGTTCTGTCAGAGACTTTTCTCACCTCTGCTTTAAGTTAACAGAGAAATGTCTACGGCCGTGGTAGCCATCAAAAGTCGTCGTTCTTAGCTGCTTTAAAGCTAAGTTTGGTAGTTATGGACTACCGCTATATACTCTCTGTAACCGGCAGCGGAGCGAGGGCTGTCAGGGACGTTATTGCCCACAGACTGTGGCCTGTATTCGGACAGGAGGAGGAAGTACATTACAACCCGTACCATGCCGAGACAGTTCTGGATAAAAGCACAGTTAACTCCGGAACAGGTTGGTGAAACTTCAGTCATGTGTGTTCGTAGTTTGGAGATCACTGTGGAAGCTCTTTTTGCTCAAGCTAGGCTGTCAACGTGTACCTTGCGCCCATAGGGCGCAGTGCAAAACTCCCTTCAAATATCTTAACTTTTATGTCGCCTTATCGACAATTGGTTAAATGTACATATTTAGTATATTTACTAGTTGTAATGTGTAACAAACTAACCGATGCTACATTCGTCGTCGTTGGTTGTTTAAATCAACTTTTATGATTTAAAATAATGACAGATGTGTACTTGTAAACAGTTATTACCGCCAATCTACCGCGTTGTATTATTTGATTGCATTTCTGCACTGTGCTTCGGTATTACGTGGTACACATGGACTTTGGACGACTAAAAGAAGTTGGCGACAGTTGCCACACCAGCTGACGTGACCTGAAGCTCTATTGTTGTGAAGGCATGCAGTTCGTTAGTGAGGTAACATTTTGAGACTTTGAAAAAATAATTTTCACATGTGCTGAAACTACTTAATGACAGTGTTACTGCAAACTAATTGAATGAATGCAGCATTTGCAATGTAGTCATGGATGGATTTGACCCAGTCACACTCATAAACATGCTAACCCTTCTCCAACATTTTGCAAGTCCACTGTCTCCCAGATGACTGTGAGACCAACCAGCTGACAGGTCACAATGGTTGCGTTTTGTGCTCTGTTTGTCAGTAGGACATTTAACAACTGAGGCATTTAGAACATGTACATGTGGGTACTCCAAACTATACAGCCAGCCAGTCAGTGAGTCATGTCCCCAAGGCCGTTTCACATTGTGTCCCCTCTCTGTATTAATGACATTTTTGGTATTTTTATTCATCGTTGTTACCGTGGAAGCTATAATAAGTCCCTCCAGAGTTTTGCTGGGTTTTTTTGTCATTGTTCTGCTAGAGTTTGCGGCAGCTTCCTGGAAAAAGTTGTGTCAAAGGATTTGAGGCTTATTTTTGTTAAATAATATTGCATCAGCTTGTGATTTTATGAATTTATCAGTTTTCTTTGTAACCTTAAATCCATAAATCACAGGATTTCAACAAATCAAACAAAATGTTTCATTTGCATATTAAACATTTTTGAACATTGACATTCCCTCCTCGGATCTCACAGGCTTTTTTTAAGATGGCATACGTGCTAATCGCAGGATGCGCTTACATTAGGATTGTAATGTAAATGTTTTGAGTTAGCACAAGTTGCAGGGGGAACTTTTGAGTGTGACACCGTACCGGAAAAAAGCCTGGCTACTTGTATGTGAGGATTGTGAATGAAGTTTGGCAAAAAATACAGCTCCTAACTATTCACTCTTTCTGGTGGTTTAAGTAATGGGCGAGAGTGAAACAACATGGCCGTGCTCCAGGTGATTGTTGTTTATACATGTAAACTAAACGGTTTCTTGTGTACGAATTGGCCGATACCCGATGGATCAGCACTGATTTCACTGAAATCATTTATGTGGAACAAACAATGCACACACTCATCAAGGGTTTGTGTCTTTATCAGCTGAACACTGACTACTCTAAAGTGTTTCCACCCTTTTTTGTGCATTATAACACAAGAAAACGAGTTAATATCAGCTAGCTTACAATGCTGTCATTGGGATACACCTCTACAAAAAACCTTACATGTACACTGATGATATAACATGTAATAGTTGCAGTATCTTGCCGATTTAAATACATACTTATGCGAGTTCTGTCAACAACAACAACAGCAGCATCGATACAGCGACAACGCTGACGATATCCGCTCTCATTGGAGCACCCCTTGGCTCTAAGAAAGCTTTCCTGTAGGACCGCACAGTCTTGCTTCACACTTGACTGAACGTACTGTACGGGGGTTTGCAGTTCATGCAAAGTCATCAAGCACCAAGCTCAGTTGCTGGCAGGGTAATTGTTTTATCTAATTAGGACACAGAATAATCAGATGCATGCTTTGCTGCACTTAAAATGCATGGAAGGTCTCGGGGTTTATTAGCAGTCCCTGTGCCTCCTTTTCCAGCAGAAGTGTAAACCGTTGGGGTAAATTATGTATGCAGGTTACTACCCTACTGAACGAAAGAAGACTACTAGCTAGGCTTGTGTGAGCATGGATCATTAAGGCTCGACCAATAACATAGGCAAAAGCTTATTTATGGTGAACGGGTCACTGACCAGGATCATCACCTAACCCCCTAGCTTGACCATGTAACGTCCATACTGACCTGCGTGCAGAATATCACAGCATTTCATTAGCTTACTTTAATAGTAAGCTTTAATGGTAATTGTTTTATTTCATTTGAACATGCATCAGATTACAATTGAATGCATCACATAATCAGTTCACAGTTCCACATGTCCAAAAGGAGTAGGAAGAAGCAAAGCATATTAAATCCTACCCCTCCATCTGGTACTTTTACAATCGGTAACTGTTACATTTGTTCACTTCCTGCTTTCCATAATACAGTTTAAGTTTTTTTTTGTTTTTTTTTTTTTTAAATAATGTACCTCGTACCGAAGTACGAGGTGATATGACCATACAATGACATAATGGGTACCATAGTAAGTGTCAATATAGTGATATATATAGCACATCATGACTGGTTCAAGACTCTTCATCCTTGTATTTAGCAAACATCAACTGCTTGTATTGTTTCTTGAATTGGCTCATTGTTGTGCATTGTTTGAGTTCCTTACTCAATCCATTCCATAGTTTGATTCCTGACATTGCAATCATCTTAGTTTATTACGGCATTTGAAGAACAAACACATGAGTGAGTATGGTCAGGTTTCAAGGATCATCAATCAAACAGCAGCTAATAATACGCCCGTACTGTATGCGTGACAGTCAGAAGGCTAAGCAAATTACACGAAAAATAATTGAATTAATCGGACGAGATGACCGGCCTTTTTCTGCGGTGGAAGTCACTCTCACTTACCGGGGGACGGAGGGAAGGGATCAATATAATGGTAATGTTAACGCTGAAGTAATGATGGAACACAATTGGTCATTGTCAACGTGCAAGATGCAACTAATCCACCAGCTGTGAACCACACCTCTGTTTATTCCCAGGAGTTTCATTGTTTGCTAAACTTGGAGAGCTAACACTGAACACTTTGTCCGAACAAGCAGCAACTGATGTTAACCTGATTAAATACGTAACGTCATCCCTCACCTCGCCGCGGTTAAAATTCCGCAGTGCAAATCAATGGCATGAACGTCGCCATTCACACTCACATTCATACCTATGGACAATTTCATAATTGCTCTTTAACCAAACAAAATCTTTTATCAGATTGCCCGATTAATGGAAACAAAAAATTCAGTAGAATACCTGATTTACTAAAATACTTAATAGGTGCAGCTCTAGTTTATAGTAGCAATATAATTCCAGGTTTCCATAATGATTGTATACCCGACACAGAAGAGCAGACTTAAATCACGGTTCCTTAACACGGTTTTTGTGCTTCTTGTTTATTACGAAGATCCGATATGCAGAGTTGTGTTTCTTATAGCTGAGCTCATCACTTCTGCTATTTATTGAAGCTGTAACCTAAGAGGTGAGTGTTGCTGCAGAGATGCTTAGGGGCTCCACAAGGAGACCTGAAGAGACAAAGATGCAAGTACATTATGTAAAAACAAAAGGTGTACAGTTTCATTTTCTCTTGAGGTTGCCATTTTATTTTTATTTATTTTTTGACCATGTTGTGTTAAAGTTCCAACACAGCAGCAGCAGCTGTTGAGGAAGCTGCAGCCAAGTCACATTACGCATATGTATCATCCTAATCGAACCAGCCGATGCAGAGGTTGGCTTCAGCAACACCATTCATCACATCTCCTTTACTCTTGACACCAGCCAAGCACCCCCACCCCACCCCACCCGTTGGCCTTGCAAAAAAGAAAACGCTCACACGGCAATAACCGGAACACCTAAGGTTTCTCTAGTTAGTCAACCCCGGGTCAGAGTGCATGTGGCTGTGACATGGACAAGCACAGCTTGTCGAGTGCTCAACTTGGGCAAACACTTCTTTAACATGGGAATTATATAATACAAACCAAGAGTCTTTGATAAATGATACAAATTAGTTTGTTTCTTTCGGCAATCTAATCTAAAAAAAAAAAAAAAAAGAATGACAACACAATGGAGCCTGAGAGCGATGACGTGACTGCTCACACATTCAGTGCATTCAGATATTTGCTGTTCTACTTAAGTCCGCGGGTGTTCTTGGCGCGCGGTTCAAACTGTTAAAATGAGAAGAAAACGTACATCATCTATTTCATGAAGACAGTTGTGTAGGTTTTACATAAATAAATAATTTTGCAATCAAAACAATCATTTTTGTCCTACTTGATGGTGGTAATTAGCTGAGGTGGGTCACATGACTTGACTGGAGTCAGACTCCAGTCATTTGTGACTTGACTTGATACAGTGGACTTGAAAGGTCAAACTTTTTTTTTTTTAATAATTAGATTACCTTAGAAATGCATATTTTGAAAAATGATGCCTTGAAGGCACCTGGACCAAAAATTATACGGATTAGTTTGTTAGTCAATAATGGTATGCTTGTCAATGTGGAATGTCCGCAGCTGTGGGTGGGTCACATGACTTGACTGGAGTCAGACTCCAGTCATTTGTGACTTGACTTGACTTGATACAGTTGACTTTAAAGGTCAAACTTTTTTTTTTTTTAATAATTAGATTACGTTAGAAATGCATATTTTGAAAAATGATGCCTTGGAGGCAACTGGATCAAAAATGATAAGGATTAGTTTGTTTGTCAATAACGGTATGGAATGTCCGCAGCTCAAAAATCTACAAAACTAAACTAACTTCTCAATAAAATGTGCAGTAAAAAGGTCTCTAGCAAAATGCATTGGCTTGTCAAATGGCTGCAAAGGTAATGTTTGTCAACATGAATGCTAATGTCATTTATTACGCTAACATTTTCAGATATGCATCAGATTTATGTGACATTACATGAAGTAATACACAGATATTCATATGACCAGGCGGAAGCAATGCACTACATCCACAAGTTTTTTGTGGCAATTTGGTTTCTATGGCAACAGATGTCTATATGAATACGGATGAGAGTGCGTCAACAGGAACACGCCTCAGTATAGGCATTGCATTTTTGACTTTGACGATCCCGGCAAGGCCACCATCACGCACGCACGGTAAAGAATTTACAACACATTAGGAAGAATGTGATTATTCTACACAGGGAGAGTATTAATCAGAGGACAGGGCAGATTGACCGCCTCCTGTTCCGGCACGGGCACACACTTGTGACAAGAATGCTATCACACACACACACACACAGACACACAGTTTCCTGTTAAAGTTGAGGAGTGTTATTCTAGTCTGAGGGTTGAGTGAGGATAGGAATGAAGAACCTGACTATGCTCCTGTTCATAGTTTGTGTAAAAAAAAAAAAAAAAATCATTGTTTCCCTTTAAGCAGTCAGTTCTGCTGAAACTTAAACATGACTTGTCTAAATTCACACCAAAAAACGGTACGGGCTCAACCGCTCTGTAAGGTCATGTTAGGTTTTATATAACACCACAGCACAAAGGAAGTCATTTAAGGACATATATTCCTATTGACCAGGTTCTCTTTCTGTTAAACAAACAGACGAGATAACCTTATTGACACACGTGGTATTATTTCTGTCTCGGCGCGACCGCAAGTTTACAATGTTCTGCTCTCTGTCACGCATGACGGAGCAATCAAAGGAACTGTATGACAGGTCTTTATTTGAACGAGATCGCCGCAGGTTTTGACTTTTGGTTTTACATAAGGTGATATTTCTTCAGTGTAAATGATCTCATTCATTCATTCATTTTGGAGGTTGCTGGAGCCTATCCCAGCTGTTTTCGGGTGAGAGGCGGGGTACACCCTGGACTGGTCGCCAGCCAATCACAGGGCACATATAGACAAACAACCATTGACAGTGGTATAAAATATACATACAGTTTTAACAGGACAAAAACTAACTAATAATAACACACATAAGTCATTCTCTGACTCACTTATTCTTTGCGCACATGCACGTTTATTTTTTTGCTGTCCTTTTTTTCCAATAATCTTCTGAGACTGTAAAAGTATTTGTTTAGAAAGTTGACATTTACTGCAGTTGCTATGATTTATTGCAGCATGCAGTAAATGTAATAAGCAAGCGTGGGCTTTTTAATTGCAACAGCCTTTCTGTGAGTTGAAGATATTTGATGCTTGCTTTTTAAGTTGCTTGTTACTGCCCTTTACAGCTGTAAAATGTTGTTTAATTAGGGACATTAAATTTCATTTATCCTGCTTTTTCTTTGCTGTAACCAAGGTTTTGGGGCACGTTGGCAATTGTGTAAAAACATCAGGATCACTCAGGACTTTAGCATAAATCAGTGGTTCCCAAAGTTTTTACAGTTGTGTACCCCTTTAAACATTTGACCTGAAGCCTTGTACATTGAAAATAGCCTTGAAAAATCAATATTTAAGACCTGAATTGTCCAAACTGTGAATGCATGAAAAATGTCTCAGGCAGTCTTAACCGGTATTAGTACAGCACCTGTGCAATGTGGCTGTGGGTGACAGCTTTTTCCTCGCCAACTGTTAAGGTTTTTCTAATAATAACAGCTGGGGTGGGCTACATAACCAACAGGCAGGAAAAACAAGGGAGCGGAGGGAAATCTGCTCGTGTATTCTATCGGAGCATGAGGGGAATGTTAGTCACGTCGTTGTTGACTCTCGTGTTCCCTGCCAGCTTCAGTTTCATTGCTATGTATGAAGCGCGGGAACTGTATATTTAGCAACCGTGATTCATCTATAGCAGATTGCTAATCAAGAATTCAGAAATGATGATTCGTCAAGTATTTTGGACGATACAGTGTATCTTTTTGTTGTTGTTGTTGTTGAATTGTTCACTAAGCCGTGATATCCCATATTGGCAGCCTTATTTGTTTTTCCTGACACACAGTAACTCCTTTCATTGTCCGTGCAAGTCACATACTGTAGCTTGCTTCCACTTGACCCTGTGTTATTGTCATCGAGGCCATTAACCCGCCAAGTAAAATGTTTTTTCATTCTGATTACTCGGATGAAGAGCAAATGATTATTTTCCACCATATTGTTCAGGGAAAACTGTTACTGTACTGAACATTGATTGGTCATCATGACCCGAAGATTGTTTCTGCATATATTTCTTGTACCGCCGTGTCTCAGTATTGTGAGCATGTTATGTCATACCGTCTGAATGGATACCAGCGGAAAATTCCAATATATGAATGCAAACGAATAACGAGAAATAAGCCGTATTTTCTGCACTGAACAAACACATCTTTGCAGCCATTTATGTGAAGCTACTGTATTATTATCTTACAGTTTTTATACACTTCTTACACGCTTCTTATTTATTTGGGTTTTTTTTACAATAGAGCGCGGCTTTTTGCATGAGGTTGCAAAGTCAGTAGCCACGTTTACATGGACCCAAATATTCCAATTCCATTCGGTTTATTTGCTCAAACGAAAATAATGTACACCTCATTCCGAAAGAAAAGTGCCAATCCGAATGAATATATAATCGGATTCACAGATGTGGAATATTCCTTTCCCCAATCCGATTGAGGTATCTTGTACCCGCTCAATCGGAAAGTTGTCAGACTGCGTTCTTCTTCGTGGTGTTTTTCTTCTTCTGTTGTTTATTGGCGGTTGGCAAGCAGCTTTCGTGTGCATTAGCGCCATCTGTGGAACAGAATCTAAACCCTTCTATACGCCATTCACAAGTCCAGTTTTATTAAAAAATAAAATACATATCTATATAAAACATGTGCCAAGCTTAATAATAAAATATTAGCAAGATTGAACTTTATCTTTTCCTGTTCCCGGGTTTGTTCTTTCAGCGAATGCTGAGATATGACGTAACACGCAGCTCGAGATGTTCTTCGATTTAAAAAAAAATGGAGGCGAGCAATCGGCACTGGACTGCTGCGGAAAGTTTGTTTTTGATTCAAATGAAATTTCAAGACTAGACGAACGAAAAACTGGCAATACGGAGTTATTCCAACAAGTGAAAGAAAAACTCGAGGAAGTCGGTATCACGTGATGTTGGTGTTTACGCTTTACTGCGCATTCCTCATTGACTATTCTGGTTGATTATAGCGGCGCATGTAGACACGCCATTGGAATATTCCTTTCCATGTATACCATTGCTTTCGGAAAGGTCATTCGGAAAGAGAAAAACTCCTCATGTAAATGTGGCTATTGAGACGGCCATTAAAAAACTATTTTGACACAAACTTCAGTCATCAACAAAACGTCCCTTACTCACAGTGCAACCAAAAATAACAAGTGACACATGTGGAACACACAATGCAACAGCATCACACAGACTATGTAGGTATTGAAATAGCTGCTTACACACTGATACACATACAAAAATTTTATACTAATTTATAACCCTCAAGGCATGCTGGGAAACTTTTTGTTTGCTAATTGTGCATAGGAGGAGGCTATAAATGTGAGGGGGTAAAAAACATTACAAAATGGACATACTGTACCTGTACCTGTCACTACTTTGACAAAATAACAACAATTAATATAGCAGTTAAGTGTTTATATTTTTTAAGTCTTCATTGTACTGCCTCAGTATTCCATCCACCCTCTTGCCTTCATCCCTGTTCCTCCAAGTAGTCCTGGCCCAGCCCCCACCTTCTTCCTGTGTTTTCTTCACACTCATCCAGCCAATATTCACACTACATTTTGTACACTTCAAGTCACATGTTGATACCCGGACATCATTTTCAGTCACCCTTTTTTATGAAAAAAAAATAATAATAATAATCCGCCTGCGGCTACCCTCTGTTTGCAGTCGTCTGCCTTCCTTTTTCTCATCATAAAGTTTCACATTTACTGATTCATCTCGCAAATCCCTCACAACAACACTCCAAGCAAATATAATACCCCTCCTTCATGTGCTGCTATTCCACACAAGCGAGACGCTAAACTGAATCTTTCCCTTGTTATCATCCACCCCTCAATCCTCTCCTCATATTTGTCTTGAGTAATATCACTTCCCAACATCTTCCTCTCCTGTCAGTCCTCTCCGCCTCGCATCCTTAGCGACGCCCTGATGGAGGTCAAGCAGGTCTCTGTCTGCCGTGAGAGGCAGCAAAGGGAGGGAAGCAAGGTGAATTGTTTTCAACAGATGTCATTGCTCTGCATGGTGGTCTGGGCGGAGAACAGAGAGAGAGAGAGGCAGAGGAGGACAGCGTGCAAGAAGAGCAGGAGCATAGAAGGAGAGCAAGGAGAGAGAGAGAGAGAGAGAGAGAGAGAGAGAGAGAGAGAGAGAAAGCTGTCCAGCGCTCACAGCTCACATCTCTGGCTGGCGCGCTCACTGTTGACGAATGAGCTGTCTACCCACGGGGCTGGGAATCGGCAGCTTGTGACAAGCTGGAGAGAGAGGAACATGAATGTAATGCGTACCTTGCCTCGCCTGCTTACAGATACCGGCCAAAAGAAGACCCCGGAGAAGAAGGATGGGAGGCGCATGTCGTTCCAGAGACCCAAAGGGACCATTGAATATTCTGTGAGTACACCGCTCTTTAAAAAAAAAAACAGCTCTTTTTATTTGTGTCATGTCGTTTGGTGCATTTGACCGTCTTCGGCTTTCATGCTGCTGTTCTCTGTGTGTACGTCTGCTTCCTGTGCTTCTGTTGCCCTGACTAGCGACGTAGCGGATGTTTGTGTGTTAACCGTGTCTAACCATGCTTGCTAGCTCATTAGTGTAGGGGGAGACGCAATTTCAGACTTTAGCCCGTGCAACACGTGTACCTGATGCTCAAATGAAATGTGTTTTTGTGATGACTTGATTCACATCAGCTCTATTTTTCTTCCTGATGTATTGATGATCGAGATAATTTTTAATAGTTCTGTGTGTTTCTCTGTGGTAGATTATAGAAACAGACATGTATGATGCCGATGCCAAGATGATATTGTTCTTTCCATTCTCTCCATGCCACATATCGGCAGCATTCCACCACAGAGAGCTAGCCGTGCTCGTGAATGACCTTCCAACTGCGTTGTTATTTCTATTGATTTAGCTCTTCTTTAGGAGATGGGTGAAGTAGGGAGGGGGGCGGTTTGTTGGGGGGGTCTCTTGTTCCACTAGCCTGCACTAAAAACGTAGCCGGTCTCTGCTTTGCCTGGTGTTCTTGAAATGACCCTCAAATGCAGCTGCGGTCAGACAGATTTTCCTCATCCCTCTCCGTGGCAACAGCGAGGAGTCGGATAGCTGTGGCTCCTTTCGCTCTGTGTGCCTTTCAGCTGAAGACGGGGAAGGGAGCAAAAGTATGGTCTTCTCCGGTGTATTTCCTTCTTTCAAGGGATGCCTGAACAGGCTTCTGGAAGTAATGCTCATTTGCTCCGTTCCTCCATCTCTTCACACCTAAGCTACATCAGCACCACCTTCCGAACCTGTCAGTCATTCTGGACGTGCTGATTGCTAAGAATCGGACAGTAGTTAATTGCTGCCTTATGAGCAGTTGCACAAAAAAAAAACACAATCGGTGTTTAATGTGACATTGTGGCAAGGAAAAGATCCGGAATCATATCTCATCTTTTTCCTGTCAGCCGTCACTGTTATTTTTCACGTGTTATTTCTTATTACCACCCTCCCAGGTTGCTGATAGTGTGATGGATGGATCTAGCACTGCCAATGATTGTGTCTTGTTGCCTGACACGTAGCACCGGCACTTAGCCAGCAAGCTAACAAAGTGTTAAAAGACATACAGTAACCAAGGCTCTTTGCGCCTTGACTGCCTTGCTTACATTGTGAGGGACACTTGGCCGACAGTGACAGTGATTGAGGTACACCTTTATCTTAAACTTATCTCCTGTTGCCGAGGGGCTGGACGGCTGTGTTTCCCTATTTTGCTCTCCCGCAGATAACTTTATAATCTATCATCCGGCGTCCACAGGAAAATGGTGGGTTTTCTCTCCTGGCGTCTTATCGATGCCATCTTCCTTCCCCTTCTCATGGATTTCTTTCTCCAGCCTTTTTTTTTCTTATTGAGAAATAACCTGAATAACTGCATCGCATCTGCTTGGACGCTGATAACGCCAAGCCATTCAGTCACATCCACCTATTGGCTGACTTGTATCCAAGTCTGTGGGAACAACTCGGATGCAAGGTTTCCCAAAGGATTTCTTCCAAGCCGTGTGCTTGTACACCACTGAATGCTTGCAATAGCTTTAGCTTGCAATGACTCTCTTACAACGCAGTGGGGGAATTTTTTTCGCGGTCAGGAAAAAGTCTTCATTTTGTTTTTCTTCAGCCATTCAGCACCCAGGTTCGTTTCAGCTTTGAGGTCACTAAAACATGGCCAGACATTCGCCTTTCTTTTTTTTGGTAGACACCAGAATTCATGGTTCTGTTTATCAAAGCAAATAGCAAAAGAGCCCCAGACCATCACACTACCACCACCATACTTTACCAATACTGTATCTTGGAAAGTATAGCCAATCTTGCACTTCTGACTTTATTATTAGCATTATTTTACATTTCATATAATGATTGTTAGTTATTATTATTATTATTTTTGAGTTTTTTTGTAAGTAATTTTGTTAAAATATGTTGAATCTAAGTCCGCACCTCATTTATAGTCCCTCTGAGGTGAAAAATATCTTGATTGTGGTCAGTAGATTTGCCTTCCGCAATATCCTATGCAACTGTGGGCTCTGAGACGTTAAACATGGCATAATACAGTAAACCTCGGATATATCGGGACTCGGATATATCGGAAATTCGCTCACAACGGACAGATAAAAAAGAACCTATTTTTCTGTAATGCATTTCCAATAAAAATTAATTGCATATATCAGATTTTTTATAACGGATTTCGCCGATTTCGGACAAAATCTCCAGTCCCGTTCCAATGCATTTCCATTAAATTTCCCTCGCATATATCGGATGGCGCTCCGATTCGCCGAATCGTGACAGGCCGCTATACGACGTCATTTGCAGCGTTTGCAGCGTTGCCTGCGCATCCAGGTACATTGGAAACATAGTCAAGGAAGAGCCTTTTTATAACGGATAAAATCCGATTTACGCATATACCGGATATAAATCCGATATATGCGTAAAACGGACATTTTCCGGTATACGCATATAACGGATTTCGCTTATATCGGACACAACCAGTGGGAACAATTGAATCCGATATATCCGAGGTTTACTGTAGTACAGTAAATTAGATCATTACAAAAATAAAATTGCTCAACGGTACAATAACTGTTATCACAGTTTGCTAAACCGTATATCAGTTCATCAGACTGAATATAGTGCCGAGCACGTTGACCGGTGTTGTAGCACAACTTGATTTGACTGCCGGCTACTATTTTGCATGTTGAATTAATGACTTGATTGCAGATAGGAAGACCAGAGTTACACAGGATGTAATTCCAAAAACAAGCAAGGTAGTATTTGAAAGGAAATCAGCCCCCTTTGTGCAGTCATTTGATTGTGCCTTCTTTTCTGTACCTGGTAAGTAAGGACGACTATCAAAGCTCAGACAGGCCTTTTAATCTGATACAAGGAGAAATCCATGAAGGAATCCCCTTGAAAAGGACACAATGTTGTGACTTATCGAGGCTCTAAAATTAGACCGGCACATAAACAGCAAGGATGTAGTTGCACAGGAGTCACATGCCATTTGGGTAGTAATGACAAAGTCACCATGGCAACTGTCATACCAATGCTGGGATTCATCCATCATGAAATTAAGAGCAATAGCTGCTTAGATATAGGATTATGGTTGATTAAACTTTATATTGCATTTTATTTCGAGCTTGATTCACTGATTGTTGATTATGGTTTGCCCTTTCTCTTTGCTCTGATATTACTACTTAATGTTCTACCGAGATGCCAGCGGAGTCTTAAACGGAGCCATTAGTCTCATGACTTAGTAGCCAACTGCCTTTTTTGAATGCACCTCCTTAACCTTCGAGTAGTGTGACCATTAGCTAATTGTCAGTCATTCTCAAGATGACTGCCAAAACCTTTCTTGACCCTTCTACTCGAAGAAGAGATGATGGCCTTGAAGGAAGCTTAAATATTGATATCCTTTTTTTTTTTTTTTTTATTTACAGTGGCCATTATCAATCCTGAGTATGAATAGTGTCCTGTGTTTGTTTAGGTTTAGTTTTGTGCTGCGCCGCAAAGAAGCTGTAAAGCTAAAAATAAACAGTTCATGGATGAGCCAGTTGCAAGCCAAAGGACAACAATCAAATCGATGATGTTGAAGCTGCCAGATGAAAGGCTCAAATACTGTAGGGGACCCTGCTGGTCATTAACCCTTCAGCAACCTCACTAAAATGAGTCCGGAATTGTGAAATTTCAGCTTCTCACCAAGCACACACACATAATGTTTAATGGGTGTTGCTGTGTTGCTATGGGGCTATATCGTTTTATAGGTTGATGAGTTTAGGTCAGGGCTGCCAAAGTTAACGCGTTAATATATACAGTATATTATATTTACATTCACGAAAAATTGCTCCCACAGGGCTCTACATTAAAAACAAAAATGACTTGCCCATGGGGAATCCTTAAGGTGAGAACTACTTGCCCGACCTTGCCCCATGTAAAATGAAAAGACATAATGCCATAATGATACCATCTAATTTTTGTGGTATCACATGAGAATCTCAAAAAAAGATGAAATGATTATCATTTCTTGTGGTTGTTTTCCTACATAGATCATGACGTTGAATGGAAATCTGGATTGTCAAGAGACTTCTAGACACTTTGCCTTTTATAAGTTGTTGCACCACAATGAAACATTATTGAATAGACACATTTGTGTACTAGTAAAGTTTGTTTTTAATACAGAAAAAAATGCTCAATGGTCAAACAATAATTTGTGAAGCAAAGGTGAGAAAAATACACAGAGAAATGAAACCGCTAGATTTTGTAGCTTGTGCAAAATCAGCACTTTGTTATTGGATCTAATCGGTGGTGTTTCATTGTGACCACTTCAAATTGTCACTGCAATGTGATTCACTCACCTGTGCCATCATTTGATTTGCTGCCTCTAATAAAATACTTGTTTAGGAGGCACTGTTTCATTACTTTTTGGTGTTTTCCTTCAGAAGTTGTTGAAGAATTAGACCATGTTGGCAGGGACGCCATGATAGATGTTTTCCTAGTTTAACGATCACTGATCTGGTTGATCGCGAACAAGAATGGGTGTGGGTAAAACGCGGACTGTGGACTACGGACCGCGGTCTAAATAAACGATTCTGATTGGTCCATTTCAAGATTTGCAAGGATTGGTTTGCAAATTACCACTGGAATTACGCAGTCCGTGTTTTACCAACAACCAACAAGAACCGCTTAAAAAAAAAAAAACTCATGCCAAAGTGCACTTGCCCGACGGGAATATCACTGATTGGATTTACTTGCCCAAATTTTGTTTTAACTTGCCCCAGGCCATCGGTACAACGTTATTGTCAAGCCCTGTCCTAAAATAAAATTTACAGTAATTGTGCAGTAATTGTTGTCATGACAGATTGTGACTCAGAGATAGTGTCCTATTCACCAGTCCAATCAATGATAAACAAGCCACTGGACACAGTTCATTTTGTCTGCTGTATAAAACTTCTTGGACGTGACTGAGACAGCCATCTGAAATATTGTTTGTTTATAGTTATTATACATACTGAAAGCAAAGAGAAAGTTGGAACGGTGCACTGCCTCTCGTGTTTTTGTACTGTGCCGTCTAGACACAGAGACGTTGCATCTTTCTTTGCAGAAGGTTTATTGACAAACTGGTTACTGCCAGCCTTTACCGACACCAACAATAGCACACAAGTCAGACTGGGTAAGTCACAGACTTGCAAAGCACAGTCTTTTACTAGTGCACTAAACACCTCCTTTGTTTTTCCTCCAATCACCTGTCGCTGTTGCACCAAGTCATGCCAAAAGTGCCGTTATTGACCTCTGGAATTTAGAATAGCCTACCCGTAATTGTCCCATAACCCAGTTACAAAGCAGCAGCCGTTTTTGTGGAATTACTTTGGTTAAATTACTTAATTGCATCAGGGAAAAGCCACAGATTTGTTATCGGTAATGTGCTGCAATGAATAGTCAAATAAAAAAAAGTTATTGACTGTATCTCAAGTATTGCAAATAATTGATTTGAACAAACAGAAATTGTCAACCAAATATATCTAATATTGTTGGTCACCTAAATTATGCAGTATGTATTCACTAAAGAAGTCTAAACTCACATAGGAAATTGTTGTCTTGCCATATCGGGATGAAAAAAATTAAATTAATAATAAAAATAATGTAAATATAATATTATATATATATATATATTATAATATAAAAATAATTTTAAAAAAAATTAAATTTTTCCGCTTGAGCATCTCTATGTGGAGTTTGCATGTTGTCCCGGGTTTCCTCCCACATTCCAAAAACATGCTAGGTTAATTGGCGACTCCAAATTGTCCATAGGTATGAATGTGAGTGTGAATGGTTGTTTGTCTATACGTGCCCTGTGATTGGCTGGCGACCAGTCCAGGGTCTACCCCGCCTCGCGCACAAAGACAGCTGGTATAGGCCCCAGCATACTAGCAACCCTAGTGCGGATAAGTGGCATAGAAAATGGATGGATGGATTTTTCCAAACCATTGTGCCCTTGTATCTCAATTTAGGGCATTGCAATGTTGTAGCTTGTCTCTCCTAGTTCCCCTTAGGTCTTTACTGTCTGGTAACAATCAGTCATGTCTACTATTCTTAGATATTACCCCTCTGTGGTGCTGTTATGGAAAAGCTTACTGTGCATCCTCAGTCACAAAACTACACAAAAACAAATTGCCATTAACTTGCCCTGATTATGCATTTCTCTGCCTGTCTGCTTTTCAGGGCTTATTTCCCGTGGGCTTGTTTTTTTTTTTGTATTTTTTTTCATGTATACACATTTCCCACGCAGACATGGTTGTCATCCTTATTTGGAGAGTAGAACTCCCCACTGGGCATGTTAGAAGCTTCACTGGTTCCAGCACGTGGACTAACCTCTCTGATGTTTGCCTCATAACTGGTGGAGACAAGCAAACGCACCTGGGTCACTCTGCAGGGCACAGCAGCCGATCTCTCGGTATAATTACCAAACCAAATAGTGTTTTGCACACATGTGCTAGATATTTGGTTTGGTTAACAAATATACACACCTGCACCAAGTAGCGTAGGTGTGGTCAAGTCATCCAAGTTGGACTCGAGTCACAATTTTGATGACTTTGGACTTGCAACACTGACTATCCATGACTCTGGACTTGAATCAGACTTTATTATGATGATTTGAAAATAGGATTGACTATGTTTAGGTTCTTCCTACTCCTTTTAGAAATGCAGAACTTTGAATTAAATGATGTGATGTATTCCAATGTAACTTGTGTGCATCAAATAAAATTAACCCAATACCAATCCGCCTTATTGAATGTATCTATTAACGTCCGGTTGGGTTCAAGAAGAAACAAGTGTGGATTACATTAATGTGCACTGACTAAATTCTGAATTCTATTTCTGCACTCTTTTTAATAAGTCTTGTAACATTGATTTACAGAAAAATTCCAAAGACATTCAGTGTACTCGTCAAATTTAATAGATTGTTCCGTTGTTAAAATGGCATTTTATACAGTGGTTATGACTTGTAAGGATGTGAAAATGTCAATCCTGTGTCACCGCATCCCTTGAGAATCTTTTCCTGGTCAACAACTCAAGTTTGCATAGTTTGGCAAGCTCTAGCATGAAAATTAAACAAGCCACACTAACATATTCAAACTAATAATCGTCAAGTTGTCCCCCCCCTCTCCGTTTTTAGATCTGTGTCACACGCTAGAGCCTTTATGGAAATGCCCTAAAAAGAAGCTATCATGTCATTTTCTGTCCTCTCTCTTGGTCCAGGTGGAATCGCGGGACACATTGAACAGCATTGCACTCAAGTTTGACACCACACCCAACGAGCTGGTTCAGCTGAACAAACTGTTCTCCAGGGCAGTTGTGCCTGGCCAGGTGTGAACCGCCGTGCACGCCTTCACAAATATATTGAGCCCCCATCACTGCATCAGGATCGTGACTGCGGCCATTCACTTTTTTCACTCACCATTTGTTTGTGTGGTAGTAAAGTGATAGTATAGTACGTGATAGTATAAGTAGTTCAGTGGGCTGTTCGTCATTCCCATCCTTCATTTTCAGGAATCAGCTACTGCAAATTTGAAAAATCAAATCCTCCACCTCCCTGTTGTCTTATATATCAATAATGCCACAGGTAGCCATGCAAAGTACTGTAAACATTCCAAAACACTTAAACTACTGTAGTAATACTACGGCCATTATCTCCCATCATGTACTACTTGTGCATAACAAGTCAGAACTCGTGTGATTCGCACTCAATCTCATATTAGCAATCATTGATCAAAAGCAGAAACATGCCTCGTGTTCTGCACCTTTGCCTACCCAAATATTACAGAAGCAGTACACGAAAAGTTTAAAAAGAAGGAAGCTAATTTATTAGCAGTACTTGATAACTTCTCAAGTCGGAGCCCCTGACAAATGGTTACCTTTCTACCTTTCTAATCCGAATTACATCTTCATGTAAAGTACCCCTGTGTGAAAAAGTGATTGCACCCTAAAAGTAGTAACTGATTGGGCCACCTTTTAGCAGCAACAACTGCAATCAAGTATTTGCGATAACTTGCAATGAGTCTCTTATAGCGCTGTGAGGGAATTTTTGGCCCAATCTTTACAGAATTGTTGTAATTTAGCCACATGAAAGGGTTTTCAAGTATGAACTGCTTTTTAAGGTGTCTGGTCAGATGACTCGAGTATTTTCCCAAAGGTCTTGGGGATCATTAAGATGTTTTCTGGTAAAATTGAGACGAGTCTTCATGTTATTTTTGTTCAGCAGTGGTTTTCGTCTTGGAACTCTGCCATTAAGGCCATATTTGGATGTTGTTGTGGGGTCTTTTGTGACCTCTTGGATAAGTCATCGCTGCGGTCTTGGTCATTTTGGTTGGACGACCACTCCTGGGAAGGTTCACCACTGGTCCATGTATTTGCTATTTGTGGATAATGTTTCTCACTGTGGTTTGCTGGAACCTTTTCCAGATTGATAGATCTCCATTAATCTCGGTTATGTTTGAAAACAGGGGGCAATGACTTTTTCACATAATAAATAATTACAATTTTAATTTAAAAGCTTTATTTTTGTTGTCACTGACTAATATATATTCATTTGAAATATTGAAGTGTGACAAATATGCACAAAAAAAAAAGAAAACAGGAAGTGGGCAAAATCATTTTCACACCCCTATACTAGCTATGTTGACACACTGCAGTCCCAACTGCCAATTGCTCTACTGTAGAACTTCCATCCATTCTGTATGTTTTTGTCATCACCAACTTGTAAAACATGTAGATGTAGTTAAGCCATGTTTATCTAGGCATATGTTCTCCCCAGTCTTCCCTTGTGCATGCACATGTGATGTGCATGCGTGTTTGCACAAAGGCAACGTCTGTGTAAACACAGACATGTATTGTGTTTTCAGGTTTTGTATGTTCCTGATCCTGAGTACGTCTCCAGTGTTGGAAGCTCTCCTTCCCTCAGTCCTATCAGCCCCCTCTCTCCCACCTCTTCAGAAGCCGATTTAGAGAAGGTGACGGTATGTGGACCACGCCTCTGATGCATAACCTTATACGCTATGAAAACTATGTTGCCACTCTGAGCTTTGCGTCAAACAAACTGAAAATGCTGCCCGATCGATTTTTATATATGTGATACCGTATAACTGACGTCTGCTGCCAGCTGGCACGCGGATATATCCCTGGAAGTCCTGGCGGTTAGTTCGTACCCTACAAGCAGACATGACAATGTACAACAAATAATGCTGACCCCAAGGTGTGTTTGGTTCCACAGCAACTCATCCATAGCTGTTAAACACACACAGTAGCTTTAACAACATTCAGAATGAGTTCATGTTGGGAAACGAAGGTCCGGAAACAATAAAATGGCTAGTAATTCCAAGGTATGAAAAATGAAGTCTCTGTGTGTAATATTCCGCATTTATTATTCACTAGAAAAATATATTATTTTGTTGTTCTTGCACTGAATGCAAGACTTTTGTATTTATGCCACAGAATTTACACACGTCTCAATTGTGCCATTCAATTTATTTCTGTATTTTCAGTTGCAGAAAAATGCACTTGAAGAGTTGTGTACATGTTGTATAATCAACACTGAAAGACACATTGTTTCTATGATGGATGCAGGCATACATCACAGTTGTTTACGAGTGGCAGAACACTCGGTTTTTATGTGTCAGCCACTCATGAAAATGAACTTGATAGTCTTGTACTATGACCAGTGGAGTCATAAATCCTTCCAACATTCTCAATCCATATATACACCAGATACAGTCGAACCTTAGTATTCGTACATCACAGTTTTTGTGCGATTCGGTTTGCATTGAAAAATGTCAAATTTTGTTAATATTTTTGTGTGGCTTGAACAATTCTTTGCATTTCCATTGTTTTTTTTTATCGTAAAATTTTCTGGTTTTCATACACTAAAACCGAGGTATCACTGAATATGAATATAATTTGGATAAGACCTGGAACTTTGAGTGGTTTGTGTAAGTGTAGAACTTTACAAAAAAGCAAATGATATGATGCCCAGTTATACCCCCAAAATGTTGGCTGCTTGACGTTGCGTCTCCATCACCATCACTCTCACCTCCGCTTCACTTGAATTTCAACAGCTTCTCACCACGAGCACTTCCTCTGCTCTCGGCTCAGCGTTTCTTTCTCCACGGCTGCTAAAAGAAAGGCTCCTGTTCATTTACTACTTATCTATTTGGGTCATGCCTGTGAGAACAGGAGCATATTCTGCAGCTCTCCTTGGAGGAGGAACAGAGTTAAGGGCTGTGACTGCAAAGAAATTAAGCCTTTCAAAGTGATGCTGTTTCAGATATTTAGAGGAACTAATGAATGGTGGAACTCTCATAGGCGAGCAGCAATTACAGTATTCCAGGCAGAGGAAGTGTGCTTGGAAAAGGGAGCGTTACCCTATCCAAAGTGTCAATTCAAAGGTGTTTGTGTGTTTTATTTGGGAGAAACATCCAACTGATTTCAGGAAGGAAATCTAATAACCTCCTCGGTTTCTACGTCTTCCTCCACATTGTAATTATACGCCTTTTTAGACTTTGTGACAAATATGAGGATTTTTTAAAATGCAAAGTACTACTGTACCGCAAGCAGCACAATGGAATACAACACCGATGAAGAAATGACGGTAGATACTTCTCTTTTGAGATGATACATCTGGCACTGGTGGCTTTGCACATTGAAGTTAAAGTCGAAGTGAATATAATGCCTAAGCAAACATTCTAACCAACTGCACCACACATTTGTTTCAGCAATGAGTGGATAATGGATATTTGGGACGGTCATATATATATATATATATATGAGGGATGCTCATTAAAGATTTCGTCTGACCCACTTCCCATGGACTGAGAGGAACGAAACTCGGCACAGTTATTAATTAATAAGAGTTACATCGGTACCACCAATGGTCACACACTTCATCCATTGCTTTATAACCGTTGTGAAGACCTCATCTGTAGAAGCTTGCAGGTCGAAGGTGAAAGAAATGGATGGAAGTCGGAGCAAGAGAAGGTAAAGGTGGTTAGATAGTCACAGGACCATCCAAGTTGTGAACTAGGGACCCCCCTTGGCCCTTTGGTCAGCATGCAACACCTCCCATTTTTAATGAATAAACATTCAACAACGGTATATGCGTAAATCGGATTTTATCCGTTATAAAAAGGCACTTCCTTAACTATGTTTCCAATGTACCTGGACTGGGCAATGAAAAGAGACGTAAGGTAATGAGAATTTAACTTTATTGGACTCTGAGCATAACAAATTGTTAATTAAGCTAGGCCCTGTTACGCCCGTCAGGCCTACGTTATTTCCAATAGTGAGGTTAAGATCTCATTCACTGCTGTGCTAGTATTATTGACGTCACTCACTTTTATATTTGTCCTAAATCTGGAGCCAGGAGAAAGACAATAGCCAGTGACATCAACAAGATTAGCATAACGATGCGGCCATCCGATATATGCGAGGGAAATTTAATGGAAATGCATTGGAACGGGACTGGAGATTTTGTCCGAAATAGGCGAAATCCGTTATAAATATATGCAATGAATTTTTATTGGAAATGCATTACAGAAAAATCGGTTCTTTTTTATCTGTCCGTTGTGAGCGAATTTCCGATATATCCGAGTCCGATATATCCGAGGTTTACTGTATTACATCCTTCATCGATGAGATCTTGCAAAACAGGTGGATTGGACGGACGGGTTTCATTCATCCTCATTCATCCTGCTCTCAACTCAACAGTCATTGAGTTCAAGAGCATGAATAACCGCCCATAACAACAAAAGACCAATGAAAACATTTCATCCCTGGGATGTCCATGACTTTTAGACCCTTTTATTTCCATTATTAGAAATTATTACAGTACACTCCACACGAATAGAATGAAAATGATTAACTATCATAAGTTAGTGTATTTTTGCAATGTAAAGATTTTTTGTTTACCCATTGAGCTAAGGGTCAAATTAAGCATTCTATTAGGGTGCCTACAGGCCTGTTGATATTGGCTACAAAAAGAAAAAAACCCTACAGAACAGAACCGGCTGACATTCTAGCTGCCAGCATTGCTGTCATTGCATTATTTGGCAGCGATACCCGCCTGTTGGCATCGTTGCTCTCTTGTTATCTGTGCGGGCTGGCATGCCCTCGGTGTCCTATTCAGTGTGACCGTGATGATATGTACATTTGTGCACGGACGCACTCATACAGTACAAGCACACGCATGATCATTGCTATGACCTTCACAGTATTTTCCTTACTTAAATATGCCTCATCTGTCTGCCTTGACATGTTTTATGACTTTTGTGGGGGTGTATTTCATTAAGCTAATGCACAAGGAAGCTGATACCACTCATGATAATGCTAAAGCTATCACTTTTTTACTGAGTTTACCGAGTTTTTTTTTTCGTCTTGATGATGAACTATGTTCGTCAGATATAGTACTGGTGTGTTTGGGTGCATAGAATTTGCATGGAAGACATCCATTGTCACTATCATTTATTTCCTATGCAGACAAAAGCAATGTCCACAAGGTGGAGCTGTGTATTTAATTTATTTTTTTCATTTTTTCTATGTGTCACTCTCAAGGTCAAAGTCAGGTGATGCCTGCCAAGCACCCTGGGATCCATTTGCAGTTCGAATTTCCTGTATTTTCCCCAACTTTTTTCTCTAGCCAATGAAAAAGGTTGTACCTGCGGCTGTATCCTGATACTTTTTTTTTTTTTTCATCCTCGGCATCAGTGTCTTTCTTACATACCGGCCTCATATTTGTAGAAATCTGAGTTTTAGTTGTCCAAACATCATTTTTTCTCAAGTATGCCATGTTTAATAGGATACAAGTCAATGTTAGTTAAGCATACGTTTAAGCAAAGACATGTTTTGGCATGTATGTTTCAAACCAGGCGTGTGCTGCTGTGTAATTTACACTACATTTTTTTCCTGCTTTCAGGTGTTACCGTCTATTTTAACACTTACAAAAAAGCCCGGTTTCACTTTTCTGTTTAACCATGGAGGAGGAATGTCTGCTTGAATGAGTCATTAAGAAGTGACTTCCTAGCCAAGTGGAGCCATGGATTGCAGTTGTGTGTAGGTGAGCTGGGTTCACTGTAAGTGAAGTGGATGACAAGCTGGTGAAACGGTGACAAATTCCCACGGCTGCCGACCTCATCTGGAACACTCGGTGCTTGGCTTGCAAAGCTGTTGACACAAGCAGGTCTCACTGACTACAGATTAAACATTGTTTGTGCTAACAAATTTATCTTATATATACAGTAACTTTACAATGAGCATGTAGTGGTTTTCAGATTTTGCCCCCCGACCCCCATCAGTCTTCCCCCGTATGCCATGATCTGAGGTGTGTGTGTCAGTGTGGATCAATAGCTGCAGGATGTTTGTTGACGGTACCAGGAGACGGTGAGGAGGAGTTGTGTGGGTGAGTGTCAGTGGAACACCAGACAGGTCTATGGGCTCTGACTCTCCAGCTCCAAATCCCCATTGATAAGAACTCCCACACACTCCTATGTCCTCCTTTTTTTTTCCCATTTTTGTTGTTTGTCCTCACTCCAAGCACTCTCGTTGCCTTCAGCCATCTTTATTATCTTCGTATTTCTTTCCAGAAGTCTGTCTTTTGTTGTGATTCTGATTTGTTACATCTGCCAAGGAGGTCATGTTTTCATGGCCCTTTGTTAACACTCCCCGAGTGTGAAACCCCAAAGGCAAGATGTATTGTTTTCATTGCATTGCTTTATAAGCAGGATTACACAAACACTACACAACTTGTATCCCCAAAACTTTGAGCGGGGTGTCACATTTTTCCAAGGGAACTTCCACTTTAGGCCTCAGCACTGAAGCTCCAAAGACCCATACACACACACCCAGAAGCCCACGCCACGCCAGGCTAGGTCCACCAGCAAGGGCCACAGCGCACCCTCACCCATCCCGACATTCCACCAAGATCTTTACCAATAGTTGGGAACCCTAACCCATCTTCCGAAATGTAGCTCGGATTCAGCAATTAATTCAGACAGACCTCCGTGTCTCTCCCTGTGGTGCAGTCTTTGTATGGCAACAAGCTACGTATCAAAACAGTAAGACTACCACACCTTGTGTTTCCAGTCCATCAAATGCACCATCTGTGCCAGATTGCAGAGTTACAGTTCTATGTCCTAAAGGGAAAAAAAAACAGCAACGGATTTGCTCGTAGTGTGTGTGTCAACATGGCTGTATGACCGAGACATGAAAATGTTGCATTGTGCAGTTAGAGGAAACATCTGGAGCATTATTGGCACACTGATTTAATTATGAGAAATTACACTCGTAGCAATGTTGTTACAATGGAACCTTGGTTAGCGTCATTAATCCGTTTCAGAATGTCTGGTTCTAACAGAAACATACTCTTAATGTTTTTTTATATAGTGTTATATAGTGTTTTTCACTTCAAGAGAAACCTTTCATTCATAATTTATATACATTTAGAATTGTTTTATGCATGTAAAACTGTAATTGTAAGGCTAATGTCTAAGTAAGTCTTTTGGTGTAACTGTGTTAGCAAAGAACAACATTGTCAACTGCTGATGACATCATAGATTGGTGACTCCCGGTTACTGTTTCCATGTAGTCAACATTTGCACATTACTGGCATCACAAAGAGATCCCATTTGAGATGTTTGGTGATGGGGTGCCATCATGATTTGGGGTGTGTTTTTCCTTCAATGGAACAATGGAGCTTCGGGTTGTGCGGGGGCGTCAAATGGCATATCTATGTGGATATGTCGCAGGTGGCAACCCTCATAACTGAGGGCCCTCGTCTGTGTAGTAATGGATGGGTTTTTCAACAGGACAATGCTACAGTTCACAATACCCACCTGGCAAAGGACTTCTTCCAGTCTTGTTGGGACTAACAATTGTGCATACTCATTTAAGCCCTTTGGAAAAAACATTTCCTTTTTTTAAAGTTGAATATCTTTTTGGAATGGCTGAAAGCAGTGCTTTCAATATTACATAAAAACTGAAAAATGTAATTTACCTAATAATTATGCATGTTGAGTAGCTGTAGACTTGGAATTTGCATTGATTTGTAACAATTCCTGTTGATTTTCTTATAATTATTTTGTTCAGGGTTAATTTAATTTAATTTAAAAAAATCCTTTACTTTGAACGGGGAGCACGTTCATGTTCAAATTGTGGAAATTTTCCATATTATTTTCACCTTTATAAGTGTACTGGAAGCATTAATTCTGTATGTAATATAATGTAATATATTTAGAGACTCAACTGCATTAGTATGATCAAATAGGACACATATTAGTTACACCATGTGTTTCCAAGTGGAACAAACTTTCTGTGTTTGTCAGTGCATATTATTGTGTCATTACATTTTCTGAACCAGGATACGGTGAAAGTGGCTATACAGCATATATGATCCGGGCCTCAGGGCAGGAGGCACATTTAAATTACACACAGCTCACAAAATAAGTTATTTATAGTCTTCTTTCACTTGATTTTTTATTTTTTTTAATCCGATGAAATGTCCTTGTAAGAGAACTAACAAGTGTCTTCTTTTTGTCTCCTTCCCTCCTGTGATTACACGGATGTTCGGACCCCACCCACATTCCCTCAGGACTCAGATGGCCCCTCCAGACCAGAGGCCGCTCTCCCTCCGGTGTTTTCCGCCCTTCGCCAGTCGAGAGTGGTGTCATCCACCTCCGAGGAGGAAGAGGCCCTGACAGAGAAGTTTCTGAAGATCAACTGCAAATACATAACTGATGGCAAGGTAAGAAGATCCCATCTGTGGTGGCTCAGAAATATCACAAATAGAAAATGAAGAAAACTTCAGAGAGTTCTGATTTGTTTGGTCAACTGCAATTTAAATGATTGGAATCCAGATCAGACAGCTGGGATAGGCTCCAGCAGCCCCCGCAACCCTTGTGAGGGGCGGCACGGTAGTCTAGTGGTTAGTGCACAGACCTCACAGCTAGGAGACCAGGGTTCAATTCCACCCTCGGCCATCGTGCATGCGTGGGTTTTCTCCGGGTACTCCGGTTTCCTCCCACATTCCAAAAACATGCTAGGTTAATTGGCCACTCCAAATTGTCCATAGGTATGAATGTGAGTGTGAATGGTTGTTTGTCTATATGTGCCCTGTGATTGGCTAGCGACCAGTCCAGGGTGTACCCCGTCTCTTGCCCGAAGACAGCTGGGATAGGATCCAGCACCCCCGCAACCCTGAGGAAAAAGCGGTAGAAAATGAATGAATGAATGAATCCAGATCTTCACGATCTCCTGACTGTGTGGCCAAAATGCTAACCTCTACCGTGCGGCTGCTCTCAAAACACACTTTCACCATGTTGTGTTTTTTGGGTTTTTTTTTTGTACTTGCACTTAAAACTCTGACTTTCAAATGGAAGAATGTCACATGGCTTGCTTTGACACATTTTTGTACACTGGGAATTTTTACCGTCTGAACAGGAACCACACCCGGGAGGGGAAACACATCAATTGATTCCAACACATCAATTGATTCGGACCACAGAAAACAATCAATATGTGACTGTATATTGCATTGTCTCTTTCAAGGGCAATACTGTAGAAATGAAACATGGTTATACTTTCTTGCTTGAGGATGGCCCACCATTGCTAAATTGGGTTCAGGTCCGGAGACCTACTTGGCCACTCTATCCATTCAACTTGAGCATTTAGGGTGCTTATGTCGAAAAGCTGCCATGTCATGCTCTACTCCTCCATGTCGGCAGCACTCATGCACGCATGCTTGACTTGTAGGCAAGACACAGTCGTCTCGGGTACTGACTTCTGTTTCCATAGAATATTTTTCAGCAGTAGTACTATACTGAAAATGGTTGCTGAATTGTGAGGTATGTGCTCAATTTACCGAGGGCACCGAGAATAGAATGTCTTTCCTTGAATTACACAGGCTCCACCCTGTCTGTCCACCCATTGGCTGCCAGTAAGCACGCGTGTGTCAAGGCAGCTTTCCTGCCCGTCAGACACGCACAAAGATCCATGGTATTGAACCGCTGCTCAAATGAAAGCATTATAATACGCTCAATACCTTCTACTTGATTTAGGAGATTAGTGGTTGCAAAATGCCTCTCAGTTGTAACAATAAGGTTTTCATCATTGTTTGTGTTAACTAAAATATGAAATAGTTAATTTTTATGTCTCGAAAAAGGGCAAATTGTTACTCAGCTTTCTCCTCTCTGTGTGGATTTCAGGGTGCAGTAAGCGGGGTGTTGCTGGTGACACCCAACAACATCATGTTTGATCCACACCGGATGGACCCACTGGTTCAGGCCCATGGGTGCGAGGAGTATGGCATTATGTGTCCTCTGGAAGAAGTGCAGTCTGCCGCCATCTTTAAAGAGATCACTGACCCCAAGATCAGAGAGACTGTGCCTGAGTAAGAGAAAACACACACACAAACATTTGAAAAGAATATACATTTCATTATGTACATTTAGAATGTTGACACATACGTACGTCAATTAAAACACAACGGAATGTACTTATTATTAAGGGAGAAAAGAAATCCAAGCCTGCATGGGTCAGTGTGGAAAAGTTGGGTCACCCTTAGCAGCAACAACTGCAATCAAGCATTTGGGATAACTTGCAATGAGTCTCTGACAGCGCTGTGGAGTAATTTTGGCCCATCCATCTTTGCCGAATTGGAGGGATTTCCAGCATTAACCGCGTTTTTAAGGTCATGCCATAGCATCTCAATGGGGGTCAGATCAGGACATCGGCTAGGATACTCCTCATTTAGTTTTTCTTCAGCCATTCAGAGGTTGACTTGGATCATTGTCCTGCTGCAGAACCCAAGTTGGTTTCAGCTTGAGGTTCCGAACAGATGGTCGGACGTTTTCCTTCTGGATTTTTTTGATAGACAGCTGAGTTCATGGTTTCATTTATTACAGCAAGTCTTCCCAGTCCTGAAATAGCAAAATAGCACCAAACCATCGCACTACCTCCATCATATTTTACTGTTGGTAAAAATGCGGTGTTACTTTTACGCCAGATGTTATGGGACACACACCTTCCAACTTTTGTCTCATTAGACCACCGACTATTTTCCCAAGATGTTTTCGCCTTGGAACTGTTTTTGCCCATTGTCTTAATTATGGTGGAGTCATGAACACTGACCTTAACTGAGGCAAGTGAGGCCTGCAGCTGTTTGGATGTTGTTGTGGGGTCTTTTGTGACCATTTGGATGTGTTTTTGCTACGCTCATGATATAATATGGGCTGGGCGGCCACTCCTGTGAAGGTTCATCACAGGAGTCCCAAAGCTTTAGAAATGGTGGGGGTTATCACTTTTTGTCCACACAGGGCCATGTTGGTTTGTATTTTTTTCCCCTTAATAATAGAAAGCTTAATTTAAAAATTGCATTTTGTGTTCAGTTGTGTTGTCATTGACTAAAATTTAAATGTGTTTGATGGTCTGAAATGGGGGGGGTGTATTCTTAATTACTGCATAACTCTTATTCTGCATAACTCTATTAACTATTACATATTTTTATTCCGTTATTCCCGATTAGAACAAAGGCACCTGGCACATGTTCAACATTAGAACTTGTAGCCATTTTTATTAGTTCTAAACGAGAAAATACATCTGTGCAAGACTTTCCGCCCTGCAAAGACATTATGGTTCATGCTTGGTACGTTTTTGTATCTTTATTCCACCCCCAGTTCTTACCCTCACAGAAATGTAGCAGAATTCTTCTAATCAATGTTTCTCTGCTGCACCCACGGTCTGATTACATCAGCAACCAACTGACAGTTTAATTGTTTTCCCATGTTTAGCCAAATAAAAAAGGAAATGGCAATTATACCAGGGTTAATTAAGTATGCTTTCACCTTCCTACGCTCTGGTTGTTGCTCTCACTGCAGAAGGAATTAGTCACCTCGGTGGAATAAGTTGTTTCCTACCCTTTCTTTTTCTTGGTTTGTTTTTAAGTTATCGGCCAAGCTTAAATTATGCAACTATAAATATAGTGTTGGAGCCCTGTGGAGTCCTTTCCTTTTCTGGTTTCCTCTGCTGGCAGCTTGGAAGGCCCAGTGCTGTATTTAGCTGGTCGGGAGTTGCTGCCCATGGAACAGTTGGCAATCTGTCTCTTGTTCTCGTTCCCACATTGAGTCTCTCTCTCTTTCGTTCAAAGGGTATGTAATCGGGATGCCCGATTGGTATCCCAATGCTCAATCACATCAGATGTTTCAGGCATGTTGCAACAGTGGATTAAGCTGTGCTGTCATGTCCATAAATGTACCAATGAAACATTCAAATTAGTCTCCTGAAGGTGTCACACTAGCCCAGTGCAAGTAGCAAGATTAATATATAAAGGATGCTATATTAATCCAAGAAATCGATTAACTATTGGAGGCTTTTATTTGGCAAAAAGCTGTTTCGTTATGCTTGTGTCTCATTTTACATCATGCATGTTTCCAGTGACCTGGAGCCTCTTCCTTCCGAGAGGCATCCCTCCCAGCAGAAGGACCCAGAGCATCGCCTAAGGGAGCCAGGGGCCAATGACAGTGGCAGCACTGCCCCACGCAGCACAGAGGGCTCAATCTCAGAAGATGTCTTCACAGAGACAGAGCTGTCCCCCATACGGGAGGAAGAGCAAGCATCCAACGACGATGTTGGTCTGGACAAGTCTTCTGGCGCGTCCACAGAATCTGTGCAAACCGTGACTCAGGAGGAGCCCACCGGCTCCCAGGTGCCAGGCAGTCCCCGCAGCTCAGTCAGCCATCCTGAGGACTTAAAAGCAGCAAAGGCTTCGGCCTCCTCAACAGCAGAGGATAACCCTCCTGACACTGCCACTGAAAAGAAAAGCCAGTCCCCATTGGGATCCAAGCAGCACAGTGAAGAGAAGCCACCAAGCACACCCACAACCAGCACCCCCACTAGCCAGGCCCAGTGCCCCAGCAGCAGCAACAGCACCTCTCGTCCAGGGTCCCAGAACTCAGCCGCCCCGCTTTCCACAGATACGCTTTCTGTCGCAGCCAGTCCACCGGGGAATGCCAACGAGGGGACGGAAGTTTCCAAAACAGACTCTATGCAACAAGTGAAGGCGGAGAACGAGGATGTTGAGCAGGAGCAAAAGGACAACAACTCACAGGGTAAACACATTTAATTAGTAAGAAATGAAATATTTATATGACACGGGTAAACTTTTAACGAGCTAGTGACTTAGCAAAGCTGGGCTTTAAACATCTCTGAAACCATAAAGGGACTGTTTGCAACCTTTAGGCAGTGGCCTAAGGGGGAATTAGCCTTATATCCCGCCCACTTCCTGCTCCGACCATGTAAGCCACACCCCACGTAGCACACACGCACGTTAGTTATGTTCCTTGTCAGCTCCTGATAGCAATTTGGCAGACTTTAGTGACTAGACTTTAGAGGGACTAGCATTTGGGACTAGAGCTTTGCTGAATTTCATATGTGTAGTTTCCTAAAGGAAGGCGGACTGCAGCCTTGCTTGTCGCTTCCAGACAGGTTGTTGCCAAGTGAAGATTGATTTCTTTCTTCAGGCAAAATATCAACATGCATCCCAAGTTTGTTGAATCATTGCTTGCATCCACCTTGGATGAATTTGTGCATTTGTGGGTGCACAAGTGGGTCACTATTCACATACGAGGATGCAATGGCATGCCCGTCTGTGAACTGGTGTACCTCGAGCTGTCTGCTTGTGATTATATCACAGAGGACGCACGCCAGTTCTGAACAGAGCCTCCCAGTGACTCACTCGGTGTTGTTAGCCGCTTTAACTGGACTCTGCTGAAAATTGATTTCAACGCATATTTCTGCAGGAGGGAGTTTTCTCATTTTCCCCTCTAGCAATTTATTCTGCACAAACTGTTTACAATTTAAAGGCATCTCAGCAGGGTTCACCGCCATTATGTGCATATTAGCACAGCCCACGCAGTAACAGCAGCAAGTTCAAAAACATGTTTAGAAACTATGGTCCCTTTTGCAGATGAATGTTTTTGGTCATTGTGTTATGTAAGGCACAAAATGTGCCAGTGTTCCTGGCATGGTGATCTCATTCCGTGTCCTCAGGTTGTGATAATGATAAATAATGATGGACAGAATGCTATGCTAATATAAGCTGTTTATTTGCTACTATTTTTATTTTCTGATCTGCCAGACAGATCAGCTTGTAAATGGAAGATGATATTAGAGAATAAATGTTATCAAATGTTATGCTTATCATACCAATTAAATAAGCTGTTTTGATTTAATATAATCGTATTTTGCTGTTTTTTTTTTCTCCTCATCTTCAGAGAGGCGGAAGAGCCGCTCACACAAGTTCCTTTGTCTGCGGGTGGGGAAGCCCATGAAGAAGACATTTGTTTCCAATGCCAGCGCCTCTATGCAGCAGTATGCCCAGCAGGGCAAGAAGCATGAATACTGGTTTGCTGTGCCACAGGAGAGGTCAGTCGCTTTGCAACATATCCTCGACATGCATTACGTTTTGGTGCACTAACTAACGCTGTTAGCATAACATGCATGTTTTGGGCATGTGGGAGGAGGCATACCTGGAGAAAATCCACCCATGCACGGGGAGAACGTGCAACCTCCACATAGAGATGCCCAACAGCGATTCAAACACAGATCTTACAGATCTCCTGACTGTGGGGCCAACATGCTAACCACTCATAACATGCATGTTTTGGGCATGTGGGAGGAGGCATACCTGGAGAAAACCCACCCATGCACGGGCAGAACGTGCAACCTCCACATAGAGATGCCCAACAGTGTTTCAAACACAGATCTTACAGATCTCCTGACTGTGGGGCCAACATGCTAACCACTCATAACATGCATGTTTTGGGCATGTGGGAGGAGGAGGCATACCTGGAGAAAACCCACCCATGCACGGGGAGAATGTGCAACCTCCACATAGAGATGCCCAACAGTGATTCAAACACAGATCTTATAGATCTCCTGACTGTGTGGCCAACATGCTAACCACTCATAACATGCATGTTTTGGGCTTGTGGGAGGAGGAGGCATACCTGGAGAAAACCCACCCATGCACAGGGAGAACGTGCAACCTCCACATAGAGATGGCCAACAGTGATTCAAACACAGATCTTCCAGATCTCCTGACTGTGTGGCCAACATGCTAACCACTCATAACATGCATGTTTTGGGCATGTGGGAGGAGGCATACCTGGTGAAAACCCACCCATGCACGGGGAGAATGTGCAACCTCCACATAGAGATGGCCAACAGTGATTCAAACACAGATCTTACAGATCTCCTGACTGTGTGACCAACATGCTAACCACTAGTCCACCGTAACCCCCACTCCCCCACCCCACCTCACTGAAACAAATCAAAAATGCTCTCGTTCTTGGTCTTAGAAAATGTGTTTTTCTCAATAATAGATGAAAACGAATTACTTGACTTGACTTTACTTTAAGAAATGCAATTCATGTGAACCATTAAAAGCGGCCATGATTTTTTGTTAAGTAATAATATTTCAAGTCAGACAGGCACCCATGTCATTTTTGTCAGTCATGGTTCCATTATAAGGTATGCCTCTCCTTGGAGCGCTTGAGCACTTAAGCTGTTTGGCTACTTGGAGGGAGGCCCTCAGTGTTAGACCTTGAAAACCACGGCGTTAATGTGTCTCACATATGCTAAGTGTTGAATGTGGGACTCTTATAGTAAGAGCCCTGAAATCCCTTCTCACTTCATCCTGAACTATGAACTTCTCAAGTCCAGCTTTGTTGCTTGAGCCACAGGTTGCTTAGATACAGCGTTTCCCACCTGGTGAGTACTTTTTCCATGTCGAATTCGACTTGTAAGGGTGACATTAGGGTCGGATTCAAAACTTGCTTTGAAAGATACACGTGGATGCAAGTGCTTTTAGGGTGGTGTCTTTATATCGGTAATGGTGTAAGGTGAAAACAAGCTTTTAGGGCATAGAATTACATTACAGTGAAAGGGATTTACTGTCTGTTCATCTCTCCATTAAATATGTGTCTTTTAATCAGTGTAAACAATCTGAATTAAAGCTAAACAAAACGCGATAGAGTAAAAACCCAAAGTGGACGACTTTGACTTATTATTGACGTATTATTGCAGATTGCAGATGGAATATTTTTATCTCAAAATATTTTTTAGCACAGGAAACATCTCTCTGTTACAATGCTGTGTTATCAGAAGCTGAATTATCTGTCATTTAGTTACAAAAATACCCAAATGAGAGCATTTTTTTTCTCTTTAGATGTTTGTGTCATATTGTAATTCACCACTGCAATTTAGAGAGAGAGTTATGCATTTCTTCGTTCCACAAGGGGACATTTCAAGGCCATTTAAACAGTTGACTGGTTGTAAATAACTGGTGTGAATGATTATCTGTCATCAAACAACATCTCCAGTAAGTCATTAATCGTTTGGCAAACATTTCAGGAACAGACAATCCATTTTTGCAGGTGTTCACGGAAAACGTTTACAATAGATTTTATTTGTTTGTACCCCCACTTTCAGGTCAGACCACCTTTATGTCTTCTTCATGCAATGGAGCCCGGATATGTACGGCGAAGGGGTCAGAGGAATGGGACAAGAGCCTGGCTTTATGGTTGTCAAGAAGCATGAGGTGTCAGAGAGTGCCGAGGAGGAGCCCATCACTGACGTCAATGTCAAAGAATGGGAGGTATGGTCAATCCAGCTAAACTTGCCTCAATTATACTTGCAGCCATGGATTAATCATAGTTTATCACTATCCATTAATCCATCATCTGTCAAACCAGAATCATATGTGGTGTATTGTATGTCAAATTGAGCATCCAACACTTCATTATGTAATGCTCATTTTTAATGTGCTGTAATGTGTCGCTTTTGTAAACTGCTTCTGTATTTGGAATTCGGTGTACCACGCCATTTGTTGATTTTTTTTATTGTAATGTTTATGTGAACTTGAACTCACATGTGTTTTTTTATGTATGCCGTGTGAACACTTGCTTTGATTGGAATTACCAATTCTAAACTTCCAACCAAAGTGTTTTGCATGTTTGTGGAATTGTTTACTCTTTTCAGTCAGTCATTACATGTTGTGTGGCTGTCGCTAATGTTGGCCGGAATTCAGCAGCCTACTTTGCTGAATGGGAAACAGCCGCGTCATTATACATTATTTTATAAATTTAATCTAACTTAATTTGGGCTATAAATATTACAGTACACTGATTATTATTTGTTTTCACATTTTTCACCATTTTTGGTGTCTTTTTAGTTTCCTCCCAATAAGAGACTCTGGAAATTGGAGTAATTGTAAAGGCTGGGTTATGCTTTGAACGACTTGAACAAACTGCTCCCAAACTGCAGGGGGCAGTGTGTCAAACATTGTGTAAAAGTGGTGCAACCACTGAAGTTAGTCCCTCCCCATTGCTAATTAGCCCAGGTGGAGATGCTTAAGAGGGGTTAGGGTCCACCTGCACATTCCCCATTTGGGCTTGGCTGAATGCAACATCAGAAAACATCTCACTGTGAACACAATTATGAGAAACTGCCTGTGTTTGTCCTGCTTAAAAATATAAGAATGACACAAAGATATGGAACCAGCTGTTGTACTTAATGAAATTATACTGATGTGTTACAATGACATGATTTGTACATATTTTTAAAGGCTGTTTTAGAAGAATCTCAAAAATGTAGGCGGCAGACTAGTGTTGGAGTTGCTTTAAATTCTTCATGTAAGTGGGCTGCTGTTACAATATTTTAACCAATGGAGCTCGCGTGCCATTCCCGTCCCATGTTATGATTGGCTTGTAGTACTGTCACTCAAGTCAGGTCGCGTGAGGACCCCTTCAGCGGAAAATGTTTCCGTTTGATACACACGGTCAGGTTGACAAGGGTACAAATGTATCACTCTCTCGGCTGGGGGACTTAAATTCTCTGTAATGCGACTTTCAACCTCGCCCAGAAAGCAAGACATGTTTTCTTGGAGGGTAAAGGACCAAGAGAAACAACTGACACATAAGTATACCCGTGTATGTTTATTATATTTAGTTGGTGTTACATATATAGCGATGTACTTTCTTTGTACGTGCATATGTTGTGTTGTGGTCGGCGAGCCGCGCTAGCTTGCTAGCCAAGCTAACATGTCCGCTAGCAAATTAGCCGGTTTGTTCTTCGGTTAGTTTTAAAGAAAAAGTGAACTGTAATGTTCATTATCATGGTGAATCCAGGCGCAAAGCAGACTGGAAAGTTTGCTGTACAAGGTGGCTGTATAATGACACAATGCTCTATTAACTACGACGTCGCGCTGTGTGGGCTAGAATGGGTTTTATAGCTGTTAGTTAGGAATGTATTTTACTCCTAGATAACTATTCATTTGCAGGGCTATGTGTTGGTTTGTTGTTATGTGGTGACGTTGACGTACTGGCTAAAAACAGAACGGAAGAGCGCAGACAAAATATATTTGTGTTCGTACTTTGTTGTTGCTTAAGTAGACATTACCATCGTGAGTCTGTAGTGGTAGTCTGTCACTAGGGTTAACTCCTCGGTGCGACTGATTGCTTAAACGTGCACCTGCTTGTACACCAACCAGTTTAGGCAAAGCAGTGCTTCTCAAACAGTGGGGCAGGTTCCCCTGGGAGGGCGCGGTGAACTGGGGGGAGGAATACTTTTCAATGTTAGTGCAGACCTGCAAAGATTTACAAATTCATCATACTCTACATGCAAATTGACCATTGAATATGCTTGTATGCTTCACAGCTCTTTATTTTGTTGCATTTTCCTCATTTCAGTTTCATACAGTCGAGATAAATAGATTATAATCAGTTTCTCAATGGTACTTGAAATGCGGGGTGGGCATTTGTGTCCCCTGCCAGCAGCAACACAAGGTTTTGGCATGACTACTATTTGGAAGCGTTTGTTGACCTGGCTTTAGCTGAGAGGTGCTACTCCACGGATGTCCCTTCCTGTAATTACGCTTTACTGCATATTTGATCAGCAAACATATTTAAGCAAGGTGGATAAATCATGTCAGTGACCCTTTAGCTGTGCTTGCCATGGTTTTATTCTTTTTGTGTTGCCGGGTTGGTGGTTGTGGATTGCCAGTGTATATGTTTTGTGGGGGTTTGTGTAGCATCAGATTATCCGTTAGCTTGTGGGATCTTCAGCTAAATTAACATCTTTCTAGGCATAAAGCCTTCTCTGCTTTACAATCACTTGCTCTCTCATTTTTAGTCCGGTTAAAAGTACTGTTGTGGTCTGCTAGTACCATTTGTTTGGTCAAGTGTGATCCAGGATCTGGCCAAACAGGTCTGCAATCTAGTCCTGAGTGAGTCAATAGTGAACGCAGATGGCACCAAAACACCATTTAAGCCAGAAGACGTTACGCTAACTGAATACATTTTTGTCAGACATAATGCAACTCCATTTAATCTGTTCCCAACAACCAAAAGTGAACACAAACACCTTTATGGGTTTACAGTTATAGTTTTACATGGAGAAAACTATTTGAAATGCATATCAATGGTGAATGTAAGGCATAAATGAACATATACAGTCACGTCGACTTTTTATTGAAGACGTATATGGACACAGGCATTGTGTTTTTCATGAATTCAATAGTGTTCCTCACCTTGTGTGCGTGTGTTTGTTATTCTCCAATATTCCAGGCTATAAAGTAGGATCACGAAGCATTTACGACTGTTTCTACTTGTTGTGACGTTACTGTGATAGAACAGAAGAAGTATGTCCTGATGGGGTTGGCCGTGTGAGGTGTGACTTTGTTGGACTAAATCCATGCTTAGAAGGTCACCATGTCGATATGTCTGGACTCTGGCTTGTAGTTTTGTGAATTGTTCCAAACAGTGTGCGCCTTAATGGCCAGCAGCTTAGGAGGATAAAGCAGTCAGTCATAAAATACTTCTGCTCTGGGGCTAAAGTTCTGTCTGTGACTGCAGAGCAGATTCTGACGATTTTCTCTATGAATGCTTGCTTGTCTGGTCAGTCGGATTTAAAAAAATAAAATAAAAGATTGTTATATTTAAACTGAATGGTATCTTAACAACAGAGGCTTTTGAAAGTGTGACCACCAAATTGCCCTGCAGCGTAAATAACAGAAGCTTTCTCACCTATAAGTTACTATCTTGTATTACTATTGCATCTTTGTTCGTCTGGAGTATTATTTCTGTCCTTTGTGGTTGTGTTGAATTAATGAGCCTTTTGCTTGAACACTTAAGTAGTTTTACAATATCCTTACAGGATGCTGTTAAACATATTACACAAACATGCAAAATGGCCGAGTGCTTGAAAATTGCCCCGGCCCCTTTCTTCTAACAAAGACCTCTGTTGCATCACAGTGCTTCGTGCACACATGTGACTTCAGAAACCTTTCATCGTTGCTCGTCGTAGAACTGGAAGAATTGTATGTTCCACCTGTGCCTGTCTTTGTACTACCAGGTAGTGTCTATGACGGAGTACCACCGTCGGATCGATGCTCTAAACAGCGAAGATCTGCGCTCACTCTGCAAGCGACTCCAGGTGCCCCCGATACCCGTGTCTGCCCACTCACTCGCTGTTCCACCCAGCCCTGCTGCCCTCCCTGCCAACAGTCTCCTTTGGGCTCCATGTTACACACTCCAGCAGTTGTTGTCGCACATAAACCGAATTTTTGAACTGAATTTTCTTGATTTAGTTTAGAAATGCTGTAACTTCCGGAGCCGTTGACTGAATATGTATCACCAGAGCACAGAAAAGTTGTGCAAAAGTGATGACGTGTTGTCATGACGGCAGTCTTATCTTCACGTGTCAGACTTTCCCCAGAGTCTGGTTGTTATGTTACTAGCTATACGTGTTGGACACGCATATACTGTGTGTGACTCTCAGACATAAATATGATCAGGGAAGTCCAGTTGTTCGTACAATTGTTCAACAAAACTGCTGGAAAATCAAATACGATGTGGTGAGTTAAAGAGGGCGGACGTGTTCCTCCCTCCTGAATTATTCTGATAGCAGACGCGTCATTAGACCCGTGGGGCCTGAAACACGATCACGTCCCTGAGCACCAGTGGTGGTGTTATCAGGAAATGTAAATATTCCAAAAACCCTGCAGCGTAGAGCACACGTCCAACTTTGCTGTGCAAATGTATAAAGTAGTTTGACTCTAGCTCATAATTTATGCAAGACATTTTCCGGTGTCAAAACACCAAAGGTGAGTGAAGGACGGTGTAAATACGCTTGTAGTTAGTATACTGGTAGTGTACTCTCTTCTGCTTTTATAATTACATCTGAGTTAGGGCTGCACAAAATGTGAATCAAATTATTATTTTTTTTTTTTCTGAGAATTGAGATTGTGATTCCCTGGGTGATATTATACATTGTTATGCAGAAAATAATCCATGAAATCAGAGCCATAGCATGCACACTCTGGACAGTACAGTCGTGCACATGAAAAGAAAAGTCAATTAATTATTGCAATCTCATTCTGCGGCTATCAACGCAGAGCAGTGGAGCTAACTCGCCCTGGCCGGAGAAGCCCACTGGGGCACAGGGAGAGGAGGAGAAAGTGTCAGCCGTCAGACCGATTCCTTGAGTTAAATGGCAGAGTTAAGTAAAATCTTAAAAGTCAGCCTAAATTTTTTTGTGCAGCCCTAATCTGAGTGCATAAGGTACTTTTCTCAGCTCATCCAAATACCCCCAATGTAGCATCGTAGTCCAAGTAGCTGAAGTAGCTCTGTTATGATCTTAAAATAGCAGTTTGTTATGACATCTCTCCAGTGCTATTTGGGACCCACGCTTAACATGATTTTCAATGCAATGCATCCACGTCTGACTGGTGTTTGTTGTTGTAGATCACCACCAAGGAGGAGGTAAACTCCAAGCATGAGATGTCCATTAAGACTGAGCTGGAGCCAGAGACATTCAAACCAAACCTCAGAGAGCCAAGCGATCTCTTGGAGGCTGATCAAATAGAGAAGGTATAGTGTCTCCTCCATCTCCACGAACGACAATAAAGTGTATACTGCAGTGGAACCGCTAAGCTTGAGCACAATCTAGTTCTGGAGGTTGCTCGATTTGTTTGGATTTTTTGTCCCCATTGGAAAGTATTTGTTCTAGAGTCCAACTTTCCCAATGGAAAAACATTTTTGTCATTTTTTTCCATTTGTTTTACATAACAATAAATCCTTATAATGCAAAGGTGTCACCTACCCGCAGTGGGCAGAATGTGCATTTTGAAGTGGAGTACAATCTCTACAAATGATCTCTTATGCAGCAGGGACTCGAGACATCTGCTAGGTAGCAGGCTAACCAGTTAGTCTTGTATTTATTTATTCTAAGCTTAAAACGCCAAAAACGTACCACTTCCACAAGGGATGGGAGATCTTTTTTTCCCACTTTAATCAGTATTAAGGTATAGTCTCAATGTTTTGTGTCATTACAACAGACTAACAGACCAAAGTCTACCTGAAAACAATGACCATTTATTAATTTTCTGACAAAATGCAATATAGCAAGGAAGCAATAAGTGAACTGTGATATTACGAGGGATGACAGTATAGCTGGTGAATAATCAACTGAATCCCCCAAATTACAACTCGCCTAATGATTGTGTACACAGTGTATGCATATTCTTCTTAACACCCCTTGGTGATGCACAAGTTTGCCATTTCCCTTTTTCAGGAGTTATGTGCAACCTTGGTTATAGTCCCCCCCCCCATGTTGTTTAAGTCCCATCTTCAGAGGTTCCACTGTATCTAAAATTACAGATGTAAATATCCAAACTGACCTAAAGGCTGTCTAGTACAACTACAGACTGAGAGAAATAACCCACCATAACATTGTAGGATGTTCATGTCTGTGAGCGTACATCAGCAGCGGGGATCAAATAATGTGTCCAGTGTTGTATGTGCACTGTACAGCCCACGGGCATTTCCGCGTCTAAACGCGTCCCAGTTGGCACGTTGACCGATAGAGTGCCAATATGCGACTTACTGCAATCAGCGACGCAGTTCAGGCAGCGTGGAGGCGAACCAAGTGGAGCCTCATCTGCCCGTGGGATCATTTCCAGGCCTGTCATTACAGGGCTTTGGTGCGGCCGCCGCCGCACTACGAGCAGAATGTGCTGAAACGACAAGAGGAGGCCTGAGACTGACGTGTTAGAGCGAACATCAGAGCATACAGCAAAGCTGCTGCAGTATCGTAGTTGTCACTTAAACTCCAATGTTTTAGGCTGTTTGGGTTTTATCTGATGTTTAAAAAAAGAAGGCAGCTTCTTCCTCCCCAAGCAGCGAACTTGCTATTAGAACGTCAGTGTGTCAGCAGCAGCACACGGCCGGGTGGTGGAGGGGCTCTCACGAGGTGCTCTACATAACATTGTGTGTGTTTGCAGCCATGTTGGTCTTCTTTAAATGATAGCTGGTGTTAAAAGGTCAGCACACGTGGAATTGAGCATTGGTCGCAGTAGCCTTTTTGGTCTTTCAGTCGTTTTTTTTGTTTTGCCTCACAGCTTGCCAGGAATCTGCCACCGCGAACCATCGGGTACCCATGGACGCTTGCCTTTGGCACGTCCAAACACGGCATGAGCATCAAGACGCTGTACAGAGCCATGCAGGGACAAGACACCCCAGTGCTCATGGTCATTAAGGACAGCGACGGGCAGGTACGCCTAAAAAGAACCAGTGTTGAATCTACAGTCTCATATGGACGCCAATATTCCCATAAACGCAACATCCAATGTCTATTAGGATTGGAGTTTCTCATATCTAACATACACACAGTTGTAGTACACGTCAGAGAATGGAAGTCCTGTGTCTTCTTCAGGTGTTTGGTGCTCTGGCGTCAGAACCCTTTAAAGTCAGCGATGGCTTTTATGGCACAGGAGAGACCTTCCTCTTCACCTTCAATCCAGAGTTTGAGGTACAACATGACAAGCATTCGTTCTCATCTATGGTTCAAATGTCTCTTATGACATGATCTGTACACGGGGACAAACCCACTGAGAATTCATACATTTAAAGAGCTATGATCAATGTTTGGAGTAAATAGCGTTAACGATGTTATTGTTAATGAATTGCTTTTAATGACTATGTCAGCCGTACAGTGGCGTTACCAACAGTGCAACGTGGAGGATGTTGCTTTGGTCGGCATGGTTCACCACCACCACCACCACACAGGGAGCCCAAACAGCCAGTTAACAAGAGTTGTTGGGAAAACATTGCCCCCTAGCTTTTTGCTAGAGAATTGCATGTCACAAATTTGGGCCTAATCACCCAGCACCCAGCACCCTGCACCCACTAAATAGCTTTGTTACTTATGACAGAACGCTAGGTGTAGTCTTTAAATACATATAAAAGTATTTTTTTTAAAGTATTACAATGGCCCCAACATGTACTTTTCCATCTGCGGTC
Source organism: Doryrhamphus excisus (assembly GCF_030265055.1). Taxonomy (NCBI): domain Eukaryota; kingdom Metazoa; phylum Chordata; class Actinopteri; order Syngnathiformes; family Syngnathidae; genus Doryrhamphus; species Doryrhamphus excisus. Next base: position 5,181,029 of record NC_080482.1, read on the forward strand.
CTTGGTGGAAAAAGTTTGGACACCCCTGAGGTATGATCTGTTATGGCAAGATGCCGGTTCAAGGATGCTTGGCGAAGAACAACATACAGAACGCAGAAGAATTGTTGCGAGTAAATCCTAATTCAACATTCTAGTGGGGGGGGGGGGGGGTTGTTGAAAATGCTCACCTGGATTGTCTGATGTTGATTCAGGTGGCAAACGCGCGTCTGTGCTACCGTCCTCGTTTTAATGAGTGTCACACCGGGCTTATTAAATAATGTAAACAAGGACGTGGTGCCACATCATCTGATATCAGCTATTGTGTCTCCAACAGGTGTACAAATGGACGGGAGACAACATGTTCTTCATCAAGGGAGATATGGACTCCTTAGCGTTCGGTGGAGGAAGGTGAGGGCATGCCGGATTTCCAACACTTTTTTTTTTTTTGTTGTTGCAGAGCTGAATTCTCTTCTCTTCCAGCGGCGAGTTCGGCCTGTGGCTGGACGGAGACCTTTACCACGGCAGGAGTCACTCGTGTAAAACATTCGGGAATCCCATGCTGTCGAAAAAGGAGGATTTCTATGTGCAGGACATAGAGATCTGGGCCTTTGAATAGCAACACAACACACCACGGGGGGAAATAGACACGCCCTGAGTGAGGGCAAAGCGAGGAGCTCCTTAGAACAATGGCTACGCCCCAACCCTAACTGCACACGAGCGGGCCTCCCCGGGGCCGGAAGCCAGCTATGGGATGCTTGTTGTGCGTTACTACTGCAGTTATTCCGGAGCTTTTTTTATTCTTCGTGGAAACAATACCTTTGTGTATATCTTGTTACAGCCGTGTTGCAGCAGCTTGCAGCATAGGGACGAGTGTGTCATGCAGAGAACGCCTAAAGACAGGTACAAGTCGTTGTGAGGCCTTGAAAAGGGGAGTGTGTGTGTGCGTGTGTGTGTGTACATGTGTGTGTGTGTGTGAGACAGAAAGCTGCCCTACCAGTCTAGCTCATTTGTGTGAACTCTAAGCTCAAGGAGTCCCCAGCAGCCCCCTGGCTGTTGTCCATTCAGCAGTACGCTCCTCACCGTGGAGTCAGGGTCTTACATGAGGAACATGAACACATTCCTTTTACGCGTGGTGGCGTGTGGGCGTGTCCCAAATCGAGTGGTCAGCGGTCATAGGCCACATTCAATATAGCACCGCCGAAGTGGAGAGAATACCTTGCTGAGGTGTGTATTTTGTTACATTTTGTTTGCCCCCCCCCTCCCCTCCAGTCCAGTCAGTCCAGAGGCTAAACTAATAAGAGTATCGTGTGTCGTAGTCCTCTCGTCGTTCACCGTCCTAGCACACCATCTGAAAGCACATCGCTATAACCACGTCGGCCATTGTCGTAATGTTCTGTTCAGTGGGTGTACGTGTGAGTCCAGCTAACACCGGCTCCTCTCGCAGATGCTGGCTGTACTGTTAGTAGACAGTAACGTGTTGCAATAGATTTTTGTGGAATATGCAAATAACTGTCCTGTGACCTCAAGATACCCCGCAGGGCCCTCCCCACCCCCATTCCCGGCGGCGTTTTTGCCGCCGCTTTGCGGCTCGTTCAAGACAGGAAACATGTAAAGCTTTTACGTCTTGATACACAAATTGCTTTTCTGGGTATCGTTTGAAAAGCCTGAGACGTGGTGAACCGTTTCACATGCATATATGACAATTATATATCAGTATATATGATTATATATGGCTGTATGATATATAATCATATATATTTTGCTGTTAAGTGTGACAGTGATCTATTTGTGCTGATATTTCAGCGGTTACAATATAATGTATATTTACCCTGTAAATGATGCTATATATAAATACATATTATGAAGTGTGGATTGGTGGGTTTGCTTCTAGCACTTTAATCTGGTGTAAAAGCGTCAGGACCAGGTTCTTAGATTCTCTTAGATTCTCTTAGCAGTAGCTGTACAGTACTTTTTGGTTTAGATCCATAAGATGTTAACTGTTATTAATTAGGAAGCTTGCTGCTACCGATATCAATAAGGTTATGCCATAATACTCTTGCGTGTCTAAAAACGAGGATCGCTCCGAGGTGGGAAAAGGGGGGGGGGGGGGTGGAATGTGGTTCAGAGCGACCACTGAGGGTTCGGATTGTGTGCCAGGTGAATCTCGGACAGGTAGGTATGCTGGCAAACTGACCTGGCGAACTGGGCGGCGCGTAACATTCGACCAAGGACACTTCTCTCACACCCCCGCCCCCTCCCCTCCCCCTTTCTGGTCTTCCACACCAGTATTTGTGTCCTTGTGGGAAGTCACAAAGATGAATATGGATAATTCTTCCAATTATTTCACCAAAATACCATGTATCAGTGATGTATAAATAATAAAGATCAATTAATGGTTGTAACTATAATATGTCCTAATGTCTTTTATGGCCTGTATAACCACAGTTTTAATGTGTCCCTGTCTGTACACACACACACCCCCCATCCTTGGGTTTCTCTGTATTGTATTGTATGTGGAGTGGCTACTATATTCAGTTGTGAATGAGCGCCCTCTAGTGGTTGCATTGGTCCAGTTTAGTGACAGCATACACAATGCAGTATTGTAGTGCACTATAGTGAAAGACTGAAACTAAGAAGTTTTGTAGAATTCTGTCAGCATGGTAGATCTTGACATTTAAATCTAATTGTGTTATTGCTAGGACATCTTATGTACATCCTTCTTCACGTCACCCTGCAAATTTTCTGTTGGATGTGCAAAACATTCCAAGATTTATATTCCCTACTTTTGTTGATGTGTGCTTGTCTTCATTGTCACGTGATGCAAGATGTGGCCTACTGATCAGAATCCAACCTATAGTAACCCGTGTTCGTTTTAAAGTGGACACATTTAATAGACATCCACTTATTTTCAATTGTTCAAGATATTTAAAAAATAGGTTTGCCCTTTTTTACTGTACAAGGTTGCATATTTTTTTTTGGGGGGGGGGGACATGGTATTTGCTTTCAAGCAAGGATCAGGATCATTCTTTAGTGTTTCCAATATTTGTACAGAAGTACTGTAATGTTGATTGAAGTACACTGCAGGGTACTCAAAGGTGCTTTATTCTTCCTGAATATTCAAATTAGCACAATAATTAAGTGGTTTTAAAAAGTTTAAATATGGTAATGAGACATTGCTGGATGTTTTGTGTCGTCCACCTCAACCTCATCAGATGTCCAGTGAAGGATGGGTGAGCACAGACGAGGTATAACAGTTTGCCCACATGAACAAGTCATCACTAAGGCACACTCAACATGTAAAAAAAAAAAAAATCCTCATCCTCGCTAAGGAAAGATTAGCTAATGCCGAAGGCTGGAAAAGTGCAATCCTGGTCGCTGATCATCCATGGGAGGGCTGGCTTTTCAGTACAGGAAGTACTGCAGCTCAGAGTAGATGAGGGGAAACAAGACCATGCAAGCACGGTAGAGGATGGCTCCACTTTTTAAAACAGCTCTGTGTTTGGTGCTCCAGGATTCAGACTTGAAGTTGAAGTAGATTGCGTACAAGGCCACGGCAAAGAAGTGTCCGACGAGGGTCATTGGTTTGGGAGATAAACTGGTGAAAAAATTTAGTATTATTCACCAAGTATTACTGTGAATAACGATAGTGTTAGAATATTTATTATACATACACTGAAAGTAATCCGATAGGCCCGGCAATGCACTCTCCTCCGAGTTTGAAGTACTGAAAGCAGGCTTTTCTCAGTTCATGAAGGGAGTCTGGTCGTCCAAACAGAAAAACAAGATGATGCCTGTGAATGCTAATAACAATGCAGGCAAACTCACCATCCGTGGCTGCAAAGAGCTCATACAGGGCCTGGGCCAGCACGTTCACCACAAAGGAATGTGATGACTTGCGCTCCCAGTGGAATTTCTTGTTAGCCTGTTAGGTGACACGGAAGGCTGAATGGTATTTTCCTTTATGGAATCTAAAACTGGTGTCAAAGTGGTGCCATGGAGGACCGAGACACTGCAGGTTTGCTCTCAAAGTAGCTTCTGGCGAGTATGTAAGTGTGAGTTGAAAGACTAATACAATCCAAAGGTCATATTAACGACCAATCAAATAGCAGCTGACCTGCAACAGGGCGCTGTCGTCGTACAGGTCTGGAATGTTCCTCAACAGGCGCCTCCAGATGATGACGTCATTGAGAGCGACGCTCATCCCTCCTCCAGTCAGTGGATGCCTCATATTGTAAGCATCGCCCAGGAGCAGAACGCCTGCAGTGCACACACACTGATTGGCTGATTTGGCTCCAACACAACATGCATCATCACTTTATATTTAATACAGCTTTGATTTCATGGTGAATATCTTATGTATGAATTATGAATACATGTTGTCATTGTTGCTTTCATACTTTTTGGCGTTTGTGGCAGTTATTTTTCAATGGCCTATTTCAATTGAATTGAAAAAAAATTAAAAGATTTGAATGTAACTTCATCCTTTTTTTAAATACTAATAAAAACAAGCACAAACTATACAAAATACTAATTAAAAATAATTTTGTTTTTTAGGACAAAATTTTAAAAAATATAAAATATATTTTAAAAATGTAAATGAAAGAATATTACCCTTACGAGGGTCATGGGGCGTGCTGGAGCCTATCCCAGCTGATTTCGGGCGAGAGGCGGGGTACACCCTGGACTGGTCGCCAGCCAATCACGTGGCACATATAGACAAACAACCATTCACACTCACATTCATACCTATGGACAATTTGGAGTCGCCAATTAACCTAGCATGTTTTGGAATGTGGGAGGAAACCGGAGTACCCGGAGAACACGCAAACTCCGAGGGTGGGATTGAACCCTGGTCTCCTAGCTGTGAGGTCTGCACGCTAACCAACCACTCGTCCGCCGTGCAGCTTATTTCAGTTGAATTGAAAAAATTAAAAAAAGATTTGAATCTTTTTTTTATACAAATAAAAACAAGCATACATTATACAAAATACTAATCATTAAAAATAATTTTGTTTTTTAGGACAAAATTTTAAAAATAATATAAAAAATATATATTAAATATATATTAAAAATATATTTAAAAATGTAAATGAAAGAATATGTATTCATATTAAACATGTTTACTTTTCATACACGATCAGCCTTTATGGACACCGTGTACAATGCTGAATATTTTCCAGTTTTTTCCCAATTTGAGTATGCCGCCTGTGAGTACCTGACTTGTTGACAGGAGAAGGCGGGAGGAAGCTGGCAGGCATGGACCTGACACGATCGTTCTGTAGGGCCTCCATGAAAGGTTCCTTTAAATGCTCTGAAAAAAAGAGCGCCCAGGAGATATAGTATGATCCAGCTCATACTGACAGAATGTGTAAAAGTATGGATATTGATGTACTGCACCTAAAGAAGTATATCCAGTGACTGCGTTTACCTGGAAGCTGAGGGTGTATTTTCTCTGCCAAGTACTGCGGGAGGTTACGGGGCATCTCCCCCCTGATGTCCACAAGGACCCTGGTGTGTGTGGAGGAGATCTGATAGACCAGCACGGGGCTGGGGTTGGCCAGCACCAGCTCTGCATTGTTGGCTTTGAACTGGGGGCAGTCCTGTAAAGGACGAGTACTTCATTCTAATGCTGCTGAGTGGAAGAAAAAAAAAGCTCAAAAATAAGCAAAAGGCACCTTCATGAGGCATCCAACGAAGTGAGAGGAAGTGCGCGCTTTCCCAGACACCAAACTCTTCCTGAACTTGGAGAAGCAGCCGTCAGCCACCACTGTCAGAGCTGCATGCACTTCCTGAAAAACATCATCACCTTCATATGAATATTTATTGAAGTATTAAGTAGTAAGTTATACTCAACTTATACTATTCCGTTCTCGTCTTACCTTGATGTGGCCTGTGGCTTTATCCTTGTACTCAACCCCCGTTACACAGCCATGCTCTTCCTCCAACGCCGTCACCGTGCCTTCTAGAAATGTGACACTAGAGGGCACCAACAGGTCAGTATGCTATTAATATGGACATGGTCACAAAAGCTGCACAGCAACGCGCAGGCGTCACAGCTAGGACACCCAGGTTCAATTCCACCCTGGGCCATCTCTGTGTGGAGTTTGCATGGTTTTTCTCCGGGTACTCCGGTTTCCTCCCACATTCCAAAAACATGCTAGGTTAATTGGCGACTCCAAATTGTCCATAGGTATGAATGTGAGTGTGAATGGTTGTTTGTCTATATGTGCCCTGTGATTGGCTGGCGACCAGTCCAGGGTGTACCCCGCCTCTCGCCTGAAGACAGCTGGGATAGGCTCCAGCACCCCCGCAACCCTCGTGAGGATAAGCGGTAGAAAATGAATGAATGAATCTTCATACTACATGTTCTTCTTCTAATATTTGGACTTTGTTCCTATAATATTTCTTTAATATTAAACATTCCCAAAGCTACTGTAATTCTAGATTTAGATGGTTTATCATTATATTACAACTTTACGGCAACTTCTTTAATATTTCAATCTTAGGTTAATTGGCGACTCCAAATTGTCAATAGGTATGAATGTGAGTGTGAATGGTTATTTGTCTATATGTGCCCTGTGATTGGCTAGCCAGGGTGTACCCTTCCTCTTGCCCGAAGACAGCTGGGATAGGCTCCAGCACCCCCACGACCCATGTGAGGATAAGCGATATAAAAAAATGAATGAATGGCCATAAAAGTGTGTGTGACTTCTGATTTTGTTTAAAGGGATTTAATTATTATTATAGTTACATTATTAACTATTATTATTATTTTTCCATTTTTCAAATCTATGAATATTGGAATGTTGTATTGTTGTGCTAAATGATGCCAAAGTTTCAGATAATGAGGTTTAGAGCCCTGAAAGAAGTTCGGAATGGGTCTAAATGCTCGATTTCAGATATTTTTTCTAACACTTGCTCTCTGTGATGTCACAAAGAGCCAGACTTCCTTATATGGGCGTGTCAGGGTACACCTGTCCTCATCTCCGCTGTGCAGCCCTCTTTTGTGGAAGATTCCACCGTGTTTATTTAGTGTAAGTAAGTGGTTGTCTGTGTAGCATTATAGAGTGTGCATACATTAGCATGTTACCAGGGTGTAAACCACTAAGTTTGTTCCCGTCACAAAACAACATGAGCTCACCTGGGCTCAGCCAGGGCTGCCTTCCGCAAGCCCATAATGAATCTTCCATGATGGAAAGCACGTCCACACTGGATTTTCTCCTCCTGCTGAGGGTAAGGGATCTCCACCTCTGTGTTGGTCTCCATGTTATGGATCACATAGCCGTTGACCAGATGGGCATCGAGATTCTCCACGGCGCCTGTGGAAGAACGAGCGCAACAATGTTACACTCGTTAAGAACCAATAGGGCACTGATTGTTTTGAAGCTAATTAGTGAGGAACATCGAACATAACTTCAACATATTACATAATAACAACACACACCACAGTTTTCGTACATTTTTGCCAAAATTTTGGACTAACCAATCTATTTTTACTGTACTACATCGTTCCACAAAGTGTAACAACAAAAAAAACAACCTGCCATGGGTCCAAAGACAGTCTGCACATTTAAAAAAAAGTGAGAAACATTTCAGAATATTATTTCTGCACGGGGCTGCACGGCGGACGAGTGGTTAGCACGCAGACCTCACAGCTAGGAGACCTAAGTTCAATTCCATCTCAGTGTGGAGTTTGCATGTTTTCACCGTGCATGCGTGGGTTTTCTCCGGGTACTCCGGTTTCCTCCCACATTACAAAAACATGCTAGGTTAATTGGCGACTCCAAATTGTCCATAGGTATGAATGTGAGTGTGAATGGTTGTTTGTCTATATGTGCCCTGTGATTGGCTGGCCACCAGTCCAATGTACTCTCGCCCAAAAACAGCTGGGATAGGCTCCAGCATTCCCCCGCGACCCTCTTGAGGATAAGCGGTAGAAAAAGAATGAATGAATGAATGAATGTTTTCTGCATGTTAAAACTATAATTACAAATATAACTAAAATATGTTTTGTTAATATTTATACCATGACTTTAGTTTTTTTAAAACATTTGGGTTTTCATCTGAACTTTTGGAATAAATTAATAATGAAAACAGAAGTACAATTTATACCATTCTTACATTGTATTTACAAAACTGGGCCATTTTTTACATGTCATAAGACTACCTTTTGTGCAGACAGCGCAGGTTTGATTCCTGCTCAAGGCCCCAACACCCAACCATTGGAGATATCCAGTGCTGGGAGTCACAGGAAGTACTTCCCAAGTTTGGCGTTTGACTTAAGTTGAAGTTACCAAGTAGTGCTTAAATGTAGAAAAAGACTCCCACCAAAATAATGAATATGGCAACCACAACAAAAAGCCTCCGTGCGTCTCTCACCTTCCAGGCCCAACTCTTTGAGCGCTCGATAGCCGCCGGGTTGCAGCAGCTCCCCGACTATCCTGTCAGGCTCCTTCAAGTCCCTCTCGATTACAGTCACCCTCCTTCCATCCCGCGCCAGCACAGCCGCCATTGCTGAGCCCAGGACTCCGGCCCCAACTATCACCACGTCTGGATCCATGTCTGAACCAATCCCCGAGGAGGAGCCACCCGTAGCCACTTGTTTCCTTCTTTTCAGCTTCTAGCAGTGAAAGGACATGAATGAGCTGTTACACAACAGAAAATGCCATGCATCTAAACTTGTGTGAATCAACAAAGTATAAAGTGATATGATATGTAGTATTCTACACTGGTCACTAGGTGTCAGTATTGTTACTGTAAAGTTCGGTGAGACACTCAAATGGCAGACCTGATCACAAAACAGACACAATAAAGATGCCTAATAAAAACACGGGCCACTGCTCACACCTCAAAACGCAACTTCCTGTCTGCCTGTAACTCAGCTTCCCAGGGAACAAATTTATAGCAACACACATAAGCATGAATCCAATTTATGTCTTATGTATTTTATTTAGTGTGAATGTGAGTGTGAATGGTTGTTTGTCTATATGTGCCCTGTGATTGGCTGGCGACCAGTCCAGGGTGTACCCCGCCTCTCGCCCGAAGACAGCTGGGATAGGCTCCAGCACCCCCCGCGACCCTCGTGAGGATAAGCGGTAGAAAATGAATGAATGAATGTGTTTTATTTACTCTGATTATGTTTGCTATATTTGATCATGTGAGTGTTAAGGTGACTATAGGGGTGTTAGTTCATTTCTAGAGTCTTCAAGTAATACTAAAAATCATATTTAAAAAGTCGTATGCATGTTTTCTGTGCTGTATATTTGAAAATATTTCATTAATAAATAAGGAATCCTACTTTGCGGCAATTCACTTATCAACATTTGGTCTGGGACCAATTAAAAGCGATAAACGAGGGTTTACTTTATGTTCCAATACGGTTTGTAGCTATACAACATGTATACATGGAACTGGAATATTATAAACTATATGTTCCTTTAACAAACATACAAAAGGCTATCTCCAGTGGGGTTAACATCTATAACAGTTGAAGAATGTGGCAGCCATTTTGATATATTGTGTACGTACATTAATAACAGTACAACCATTCCAATGTTGTTTAATATGCTAAACCGGGCCACACGTTGGACACTCCTTGTCTTTATAACTTTTTTAACAAAATATATAGATGTTTTATTTTCAAAATCTTACCTTTCCACACACGTTCTCAGCATTCCCACTCCTAGCTGATGGACTTTGAGGGGCGAGACGGTTGACGACAGGTAAGACAGACAAGAGGCTATGGGGGAAAGTTAGCACCTTCTGGCCATGAAGGTTTCGGAAATAAGTCAGCAGGAGTCCCACTGACAGAAGTAAGACTATGGCTGCCAACAGCTCTTTCTGAGATAAAGCCCAAACAAATCCTGACTTTTTGTATAAATATGTAAAGCTAGCTAGTCCCAAAAAAGTCCACATTTTTAACACAAAAAGATAAACTGTCAACGTGGTGAAAACAATATGAATAATTTATGATTAATTAAATAAAAGACTAGTTCATCATCACCATATTTTAAAAGAAGGTGCTAGAAGGAAACATAATTCTGTAACTCGCTTTCGAAGTTGAGGATGCTGAATATTGGATGACGATGTCAAAGACGCAGACTCTTCTGATTGGATACTTTTACAGCCTTTTTGCGGATACTCCAATCAGATGAGACGTGATGGTGAGCAGAGCTCATGCTTATGCGCTGATTGGACAATGCTGGGGAGGTTTGCCCACTTTACCGGCGCTGATTGGACAGCCGACCAGCAGGCTCGTAGTATGATGTGGTGTCAGTGGAAAGGTGCATTTTCACCTCTGTATCAAACCACTGGAGCATAGATTGTTTACGAAGGAAGTGGTGTGTTGCTCTGTGACTTTAAAACGCGACGTGTTCAGTCTTTTCATTTCTTTGTGTTTTAAGTTTTTATTTAAAAATCCATAGACATCTTCACATAAATTCAAACCATTTGTGTGTGTGTGGGTTTGTAGTAGAATGCAAGTACTCTAAAGTTAAGAGATAAAACAGTTACAGAGTGAAACAATACGTTGTAATGCAGCTTTCAAAATAAAACGTAGATGTTTAAAAAAAAATTATGCATTACTGTCTGTGAAACTTTCTTTCTTCTTCTTTTGAATTTTTATATTTAACATTTGTGCACTGGATAGTAATGTTTTTACATGTCTGTTATTTTCACAACAAGGAAATTCTATAATGACTACAGAAATTACACAATACAAATGCAAAGGGAACACTCAGGGACAATTTAATGCTCGCTTTGTGTTTTCTGCATGGCACCCAAGACTGTCCTAGTACTATTCCAAACAAGATAATTACACAATAAAATGAATACAGAGCAATTCAGGCTCTTTGGGGTTTTGTATTTTAATTTAAACAGGCTACCACGAGGAACAATTCTTTATTTTATGCAGTGTTTAAGAAAATGCTCAAATACTAATATAAAACAGGTTAATTTATTATATTGTGGGCCTTTGGGTTTGGGGTTAAACCAGTGGCTTTCCAGGGATGACCACTAGGGTACGCTAGAGAGCTAGAGACCTAACAATGTGCTAACAATGTGCACAATAAATAATTCCAAAAGTGTCTACCTCAATGAATATAACACAGATGAGACTGTAGGGTAGAACAATAGAAATGCACATTCAGTATAGTATGTTTATTTCAGTAACAATGGCACTTTTAGAACATATTTGACTCAAGAGACATCAACAGAAATTGGACTTAAGATAAGACATACAAGAAATAAATACATCATGAAAATATTTTAGAAAAACCTTTGAGTGTGGAAATTAAGGTGCATGGAAACAAAGAGAATATATCATATTTCATTCACACAATACAATACATAAATGATAGAATAACATGAAAGTACCTATACGGAATTGTGAAAAATCAGCAGGCACGGTAGACTTAGGCACTTGACTAATGTCTCTCATTTGGCACAGGATCGGGGATATTGAAGGGCATGAGTGAGGAACCACCCCCATCCATTTACCGCCACCAAACTATCACACTGATTATGTCTGCGGTGGTGTGAAAAAGTGTTCAAAAAAGTGTTTTTTTGCATGTTTTTCACACAAAATGCATTTTTTTTAATGAAATGTTTCAATATTAAGGGAGAAAAAGAAACCAACCAACATGGTCGTCCCTGTTAAAACATACTGTACATGAGATTAATTGTGATCTATCAGTTTGGAAAAGGTTATAAAGCCATTTCTAAAGTTTTGGGACTCCAGCCATTATCCAGAAATAGTCAAACCATAGAACTTTGGTGAATCTTCCCTACCTTTTTCAGGAGCACAAACAACTCATCTAAGAGGTCACAAAAGACCCCACAACAAAAGAACTAAAGAACTGCAGGCCTCACTTGCCTCAGTTAAGGTCAGTATTCATGAGTTCCAAGATGAGAACCACTGCGGAACAAAAACAACATTAAGGCTCATCTCAATCTTGATGATCTCTAAGACCTGTGGTCTGATGAGACAAAAGTTGAACTTTTTTAGAAGAAAAAGTGAAGCCGCATTTCAGAAAACAAACAACAAACCAACAGTAAAATATGGTGGAGGTAGTGTGACGACTAACATTCAAATTTGTTTGATGATCTGAAACATTTAAGTGTGATAAACAAGGAAAAAAAACAAACAAGCAAACACTTTGTCACACCACTCGACATGTTGATGGCATTACTGTCGGGGACCGCGATTTGTTTTCCAGCGTACAGTTTCTTCTCGCTGAGCAGGGCTTTATAACAGTATAGCTGCTATGATGTGGTGGAGTCTGGCTGGTCCTTCTTTTTCTTTTTCTTCCCTCTACATGGCTTGCACATGCAGCACAAAAAGCACGGGGAAGCCAGCAGAAGGAGCGGAGAGGTTACCAGCATCACGATGGTAACCCCCACCAGGATCCCCACCACCTGAGAAGTAATAAATGCCGATTATAAACATAACTATAAAACAAAGTGGTCTGTCAGATCACTGCAATTGAGACAATAACATAATACTATGTTGCGCATGAATATTACATTAAATGACATAAAAATGCACCTTTATCTCATTCAACTATACAATACAGGAAAAGCAATGACCTATGCAGCATTGCTGACTCATGCAAACATACCAACCTTAGATTATTGTCCATTGATGGACCTCAAGCATTCCAAACAGCGTGTAATGTTTACATACTTTTATTAGTTTCAATAAAACCCCTGTACATGAATGTAAAATCTAATTATGTGCCAACAATACTGCAATAGCCAGCCGCAAACTGAGTAGCACGGGTATTAAATAAAGTACTTAAAACTTGCCAATTATGAGCTGATTTATTGCACTACGCTAAAGCTGTGCAGACACTTGGCCATTGTTCTACGACTACAGCAGATGCAAAGATCTACAGAGTGACTGAAAAGTAACTTGGAAATTATTTATTTATTGTCAATTCAAGACTGCCCAAACTGAATTTCTAATTAAAAATGTTCCTTCCATGTCCATATCTTGTAGAAATAATAGTTAATAAATAAATTATATGGATTTTAAAATAGGGTTTTGTTTTTTTAGGTACAACTGTCTCTAAAAATGACAAATACGGTAGTATTTCTATTTTATCGTTATTAATTCATGCCAAATGGTCCATCAAGAAAAACAAAATATACAAATACCAGGGTAATTTTTACCATATGAAATGAATTACCATACATTTTGGCCTTTAAGATGCTACTTTCTCAATCAACAGTGTTTGGAACACCGAGTGTTGTAGGATTGCAAGGTTTATAGTGTAAATATCCCATGTTACAACATGTTACACATTCATTGGACAATATGATTATTTACTCAGCTTCACTGGGAGTCAGTGAACTGTACGCTCGGCTTCTGTTTAATAATGCAAACCACATTTAAGCTTCGTGGCAAATAGCGTGACTGACAGCAAAATGAATATGCTCCTTTAATAGCCCATCATAAACCATTTGTCATGCTCCGTAAACTGACGTGAATCCAATAGCAAATATAATTTCTGAGTTGGTTGTGCAGTCAGAAAGTTCACTGTTACGTCAACTGGAGGCAAGGATTTCAGATTTGGGGTGATTATCTCAGCTTAATGTCTGACGGAGGACTATTTAGGCACATGGGTATGCAACAATAAACAAATCTACCACATGCTTTTGAGTGACGGACTGAATTGAGTTGTCAAGACTAAATTAAAGTGACACTATAGATAGAAATGTACTAGAAAACAGCATAGTTTGGTTTCGTCAGTGTGTTTCATTTATTATTGTCTGCCAAAAAATAACAAGTATTTGTTTGAGCTGCTTTACCTTTGTTCGGTCCCACATAAGCATGGCCCTGGAGTGGCCAAGTTTGTTTCTGCACGGCCCCTTATCGTAATGCCTCAGGAAAATGTCACCCTATAATTACAAAATGTTAAGAAAGGAAAGGAAAACACTCTTCCGTGAGGTCGTAAAGGTGGTGTTTTTACAAGACTCACGTCCAGGTTTTGCAGACAGTACCAACAGAACGTGTGCTTGCAGCATTTGCAAACCATCTGTGCACATCCTTGGTTCCTCTCGATGTAGATGTCACACTTTGGACACTGTTTGATAGGCAGCTCGGAGTCGCTGTCACTGTGGCTCCTGTCCATGTGATTAAATGAAAGAGAAACAAGAGATGGCAAACAACGGGGGCGACGAGGAGTACCAAATCACAGCGGCTGACGGCACACACTGCGGCACAGTCCTGGGTCAGTGCTCGTGTTGAACTGGGTTACTTATTTTAAGAGTCGGTTTTATGACAGGGGTATTTTAAGAGCACAATTCACGGCACGGCCCTTGTTGATTGAAACAACTGTCGTCATCCATTTAGTATACCTCTAAACCATGTTCAAGGTCACAGGGAAGCTGGGGCCTATCATATGTTGTACTCATCAGCTGTCAATCAATTTGTATTTGTATTTCTTAACATGTTTTTTTTTAACTTTTTAACATTACCCTCTCCTACAGCGTCCATTACAAATGTATCATGGCCGGTTATTTCGTGTCTTCTAGCAAAGCCAGTAACTATACTACTAACAGCTGTCATAAAATGGTAAATACCTCCTAAAGCTCATTTCACACTCATCATACTGCAGTATACAGGCTCCCTCTGCACTGGCTGGGGACCTTTTCTCCTTTCCTTCCCTTGGCATGCCCACAATGGAATCACACCATCACTCAACGCCTCCCCTGTGACATCAATCAGTCTGGCAGAATCGCAGCCCAGCCTGGGGTGGCACACTAATGCAGTTGTGCAACAAGGAAACATGGGGGGCAAAGTTTTTATTACTTCCCTCTACTTGCTAAGGGTGTTTGTTTCTAAATGGATGAAACCATGTACTAACAAAGGTCGCTTTTGCAAGACATTACATTTGTATACTTGAACAAACCGGTTCAGATTCTCTGTGACTGCCGGACTGACCTGCTTTCATCAGAGCGTGACATCATGGGCTGGAGTTCGGAACAGGTGTGGTCTCCTTGCCAGGGTCCCCCGCACTCGGAACAGAAGATGGTGTGACAAGTGGGACAGGGCACAGCGGCGGGATGGCCTTTAGAGCTCAGCTGCACGTTACACTCAGCCTGGCATTCAAGCACCGGACACCAGGTTTTACCTGGGTCCAGGTTCACCCCTGCGGAGATCACAGTGATTGTGAGTATACAGTGTGTCTAATGTCTAATGGTGTCTAATGCTTTATTGGTGACATCATTAGGTACAACTGCAAGGTCTAATAATAAGATCCAATGTATCACAAGTCATTTCATGCAACAATGCATCATTTACTGTATACTGTTTTTGGACAGGCTGCACGAGTGATTAGTGTGCAGGCCACACAGCTAGAAGACCTGAGTTCGATTCCACTCTCGGCCATCTCTGTGTGGAGTTTGCATGTTCTCCCCGTGCATGCATGGGTTTTCTCCGGGTACTCCGGTTTCCTCCCACATTCCAAAAACATGCTAGGTTAATTGGCAACTCCATATCATCCATAGGTATGAATGTGAGTGTGAATGGTTGTTTGTCTATATGTGCCATGTGATTGGCTGACAACCAATCTAGGGTGAGGATTATCAGTAGAAAATGAATGAATGTTTTTGGACATCTATAGTATAGACATCTTTTAAGTACCGTTAAGAAAGTACCGATTTGGCACCAGTATCAAATAATATACAAATGTTATCCAACTTTTAGAAAAACCCACCTCTCTCGTACTTTAAACGCTGATACAACTTTGCACAATCAGCAGAGGCCAAGTCGTCTATCTGGAAACACAGAATAAACTTTATTAACGATATTTGAGCCACTTGGTGCTGAGGACCACTGAGGACACTATTAAAGACGTTCTCGCTTTGGGGGTGGGGAGACGTTTGCATTTGATCAGAAAGGTTAATAAGCATCAACTGTCACCACGGCGTTGGCGCTCCACCATCATATAATGTCCTCAATGTCCTTAATCACTGTCATATCCATTTTGGGAAGTTGGGAGCGAGTCAATGTTTTGCAAAGTCGCGTTTTTTTAACTCGTTCAATCCCAGCCACTAATGGCACAAAACATGCTGTGTTCTATTGTGGAGTTGTATCATCACCGCTTTGTGCCTCTTGAGTAAAAAAATGTGAAAGATGTATAAATCTTTGGGAGCGTATGATCGGGTTAAAAAAAAGTGTAAATACATCTTGAGTCATAGGCTTGAAAATTTCAAGTTTGTTTACCTAATAAAATACAATTTTAAATTGTAATTTTTTTTGCAATTTTAAATGAGTTTCTTTAGCTTCTAACTTTTATCTTTATGGGTAAAACATGTTTTACAGGAATCAACCTGTTTTGGCTAAAACAGGATCTTACAGTTTGCTCACTGCCTCTTGGTTTAGTCATAGCCTCATAAAAGCCTCAGTATTTACTTTATACGGTGATAAAATGTCACAGTTTTTATTGGTGAGGCTTACCTCCGTGTCCAGTAACACGCCAATGTTTTTGCAATCCATATCTGGACAGGTGATGGGTGCTCCTCCACCCTCCTTGATAGCCAACTCAACATACTGCTGCAGACACTGGAGGGGTAGACACGTCACAGTAGCATTCATTTAGCATTTCATTTTGTTTGGACGTACTACAGTAAATCATCTTTACAGCTCGCTATGGTTAGGGCAGGATATCAACATATCACCTGTCTGTTTGTATTTAACAGAGACACTTTAATTATACACCTTTGTACCTCTTTGCAGTGATAGCAGACCCTGTTGATAACGTATCGTAAACAGCCCGAGTGCCTGTGAGACTGAGAGTGCTAGTGGCATGGACTAAATACATTAAATACATACATAAATTCACCAGACTAAATACAAAAAGTTAGCACGTTTATCTACTGATGACGCAGCATCAGGAGCAACTGGGGGTTCAGTATCTTGCCCAAGGATATTTCGACGTGATCACGAGAGGACGGAGGATCGAACCCCAACCTTCAGGTTGGGGACGATCACTCTGTCACCTAAGCCAAAAATATATATCTGCATATATATTTTAAAAATTAAATAAATAAGTAATTATATACTTATTTTTTTCCATATTAGTATTTGATTATTTCATTTGTTTTTATTATATACAGCGTCCACCCTGGTTAGTATGTATTTTGGTTCATGGCGAACGTCTTGTTACATTACTAATACACTGCACAAGTTTTTATCACAAGCGTCCTTGTTAGCGTCCTTAGCTTGCCTACAAGATGGCAAAATAAAAATGTTTAAATGCTATGCATGCTTAATCTGTATAAATGACGAATGAAAGAGATAAATTAATATTTAAGCTTACTTCAAACAGTGTTTATCTCCTTTGTCAAATGCTGGCATTGCAACTTTCTTTGGCTCCATTTTGGGTAACAGGAATTCAAGGAATAACTCATAGCAAAACAGGAAGGTGGTGCCCATGTTGATCTTGCTTTCTTAGCTCCTTTGTAGGCTGTTTATATTACTATATATGATATTTATATATACATTCAGTGCCACTTACAGCTGTACAGAAGATGCACTTGCAGTTCTGCAGTGTTCTGGCTAGAGCAGGTCCATGCTTGCAGAGGCACAGCTTGCAGAAGACATCAGGACCATGCCGTGAGTCCGGGCTGGCACAGGTCTCTGGTTCTGAAGCTTTAGATGTTGTGCTAGTCATGCTGGAGTGACGTCAGCGGGGAAAGATGACAGAATCAGGCTGCTTCTAGTTCCTCTTGTGGGAACAGAAGGGAATTGTACCCTGCATGTTGCTGTAAGGTTTACACAAACACATTAATGTTTACAACAGAAACTTCAGATAACCCTGAGCCCTGCACCGTAAACATAACCTTCCTCGGGGAGGAGTGGAAAATGTACAAATAGTAGCAGTCCCTATCCTCTGGATCCAGATTAAAAAAAAGCTTCCTTTTAGCTATTTAGATCATATAAACACATTCCAAAGTTATTTCCAAGCGGAACACTACTCTGAAGCATATCCAAGTTTCGTTTGCTCAGTATCGTCCCATGCTTGCTGAAATGTGTCATCACTTTTGCGATACACTGTAACAAACATTTTGGATACAACTCAGCCTTGGTGGAGAAGTGAAATAGTTACATGATTGTTACATGAGGTCATTGAAATCAAGGGGGGGGGGGTCGAAATTTTTTCCACTGTGGGAAGCATACTCTTGATATTGTTATAAATATGTAAAAAGGCTGCACCATTCTTCTTAATCACCTCAAAAATGGGTTTGGACAAGCTTGATGCCAGTGTTTCCGGGAGGCTTGCAGCCCGCCATTGCTGCTGAGGTTAGAAACAGTAGGACAGACTTTTTTTTTTTTTTAAAGATTTGTGGTTCATTATACTTGCATTTAAACATCAAGTTGAAATATTAGTCAATTAAAACACAACTGACGACAAAACACAGAAAGTTCACAGGAAGTTCTTCATGTGTATTATTATTTAATAGCTGTAGTCACTGTAACTAACTATTTTAAAGTTGTGACCATCACACTACCACCACCATATTTTACTGTGGGCATGATGTTCTTTTTCTGAAATGCGGTGTCACTTTTCCACCAGAAGTAATGGGACACACGCCTTCTGAAAAGTTTAACTTTTGTCTGGTCAGACCACAGAATATTTTCCCAAAGGTCTTGGAGACAAGTCTTTTTTTTTCACAAGGACAGACATTTTAAAACTTCTTAAAATATCCTTAGAGTGAACAAAAAAGTCAAGCTGAAGATCCAATAAAGTCACCAGCCCTGAGTCGGACCACTTGATCCTTGGCCCAAAAGAACTGGTGTTTACTGGTTACAGAGAATAGTTTTAAAATCAACACACTGCACAGTTAAGGGGGCACCATCAAGACTTGTGATGCATTTTGCTTCAATGTAAGAATGGTGCTTCAGATTGTGCATGGGCGTCAAAACAGTAGTTGACTATTTGGATATGTTCCAGGGGGGAATTCCTCATAACCGAGGGCGCGCACTGCCTGTCTGACAAAGAGGAATAACCTCTCTCTTATGGACTATGCCGCATGTTCCCCTGGCAAGTTACAATTTAAAGATTGTTTGCTATAAATTGCTTATTCAAAAATGTCTTCTGTGTTCTATACATGGACCAAGGTTGATTTAAGCATTACTAAAATTTGTAAATGTCTCATTTGATGATAAAAATCCCAGTCAAAAGTACACCGCATTGTTCCCCCGCTTTGTGTGGACACAGTATGGTGTTACCTTGGAAACTGAGGATTTAAATACTCAATCTACAGAAAAATTACCCACACAGCGCTCTTGTTTGACCAGGCTGTTTAAATTGGCTGCCATCTGTAGCACAACACAGTCAGTAGTGGCCCACATTTGAAGTGAGTAGTCTTTTATTATCTGGTATTGATCAGTGGTGGCATAGATGCAGATCATTGATAGTGTAGTTGGTGGAGAAAAGCATGATGGCGGTTCATGCAACTGCATTTATTGTGTGGAAAATAGCGACTAACCAAGTGACATCATAACCTGCGTTGTTGGTGTTTGAAATGTTTTGGCTTGGTGATTTTTACTGCATTTATTTGTGACATTTTAACCATAAGAGATTTGGTGCTACCTGGCTCACAAACGCATTCTAATGGTATTCACTCACCTCCATGACAATTGGTGTACCACTGAGGGTACGTGTACCCCACTTTGGTAACCAAGAACGTACATTAAATGACATTCTGTACACCTCTTAAGTTAGTTTTTATAAGTCTCTAAAGCTGGAGTTTCGCGAAACGACAAATTATGCAAATTAGACAATGGCGTCGTCTTCTTGGTGGTAGTCAGTAGTCTATCATTTTGGCTAGGTAAACACCAGAATAGCCTAAAAAGTGACCTAAAAAGTCGGAATGTGTATATCATTTAAAAGGCAACTCCCACTCGCTCCCTTTCTGGTCTCCATGGTTGGGAAAAAATGACAATATCAGGTTCCCAGACTGGTTAAAATTGTGATACAGCTACAGTATAGTCACTGCTAATTTACCGTATTACACTAATATGCTCCATTTAATGAAAACATGAAGCATTATCTTTCAAGGTTGCATATTTACATCTATAATGACTGAGTGACGCATTTATGAACAGCTTCCGTGTAGAGTGATGACGCTTACCTTGCCTGTGGAGAACTCGGGTGGAGAACCTGCTTGAGTCCTGAGCCGCACTGTGACACATGTGGTGGATAGCAACCGACACAGCCAACGCCTACACCGACACTACTCATACAACTGTGGGAGTGTGGAGTGTGGGAGTGTGTGCAGTCCACTGCTTCCATTCAGGGAAGCTACTGTTCGCGACTCCTCCTGCTGGTCATACTGTACGTAGGTTGCATTTAAAGACAGTAGGGAAAAACAAGCTCGTCTCATACAGTACATCAATGCATCATATCAGACCAAAAACCTTATTTATTTTTATTTTAGGGTTCAATTTAGGGGATTTCTACAATGATGCTAAGTACTAGATGATACATGTGCATTAAAGATTAATAATCATTAATCAATAATCATAAATTTGTGCTTGTACTAGACTGGTGATAACATTCCAATGTAGGATGAATAGCCATTTACACTTACAGCATGTATGCATGCTTACAGAGGTGAAGTATTGTGTCCATGTTTTTGTGCGACCTTCGAGAAATAGTTTTTTTCATTTTGGGGGTCAGACTTCTGGGGGGGGGGGGGGGGGGGGGTCACTGTACATAGCTATGGTTGTGTCTTCACCAGGGAAAGACAATTAACACAAAAAACAATATAAAGTAAATTGCTTTGGTTACAGGGCCTCACAGCTAGGAGACCCGTGTTCAATTCCATCATCGGCCAACTCTGTGTGGAGTTTGCATGTTCTCCCCGTGGGTTTTCTCCGGGTCTCCCACATTCTAAAAACATGCTTATCGGTTAATTGGTGACTCCAAATTGTATTAATTTGATTTATGAATGTGAGTGTGAATGGTTGTTTGTCTATATGTGCCCTGTGATTGGCTGGCGACCAGTCCAGGGTGTACCCCGCCTCTCGCCCCAAGACAGCTGGGATAGGCTCCAGCACCTCCTGCAACCCTTGTGCAGATAAGCAGTAGAAAACGAATGAATGAATGCTTTGGTTACATTACTATTACATGAGGTCCAGAGGTATTTCTATGTCGAGGGTTCGATTATTCGATTATACATACTAAAATAGATTTGAAATAGAATAAGTTTAGACTTTGAGCTTTAAGAGGTTTAGTATAAAATATGTAATTCTCCCCGAGCCAGAACCATCTAATAAATCCATACACATGGCTCGTTAAGACTCATTTCTTCTTCTTCTTCTTTCCTTCCTTCTTCTTCTTCTTCCCTTTCTTTTCTTCGACTTTCCTATAGATGCCAAATCCTTTGCGGACCATGCAACCTCTCCACCAAGACTGCAACTGTGAGAGTCCAAAGTCACGGGTGACCAATCCATCAATCCTTCAACTATCCACGGGAATGCCCTTACCTTGATAGAAGCTGCAATCTCACGCTCCCGCTGGCGAATTCTCTCCTGCTCCTCCCAGTCTTCTTTTACCACCTCTTCCATCTCGCTGTACTGAATACATATTCAGGCTTTATTAATATTCCTGCTGACGTTGCAGTGATGGCTGTTGAACCATTCACCTTCTTCTGCATGGCAGTAAGTTTCTCCAAGTTTGTTGCTCTTCTGTAACGCATGCTGGTGAGGTTGTGCTCCTTCTCCTGCATGTTCTGCTCCGTGCACTCCTGCCAGTGTCGCAGCTGCTCCTGCAACTCCTACTCAACAAGGACGAACAGGATGTGCTCGGGTTGCCAAGTCAAGAAAACTGACATTGCAAATTCTAGAAATTGTAATTCCCTCGGTAATTGTGTGTAAGTACTAGATTTGATCTTTTGACTCAAGTTCCAAAGAAGGAAGTGCACTGAAAACACAGAATGAAGCACTCCTCGTATACGTTTTTTTTATGTCAGTTTGTTTTTATTTATGCTCTATAATTTATTTATGCTTTATAATCTTCTACTTATGATTAACTGAACTTTAACTCACCTGATGTTGTTTTTTCAGGAATATATTTGACTCCCCATGAATTCTCTCCTGCAGCTTCAACTGATCATTCAGCACCTAAGAGACAGAGTAAATGTTGTCGTAATATCAGGATTTTTTTTTTATATTTTTCTTGATTAATTGCAGTTGTTTTAAATTTTCTTGTTGTCATGACTTTACTCCGATAATATTTCACTTTTTCTGCAACCTAAAATTCAAAAAATGTAAACTTTTTAATGCTTTGTTTTTGTTTTTCAAAATATTATGACTTTAAAAAAAAGTCTTTATTTCATAGTACAACCTTGTGCTACAAAAATGATAGTTTTAGATTTGCTTGAGCTATTTTTAGATTAGCTTTTTGAGTGACTTTTTCCACATTACAGTACAACTTTTTTCATTTTTTTTTTGCTGTTTTTTAAAGTTTTTGTCTTATACTATATTTTTAGAATTTAGTGCGGG
Organism: Doryrhamphus excisus; assembly: GCF_030265055.1. Classification (NCBI taxonomy): domain Eukaryota; kingdom Metazoa; phylum Chordata; class Actinopteri; order Syngnathiformes; family Syngnathidae; genus Doryrhamphus; species Doryrhamphus excisus. Next base: position 5,203,524 of record NC_080482.1, read on the forward strand.
CCAACAAAAGAGCAGCTATGGACCAGAATTTATATTTTCTATTTAATATTATTTTATAGTTTCTACTTAGCTTAACATGTTTTTATGTTGGGAGAAAATCAGAGTAACTGAAAAGCCACAAGAAGTACATGCAAACTCCACACAGAGATGCTGGAGCCAGACTGTGAGATGTGGAAGTCAGGGGAATAATAATAATAATAATAATAGCGTGAATAATCAAAGGTGTGTTACGCATGGCTTGTTGCTCTCACCACTACTTGGTCTTCAAGTCGCTTCTCAGCTTCCCTCATCTCATTTTGAGTTCTCTGGAGCTGCTGCTCAATGTTTCTCTCCTCAAGACATTTCCTTTCAGCATTTGACTCATTTAGTTGATGCAGACGCTCTTTAATATCCTCGTATAATGTTTGCAGTTCCTGATAGGAGGGTGAAAGGTTGATGTTTATGATGCGTTCAGTGGCTACATCAAGCAAATTGTAGACATGAGCATGGATGGAGGTGATGTTTAGATTTGCGCATCTCACCTTCAGTTGATTTGCTTTCTCTTGGAGCTCCGCTTGTTGCTTTGGTAGCAGCCGCCTCCTCTTCTCCATCTCCTTCTTTGCTTCTCTGGGAGCAACACACTCACATGACTATGACACATGACTAACACAACATCATTTTGCATGATGAAACACATTTAAAAATATACTGCAGACAAAAACAAAATTACAAAATAATATAGAAAATCTGTATAAATTCGAATATTTACAATTGTGAAGCTTTTTGGTAAGGATGCTGGTACATGTAGTGATTATTTAGAGCGTATGGAATAGGCTCCAGCACGCCCGCGACCCTCGTGATGATAAAGGGGTAGAAAATGAACTAAATGAATGTTTCCACATGGTGTGTTGATGAACCTTTTGCTGCTCTCAGCATTCTTTTCCTGGTCCTGTCCATGAACCACCTGCAGCAGACAAGCAAAGCTCTGTTTCTCTTCCAGCTCACCTTGTAACTTGGACACCTGCTGTGAGATATAGTGACTACACAAACAAAACAAAGACTAAGATTAGGCTTCACAAGATGACTTAAAGTGAAAGACTGAACTGAAGTCCCATGCACGGTCCCTGTCTCTGACATCAGTCCATGCACGGCTCTTTGTGTGTGGTGTGCAACAAAATGCATACAGTTGCACGTCTGCACTCACCAGTCTCGTTTCACCTTTTTTACCCTGGCCTGGAAGACACACACAAAGAAAACTGAAGTATTACCACCATCACGACACTTTCATCCTCGCATTACTTATGGACTGTGAAGTGCTCACCCGTCGTTGTTCAGTACTGCACTCCCTGTGGATATGGATCGTCAGAGCATGTTCCAGTATGTCCAACTGGTCTGAGCACTCCTCCAGTACAGCTGCCAGTCTGAGACTCTGAATCTGGGATAAATTCATCTGTGGACAGGTTTATGTAGTGATAAGGAACCAGGCTGCCTGCAATACTAACTCTGGACACTGGAGGGCATCTAAATACCTAGTCACTAAAACAACAGCACCATTGTAGCATTGATGAAGACAGAAAAGAATAATATAAGTTTTTTAAATTTTACGTATTTGGTAAATTAAATGAGTAAGCAAACGACACCCTACCTACACACCTTACTAAGCGGCAGTTGACCACGTGATTTCGCTCAGCCAATCAGTCAATACTAATTATTGTCAATACATTTAAAAGCTAATACGTTCTTAAATTCCAGTTATTCCACCTAACTTCCCATGAATTAAATATAAGAAATGATACACAGAAACTACAAAGAAAACCTTTTAAACAATGACGTCAATTCATCGTAAAAAGACACGCGACGAAATACGTCATCAGTCGTCTCGAGAGATAGCAAATCTTTCCATTACAAATAACCGGTAGTGCTATGCTATGAATTACAATATGAAGGCGTAAAATAAATGAATACTTACGTCGTTAACACAACATCACAGTCAAAGCAACGTTTGCCAATCTGTAGGGTCGCAAATAAACATTCACAGTCGAACAAGAGGTGGCTGTTGACTTGTTGCTATGGTAATGCCAGTAAGGTCAGGTGGTACAAAATCTGACCAATCAAAACACCGAGCTTGCTAACCTTTGCTGTCAAAGTAAAAATAAGTCCAAATATATCCATAGACTCAAACAGGCCTGGAGGCACACAGATGTGTCATGGGAGCAAAAAGTATACCAAATATATTTAGAACTAAAAAAAAAAAAAAGATATCAAAGTGTAGGAGGATATTGCATTTATTTTGGCCAGGGAATTGGAGTCTGAAGGTAATACACACTGAAGATACAAGCAAAACCATTCATGCACGATGCTGTTTCTCCTGTGGACTTCCTTCCTCCAACCTAAAGACACAAAGCAACACAGGAACCAACTGAACCAATACATCATTCAGCAAAAACCTGCACATTGACTTTAGATGACATGTCAACATATTAGTGCGACCACTAATATAATACAATTTTAAGGCAGAACATAAAAAAATAAAGCCACAAGTTAGTGGATAGCAAAGGAAGGCATTATATGAAGTATTAGTTGAGATGAGTGTACTGTATGTTGTCCATGGCTTAGCTTTAACTAAACATCTGTGCAAGAAAAAGCGTAATACACTAATGTGTATTGTACTAACGTGTAATGTAGATGACTGCACTGATGCTGCCGAAAACAACCAACCAGTCATCACATGTGTTATTGCCAACCAGCAGCAGGAGTTGTAATGGTAATGATGGCAATGTATGTCATATGTCTGTATGTGCACAGAAATGAACAATAGAAAGCATCACCTCAAACATTTTTAACATTTGGGGAACATTTGCATCATTTTTTATGTATTTTTTAACACATAACCTTAATTGGAAACAGGTCACGGCACGACCGATGCGAGTTCATATATAGAGACACTTGTGGTTACTGTTTACCGTACAAACCACACAATGTTATTCATGAATACGTATAGTTTGTCATATCACTTTATCAGACCTTTTTTTTGGGTCAAATGAAGAAATATGAATACAAAATGGTGTCCACAAAGTCTCTTTACAATTTAGTAAATATATAAAAAATGCAGGGCTACACGGTGGAAAGTGGTTACTGCGCAGACCTCACAGCTAGGAGACCCGAGTTCGATTCCACCCTCGGCCATCTCTGTGTGGACTTTGCATGTGTGGGTTTTCTCCGGGTACTCCGGTTTCCTCCCACATTCCAAAAACATGCTAGGTTAATTGGCGACTCCAAATTGTCCATAGGTATGAATGTGAATATGAATGTGAGTGTGAATGGTTGTTTGTCTATATGTGCCCTGTGATTGGCTGGCGACCAGTCCAGGGTGTACCCTGCCTCTTGCCCAAAGACAGCTGGGATAGGCTCCAGCACCCCCGCGACCCTCGTGAGGAAAAGCCGTAGAAAATGAATGAATGATTAAAAATGCAGGGCTGCACGGTGGACGAGTGGTCAGACCTCACAGCTAGGAGACCCGAGTTCGATTCCACCCTCAGCCATCTCTGTGTGGAGTTTGCATGTTCTCCCCGTGCATGCGTGGGTTTTCTCTGGATGCTCCGGTTTCCTCCCACATTCCAAAAACATGCTAGGTTAATTGGCGACTCCAAATTGTCCATAGGTATGAATGTGAGTGTGAATGGTTGTTTGTCTATATGTGCCCTGTGATTGGCTGGCCACCAGTCCAGGGTGTACCGCGCCTCTCGCCTGAAGACAGCTGGGATAGGCTCCAGCACCCCCTGCGACCCTTGTGAGGATAAGCGGTATAAAATGAATGAATGCAAATCAGGAAATTGTTATATTTTTTGCTTTTGTAATACATATTTTACATTGTAAGGAGACTTTATGGACACCCTTTATGTCATTTTATGGCACTAGACTTGCACAAAGAGAGATTTGAGTCAATAAATGGTTGAACCTGTTCTAAATAATGGAAGGGTGACATGACACTTCATCCAAAACGAGTCGTGTAAAAAGAAAATACAAAAGCAAATGGCGTCTGATACAAAATATATAGTTTCAATGTGACCGTCCGTCCGTCACTTTTTACCCCGTGACCACTGCGCAGGCCTGGTGTATATCCCCACTTAGCGACAAGTCTGACAGTCTTTCTTCTGTCTTGTGCTTATTAGATTCGGTGCAAGCTTGGGTGGATCACTCTGTTGTGCAACCAGAGAAGAGAGTACAGATAAACATTGTAGTTCTTGTACTTTCTCCTCCCTAAAGTCCTCGAGCAGAAATGAAAGGGTCAAATGACGAGGTTGTACATGATGTACACAAAGCCTCTATGCATCCTAGAGGTTTATTACTTATGACTGTCGTACGTACATACAGCAGCTGGAGAGACATAGATCTACATCGTCTAGATCTCACTGATTGTTCGCTCAGTGGGTCGGTACTCCTCCCTTCCTTTCGGTGAAGACATGTATAAGGATTGCGTCTTGCGTTTTAAACGAGCTCTCTTGGTGGCCAGTGACAGGCTGTGCTTGCTGGAGGCGATAATGTCAGAGATGAACTTCTTGCAGTCGACACACACTTCCATGGTGGCCCAGTCCTCTGTCAGCTCTGGTGGGAGCTCCAGCTCTTCATGTGACTTTAAGGAGCCATGCTTGGATAGCCTGGAAACAATAGGAAAATTATTATGAAAAAGATATTCCAATTATGAGTGGATGTCAACGGTCTTATTCTTCATTAATTTGTTCACATTAAGGGGAGATCTGGGATGGATGGATGGATGGATAGAGAGGGAGAGAGAGAGAGAGAGAAAGAGAGGGGTGGGTGGATGGATGGATGGATAGAGAGAGAGAGAGAGAGAGAGAGAGAGAGGGGTGGGTGGATGGATGGATGGATGGATGGATGGATGGATGGATGATGGATGGATGGATGGATGGATGGATGGATGGATGGATGGATGGATGGATGGATGGATGGATGGATGGATAGATAGATAGATAGATAGATAGATAGATAGATAGATAGATAGATAGATAGATAGATAGATAGATAGATAGATAGATAGATAGATAGATAGATAGATAGATAGATAGATAGATAGATAGATAGATAGATAGATAGATAGATAGATAGATAGATAGATAGATAGATAGATAGATAGATAGATAGATAGATAGATAGATAGATAGATAGATAGATAGATAGATAGATAGATAGATAGAGCAGTGAAATTGCCAACAAAATGTCGTTGCCTGGCTCCCGTGCAATAATAATAATAAATAATAATGTTGAGAATAAATAGATGACATCAAATATGAACAACAATGTACAGCGTAAACAGTAATTTGTACTAATAATTAAAATAAATAAAAATAATAAAAATAATTTTGAATAAATAATAATAATTTAAAGTTTTGCGTGTTTCGCGTTGGCAGACTATCAAAGCGGAGTTTGGGTGAGAAACACCCTAGACTTGTCCCCAATCACAACCAAACACAACTAAGCAAACAAACACACTTACAAACTGTCACTGTCATTTTGGAATGGCCTTTTATTGTGGCCAACCGAAGGCAAGGAACCAGGCTAGAGGTCTTACTTGGACATGGTCTTGTGAATGCTCGGCCGTCGATGGCCACTGGAGGATTTCTCAGGCTTCACTGCTGCAGCACCAGAAGCCTTTTTAACTCCTTTGGAAGGCGGAGTCGGTGCTGCTTCAGCCGCCGCTGAAGTCTGTGGACCTCCAGCCACTTGGAGTCCCTGTCCTGCAGAAGCCATGGCACTTATTCTCTCCCTGGGTAGAGTATTAGTCGAGCCGATGGAGTAGATGGGCAGGCTGGAATAAGGTTTGGATGGCAGTCTCATCTGTCAATATATATAATAGGTATTAGGTTATTTTTCTATCATAAAGATAAGATAAAACGCATAGCATCTTAACAAGGCAGAGCATCTGGAAATGTCACTTAAGTCAATTCTGGTTGATTTCTCATATAACAATAAATTTATGTCTTACCTTTTTGCAACACTGTGCACACACAGGCCTGTGAAGACAAAAAGAAGCAATTAATGCAATGTGTTTTTTTTTGTATATATATATGTATTTTTTCTGTATGTTGACGGTGTTTTACTTTTTGCAAAACTGGCAGATGTAGGACCAGGTGAAAAAGGAAAACCGTTTGGTTCGACAACAGAAGCAAAGCTGCAATGAAAATATCAGAATCAGAATCAGAATCGCCTTTATTGTCATTGTATTGCATACAACAAAATTTGAGTGCAACACCACGGTGCATTTTGTAGAAAGTAAAAATAAGAATAAGGAAAAGGATAAAAATAAAACAAGGAATAACAATATAAATATAAAAGTGGCAGGTGCTGTTCAAAATAAGTGTAAATATATGTACATCAAAAACAATAACCTATACAGTAACAAGATGTAGAATTGCAGTAACCAAAATGTGGGATTTCAGTAAACAAAATGTAGTATTGCACATATTGTACCTGAGTTTCACTTGAATGAATGAATCTTAAGTATTGCACAATTTGAAAATATAACAACATTAAAGTTACACAACCATGTTTTAACCTAACGCCATACAGTGGAAGCCCTCGGAATGGATGCCTGACATCAACATAAGTGGTTGTCAATTAGTCGTTCCTTGAAATTTTTATTTGTGACTCTCCCCGGAGACTTAAGGGAAAATGGGGAGGTTGATGAAATAGACCCATTTTTCATAGAAATAACCTATATATGTTGACTTAGACTTGGAGCGAGGGATGACTGTAATGAGAAAATCATATATTTCGTATCAGGTAATTCAGGAAAAACGTACCTTTCCCTTCTTCATTGCCGTGTAGATTTCTTTATACTGCTGAAATTTCTCCAGCTCTGCTTTAACCAGAACCTGTCTGATGTGCATCACCTCCTCCACTGTCAGAGACAGACACTCCACAGGGAAACAGAACTCCTCCTGCAAACACACAAAAACACAAGTCAGTGTTGTATATTAATTACCAAAGGGACACCATTACACTGCACTGCTACATTAATACAGATACAGGAAAATGCAATCATGGAGAGATTTCACCGTGGGGAGCCTTAGCAAACAACAAATATTTGTTGTTTCTGTGCAAGGTACAATGTAGCACAGGGGTGGGCAAACTTTTTGACATGCGGGATGCACTGATTTAACAAAATTGATGGGGGGGCCAGACTATATATTTTACACATATAATTCTAACAGTCCACCTGGAATTATTGCATCTGTCATGCAAGAGTCATGCAATCTGTGTCTCTTTTTTCAGGAGCACTTTTCACAGATCAAATAACCAAATTGATTAAAAAAAAACAAAAATACCTAAACCATCAAAAGGTTGTATGTTAAGTTTCAATGAAATACTGTGGAAAGGACATATTTAAGAACCGTGTTTAAACACTTGGTGGGCCGGATGTGGCCCCCGGGCCATACATTGCCCACCCCTAATCGAGCATCTACACAAATCCTTGAGACAATGTGATGTGCCCCGAGGTGCAATAACAAGATGTAAAGTGGAACGTCCTTACAGCAGCCATGTCCAATGTGCTTACTTTACTTGCACTCGGATTTGTTATGTTTGAAGTCTTCCACTATTTATTACATCAGATTGATGGTAGCATCTCTAATGTCCCTCCTTTACGGTTGTACACTTCAAAAAGTACCATATTCCTCTAAAGTCGCACTAGACCGCATTGGCATGAAAATAGTCCCCCGGGCTGCACTTTGACAAAAGAGTTTTTCCGCTGTACCTGAAGTGGTCACTCATTGTTAACTCACCAGAGATTTAGAGTTCTGTTTAGAGGGCTGCTGAAAGAGTCGGACATTGGTTGGGGTTTCTTTCTCAATAGAGTGTCTCCTCTGGGGGGTCTGGCGCCTCTCCGGCTGCGGTGTGGAGGAGATGGGGAGGAACATTGGTGGAGCTTGATTGCGGGAATCACAAAAAGGAAATCATTATGTAAGTTAATGGCTCACGGAGCATAATAAAACATAAAAGAAAATACAATACAATACTCACTCTTCTTCCCCAGTGCTGATTCAGGAGATGTGTCATCCATTAGAGATGTCGCCACACTTGAGGTACTCACTGATTTGTGGCCTGTAAAGTCATCCTGGATAAATACATAAAATAAACAAGCACATATATTACACTTCGCCGTTCTGATGTCACACGAAAGAAAAGAGAACACCACGAACGCCCACACTGACGTCGGAATCAGAGCTGTCCAGCTCGGCAAGACTGGGAGCCTTCAGAAGCTTCTTCCTCTGCGGTACGGACTGAGATCCGCAGGGTACCGCTGTAGGAGATGATGGTCCGTTGTTCAAAGACAGAGTGCTGGAGGTCCTCCTGCCCATGTAGGGACTAAAGTCATCTGCATACATCCACACACAAACAGCTGTCAATCAAACAAGCAGACATTCAGGACTGGATCTCTTATTATTTCCTCTTGTGATTTCTTGCATTTGTTATTATATTATTCCAAATTTGATTTGTTTGTATTGTCAATTACAGTAAAGTAATAAAGTTATGATGAGGGTATTGTCAAACAATGCAATCATCATAGAGGAAAATGGAGATCCATTCGGGATGGGTGGGTTAGGTCGGTATGAAGGCAGGGGATTGATAAGCGGGTGTTAAACACACAGCATCACTTTTCAAAATTGGTGGTTCACAGGAGTGGAACAATATTTAAAAAAAAAAAAAAAAAAAAACTCGGTAGGGTGGGAGTTAGTGTAAAAGTCACAGCTGATCTGTAACGGCTCTCTGGTTTATCCTGGAGAGCTCATCGTTTTGATGCGGGTATCTTCTTGGTTCTGGATTCAAACAAAAGCTGGATATATCGAGGTCGGCATTGTGCACTGTACCGTCATTTGGTCCGCTCCTTCGCTATCTGATCAGAGTAAACGTTAGTGAGCAGCCAGGCAGACAGAGAGACAAGGTAAGGGTTGGGAAATCAACCTTCCAACATGGCTGCAACGTCGCTCATACTTTACCTAATCCCGTACGAAACAAGTCCTGTGGCATACTGCGAGTTTTGCCAAAACCTAGAAGGGGATATCTCCTTCATTAGGGAAAGCTAGGTGAACATTATGTCATATTTTTGCAATATCTTTCATATTTTGTTAAATCAATGCAATAAGGGAATACACATAGTGGGTGTTTTAATGCAGATAATGACTCTGCTTTCATGGATGACAAACAAAATTTAAAAAATTTCCCATTTGAGAGGCTGAAATCAGAGAACTAGATTACTAGAATACCAAATAGTTGCTGATTAATGAGATGCAGTCACATTTTTTCTGTTTTTTTTTTAATTATTATGACTGAACACCCAAGCTGCCAACTCTATTAACTTTTTCATTTTTTATTTTTTTATTTTATTAATAATAATAACAATAATTTATAATAATTATTTTTATTTTATTAATAATAATTAGAATTAATTTATTAATAATTTAATTAAAAATTATAATTATTTTATTAAAAAGTGGTAACCTGTTAGATGTTTAACACACGATGTGGGACTTGGCCCCTGTGACAGCTCATTTAGTTTCCTTCTATGTCATACTTCCTGTTTCCATGCCCTTATTTTGAAACCACTTCCTTTGTTGTTCCTTTCTGTTCTCTCACCCCTTACTCGTTTGGCGCACCTGCCTCTAATTTTCTGTTCCCTATTCACGTCAGGTGTGTGCTCCTTCCTTTGTCGATTCATTGTTCATCATTTGCTTGGTGTGGTCAGTTGCTTGTCTTTGCTGCTGCATAGCACGATTATCATTAAAAAACACTTTTTCATCTGCATTTTGGACGTGCGCTCTGCATTCTGGGGTCGCAACGCATCACTGACACATGACAGGTAGGATGTTGTTTTTATTTTCCTTTTCGGACATGTTGACTTATACAAACGTAAATATGACGCACGTCAATCCAATGTGTTTTTTAAGCATGTTCCATTGTTATTGCATGAATTCTATATTGTACTTGTATACACTGTACTATATATGTATATATATATATATATATATACTTATATATGTACTTTTTCAAGCATTTTTCATGCCAACACTTCTCTTAAGATCCACAAATATCAAATGGTGGTTTTAAGAGTGCAGCAAATGGACAAACAAAGGTTGTGGTTTTAAGGGGGTTCCGTTGTCCTGGTGTCAATTAGGGTTCTGAGCCACGTACAGGATCAAACCATGAAGCAGCAGCAAAGTGGACTAAGAAATTTTGATTAATGTTAAGTAGAAATTAGTCGGTGTCATAAAAGGATGATCAGTCTAATATTCAAAGCAAGATCTTGAAGCAATGAAGGCAAATTTCTTTGATTGTTGCCTCTGTTTCTCCCTGAATTTAGACCAAGTACTGCATTAAAGGTGCAATGCGTATACTGTACACCAGTGAGGAAAAAAAAATACCATAGACTTATTGTTGCCTGGTGAAGCAAAGTACAAAACACACCATTAAACAACAAAATGGGTCCAGGAGTACACATGGAGTAGCAGACACATACAGTAGGATAATCTGACGTCATGAATGACTGAGCGTGATAATAAAGCTTATGTTGGGATGAGAGACACTCGCTTCAGTAAGAGGGAACATCTCGATCACAGTGGTGTCTTTGGCGATTTGAAATAAATGTTTTTGGTGGGATGGATATGCATCAGGAAGTAATGCGCTGCTCTGTCAGCACCCTGATTCTATTCTGCAAAGTCAGCAGTAATAATGATAAAAATCATTTTGTTAAAAGTACTGTACAATGACGACTGCTGGAAACAGCAGAAGCCCTAAAGTTAGTAGTAATCACTCTGTCATTGTGTAATTTGTAACATTTTATTTAACATTTTCGCTTAAAAATGCCTTTAAAAAGGATGTGACTCACCTTTTTATTGCGCTGTGTGTGGAAAAAATGTCTTTTCAGAAAATAATTGACTTTCCAATTATGAAATATTTCTGTAATTTGTCAATCTTATCTATTCCCTCCAACTGAACAATCTCTCACATCGCATTTCACATCAGCACAACCACTAAAGCATGACATTCGATATGAATGCAGTGTGCAGATGGTCGCCTGTGTGTGTGTGTGTGTGTTTGAGCAGATGAGCGGCCATAGCAAGTGAAAAGAGAAGAAGCAATCATGAAATAAATAAAAGCCAAATAAGCAGCAACAGCAGCAGCAGCAGGAGGAGGAGGAACGTTACCTGACGTATCAAAACTGAAAGACATGCTAAGTGGTCGAATTGCTGCAAAGAGAAATGCAGGGCATGGGACGGTCATTTGGATTAGGAGCTTATTAGGGGGAAAATATTATTATTATGAACAATATGCTTACAGTGCAAATAGCAAGACTTTGTAGAAGTTAGCATGCTTTTTTTAGTTTGAAATGCAATAGTGAGAGATACTGTCATAACAACTCCAAAGAGTTGTTAGCATTGTGAACACTGTATATATAAAATACAGTATATTATACTTTATTGTTATATATTGTACATTATTCATTCATTCATTTTCTACCGCTTATCCTGACGAGGGTCGCAGGGGTACTGGAGCCTATCCCAGCTCTCTTCGGGCAAGAGGCGGGATACACCCCAGACTGGTCGCCAGCCAATCACAGGGCAAATATAAACAAACAACCATTCACACTCACATTCATACCTATGGACAATTTGGAGTCGCCAATTAACCTAGCATGTTTTTGGAATGTGGGAGGAAACCGGAGTACCCGGAGAAAACCCACGCATGCACGGGGAGAACATGCAAACTCCGAGGGTGGAATTGAACTCGGGTCTCCTAGCTGTAAGGCCTGCGTGCTAACCACTCGGTCACCGTGCATCCTATTGTAAATTATGTATTGCAAAAATTACAGTTTAACTCTCACTATATTGCCAACTATACTTTATACAGGGTGTCCCTAAAGTCCACCATTCTTTTTCTATACCGCTTATCCTCATAGAGGGGGCGGCGGGGTACACCATAGATACACACATAGTATATATCTCTGAAAAACCTGCCTGTGAGGTTTTGGTGACCTCTGTGCACTAATTTCCCACTGCGCAGGGAGCGCTTCGCCTGCGCCAAGAATAGACCAGGTCGGAGCTGGCGAGCTTTCAGTGCACTTTTGGCGTCCTGTTTTGTCACAAAATTGTCGCTACGCTAAAACTGAAAATGTGGACACCTCCCCTGGTGCGCCGCTACGCCTCTCGCGCCGCAGCCCAGTCTATCAAATGACCAAATTGGCTGCACACAGTGGTGCGCTGGACCAAATTACCACTGCGACACCTTGCGTTGCGCCATGAAATTAGAGCCCACAGTCTCTCCGTATCCTGGGTCTTCCGAGGCCTTCTACCGGTCAGATGTGCCCTGAACATCTCCCCAGGGAGTTCAACTGTATTAATTAATGTATATTTCATGTCTATATTATCTGTCCAGACCTGAGGGACACCCTGTACAGGAGTAATTAAAGCAATAAAAGGTGCAAGGTGCAATAGCTGCAACATAAAAGACATTTTAGGCCACATTCTCAACAAGTGCAGAGAGCCATTTTGGAGTTGTAGACGGTCGGTAGGTGAAAATGTAAGATTTATTGTCAATAAAGTTTCACGGGTTGTATCTGGTATAAAGATGATGGCATAGTATCTATCATAACCAATTCCATCTCCGGCTTTTAAACTTGTCTGGTCTGATTATAATTATGTATGAAGAGGAAGACCCAAAAAAGTGTTGAAGATCTTACCCAGTCGCCCCCTGCGGATTTGATCTGGAGATACGGGTCGAAGTTTCCTCTCGGCTTTAATTTCCTCCAGTATCCTTTCATGAAGCGTGGGAGGAGGCTGTGTTGGTGGCTTCAGTTTACGTGCCGACACCTTCGCAACATTGTCATAATTAATGATGTTCTATATAAAAATATATGCTATGACAAAAAGCAAGTGTTATCTTCCAAATAATATGATCAAATTGAAAGTGTATGCAACAAAAAAAAAACAACAGTAAATTTACAGTTCCATGTCTTCACTAATGACTAATGATCCATGGCTGCCTTGTGGGAACAGCCGTCTAGCCGATGAGCTCATACAAAGACGATACAAAGATCTCTGTTTTTATCGACACAAGGATGTCACAAGTTCCACAGGGTTGCAATGTGATTTGAAGATTGTAAGAATTTAGTTCCACTCACAGGGTTGAGGGGGGGTCTGGACCTAATGAACTCCAGTATGACTTCATGAGCACTCTTTTTAATCCTGGGTGGTATGTCTCCATTCACCTGAAACAGGCACACATTTAAAAAAAATCCTCACTTTTATCATATTTGGTTCATAGTGTAGTCATTGAGTGACATCATCAATCATTTTAAAGGGGACCTATTATGCTTTTTCCACTTTTCTGACCTATAATTGTTGTTAAAATGTTGTATTCTCATGTTAAACGATTCCAGGATGATCCAATGATTCCAATGACTTTTTTTTTCTAACATTCACATGACCAATCACAGAGGAGTGGGAGTGACTGGAGGCGGGCCGTGAGTGGGATAATTTAAAACAGACTGTTTTGGAAATCGGCTGCATGGTGGACGAGTGGTTAGGGTGCAGGTCTCACAGCTAGGAGACCCGAGTTCAATTCCACCCTCTGCCATCTCTGTGTGGAGTTTGCATGTGTGGGTTTTCTCCGGTTTCCTCCCACATTCCAAAAATTGGCGACTCCAAATTGTCCATAGGTATGAATGTGAGTGTGAATGGTTGTTTGACTTTATGTGCCCTGTGATTGGCTGGCGACCAGTCCAGGGTGTACCCTGCCTCTTGCCCGAAAACAGCTGGGACAGGCTTCGGCATCCCCCAGGATAAGCGGTAGAAAATGAATCAATCAATGAATGTTTTGGAAATCCAAGTAAATACCACTGGAATAGGTGCAGATTCTGAAAGATCTACAAAGCTACTCTATAGAAGTCCACAACTCATTACAACTGGACAAAAAGTGAGCATAATAGGTTACCCCTTTAAAGCAAACAGGTACATCATAATGTCTGTTATCCAGATGACATACTAACCATGACTTTGCGCAGTTTGTAGCGTTTGGACCTGATATCATCCATAAGCATTTCATAGGGAGTAAGTTGGTATTCAATGGGCAGAGGGTTGTACTGGCGCTCCTGCACCTTTTTAAGCTTGACTCCTTCTCGCAGGTCCCTCATCACCTGAACCCAGAATCGAGCCTGAAGTGGGGAGGAGTAAAGGACATCAAGAGGGAGGGCAGGAAATATTAATTTGTGATAATAGTATGTTTTATGCAATTCTTTCATTGTGACGATGTGAACCTTATTTTGCCTTAAATTGCATCAAACAAACTAGCTTATACGAATATGAAATGTAATGAAACCAAGCGGGCCGTTATTGATCTGGCAAATATTAATGATATTTTGTGTTCATTACCCAGTCGGCATTTTGTAACTCATCCAGGTCTCTGCTGGAGTCGACTGTTGTCTCTTCTTCCATCTTACGAAGGTTCTGTTAGAGAAAAGAAAAGCCCAACTAATAGAGGAGAAAAAAAAGTGTAACATTTGAAATGGTTCTTCAAATTACTTTTTCCATCACAAGGACCCTTTTATGTGTGTGTGGGTGGGTGTGTTCTCCTGTATTTTATGGTCAATTGCAACTTCTATAGAGTACTACAGTAAACCTCGGATATATCGGATTCAATTGTTCCCACTGGTTTTGTCCGATATAAGCGAAATCCGTTATATGCGTATACCGGAAAATGTTCGTTTTACGCATATATCGGATTTATATCCGGTATATGCGTAAATCGGATTTTATCCGTTATAAAAAGGCACTTCCTTGACTATGTTTCCAATGTACCTGGACGCGCAGGCAACGCTGCAAACGCTGCAAATGACGTCGTATAGCGGCCTGTCACGATTCGGCGAATCGGAGCGCCACGATGCGGCCATCCGATATATGCGAGGGAAATTTAATGGAAATGCATTGGAACGGGACTGGAGATTTTGTCCGAAATAGGCGAAATCCGTTATAAAAAATCCGATATATGCAATGAAGTTTTATTGGAAATGCATTACAGAAAAATTGGTTCTTTTTTATCTGTCCGTTGTGAGCGAATTTCCGATATATCTGAGTCCGATATATCCGAGGTTTACTGTATTACAACAGGCATCCCAAGGAAAGTAGGATGTTGCATTTTGTCACTCTTTTGATCACCCAACCAAACATCCATCTTGGTCGAAATCCAAAGATACAAACATATTCCCTCTGCTTAATGCTGTGCTCGTCATACCAAATCAAAGTAAATCACATGACTGTAATAGTGTACTCAAAGGAGGACGGACTCAAGAAGCACTCTCATCCTACCCAGGAACAGCTGCCTCGGCTGCCATGTAAGCTCTGCTGTGTATTTGTTACGTAACATCGCTCACACAATCACATGCATTTTGCTGCATCATAACTGCAGGACTACAGTACAGCGTACAGTGATCCATTGTTACGTGGCAATGTTGAAGGGCTTATGGGATTAAAGCAGGCCATTTAAGGAAAACACTGTTCATCTAGCCAGTGACGAGTGTGTTATTTATTGGAACAACTCCATTCGTTCTCTTTTGGAATTACCAGAACAGAACACAAACATCACATTTTGTACATGATGCAGGAAGCAGCACGCACCCATTTCCTAGATTACATAGTACCTTGGTCAGGGTCATGGAGAATGTCTCTGAATGAGGGACATTCTGCACAGCAGTCAACTAGCTAAAGGATTCATTCAAATGCTACACTTGAATAAGAGTATCAGTTACAAATATGTCCAATTCTTACGACAAAAGAACCCGTTAATGTCGAAGTATAGTAAACCTCGGATATATCTGATTCAATTGTTCCCACTGGTTTTGTCCGATATAAGCGAAATCCGTTATATGCGTATACCGGAAAATGTCCGTTTTACGCATATATCGGATTTATATCCGGTATATGCGTAAATCGGATTTTATCCGTTATAAAAAGGCACTTCCTTGACTATGTTTCCAATGTACCTGGACGCGCAGGCAACGCTGCAAATGACGTCGTATAGCGGCCTGTCACGATTCGGCGAATCAGAGCGCCACGATGCGGCCATCCGATATATGCGAGGGAAATTTAATGGAAATGCATTGGAACGGGACTGGAGATTTTGTCCGAAATGGGCGAAATCCGTTATAAAAAAATCCGAAATATGCAATGAATTTTTATTGGAAATGCATTACAGAAAAATTGGTTCTTTTTTATCTGTCCGTTGTGAGCAAATTTCCGATATATCCGAGGTTTACTGTACATACAGTCATCCCTCACCACAACGCGGTTCGAAATTAATTTAAGTTCCGTGGGTTAAACACGCTTCATGAATCGACAAAAAACAGCAAACTTGTACTTTTTTTTTTGTCTGAATTAGACATTTCCAAGCATTACATTGCTAAATGAACTAAAAATACAAATACAAGGCATTAAAACGACGCATTCAAAATGTGAATTATTAGTATTCTATGTTGGTCACCAGGTCGATCGTCGATTAAAGACGCACGTCACTAACAATAATTTCCCTTTACACTTCAGACTGAAAACCAATTGAGTGTAACATGCAAATTGGTTTGTGTCCGGCAGAGCAACGTTGACTAGTTTGTTTTCTGTGAATGTCTATTTAAGGAGACAAAGACAGGGTCTGGAAATAAGTGCTAGTAGTGGTCGAATGATTAGGATGGACCCCCCGCCCCCCAGTGGGTTGGCACATTGCAGCCATGCAGCTCAGCTGTGCAGGGTTGGGGGCTGGGTGATGCTCACAGCTGATCTCATTTATACACAAAGGCACAGATGTATGCTTGTATTACCTCATAAATACTACATACCCTGCTCCCATTCAGATGCACATACTTTCATGCAAGTATTCATGTGGAATCACAGAAACGGCAGTAAGGGGTTGAATCAGGACGTGATCATGGTGACACTTATTTTTAGATACTGTATGTGGCAAGATACCGGTATACATTTTTCCTTAGTGTAAATAAACTGTGAAACCAAATTGCTTTGAAAAGTTCAATACAAATACATACAGTAGCAGTAGTATATTAGTAGCAGTAGATTTAAAAACTCAGATGACTGAATACTGTACAGGATATGCCAATTACTTACTTTTTCCACACTCAGTAAATACAGTGTATCATTGTATCATCAATGATTACTCGATTATCCAATTCATCAATAACTTTTTTTGTGGTATGTTTTTTTATAATTTAGCCAAAGAAATAAAGAACTGAATATTGGATATAATTGGATGAATGTTGGAGAAACTGAACTTTGTTCAAGACAACAAAAAAAATTATTATAATACTAAATAAATATGTAATTGTATGATGTAATATTTCATATCAGGCTGCATGGTGGTCGAGTGGTTAGCGCGCAGACCTCACAGCTAGGAGACCCGAGTTCGATTCCACCCTCGGCCATCTTCGGGTACTCCGGTTTCTTCCCACATTCCAAAAACATGCTAGGTTAATTAGCGACTCCAATTGTCCATAGGTATGAATGTGAGTGTGAATGGTTGTTTGTCTATATGTGCCCTGTGATTGGCTGGCCACCAGTCCATAGTGTACTCCGCCTCTCGCCTAAAGACAGCTGGGATAGGCTCCAGCACCCTCGTGAGAATAAGCAGCAGAAAATGAATGAATATTTAATATCTAAATATTTAAAAAACAAGCTGCAGGCACAAATGAACCCGAGGGCACACTTTGGACACCCTTGGCTTAGCCCAACCATAAATGTCATTCATTTATCCTGCTTTCTTCAATAAGTATCCTCTCTGTCCTCCCTTCTTTTTATCAGTTATGTAACCCACCGGATTCCCTCTATTCATTCTGGTGCATTATGCACACTAAAAGGGCAGTAGCAGTAGTGCATAACAGGAAGGAACCCTGAGGTGGCGACACACAAATACACACACATCTCCCAACAGGACATTTTCTAAACTACTGCCGAGCCCTCAAGGCAAACCCTAATGTGAGTCCTTCACTAGATGTTAATAGATGAATGAACAGTGGAAAAACATTATGTTGTGAGTTTAATCCAACAGCCTCATAGGGGGCTTGGCAGAAAGTCAAATGCACTGATTAAATGAACAGCGTTCAACCACGATTTTATGATGGAGTGCAATCAAGGTATAGTCATTTTTGTCTTTTCAAATTTGCATTTGAAAACATAGAAAATAATTGTTAATTGGCCTCATTTGTCAAGATATTTACGCAAATTTTGGGTGTTTCGACCATCAGCGACAATAACATCATTATATCGCATTTTTTTATCGCAAAAACATAATTAATTAATGATCCCTGTTTTGTTGTTGACTATGACCCATTATTGGTCTAAAAATATTGAAAGACAAGTTATATGTACTATTCTGGTCACTAGGCATCAGTAATGACAAAACATTGCTTGTAGTCAGCCATGGCATGTTGTGCATGATGGAATGAAAACAAATTCTCCTCCTATTCTGTGTGGAAGTGGTAAGTTTTTGGATTCTTACTTTGTCCTTCTTGTATAAGGAATTCAGAAAACTCATTCAAAGACGCTGTGAATAAGATGCAGTATTCTACACTGGTCACTCGGCATCAGTAATGTTAGTGCAATGAAAATATTCAATTTTTATACAAAAAATCCTAGTTGGTGGAAATTCACTTGCCATGGTTGGGTCTGGAACCAATTAACAAGGGATTACTATACATTCAATTGTGTGAGTAGCTAGACTACTAGAGTAGCAAGACTAAAGGGTCAGTCATCATCCTGTACAGATTTAGGAGAGGGGGCAGGACTTACACGCCTATAAACCCATGACCCACCTCTTTGGCACTCTTGATCTTCTCCAGGAAAGTCCGTAATTCCCTGGTTTCAGTGTACAGAGCACGACATACTGCCTGGTAGTGACTGGGAGCATCCGACTGACTGGGCAGATGGTCTGTACAAAACTAGAAGGCAGACAATTCAAAAATGAACACATATAAAAAAATAAAAATGAGAAGAAAAGTGTCCAGGTTAATTGTGAAACGGTCGGAATCTGTTGAGAAAAGTGGAAGTAGTTGTTGAATGCCTTTGGTCTAATTAGATCGAATGCCTTTGGTCTAATTAGATCGAATGCCTTTGGTCTAATTAGATTGAATGCCTTTGGTCTAATTAGATTGAATGCCTTTGGTCTAATTAGATCGAATGCCTTTGGTCTAATTAGATCGAATGCCTTTGGTCTAATTAGATCGAATGCCTTTGGCTTAATTAGATCGAATGCCTTTGGTCTAATTAGATCAAAGGCATTCAGCACTGTGGGAAAGTAGGCATCCCTAAATTAGCTAAACGATTTGATACTTGAATGGTGTGATGAGATGAAAAATGAAAGAGAAAGGGGACAAAAAAAATGATAGAATAAAACTAAGGCTATCCAAACGTCTTCCACTGTCGAGTGACACCACCAACGTCTGCATCCATTACATACATTCGGTTAGAATACCACAACCAAGCTGCTCCCACATCTTGTTTTGCATACCTTAAGAATCCCCTTGTAGCCATGAAGATTAGAAATGTTGTCAGGGTCGTCATCCGCGTCGTCTTCTTCTTCAGTTGCTTCATAGCCTTCATCGGGGCAGACGTCGCTCTCTGCTATGTTGGTCATCATGTCGATGAGCTGCTCCAGAGGAGGACTGAGTTCCCTTTCCTCATTATCCTTCAGCCCATAGTCCAGAGCCTTGTAGATCATGATACCCAGAGATTCGATCACCTGCAGGAGCACAAACACCAAACACTGAAAACTCTGAATCCAAACAGGAAATCTCTATCCAATCACCATCGTTATCCCATTAGACCATTGAACTTGGGAAGCCACCAAACAATGCTAAGATATGCTGTGAAAATATTATTTGGATGGAGTGTAATATTGTCATTCAAAACTAAGCTTATTTGAGTAATAAAAATGTTTTTTTTTACTATTTATAAAATAAAAAACAAAAAAACAACTTAAATTATATTAGGAAAGCAGGAAGTGAACAAATATAACAGTTCCTGATTGTAAAAGTACCAGATGGAGGGGTAGGATTTAATAAGCTTTGCTTCTTCCTACTCCTTTTGGACATGTGGAACTGTGAACTGATTATGTGATGCATTCAATTGTAATCTGATGCATGTTCAAATGAAATAAAACCATTACTATTACCATTTCATGCTGTGCATGAAACTCCACAAGGCCGCTGATCCGGATTCTAACCTTGCCTTGTGATATTACAAGAATGCACACATACTTGCATATTTGTACTTGCACATGGCCTGGTGTAACTGTGATATTCCTTAATGTAACTTGTTGAGCAAATAAACAAACCATGACCATGAGCGTCATGGTATAATTTATTATTGCACAATGAGAATTCTATTTTTGTGGTGCACACATTCTTGCCATGGTGGGTAGACATGCACTGAAAAAATAGCCATCCTTAATTTTATTATTTCAATCTCTAATTGCATTTTATGTTCATGTTCATATTGAAACTGAGCATTTTGCAAATCCACCTATGGATCCATGTGGTTGTGCCTCTGTTTAGCCTGTTTTGTAGCATATAAACTCGGATTGGAGTGTCATGGCTGATAAAACCAGCGATGCCAACGCTCGGACAAAAGACAAGAAAGAGAAATCACACAGGGGATTAATCTGCTTGCCTGAGCACTGAGAAAAGAGAGCGAGACGGCCAGACTGCATAAACAACTGATCTAAAGTGGCAGCATGGCCGAATGGAGGAAGAAGGGAAGTGAAAAGTTAAAGTGAGACGGACAAAATTTGGAGATGTGTAAAGTTCTAACATTAGTTTTCCTTTTCATCGCCAGGGGGTATGGCTGAGTGCCGCTTCTTAGTTTGTCAGAACCCCCCCCCCAGCAAACATACATGCTTTTGTTTTAAAGAAATCACATTAATAATCTTTCTGCTGTTCATCATCCAAAATAATCATTTTTTTTTATTCCCACACTAGCCCTTCATTACCTACAAAATATAATCTGAAACTCTATTTTATGTTTCAGTTTAAAAAACAATAAGCCATACTTTACTAACGACAACCTTCCTCGTGATTCTTAAGCATCTGTAGATGAAGGCTGACCAATCATGCATATCAGCCTCCCCGAGTGGTTCCCAGGCTTCCAAGCAACCAAGCATAATGATGGGCTGATGAGGAGATGAAAAAAGGGGAAACTGGCAAAGAGGTGCTGCATGGTGGTCGAGTGGTTCACGCACAGGCCACACAACTGCGACACCCAGGTTCGATTCCACCCTCGGTGATCTCTGTGTGGAGTTTGCATGTTCTCCCCGTGCATGCGTGGGTTTTCTTCGGGTACTCCGGTTTCCTCCCACATTCCAAAAAAAACATGCTAGGTTAATTGGTGACTCCAAATTGTCCATAGGTATGAATGTGAGTGTGAATGGTTGTTTGTCTATATGTGCCCTGTGATTGGCTGGCCACCAGTCCAGGGTGTAACCCGCCTCTCGTTCGAAGACAGCTGGGATAGGCTCCAGCGACCTTCGTGAGGATAAGCAGTAGAAAATGAATGAATGAATGGCAAAGAGGCAACTATGCTAGCCAACAAAGAGTCGTAGGTGCTGAAATTAGCATTATCACAATTGTAACATTTGTGTCAAGGGGCTAAATGTTGCTAAACTGTTTCTGTCCTACAAAGGACCTTACAGCCTCATCTCAAATTTCAAATCCAAAACTTAGCCATAGAATTGTCCGTAGAGTTGGGCTGAGGGGAGACTGTATTATAAGAATCATGAAAAAGTAAATAAAAATAGCTCCAAAAATGTTATATGCTTGACCAGCCATATACATAATAAATATAACACACACTCTAGAACTACTGTACTATTTCAGTGCCATTATATAGTAATAAAATCCTCAAAGCTCAATAGTAACCTGGGTGCAATGACAAGACACATTTGAAGTGAAGTTGTTTACAAATATTTTACTCACATTCTTCATCATAAGACAGAATAAGGGAGGAATGTTTCCCTCGGGCAAAACTAGTTCTCTGAGATTCTTTTCTATGACATTTAAACCTGAGGGCACTACTTTGACCACAAACTATCATATGACCAGCTACTTCTGGTAAATGATTCTCCGAGTACTCCGGTTTTCTCCCACATTCCAAAAAACATGCTAGGTTAATTGGCGACTCCAAATTGTCCATAGGTATGAATGTGAGTGTGAATGGTTGTTTGACTATATGTGCCCTGTGATTGGCTGGCGACCAGTCCAGGGTGTACCCCGCCTCTTGCTAAAGACAACTGGAATAGGCTCCAGCACGTGAGGATAAGCGGTAGAAAATGAATGAATGAACTGTTCTAGGATGTGGCAGGCTGCACTTTACAATGTGTAGTTTTCCCAAAATGGTGGACATGTTTGAGGTGGTAGTCTTGCCTTTTTGTCCCAACCGCTTTTGAGCAAACTCGGCATGCTGGCTCATTCATGTTGATTGGCTCACCTTGCTCATTATTATTATCATTCTGCGGCATTTTCCTCCTAATTTCTACAGCTCCCTTGCTGCACTGTGTGTGTATGCTAGCAGCCCCGCCTTCCCTACACAGAGAAATCGACTATATGACCGAGAAGAGGTCTAACTCCATTATTCTCCATCTGCTCTCTTATTCACATAAGCGAACACATGATTTACATATAGGCTGGCGATTTCCAGTAAAATTCATGGAATTGCCTCCAAGACATAAACATATCATGGGACATTCACCACCTCATCTACTGTTCACATTCTTTGAGGCAGTGTGCATACAATGTGATATTTATTAAAATTAGAGTTAAGGCTACCTTGGATGTATTGATACTCTATATTGGTGTCTGTATATGTTAAATGTTTACATTAATTAAAGGTATGAAGACAAAAGGTATCAGTCACACTTACGTTGACAACCGTCTAAGTGCTGTCCAGTTGAAATATCATAACATATCATAGTATGAAAACAGAAGAACCAAAATTTAAAATATGCACAAATGGAGGAAAACGACGCCCACAAACTACCATAGGTTCAAAAACCCTGTCCGTCAACAGTAATTGTGGAAGGAATGGCTTGTTTCCGTTTTGAGTTTGGTAATGTCAACAACCGCTTATGTCGACGGTCAATCTGAGAGACGTCAACATAAACGGGTTCCACTCCAACAGGATTAAAGAACATGACACAGCTAATTTAAAAAATGAGGATAGGGGATTTAATGTTATCTTTAAAATTTGTAAGTAAAAATAAAACCACCAAGCAGCAAAATTTGAAATGTCTAATATATATTTTATATAATTTGAGGTCATTCTGTGATGCTAATATGCAATAATTAAAACCCAGCTGTGTTACTCACCTCTGTTTGGGTGCACAGGTTGTATTTACCTGCAGGGAAACAAGACAGAAGGGTTGTCACATTTAAGCAGCAGGTTCAAATCCATTCACAAGCATTTTTAAATACAAAATATGTACTATATACCATTATAGCACAGAAAAACATCTACTGAGTCTATAGGTCTACTTCTCCAAGACCATAGAAATATCTAGACTCTGTCTACATTACAGTGGAGTGAAAAAGTGTATTTTCCCCTACCTGATTTTTTATTTTTTGGCATGTTTGTCATACTTAAATGTTTGGAATCATCAAACTAATTTAAATATTAGTCAATGACAACACACCTGAACACAAAATGCAGTTTTTAAATGAAATCCAAACCTACCTGGTGCTGTCACTACTGTATAATACGTGCAAAGGTTGTCTGAATGACAATTTTAAAAAAATACCTGCAGTGCTCCAGTACCTTCTCTTTGGCATTTGAGAGTCTACATACGCCATTACAACTCAACTCGCAACGACAGCCGATACAAAGACCTTTGGTCTTGCTAAAAGAGCCATCTGTCATTGTTTTGAAGCTCAACTTGCCATTGAAAATACCCTTTCCTTTTTCTATTTCTGCTCAGTATTTGTTCCCGCTCGTGGCTCCACGTCAACTGCGTCCTCTCAAACTACAGTGTAGTGTTTGCAGCCAAGTGCAGCAATGTTCAGCCATTATGTGATCCACATATTGCTTTTAATACAGAGAATATTACATGTAATGTTTAAAAAATGAATGCTATATTCAAGTAATCAGATCCCAAAAAATAATAAAGGGTTCATTCGTGGCCCATGCGACATAGACTTAGTATTTGGGGTGATTACCATTATCCTCAAATACCAAATACGCTAATCCAGAGCATTCCGTGTCAATATGGTGAGGCCCATCGCTATGCCATTTATCCACAAGCATCACGTCCCCACTTCTTGCAACTTCAGCATGTATCTGACTTCTCACACTAGTCAAACTTGACAGATTTTAGGTGTGAAGCGGGCCCAAGTTACCATTGTTGGAGTCTTTCTATGCCATCTTACTTCAGACAATAAACTAGTAGCATTGTTTAAGAATCAAATAATACAGTAAACCTCGGATATATCGGATTCAATTGTTCCCACTGGAATTTCCCTTAATGGAAATGCATTGGAACGGGACTGGAGATTTTGTCCGAAATAGGCGAAATCCGTTATAAAAAATCCGATATATGCAATGAATTTTTATTGGAAATGCATTACAGAAAAATCGGTTCTTTTTTATCTGTCCGTTGTGAGCAAATTTCCGATATATCCGAGGTTTACTGTAGCTAAAGTCTGCAAAATTCATGTTCTGCCCTGCTATGATTGCTATGTGTACTGTATATACATATACATTTATATGAACTTTAACTTTATTAACTTTAACATACTGTGACATAATAAACCAAAGACAACTACTCTTACTTAAAGAGTGTGCAGAGTAGTATCAATGCAATTGATTATTCATTATTCATCCATTACATGCCCTGCTGAATTCAGTGTAGACAGAACATGAATTTTTGCAGACTTTAGCTATTATTTGATTCCTATACAGTGCTACTAGTTTATTGAATAATCAATTGCATGGATATAACTCGACACACTTGAAGTAAGAGTAGTTGTCTTTGGTTTATTATGTTACAGTATGTTAAAGTTAAAATCATGTATATGTATATACAGTATACATAGCAATCATAGCAGTCGCCCATTAAAGCTTTAGTCCTAAAACAGCTCATTAATTAGTCTGATCATCTTCCATTGCAATTGCTAGTAAGCTGTATTACACCCAGTGAGATGTATGTGGGAGGATCTACCATGGCATTTTTACACACACACACACACACACACACACACACACACACACACACACACACACACACACACACACACACACATCTTCTATATCCATCTATCCATGCAGGCGTGAACCTCCACCTTGCCCTGATCAGTAGCCAGACACATTAATCACATGCTTTCCCCAGTTAATGCCCAATGAGCATTGTGGTGTGATATTAAGCTGCAAAATAGGCTCAGGGTTTTTTTTTTTTACATGGAAGTCACATGATGCAAAACATGTGCCTTTAGTGAAGAGGAAAATGTGCAAATCCAGAGAACACTTTAAGGGGGTCGTTAAAACATCACCAGGGGGTTCCTTTGTTTGTCACTGATCATGTGGAGGCCTACTTGTTTATTGTTAAAATTACTTAAAATTACTCTTGATTGTATATGACAGTACTGTTAGATTTGGCCTTCATATTCACTGCATTTGATGTGTCTATGCACAAAAAGATATGACATCACCTCGCTATGATCGCGTTTAAAATGCTATACAATGTTTACCTTCACAGCTCTGGTGATGTAGCTTTACAGATCCGTCCTTTGCAATCCGAACATCGCTCGGTCCTGATATCCTCGTCGGATATGGGGTCGCCTGGGCAGCAGTTGAGGATCTCCTCCTCCGGTGCTCCTTCAACAGCGTCGCGCAACACTGATAACACACGGCCCAAGCCTGCTCCTCGTTGATGGGCTGGCTGTAAAGCCCGAGGATCTCCTCCAAAGACAGATCCTCCGGCCGCGCGTCCCCCGCGGAAGTCATCACGCTGTGGTGCTGATGCTCGCCGAGCTGGCTCGCAGCATCCGTCAGTCCGTGCAGCCCGCCTCCAGGCTCCGCCATCCTGGCATTATCTCGATAGCGAGAGCAGGCCAAGCCGATGAGCGAGAGCTAACCCGGGGAAGACATTGCTGTTCACCCACGTCCTCCTCCCGGATCGCCAGCAACGGTGTGGACGCTACGTGAGACGCTTTCGTGGCCCGCTCGAGGTTCTGATACCCACGATCACGAGACGTTGTGTGGCTACAGCTCTCTCCGTTAGGGGGTGGGCGGATCGATCCCAAAGAGTATCGATACCAAGGGCAGTGTCGATACCAGCGTCATGATATCGATAGAGAGATATCAGTGTTTTGTTGTGCTGTACATTGTTACATTGTTTATTATATTGTTAGGCAATAAGTCATTGGATACAGGAAGTCCTTGGATACAGGAAGTCTTTGAATGAGCCAATAGAGTAGTCATTTTTTTGCTCCTACAATTAATTGTATGTAATATGAATAATTAACATTAGGATGTAAAGTTATAGCATTTACATCAAAAGTAATGTCATAAAACAAATGTTTTAATATACTTTATTGTACTTCCATTTGTTAATTAAAACCATTAGTAAGCTGTGACCATCAATGTAATGGACTCATAATGGCCCCTTTTTAAAAAGTTATACACGGCACAAAACAAACATTTCCACAATATCAGCATGCAGTCATCTCACAAACACACAACTAATTTGGTTGTCACACATATAATAGAATGAATTTAATGCAACACAAAAACATCAACACAGGAGCTGTACAGTACACATATGGAATGGCTAATACATATACAAATATCCACCATCATTTTTAAAATTAATTTTACAATGTTTGCCTCAAGAATAAGCTGTACACAAAAGCATTTTTGAAGGGATTTAAAAATGATATTTAAAAAGGACATGCACTAATGGTTATCCGTAAACGGTAAAGAAGAATTCTATATTGGAAATATAATAATTGCATGAACACTGTATGATCCAGCGACAGTGCTGTATTCACAAAAATGCTGTCCGTGAAGTGGCGAGAGCAAAGGATTCGTGACCAAGAAGTAGCTCCCCAAAATTCCCTTGCTCCCTTACTCTAGTTTACACAATTCTTACATAAAAAACACATTCTGGCTGCCATTTTCAAAAAAATTAATCATGAGCAGCAAAAAAAAAGATCTTGTGCAAATCTTGTGAAGTTCCCTTACCAGACCATTCATGAGGAGTTGCATAAAAATTAAACAGGGATAACTTAAAAACACACAAACATCTTCATTACAACACTTCCACATCATGTAGAACGACTAATAAGTCCTTTTTAAAAGTGATATAAGCGTGTATGTGTGTTTTGTAGCCACAACGAATGAGCATGCAGCGTTTTCGGTCATTCAAGTGTGGAAGCGATGAGACTCCAGGAACACGGAAGCAAGTGGGGGATGTACCATGAAAATGGAAGTCTTACACTTTGAAGTCCAGAAGGTTGCAGTCAATTTTGTAGTACACGTATGGATAATACTCCTGCTGGCTCAGATTCAATCCTGGAATATCCATTGCTGACTGAAACAAATATGGAATGATGTGCATAATGAAACTTAGCGTCTTAGCATGATGCTCTTAACCCTTTTGTTTTGATCTTGTATTGGCCTTTGTGATACAGTGAAATGATCTGTAAGAAGGTTTGAAGTACTCACGTCAATAATTGCTGCAGCACTGCTGTCCAGATGTTTGTATAGATCATTGAGCACCTCCCTCAGCTTCTTTGTAGTCTTCTTGTTTGGCTGCAGTAACATGGACTGAAAGTTCACTGGCAGTCCATATCTGAGGGTCACCACATTAGCAACAAGTTAGCAATAAAGCACTTCACTTCAGTTGTGTTTATATTTAATGTTGTAAATCGAAGTGAAGTGAAAAGAGGTAGTCGGAGTAAGAGCACCTGAGAACAGATTCAACAAAAACCCTCAGTGCTTTAATGTGGATCCACGCGATGAAAGCCTCACTGAAGTTCACTTTCAGCCATCGAACAAGTGGACCCTGCACAGAAGAAATACTGTATTGTAAATATCATCTCACATTTCACCCTTTCTTTGAATTTTAATGATCAACCTACAGGTTGGAAACAAGAAATTATGTGATTCACACGTTATTTCACTCCTGTCATCATGCCTTTCTGCTGTACTGTAGTGTTTTTGTATCCTTGTTAAAACATATCGCCACACCCTGTTGCAGTTTTCCTCCTTCAAACCAAAGATTCATTTACAGTATTCCATCATGGCGCCGTTTAGCATAACTTTTACATTCCTTTAGCATGTCCAGATGTTCAACCTTGCAAACATACAAAGACTGCAAGCCAGCACGAGAGACATAATTCTGAAGTGAATAACATAACAAAACAGGATTAAAAAAAAAACTGTCAAAATAATACTATGGGCTAGAAAATACCACAAATCACCCTCGTTTATTAACGAGTATTTCTAGTATTTCATATGAATAGTCTTTTGGCTAAATGTGGAAGTGGCTGACGTCAGTATGCTTTCACATCTACAGCCTGCTTTCTCTGGTCCAAATCAATTGATGCATTTGTGAGCTGTGCATCCCCCCCGGCTGCAGCACTACTGCTGACAGTACTGACAGAAGAAAACTTTGAACTACTTTCATAAACATAACTGTCATAAGACTCATGGCCAACATAATGTGAAACACTTACAAATTGCTTCTTTTTATCTGTAGACAGCCGAGTCATCTCGTCTTTATCGGCCTTCATTTCCCCTTCATTGTACTGAAAGTCTCTCACCGAGAACCTGCAAGCGGGGTGGAGTTGGAAAATATTATTCATAATAAATGTTTTAAAAATCTAAATATACATAACATACAGTGTTTCATTTCAACATTAAATATGCAAAAATCAACATTAACTGAGAAAAATCAAGCTGTTTTCAAAGTGCTTTTGGTCCGATCCTGATTTAGATTCTGAAATTTTAGACTTTAGACCTGTTTCTTTTGACCCTTGAATGTAGAGTGTTTTAAGTGTTACAGTGTCAATACTATTGAACATCAACTCCTCTTCCTATTGTCTGTATCATTATTTCAGAGCCTGCGTTATGTTTGAGGTTTCTTACTTGGAGGGAATTTTTCCTTGTGCTTGCTCATGGGCTTACTGTAAAGCAGGGGTCTCAAATTTACAGCCAATGGGGCAAAGTATGCTGGGAAACAGAATCACTGGGTGTGCTTCAGGCTTCCCAGCATGCTTTGTGACACTAAAAAGTTTGGGTGTACAGTTAACATAGTTGTTTATTATCCTCCACTAGGAGTAGTTACCCTGTGTATGTGCTATCCAACTGTTGCTGTGTGATGCTTATAGTGTTTTTTTACCCACACTGTAAGACTCTACTTCCAACAACCGACAGTTGAGTTGTGTTTGAGACCCTTTCTTAATGTATGGCCTGCTCCGTGTGCAAAGTTCCTTGACATAACTTCCTCTATATAAATGAAATTGACTTGACTTGAATGTCTTACTTGTTCTCTCTGGCTTTGTGTTTGAAGTCATCAATTGCTTTCTGAAATAGAGTCACGCTGAACAATCCACTGTCATTGTCCTCAAACAAAAGACTAGGAAAAAAATGAAAAAAGATAAAAACATTATTGAGTTGTACAGAAAACAATACATAGAAATATGCATAGGAATTGAGAAAATATACAACAAGTACCTCACATAAAAAAGTGACAAAATACAAATGGAATGGAACTAAAATAAGTTGTACGCTACCAATACAAATACTTAATCTAGTTTCACACTCCTTACTTGGAGGATCGAGGCACCACCATCTCTGCAAGCGTTTCATATGTTTTCTGCCAGTCCGCATAAGATGTTCTGAGAGTACAACAGAGCGGGGTCACACTTATTAATACTTTAATTATCCCGCGAAAACCTTTTCCATTTTAATGTACTCACTTTGGTACCACAACAATCAGAGTGATAAGGTACTCTGAGTCTAGAACAAAGTCTTCCTTCTTGACAATGTCAGCCAAGCTCCTGGTCAGCAAGCTCCCCCTGTGGGCAGACAAGGTAGGCGCACCAATAATAGCCAGTGAGTGGAATTGTGTCATTTTGAGTGACTGTGTGCTGCGCATGCATTAATCCTTTCAGATTGTTTTTAATCCAATGAATTAATCTGTATTAATGTGTTAACGGCTGTACTTTTACT
Source organism: Doryrhamphus excisus (assembly GCF_030265055.1). Classification (NCBI taxonomy): domain Eukaryota; kingdom Metazoa; phylum Chordata; class Actinopteri; order Syngnathiformes; family Syngnathidae; genus Doryrhamphus; species Doryrhamphus excisus. The sequence continues at coordinate 5,233,787 of NC_080482.1, forward strand.
TTTCACTTACGCATTCTTCCTTTCTAAATTCTGTAGGTTTCCTTTCAGGTTGTTATATGCTGATGCTCTGGTCTTCAAATCGTTGTCAATTTGGGTGACTTGCTGTAAAATACACACCAGCCTATTAATTAATAACACACTTAACTTTAAAAGCATTGCACAGATTATTCAAAATAAAAACAAATTTTCACTGTTATTTAAATGTCAACATGATTACCTTAGAGATAATTTCAGAAATGTTTTTGAGTGATTGCTTGATGGGATACTTGGCCATGTCCCATTGAAACCGTGTGATGTAGGTGATGAGATCAACTGGGGGAGAGAAAAAAAGACACGTCATTGGCAGTAAATGCAAATGAAAATGTCCTAATCACAGAGCATGGGTTGGGTGATCTCAAGTATAAAGTGAAAACTAACATGGGCTACTAAAACAGAATTACTATACCTCCATTGGCCAGCAAGTTCTCCTGCACTTTGTCTCGACTGTCTTCCAGCACGTCGGCCATGTATTGAGCCACCTTCTTTACTACACTGTGGACAGCCAAGTCATTTAAAACACGCTTTAGCAAAAAAGCTACATACACAAAGCCAGTGTAACACTCAAATTCACTCTCCATGCACTGTGCAAACACGACCATAAACTCAGTGTACAAGCATTCACACACATAAAAGGTTCCATTTCCCAAAAAGTCAACGGGGAAGTGGATTAAAGGCAGCCTAGACTTAAAACCAAGTAGCGAACTTGTTCTTTCTCACACGTTCTTGGAAATGTCCACAGAGGAACTCAAAGCTGGTGAAAGACGGTAAGCACTGTGTGTGAGATTTAGACGTCAATGTTTCCAAAGGACGTCAAACATACTTGGTAGCATACAGTAAGTCACTGGATATAAATATGACTAATGAAGAGCTGTTGGCGTGCCACCATACTGCAAATTGCCAGGTTTATACCGCAAGTCGTGCAAGACTCGGCAGCATGTGAAATTCCTCATTGTTACAAGACAAGGTGAGATTAAACCAGCGGCACCGGAGAGCTGGAAAATGGTGCATATAATAAGAGATGATGACTGTTTTTATATTATTGTTACATTTTTGTTCTGCTTTACAATAAGACTGCTCTTAATGAAAGTTAATAATAATCTTTTTTTTTTTAAATTAACTGGCCTTTAATAAATGCATTCATATGTTTCCATTTATGACAAGTTCTTTACAATACATCCAAATAACATCACAAGATTGCATAATAAGATATCATTTGAGTATAGATTGCAGTTATGAGTTAATAATAATCTAATTTAAGCATGACTCCGCAAATAAAATCTTACCTTTCAACAAAAGAATCTAATTTGGCCAATTCATCTGACAGCCCAACCAAGACATCTAGAGTTCCCACCTGTTTACACACACAAAAACAATAAGTCACTATCACAATATTATTAATAACAGGAGTCTAGACAGTGCTGGGGATCAGGCAGGTTGTGTTTAAACGGTGGTTTGTGGGGTCCAGTCAGCCTAGAGTGACAACCAAGGGGCCCGGTGTACTTTGGATGGCGCCTCGTTGTCCAGAGTCACTCATGCATTATTAAATGTTCCAGAAGCCCATTACAGCCCTGTGTGGCATCAAGGTCAACGGGGTTACTTCACCTTCAGCACAGAGCAGACCCAAACCAGACAAGCTCTGCTGCCTTGGATGAAAACTTCAGCAAATCAACACTTTAACATGTTTACAACGGAGCTCTTTAAAGGTTGCGACCCATACGCAGATCCGGCATATTCTTGACAGCAGATTCATAAGGTGAGATTTTTATAATTCATTACTTAACTACTGATTTTAAAATTAACACATAAGGTATTGAACTGAATTTTTTCATTTATTATGGAAAAAGCTCATACAAGCACGGGACCCAGACTGGATGAAGATTGACTATATATACTTGGATAAAGAATTCTGCTATAACATAGATGATTATGTTTTGTTTATATTTGTCGTCATTGCTATTTGCAATCATAACTGAGTTTGAGGCTGCTTGTCAATCAAAGGATGACAAATAATAGAGCAGATGAATCCAGACTAACCTTCAAGTCTGGGATGCTGAACTTGTGGTTGGTAGAGAGATTGTTGGTGCGTGTGGTTGCCGCCATCATTTTGTCCCATGTTTGCTGGCAGGTTTTCTCTCCCGGAGCAGATATCAACCAAAACTCAGTCATGATTCTGGCTGGACTACAGAAGTCAGATGGGAAAAGTGTATTTTCATTTGTAAGTGGAGTATTAATATATATTTTTGAAAAACAACAGTTGTCTTGATACTAGTACTTGGTGGCACTTGATATCACTGAGCACCATTCAATGTTAGTAAGCCATATGTAGCGTCACAACACAAAATCGTCCTGTTTACTGTTATGGAACGACATATCACCCTAAACACACAATCCACAGACAAAAGGGAGCAACATATTTGTATAATGCAAACATAATATTTACATATGGACAACTTATGCCCACAGACAAGTCAATAAAATGATAATTACAGCTCCATCCATCAGGGATTAGCTAGTTAGTTTGATATTAGCTTTGCTGAAAAAAACACTTAAACAAGCTGACGATCAAATTTGTTGACGGGTTAACTCACCTATGTATTAAACTGTGTTCGTTAGGAGAGAAATGTAACCTTTATTGCATATTATGGAATGCTGAATCGCATTGCTGCCATTCAAGCACAGTTGGCGAGGTCTCCTGACAGCAGCATCAGAGTCAGCTGACCAGCCAGCGGAAGCGGAAGTGCTTATCGACATACAACAAAACTCACTAGCGCCATAGCTGGTAGCTTGGGGTTACTGCAATTGTGAGTAAACCGCAAAAATAGGTGGGGTTCAGGGATCTTCAGGATTTTTCTTAAAAAATTGTAAAATATTAATACTATTAAAATAATAAATTATTTCACCAACAAAGGTTAAAAATTAAAATTTTGGTTCTAAATTTAACATTGCAAAACCGATTTATACTGATTAATACTATTAAAATAATCAAAATTATTTCACCAACAAATGTTAAAAATTAAAATTTTGGTTCTAAATTTAACATTGCAAAGCCGAGTGGTTAACATGTTGGCAACACAGTTAGGAGATAGTGAAGACCTGGGTTTGAATCTCCGCTTGTGCATCTCTGTGTGGAGTTTGCAAAAAAAAAACATGCATTAGCTATATAGGTATGAATGTGTATGGCTGTTTGTTTATATGTGCCATATGATTGGCTGGCCACCGGTCGCTGAAGTCAGCTGGGATAGGTTCCAGCATACCCTACGCGACCCTAGTGGGGATAAGCAGTATAGAAAACGCATGGATATCCTCCCATTACAAGAAACAATGACTTCTCCACCCCAGAATTCCGCAACATTCCAAGTGCATTATAAATTAGAAAAGTCGCCAAACAATCTTGGAATGCAAGTCAGCAGCATTAGAATTCTTATAGATACTAAATTTAGAAGAGTCGCCTCAGGTTTCCTGACATTGGGTGTCTCCAGTACAGAATCTAAGGAAAACGCCCCCCAAAAGGACATGTTTATAGTTCAGTGGGTCTGGGGTTCATTGTTTGGGACACAATGCTTGGTCTGCCTGGAGCCAACCCTCCACATCAAACAGCATGGTAAGTTTGCCCATGGCTGGCTTACTTCCAGTCTGCTGGGATGTTATCAGAACGCACACACTCCAGACGGCTATAGCACAACTACTGTTTAGAGTCTTAGTGTATAGTCTCGGGTGAAAATTAATTTGAAAAATTAGTAAATGATGAAATGACGTGCCATGATGTAATTGTGCATGGATTTGATCCCAATCCTCACAGATTTTCAATTGATTTCATTTGCGGTCAAGCAATACAGCAAATTATTCACAAGTTCATCACATGTATTCAAATAGTGTTCTCTGTGATCTAAAAAATACAGTATATTGAGTTAAAACATTAAGTAAGTGGCCAAGTAAACCAGTTAGCATCATATCTTTTTTTCAGGAACAATGTAGGCATTTATTCTTGTAAATTATCTAAGGCTCTGACACTGTTTGGAAGTTATTACAGGCAAGCAATTGTCACTATCTTGACAGGAGGGAAATGAAGATGAACCATATATCATTTCTAGATAATGTTGTCGTTGTGAGTGATTGTTGAACCATCAATCTCGGTGTATCTCTGCACCAGTCTGATACAATTGTTAAATGTTGTTATAATGCAATGTCCAGGAAAGGCCCAGGGGTATTGTGTAAGAGAAAAAGCACTTTTAGGTGTACAAAAAAAAATATTCTTTCTAAAAAACCGCAATGTTGCATCCCAGGTCAATATACAGTATGCATATAATAATATTTTTACAATATGCCAAAAATGGGATAAAAATTGACACTCCTGACCTATTGTTTATTACATATTTTGGCTGAAATATTCTTTAAAAATGATCATGGTCTCATTGTTTCTGAAAGTGGAACCCAGGGGTGTCAAACTCAATTGCACAAGGGGGCCAAAACTCAAAACCTACTTTAGGTCCACCCTACCACTCAACTTTGTATCATCCTGAAATGTTCAACATTTGTAATTTTCTGCATATTGAAAATATGGATGAATTGCTTAATTACACTGACCACTGTCATCACTTTGATAAGGTCTGTGAGGTGGGCTAACTCCATGCTATTTTCCAAACAGTTCCACGGGCCAGTTGAAATTGCAGTGCGGGCCTGATTTGGCCAGCGGGCCTGAGTTTGACACACTTGCTTTAGGTTGCTTTTAGGTCGCTTTGCAACCCTGCAGGTATTCAACAATCGACACACTGCAGAAAAAGAAATACAACATTTCTCCGAAATATTTGTGATGCACTTGAAGGGAATGCTTTGACACAGTCCTGTTTAATATTCAGATGAGTCAGAGGAGACATTTGTTTGAGTTCCTTTTACTTAGCAACACCTCTGCTGCGTGACTAAAGGACACTATATTCAGTTATGTAAGACCACACAATATGATAGCTTTAGCTTGTGAGTCACGTCCATAGCATACAGAAGTCAATTGATTCTGTGCAAACACAAGTGGAAATGCTATGTTTGAATGGCTGATTCCTAACTGTTTTTTGGTCATTCTGGCAAGGCAGAGCTGAGGTCATCTACTTAGAATATCTGCAAATAAGAATTCCTTCTGCACAGTGCAGCCACTGAGTGTTTCCCCTCACGGTGGGTGGTACACATGGCTTGCATACCCAGTGGCTGTGATGGCTATTATGGACCAAACAATGGAAATTAAACATTGTGCGTTAGCGGGAGCAGCTTTAGATGCTATGTGTGATTGGATGTACAAAGTATTATTTAATAGAATACAACTCAAATCACAGAATAGCTTTTGTTTTACAGTTTAAAAAAAACTATTCAACTTTTACAGTGCATTCAAGGTATTTATGAGACAAATATTTGTATTTTTCCTCAAAAAAATTACAAAATATGTAATTATCTGCATTATATAACTAAACAATTATATTAATATGACAAATGCTATATTTTTCCCCCACATCATTAATGGTCTGCTGTCCAAATTTTTTTCACCACACTACAAAAACCAAAGGATTTTTTGAGATTATCTATTTTGTAGATTAATTTTCTAATAACTTATATATAAAGAAAAACAGCCCCCAAATCAGATTTGTGGTGACAAAGCATATTTTTAATATATCAGTTGTATTATGAACAATATTTCATCTTTTGTATTCTCTATTTCCCCACCATTTTCATTTTTTTTCCTTTCATTTTTGTTTCATTGTACTTTTACAGTATAAAAAAGAAGCTGCAGGCCATAAATGGTCCTCAGTTTACTGGTTAACTTACATGACTTCTGTCTCAGCGTGTGTGCACTATGTGTGTGTACGGAGTGAGAGGAACAGCCCCCAAAAGAGACTGTAATGTTCAGCAAGTAGTTAAGCTTTCCCTGGCATCCTCCTCTTGAGGAGGGACATATGCAAATTGACCTCCTTAAAAACACACACTGCCCCAGGCACTTGAATGTCCAGACATCCGCACAGCTCAACAAAGATACAACAAACCAGGAATGTGATTGATTTTGAACATGACAGAAAATGTATGCATCCATCTTACTGGAATTTAGTGGATTAATTCTTGAAAAGTATTCAGATTTCTGAAAAAGATTAACTTCATTTGGACAGCACTTCACCTTCATCAATAAGGCATGGGAAACAAAAACACAACGTGATTAAGGTAATTTGCTCAGGAAATTGTTTATATACAGTATACATTTATATATACAATATACTATATGAAATTATGCTTTTCATTGTATTGCAGCAGTAAACTAAATGTTTATCAATACTAATAATTAGCAATTCAGCATGATGGACTCAATGTTAATGTCAGACCCGAACATACTACTGAATTCAAGTAAAACATATAAATATGTTGTAAATGGGACAGTATGGTGTTTGCATGATATCCTTGTGCTTGTGTTGGTTTTGTGAGGGTACTGCTGTTTCCTTCGCCAGTCTGAAAGTATGCAGGTTAGATTAACTGGAGACTTAAAAACTGTCCAAAATAAATAAATAAATAAAAGAATGTCCATGGGGTGTGAATGTGAGTGTGAATGCTTGTTTGTCTATATCTGTCCTGTGATTGACCGCCAAACTAGGGTATACCCCGCCTCTCGCCTGATAGGCTCCAGTTCCTCTGTGACCCATGTGGTGGAAAAGCAATTCATGACTATTATAAATTCAGTTGCATTTCTAATTATTCAACCCAGCTTTGGAAATTTGCAAAGCTATATGCTATATTACAAACAGTCACTAGTTAGTGAAATGGAATATTTTTTTTCTTGTGTAATTTTACTGTATATTATCATAAGTACTAATCAACATAAGATGACATTAAATGAAAACACAAACAATTGTCAATACCGATGTAAAATAATTTTCTTATGGAAGCCTCGAAATTGTTATATAGGGAAGCATTATGAGATACAAACTGCGCATGTGCCACAGTTGCCGCCTTCTTCAAAAATGGCGACACAATTGTAAGCAAAGTGGGTATCCTCCTGAAGAAGAACGCGACCGCTGACAACTCATTACGCATGTTGTAAACGTCGAACATTTACAAAAGACTACCCACTCACAATTGTGTCAAGTGAAGAAGGTGGCACATATGACACATGCAGTTTGTAGCTCATAATTTTGGCTTTCAATCTCATAATTTCGACTTTTTATTTCAGAATTATCAGTAGCGGTAATGGGCTTCCGTATTTTCTGGTTAAATCAATTATTTTTTTCATTTACTTCTTTGCTTCTACGGGCGGAAGTTCTCTGCAAAAAAATTGGTTGCTGTATATTTTAACCGGAAGTAACAATGTTGACGTGTGCTTGACACTTCCGCCACGAAAGACGTCCTCCTTTGGTCACGATTGTGTGGTTATTTTCGCCGACTCAACCTGACTGGATTATAATTATTTGACTTAATCCCCAAATGGAAACTTTGATTTTCTCCCGTAGTAATCCCATCAGTTGTTAAAAATTCCGCCTAAAAGGAAAAAGCGTTCTGTCCCCTCTTTTGGGATTTCAACAGACGTAAGTAGCGCTGCGTGTCGCTAGCTAGCTCGTTAGCATGCGTTTGAATGAACCAGATGAATCCCGTCAAACTGGTTCGGTTTTACAAGAAATGAACAACATTCCTAATGACAGAAAATATAATCCAAATTAGAAATACGATATTTGTGTTGCACTCACGTGTTTTATATTTCCAGGTAGCTAATGCTAATCTGTTGTGCTAACATCATTGACGTCGTAAGATGTCAGATATCAAATGTTTTTACAGTAGTAGCTTGGCTTTACGTCATGGTGATTGTTGGGTGTTGGCTATCTATTACAGCCCATACAAGGCTACGACAGGCATGATGCAACTATTAAATACCATTATTGGCGAGAGTAAATCCCCCTTTTGAATAACAGCACACTCAATTTGCTTAAGTTTTAGTTTTAAATGGCTAAAGCACAGTCTTTAAGTGATAACTTCAATTTATAGCTTGGGCTGTTAAATTCCAGCGCCTGCATGGATTGAATGAAGAAAATTCTATTTATGCCGGGTAATTCCACCTGAATTATTATTCTGTCATTTGCTGATTGTATGGCACATTGTCCTCATTTTATTGCAGGTGTACAATAGCCATCCAGAGGATCTAGGGGCGGCCCTATTCCGGGAGTCATTTGACTTCAACTCCGAGCCACCTTGGGATCCTAGCTGATAGTGGAAGAGTTCACCCAAGGACTCATCCATGTGAGTATTTTTTTTAAGCATTTTTAAAAGTCTGATGCCTCTCTGTGTCTATTATTGGAACAAAAAAATGCATCAAATAGACTTGCACTTTGTCCCAGACTAATGTGATTGACGTTATTATAGATCCTGCGACTCACATCTCGCATCATTGGCTTTCACTCACTTTTTGTTGGTATTTTTAGGACATAAACTTTCCAATATGCATTTTCATGGCTTATTTTCTCTATGTCTGCAGTATTTAGTGATACACATTTAGTAAAGGTGTTGTTTCATGTCTAGAGGGCGCTAAGCATGATAAAAAACATATTCAGAAGGGCATAAATGTGTTTTCTATGCTAACTACACAAATATTTGATTTTTGATTGGAATTCTACTTAGCGGAAATTCACTTAAACTGGATTTTCTATACAATATACTGTATATTAAATCTTTTCTGGTTTTCTTAAAGTTTGCTGCATAAGCCTAGGACCCAGTGGCTCGAGAGGGAGCGAGCAACATCACTTCGGACCACCCATATTCTTTATGCCTGTCGGACACACAGAACACGGTTGAGAGGATGAAAGGAATCTCAGATGAACCACAGTTTTCAGTGAGCCTTCTGGAAGGAGGCACATCTCTGTGTGATGTGATAGACAATCACATTTATGAGCAAACTTTGGTAAGCTTTGCATATAAATCTCGATTTGTGGCGCTAACCATGACGGAAATCTTCTTGTATTGCATATTTTTAATTTGTAGTTATTTTTCTGATTCATAAATTTTATGTTCTTCCTTAGTCTGAGAAGAAGGCGTTCTTTGTCGCCGACCTAGGAGTTGTAATGAGGCAGCACGTTCGCTGGCGAACACACTTGGCCCAAATTCGTCCCTTCTATACTGTCAGATGTAACAGCAGCCCAGGTGTTATTGAAGTACTGGCGGCTCTTGGCGCTGGCTTTGTATGCAACGACCAGGTAATTAGCAAGTTAAATTGTTTGTTTGAAAATGTAGGATTGTAATTATCTCCATTGCAGGATAGGGATTCTGAACATGAAGTAACAACTCTTTTTCTTTGTCTGTTTTTCAGTCTGAACTTGAGCTAGTGCAGAGCCACGGTATTCCCTCAGAAGACATAATCTACAGTGGAGTTTGCAAACGGGTGTCTCAAATTAAGTATGCTGCAAAGAATGGCATTGACCTCCTGATGTGCGATAATGAAGCAGAGCTGCGCAAGATTTCACGCTTCCATCCGAATGCCAAGTAAGTCATTGACACATATGAAAATAATTCAGTAGTAAGACTACTCATGAGTGTTCCTATGGCAGGGTGAAGAAGATTATTTTCATTGTGGGATCATGGTAAAAAGAAAAATACAGAATTGTAAACATGATTACCGTATTTTCCGCACTATAAGAAAAAGCTTGAATTTTCTCAAAAATTGATGATGCGTCTTATGTGTGCACTGCGTTTGTATAAATGTTGTTGAGCTGCTTTGGTAAGTGCTCCGCTTGATTGACTTGTCGGACCAGAACAAAGACCTCCGTTCTCGGTCACGTCGGAACACTGTTGTGTATAGTATGGCAAGTGTGACTTTAACGCACTACTAGCTTAACAGATTTTCCTTTTATTTAGGCTTCTAATTCAAGTGTCAACGGAAGCATCAAGGCAGGACAGCGAGTTCAGCATGCCATTTGGCTGTTCCCTCAAAGACTGTCGACATCTACTGGAGAGCGCCAAACAGTTGGGTGTACAGGTGGTTGGGGTCAGGTGAGCGCTGCAGAAATCTAAAAAGACGAGTTAATGTACCACGGAGATAACATTCAAGGGCAATTGCTGGTCAAAACTGGGGGGTACACAAGCTGTGCTTTTGTATTGTTATGTATTGAGTTGCGCTGTACACCGTGCATGTTACGAAACAAGCAAGAGACCAAAATCTTACCACTTCCACAGAATGGGAGAGTAACTTGTTTTCACTTCATGTCGGACATGTTATGACGGATTCCATGCACCGTTAAGTTAATGTTATCTAAGATAATAGTATATAATGTAACTGCCGCCTAGTGACCAGGATACTAAATATGCCTTTTTTTTTCCTTTTAGATCCCTCATTTCCTACAGCTGCGAGGAGGACAAAGTATACACAAATGCAATTGCTGATGCTCGCTGTGTTTTTGATATGGCGGTGAGTATATATTATTCAAATTTATGTTTATGAACTGTTTTTAACATGCATAAATCTTGTCTGTTGTAGGAGGAAATTGGATTTAACATGAAAATCTTGGACTTTGGAGATGGCTTTGGTGGCTCGAGCACCCAGCTGGAATTGGTAAGTACAGTTTGTGTTGGTACCGTCAGTGATCTCATAGCCATTTCAGCCTTAGTAGTATACATTTATTAATACACTTTGGAAGCTACCATTTATAAGTAATATCTCTCTTGCAGATCAAAAATGCAGTCATGCCTATGGTGGACCTATACTTCCCCCCGCTTTCTGGAGTTAGCATCATTGCCGAGCCTGGCAGCTACTTTGTGTCCTCTGCTTTCACCTTGGTCGTCAACATCATCTCCAAAGAGGTGGTGGCGCGGGATCAAGATCAAACACATGGTCAGTTGCATGACTCAGCAGATTTTAAAATTGAGAGAAACGGCACTGTTCAGATTCAGAAGACGATAGCACGACACACAACTAAAAACACAATACTTTTTGTTTCCTCATGATCCCAATGAGCAGATGATCCATCTCCCAATGATGAGCCAGAGTTTCACTACCGCATGAATGAAGGAGTGTATGGACCATTTGCTTGTAAACTCATTGATTTGGACATCACTGCTCCAACTGTTCATAAGGTGAGCTGCAGAGTGTTCTAAAAAATGTGCAATGAGAATGAAACGTTACAATTGTATCTCAAAGCTTGGCCATAATGAGCCTGAGTTTCACGACATCCATCAACATAAATGTATTCAGAATAATTGGTTAGTCACTATCAAAACATTTATTAAGTGTTATGACAATGGCAGGGCTTTTTTGACTAGAAGCACAGTGGCCCCTGACTTAAAATTTTAAGACTTTAGGTGCACACACCAAAATCAACTTGCAAAGTAAATAAAGTAAACACATCAGGCATGCGTGGACACAGCTGCTATTCTTCTTGCTACATTTGCTGATATTGTTTTAGCGTGCTTGCATCCAAAGATGAGTGATTGATCATGATTTAGTATTGTTTTTGTGCTTGCAGAACACCCGTCTGGATGCGCCCTTGTTCAGCAGCAGCCTGTGGGGCCCCTCTGGTGATGATCTGGACCAGGTGATGGAGCACTGCATGCTGCCTGAGCTCAACATTGGAGACTGGCTCGAGTTCAGCCACGCAGGGGCCTGCTCTCTGGGCCAGCCTCTTTGCACCTCAGACTCGGCCACTCCACCTGTATTTTATGTTGTCTCCTGTAGAGACTGGTAAGGACTTGATTGTTGTGAAGTCTGTTGTTAAAAGAAATAGTTGTACTAAAATGTCACTCATGTTGATCATCCGCCAGGTATGAGATGCAGGACACCGGCGTCACACAGGCAGTACTGAAGAACTTGTCGTTGGTCCCCTATTTTTTTAATGGCCGCCAAACAGAAGCAGCACTCTCTATCCCAGCTTAGCTGTCACCGGGCATTTAATGGGTTCTGCTGCTTATTCCTAACATGATAAATTGAACCATTGCTGCACATCATTGTTGGAGTCACTGGGACAAGACTGGATTTACTTCTCAATCATCAGCATCCTGGGCTTTATGTGGTTAAAATAGTAGTCTGTCATGCAACAAAATGGATGACTCCTTTATCATAGACTACTTTTTATGCTCGTAAAAAATTAAAATATATATTGGGGAAAGAAACACTTGATAGTCTTGTAAGCAATTTATTTAAAGCTTAACCACCATTTTTAAGATCTTGTATTTATGATTTTTAATTGGTTGTACAGTTGATTCCTCACATTGCATTTAAAACCAGTGTTTTGAGGTTGGGATTTTGTACATGAAGGTTCATTAGTCATGGCTTTGGTGCAGTAAATCAGTGTTGTCAGTGTACTGTGCATGGTTTGCTGGAACACATGCAATGGTGCAATATTCATTTCTGCCATTTGCTGCCTCACAGAACACGGACATGTCACTTAGAAACCCAGGTTTATTATTAGCATGTGCTGCAGATGGAACATAGTGTTTATGGTAAATCTAATGTGGAATAGATTATTTATAATTACAAGAAACCTCAATTTGTTCTCATTGTTTTGGCTTAATAGTTTGTTAAATGTTTGAGTGTGTAAGTCAATTTCATGTGTAGTTGCAGTGTGTACCATCTGTCTGAAGCCTGTTGATATATTGTTGCAATGCTTGATATCTGTCGAAAAAATAAATACCTTATGGACAAGATCCAATGCATCATCATTAACATACACAGTAGAAAATACACCTGAAAGTTAAGTTTGGCAGACATCTGGACTGTCCAGGACCAAGCCTAATCAATACTCTGATATGTTAATGGGAGAGTGCGAAATAAGTAAATTGTGTGAACTTGCATGGGTGTCTACAGTGCACCCCGCAACCTTATCCTGCATGAAGGTTTTTTTGTTATATAATCTACGTTGGTTCGCCTGAATGACATACCCCATGAATACCTACACAGAGACTTGAGAGAATAGAACTGCATGCTACAAACCATTTGTTCTGTCTAAATGATTTTTCTGTGGTTGGATCACAGAAGATGGGTCCTACCGGGACCCCTGATTAATGTGTGGTGGGATTTGTCCACCTCCCCTACCAGAAAAGTGTTGTTTTGGCACCTCAAAAAAGGAGAATTCACAAAAGCCGCGGCGGACCTGAAAAACGGGCGAAAAAACAAAGCGTCAGAAAAGTGGGATTTTTTGCCTTCTTTAGGTCCTACCGGGACCCCTGATTAATGTGTGGTGGGTTTTGTCCACTTCCCGGACCAGGAAGGTGTCATTTAAACAACTCAAACAAAGGCGAAAAATCGACAGCCGCCGACCTGAAACACGGGCAAAAAACGAAGCGTCAGAAAAGTGGGATTTTTTGCCTTCTTTAGGTCCTACTGGGACCCTGATTAATGTGTGGTGGGATTTGTGCACCTCCCGGACCAGAAAAGTGTTGTTTTGGCACCTCAAAAAAGGAGAATTCACGACAGCTGCGGACCTGAAAAACGGGCGAAAAAACAAAGCGTCAGAAAAGTGGGATTTTTTGCCTTCTTTAGGTCCTGCCGGGACCCCTGATTAATGTTTGGTTTAGTTAAAGGATTAGTTACAAATGTATCAGCTGTCTAGACTCCAGAAAAACACAAAGAACCCGAACAAAAGGCCTGCTGTGGATGCACAATAGAGATGTACACACACATAGGGACTTAGACCAGGGGTCGGGAACCTTTTTGGGCTAAAAGAACCATTAAAAGCCACATACTTTAAAATGGAACAAATGAAATACTTCTTACCATTAATGCGACTGCTGGTGCTGCATGGTTTTGCACCATGACGTGTATCTTTCGTCTTGCCATCTTCTTGGTCAAAAGTGTTCAGGAATTGAGTTTTGGTGTAATTTTTTTTAAGATTTAACATTATAAAACCACACACAAATATGGTCAAAGCACTTGTTTAGGACATTTGGCCTTCACAGTTTATTGTGTTAGCATGCTGTGATTGTTAGCATGCTAACATCGGCATAGTAGCATTTTTAGTCATTGTCTATGCTAAGTGTTAGCATGCAAACTGCACGTTAGACTGCTAGCATGCTAACATGAACATACAAGCATTTTTACAGATTGTCATGAATATAAACTGAAGCGGACACTTACCAGTATCATGCGTGGCGTTAACATGATAATGTTAGCATGCTAACTTAATTATACCAACATTTTCAGAGGTAGGCTCTTTCAAGCACTATTAAGTTAGGTGTTAGCATGTTAACAGGAGCCTGTTAGCATTCTTGAAGTCATTCAAGCCCTTTCATTGTATGTTTTCATGGTCAAGGATTCTAAATATGTTGATAACGGACTATCCCAAAAATCACATTATGGTGAGAACTTATTAGAACTTATTAGAATTATGGTGCTTGGTGGAGGTCTGCAATCTCTGAGTGCTTTCCTACTTTTTAAACAATGTGATTTATTTAATGTTGTAAAATTACATAAATACTAGACAGATATTTTAGACACCCCAAAACACATTTTAATCAACACATTTACAGTAATTGTATGAACAATTTAACAATATATACAGTAAATACATTATAACACAATGTAACGATATCAACACAATAAAACGATTATTTGTTCATTCCCTTTTAAATACAAATACAAATACTTCAGCAAAATAAAGTTAATAGTGCAAACTACGTAAACAAGTATGTAACAATATTAACAAGTCAACACAAAAGCACAGATATTTATTCAACAAATAGAACAAAAAAATATAGATGTAATTATGCTTGCCAAAGAGCACCCCGGGGACCATTTGCAGCAATAAAAACACAGCAATAAAAATGACCAAAGTGGTGACATCCATAACCAATTGTACAATATAATGTGCAGTAAACCAGTGTATTGCACAGTATTGATCAGGCTGTCTTAGAATATGAGCTGTCCTATCTAGTCTTTGAGCTGAAGAAGTCTGCTACATTGCTATACTATACAAGAAAGAGTTAAACAAGTTATTTAAAATTAAAAAGACTAACTTGTGGGAGATGTCTGACATCCTATGTGATGCTCTTTTCTCATGAACAAAACCCGAGCTCTTTACTTACCAGACATGCTTCATAAAATAAAGGCACACAACACTTAAAAAACGAATAAATGCCGTTTGTTGAGGTGAAATGTGTCTTAATAAAATGTTTATTAGTTGCTTTTCCTGTTCAGTGTAACACGTTTCCTGTTTGTGCTCGAGCTCCAACCAGCAGGGCGCGTGCATGAGCGCTAATCAACACACACACACAAGAAGCTTGCTAGAGTTAAGATGGCGGCATGTCGGTGAGGAAGCTGGGATCTAAATTCGAGCTTTCTCGCCTTTAAACGATTCCTATGAATCCAAACATATACAGTCATCGAAACAACATCAATTTCCACGTCGTTCACACAGCTGGGTGTGACTTTGGACCGTCCCCATGACATCTATACACTTCGTGGTTCACCCGTTGCCCGGGACCGAAGATCAGCTCAATGACAGGTATTTTGTCGCGGCCCGTAATAGTATTATAATAATAATCCTATTCCATATTTATCTGCGGATTGTGGTAAACAGTGTTGCTAACGACGCTGACATTGTCATGTGCGCTAATTATTTCTCCAACGAGTAAAATGTAATACTAGCGTAAAATCTAGGCCCCGGTATCTTGAACAATCCTCGTTTTAGCCTCTAAGCAGTCAATCCACCGCCAGCTGCTAGCTAGCCCGTTACCTTACGTCGGCTATCACTGGAATGCTAAAGCTAGCAGGCTGGTTCTTGGAAGGATTGGCTCACAGTCGAAGTTGAGATGGACAATGCGGGTTGGGGGATGGGTTAAAGAGAGGGAAATAAGGCTCGCAATACATGTCGTTATCCAGAAAACGAGAGGTTTTCCGCGTAGATTACACGTCAACGATTTTGACGTGTGTCGATATTTGTTTTGTGCGTGTCCTGCTAATAATCCATATCAATGAAGGAGCTAACGTTAGCTACGTAGCTCAAGGCTAGTGCTAGTAAGCTAGTGAGCTTCCATGCTTTTGTCAAAGTCATATTTATTTCATTATTATTCCTTTTATGCATGTGGGTACCACAAGCCTTCAATGACTATTTTTCATCATTTGTTTTAAACCTACTCTGATATGCATACAATATGTTTGGGTGTTGATTTTATGGCAGTAGTGACGAGCTCAGAGACCACACCAGACAAGAAATCTTTTGTATTAAATGCTTATCCATGCTAGATTGTTATTTTTAACAGGTAACACTATTTTCCCTTGCTGTGCTGACCAGACTACTACAAGGCGGCATTGTTATCTTAATAAATGAAACTGTACACGACATGGTTAGAAATTGCATGCTCATGCTTGCACCACATAGTATGGAAGAACTTAAAATTGTATTTAACGCTTGTAGGCTGGTATTCAGTTTGATAATATCGTCCAATGCCGTGCTTTATGCCAGAGATGAGGTTGAGAAGCCATTGTTTTAGGCTGACATTGAGTTCAAGCATGACAGCAAAGCTCGTGGTTGATACGGACTGAATGATTTGATCAAACTGGACTGACATGAACACTCAATGTTAATAGCCACTGTCCTTCACAAGTGACACATACTGTTATTTTCTTACAGTCGTCATTTCATGTTTGAGTCACAATGTGCTGCTAAACCTACAGTATGTACTTCTGTGAAGTAACCTAGTTGTCAAAGCGGATACAGCAAGTAGAAATTGCAGACATTGACCGTTACATTTACCCCATGGAGCAATTGGAATATAATATTGCATATTGACGAGTTAGTAGCCCACTGAAATTTGATCAGGTTATGCTTGTTCAATAGGGATTGTAAGAGGATATTAAATAATTTGTATTTCATGCACAAACTATACAGAGTTTCCTGGAATATTTGCTTTAATACTTTTTAAATTGATAGTGGTAAGACATTTTTACAGTCCTAAATTGTGCCAATCTGCATTAAACTGTCCATTTCTGTGTGACGCACTTGTGATGGTAGGATATACTGTATGAATCTGAAGCTAAATCAGTTTCATATGTGATCGTCTCATTTTGGTAATGAAAAGGCAGATTTTTTTGGGAAAACTTTAGTTTGTACCATGCTCTATCTTCTTTAGTGTTGCTGTATGTTGCTCTCCACTGGTTCTGACATTCTTACAATGGCTTTGTGTTGTATGACTGACGTAAAAAGCACTGGCACATGAAGAAACCATTACATTTTAATGTATGGTTTTTTGCGTTTTGTGTCACTTTGAGTTGAAAGGCGATATTCTCTGCAGAATCAATAGCATCCAGCAATTTTAATCCTTACAATAGCCTCACCACACAAAAAAATTTAACAGTGGAAGTTGAAAAATATATGGCCCATGCTTTGCAATCATTTTGTTTACTTAATAATGAATAATAAGATGTATACAGGTAGACCTTGTTTACGGCGTTCTGTGTTACAATGTTTTGTGGTTATGAATGCACTAATGCCATAAATTCAATTAAAAACTAAAATTTGGTCCATAAACACGAGTCTCACCGGAGAACTAGTTAAAAGCGTGCAGCAGAGGAAGACTACGCGCCACACACAGCACAAGAATGCGGTGTGTGTCTCGTGCTGGGCGGAAGGATACATTGTGTGCCTGCTCAGCCACACTGAGTGGTTGGGCTTCATTATGTCTCCCAAGCGGCAGTACGCCAAAGAAAAGGAAAGCAGTCACCATGGAAGTAAAAATCAACGTAATAAAATGCTCAGAAAGTGGAGACACACCCACCAATATTGGCTGCTGTTTTGGTCCCAACCACTCGACTGTCGCAACCATCATTAAGGAATAAATATTATCGACTGCTAATGAATGGTAGAGGGGTTGTGGATTCCATGCACTAGGAAGTTGTTACGCAGAGTTACTCTTTTTATTAGATCAATTTAATTATTGTATTTAATCATTATATTGCTGTATTTAATGTGTTTGACTTGGACTGAAACTCATTTTGCATCACAGTCTAGGAACCTAACTTGCAGATAACATCCCAAGGTCCACCTGTACTATGTTTGCATAAACTGTTTGAGAAATTTGTTTTGCTGACTCTTGTCCTGGTAGCCTTACCTGGCAGGACCTGGCCACATATTATTACTGTAATGTTGCCATTTAAGTGCACATGTAGCCTAGATCTTCATGTTTGCTCCCGCCTGAGTACCCTGTGAGTCCATGTTCTGGTCATGGCTATGGTGGGCTGTGGAAAGATTGTTGAAATTGTGGTGTTGGTGTGCTGCATTGGTCATTAACTACGGCAGCCCATTTGTCTAGTCACGTGAGAGCTATCCATCGTCTAAAAATGTTTATTTGATGACTTGGATTGTTTTTGAGCCACTATACTGCTTTTGTGGTAAAAGATGTCGAACATGGGATCTTTTTAGCTAAGATTTCAAACAGTCTGTGATAACTCATTACACCCCTAATATATTGTATTAAAACATCACAATTTTTTTTTGTTGTTCCCCAGAATGGTACCATATCGTTTCCTGTTTTTCCAGACATGCACACGCAAGACTCGTTAAATCTCGTTATTAGCCCATAACCATGACGACCGCAGTAGCGGTATATAAGTAACAGTAGGGATGCAACTAATGATTGCTTTAATAACCAAGTAATCGGCCAATTATTTTCAGAGGCTGAAATCACCAGGCAATCAATTAACCAACGATCAACCGTAGCAGTACAGTAATCCCTCGTATCAAATCAGTTTACAATACAAAGAACGTCAGAAACATGCAGTGCTTTTGGACTGGATTATTTATTCAAATCAGATTTATATAGATTTTATTTTATTGTAACTGCAGAACACCTGGAAATTAATTTTCAAACGGGGTGTAGATTTGACCTGCAAAGAAACATGACTGACTTGGAAAAATTTTCATTTTTTTTTCTTGACAGGCTACGTGAGGTGTCGGAGAAACTAAACAAATATAGTTTCAGTAGGTGAGTCTGTCAGTCTTTTAATTTAGTTAAAGTATATTTGAGAATAGGTTTCAACCATGTATTCCTAATTTTGTACATCTGTGTCATTGTAGTCATCCACATCTTAGCTTGTTGGAGCAAGCCACCCTGAAACAATGTGTTGTTGGGCCAAACCATGCTGGATTTCTTCTTGAGGTAATGCTCTCTTGCATTGCAATGTCAGTGTAAATGTGTGTATTATATAATACGATGTGTTTTGTTATGGTGCCCAAATAATCCTAGATTTTGCTGATGTTACAACTTGTTACCACTTGACCACAGCTTTTTGTTTTCTTTTTATTGGCATTTTATTGGCAAATGATTACATTTAGTGTTCAGGTAAAATATGACATCTTCATACTTTTATTGCTGTACTAATTCTTAAACGTAGTAAACTAGCCATACATGATGGCAGTAGCTACTTCATGTGTACCAATAGTGTACTTCAAGATCCACCCTGAAGGTTTGTCCTCTTTCATGTGTGTCACATTGAATATATACTGTATATGACTGCATCAATTTTAGGATGGACGTGTGTGTCGGATTAGCTTTGCTGTCCAGCCTGATCGCCTGGAGCTGAGCAAACCGGATAGCAGTGATGGGTAAGGAATTCTCCTTTGGTTGTGTGTTTGAAAATCACGTAAAGGCATCTCCTTTTGAATTGGCTAAGGTTCATTGTAAATGATTACTTCAATTTATTTTTTTGTGCTCAAAGGTCTTCATCCTGAATAATTATACTTATAAGTTTGTAACTGATTTCCCATCTTTTGTTTCCAGTTCAAAGTTGAGCACTGGTTCAGGGACAGGAAGGAGCTCCAGGCCAGGCAGGACCAGTGATCCGCCCTGGTTCTTGTCTGGTTCTGACACACTGGGCAGACTGGCAGGCAACACCCTTGGGTAAGTTCTGACAGAATTTAGAGACAAAATTGTAAATGGTCTGCATCCAGATTTTTTCCCCCAAATTGTGGGATGACTGAATATGTATTGATGATAACGTCTGGCATTGGGACATATTACACTCTCTCAAAAGTGAACAAACATGCAACTCATGTATTTTGAGCATTTCATTTTTCAGGTTTTATAGCTAAGCTTTGGGGCTTTTATGTGTCAGACAATGTTTCTGGCAGTTGTATCTGACTGTGACTATCTCGCTTGTTTTTCTGTTACAGGAGTCGATGGAGCTCTGGTGTAAATGGAGGCAGTGGCGGAGGTGGAAGTGGAGGAGGAGCTGCAGGAGGTGGAGCAGCCGGGGGTACCAGTGGAGGTGGAGGCGGCGGAGGCGGTGGAAGCGGAAGCACTTCGGGCAGGTCATCAACAGCAGCACGGGACTCTCGCCGGCAGACCAGGGTGATCCGTACAGGACGTGATCGGGGGTCTGGTCTATTAGGTAGCCAGCCACAACCAGTCATACCAGCCTCAGTCATCCCCGAAGACCTTATATCCCAGGTAAAAGTCATGTCTCTCATGGAATTTGACACATAAAAAAAACAAAGTGCACCCAGTACAGCACTAATGTGTTTCATTGTATCATTTATTCTCAGGCCCAAGTAGTACTTCAGGGAAAGTCCAGGAGTGTCATCATTCGAGAACTCCAGAGAACCAACCTGGACGTCAACCTGGCTGTAAACAACCTGCTAAGCAGAGATGATGAAGACGGAGATGATGGCGATGACACAGCCAGCGAGTCCTACCTCCCTGGAGGTATGTCATTAAAATAAAACTAGGCCATTTGTACCGAACTGGATTTGGGTGTAGTTTCCTTTCTTTCTCCTGGCCTCTGCTTGCCTGCATTCAAACTGAGCATTCAGACTCCAACGAGTTTGCTTGTCCCATCACTTCTACACTGCTCTATTAGTGTAGAACACTCACACTAGCCAAACATGCCTGAGTTTAGGTGTGATTGAACTGTGGCTACTTTTATTGCTTGAAAGTTATTTTACCCTCCCATTCTTCTTTTTGCCTTTTCCCAAGCAGAGGACCTGATGTCCTTGTTGGATGCAGACATTCACTCAGCCCACCCCAGTGTGATTATCGATGCAGATGCGATGTTCTCTGAGGATATCAGCTACTTTGGATACCCCTCTTTTCGACGCTCGTCACTGTCCCGTCTAGGATCGTCCAGAGGTAACTCAAATTAATAAAGGCATCATCTTAAAAGTAAACCCCCTTTCCCAAAAAGTACAATTGAACAAGTTCAACTAAAAAATACTTGTGTACTCTTTTGCTTAAAAGGTACTTAGGCAAAATTTAATCTAAACCTAATAAAATGGCCTGAGCTTCATTGTTTTCCCCCTCAGCCTCTTCTACTTGGTTTGTAATGAGCATTTGGTGTTACAGGCTTTAAATGTTTGGTGTTATATGGTGCATGGCTGTAGTGCAAATACGAGCTCTCTGAGAAAGGCCCGCTATGCCCACCTGTCTTAAAGAAACTTAAGGAACCTTTCAAGGTAGTCTATCTTTGAACAAAAAACAAAAGCTGCCCAGTTTGTTCTTTGACCAGTTGCATGGTTTTTCCTTATCAATCCACTTCCTCATCTAGTGACATTTTACAATATGAGCGTGCAAAATTATTCACCTATTGGTATTATATACACTCCCAACCAATACAATACTTAGAATACAGTGATTCTAACGAATCTTATCTTTTTCTCTGTGCTTTAAAGTATATTGACGGGTCTTTCCCAGAGAGTGGCTTATTTCTATCCCACTGGTGTGACCTTATTGCATACCAGTTCTCCTCCTTCCCTTAGAGCGTGACTCTGAGCTGCTGCGTGAGCGCGAGTCTGTATTGAGACTACGTGAGCGCCGGTGGCTGGACGGGGCCTCGTTCGATACAGAACGAGGATCCACCAGCCGGGATGGAGAAACCAGCTTGGACAAGAAGAACATCCCGGTTCAGAGCCCTGTCTCTTTAGGAGAGGAGCTACAGTGGTGGCCCGACAAGGTAAGATGAGGACACTCATTTTTTTGCGCTCAGTGTTTAATGTGCTCTAGGGCATTTCCCTTTAAGTTATGGATGTATGTGTTTATGCTAACTAAACATAAATATCTGCTTCTCTGTACAGGATGGTGTAAAGTTTGTCAGCATTGGGGCCATGTTCTCTGAGTTGGTGGCTGTCAGCTCCAAAGGAGAACTTTATCAGTGGAAATGGACTGAACCTGAACCCTACAGGAATGCCCAGGTGGAAGATTGAATATAGTGGAATAAACTTTTGATTATTGGTGTTTAATGTTGGTATTGAAGGCCCTATTTTTTTTTTACTGTAACTGAATAAAAAGCAGGGGCTGCGAGATCTTGACATTAAAACGTGACAATATTTCTCAAGGGCAGCCAGAAGTCTATCACTGTCACGTGGGGCAAGATTAGAATCACATATTTAAGTGCTTCACACACACTATACATTGCAATCCAAACTGCCGTGTGGTTGAACAGCTGCTGTGTTAATGTCAGAGCAGAAGCTTTAGTACTTCTACTATTTGTGAGCTGAGTGTATCATGACACCGAAATAAACAGTAACAAATACTGACAATCAATAGTATCATAGTATCCCTTACCATTACACTGGGAAGGGGCGTTTTAATGGCTTTCAATTACAAGCAGTTGTGGCTATCGAATGTAACTGTCCTTTACTGTGTGCATGCTTATATGTGCACATTTGTGTCAGTGTTAGTCAGCCACCAAAGAAACACCCCAACAATGTTGTTGTTATTCCATATATGTCATGTGTCTTGGTTAATGCCGAGTCTGACTTGTCAGACTGAGCGATAACTTAAGTCATTTTTCTCCATCAGAATCCTTCCATTCATCATCCACGTGTGTCTTTCCTGGGTCTGGCTAATGAGAGGATCACCTTGCTGTCAGCCAATAGTATCAGAGCCACTGTAGCAACGGAGACCAACAAGGTATATCTCTACAGAATATTTACCTTTAGGACATAATCCTGTGTGATATGCTTTAATATATTTATCATATACAATTACATACAAAGCATATACAATTATATACTATCAGTTTCACCTTTTAAGTTATAATTTAATTAATTGTGTGTGTGTGTGTTTGTGTAGGTGGCAACTTGGGTTGACGACACACTAAGCACAGTAGCTTCGAAGCTCGAGCATACTGCCCAAGCTTTCCCTGAGCTTCAGGGGGAACGCATGGTGTCCCTCTACTGCTGTGCACTCTACACTTGTGCACAGTTGGAGAACAGCCTCTACTGGTGGTAAGCAAAATCCCAAGCACAAAAGCATTAAATGAATGTTATTTGATCCAGACCTGGTAATTTTCTGACCCCCTCCCCCCAGTCCACTTATGTGCCCCTGGGGCACACAAATTAGTCCTTTTATCTGGATAAAGGACACCTGTCACAGAAACAGAAGCTTTCTTCCATCCAAACTGCCCCGCTACCATGGACAAGACTGCCCATAGAGCTGTCAAAGGACCTGAGTGATAAGATTGTAGACCAGTACAAGACTGGAATACCACTACAATGCAAGAAGCTTATTGAGAAAGACATGAGAAATCTAGCGGCGCCATAATTAGAAAATAGAGAAAAATCCTAGCAGTCATTCACCTTCGTACTGGAGCTCCATGCTTCATTTTACTTTGCTGAGTAAGGATTGAGATCCTGCAGACAATGTTCCCCTCCACATGTTTTTCCGGTGCTGTACACATTCATCTATAACCTTTATTTAATGTGTTAAAATCTTTACCATAAAAATTATGTGTCATCTGTCTGCAGGGGTGTGGTGCCTTTTAGTCAGCGGAAGAAAATGCTTGAAAAGGCCAGAGCCAAGAATAAAAAGCCAAAGTCCAGTGCTGGCATTTCCTTGATACCCAACATCACAGTGGGAACCCAAGTAAGACCTTTTTGTTTGTTTGTTTTTTAAATATATACGTCATGTACTTTTTACGCTAAATGCAGCTTGAGCTCATGTTTCTTTTTTCGTCGCTATCCGGCGTGGGGTTGCAAGGGGTCACTATGACAGTAATGTAGTTCTGTGGTGTAACAATGTTAACAGTTTTTTCAGAAGGCGGAATAGGTGCATCCATTAAGTGGATTCTAGCTGCTTCTGTAGTTTTTATATATTTAAAACACAAAAAAAGATACGTGTATTCATGTGTCCCATAAGGACTGTGGACATGACATTTGAACCGGCCAAAGAATTCAACAAAGCAAAGCAAATTGGCCAAATTTCTGCATTGAAACTGAAGTATGTGGTGGAATTTGTGACTTCAACGTCCTGATTTTCTGTACTAAGGACAAATTTCCATCTTTCCTTAGGTATGCTTGAGGAATAACCCCCTCTACCATGCTGGGGCAGTGGCCTTTTCAGTCAGCGCTGGGATTCCCAAAGTTGGAGTATTGTTAGAGTCTGTGTGGAACATGAATGACAGCTGCAGGTTTCAGCTTCGCTCGCCAGAGAGCCTAAAGAACATGGAGAAGACCACTAAAACCCAAGAAACAAAGTCAGTCTTCCCCCCCAAATTGTTCCATTTTAAGATACTGTTGCCCTTTTTTTTGTCCAATAAAAGAATGCTTCTAGACATCATGAATGCAGCTCTTTAAATTATAACCTTTATTATTACAGGACTGAATGTAAACCAGAGCTGGTGAAGACTGAGATGGGTCCTCCACCCTCCCCAGCTTCTACATGCAGTGATACCTCCTCCATTGCTAGCAGCGCCTCTCTACCGTACAGTATGTCATCTTTCTGCTTGCGTCTCTGCTTCTCTCAAGAGCCCCCAAGTCTTGGCTTTTCTCCCTGGCTTCCGGCCTCAGCACCAATATCTCACTCACAGTGCTCTCATTAGACCACTCACTTTGAAACAGATGGTGCACAGGCTTTTGTCAGCGAGACGCACAGTTGACCCTGTACGGTCGTACTCAAAATTAGTCAAGTCCACTTATATGTTGCATTTTCAAATGTACTGCTATATATAGCAGTACAAATATAATGCTAAATTGTGCAGCATCATAACTGCATCATCGCAATCAAATTGTACAATTTTCCTCAAATGATAATGCTTGTCTTATTTAAATATACTACAACCAGTAACACTGTATGACTTACAGAGCGAAGACGTTCTACCCCAGCTCCCAAGGAAGAGGAGAAAGTGAATGAAGAGCAGTGGCTTCTTAGAGAAGTGGTGTTTGTGGAGGATGTTAAGAACGTCCCCGTGGGAAAGGTGGGGCCATATGAAATGTTATGAAGCTTGCACTCCTGTTTCTATACTCATTTAAACATATTCCAATTCTGTCATGTCTAGGTGCTTAAAGTGGATGGTGCATATGTTGCTGTGAAGTTTCCCGGGACATCGAGCAGCGTGAGCAACCAGACCACCACTGTAACCACTGACTCAGACCCCTCTTCCCTACTGCAGGACTGTAGGCTCCTCAGAATAGATGAGCTTCAGGTAAGTACACACATTGATGTGGTTATGTGATGTCGCCCTTATAAATCCTCAGACTAATAGTTGGAGCTTTTGCTAATTGGCTTTGTTAAAACTAGGTGGTCAAAACTGGTGGCACTCCAAAAGTCCCTGACTGTTTTCAGCGCACACCCAAAAAGCTCTGTATCCCGGAAAAGGCGGAAATCCTGGCTGTTAATGTTGACTCCAAAGGTTTGGCATTTGTACTCATTTTGTATCACAATATCATTACATGTTTTTGTATAATGTGCTTGTGCTGTGCAGAAAGGCTATGCCTGACATTCATAAATATTGTAATCTTCCAGGAGTTCATGCAGTGCTGAAAACGGGTAACTGGGTTCGGTACTGTATCTTTGACCTGGCGACTGGCAAAGCTGAGCAGGAGAATAATTTCCCAACTAACAACATGGCCTTCCTGGGTCAGAGCGAGCGCAATGTGGCTATCTTTACCGCAGGACAGGTAAGACGACCTGCTTAATAAATAGTGTGTGTTTTTTTATTTTATTTTAATTATCCTTTTACATTTATTACAATTGAAATAATTTGTCTTGAAGGAATCTCCGATCATTCTTCGAGACGGCAATGGCACAATCTACCCAATGGCAAAAGACTGCATGGGTGGAATTCGAGATCCTGATTGGCTGGATCTGCCTCCAATAAATAGCCTGGGAATGGGGGTCCACTCTCTTGCCAATATCCCCTCTCTAAACTCGACCATTAAAAAGAAAGCTGCTATTATAATTATGGCCGTTGAGGTAAACACGGTACTTCACATGTTGATAAATTTGTCTTACATTTTCTTATACCGTTCCATATTCTTGACTCTTACTTTCCTTTCTTATTCAGAAGCAGATGCTGATGCAGCATGTGTTGCGTTGTGACTACGAAGCGTGTCGGCAGTACCTGGTGAACCTAGAACAAGCTTTCCTATTTGATCAGGGCACCCATGCCCTCGGCGCACTTCTAGGCCATCGCTGTGATGGAAACCGCAACATTCTGCATGCTGCCGTCTCTGTTTGTTTCCCTGTTAGTAACAAGGAAACTAAAGAGGAGGAAGGTAAACCTGCTGTTAGGCAGTCACGCTTTGGTAGACCTTTTTTCTCAAAGAGTAAAACACAGTTACAAGTTGTAAGTTTCAAATTCAAGGTGGTTTTATTCAAGGAAATTAAAACCAGAAAGATTGATTGGATGAATTTTATTGTTTGAAAGAAGATTTAAATCCTCCATTTATAACTAAAAGTGGGTGCTCACTTTCATTTAATGTATTTTTTTTATATTGGATTAGAAAAGCTCCCTGTGGCCCTTGCCTAATGTGACTAGGGACTGACGGCAGCATTTATGTTTGTAATATTTATTTCTTTTCTGAACCTGCGTGCCACACTGTTTAATGGTCTCCTTGTCTCTGAGTTGCACACAAATGCTAAATAACCATTATTCAATTTCAGAGGCTGAAAGGTCAGAGCGGAACACATTTGCTGAGCGCTTATCTGCTGTAGAGGCCATTGCAAATGCCATCTCTGTGGTTTCCAGCAACAGCTCTGGAAACAGGACCGGCTCCTCCAGTAGCAGAGGGTCAGTGGGATACTGCTCAAAGGATAAAAGGAAAATGCCTTTTATATTTGTTTGTTGTACACCTCATCTTTTGTGTATCTTCAGACTTCGACTGAGAGAAATGATGCGGCGCTCTCTCAGGGCAGCTGGCCTTGGCCGTCATGAGTCAGGCCCATCCTCCAGCGACCACCAGGACCCTGTGTCACCACCAATCGCCCCACCAAGTTGGGTCCCTGACCCCCCACCTATGGACCCTGGTGAGTGTGTTTTTACTGTAACCATATGCGCAATGTACTTTTTAGTTCAGTTCTGAACCCTTGTCTTCATTGTATGGGCTCTGTAAGTGGACTGCTGATCAGCAACATACAACAACAATTTAGAAATTCTGAAACGCAAGTTAATTGCTATTTTATTATCTTGTCTGAACAGATGGTGACATTGACTTCATTCTAGCACCACCCGTAGGTTCACTAGCAACAGCCTCCACCGGGACCAGCCAGGGCCCTAGCACCTCGACCATACCAGGTTACCAAGTAGCTTCGTTATAATAGTACAAATACAGTCAGTGATTGATTCGCAGTATTTGAGGTTCATTTTTGCTTGCATTGCATTGGCCTTTGAATTGAACCTCAATTTCAAGACCAACCAGTCTAATAAGAAAATGTTTCAGTAAATTTGAAATGCCTGTTGTTTAATGGCACTTATTTGTCGAGTTTTAGGTATAATACCTGTGTTCTGGCATGTTTTGTGTTTTTATCTTGTATGTTGTTTGTAATATTTTTTCCACTTTATTTTGAAATATGATCAGGGCCATCCACAGAACCTTCTGTTGTTGAATCCAAAGACAGGAAGGCCAATGCGCACCTCATTCTGAAGCTGATGTGTGACAGTGTTGTTCTGAGGCCACATCTACGTGAACTGCTGTCTGCTAAGTATGCTTGTTCTTTTTTTATATGGAAATAATTAGAAATACCCAGTCTTTTTTGTTCATGTTATTTTGACTATTGGCTATTCTACATGAAATTGATTTATTTTTCTTTTTAAGGGATGCCCGAGGAATGACCCCTTTCATGCTGGCCGTCAGTGGGAGAGCCTACCCTGCAGCCATCACTGTACTGGAAGCAGCACAGAAAATGGCTAAAGGTAAGTTAAGATGTTGAATTCCTGGATTACCCAGTATACATTTGGAAGCACATCATCTTACAACCAAAATTTGACTTGTCTCCTTTATATATAATAAAGAACATTCTAATTTGCTATGGCTATCAAATTTGTCTCATCATCAAAGAAAAATTCTGCCAGAAGCTCAAGAACCTCTTCTGAAACAGCCATAGTGGATGTTGGTATATGTGGAAAGCTCTGTGAGCTCACTCATTTGGCTTCAGGAGATAATTAGCTAGCAGTAATTAAAAACACAATTCTCATTGGAGATAGATAATATATAGGGATGTCCCGATCCCATTGCAGCCCCCCCCCCAAAAAAAACAAAACAGTATGGTAGTCTAAAAAGTCAGATATTGGCACAGCGATACAAGCAGTCCATTCCGTAATTCATGCCAGCATGCAAAGCCCAGTGATCACAACAGCGTATACTAGCGTGTTTAGCAAGGAGCAGCAGTGATATCCTCTGTAGGGCAGTATTTTTGATTAACATCTGAAAAAGACGTGTCATGCACAAGTTTCCTGTGGGTGGTACAGAACCGGTGAAGTTTAATACAACCAACCTAATCGTGCATTTGAAGCAAGATTTTTTTGCAACACCGCGGCTTACTCAAACATCCACTGCTGTTTGACACATTTGCAAAGAGGGAGAAACTCTCACAAAACTGGAAAAACTCATTGGCTATGACAGAAAATAGACAGGCCTGTTGGAGGTGAGTAATGTCTGGTTTAAATGCGTCAGTGAGTACGTCATGCCTCGCTACATTATGCCAGTTGTGGATAAAACTATACACCAGATGCATCAAGAACTAAGTTTTTCTTATTCCTACTGTTGCTAGTAGTATTGGTATTGGACAATATTCAACACTGCAATAATGGAATCGTACCATGAGTGAAAAAGTTGTATCGGGATTTCCTTAATTTCTAGCCCCGTCACATTCTTTCCATTCTCCCAGTCTGTCACAGATCATTTCTAGATTTAAGTATGTCGTCTGCTGACATAGCAGCTGAATAACTACAGCTTGTCAGAAACACGAGAATCCTGACCTATTTTGCTGCACTGCTCATGTTATTACTGTGATGGGTTTGCTAGGTGTGTTACCTGCATGGTACCACCATATGTCAAAATAATATTCCCATACATTTACCTCTTTTGTTCTGCTTCTTGAAAAAAAACAGTGGGTGATCCAGGCATTGCAGAGAAGGAGGATTCAGATTCTGTTTTCATGGAAATGATTTGTCCACTGGGAACCAACCCTGACGATTCACCCCTTTATGTCCTCTGCTGCAACGACACATGTAGTTTCACTTGGACCGGGGCTGAACACATTAATCAGGTTAGT
Source organism: Doryrhamphus excisus (assembly GCF_030265055.1). Classification (NCBI taxonomy): domain Eukaryota; kingdom Metazoa; phylum Chordata; class Actinopteri; order Syngnathiformes; family Syngnathidae; genus Doryrhamphus; species Doryrhamphus excisus. The sequence continues at coordinate 5,263,244 of NC_080482.1, forward strand.
CCATACACTTGGGGATTAAGTGGAAAGGATCTCTGCATATAATTGAATTACATGAATGTTAAGTAGAAAGCTGTCTCTGACATTGACTTTGCTTTGTATTTAGGACATCTTTGAGTGTCGGACATGTGGATTACTTGAGTCTCTTTGTTGCTGCACTGAGTGTGCCAGGGTATGTCACAAAGGACATGACTGCAAGTAAGTCCTAGTGTTGAATGTGGCTATTTTAAGCTTTGGAGATGTATTGAGTACAGTAGTGTTGCTTTAAATTAATCTAATTTTAATCTCATTGTATTTTTGTCAGACTCAAGAGGACCTCTCCCACAGCATACTGTGATTGCTGGGAGAAATGCAAGTGTAAAACCCTGATTGCTGGCCAAAAGGCTGCTCGCCTTGATCTGCTATACAGGTTACTCACGACCACTAACCTGGTTACAGCACCAAACAGCAGGTAAGTTACCATATCCAATAAAGTTGTATTTAAACTTCTGGTTGGATTGCAAGGCCAGTTTTTCAAATGATTGGAATGGTTTATGCAGGGCACATTTCTGATTCTGATTGTTTTCATCACCAGGGGTGAGCACATACTACTATTCCTAGTGCAGACTGTTGCCAGGCAGAGTGTTGAGCACTGTCAGTACAGACCACCACGCATCAGAGAGGACAGGAATCGCAAGGCTGCAAGTGCAGAAGGTCCATCATACGCTCGATTTATTTGAATGAGGTGTCTCGTACCTATGAAATACAAAAATGTTTTTGTTTTTTTTTCCATTTTAGACTCAGACATGCCAGATCATGACCTGGAGCCTCCCCGCTTTGCTCAGCTGGCTCTGGAGAGGGTTCTGCAGGACTGGAATGCTCTAAAGTCCATGATCATGTTTGGTTCACAAGAGAATAAAGACCCGTAAGGAAATGCAATGATATGTATATTATTTCAGTCACGTTCAAACCTTGCTGTGAATGAACTGTATTGTCACCATACACAATTTCTTCTCTAATCCAATTTGTTTGATTTCTATTTTCTTTGTTAGTCTGAGTGCAAGCAGCAGAATTGCCCACCTCCTACCTGAAGAGCAGGTCTATTTGAATCAACAGAGTGGCACCATTCGCCTTGACTGTTTCACCCACTGCCTCATTGTCAAGTGCGCGCCTGACATCACTGTAAGCCCACTCGCCACCATGACCATAAAACTGTGCTCCTATGCTGTCATATTGTGAAAGTACACCTTATACAACAATGTTGTTCTTTTCTTCTGTCAGTTCATAGACACTTTACTAGGTACACTGGTGAAAGAGCTGCAGATCAAGTACACACCTGGCCGAAGAGAGGAGGCAGTCAATGTCACTAGAAGGTTTCTACGCTCTGTATCCAGAGTATTTGTGATCCTCAGCGTCGAGATGGCCTCATCCAAAAAGAAAAAGTAAATAAACGCTGAAATAAGATACTAAAAAATGAGAGTATTAATTTATTTGCCTTAAGTGTGCCTCTGATGTCCGTCACCCTGATTTTCTCTTTTTTTTTCTCCAACATAGCAACTTCATCCCCCAGCCCATCGGGAAATGCAGGCGTGTTTTCCAAGCTCTTCTACCCTATGCTGTGGAGGAGCTCTGTAATGTGGCGGAGTCGCTGATTGTTCCAGTTCGAATGGGCATCGCCAGACCTACAGCCCCATTTACTTTGGCTAGTACAAGTATTGATGCTGTTCAGGGCAGTGAGGAGCTCTTCTCTGTTGAACCACTTCCTCCAAGGCCATCACCTGATCAGTCTAGCAAGTAAGTTTTTTTTTTTTCCCTCTTTTTTTTTTTTTAATGAAAGCATTCACTAAGTCTAAGTAAATTGATTAATCGTGACATTTGGGCATTTTATATGTGGCTACTTTGACAATAAAACCACAAGAGAATATTTTAAGTAGATGTTTTACTTTTTTCCAGTTCCAGTCAGACTACTGCTTCTTATATCATCAGGAACCCCCAACCGCGGCACAGCAGCCAGTCTCAGCCTGTCAGAGGCAGAGACGAGGAACAGGATGATATAGTGTCAGCAGATGTGGAAGAGGTGAGAGGTTAATTAAGGTCACATTTGCCAGGAGATGCAATCTATTCATGACACGTAAGCTGTTGGAATATTTAACTGTGATAAATGATGTCTCCAATTAAAATTGAGTAAGTTTTTTTTCCCCAAAGTGAGGGTCGGAACCTTATGTTGCCTTAAATTGTGTAAAACAGACTAGTAGCTCAGATGAATGTCAAATGTAAAGAAACCCATCCCATTCAATGTAATTGGCCACGAGTCCAGATCTGGACCCGGTGCTGCCATTTGGTGATGGCTGCTCTCAAGAGTTGGTTAGTGGATTTATTTACATTGTCCTTATTTCTCAGGTTGAAGTGGTGGAGGGAGTAGCGGGTGAGGAGGACCATCACGACGATCAAGAAGAGCAGGGAGAGGAAAACGCTGAAGCAGAAGGACAGCATGATGAGCACGACGAGGATGGTGTGGCACTGTCTTTTTTTCTTAAATGTGAAGTTGGCAACCATGATCTAAAGAGAAATTAAGCATTTTCTTTTTTTGTTGTCATCCTTTTTAGGGAGTGACATGGAACTTGATCTTCTCGCAGCGGCAGAAACTGAGAGCGATAGTGAAAGCAACCACAGCAATCAGGATAATGCTAGTGGCCGCAGAAGTGTCGTTACAGCAGCCACAGCTGGCTCTGAAGCAGGTTGGGTTTTATATTTTTATTCTTCTTTTCTTACTTCATTAAACACATTAAACAACATTTCTCTTAAATGATGTGCCACACTCTGTATCTTGTCTATAAGCTGCAGACTGCTTCACTCCTCAAAATGTCACCCCGTCACCATGATGGGTTTTAGGCTGTTTTGGAGAGCTAATAAAACAGCAGATAAAATGGTTCCTGGCTGAATACTCAATGTATTTCATTTACAGGCAGTAGGGTATCCTTCGCATATCCTATTTTTGGTATGAGCTCCTCCTTTACTTCCATGCATATACAGATGTCAGGGCAAGAGTGAATCTTCAAAACACATACAGCTCCCTGCTGCCAGTTCTTTTATTTATTTTTTTTACTAATACTGCCCCTCACCAGATAACTTTACTTGTAGCCTTTCCAAATGATGTACTTTTTTTCACTGATTTCTTCTAATCATGATTACTATGCTTAACTCCCGAACAGAGTCAGAAAAGCCATTTAGTGTGAAATTCCTGTCACAAAGCACTTTTTTAAAATTCAGGTTAAACAAAGTGTGGCTGTTTTGAATTGTTGCCTCATTGTTATCACTGTCACATTAGAGTTAATTGGGCTTGTTGTGGTGTGTTTGACTAACATGCACCCCTGCCTTAATACAAGTAAACAGTGATGCAGATGAATGCACATATTCACTTCCCATCTGTGTGGTTTTTCCTCTTTTTTTTCTTTGAAGGTGCCAGCAGTGTCCCGGCCTTCTTTTCCGAGGACGACTCTCAGTCCAATGACTCCAGTGACTCTGACAGCAGCAGCAGTCAGAGCGATGATGTTGACCCAGAAACATTTCTGTTTGATGAGCCTCTGGAAAGGACAACTAATGCTTCCCATGCCAACAGTGCAGCTCAGGCTCCTCGATCCATGCAATGGGCAGTTCGAAACACCCCCAGTCAAAGGACGGCTGGAAGTGCTCCTCCGAGTTCCTCAACATCAGCTGGTCAGTGGATCTTTGTTGCCTAGTTACTGGAATTAATTTTTGTGCATGAGTAACAAACAACGATGACTGTGATTTTTTTATTTATTTGTTTTAGCAGCGAGCTCGACTGGCCTCATATACATTGACCCTACAAACTTGCGTCGCTCAAGTGCAATCACCTCTAGTGCCGCTGCAGCTGCAGCTGCTCTGGAGGCAAGCAACTCCAGCAGCTATCTGACATCTGCCAGCAGCCTAGCCAGGGCCTACAGTATCGTTATTAGGCAGATCTCAGACCTCATGAGTTTGATTCCAAAGTACAACCACCTCGTCTACTCGCAGTATCCTGCCTCTGTGAAACTTACCTATCAAGATGCGGTCAACCTGCAGGTGAGCTATAGAAATACGACATTGTAACATCCCAGCACACTTTTTAAACAGATTTAATCAAAGTCATATTTTGTTTGGGTAGTTTCTAGTTGTTCCCTTACATTTCAGAATGTTTTACTATACATGAGACTTTCTTCATCTCTTCCGCTCTAACTATACGGCATATATAATATAAGACACATTTTCTCCACTTGTTGAATCAGAACTATGTTGAAGAAAAGTTGATACCCACCTGGAACTGGATGGTGTCCATCATGGATTCCACAGAGGCTCAGTTGAGATATGGGTCTGCCCTGTCATCCGCTGGAGACCCTGGCCACCCAAGTCACCCACTTCATGCCTCTCAACATTCAGCACGCCGGGAACGCATGACTGCTCGGGAGGAGGCCAACCTCCGCACCCTAGAAGGCCGCAGGTACAAAATAATTTAAAATACATGAACAAATGTGACTTTATTCTCTTTGAATCTTATTCCATATTATATGGAGCTGCATTATAGTTTAGGAAATATAAAAATGGCTCCCTTTTTGTTTTTCAGGAGAGCAGCCACTCTACTGACTGCTCGTCAAGGCATGATGTCCGCACGAGGCGACTTTCTCAACTATGCCTTATCGCTCATGCGCTCCCACAATGATGAGCACTCGGATGTGCTTCCAGTGCTGGATGTTTGTTCGCTGAAACACGTGGCCTATGTTTTCCAGGCCCTAATCTACTGGATTAAGGCCATGAACCAGCAGACCACTCTTGAAACCCCACAGCTGGATAGAAAGAGGTAACTGGGCCTATCTCCTCACATTTGCATAGCCATTGCACACGTGGCTTCTTGGCAATATACTGTAGTCTTCACTGCCAGTGTGAGACGTTTTGGATAGTTCCATTTGAACTAGCAAGTAGAGATCTGAGGTGACATTGGACTAAAATAATTTGAACATCAGAAAATACAAGAAACAAAATTATTTCCAAAATAGGAGTACATTTAATTTGACAGTTATTTATAAAGAAGGACATTAAATTACAAAAGGGTATATCTGTTGATTTTTATGCTCATTATTTTGCGCTGCATCACTTTGACACATCTGCTGTTCAAATTCGTCTTTTTAGGAATCGAGAGATTTTGGAATTGGGTTTGGACAATGAGGATTCTGAACATGAAAATGATGAGGACACCAATCAAAGTACGTAAGAAGAAATCGATAAATTTCAAATAAGTGGTCTATTAATGTCTAACACTTTCTTTCTGATTCACTGTAGGTTCGACATTACAGGACAAGGATGAAGATGCTGCTCCCGCTGAAACGGGTCAGAATCATCCTTTCTTCCGCCGCTCTGACTCCATGACCTTCTTAGGCTGCATCCCACCCAACCCGTTTGACGTTCCTTTGGCCGAGGCCATACCACTAGCAGACCAGCCCCACCTCCTGCAGGTGAGAGTTATTGCTGAGTCTGTCCGCATGGTCACAAGGCTCAAATCCCCTCCTCCGTTCAGATTGGTGGTGGTGGTTTCATTTGTAGTAACATATGTTTTAATTATGCTGCTACTTCATCAGCCAAATGCGAGGAAGGAGGATCTGTTCGGGCGACCCTCTCAGGGTTTGTACTCATCCTCTTACATGGCAACCAAAGGCCTGGCTGAGGCAAGCGTGGACAGGAACTGCCTGGAGGTAAACTTGGGCTCCTCTCTACCCTCCCCCTCACAGGTATACCACCCCTCTTCATATGAAAAACATGCTCACAACAGCTGTGTTCTAATATTTACATGTAATAGAATTAATTGGAATTAATTAATCTCTGTAAAAGCTATCCACATTCATTATTTCCTTTCCGTGATGCCCATTATTCAAGTAAAGCGTGTAGGAATAATGGCTAGAAAGACAATAATGGATATATTGGATAGTTATGTTTCTCACAGCAATTCAAGTGGATATTAGAACACTGCATATGCTTGCTTATTTTGTGTCCCATTTACCCATTTGCATTCCTTCATCGTCACGCTGTCATTTCAAGACCCGGCGACATGAATTTAATTTGTCACTGCAGGTCCTTCCTACTAAAATGTCTTACTCGGCCAACCTGAAGAACGTAATGAGTATGGAGACTGCTCAGCGGAGCTCTGAGGACCAGTCCCTCGCAGACCAGGAGCTAGAGCCCTCAAAAGCTGGTCCGTCACCCCATGACCTTGCTGCCCAGCTGAAGAGCAGCCTGCTTGCTGAGATTGGCCTCACTGAAAGTGATGGACCTCCCCTCCCATCGTTCAGGTAGCAAATTGCAAAAGGCTCAAATTGTATAATCTTCACAATTCAGGGACACAACAGGTTTAGCATAATGTTAGCACTATTGTGATAATAGTATGCAAATTGGTATAATTTCATGTCGTTATATTATAGTAACTAGACCACAACACTTCCTGTTGCCTCCTTGTGTGTAGACCTCACTGTAGTTTCATGGGGATGATGATCTCACACGACATGCTGCTTGGACGCTGGCGTCTGTCACTGGAACTCTTTGGTCGTGTCTTCATGGAGGACGTCGGCGCAGAGCCTGGATCGGTACTCTTTGTAATACTTGGTCACCTAATTTAGATACATAAAAGAGACACAATGTATGGAAAAAATCAGTTCTCAGTATGTTGCCCAAAATCGTACAATATCTTTGTACATTCTTGATCTTTATCAATGTGCTGACAATCAGTATTGGCCGTTTAGTCCAACTTTCCTAATTGACACCTTGTTGTTGTTGTTTTTTTTAGATCCTCACTGAGCTTGGTGGCTTTGAGGTGAAAGAGTCAAAATTCCGACGAGAAATGGAGAAGTTAAGAAATCTGCAATCCCGAGACTTGGCCCTTGAAGTTGACCGAGATAGAGACCAACTAATACAACAGACCATGCGTCAGCTAAACACCCATTTTGGCCGGCGCTGCACAACCACGCCAATGGCTGTGCACCGGGTAAAAGTCACCTTCAAAGACGAGCCTGGCGAGGGCAGTGGTGTGGCCCGCAGCTTCTACACAGCCATTGCACTGGCACTCCTTTCTAACGACAAGCTTCCCAATTTGGACTGCGTCCAGAGTGTCAGCAAGGGCATGCAGGCCAGCAGTACGTGTCATCACGATTACAATTCAAGTATGAAATTATAAAGAAACTATACTGTATTTTGGAACTTGAGTTCATTCTTGTAAACTGATAAGTTAACTTGAGATTTTGAAATGGAAATATACTTCAAAGTAAAACATTTTTTTGTGGATATGCAGATCTAATGCAGCGTTTGAGAAACAGAGACCGGGAAAGGGAGAGGAGAAGCGGAGGTCTGCGAGCGGGATCCAGGAGAGACCGGGATAGGTGAACTTGAGCTCCTATTTACGTATTTACATACGTGTGGCTTTTGCCATTGGAAGACTGACAGTGCTGCTCGTTTGTGTTGGCATGCTACAGAGACTCTAGGAGACAATTGTCCATAGACACCAGGCCTTTTAGGCCATCATCAGAGGGCAACCCAAGTGATGAGCCTGACCCTCTACCTGCCCACAGACAAGCCTTGGGGGAAAGGCTCTACCCACGTGTTCATGCAATGCAACCGGTAGGATATGAGCGCATGTGTCCATTTTTGGTAACATAATGATTCGGTTTATTTCAAACAAGGTTACGTGAAGCAATATATTAATAAAAGAACAAAGGTACGGTATTTAATAGTTTCCCACTGCACATTAATTTGGCGCAGCGGTGGGAATTTTGGCTTTTTTAAGTAATGGTGTGAATGTTTGAATTCCTATGGGTGGTTGTGTATTGTATGTAATGATTCTTACACCATAATAAGACTTGCTGTTTCATCTTTGCAGGCCTTTGCCAGTAAAATCACAGGCATGTTGCTGGAGCTGTCCCCTGCACAACTACTGCTGCTGTTGGCCAGTGAGGATTCTCTCAGAGCCAGAGTAGAAGAAGCTATGGAGCTGCTCATTGCACATGGAAGGTTAGAAAAATGCATCATACATGTTACGGTGTGGCCAGCGAGAGGAAATTATACCATTGTAAAGTCCTGTCAATGATTTTGATATTTAGGTACAACAGAACCTAAACCTTAGTTTATTTGCCAGATTTACCTGTTCAGTGTGACCAACCAATCAATCTTTGTCTTCTCCAGGGAAAATGGTGCCGACAGTATACTGGACCTGGGTCTTCTGGAAGCTCCAGAGAAAACACAAGTATATTGAACATTTTTTTCCCTCAATCTATTTCTTGATATAAGTACTACAATTAAAGTGAAATGCCTTCTGCTCTATTTGTGCTTCAGCAGGATACACAGCAGGTCTAAGTTCACAATCTTTTTTTTACTCTCTATTTACATCTACTTGTCATTAACATACTATATATAAATTATTATATTTACAATTACTAAACACTAAATTATTCACACTTGCAGCCCCCAAAACACAAACTGCTTGCTGTATAGAAAGTGACATTGCACAGCGAAAATATGGAATTAAGCAAGACTAAATGATAAAATGCTTCAACATTACTTATAGGTAAGTTTCAGGAAAAATCAGTTCCCAACAACAAAGGGAGTAAAACAGATTTTAAAGCATAACTTTCACTTTGAGACAAATACACATAAATTGTTGTTTTACATCAAAATAAGTATTTCTTCACAAATATAACTGTTTACAATTTTGACATTTGGAACTAAACTGTGCACACGCGTGTGCATGCATGTGAAAATTTCCCTACAGTGTGTAACCTTCTGCACACTCTATGCTCTCTCACTTCCTCCTTCCTGTCAAGCGTATTAATACTGTACATGCAAGATTTTTTTTTTTTAACAATTCCATGTTTAGACATACTCACGGCTAACAAATGTTAACATACAGGTATTGTTGTGTGTTTGGCTATAGCAATTGGAGAACCGGAAGCGCCACGGTTCAACCCGCAGTGTGGTAGACATGGAGCTGGACGACCCAGACGATGGGGATGACAACGCTCCCCTCTTCTATCAGCCCGGCAAGCGAGGCTTCTACTCCCCTCGGCCCGGAAAGAACACAGAAGCCAGATTAAACTGCTTCCGCAACATCGGCAGGTAATGAAGTATTGCTGTTCAGAGAATTGATTGTTACTCAATGAAAATGTTTAATAGACCACGGTAACCTTTTAAACACGGCTGTTTTCATTTTAGGATATTGGGGTTGTGTCTTCTTCAGAATGAGCTCTGTCCAATAACATTGAACAGACATGTTATCAAGGTCTTGCTTGGAAGGAAGGTAGACGCAAACTTTCTTCAAATATGTATTACAAAATAAATAGTCATACTAAAAAGCTACTCTGTCATATGCTGCAGGTGAACTGGCACGACTTTGCATTCTTCGATCCCGTCATGTACGAAAGTCTGCGGCAACTTATTCGCCATTCATTGGCTGGTGAAGCTGACGCAGTATTTGCTGCTATGGACTTGGCCTTTGCTATTGACCTCTGCAAAGAAGAAGGGGCTGGACAGGTAATGACCTCAGTTTATAATATATCCAATCTATATCACAAGTGTCCACTGTATGTGCCTTGCTAACTCTGCCCCTCCTGGTTCAGGTGGAGCTTCTTTCTGGGGGGGTAAACATGCCAGTAACTCCCCTTAATGTGTACGAGTATGTGCGAAAGTATGCAGAGCACAGAATGCTGGTGGTGGCTGAGCAACCTCTCCATGTGAGTCCCTTGACTTAATCCTGCCAGTGAATGCACCTCAGATTTAGTGTCCTATCCATTATTTACATAAATGTATTCACAAACCTTCTGATTTTTGTCAATCCAAGGCAATGCGGAAGGGTCTGCTGGATGTTCTTCCGAAGAATGCCCTTGAAGACCTGACTGCTGAGGACTTCAGGTTGCTGGTCAATGGTTGCGGAGAGGTCAACGTGCAGATGCTCATTAGTTTCACCTCCTTCAATGATGAGTCTGGTATGGTTGTCTGGATTTGGATCTGTTGATTATCCAAGTATACAATACTAACGTTTAGCTGTATAATTGTAAACCATAACATACAATACTCTTTTTTTCCAACAGGGGAAAATGCTGACAAACTACTGCAGTTTAAGCGCTGGTTTTGGTCCATCGTTGAAAAGATGAGCATGACCGAGAGGCAAGATCTGGTAAGATAGATCTTTGTGTACTGTCATGGGCCGGTGATCGGTTTCAAGGTATATTCAAGGAAATATGTTGGCATGTGCTGTGTTTAGCGGCCCAAGTCCACTCCACACGACTGGACCTAGTGGCCAACACTTTAAAGCCACATGAATGTTATACAGTTTGATCAATTTGACATTTTTTTTTCATCATCAGGTGTACTTCTGGACGTCCAGCCCTTCCCTGCCAGCCAGCGAAGAGGGCTTTCAGCCTATGCCCTCCATCACCATCCGGCCTCCAGATGACCAGCACCTCCCCACAGCCAATACATGCATCTCGCGCCTCTACGTGCCACTGTATTCTTCAAAACAGATACTCAAACAGAAACTCCTGTTAGCCATTAAGACCAAGAACTTTGGTTTTGTGTAGAGGTTCAACAGAAAAGAGTTAAAAAAAAAAAAAGTAAAATGATGTTTACTGTTGTGTAATATTTACTTAGCTCCATTTTTGTAGATTTATTTTTTGTCTATACAATTTTATTAAATTTGACATACTGTCTCTATCTCCCCAGACGGTATTTGTGTTGTGAACACAAACATGTTATTTTTATTTCAATTTTTATTTTTTTCCTTTTGTGTTAATGAAAAAATATGTATACAGTCCAGAACATTCCTGCATTGGCACTGTAAAATGTAAAGCCCACAGCTCTGCTCTATTGGCTTAAACGTTTGCTTCCCAGGTATTTGGTTTGACAGACAGCTGTCAGCCGGAAACCCAGCCAAAGATGACGGCAGTAGAGCTATTTAAAAGACGCACTGTGATTATAATTTTTCCTTCCCCAGAAAAGTACTATCACTGACAGTTCACTGCTGCCTTTCTGGAAAATCTTTTTTTCTTGTACAGGGGGAGTAGGGAATTTCAAAATAAACTTGGATGCAAAATGTTGTCCATTCTTCATCTGTGTCTTGAAATTCATTTCAACTTTAATTCATTTCTTTGCAGAAAATGTTACTGCTGCTATCCAGATAGCATATATAGCAATATTTTATTTCATGTTTGCATCTAGAACTCTGTTGATGACTCAATTGTCTTTTTTTCTTTACATAAAATTGCATGTAAGTTATTCAGTTGTGCTAATTTTAATAAGTTTTCAATTGCCAATGTTTGATGGGAGGGGTGCTTGCGCTTAAGTGAATTATTCTGATGAAATTTTAAATTTAAAAAACAAGAATCAAGTTTATTTTTCTAGTCTAATCATAATTAATGCGTTTTTACTTGCCTCGCTACGAGGTTGTGTTTTGTTTTTCCTACAGCATTTTAAATCATCATAGGCAAATAATATGCAAACTAGGCGATGACGTCATTTAGCAACGTGTACGACAGCCAATAGCTACTTTTCTTACTGAAAAGTTCGCAACCATGGTAAGAGGGCATCGTTACTCGTCCAGTCAAAGCCATATGAGGTGAACCTGCTTCGCTCGAGTGGCCGTCACACTTGGTACATTGTCTTACGATGATCTCCGCTAGCTAGCTTATTATTTAAAGACTTGTCCATTTAGCTTGGTTAGGTTAGTCTTAGATTGGCCTGTAGGCAGTAGAGTAGGAACGCATTTTATTGTTTCCGTCATGGCAAAGTCGTTCCACTATTTTTAGCTAGCACTGCAAGCTAGGTAGGCTAATAGGGGCGGGCTTCATTGTAAATCATTGGCTAGCTCCATTAGCAACTCGCATGGAACAGTGGAGGGACATGGCCTTCCAGCAGGCCAAGCTGATGGGAAATCGCCTGAATGAGTTGTTGTCCAAAGGTCTGGAATTTCTGCGTACGGAGCTCGGAGTGGATCTAGCGCTGAAGCCTGAGCTCATTCCGTCATGGGCGATCCTTTTAGCGGCAAGCACCGGCTTGGTGCTGATGCTCGCTCTATGGGCCTCGATGTGTCGGGCTCTCTTCTTCAAGAAGCGGCCTGCTGTCAACGTCGTGGACGACAGCGTCGAAGTAAAACGAGTCGCCAGCAAGGCAGTTAAATCAGAGGAGCCGAAAAAGAAGAAGAAAAAGGTGGAAAAGGCACGTAAATGAAACCACACGAAACATGTAATGAAAACTGTACATAAGCTAGGCTAACTGCTAAGCTAATGCTTGAAAGCTAGACTACGATAGGTGACTGGTTTAAAAAAATGTATATAATAATTTTGCAGTACATTTGCTGAAACGTATTTTGTCAATCTGTATTTTTTTTTTAGAAAGCCCAACCGAATGGGCGAGCTGTTGAATTCCAGGAAGAGGATGCTATAGTTGCAGAAGAGAGAGTGCCACATCACCAGCCACTTCCTGTGCAAACCCAGAGGGAAAAGATTATAGAGGTAATATGAGCAACATTTGTCTTATCAAACCCCAGGATGGTGTGTTCAAGTACTTTGGATTCTTCTGTTTAACTTGATGTAGTTTTTCAGTTGACATTATTTGACAGTTGGACTACTCCCGAACACCACATTTTAATTTTTGGGGTATACGAGTTGATGATAAATGAATAAAGCCTTTGGAGAGCTACTTGGAAAGTGGTTCAGAGCTCTGTGGACCCACAGCGTGTCTAGCATTTCCCGGCGAGAGTGCTTTGCTTTCTGACTTCACAGCCATGTTCATAAAAAAACAACCCGTATGAAATACCGTTGACAGATGAAAATATTTATCTCTTGCTGGGAATCACCTACTCCAACCACGTCTGCCTGAGCTTGCCTTATAGAAAGATTTCCAGGGTGCCATGAAGTACAGACATTAGAGTACTGTTCAACACCACTACAAGCGCAATATTCATTATTACCAATCAAAGTGGAGCATGATCTCTGCAAAGTTTGGTTTGAGGAGGTGTTCTCTTATTTTGGTCAGTGAGTGTATTATAGGGGTCCTGTAAAGCCAAACTCAGGAGGGGCGGGAGGGTGAGAACCCTCTCCTGTGTCACTGTCACACATCCGTGATGTAACCACAGCAGCTGCCGGTGTTGGGTTACCCAGGGCCTCAGACTGCGACTAAATGGTTGCATTTTGCGACTAAAATATGAAACATTGCGGTTGAATTTTTCCATGCAACCAGATAAAAATACGTGAACGTATTGAGTTGACATTGGTGTCCTTTTATTACAGTGAGAATGAAAAATAGTCTGAATTGTCACAGTCTGTGAATGCCTGTCAATGCATGTTTTGTGATTTTCTCAGTTCATGTTCTGCTGGTTGTTGGAAAACATTAGTTGTTACTTGTCTAATCACTTGAGTAGCTCACCAAGGAATATCTGCTTAAACTCTTAGTATTTATTATAAGTGGTTGACATTTTTGCCACACAGTCAGAAGATCTGAGTTTGAATATCTGTTGGGCATTTCTGTGCGGAGTTGTAATCATGCGAGTTTTTCCCCAAAATATGCATGTGAGTTCTCAGCTTTTAGATAAGATAAAGGGTGCTCCTAATACGCTAATACAAATAAAGCACTGTTAGCAGATGCTGGATGACTCCTGGTCACGTGGTATAGCAATTCATTCAATACTACTTCCTTGATAGCACAAAGCCACATAAACCTTTTTCCAAATGGTCGTAAGAATCAGGATGCACTTATTAGTATTGGTTTCTGGACTTATTAATAGATCTAGCTTGAGTATGCTTATCTGATCGACTACCTGCTGAAGCATTTATATCTGCTGCTTATGTTCTAGGCCAAGAAGTCCAAGAAGAAAGCCAAACAGACAGTGAAGGAGACTGTGACAGCCACTGGAAAGGAGCCAGAGGAAGGTAAAACGTGAAGTCACATTCATATTAATGTTTGTTTACTGCGGTCCGGTAGAGTTAGCCAGGTTGTCGTCATTTTTTTAAATTGCACCATTTTTATCATTGTCTATCTTTTACTTTCTAATGACTAGTGATGGATCCTGCAACATTGATGGCGCTTTGTTTTTAATTGCACATTGTTTTGCACTCAGCTACGTCTTTTTCCGACTTGAACGAAAAATACAGCTAGTTCAGATAATGGAATGGTTTGCTTGTATCAGAGTTCCAATATGCTAAATTTTAAATGCAGGCTGACATAATCAGATGCGTTTTTTTTTCCTGATGTTGGGTCAATGTCTAATATCAATAACAGATTGGGACACTCTTAATACTAATCTTTTAATTTGAGGTCATAATTAGTGTCTGATTTGTTTTTAAAATTGGTTAAAATGATTATTATGATTATTAAAATCATTACTACTTATGGGATATGTGCACTTGTTGCAATTTTTATTATTACGATTGTAGTTTGCTTTGGTGTACCGGGTCATATTCATCCTATTTATTGCAGGATTTGAATTTCACACCCATTTGTTTTTAAGGTGTGTATATCAAGCTAACCTAATAATATAATTTTATGGCAGACTGCTTCTGAGTGCTACACAATAAGCATTACTGTCTATTTAGAAATAAATGTAATTACATGTATTTTTTTAATTGATAACATGTCTAAGCCGCCTATTTCATCATCCAACCAAATCCAAAAATCCCTAATCTTACAATAAGCTCTTTTGCTTTCTTGCAACTAATTACACATTGCGCTCAACTTCCTTTTCCAGGCACATGGGAGACCAAGGTCAGTAACAAGGAGAAACGTGAGCAACGTAAGAAGGACAAGAGTTCCAGCGATGGCTCGGCCAGTCCTGGAGGGATTGGCATGCCTGCAAGTGGTCCTCCAGAGCAGCGTAAGCCCTCAGGAGCTCCTCCGCCTGCCAACCAAAAGAAGAAAAAAGGTGCGTATTTTCAGTGAAGGTGGGAAAAAAAAACCTTACAGTTTTCAAGAAAATGACCTTGTTACTTCAATTTGGATCTTTTATTTTGAAGTGCCTGTTGTTGCCGTAATTGGCTATAAATCACATCAAGAGAATATTTTTCCATAAAGCGCTGTAGGTTGAAACATTTTGCAGACTGTGTATATATATATATATTTTAACCCTTTTGTTTCTTCCCCCCCAGGAGAGTCTTCAAAAGTGAAAGCGGAGAAGGTTGATGCTATTGTTTCTCAAGGTAATTAATTACCAGTAGAAACAGCGTTAACACTGATATCTCCTCGGGATCCATGCTGTTATGAAGCGTTTCTTTTGTTGATATCAGATGACAGGAGTGACATCGCATTGGTGGCTGCTAGCGATGTGACCGACGGTCAAGCAGTGAAGGCAGTCACGGTTCCTTCCCACACGGTTGTGCCAAAGATGCAAGGCCCTTGGACTACCACGAGAGAAGCAACACCGAGTGTCGCAGCCCCACTGTGGAGGGCAGATATTGACGGTATTGAACGAGATTCCACCTCTATCACTAGTACTGTATTAGTCTATTGTATCTACTTAGCTATGGATGCAAGTCAGAATTGAACAGTCTGTCTTCCTATAAGAAAATAAAATGTCAAGAATCCATTCTGTACGTTTGCCATAATAAAAGGTTGACTGTATTATGTTAATAAACGTGAAATAAATTGTCTTTTCGCCCCCTCTAGATTCTTGGACTGTGATTGACAGGGTTCCACCTGATCTGAATCTGATGTCCTTTACTAAACTGGGTGTTGGCGGTGCCGGTAAGTACAGCGTGGCTCAAGTCTTTCTCATCGCCGGAGGGCAAAACATGACATAGTGTGTTGTGTGTTTAGAGCCCCAGTTGGCTGATCATGTGCCGTGGCTCAGTCAGCCCAAAGTGGATGATGAGTGGTCTGGATTCAGTAAGAATTCCAACTAAGCCATTTCCCATCATTCACCTCTTTTTTAAATTTTTTTAGTCATATCCGAGACTTGTTTATGCTACAAACAGTGTTTTTATTAAAGCTTTGTGTTTTCAGATGGCGGTTCAATGGATCCCAGCTCGGACTGGAATGCCCCTTCTGAAGCCTGGGGTAACTATGAAGAGCCCACCCATGAGCCAACTCCAGTTCAGGAGCAACTTGAGCCCGCTAAGCCTAATCTGCTGAGTGCATCTCCTGTAAGTAACACCTCCAGGAGGCACGTAGAACCTTGTAAAGCAACTAAACATACAATTAGGTCTGTCACGATAACACATTTTTGTAGGCTTGTACGGTTGTATGGTATGGTACGGTTAAAAAAAACAGTTATCAATAAGATTATCATTCAAATATTATTGTGTCATGTCCCTAGATGGTACTCGAGTGTAGTGTGCCTGTGCGAGGCTTACCATATTCGCTATGGTCAAAAGAACTATACGCACACAGCAACACAGTAGGTGGATAAAAACAGACTACTGCACTACCTGCGTATAATGTAGAATATTAACCAACTACTATGTGAGCTCTAACATGTTCTTTCCAGCCTTTTTTTTTGCAAAAACTCTACAGCAAATCACTCAGAAACAAGAAGTACTCCCAGCGATGCTACATTATATGGATTGATTGAACACTTCAATAAAATATTCACACAGCTATGTAGTGTATTGTTAAACAATGGGCGCATGTGTTTATGTATGCATGGAAGGATGGCGCATGTAATGTGATGCCTCTTCATGCATGTTTGTCAGGACGATGATGAAAATGAGAAGGACAGTGGAGACACCGCGGCTGACGGAGCAGCTAAAACAAAAAAGAAGAGGAAGAAAAAGAAAAAGGCAGCTGAGGAAGGTGGAACGACAGGCCAGGTAACTGCATGAGGAAAATATTTTTAACACACTCGTGTTACGTGGATCACCTGAATCTGTCGATTATGGTACAAATCCTATAACAGAACTGTTTATTTTAATATGCATTTCAAAGTTGAAATTTATTATTAATATTTCTCCACTGTATCTGACTTAGGTTGAAGTGCCAGAGAAGAAGGCAGAACATTCAGCCCAGCTGAAGAAGCAGCAGGTGCCTGTTCAGGTACCTTCTGCTGCTGTCCAGCCTCCGAAAGCAGCTGCTGCTGAGGTCGGTGCAACAAACATTCAAACGCCCAGATTAATCTTTGAAACGCAACTTTTTAATTGTTATTAACTGATGCCTGTTGTTGCTTTTAGTCGAGATTGGAGAGAACGGTGAAGGAAAACGTATCTCAGAAACCTCTTGCCACACAAGTGCCACCCAAGCTACCCGAGGGACAAGCCACTGCTCCAATCAATGTTCCTTCTACAACACAACAACGTGAGTATAATAACTGATGATAATTATGGAAAAAATAGACATGAACGTTTATAGATGTTTTTCATTGTTTCAGAGAAATACAATTATTTGAAAACGACTAAACATTCTCGATTTTTCAGAAAAACTTGAAGAAAGCCAAGCAGCTAAGCCATCGAAGAAGAAGAAGGCAAGAAGGGAGACATGAGTCCATTTTTTTTGTAGTCCACCACATGCAAAAGACTTGATATCCTGATTATGCAACAACAAAACAACTCTGATCTGTGGTTGACTTGATGGATAAAATCCCGACTGAAAAATGAAAACCTTTTTACCCAGTCAGTCGTTGGGTCACGGGAACGTGAACGTCGAAGCAGCTGAATCTAATTTCATGCTTTGTGAATTAATTTTTAAACATGCTTTTGATACTCGTCTTGTAATTCCATTATTGAAATAAGTGAAGGAGCTAGTTAGTAGGAATGTAGATGTAAAGAAACGGTTGTATTGTTGTGGTGACTATGAGGTTACTCAGCATGACAACACTATGCCGAACTGGCCTTTCCTTTCCTTTCCCTTGTCACCCTTGATGATCCGGTCAGCATCATTGAGTGAAAAAGGGCCGGAGGACATTTTGGTTCAACTGTGTGTGTGTGTGTACATGTCTGTATTTTTCGTGATCTGTGAGATTACAGCAGACGAGGTCCATCCGGTTTAACTTGTCTGTCGTATGCTGTCAAGCCTTTCCGATCCCTTCCGGTTTTTACTAAATATGACTGCTGATTGAAGATGCGCCCACGTCTTCAACCTCGTACAGACTTTCCAACTGTAGTTGATTCACAAATCTTGGACGTTTTTTTTTTGTAAAAACTTGTTTAATAAAAGTAAAGCTAAAGCCATATGTAAAAACATCAACATTAACCTTGTGTTTCTCTTGTTTTATTGTGACTGTTAGTATTATAATAGTATTATAATATTGTAGTATTTGAAAATTTTACATTATGGTCAATGCCAGTTACACTGGAAGACATTTCCATAAGCAGTCAAATGTTATACAGAATGCCATTTAAAGCTAGAAAGTGTAGAGATACTTTTATAGAAAAAGTAATTTTGGGTACCTATCGCCGAGTTTGCTGTTCTTCATTACAAGTAAACTGAAACCGGAAGTGCTGTACTGTAGATTTTCAATATAAAACAAAAGTCACCGTGCAAGCTCCGGAAGTTCGATGTTGTAGCTTCAATCTAATGCGAAATGATGAATATCTGTCCTGTAGTGATAAATATGATGTACATATGTAATCACAACAAATCGAATTAATTTGCGGATTGGTAATATGGGAATGTCCGTGAATATCCTCATTCATACAGGTCATTGTATGCTCGGCATTAAGTTCATCTTAGCTGGGCTAATCAGGCTGTAAGGTATTGAAAACTGCTATTTTCTCACTAAAGAAGGCAAAAGTTTCTGTTTTAACCATTTTAAATGTGATGTGGGCTTGCAGTTGTGATACTGTATGTCAGGTTGTATCACATTACAATAATTCCAAGAACTAGGCGAATCCCTGATGGTGTTTTAATTTGAAAGCGGAAGCTGGTTTGACGCGGTGCTGCGTTTTAGTCTGCCCACGTCGATAAAGAACGAACAATTCACAGGCGGGCAGATAGTGTTCGCCAGTATCCATTGAGGGCACACATTGTAAGGACGATATTTCTGCTTTTAATGCTGCTTTAACCGCTAACAGGATGACGACATCCCCGTGGGACTACTGGTACTCCACAAGCTGCTGCTTGTGCTGTCATGTCCGCACAGGTACCATCATTCTGGGGGTCTGGTACATGGTAAGCATCGCCTCCGTATATACACATTTTTTTTTAGAAATATTTCATATGAATTAGATATGACCATAAATGTATTCTAATGAAGTACTAGCATACCTAACACATTGGCTTCACCTTTATGACCTCGCCTGCCTAAGCCTATTCTAAACGCCTGCTTCCCTGCTGTGGACTCGAACCCATGACATCTTGGGAAAAGCCAGGACTTTCAAATAGCATCTGTTAAAAACATGTTTTTCTGTATACAATGTGATGGATTTCCCAGTGTGTGATGATAATGGAGAGGCTAAGCAACACCAAACACCCAACATGGAAAGATTCTGTCCCTCTTATGAATAACTTAGGTCTCTGCAGGTAGAATCCGGGTTTAGTTTCAGGCTGCCAGAGAATTTTCCATTACCACCACTTGATCACACAGGTAATTAGCATCCTCAGTCATATGACTTTTGGAGGGTTGTTTTGGTTAGTGTAGTTCTCTATACAAATGACTCTGTTATGTACATCTCCATAACTTGACATTTGCTTGTTAGTTGAACACCTTGATGATTATGATAAAGGAATCACCCGCCAGATAATTAACAATGGGAGCTACTGCACACACCAAAACATTCACAATTAAGTCTTTTTGGATTACATGTGATACGTCTTCAAGTTTTAGCTCAGTATGGGTTATGGCCACAACTGTAACTTGTGTTATTATTTTGATTCTTATGATTAGGATCATTATCTTATGATTATCTTGCCTGTTTTGAGATAATTCAAACTTCAAACAATTCAAAATTCAAACAATTAAAGCCTGTTCTTCCAGTGATCAAGTCCGGTGTTTGTTTCAGGATTAAAAAAACATTACTGACATCTAGTGACCAGGTCAGGATACTGCAAATACAAATTTGAATGTGTCTTCTGAATGACTTAAATTTTATTTTAGTTTGTAGTGGTACGTTACCGGGACATAATTCACCCCGGAACGATCGATAGGGGAGGGGTTGCCACCCGGAAGGGTGGGCGCAAGGGACGGGGGTTTTTCGCTTCCTGTTGTGCCCACCCTTCCGGGTGGCAACCCCTCCCCAATCGATCGTTCCGGGGTGAATTATGTCCCGGTAACATGTCCCGGCATAATTTAGTTATTTTAATTTATTTGTTCTGCTTGAAAACGCCAAATTTAGGCATTTTTTTTCATATTCAACCACAAAAGAACATAATTTATTAATATATTTTTGAAAGCGTGAAGCCGCAAAATTCGAACTACGATATGGCGAGAGATAGCAGATATGCATCGTGCATGATATTAGTTGTTTTGTTTGTAAAATCCATTCTTTTAATACTCATAATACACCGCCGCATAATATTATGGTGTGTTCACTGACAGCTGTTTGAACTTGAAATCCTGACACTATACAAGAGTTGAAGTTCATTTTCTAAACTGCCGTCCTCCTTCTCCGTATTGTTTATCTTATCTGCCCATATGTCCTGTGTCCCTAAGCTCATCAACGCTGTGGTCTTACTCATCCTGCTCACAGCGCTCGGTGATCCTGAGCAGTACCACCTGACCAGTGCTGAGTTGGCTAATGACTTGGACGTCATGGATGATGCCAGTAAGTAAGCATAGCCTTCAAACAGGACATGATTACTAAATAGTGTCTAACTCATGTGTTATTGTTGTCAATGAAACACATAGAAGGCACATACACGTGTTATGTTTATAGGTGCACAGCATTTGAAAAGCCTTTTTAACAGTTGGAGCAGGTGTGCACAGGAATAGTCTGGCAGGTGGGACGCAGTGAGAGTCACGGTTAGCCTTTTTTGGCCTACTTTTGAGGGATTAAACTTTGCTGCAAGTTGGCCCAGCCACACCTTTTAACGACAATGAATGATAGATACGGGAAGGAACTCTGCCTTAAAGGAAAACTGCATTTACATGAAACATGAACACATATGGAGGCCACAAATATTTCAATATTGAACAAAGCAACATTTGTTCTCTATCAGAAATCACTCCACACTCTTTATTGCTCTCTGGTTCTACCATATCTTACATATTGTGTGGAAATATCGGGTAATAACTATAAAAGCAATCTTCACTCAGTAAATGTACTGCAAAAAAGGCCAGTAAGGATAATTAATATTGCCGCCTACAGAGAACATACTAACTCCTCATTTCTACTTGCTAATATAGTTAATCTTCAAACAGCCAAAATAATGCATAAGTCTAAAAATAACCAATTACCTAAAAATGTCATCCAATACTTCTCTACAAGAGAGGAGAAATATGATATACATATCACTATATTGACACTTACTATGGTACCCATTATGTCATTGGATGGTCATATCACCTTGTACTTCGGTAAGTGACAAAAAATGAAAAAAAACAAAACTTAAACTATATTAGGAAAGCAGGAAGTGAACAAATGGAGGAACAGATGGAGGGGTAGGATTTAATAAGCTTTGCTTCTTCCTACTCCTTTTGGACATGTGGAACTGTGAACTGATTATGGGATGCATTCAATGTAATCTGATGCATGTTTAAATGAAATAAAACCATTATCGTATTTCTTTACCTTTTTTGTGTGTTCTAATATAACTTTTAATAGCTGACCTGTATATTAAACCAAGCTACAGTCATGTTAATTGTAGCAGCTAACACCAAAATTGCCCATTTGGAATTTTCAAGTACACCAAACATGGGACCCATTGGGTGTCATGACGTGGGCTACTTTTTCCCGTTCATTGTAAGGTTCAGGTTGTGTAAGATGGCTATACAAAAAATAGACACTAGCTCCAGACAGTGGATTAATTCAGTGAGTGAAGCCATTGTCACCACTCGGAGCAACATTCTCATTTAGCCTCCCGGAAATACTGTCATCATTCATACCCAAAACAATTTTTGTGGCGAATAACAAGACTGGTGCAGCTACTCATTACTAAGTAATTGGTAACTATGATCTTGAACTTTTAGTCAGCTGATGAACGCCTGTTCTAGTTTAATAATTGTTTGCAATACTAAATTTAATACTGATTTTTTGAGGGGTCTAACTCCGTTTTAGTCGACATACAACCAGCATACCACCACGAAAATGGATGGTTGGTGAAAATACAAGATAAATAGGCAGCGAGTAGTAAACACTGATCCCTTCTGTTATGTGGTCTCTCTGTATATTTATTAATAAGCAAGTTACAGCATCTACATATGGAGTTACAAACCTTACAAAAAAGAGTCATATATATATATATGTATATATTTAAAAGTGTGCCTTGTCTCTGTGCTTCAGATATGTGCATCGGCTCAGCCATATCTCTGCTGATGATACTCATATGTGGGATGGCAACATATGGTGCATACAAGGTAAACTGAATAGTGTTTGTAATTATTATTATTATTATTATTATTATTATTATTATTATTACACTTGATTCCATTTGATGTTCTTCCTGGGAAAAAAAAAATCTGTTTCAGTTGCGTGCCGCCTGGATCATCCCGTTTTTCTGCTATCAGATCTTTGACTTTGCACTCAATACCCTTGTTGCTGTGAGCATTGTGGTCTATCCAAACACGATACAGGATTACCTGCAGCAGTTGGTAAGAAACATACATATTCATATTCATATTGGTAGCCTGCTGTCATGTTTTAAAGTATAGTGCTCCACTGTCATTTATATACGCTTTCTACCCTCTCCACTTGTAGCCTGACAATTTTCCCTACAAAGAGGAGATTGCAGCTCTTAGTAATGTGTGCATGGTCCTCGTCGTGCTGCTCTTCATCAGCTGTATTCTGGCTTTCAAGGTACGTTGTTGTGTTCTATTTACTATCCATTGACAAAGTTTAAAGCTCATTTTATTTGGTGTTTTGGAGATGCTTTTCAGGTGTTCAGTGTAACTTGTGGTATCCTTGAACATCAATCCAACAGATGGATAGTGCTAAAGGAGTATGTTGTTACACGCGTTGTTACGTCAGAGGTCCTCAGAGGATAACATGACCTGATTTTATATTTTGGAACACAAGCCTTTGCATCCTTATGTTAAAAGTACTGCCGGTTTAGTGTGATTTGATTGTCATAATAATATATCTTTACATTTGTGTTTTGATGCTGTCATTTTACACCAGGCTTACCTGTTAGCATGCGTGTGGAACTGCTACAGATACGTGTGCAGCCGCGGCACTGCAGAGATCCTCCTCTATGTTACAACCAATGACACAACGGTAAGTCACCACATAATAATACACATATAATTAAGTGGAACAATTAAGGAATAATTTCAAAGACAACATTTCACATCAAGTCCAAAAGTCACTGACTACTACTGATACTGTTACATAAATAAAATGACTGATACATAAATAATAATAAACACTATTGTTGTTTTGCTGGCAGTGATAGCTACAGAGATATTCATTTATTCATTTTCTACCGCTTATCCTCATGAGGGTCGCGGGGGGTGCTGGAGCCTATCCCAGCTGTCTTCAGGCGAGAGGCGGGGTACACCCTGGACTGGTCGCCAGCCAATCACAGGGCACATATAGACAAACAACCATTCACACTCACATTCATACCTATGGACAATTTGGAGTCGCCAATTAACCTAGCATGTTTTTGGAATGTGGGAGGAAACCGGAGTACCCGGAGAAAAGATGGCCGAGGGTGGAATTGAATTTGGGTCTCCTAGCTGTGAGGCCTGCGCGCTAACCACAAAAATTGTGGATTTGCATAATATCATGTTTTACAAAAAAAATCTTTACAAAAGTTAGAATGGGAACACAAAAATTTGGAAATATGTTTTTCAGTGTCATTTTTCAAAGCAAAAATAACAACATTAGCATGTGTTTTGGTGTCACTGGCACTTTTTTTTTGAATTTTGCCCATAATTCAACTCATAATTCCGAATGTGAAACATGAACACATACAGTATTCGTTCCCTTTCTGTGCATACTAGCACGAGAAAACGAGATAATATGAGCTAACAACAGACCTCATGGTATATTATTGTAGCAGCTAACATGAAAAACTAACATGACATCTCGCTCTCAGTTTTACGACAAAGACTCAACAAAATGCTCGTTTAAATCATCAAAATACTGCAAGATACTGCAACTAGTACATGTTATCATCAGTGTACGTGTTCATAGCATGTATATCAAACCATGCAATGTTGTTAGAAGGCTTCGTAGTTGAAATAGATGTATCCCAATGATAGCATTGTAAGCTATATCATATTAACTTGTTTTCTTGTGTTATAATGCACAGAAAAGGGAAGGATTGTGAATGATGGAAGGCTGGTGTGCTGAAGTAACAGCAGTACCGCAAGCAGCCAGAAGATGGCAGCAGAGTGCGCCCATGACAGTCTCCATTTGCCACCATTAGATTTGTTAAACAATGACCTATTTGAGATTCTTAGTTTGTTCATTTAAAATTGGCCTTGTTTAACTTTAATCACACGCAGTTCTATAAATACACGTTCTGACACCCCCCCGGTTTGAAAACCAATGCCTTACGAGATTAGAATGGTTTAGCTTTGTAAATAAATCTCATCACGTCATTGTTAGAAATGTATGCTCTGCCGCTCGTAATGGAGTTGAGTCACAGTTATCGTTTTAAAAGCTCATTCTCTGTCTCTGTATCCCTATTTACAGGTGCTTCTTCCTCCTTATGATAACAGCGTGAGTGTTCCGACAAAACAAGGTACCCCTCCGTCCTTTTCCACAGTGACAGCATGAAAATATTTCCAAGATTCCCGACTTATATCCGATGTTTCTACAATCCATGTGCGTACCTCGCTGCCTCTTTAGTGTCCCTTAAACTCATATGACACACATTTTGTATTACCAAAGCCATCAATCACACAGTACTATTGTGTACATGGGATAACGTGACCTTATTTAACTATCATGACATGATGGAAAGATATATTTTTTAATAATGCTGTGTACTGTCTCCGCTAGTGTCGGTACTTGTATGAGTGTAATGGTTGCCGTGTTTTGTTTCATCCTGTCTCTGCTTTTATTTATGCTGGGCTGCACCTTAACATAGCACATTATTTGGACTAGTGGGAAACCGGTGGTGTTTTAAACTTACTGCAATGACATCATCAGTCCTATTTTCCCAAATGAAGTCTGCAGTATGGAAAAACACATACGCCCGTTTCTCCTGTTTACTGGAAAAACGTCCTGATGTGATGTGCAATCAAAGTGAAATATAAATCAATGTTTTTCTTGCGTATTAAAACTCAAATTGAGATTTAAAATGGTTGTTTTTTTATTACTGTATATTTATACTTAATACATCACTGGGGTGGGGACTACTAAACACTGGAAACTGTAAGATATGATCATTGACTTTGCAAAGTGGTCATTGTGTGGTTGGGATTGTGATGATGATCGTGTCTTTCCATAAACCCATGCTCAACTTTGGGTGAAATATATCTCAAAAATAGTCTTTGTAACCTTCACAGAGACTTCTGTTTGGATGTTCGGACCACATGAATCAGCGTATTTATATCCAGTTGTCGCGTTTTTTTAATATTTATAGCATTTTATTGTGTAGACATTACATAATCTCCTGGAAATTTGTATGGAACATGCAGAGTTCAGCGCAAGCAGTAACATTTTGGAGATTTTTGTCCAATGTTTGAAATGTTTATTCGGGTTTTACGAGCATCAGGCAGAAGTGGTTGGAGTTGCAGATTCCCTGCCAGCAAGACAAAATATTTTTATCTGTCAACGGCATTTCTCACAGGAGTGTTTTATGAACATGGGCCATTATGAAGCTGGACTCTTCGTCTTTTTTAACGTTACTTGGTTGTGTTGAAGAGTCAGAAGAGCCGTAAGTAACAATTTATCAGTGTTCAAACTGTTTATTTTGTGTATGTATTCAAACAAAAGCATTTGCCCGTGTTATTTACACATTATAAAGTGTGCATACATAGAGCGGAGTGAGTGTTGGTGCAAGCTCACCGATGTTTGTAGTTTCTAATAGCCTTTTTCTACCACAATCAGTGGGTCTGTTTTTTAAACACTGCAAAAAACCTGTAATGACCACATTTCCCTCACCTTTATTATCAATTCCTATACCGACAAAATTAGAAAGCAAGTTTCGGCAGCTGTCCAGAAGTCCTAGGGAGCCCTTGAGAATGTGACCAATCACAGCGGAGTGGGCATGCTTGGTGGGAATAAATTAAAACAGACCATTTTGCCGGGAAGCAGGAAATACAAGGAAGCACAGCGGGAATAGGTGCAGATTCAGCAAGATCTAGAAAGCTGTGCGCGTTATTGTGTGTAGCTGCTCTATTGGAGTCCACAACTCAATACAAAGGGCCGATAATGAGGTCCCCTTTAAAGAAACAGCCCCATTGATTGAATAGATTGAATAGTGTGTATGTGACATGGGCCAGCACTTCTGATTCTGAAGGCCCTGGACAAATTAGCTTCACATGGCAACACATAAAATACAAAGCACAAAGTACAAAATGAAGTTAATAGGCTGAAAATACTAGTATTTAAATGGAGTTCAGTGCTTCTGATAGTGTTTCGGCCTGCAGAGACTGCTTTGCTGGCCCTGATGGTGCACCACTGCTAATGATTAATTAATTAATTCATTTTCTACCGCTTATCCTCACAAGGGTCGCGAGGGGTGCTGGAGCCTATCCCAGCTGTCTTCGGGCGAGAGGCGGGGTACACCCTGGACTGGTCGCCAGCCAATCACAGGGCACATATAGACAAACAACCATTCACACTCACATTCATACCTATGGACAATTTGGAGTCTCCAATTAACCTAGCATGTTTTTGGAATGTGGGAGGAAACCGGAGTACCCGGAGAAAAGATGGCCGAGGGTGGAATTGAATTCGGGTTTCCTAGCTGTGAGGCCTGCGCGCTAACCACAAAAATTGTGGATTTGCATAATATCATGTTTTACAAAAAAAAATCTAGCATATTTTTGGAATGTGAGAGGAAACGGGAGTCCTGCTAATAATTGAATCTGAAAAAAAAACATTGACAATAAGCACTTATTCTTCTAATATTTTTTCTGACAAAAAGGCTAATATGGTATAGTGTTTGTTTTTATGCATAAAAATAACAGTAATTGCCTTTTTTTTATTTTTCTCAGGAGTTTAAAGCTAAAACTTAAAAAAAAAAACCCGTGGTGCCTCATGTGAAACACCACAAGTTCAACTCTCAAAAACGGAACAGTTGAAGGACCAATGAGAGAGAAAAACCAAATTCCCACAGTCAAGGTGACGCTTCTGGCTTGACCATCAGGCAGAGTAAAAAGCGTCTGTGTGGCTGCAGGCAGAGAGGAGACGAGGAGACGGGCAAGTGGAGTAAATGTAACAATTTAGCAGAGCTTTTCTCTTGTGTCATTCCCGGTTCACTTGGATTATTTGTGAGGGGGAGAACAGACATTAACATCTTCTGGCTCAAGGTAAGAAGCTTGGATTTAATTGCTGTGATAAGATACACATAGTCCACTGCTGTTTAATGTATTAATACTTTTTTTTTTTAACCTGAAACACAATGGTAGTAGTTATTGAACACACGAGGGATTATATCTTGTGTTTATACTGAAGATTAAAGATATCGGATACCCTTGATACATCATCAGATACATGCTGTTGCTTGTATTTGCTGCAAAAAAAACAAACAAAAAAAGATTTTCACTAAATTATTGAATATTTAGTAGCATGTATCAAACTAACAAAATCAAAATATATACAGCATAGCGGTTATCATGATCATTATACTCCATGTTGACAAACAGGTGGAAGGTTAGAGGTTGACATCTTTATGCATGCGCGGACATCCGACACTTGCAAGGTTAGCTGCTATAATAAAACTGACACGTGCAGACACGCTATTTTACAGCATCCATGCATCATGATGGGAATCCATCGTCTACAAGATTACAGTAGACGGGACCACACCTCATCATTCTACGGTTGCCGTTTCTGACAATAAAACATTTACCTGATGGAACATCGGAAAACATTCCTTAGCAGATATTAATTGATGAGTTGTAAAATGCAATTTGAACTTGAGTCATTCATGAAAGCTACTGTATTACACCTATACATCCGAAAGTGGGAAATTTGAAACCCGGACGAGTCAAATATGCAAGAGGTGAAAGTTCTGCCTATTTATATACTGTACCTCCTCATTCGCTATATTTGTTTACCAGTGCGAGCTGCTAAGTTATAGAATATGGCCGCTTTCCACAACTGATGGGCAGTTTGAATAAGATCGATTGATCATGATATAGTACACTTTATTCATATAGAACTTTTGTTAGTGCTTCAAAATATGAGTGAAATCTGACCTTGTTGTCAGTGATAAATATGTTATTTCACCATAGGAAACATAATTAAGGTGGCAAAAATTTCACTCCACACTCTTTATTGCTCTCTGGTTCTACCTTATCATACTTGATGTGTGGAAATATGGGCTAATAACTATAAAAGCAATCTTCACTCACTGAATGTACTGCAAAAAAGGCCAGTAAGGATAATTCATAATGCCACCTACAGAGAACATACTAACATATCACTATATTGACACTTACTATGGTACCCATTATGTCATTGGATGGTCATATCACCTCATACTTTGGTACGTGACAAAAATAAAAATAAAAATAAAAATAAAAATAAAAATAAAAATAAAAATAAAAATAAAAATAAAAATAAAAATAAATTAGGAAAGCAGGAAGTGAACAAATGTGGAAGTGAACAGATAGAGGGGTAGGATTTAATAAGCTTTGCTTCTTCCTACTCCTTTTGGACATGTGGAACTGTGAACTGATTATGTGATGCATTCAATTGTAATCTGATGCATGTTCAAATGAAATAAAACCATTACCATTACCATAGGTTTGAGGTCAGACATTTCTTACAGTGGGTAACCAAGGTTGCACCATCCCACAGTGTGGAGCTTGGTAAATTTCAGCTTTCATTCATTCATTTTCTACCCCGGGGGTGCTGGAGCCTATCCCAGCTGTCTTTGGGCGAGAGGCGGGGTACATTATTAAAAATGATTAAAAAATAAAATAAAAAAAAAACCAAAAAAAAAACCTAAACTGTATTATGGAAAGCAGGAAGTGAACAAATGTAACAGTTACTGATTGTAAAAGTACCAGATGGAGGGGTAGGATTTAATATGCTTTGCTTCTTCCTACTCCTTTTGGACATGTGGAACTGTGAACTGATTATGGGATGCACTCAATTGTAATCTGATGCATGTTCAAATGAAATAAAACCATTACCATAATTAGTAATTTGTAAAATTAATTCATAAGTGATGCTGTTTTTGTATTGTATTGTTTATTTGGTTTGGATGCATCCTGCTCTCTTGAGAAGAATGTCCTATAGAAAATGAATACATTTGTTAACATTGATTTCATTGTGGAACAGTTCTGGTTGTCTGCCTTCATCAGTATGAGGTCGCTGGTGCTCGCTGTCCTCTGGCTGCTGTGCTGCGATGCCGCTCGGCTGGACCGAAGGCGTCCCAGACCTTTCATCGCCAAAACACAAAACGTGACACAAGTGGAGGAAAAAGGAGCCGGTACATGCACATGTGTGTCAAAGAGCTTTTCTCCCATTCTAAACTTCTCCAAATGGTTTCTGTGATCTCAGAGTGCAAAAGTTCGCCGGTGGATTTTGTGTTCGTGATCGACAGCTCCCGCAGCATCCGACCTGATGACTACGAAAAAGTCAAAACGTTCATCAATAAACTTCTTCAGTTTATGGAGATCGGTCCTGATGCCACACGTGTCGGTCTGCTCCAATATGGAAGCGTGGTTCAGAATGAGTTCTCCCTCAAGACGTACACCACTAAAGCTGAGGTTGAGCAGGCGGTGAGGAACATGGAACATCTCGCCACCGGCACCATGACCGGTTTGGCTATTCAGTACACTATGGAGACGGCCTTCACAGAAAATAAGGGCGCACGGCCGGCGCACCTTCACATCCCTCGGATTGCGATGGTTGTGACCGACGGCAGGCCTCAGGATTCGGTGGATGAAATTGCGGCCCGAGCAAGACAAGCCGGCATCCAGATTTATGCCATCGGTGTGGGGAGAGTGGACATGAGCACCCTGGAGGTCATGGGGAGTGAGCCGTACTCGGAGCACGTACACCTGGTGGCTAACTTTAGCCAAATGGAAACGCTCCTCTCGGTATTCCAGTCCAAACTCTGCCGAGGTAATTAAATTAAATTAATTAATTAATTTAATTTATTTGACTTCCTGCATGCTTGTTTGCACGTTTTGGTTGATTCCCCTTGTGTGTGTGCATGCGTAGGCACGGCATTGTGTGACTCGGTGGACCATCAATGCCAGCATGAATGTGTGAGCAGTCCTGCTTCTTACTGGTGCAAGTGTAGAAAAGGTTTTACCCTCCATCTTGACGGCAAGGCATGTGAAGGTGAATCATATTCTTTCTCGTTCCTTTTTCTCAAAGTTTGCAATTAAAATTACTCATCGATTTGTTCCAGCCGCAATAGCACTCTTTATCTCTCTTTAATTACCATTGTTCGCTCATTATAAAGGGAACTAGAAAGCTAAATAGTTGATGAGCGTTGTGGTTGCAGATAGAGTGGGTGTCACATCACACACTCAACCCTGACAAAGAGCTATTAAAAGCAGGGGTGTCCAAAGTGTGGCGCAGGGGCCGTTTGTGGACACTGGCTTGTTTCTTGGTTTTCAAGTTGAAAAAAATCTAACAGGAAGTGATGGAAGTAGAAAGAAACTGTTTCTAGGGTCAAACTGTTGTCATCATGTAAGACCAAGCTCCGAATCTGGGGAGACACAGCCTTTTCCATCGCTGCCCCCACCCTCTTTGCCCCATTCACTCCGTGCTTTCCCCGACTTTCCCCCCTTCAAAAAACACTAAGGGTGTCCAAAGTGTGGCGCAGGGGCCGTTTGTGGACACTGGCTTGTTTCTTATTGGCCTGCAGCACATTGTTTGGTTTTCAAGTTGAAAAAAATCTAACAGGAAGTGATGGAAGTAGAAAGAAATTGTTTCTAGGGTCAAACTGTTGTCATCATGTCAGACCAAAACCCACCTGTTTAAATCCGTTTTTAATGTCTAACTGACTGCCGCGTCCTGCCCCGCTTTGTTTTAGCTCTGAATCAATGTATGGATATTGTATTTTAATGCATCGTTTATTCTGTTTTTACTCAACTCTTTTTTATTTCTTTTTTTTTCTACTATAAAACGTCTTTGAGTACTTTGAAAAGCGCTATACGTACAAATAAAATGTATTATTTATTATTATCATCAAAACCACTAAAACATGAAGACCATGCTATGCTGTTATTGTACGTAAGTCCAATGAAAAATAAAAATGTCACCCAAGTGGAAAAAGCAGCAGTAGAGAAACATTGAACAGAGATTCCTTCCCTCAGAAATAGACTTGTGTGACCTGGTGGACCATGGCTGTGAACACAACTGTGTCAGCATTCCACAGTCATACGTGTGCAGGTGTAAGGGGGGCTACGTCCTCAATTCCGATGGCAAGACTTGCAGCAGTAAGTTCTTTTAATAACCAGAAGAAAATGAGTACAGAAACCTAAAGAAAGAAAAGTGACGTCTGCATGTTTGCATGCGCCTTCAATTCGGAGTAAATATACATGCATAAACGTTAATTAAGAGTCAATAAAGTTTTTATTTTTTCAATTTCCAGAGTCTGATCCCTGTGATGATTTACAGCGTGAGTGTGAACAGGAGTTTCTGAGCACCGGGGATTCATGTGTGTGTACATGCACAAAAGGGTACCGACTCAGACCAGATGGGAAAACCTGTCATAGTAAGTGTCCAATTCCTACCGCTAGGTGGCGTTCCAGACAATTGGTATTCCCATCAAGTCCTTCATCACAATAATAGTTATACTGGGAGTTTGTGCTTCGGATAGGGGTGTCAATTTGAAACAGTAATTGTGATTAATTCATTACATAATTAGTCATAATTAGTGTTTCAGTATGCTAGTTGCCTGATATTGATTTTTATGCATTTGGGCTAATTATGTTTGAGTTGTTGGGGGGTGGAAACAAAGGTCAGTCGACACTAATTGGCTGTCATTGTGTTTGGGCTTGTTAAACATCACCTGATAGGCTCCCATTGTAGTTGGGAGGGCAAGGTGAGTAGCGGCGAGGAGATGTGAAAATATAGCAATGTAGCAATTTTTCGGTCAAATTAAAAAAACATGTTAATTAGATAAATTAATTACAGATCGGGCGGCATGGCGGTCGTGTGGTTAGTGCGCAGACTTCACAGCTAGGAGACCAGGGTTCAATTCCACCCTCGGCCATCTCTGTGTGGAGTTTGCATGTTCTCCCCGTGCATGCGTGGGTTTTCTCCGGGTACTCCGGTTTCCTCCCACATTCCAAAAACATGCTAGGTTAATTGGTGACTCCAAATTGTCCATAGGTATGAATGTGAGTGTGAATGGTTGTTTGTCTATATGTGCCCTGTGATTGGCTGGCGACCAGTCCAGGGTGTACCCCGCCTCTCGCCCGAAGACAGCTGGGATAGGCTCCAGCACCCCCGCGACCCTCGTGAGGAAAAGCGGTAGAAAATGAATTAATGAATGAGTAATTACAGATCATAATTAATTATTCGCTTTGTTTTTTTTATTTTTTATTTTTTAATTTTTTTTTTACATTTCTTGACAGCACTAGTTTTGGACAATGCTGGTTATTTGAGGGAGCCAGAGGCTGTGCAAAAATTTTTTCCAGTTCTGTACTACCACGAGATACTTGTGCATGACAAGGTTTGCACTCATTGCAGTCTTTTATGGACCACTACTGTTTATGTCCACCATGTTCTTATTACTAAAAAAAATGCCGCCTTACGTTGACATTGACATACCGTACATATTGGGGGGGATAGACCCCTCCCCCTTCCACAACTAACATAAATTGTGGTTTTCTTTGATAGAAATCGATCACTGTGCTGAAGAGGAACACGGCTGTGAACAAGAGTTTACAAACACAGACGGTTCATGTGTGTGTAAATGCCGAAAAGGATACACACTCAGACCTGATGGGAAAACATGCAAAAGTGAGTGTCCTTTCATTTTCTACAACCCAGTTTTCTTAAAGTCTAATGTGACACAATCGGCTCATCTTGCAGGGATTGACCACTGTGCGGATGGGAAACACGGCTGTGAACACGAGTTCATCAGCATGGAGGATTCGTGCTTGTGTAAATGCAGAGAAGGCTTCACACTGCGACCTGATGGGAAAACATGTCAGAGTGAGTTAAATAAAGTTATTGGCTGTTATTTCATGTATTTACATTTCATAGTAAGGACTCATGTCATGTTCACAGTCAGGTATCACAGATCTCTTTAACACTACACATAGCATCCTTGAACATGTTAAAGGATCTCCATTGAATTCTGGAATTTAGTATTTTTATCACTGGATGTTGTGTCCTTCATCGTCATAGGAACAGAATACAATTTACCTCTATAACTATGTGAATGGGACGAGTGGTTAGGGCACAGGCCACACAGCTAGGAGACCCGAATTCGATTCCATCCTCGGCTATGTCAGTGTGGAGTTTGCATGTTCTCCCCATGCATGTTTTTTCGGGGTACTCCGGTTTCCTCCCACATTCCAAAAACATGCTAGGTTAATTTGCGACTCCAAATTGTCCATAGGTATGAATGTGAGTGTGAATGGTTGTTTGTCTATATGTGCCCTGTGATTGGCTGGCCACCAGTCCAGGGAGTACCCCGCCTCTCGCCCGAAGACAGCTGGGATAGGCTCCAGCCCCCCCTTGACCCTCGTGAGGATAAGCGGTAGAAAATGAATTTTTGTAGCTATCACTGACAGCAAAACAACAATAGTGTTTATTATTATTTATGTGTTAAACAGTATTATTCCAAAAATCTGGCAGTCCAGGGTGTACCCCGCCTCTCTCTTGAAGACAGCTGGGATAGGCTCCAGCACCCGGCGGTAGAAAATGAATGAATGAATGAACTATGTGAATTTAACTTTCCCCAATGATAAAGCGGTTCCAATTCTGTGTGACATGACCCAATGTGCAGGTGTGGACGTGTGCCAGAGAGTGGACCATGGATGCGAGCATCTGTGTGTCAGCACCAATGACTCTTACATATGCAAATGCTTGGAAGGATTCATTCTGGCTGATGACGGGAAAAGCTGCAAAGGTACGTCAAGTAGAACCAGTACACAGTTTTTTTCATGTCATATAACATTAACAGTAAAACCGGGTTGGATTTTGTTTATCGAATAGAACCAGAGTGCAGCAAAGGCGTCATGGATCTAGTTTTTGTGATTGATGGCTCCAAGAGTCTGGGTCCTGACAACTTTGAGCTTGTCAAACAATTCGTAAACACCATTGTGGACTCTTTGGACATTTCTGAAACCGGCACACATGTGGGCCTGGTCCAGTACTCCACCAAAGTCCGTACAGAGTTCACATTGGGACAGTACAGTACAGCCCAGGCCGTCAAGCAAGCTGTAACTGGGATGCGGTACATGGGGAAGGGGTCCATGACTGGTTCAGCCCTGCGACACATGTTTGAGTCGAGCTTTTCAGCCAAAGAAGGCGCCAGGACCAACATTCCACGTGTCTGCATCGTTTTTACCGATGGACGATCTCACAATGATGTCTCTGAATGGGCGAGTAAAGCCAAGAACTCTGGTATGATTCTTTTTAACCGGGATCTGGATTTAATCGGGAACATGGTCTTTATACATCTAACCAAACCTTTTCTTGTCCTTTTATAGGAATAACCATTTATGCTTTAGGTGTTGGCAAAGCAGTGGAACAAGAGCTAAGAGAAATAGCATCGGAGCCCAATGACAGACATGTTTATTACACCGACAACCTTGGCAAAATGGAAGACGTGACAAAGAAACTCAAGTCCAGGATATGTAATGGTACGTCACACGTGGCTAGATGTTTAATAACTTTAATAGCAACCAACCAAATAACAGGGCTGCAAGGATAGTTAATTGAATGTTATAAATATCAATATAGGGATACTGGAACATTTTAATACATTGACAGAAATGAGTTCAACTGTATGAAAGTTAAGCACAAATATGATAACAATTTATTTGGCCCCATGGCGGGTTATTTTGCCGCTTTGTTTTGCCACTCCAGGGTAACCGGTGGTGTTGTTTACAGCGTTTGCCTTTTAGTGGTTACGTACACACTTCCATTATTCATTCATTCATTCATTTTTTATCGCTTATCCTCACAAGGGTCGTGGGGGGTGCTGGAGCCTATCCCAGCTGTCTTCGAGCGAGAGGCGGGGCACACCCTGGACTGGTCGCCAGCCAATCACAGGGCACATATAGACAAACAACCATTCACACTCACATTCATACCTATGGACAATTTGGAGTCGCTAATTAACCTAGCATGTTTTTGGAATGTGGGAGGAAACCGGAGTACCCGGAGAACATGCAAACTCCATACAGAGATGGCTAAGGGTGGAATTGAACTCGGGTCTCCGAACTGTGAGGCTAACCACTCGTCCGCCGTGTCGCCACTGCCATTATTTATTCATAATAATATTAGTAATATTAAAACTTCATTAAATTCTTGATTTTTTTCACCATTATAGTATGTGAGAAAAGGTTCAAAAACAGGTGGGAGGATTCTTACTTTCTTTTTTTTTAAAAAATGTTTTTCCATAGACAAACCAGCTGATGAGAACACGTGTCAATGTGAGAACCTCATCATGTTTCAGAACCAGGTCAATGAGAAACTGAGGATCTTGACACAGAATGATATCCTTTTTGGGTGCGCTTTCACTAAGTGATAGTGTGAATGCTTGTTGTAAAGTCAAACCTGATTTACATCATATTTTATATATTTAAGTATATTAAATGAATATACTTAAATATGTTCCGTCCTTTGTTGTCACTTTTCTTTAACTTGTCCACTTGACGTTATGTCGACGAGATTGCAGCTGCTTGAGAAGCAACTTGTGCAAAAATGAAAAACCATAATGGATTATCCCAGATCCCAGACTCCAAGAAGCCGCTTTCCTCTAGAGATATTTATATACAAGTTTTGTAGCCAGTGTGATATATACTTTATCTAATATTTTTGTTGTGCAATGAAAATAAATTAGTTTGCACAATCTGGTTCTGTCATGGCTGATAAAACACTCTCATTGCTTATATACACTCATCCATTTTCTGTACTGCTTTTGTACTGCTGGAACCTATCACAGCTGACTTTACAGTTTCCAATTAACCTAACATGCTTGTTTGTTTGTTTTTTGGAATGTGAGAGGAAACCGGAATACCGGAGAAAATCCATGCACGGACAGGGACAACCATTGCTTACATGCTGCCATAAATATTACCACAAGGTGGAGAATCTTTTCTACAGGAAGAAGAGGAAATAAGCTGGTAAGGTGAGGAAAGGAAGGACACACACACACACACACACACACACACACACCATACATGCTTGCCTCCTCCTCCTCCTGAACAGTTTGAGCTTGTGCACGAGGTTGAACAACAGATTGTTGTTAGGGGGGACAGCAGACCATGCATGGTCTCACACACACACACACACACACACACACAAGGACATAATGGTTGAGACAGTGTAGTTGTGCATGTGACTACTGCTACACCATCTCCGTATCTGCTCCACTACTTGTTCATTCATTTTATGTGAAGTTTTATTCCGCAAACATGGGCTGCTCCTCATCCAGTACACAGAATGTGGATCAAGAGAAACGACCAGGCACAAAGCCTGAGGGGAGCAATGGCGATAGTGTGGGTAAGTTTGAAATACTTTACTTTACTTGACTTCACTTTACTTCCACAATGACCTGTACATGTTAAAATAGGGAGATAGGTATCTCCGTGATTCGGAAATAGACCTTTTCTAATCTCTGGGTAATATGTGATTTTTTATTTTTCCTTGGGGTGGGGAGGTGGTGGCGCTCCCAGACATGGGCAAGACATTAGGGTCTTAATAATGTAATGGTAATGGTTTTATTTCATTTGAACATGCATCAGATTACAATTGAATGCATCACATAATCAGTTCACAGTTCCACATGTCCAAAAGGAGTAGGAAGAAGCAAAGCTTATTAAATCCTACCCCTCCATCTGGTACTTTTACAATCAGTAACTGTTACATTTGTTCACTTCCTGCTTTCCTAATTTATTTTTATTTTTATTTTTATTTTTATTTTTATTTTTATTTTTATTTTTATTTTTATTTTTATTTTTATTTTTATTTTTATTTTTATTTTTATTTTTATTTTTATTTTTATTTTTATTTTTATTTTTATTTTTATTTTTATTTTTTGTCACGTACAGAAGTACGAGGTGATATGACCATACAATGACATAATAATAATTTGTTCACTTCCTGCTTTCCTAATATGGTTTAAGGTTTGTTTTTTTGGGGTTTTTTTTTGTCCCGTACCGAAGTACGAGGTGATAATGTCAATGAAACATTAAATAAAGTCAAATAAAAACTATGTAACAGGAGAATCTTCCACTTCTCTGGTAGAGCAAATCTGTTTAGCATATTAGGGCATCTAGATCAGCACTAATATTTGCCCTATTAGCTGGAAAATTAATTCATAAAGGCCATCTGCTACAAAATAATTGCATTATCACATCAGTGCATCGCATCACACAAACGCACTTTGACCACTGAACATGCCCGTACGCCTCGTCGCTCTCCAGGCACGCACCCAGACCTGAGCTTGGTTCCCACAGCCCGGGCCGGAGATGCCAATGCACACACAAATGCTGACACCAACAACCAATAACAACAAATGACAATTTGGTTTGGAATTTGTGCACCGATTCTTGTTTGAATATGATGCTTTCACTGTAGTTTGAAATTTTGAGTTGTTATCCTACTTATTAATTTACGGTACATGCATTGGGGTTGGTCAATAAATCATTCTTGATTTCATTTTTCTAATTTAAGGAAATGTTTCCGTCCAGTACATGCTAGGAACAGGTTTGCACAAACCGTCTCCAGATACATGTACGATAGAGCCTGATATCGTATGTCATCCATGCCCTCCCTCAGATCCCTCGCCTGGGTCCCACCCCCTTTTTTTCCCCCCAACAAGCCATGTCGCTGTTTTGACTGCCATCGCTATCATCTTTGGCAACCACATCATGTTGACACACCAGTCATCCATGTAGGCTGAGACTCTCATGCTTTGTCATCGCCAATCATCTTTCTGCTCTATGTGCTCCGTGGGGCTCAGTTGGAAGGGTTTTACATTCAGAGGATATCTTTAGGGGAGAAAAATCGAAGGTCTTATTGAAAAATGCATTGAAAACTCAAATAGGTGGTTGTCACATGATTAAAAGTTTCAAAATATCTCATAATAAACGTATGTTCATTTTTCCCATAGGAAATAATGTCAATCCTCTCAATCTGATCCAGACACCCAATAATTAAAAAATGATTAAAATTTGTAATCAGATTAATCACAGTTTGATAATTAATAATGATTAATGAAGAATGATAATACAGAATTATACACATTTGTATGTATTAACAGATACATACAATATCAACATTTTTATCAAGTTTCATGCGGTCTCTTTAATAGCAGAATATTTGAATGAAATATTATGAGCATTAATGCTAATTTATTATGATTAATTATTAATTATGAGCATTATCGTATTAAAAACACCACATAATTCACATGTTTTAAGTCTGTGATTTCAAAAAATGTATGAAAACCGAGGCAAAAGTTTGTGTCGAAAACCCAATCATAGCTAATCTGGGTTGACTGTATATTGAATATTTGGTTTTGCATTTAGTCATCTTCGGTATATATGATGCTTAAATTTACTTTGAAGGTTTAATTTAATTTGCTTTAAAACGTTTTTGCTACCACTTACCAAAAATAAGTAATCAAAGCAAACACTCATTGATTAAAAACTATGACAAAATAGTTAATAAGAAAGAAGAGAAGATACTTTTGGACAACAAGACATGACGCTGTAAATATGTAGACCAATGGTGGTGTGGCCAGTGCATCTTGCAAATTTTGTGAGCAGCGCAGTCTGGCGCACCCACACCTCCGTCCCTCCCACCGGTAGGAGGAGAAGGAGGAACACAGCGGAGTGTAATCTTAACCAATCAAATGAACGCCTCTCATTGAGCACATTCTACCATTAAGTTTTTTTTACATCGGCTGCACGGTGGTGAAGTGGTTAGCATGCAGGCCTCACAGCTCGGAGACCCGAGTTCAATTCCACACTCGTGTGGAGTTTGCATGTTCTCCCCGTGCATTTTCTCCGGGTACTCTGGTTTCCTCCCACATTCCAAAAACATGCTAGGTTAATTAGCGACTCCAAATTGTCCATAGGTATGAATGTGAGTATGAATGGTTGTTTGTCTATATGTGCCCTGTGATTGGCTGGCGACCAGTCCAGGGTGTACCCCGCCTCTTGCCTGAAGACAGCTGAGATAGGCTCCAGCACCCCCTCCCCCGCGACCCTTGTGAGAATAAGCGGTAGAAAATGAATGAATGAATGAATAGTAAATAATCAGCAATTGAGGCTGCACAGCGAGTGGTTAGCGCGCAGGCCTCACAGCTAGGAGACCCGAGTTCAATTCCCCCCGGGTACTCCGGTTTCCTCCCACATTCCAAAAACATGCTAGGTTAATTAGCGACTCCAAATTGTCCATAGGTATGAATGTGAGTGTGAATGGTTGTTTGTCTATATGTGCCCTGTGATTGGCTGGCCACCAGTCCAGGGTGTACCCCGCCTCTCGCCTGAAGACAGCTGGGATAGGCTCCAACACCCCCGCGACCCTTGTGAGGATAAGCGGTAGAAAATGAATGAATGAATGAATGAATATCGAACTACCACACTATTTGTCCGTCTACTGTAGTTTTATCCAAAAGCAGGCCGTGTCTTCAGTAAAGTCAGTAAAATGCGAGTGAAGCTAGGGCGTGTCCAACAGATGCCATCGTCATTTCCTCTTCATCCAGGACTTAACTTTAATAAATCTGACCTTAAAGTGAGGAAATGAAAGCATATTTTCTCAATTTGTTTTGCATTCTTTGAGTCTTATTGTTCCCGTAATATTTCCTGTGATACATTTTTCGTTAGCAACAGATGATGTCCATTGTCATTCTTCTGACCACAGAACGTCCATATCTGTCTTGAGTCAGGTTCAAGTTTTTATTCGGATGCCCGATTGTCCACAGTTCTAAATCTTCATGTCTTTGCTTGTCCCTCTGTTGACAGCCGTTCAAAATGGCGTCATTGCAGACGCCATCGAGGACCAGACGCAGTTGCCTGTGTGTGCCTTGGCAGATGATCTTCAACTGCACGCTGACGATGGACTAAAGGCTGTGTTGGTGGTAATGGAGGCTCAGGAGGATCTGGGCTCCGGAGAAGATCTCTTGGCTCATTCTGAACCACAACCAGAAGCGGTCAACTTTGAAGAGCCGGGTTTAGTTGCTGCAGAAGAAGAAGCCTCCACTGACTCTGCATCTGCTGGTTTAATGGTAGAAGATGTTGGTAATGAGGAACGTGTGATCGTCGAACCCCTTTGTGAGGCTTCAGGGGAGATTCTTGGTATGGAAGATGTTGCCACAGTGCAGGCTCTAGAAGATGATGGAGAGATAAAAGCTGGGGCTGATGCTGAAATTGTGAAGACGGAGGTTTCTGCGCTAGAACCTGTTGAAGTGATTGAGTCTGAGGTACCTCCTGCAGAAGAAATGAAGGCTGACGGAGGAGCTGCAGGAGTTGCCGAGACCCCAAATGAGGATGCCAAGCCTGTTGTAGAACCAGTGGTAGAAGTTACGCAAGAGGCAGTCGCCGAGGTCCCTGCGGATATTCCTCTTTCTTTGGAGGCTCCTACGGACAGTTCTCCACAAGTTCCCACATCAGAAATACAAATGGGAACTCATGCTCCACACGAGGTGGCACCAAATGAAACAACAACAAGTGAAGATTCCACAGCTGAATCCTCATCTCCCAGTGAAGATTTGGAAGCTGTAATAGATCCACGGATCGCGGTGGCGACCATTCCAGAGATGCCTCCTTCATCTCAAGTTACAGATGATACGCAAGTCGAGCAAGAACCTGGGACTGAAGAGGACAACAAAGCTCTTATGATGTCCTCAGAAACTTCCTGTCCCACCCAAGCAACATTTACCCAGGAGCCTGCCTCAATATCTGAAAAAACTGACTTGAAGGACCTGGTGTCTTCACTGTTGCCTTCAGAAGCTCAACCAACATCTGAGACAGCTCCATGTTCAGCAGAAAGTGACGGTGACGTAGAAGTTCCTGCTACTGAACCCACACGAACAGACACCGAAGCAACTCTGAC
This sequence comes from Doryrhamphus excisus, assembly GCF_030265055.1. Lineage (NCBI taxonomy): Eukaryota > Metazoa > Chordata > Actinopteri > Syngnathiformes > Syngnathidae > Doryrhamphus > Doryrhamphus excisus. The sequence continues at coordinate 5,304,661 of NC_080482.1, forward strand.
ACCAGTTTCTGCTGGTCAGATCTAGGAACCCTTGTCAGAAGGTACATGACACATCGTTCTTCTTCTTTAATTAGCTCAGACAAACAGGAAGTCCTTTCATTGGAGGCCTTGAGGAGTAAAACTACTAATAGACGATGCTTAATTTAACACATTATAATTACATACCAAACATGTCCAGACATCCTGATTTTAGGAGAAGCAGTAAGACATGATCACGGACTGAAAGTTCAGACTAATCTGAGCATGTCCACACAGCTGATAAGATCTTGTTTACCATCCTGTAAACAATTAATGCTAAAAGACGCTAATCTCTCAAGTCGTCATGGAGAATATTGACATTCTACCCAACCATGCAGAGATCAAACACGTTGTTGGCTAGAAACCAAAAACACGCTGAATTCTTCCACCGTCTTGGTAAATTCCCAGGTCTGAACTCCATTGTTTGGAGGAGACGAGAGACATTGTTCGTGTGTGGACGGCTTCACACCCACACTCACGCACATAAGCACGCTTAATACATAAGCACGCTTCACCTTACATAAGACAAATGCTGTACAAGACTAACTACATTCCAGTCATCATGCAGATGGAATAGGATATTGCTGACTGACATTAAAATTGATTTGTTTGTACGTGATTGTAAAAGTGCAAAATTTTATTTTGATTTGTGATTTAATTTTAATGCTCGTGGCGGCGCACCATGAGAGGTGTCCACATTTTCAGCTGACAATTTCATGACAAAACAGCGCACCATAGGTGACCGCAAAGCTCGCCAGCTCCGACCCGGTCTATTCTTGGCGCAGGCAAAGCGCACCATGCGCAGTGGTAAATTGTCCGAGAGGCGCACAGTGCAGACACGTCACCAAAAGCCTCACAAGCAGGTTTTTCACACCGTGGGACCTCAACCTGACGGCAGCTGAAAGTATGATGCCAACCGTGGTCGCTCTATAGGGCAGGTGCGCCGCGGCTGCGCCTAGTCTACGAAATTCGAACCCTATATGTTATTTATTGTTTAGAGGTCTCTATTAATGTTATAAACCATACTGTCTTCAGGTGAAAGGCGGGGTACACCCTGGACTGGTCACCAGCCAATCACAGGGCACATATAGACAAACAACCATTCACACTCACATTCATACCTATGGACAATTTGGAGTCGCCAATTAACCTAGCATGTTTTTGGAATGTGGGAGGAAACCGGAGTACCCAGAAAAATCCCATGCATGCACGGGGAGAACATGCAAACTCCACACAGAGATGGCCGAGGGTGGAATTGAACTCGGGTCTCCGAGCTGTGAGGCCTGCAAGCTAACCACTCCTCCATTTATTGGTGATATTATTTAAACTAGACAATACTTTTAATTGTTTTTCAGTACCATTAAAATATTACAAATAATATGGGAGCAGCAAGTGAGTGAAACACATCATTGTGTCAATGCCTTAATATCTTGTACTAGATATTATATCATGTACTAGAATACCGAATACAAAATGTGGAAAGATAAATATGCAACCATTCTCTGACTGTTTTTTTTTGTTAATCTTCCAGGCATTCTTCAAAATAGACCCAAGCAACACGCAAAATGGATGGAGGAGGATACATCAGGATAATAACACAATCAGTATGATCTGCATAGGTGTGGTCTCACAACAGTCTAAACCCAGCTTATGTTTCCTGTTAAAGGGTGAACAATCCAACGTTCTGCTTCACAAAGATGCTGTGGTACTTTCCTAACACCTCCTATTTGATACCCCAAAAAATCTGAAAGATCAGGCCCCACTTTTATGGTCTGTACACTTTTTTTTTCCCCACTGTGGCTTCTCACCGTTAGTCCTTTTAGTTTGTAAACAACTATAAAATCATAGCAAGTATCAACCTACTTTTAAAAATTAAATAAGGATGTTTGTGAAACAACATTTTTGGTGTCAAAATATTGTTGGCTATCTGGGGGTTAAAGCTATTTCCGACTTTGAGGGGACAATTTGTGAGTTCCTTGCTTTATCAGGTCTGGTTCGAGGTAACGACCGTGTCGTTGTACAAGAGTAGTTGATCCTCGTTTGGTTCTGGATCCATGCTTAGTTGATTTATGTCCATGGTTCTATAGATTTCTTCAGCTTCTGCACTCTTGGCCACTTTAAAGTTTGTTAAAAGTATTATTTTGAGACGGTGAGAATGATCCCTCTACTGTTGCCCTCGTCCATCACTTTTTCACCGATATTGTCTTTTCCAGGTCTGTCATGGGTGTAGGGGGTGTAAGGCTTAACCCCTGATATGAGTCTTCTTTCCAACTAGTCAACATTTGATTTGACCTTGATGAATGATGAATGATGAATATTCGCAGACTAGATTTTGTCTTTTTCGTCTCAAGGCGGAATACTTTGTTTTTATTACAATTGGTAGTCATGGTAATTTCAGTGTGTTCCATGCTTTTCCTCACGGTTTTGTTCTTTAATATTTGTTCATTAATGACTTATTCATCAACACATTTCCTGTGTACGCTGGATAAGTTAATGTCAATCTAACAAAACTAACATATAATGTGATTCAGGCTGGGGGGGGGGGGGTCTGCATGAAAGAATATTCCTCCTATGAAATTTATATGTGATTCCACCAAGTGTAAGGAATAAAGTTTCCCCCACTAATCTTAGTGTGTGTATTCAAAGAGTATTATATTATATTATAAGAGTAATATATTATTTGGAATAATATTATTATTGCAATTATGTAGTAATTCCCCAACAATGTTGAATAGACCCATTTTTAGGACGCATCCATCAGAGGGCCTAAGACAGCGACGGCTTCAATTTCAACCAGTCCGCCCTAGTGCACACAGACAGAGGATGGATGCTTTAGTTTTTTATCAGCGATAGCATCAGTGGAAACTCAAGAAAATGACCTGATACGATACGCACCCTGGGAAGAGCAGCAACCTGGTAGGCGGCTCTGGCTGGGAAGTTGGTGCTGAAGACTATATACAGGAAATATATCAGTTGATGCTCTGCTAACTTTGTAGAAAATATGATAACAGTTCACCATTTTTATGGCGGGCTTACTTTAACAAAGAGAGGCACGATATCATCAACAATAGAAAAGAAATATCATTCATTGAGCAAAATAGGTATTTGATCACCAAGCAATGTATGACTTGCAGAAACCATTGTTGGAAGCTGTTGCTTAGCAACTCAAAGTTTCGCCTCCACAGATTTCTTATGGGATTAAGGTCCACAGAGTTGCTAGGATTTTTTTTTTTTTTTAAAGGGGACCTATTATACTATTTTTCAGGACTTTCGGGACAAGCAGCTTTCTTGATCTTCCAGAATCTGCGCCTCTTCCAGTAGTTTTTTCTTGATTTTTCTGCCTACCGCCCAAACGTTTAAACGTGTACTCCACCCCAGCCCTCCTCCCGTAGAGCACACTCTGCTGTGTTTGATCACACTTCCAAGCGCTCCCGAGGACTTCTGTACACATAGGTCTGTGTTTACTGAGTGCAAGCAATCAAAAATGTCAGTAGAACTCGGTGTTAAAAAAATAAAATCTATAAAGCACAGCATGCTGAGCCATCCAGAACTGCTTTTAAGGCAGGTCAGAAAAGTGTAAAAGCATAATAGGTCCCCTTTAATATTTACTTGTTATAACATGTAAATTAATATTATTCAATGAAGTTCTTATCTAACAGTTTTTCTCTTGATCATTTTCATATAAAACACAACTAAATTACTGTGAAAATAGGCTCTTTTGCTATTTCAAAAAGGCAGTTTTATTAAAACAAAAACACTTTTTTCTAAACTGTTAAGAAGCTTTTCCACATAGAGACACACCGCCCTCAAGTGGTTGCTCCCATCACACTTGCACCACTTCAGCAAGGTAAGAAAGCAAATGAGCTGAAGGCCTCAGGCTGCAGAGGTCCACTATGAAGTCAATACCGGAGTAGACTCCACAGTCAGGACAGGAAATAACCATATTTCACCCCTGTAAGGTTAATAAGTGGCAGATTTTCATGAAATACATAAAGGGTAAATACAACAATTTGTTTTAAATGGTTACAAATAAATAAAGCCTTCATTAATGAAAATCTAATAAATAAATTGACTCATGAAATCATTCACAGAAGGCGTATTTGCACATTTTGGGGAAAAAATTATTTCCACTGGAAGTTTTATTTTGGCATTTCCTGTATTGTCAATAAAAGTGGCCTGCAGTGGAAGTGGCTCCACAGTGGATGTCTGCACTCCCGTAGCACAACAAAGCTCAATGCAGATTATTGCAAAGTCCATGAATAGTACTTACATTGCTTGTAAACATCATTGACTGTGGTGAAGTCCTTCATGTCAGTGAGAAGAACAGTTGTTTTGACAACTACGGGAGACAGTATAACAATGTTGGAGATTTGCTATATATATATATATATATATATATATATATATATATATATATATATATATATATATATATATATATATATATATATATATATATATATATATATATATATATATGTGTATGTGTGACTAAAAAAAAAAGCAAGTAATATTCCATTTTGGGAGTGTATATTACTACCATGTACTTTCTCCTCACCGTTTTCATAACCACACCCAGCAGCTCCAAGGATGGCACCCATGTTGACAAGAGCCTGAGAAGATCACAGCACCTTGTATTAACGTTTAAAATCGTGGGCTTGTACTTGTACTGTATGATGATGTAATTATAAATTCTTATGAACTAAAATTGCATACTGCGGGTGTGGTCACCTGTTTGGTTTGGTCCTGAACGCCACCTTTCACCAACTGTCCACTTGTGGGGTCCATCCCCAGCTGGCCTGAGATGTACATGGTCCGGTCCACCACGACTGCCTGGCTGTGGGAGGAAGAATAGGAAATAACTGATATTATTCAATTATTAATATGTCAATCTTTTCTTTGCAAATGACTATTATTATTATAAAGGAACTAATTAAATATTGTGCCTTATGAGTGCATATATTAATAATGCTGAGTTAAATTTGTATTACATTTAGTTGAAAGTTTAATCCAAAATCAGGATGAATAGACGGCAGTATAGCTTTGGGTTGATTATTTACTTGCACTTATTTATTTACCTGCACTTTGCACCCTTATACAAAATGATTGTGGTATGGTATATTTTTATTTTTCTTCAATTAGTTGTTGAAACTTTCTCACCTGTACGGGCCGATGGCAGAAGGAGCTTTTTTTGTGCTGATAATCCTCCTGATCAGTGCAGCCATTTGAAAGAACGGTGCAGCAACTAGCAAGAATACGCAAATGACAGAAGTTTTGCAGAGAACATATGTGTTTTGACCCAGATACGCCGCGCTGGATGATGACGTCACTAAGCGTGACTGCTACAGCAACATAAACTGCCGTCTAGAAAACATCCTTACTTTGTATATTTTCCCTACAATTAAAAATATGAAATCCTGAATGAATCGAATCAACTGACCAGAAGAAGAAAAAGAATTAACTGTATTTCACAGGTACACTACAACTCCCATGACCGCCACATACCCGGAAGAAACTACAATACAGCACGCGCTGTGCGTCTCACATGCTAGCTCGCTAGTCGGTAAAGTGTAAAGAAGACAAAACTACATTTCAAGCAGAATTTCTTGGCAATAATTGAGGTGAGCGTGTGATATATATTGTTATTTCATTCCTGTGTAGTTTGAAAATCCCACCATTCTTCGCGTATGTGTGGAATATGGCTTGGTAAAAGACTGTGATAGTTTTCCAGTTGGGTGTATGGTCAGGAATGAGCACAACTGTCATTTAGGGAATACAACCTTTTGCTTCCATAGAAAATGTCTGCTGCTAAAGTGAAAATGCGACAGAAGAAAATGAGAAACCAACCCACCAACGTACAGTATTCTTCGTCGCCTGCGGATGTGCGGGGAAGAACACAGTCCAACGGTAACTCCTCTTTACTGTCGCTATTAGTTTGGGGTCTGTCATTACAATCATTATTATACTTGCCTAGTCACAACACAACACAATACACTGCTATTTATTCATATGAACTATTAAGGCACCAAAACAAAACTGGGACAAATGAATGGGATTGTTCTCTCTCATCTCTGATGTCAACACAATGCAATGGTTCCTCAGGTGGAGATGGTGGTGGACCTTCTGGCAAAAATCCACCTTCAGAAAGAAATAAGAGCAGTCGCCAACAGGGTGGTTGGGTCCGTGGACACCAGAAAGATGGTGGAATCTATTCTGACAAGATGCCGCAGCATATTACTGGTAAACTACGCCTCTCCAATGTAATTTGCCAAACTAAGGCAGACACAAGACATGTCAGATGTGGTATTGTTTACATTTAATTGTAAACTCCTCTGTCATTCTTGTCCATAGCTGGGCTCTTTGCTCAGGCGAGGGCAGCAGAAGTAAGTGCAATGCTAAAAGCTGTTACCAAGACAACCGGCAGCTGTAATGTATTTGGAGCCCTGCCGAGGCACATGAGGAGACGAGCAATGAGCCACAACACCAAACGCCTTCCTTGCAGGCTGAGAGAGATGGCCAACAGAATGGTAGTGTTCCTTGTGGTTCCTCTATTCTAAAGCTTTTTAAAGCGGTTCGGGAGTCACTTTGATTTTTGGTATTTCTTTTGCCTATCCACAGCGAGAGAAGTGCTTGCAGGCCAGCTCAAAAGGGAAGAAGGAGCAGAATAAAACCAAGAGCCGCAAAGCTCGCCGCCGTCACGGAAATCTGCTTTTGGAGTTCAATAGGCGGCAGAGAAAGAATGTTTGGCTGGAGACGCACATCTGGCATGCCAAGCGTTTCCACATGGTGAAAAAGTGGGGCTACTGCCTTGGAGATAGACCAACGTTAAAATGCTACCGCCCCTGCTACCGAGCCATGAGTAGCCATTGTCTACTGCAGGTACAGATCCTCACATACTGTCAGGTTTAATGGGTTAGTCACATAGACTATAACTATTTGTGTTTCTGCCACAGGACCTTTCATACTATTGCTGCATAGAGATCCAGGGAGAGGAAGACAAACTACTGGAGTGTTTGTCACACATGACCAGCAAGGAGGCCGGTAAGGATGTGTGATACCTCAAACACAATTACAGAGTCGTAACATGCATTTTTATTTTTACAGGTCCGACATTTGCTCAACGATTGTGTCTGTCAGGACAAAGACAGGGCAGCGTGGTGGTGTATCGGGCAGGTCAGTTCCCCTCACAGCCCCTGGGCCCTGTTACATTCTTGTGGAGAACCCGTGAACAGGGCTCAACTCATAGGCAGCTGTGGATCTGGGCTCATCCCACTCTTAAAACGGTACGGTTGTTTTTCTTCACCAATTATTTGGAACAAACATTTAAGGAAGTTCTAGGTAGAGCTTCAAAATGCAAAAAGAAATGAGATTGAGACACAATATATTTCGAGTAAGCAATTTATTGTGAAAAGGGGTGTCTGTTAGCTTATCAACAGTTTAAGACCACAGCCTTTAAAAGCTAAAATATTGGCAAAAATGTGGATTCAATGTCGTGTTCTGTCAGGTATTCACACTGTCATGATGTCTTTTGGCAAAGGCAAAAGGTGTCTCGCTTTCAACACGGTCAGATTGTTGCGCTGCATTAGCAAGGCTTCTTGCAAAGCACCATTGCTGCACAGTCTTTTTAAACTTCTTAAATGATCATGAAGGTTATGGAACAAAAAAGTCAAGTCGTAGACCCCCCAAAAAGTCACTGACCCTGAGACGGAGGATGAATTCATTTGATTTCTCCATTACTACTTTATGCATTTTGAAGTTCTACTTAGAACCTCCTCTTGCAATTAATTAAAATATTGATTAGTAAAGTATTTTTTTTAAACTATTCAGGAGTGTTGAATTTTTACACTGCTGATTTCAGGACATCCTGCCCGAGTTGCAAAGTGTGTGCCAGTGTAATGAGGCTGTGATTCCGCCGCCGCCTTTGCTGCAAGAGACGGATACAGATGTTGTCCCCCCCATCGAAGCTGGAAAAAACCCAGAAATCCAACATGTACCTGGAACTAAAAGAAAGCGAAGTCGTCAGGATAGGAGTGGACCTCCTGCTAAAAAGATCCTTGGTGACGGAACCAGACCACCCAACACCCCTGTTACTTGGAAATCCAGTTCTACTGGAATAGTGATAAAGTTTGTGTAGTTTATTTCTTGATTTTATTTCTTAATGACAGAAAAATAAACATTGTTTATGAATATTTTTTGCAGTGATCTCACTATGGAGATTGTACGATATCGACTGATTGGACCTCATTCTCATTCTGTGCTCACCGATACTTTGGAAGCTGCTACAGATTGTGATGTAAGAATTACTTTTACTAGAATGAAAAGCAATCATTTAATTTAAATATACTAACAAACTTTTTTTTTGTTAATCAGGAATTGAGCAAATCCCAGCCTTCATGCCTCTGGTGGCCTGACCACTGCAAGGATAAGAGCAAGATGCTTCTGCATCAGCAACAAACTGATGTCTTTCTCACACTAAAAGGTTTACTCTTTCCTTTTTTGTTTGTTTTTAATCAGCAATCTAATGACTGTTTTGTACTTCATATAGACATCTACTCGACTACAGAGCTGCCCCCAGGCACAGTGCTGGGGCTGACAGTTGATGACCCCAGGCTGGCGATGCCAACAAAGAGGGTTAAAGCGTTGCCGTGTGTGAAGGAAGCACAAGGTAATATCTGTCTGAACACCGAAGCAGTGCAAAGATGGGCTGCTAATTGTGGTTTACTGTACATACGTGCCATTCTTTGTGCACATACGATCCAATCTTCACATTTGAGACCATCTTTTCTATCAAGGTCTTATTTAGTTCAGGTTTAATGAGTCCACCTGCATTAAAACACAAATGTGCTTTATAATAAGCAGGTCAGAATAAGTCTGCTGTTCCATGCCCTGAGGCTGTTTCACAGAGTACGCATCTGGTCCTGTGCTCCTGGGGGGCCTCTGCTCAGCAATACAGATGCTCCAGGTTCGAATCCTGGCAGGACCCTGTACTCTAAAAAACAGCATTTGGGACAGACAACAGCTTATTCGCTGCCTTTTTAGAGATTTAGGAAGAGTTATCACTGGGATAGGCTCCAGCTTCCTTGTGACCCTGAACAAATTATTTTAAAAATGAATGGATAATACGGAAGAACTGTAACTGTGTAACTCGCCTCTCCGCCAAAGACTGCTGGGATAGGCTCCAGCAGACCCGCAACCCTAGTGAGGATAAGTGGCATTGAAAATGATAGATGAAGGATGATGAAAATCAGCTCATATCAAGCATTAAATTAAAAAAGTGATTTCATTCATCAGTAATCTGCTTTTTATGTGTACGAAGGATGAATGAAGGAGAGACTTCTTGTCTTCTGTAGGTAAGGTAGTTTTATTGCGTGCATATACAGTATATTTATAAACTGTATATGCATACATATACGTACATGCTCCTTTAGTAAGACAGAAGTCCCTTTTCTTTAAACACTAACCATGGTTCACACTTGAGCGCATTGTTTGTGGTCAGCGGTAAAATGGAAGCTAAAAGATGTGCTAATGATGCTGATGTGCATACTCTGTGTGGTGTGTAATTTCTTCCAGGGGTGAATGAGGAGAAGATAAAAGAACTGTCCTTGCGTGGCGTGCCAGAACACTGTTGTCAGAGTTACTTGTGGGAACAGTCTGTGCGCAACAATGTCACTGATAATAAAATTTCAGAACAGGTATCAGAAAATCTGAGTTCCAAAACTGAGTGCATAAATGACCTGCACTACCCAAAGACTTTACATCTTAACAGGAGCTGAACCGCATGAGAAGTGACGTCCTCGTACCGGGTTCCAGGCTTACTCCCACTCCACTGCAGGGTCGAATCCCCATCCTGCTGGTGCACCAGCCTGGCAAGCAGGTGGGACATGAGATGAACTCCTGGGGCGCTGGATGGGACGTGCTGCTTCCGAAAGGCTGGGGCATGGCTTTCTGGATCCCACTGGTGGGTACCATGGACCGCCTTCCTCCATTAGTATACTGTTTGTTAGCTTTATCTGTTTTTAAATTAAATTTTGTTTAATAAACAAAACATTGAAGATTTATGTTATATTGTCAGGCCACCCTAGTAGAAGAATAGTTCAAATTGATTATTAAAGACCCGAAACTGATTGTGCACGTGACACACATAGACGCAGCCTCAGAGAAGCTTGAGTCTTATTTGCGATGTGGCTTATATGTTTAGTTTCAGCAAGCCCTAGTAAACTCACCCTTCTATCATTTGTTTCAATTTTTTGTTTCAATTTTTTGTGTTACCGGTGAGCTGGAGCCCTATCCAAGCTGACTTTGGGAAAACCACGGACTGAGCCAATAACGGAGCAGATATCAGCAAACAAACATCCACACTCACATTCACACCTATTGGATAATTTAGCAGTTAGCATCACATGCATGTTTTTGGAAGGTGGAAAGAAGCCAGAGTACGTCTAGAAAAATGTGTGTGAACACCGTCGGCCGCCGTGTAGTCAACCTTGAAATCGACAAGATTGAACCCCCCCCACCCCCCGAGGTTGATCCGGTGTTTACTCATTACTCTGTCATCCTGCCAGGTGTACCGAGGTGTTCGCATTGGTGGACTAAAAATGAGTCTGACACACTCTCAGAATAAAGGTGCTCCCCACTTCCCTCATGACTACCCAGACTGCCCTGCAGGAGCTCGATTTCAAGACGAGCAGGAGTCGGTGCTGCTTGAAAAGTTTAAAAGGTCAGTTAAATACTAAAATAGCTGTAGCTTTTATTTATTTATTTTTTGATGGCCAATAGCTTTGAAGTGAAAGTATTCTTCATTTTAGTATTGTTCCCTCATGCAGATAAGCTGTTAATAAAGCTGCTCAGTACTCGGTTTGTCTCATATATATAAGCATCACTGCCCCGATGGTTTCGAAAGAGTTTGACCTTTTGCCCTCCACTCTAGATGCCCGCCTGCCAAAAGAACCAATTACATTAAACATGGCTGCCTGGCTCCGTTCTGTTGCCCTTGGCAACAGCTGGCTGAGGAGTGGGATCTTACTGGAAGTGAGGCGGCGGAGAGACAAGGAGACACTCGGACTGAAAGCACATCGGTGATGCAGTCGGCGATGACATCACATCAAGACGCTGCTGTGGCAAAGCCTGCGACGCACTTCACAGTTCTCAGGTATGTTTACCCACAAACGTTTCCACAGTCCCCTGTGGAGAATTATTAGCTTACACAATAGTCAACTTATCCTTATATTGCTATGAAAGTACCTCGACAAAAACAGTGCTCCAAGGCCTGCTTAATGATTGGTGTGTGTGTCTCTTTTATCGGAATGATGCATAAAAAAGTCTGACAGACCACATTAGAGATAATAGCGATAACCCAGCAAAGACGATCCTACAAAAGCTTCCCAAAATGTATCATCTGACTCGGGTTTTACTGCCTAGATCTAGATCACTACGCCTGACTTTTACCAGTAATCACATGACTTTGTTTTGTAGAAACATAAAGTCATTGAGGCTGCTCTCCAGTTGGTGCAGACCCACTTCTTCTAAAGGTCAGAGGTTATACCATGTCAGGGAAATGCTGCCTCTAAACCATGCGGCCAGGGTGGCTTTCCTAACAAGTCACAAGATGAATCTGGTTTGGGTACGCCTGTCACTGTTATTGAAGGGCAAACCAGACCTCCACGCCATGGTCTGTGTGCCCACAGTGGAGGACCTGAAGCTGCTGAACAAAGGGCCAGGCAGCAGTGGGCCTCAGGAGCCCCTCCACCGGGACACCTTGAAAAATACAATCAAACGTAGCAAAAAGGGAAGCAAGAAAACTCTTGTACAGCGTCAGTCTACTGATACGACCGAGGGTAAACACGTTCCTTCTGATAAAGACTCTGATTTTGTGTTGGGAGTGTGGCCAAATCCCCTGCCGAGCGTCACGTCTCACTGCTCCCGAGTGACTCTCGGCTGGGTCACTCAGGCCGACTTCTCGCTGTCGGCAGGCTGTGGGGAGGCTCTGGGTTTTGTGAGCGTCACCGGTCTCATTCACACCCTCGTCAGTCAGCCGCCGGAACACAGGGGAATTGTGCTGCTTCGCAACCCGACGTCTCTCCACTATCGTTTTGCCAAAATCAACATAGAGGTTTGAAGTTCATGCAGAAGAGAACTTTTTTTGTTGTTGCATGCTAAGGGATGGTATGAAGCAGGTGCCGCATTTTAGTGGGAAAATACTTCATCAATGCTTGAAAGTGATAGAAACGGTTTGAAATTAAACTGATTCAAAAGCAGCAATTTTGGCACCAATATCAAATAAATCAACACAATACCAGGCCCTAATATGCTTTCTTTGTACAGAAACCCTGGAACATAAAATTAAATTAATTTTGAGCGGGGGGACTTACATTTGTTAGACACTCGAGAATTGAGCCCAACCTGAAATTGCTTTCTTTGGATGTATTCAGTGTCTTTTGAGTATCTTGAAAAACGCCATGTAACTCCAAACTATTATTTTTATGAAATAAATGGATTTCAAATGCATCTGCATCCAGACTGTCACAGAGTTTGATTGAATTGGATCCATTTCAGATAACATTTTTTTTGACTTGAGGGTATTAAAAGTTGAGTAAGAGAGTAAGATGATTACCATCACCTTCACCAAGCTCTCGCCTCTAAACGCCAAATTAAACAACACAGGCAGTTTAAGATCAGGCACTGAACTCAACACTTTAACATTGAATCTTGAGTTCCTTAATGTGTGGGTGGTAGGTAAGTTTGGTTGCTTGGCAACCCCTAAGTTTAGATGCCGCTTTGTGGTTTATATGAGGTGAAGTGCGATGTACATACACTATTGCATATGTAGAAGGGCTTTTAAATAATCCACCTCAACCACGAGCATGATGATTCCATTCATCCCTCACCGTCGGGGGGGCAGAAGTACTTTTTTTATTTATATGCAGACATAAAAGGATCAGATTTGTACATTTTTCTTTAACATACAAGTCGTCACACATTGAACCGTTCAGTTCGTATTTTGACCGTTGTTTCTTAAAATCTCCACTCCAATTAAAAAAAAAAACAAAACACCACAGAGGAGTGTGTCACTAGTGTCCGATATAAGTGGCCACACCGCCCATTTTTCTCTCACTTCTGGCCCAGTCCAGTCCAGGCCATGTGTTCACATACTTCCCCAAAGTCCCCACAGATGGGTCTGGTCCTAAGACTCGTCTGTTTGGCCAGCTCTGTTACACATGAGCTTGGCTGCCAGCGATCCATATGTCTGAGTTTTCGCCTCAGGCTGCACTTTGTCTGTTTGTCTCCTCCCTGTGAATAAGCGAGGAAAGTTCATTTATTTTAGCGTAATGCCAATTCTACACGGTCCATCACAGTGGACCATGTCTAACACAAACACCTTGTGTTCACTCGTCAAATGAATAAATAATACCGAACTTACTTGGGACCGTATCCATTGCAATAAAGTTCCGATCTTGTTGCTTTGCTTTTGGTCTGTTTCGGGCTATCAGGAAAACTCCAAGGAAAGACAGAAGGCAGCTAGAGACAAAAAGATGCACATTAGTATTCAATAAGTCAGTATGTACATATGAAATACTGGGGTAGTAAATAATAATGTTTTAGTCAATACTCACCCGAAAATGAACATGAAAATATTCAGCAATGCTAAGCCTTCAAATTCCTGGTAAAAGATTATCCCTGGAAAACAAAAGGGGACAACTCATTATCTTACTTACCCGAGCACTAAGTCAGCAATACATGACTGTACAAGTAGGAATACTGTATGCATACATTTCTACCTCAAAGTTTCTATTGACAGTCCGTATACATAATAATATAACGACAGGTCCTTCAATCATAATGACTTCATATTTTCAAGTAATGTTAGTGCTACACTTATTTTTATTAATAAAATCCAACCAAATCTGCAGTGCATGCTTTTAGCAGAAGAGCTGTAATTAGGTTTTACCTGCATCCTCGCCATGTGGAGCAAATGGACTCATTACTTAAGTCATTAAATAATTGCTCTGTGCTTAATGGTACAGTCCATCCCATGCAGCTCATTAGGCGTTCTCAATGAATTTCGGAAACAAGAAATATCAACGAATATTTTCCATTTCATTTTGAGACACTCATCAAGCTAGATCAAGGGTAGGCAAACTATGGCCCGGGGGCCACATGCGGCCCAACAAGCGTTTGAATCCGGCCCGCCAGTTGCTTTCTAAGTATTTCAACTTTTAACATACAAACTGGCAACATGACTTGCAAGTCGGATGTCGTATTTAGTAAAAAAAAAAAACAAAAACAAAACTGTAAAATAAATTTTAGTTTGATGTGATGTTTAAAGTGCTCTGAAAAAAGGGACATGACTTAGACAAATAATTCAAGGAAAATTATAAGCATAAAATAGTGTGTGTGTGTTAAATATATGTTCTGACCCCCTGGACATTTTTTTCTGCAGCTCACAAGTCAAAATATTTGCCCACACCTGATCTAGATTGTAATTCTACAAACTATAACAATATTCCCATAAATACAAATGAACTACCTCTATGATGACACTGTCAAGCAATAATTGTTGATACATTTATTAGGTTGTGCAAGTGTTTTAATATTGTGGAACGACTCCTAATCCCCATAATGATGCTCTAAAAACATACCTGCAACGATGGCACTTGCAGTGAAAAACACAAAGTTGACGGGAACAACCTCTGTGGCATCAAACATCTTCATTGCCTGATTAAGAAATCTGGAGAAGAAACAAGAATCTTTTTTTTTAAGTCAATCCAGCGAAAGGCTTTGATTCGAGGAATAGCAAGCCCAAACAACTCACTTGATTTGAAAAGCACAAGATGCCACCATGATGACGAACATGACGTAGAAGATTGGGTAGATGAATTGCAGATGACCTTTTATGGATTCTGTGATCATTCCTGACACGGCCTTCACTGAGATGACCGTCAGAGAAGCTGCAGAAGCAACACCCGCTGAAACATCCATTTGCGGTAATAGATATTCTGGGGTAATTAAATATGAAGTATATGCCGCTGACTGGGTAACGGCTAGAAATGATAACTGACCCCAGGTCTGCTTCGGTAACCAGGCAACAAAGCAAACTCATGACCTAAACTGTTTAAATTCCTGACCCATGCGCCCTCAATCAAGCAGCTCGCACTTGTCCATACCAAGCAGCGCCACCAGCAGCATCACAATGACAATGTGCTTCATATTCTTCTTGGTGTAGAGAAAGAGCAGGATGCAAAAGATGATGACCTCTATTGTCTATGGAGAAAAAGGGGAGGGAGAAGTTAATTTATGCAGATCCCATTTCCTCAAACTTTGTACAGAAAATGAAATTTGCTCTCCAAGCTTTTCCCTGACAACGTTATCTGTGTGACAAAGTGCTGTTTGCAGACAAAGAGCAGCACTCTTTAATTGAAACAAATCACCGTGGACAGGGGGAAAAAAAAAAATAAAAAATGAAATGACGGGCTGGCTATTAATGAGAAGAGCCAAGAGCTGTCCTTGTGAGGCTGATAGCATTCAGCTGCTCAAGGACCTCTGGCAAACATCGGCGAGTTTTAACAGATGGAGAATACACAAGTAGGGTTGGGGAGAAGGGGCGAGCTGACCTTTAAATGCCTGGCCACAGTATCCCCGTGTATTTAATGTGTCTGTATCCACTGCATGACTCTTTAAACCTTCATGGCATGAACCTGTAGCTCCTTCCACACTTGTATATGTCTTAGTTTGAAAAGGTTTACGTACCAGGTAGAGCAAGAAGTGCCAGCTGATGGCGTAGAACTGGACCAGATGAGCTGTAATGTGAGTGGATGTGTGGGGGGCGAATGTCACGAGCACGTAGGTTCCTGTTATTGCCAGCGTGCTACCTAAAGAGGCATGAACAAATATTCCAACAAACATTGAAATATCACAAATAAATAGAGTAGATCCCCCCCCAGTTACGTGCAAGACCACCCACGAATAGCAAATAAATGCAAGTCATTTTTGGTGCTGCAGTGTAAATGGACTTTTACTTATATAGTGCTTTTCTACCTTCTCACAGCGCTTTGACACTGTTTACCTACTAATGATGCAGCAGCCGGGGGTTGCTGCTGTGCGGTGCCCCATACAATATGGCAGCTTTTCCCTTCTAGTAAAGATCACTTTACTAACATTCATCACACAGCGACTTAATACTGAAAAGGTGTATCTAACAAATGTACAAACAATATGATTTTATAAAAAAGGAACGCATTCATTGGGATGCTGCAACGACGTCAGCCAACCACTGGCTCCCTCTGCTTTCTATGCTCCTCCAATGAAATAGTTTTCTCAAACAAAACGCATGATTGGAAATGTGTGTTAAATTTTGTGTTAAACTCGTATTGGTACATGTTTCTATATTTCCGAGGTATAACGTTTGAGTGTTAAGCTGCTGTGTGATGAGTTAATGCTGTTTGTAAGATGACGCAGTGACCTTCAATTTCTAGTGGGTTGACAAGCTTGTCATAGTTTTTAATAGCTCATGATTGGCTTTTCCTCTAACTTTAGTTGGTGCAGCTAATACACCACAATTTTCAATAAATATAATTTCTGCATGTTTCCGACCATGCACATGCAACAATAAGAGTGTTCTAATATCATTCCTAGTTTCTTCTCATTGTATCAACAAAGCCTATTTGATCAATCTGAACTTTAGTAAGTTATTTCTTTGCCAGCAATCTGTTTTATTAGTGTTTTCTTACCTAAAATGTCCGAGACGCACACCGTCTCCTTCAGGAAAATCACAGATATGATAGCGCTGGCTGGAAAGTGAACATATATTTCCATTAGTTAACAGCCACTACAGCAGTTTATTAGTGTCAAAGCATAACTTAGCCGTAAGGCAGTGTTATTTCACACTCTGACACTATATCATTAAAACAGCAACAGTCTAAACACAATAAAACTGGATTGAAATCAATATTACAGTCGGTCAGCACTCCCATCCACACTGAGCTCCAATGGTGCTACTTCACCAGCAGTGCATTGACACACGATAAAAGGTAATAACATGAAATGTGTTGGGTTGGAAGGGATGGGAAGTGGTTAAGACTTAAGTGACATACAAACACCGTCTATGAAATCTGTCAGAACGCTGAGATAGATGGCGCTCATTAGGACCTCATAACATCGCCAGCATGATATTCCATTCAACATGCTTAATGAGCTCATTAGTCAACGTCAGTGTCCAAAAAAAAAACATATTGACAATCCAAGAGGCTAGCCTCACATTGTCTTTTTTTTTTTTGTGTTAGCCCCGGGATATGCGGTAAACCGAGACTAACAAAAAAACAATACAGTGTTGGCCTCCGACTGTGATTGATTGTGTTGCGGGACCGTAGACACACACACAGACGTGTCAATAAGGACGCACAGGCACAGATGGATGTACACACAAGCGCACAAACAGTATGATGCACAAATCAAACAAAACGAAAGTAGAACCGACAGACAAATATCAACCAAATCCACGCAGAAAGGAGTTAGCTTGATTAGAGTTCACTGTACTGTAATTAACTAACAACCAGATCGTCACCTTGAAAGTTGGGTACGTAAACATATCGATAAGCACATCGAGTTGTTGAGTGACGAAACAAAGCCGGCTATGATAATTCGGTAAAAGTCAAGGCATGCATGTGCACGATTCTGCAAAGGGATATCGCTGACTAATTGCTAGATTACAAAGACTCCTTAAGCAGACGGTTGATCGATATTTCAAACAGTGAGCATTAAAAACTCACATTATACACAAATTAAGGAATGAGGCTGTGCCTTTGGGAGCAGATGGGTTTTGCCAAGTCACCATAGCAACACCATATAAAGTGAGATCCACACAGCTTGATAAAATGAGAAATGTGACAACAGGAACCTCTGGGGTAAACAGTTCTGTCATACTTCCTGTGGGGGGATTTGTGTGTGTGTGTGCGCATCAGATTACTGTGTCTCCTCTATATAACCCCTCGGATGTCTTACCTAGGATTCTCCTGAGGGAAAACACATCACACCATTTTTAATCCATCATGGTGTCATTTTGGCAGAGGAATGTCATAATAATGTTTGCTACGACACGGTGCACAAGTATTTGGACAATGGGGTTTATGGTTTAGCCTTCATACACACCTATATATGTGTCATGTGTCATAATTAGACTTTCTGAAGGGGAAAAAATGAAACGAGAAGGAGCAAGTGAAGAACTAAGCACACGTCTCCAAATTTGGTGATGGGTTGATGGGCTGATTTCATTGTGGCTAGTGGCTATGTCAATCTGAGCCCCTGAAAATGGACGTATTCTACATAAAACAGCTGCAATTACATATATTTCAAAGAAAAAAAGTGTATCATTAGTACAAACTTCAGCCTTTGCTCTTCATTTAATTTTGCTAATATTTCAACTTTCTTTTTAAATAACCTTGTCATTTTTGTTTCTTGTAATATTATGACTTTAGTCCCATATTTTGACTTTATTCCCATAACATTAAAACTTTCTGCCAACAAATGTTTTTCAAACATTACAACTTTATTTTCTTTCTTTTGTAACATTCTGATTTTAAAAAAAAAACAATGTATTTTTCTTTAATATTTATACTAATAAAATTAAGTTTTACATAATACAACACGTTTATTCTCATACTTTTTTTGTCGTTAGAATATTTTTTTTCCCTTAATATTTTCACTTCATTCACCTAACGCAGTATTCCAAAAATTGCAAATTTCTTTGTTGGGTTTTTTTTTCTTCATATTATCACTAAAAATTAAGATCCTTCTTAATATTTCAACTTTATGCTACTAAACTGACATACATTTTCCAATATATTATTCTTGTAAAATTATGCCATTTTCCTTGTTAAATTACAACCTTTAAAACCTGTAACCTGTACCTGTACATTTACAACCTCTAAAATTACTTTTTTTTTGTTTGCTTTCTTGTTAAATTATATTTTTAGAACATACTGCACACCCCTGGGCCACACTTTAAACACCCCCATCTTACATTACCCTCACCACACCTATGAAAATTTGTTATTGTTCTACATGAAACAATTTTTATCCTTTTGTAGTAGAGTTGATACTCTTTTCTAGTGTCATATTAGGTATGTATATTATAAATAGATAGGCAAGAATCTGTTTAGAATATTGGGTATACACGTACATGTATTTGTGCTTGTGATGTGAAGTTCAGCTCTTTCGAGAAACGACTCCTTTGGCTCAGCTCCCAGAAAAGAGGCAGCTCTTTAAGCTCCCTCACGGCTCCTCTGTTTTTTTTTTTATTGCTTTAGTTGATTTCTGACCAAAATAAATACACAATTAATTTCTAATGTCAAAAATCATATGAAAAGCTTTAACAGGAAAAAAAAATGGCAGCCATTTTGGGAAGACCGCGTTGGACAAAACAACAAACCACATCACCGGAAAGCCCTTGAGGTCCTCTTCACAATACGTCGAAATAAGGCTGTGACAGGCAGAGGACAGGAAGTCCTCCCTGCTTATTATAATAATAATAATAATAGTAAAAATGGGTGAACATTTTGTCCCTTTTCTTATTTACTGTTAAATCTAATGATGTTTTTGAAGGTGACCTTGACTGCCACATGCCAGGCTCATTCCTCCAAGTGATTAAACGCCTTCTCGGCAAAGTCAAGGAGACGAGAGGTGAAAAATGGTTCTCCATTAACAATATTTAGCAGGCTGCTGTCGTATCTAATTGTGACAAGTGGTCTCCGTGGACAGGAAGAGTGCTAACGTGAACACACGGTTGCGTTCCTCTAGTAAACTCAGCCAAGGATCCCTACCCCGCCACGTTGTGTCGGTAGTGACATGGCTGAGACTGACTCCCTTTTCACGTAATTATCTTTGGCAACACTAATGTGCTGAGATGCTCTTTCGAGACTCAATTAACCTGCACGTTATTCATGCAATCAATGGGCATTCTTAGAACAATAATGAGAATAAAACGGAAACGAGCGCAGCGATTGTTGATTCTTGTGGTTTTTCTTCCCATTGATGTAACTATTACTTACGCTAACGATATCAAAGGTGCTTCATCTTTATACAAGTAAATAGATTCAGCCCTCAAAGAGTGTGCGTTCTTCAAACCGCTCATCCCCATACAACACATCGAAGGAAACAAATCGAAGGAGGATTTTGTAATAGATATCATTAATAATCATGAGCTACCCGTCATGTCTTTAACGGTGACTGATAAGGTTGGGTAATGTTTAACATGTGTTTGGAAAAGGGTGCACTGACCACCAGGCAGTGGTTTGATTTCAATGTCATATATCTTGGTCTTGTGGTCTTTGAAAGACCCCCCCCAATACACACACGTTTAATGTATACAGGAGTGTGGTGAAGTGAAGGTCACAACTTACCTATGACAGACACACAACCCAGTGGGGCTATGAGAGATGCTGGAGCAAAGCCGTAGGCGGCAAAATTACCCAATTCCCCAACACCCATGAGAAGGACACCGCCCCACCACAGCACAGAGGTGTAGTAGGGCTTGGAGGCACGCTGAGATTGACGGACGTGGGCATATTTCTGTTTGGAAATGAGAGCGCATGAGTCCATTAGTAATCATATAATCTAACATGAAAGGTTACGTGTAAACTAAACAAATGGCATCCAAATTAAAGATGGCGTCTCATCCTCTATGTTTGTATTGTCTTATAAAAAATATAAACGCATCACATTTTTTCCTGAACTAAACTCAAAGATCTGAAACTTTTTCTATGAACACAAACAGTATTATCATGTTTGAACATGAGTTAATGCTGTGGATGAATTTTGCATAAAACCAATCATGCACGTGCTGAAAGGTCCTACGTGTCCTACCTGTATGTTGAGTGAAATGCTGATGAGGATGTTCCCACAAATAGAGATGATGATTCCCAGGATATACGTCTGTGGGAAGAAACGGTAAACAGACAGGAGATGAAGCGATGCTCCACTAGTCACACACTAACTCCCATAATACTCTCGCATGTCTTCCCTCCAGCTGTCACTTTTATGACAGTCACATTGAGCCACCCGGGCTCTTATTTAAGAACACGAGTGGGCCTCTTCTGTGCTTGTTCAAATTCAACTTTCCAACTTCTAATACGTTTCTATGCAACAAAGCCAAAAACAAAGAAAGTAAACAAACAAGATACAGTAACTCCAGCAGTAGGCTGCACCGGGCGAGTGGTTAGTGCGCAGGCCTCATAGCTAGGAGACCCGAGTTCGATTCCACCCTCGGCCATCTCTGTGTGGAGTTTGCGTGTTCTCCCTGTGCATGTGCGGGTTTTCTCCGGTTTCCTCCCACATTCCAAAAACATGCTAGGTTAATTGGTGACTCCAAATTGTCCATAGGTATGCATGTGAGTGTGAATGGTTGTTTGTCTATATGTGCCTTGTGATTGGCTGGCCACCAGTCCAGGGTGTACCCCGCCTCTCGCCCGAAGAGTTGGGATAGGCTCCAGCACCCCCCACGACCCGCGTGAGGATAAGTGTTAGAAAATGAATGAATGAACTCCAGCAGTAGGCTGCACGGCGTTTGAGTGGTTAGCACGTAGGCCTCACAGCTAGGAGACCCGAGTTTAATTCCACCCTTGGCTATCTCTATGTGGAGTTTGCATGTTCTCCCCGTGCATGCGTGGGTTTTCCGGTTTCCTCCCACATTCCAAAGACATGCTAGGTTAATTAGCGACTCCAAATTGTCCATAGGTATGAATGTGAGTGTGAATGGTTGTTTGTCTATATGTGCCCTGTGATTGGCTGGCGAACAGTCCAGGGTGTACCCCGCCTCTCGCCCGAAGACAATTGGGATAGGCTCCAGCACCCCCCGCAACCCTCGTGAGGATAAGCGGTAGAAAATTAATGAATGAATGAATGATCTCCAGCAGTTCCTATAATGAGAGAAGAAGTTTGGATGATGCTACCTCATGAAAGCTCAAGACTCTTGTCAATCTACTCTAATGTATCCTAAGGGTCATTATTGGATCTACTGTTCAATCTCTCTTCAGTGTACATAAAGTATTCACCTTGATATGGACCTTGATGAGTGTACTGACCTATAAAAACGACTAAAACCACACCAGAAGTAAACAGGATTACGACTTAAGTGTGTGAATGTCTTTGTCTAGAAGTGGGAATCTGTTTGATGATCACAGTGGGATAACAGGATTTGGGAGGAGGATGTTGAAAGCAGATGGGTGGCAGGATAATGAGATTCCAAAGGGACTGGTTTAAATTTAGGTAAAACTGTGTGAGTGTTTTGAGTTTGATACCTCATACAATGGCTGTGTGTGTTCAAACAAAAAAAATGGTTTTGTAAGTATGGTTGCACGGTGGAAAGCAGTTAGCATGTTGGCTAAACAGTCAGGAGATCTGGGTTCCAGTCTCCGTCTGGGCATCTCTGTGTGGAGTTTGCATGTTCTCGGAGTACCAAGAAGTACCGGGTTTTCTCCGGGTACTCTGGTTTCCTCCCACATTCCAAAAACATGTAAGATTAAAGGGAACCTATTGTGCTCATTTTTCGAACCTTTGTATTGAGTTGTGGCTTCCGCAACACGTTCAAGTTCACTAAAACAGTTCCGTGTGAAACATTTTTCTCTTGCTGGGAATCACCAACTCCAATAACTTCTGCCTGAGCTTGCCTCTTAAACAGAGAAGCAGAGCTTGTTGGAGGGCCTATAGCCATGCCCATAAAGAAGCCTGCTCCTCTGTGACATCACAAAGGAACAGTTTTGCAACGCCCTCTGAAACTGAGTGTTTTGAGCCATCCCAAACTTCTTTCAGGACTCACTTCCAAATGCTCAAACCTCATTATCTGAAACTTTGTCATCGTTTAACACAAGAATACAACATTCTAAATACATTTATAGGTCAGAAAAGTTGAAAAAGCATAATAGGTCCCCTTTAGTTGCCGACTCTTAATTGTCCATAGGTTTGAATGTCAGCGTGAATGATTGTTGATTGCCCGAAGCCACCTGGGATAGGCTCCAGCATACCCCCCACAACCCTAATGAGGATAAGCGTTATGGATGGAAGTAATTAGCGAATACATTCATTGGACTCACTGAGCTTATTTGTTGCTGTCCTGTTTGTTTTTACACCACTGACTTAAATGATATCCCAATTCTTTCTTACAGCTACTTTAACTGATTATTTCTTCTTTCTGCTGAAAGATTCAATACTCTAAGAGCACTACACAAAAGAGTGTAAGTGAAAGGAAGCCTGAGCGATAGAGAAGTGACATGGTTGCAGTCAGAGGAAAAGCAAACAAAAAGCTCCAAGCAGGACAATGATATGCTGGGTGGGGCCGTGGTCTTTGGCTTTCTTAGCAAATATTGCAGGCTTCAGACTACATACACTTTATTCACAGAGCTCCCAATGATGTGTGAGTTAAAAATGTTTAGCTCGCAAAATAATTCATAGTGGAGTCTCTTAGTCATCGTTTGTCTAATTACAGTATAACAGTGGTGTTCAAGTGTGTGTGGGGGCCATTTATAACTCGTAGATGTTTTTTCTTGGCACACAGAACATTAAAAAAAATTTAGAATTTTGAAATAAATATTTTTGAAAATAAAAACACAGCCAAAATTGAAACATAAAGAGAAAAAATATTTAACTTCATGAGAATTTTTATTTTTATCAAAATAATTACGTAAAAAGCCAACAAATAAAATTGTAATTTGGGGGAAATGACACTGAGAAAATGTCAAAATATTATGAGAATAAAGACATAATTATGTGATGAAGAGAAAAAAGAATCAACCTATAATATTATGAGGGAAAAAGAATGTAATCAATCTTCTCATTAGGCCTTTATAAGTTAAACCAAATGTATGTTAAATGTCACCGTGCATGGCAAGGTTAAAACAAAGCAAATATGGCCATGAAATAAAGAAGGCCAGCTAATTAATATATGTACACACTAAACAAAACCAGTCTGTATGTTAACATCATCATCTTCAAATATTGCCTTTTGGTGTGCAGCAAAGTTTGTACAGCCACCGCACACAATTATGACACTGACTAATGCTAGCACAACACAAGAGTCTGTATCCTGTGTTATATGAATATCACAGACTCCAATGAGCTGATCTGACACACACAATAAAAATTTTTATCTCGATCCCCACTAATATGCGATGTAATTTCTAAATGATGCTGTACTGTCTTTGAAAGACGTACATTTTCCACATGTGTTCTTGTCGTTACAAATTTCCTGACATATTCAAATACAGAATGGCCTTGCAAGCTGCTGGAACAACTGACAGCACTGATCCTCCTCCATGGTAGGAGACAGCACGACTCTTTGTGTTCACCCACAATGGCAATCTGTGCACGTATGGGATGATCTGATCTCTGGATGAAGCCTTCTACAGTACTTTCTGTTTGGAGGTGGTGGGCACGGAAGCAACATGGCCAACAGCAGTGGTGGCATGGAAACGATGCTGGCTAGGCTGGATCAACTTTGATGTAATCCAAACAAAATGTTAACGTTAAACACTTTTTTATTGTTATAGTTTAAGGGTTGCATGGTGGACGAGTGGTTAACACGCAGGCTTCACAGCTAGGAGACCCGAGTTCAATTCCACCCTCGGCCATCTCTGTGTGGAGTTTACATGTTCTCCGGGTACTCCGGTTTCCTCCCACATTCCAAAAACATGCTAGGTTAATTGTCCATAGGTACGAATGTGAGTGTGAATGGTTGTTTGTCTATATGTGCCCTGTGATTGGCTGGCGACCAGCCCAGGGTGTACCCCGCCTCTCGCCCTAAGACAGCTGGGATAGGCTCCAGCACCACCGCAACCCTCGAGAGGATAAGCGGTAGAAAATTAATGAATGAGTTATCATTTAACATGTAGAAAACAATTGCAAAATTCATATTACCCAATATAGTAGCCATAATCAGAAATATTGAACCATTTAAGACATAAATAACACTTGAAATGAGACAGGAAGTGACGTCAGGGGTTCCGAGTTGAGTTTTAGCTTTTAGTATTTAAAAGTAACTTCTCTGATTATATTAAATAATGTATAGGAGCTGGAATTTACCATGTTTGATTGTATGATTTGAAGAGTAACACTAATTACAGGAATTACAGGAAACATTAGCCATGTTGTTGAATGAGGTAATGAAGAAACAAAGGTGTGGTTTTTTTCAGGTACACCATTTCCAACCACTGCAACTCCATAAGCCAAGTCAAGGGTGGGACAGAATGACATTGTTATGACATCCATTGGCATAGTGGGTGGGTTGGGAGATGGAGGGGGCCGGGACCATTATCCAGCGGTTCAGGATGACTTCAGTGTTAATACAGTAGATCCATTCTGTAGCACCCACCCATGAGTGATTACTCATGCCTATTCTGTTACTCTCTCCTCTCTGCCACCCCAAAATGTCACACGTGTGAGGAGAATGGGAGCAGGAGTGGGAGGACAGAAGTCATATTCATGCACTGTGGTGTTATATAGACATCAGAAGTCTACAAACTTTATGCATTAATGTGGAGAGTTACAGCAGTGATTCCCAACCACACAGCTAATCAATTTGGATAATTACTTGGTCTAAAAAAAAAGCACAATAATTGAATTATCTTTCACCAAATCACTTAATCATTATTTCACTATTTATACTTTTAATGACATTATTATTTGGAAATGTGCCCGGAAAATGTTTGTAATGTAAAGTACGTGCCTTAGCTTAATAAAGGATGGGAAACACTGCTGTAGAAAATAGTTTTGACAGGTGCTAGCATCAATTTATCTCAGTACTGGCTGCCTTACTCGCTGCTCATTACACAAAAAGCTTTAGCGAATATATTAAGCATTCTAAAAGGAGAATATAATCTCTTTTTGAGCATTATAATGCTCCAGATGGCGGGTGGGGAAGCACGAGCTTCCAAGATGGAGACTTCCACAAAGTTTACATTCTACTGTAAGCACTATGGAAGATATCTTCGAAAGGGAAGTCACTATATCATTGTTATAATTACTATCACAATGTTAAATGTTAAAAAAGTATAATAGCAAGCTGCAGGAGAGTGAATGTACAGTTAAACCGTGGTTAATTTATTTATATTAAGTGTGACAGGGTTTATCGATAACTACTGTCTTTATATTCAATTACTTACCTGAAGTGGATTTTCCAGGACTTCAGCCCGGTGAGTCAGCGCGATAGTCAAATTGAGAGCCTCCCAAGGAACACTTAAATTCGCCATGTTTTTTTTTTTAATCATACGATGAAGAATGTTTAAACTTCCAAAGCTTCTTTTTCACATCTTTGTCTGCCCTCTCTGTCCCCTGCATCCCGCACCCACGGCACCGCAGACCAAACTCGGGGAAAAGTTGTGCATGTCAACTACTCGTGGTCACGTGTCAGAGCTTTACTTTCATTGGAAATACGCTGATTAATAATGATAGTACAACATTTTAGGCGTATAATTCAATTAAAGCTAAGATAATTTTAAAACTGTTTCAACTTGTGGAAATTAACCAAACAATGTAGTTTTTAACGCAACCTTAAGGAGAAAAAAAAAGAGTTGGACCACGTGACCACTCCGGTGACGACTGCTAGCAAGCAGCCGAAAATGTCAGGTGCGTAAAATCTACCATTGTGTGTGTTCGATATGTTTTGTCATCTTTCTAGGCGGATTAAATTCAGTGTATAACGTTATTATTGCATTTGGTGTGGTATGGTTGGTCCAAGGGTCAAGTGTAGGGATGAATGGATGCTAATGCTCCCATTATAGTTACTTGGGGTTAGAGGGTCGATTCAAATATTGATATCATCGATATCAATGGCATTTAATCTAATGTTGCCATTATATTGATATCTGTAACTTTTTATATTTTCACAAATATAATTTTTTGGTGTACTTCATGAATAGCTTTGCTGTCCTGTCTTTTCTAATCATGATAAACAAAAACAATAATGAACGCAAAGCTCAAATGTACATTTATAAAAGGAGATGATAAAAAGGTAACTGTGCTTTGTGTTTCCTACAATGGAGCTGATTTCAAAAAGCCACCACCTGGTATCTTATTTCAGGATAATGTTCCCACCCACAGGTGTTTCAGGATGTATGAATCCTCATTTGGGAATCTCATCTGCAGCTGAAAGGGACAGGAAAAGCACTGTCTGAACTAGTAATGCAAATGAAGCCAAAATATCCCCATGTTTGAGTCCAGCTGCAGGTAAGTGCTGGTCAAAGGGATGTGCTGAAAAATACCGATCCCACTGATCCTGCTTTTTATGCAAAAATTATGTACATTTTTCTTCTTGTGTTTCTAGCATCATTGTAGTCTTGTGTTGGTAAGGCTGCTTTATGCTTTCATTTCAACTTAAATAGCTCCCACTGGCCGGCAACCCCCCCCACATATAAAACATAATATGTCTCAGCTACATCTACTATATGAAACTACCATATAATGCTTCTTATATTTCAACTTATAAGACACATCCTTCAGTGAGTAACTGTACACCCCTGAGCAAAATGTTAAGACTGAGGAAAAAAAGTATTCATGTTTTGTGCTGATGGATTGTCACCAGGTAGTAAAAGGAGCATTAAAATGCAAAAAAGAAGAAAGAGGAGTGATGGACCTGCTTCTTCTCTTTGCATTGTGATTTTCTGCTTCCACTTTGGTTACAATACAACCACTTGCATTGAACAGTGAATCAGCAGCATGTTGTTTTTGCTAATTTAACACATTCTTTGTGCTCTGTCCTTATTCTGTTTTAAGAGCCTGCAGGTTCATCTCTCAGGGATGGTGGGTGAATGGCAGTTTTTTTTTATCATGTATGTGTGGCTTATCTGTGTTGCTATGGACACAGCTTCACGTGACACTCTTAAACGGAGGATTTGGTATGACATCCATAGTGTAGTACAGCAAAGGTGATTTACCCCCCCAGTTGGTCCCCTAAGTCCAGTTCTGGTGGGATTTCGGTGATGAAAAACGAAGTTCCAGGTAGTAGTAAAGACAATATTCTTCTCAAAACAATATGCGTTCAAAAGAGTAATACAGAAACACGCCTCCTGGAAATCAGGCCTCAAATATTGCTTTGTGTCCCGCCACATTTTCAATTAAAAACCAGAGCAATGTTTGTCCATGCAGAAAATGTAATACTGCAATGACTCACTATGTAATGCTAACCCGCAATCCTGCACACAAGAGTTGAATGCTAGGGAGATATCTGGTTATTGTAATGAAGACATTTGCAATTCTTATTTTACACCTGCGGTTCATTTGATTTGCATTTCCAAATGTTTTGTATCTATTTCACTCTTTAAACAGTATCAGTTACTCTCGCTGGAGTGAGAGTCTGGGAGTGACACATAAAGGATGTTGATGTGACAATCAGAAGAAGCCTGTATCTTTATTATCAGCTGTCCGACTATACATGCACACTTTTGTTGTTGCATTGACATTTTTAAGTGCTCTTCTATGAAATTTACGGTAACAAAAACACAATGGATTTTTTAGAGGGAAGCAAAGGTGTCTACAAACCGATCATGGTATGTGATGTGATGTTGAGTTTACATGATGTCTGGCGTGCACAGGTCTGTGAGGTCCAAGTCACAAGTCACAATGTCATTTTTTTAACGCTCCTACACATAAAAACACTCTAAAGACCCGTTGGATCTCCCAGTCTTCCATGGCACAGGTAAGTAGAGCAACAACTCTTCTTTTCCAGTAGTTCCAGATATATGTGACCTTCTGTTTTTTTCTTTATATTGGACAGTTGGCTGAGCTTTTTAGACTCCCAGCAGAAGAACCCGATCCCACCTGAGGTGAAGAAATGACTGACCTGCTAGTGGAGGAGAATAATAAATCACTGAGCATAAAGTAAGCTGACTAAAACCCACAGTGACATAGCACCTAAACTACACTATATTCATTTTGATTCTATACATTTTGATTCCATGTTTTCCCGGTTGGGTTGGGTTGGGGACTTCGAATGGGAAGTTTGTAAGATTCGATTATCGCGCCCTCACTATATCATGGTTTTTCAAAAATGAATAAATAATCGCTGATTTATGGTAGAGTATTATCAGTCAAAACATATTGGAATACAAGTGATATGTAGTATTCTGGTCACTTGGTGGCAGTAATGACACAAAACATTGAACCTTACAATACATGACCTCAGTGATACTCGTTTATTTTCAGAAATGTTTTCACGCCACGTCTGATTTGAAGTACTATTGAGGAACTGATACGTATTTATCTGTACTCTACAGACTGAACTTGAAACTGAAACCAGGAAAATGCAACAAAACGTAGAGCTGTGAAGTATTCAAGAGTCAAATTCCATGTTGAGTACAATAAATTTGTACATGTTGGCAGGTGTGCAGTAACACTGAAGTATTCCCTGTTTATCACGTCACCTCACCACTGAAATACCCTAACAGACAGACAGATAGAATAAAGGAATAAATAATACAGCATTTTGTAAGTTAATAGTCACAACTTCCCACTGCATGTTGTCTCATCGA
Organism: Doryrhamphus excisus; assembly: GCF_030265055.1. Taxonomy (NCBI): domain Eukaryota; kingdom Metazoa; phylum Chordata; class Actinopteri; order Syngnathiformes; family Syngnathidae; genus Doryrhamphus; species Doryrhamphus excisus. Next base: position 5,334,183 of record NC_080482.1, read on the forward strand.
GAAATCCCAGCCGGCAAAGAATAAATGCCAGCTATTATTTAATAATTCATGACTGAATGTAGTGACATTTTAAGAACCTGTTAAATCTGCTATTGGTTTTTTTACGGCTGCTGTTGGGCTAGAAAAAATACCTCCGACCTGTCAGTGGCAGGATGAAGACAATCTCTGTATAGAATAATAGCATTATATTGGACAGCCTCATCCTTGGGTGGCCTCCAAGGGTGGGAGGCAGGATCCTCTCTGTCAGTCAAACCACTGACATGACGAAACAACCAATTTAGATGATTCAATTACCATACATGTTATACAGAGGGAAAGGAAGTACAATTGAACCCAAGCTACAGTGCTACCATAATATTGTGCTAAATTTAGATGCATTTTGTGCATTTGTCTGCTCATGCCTTCAGTGCCTTTAATCATGGATATTTATTGAGCCATGGAGAACATACTCTTTGGTGTTTAATCAATAAAGCCATCTTTACAAGGTCAAAGCTTCAGTGCAGGCTTGATTGTGTTGTTGTTGTTGTTGTGATATTTTAGCTGATGTCTGTAGACATGACGGTCAGTGTGAGAGTCACACCGCACAGCGTGTGATCACTTGTTGATTTCACATAGAAGTACTTTTACAAAATTCCAGCATCGAGGCTAACATATCTCTAATAAACGATTGTGGGACCTTTGACACTTATTCATAATATGGGCCCTTTGGACAAAAAATCATCCCATATTGATTCTAAACCGGACCACAATAATTGAATTTCTGCAATTCCATGATAATAAATTGACATTTTTCATACTTAAAGCATAAAAACTTAAAGGTTTTAACATTATTAGAGCCCTAAACATGGAATAACATCCCTATAGTCACTTTTACACTCCTGTAATTTATTGTTTACACCACATTGCAACTCTTATGGCTGCTAACTAGCAAGCTTGCGAACCCCTAATTTATTTCTTGTAAACTCAAGAGGCCAAAAACCTACCACTTCCACACGTAATGGGAGGAGAACTGGATAGCTTTTTTTCCACTCAAAAATGTCAGACATGTCAAGGCTGACTTCATGCAGTGTAAAGGTAAAGTAATGTAAGGTAATGTCTAAATTTTTGTGTGATTACTGCTGCATATATTATACTGTGATATTGCATATCACTAATATTTCAATGTTTGGACTAAACCACAGTGTACCATCAAACAGCTATCATTTATTCATTAATTATTTCAGAAAAAACAAAGTAGTAAACCACAACAGTCAATTAAATTCTACAAGACAGGGGGTTGATTGTTGACTATGACAAGTCAAGAATTGGGGGCTTAGCTACAAATCCCCTTTTCGGGTGGCGTGAAACCAGGTAAACCGCAAAAAATAGGCGAGGAAAACCTGGTTCCGTTTTCATTTACTTAGACATGACTTAGACATAATGACATCTTTTTCCACTCCCACTTTGTCAGGGATACTGAATGTATAATATTGAATGGTGTGGACCCGTAGTACGCGCTTTTAAAATGTCTTATCCACACCTCTTATTGACACCGACCGTGCACAGAAGAGAATCCTGGGACTTTTTTTTCAGGGGTGACCTTTATTCTGGTTTTATAGTTTCCTGCATGACATGCTTGTATTGTTGACTATAAATTGTTATGGCCTCTTTCAAGGAGGTTGTTTTTTCCATCAGTATCAGTTAGTGTTTGGTTTATTGTGGCTAATTTTTCCACTACATCTTTTTTTTTCTATTTTATAACCCGTCATTTGCATAATGGATTATTTTTCTGGCAAACCATCCGGGGTGTCTAGTGAATGACAATAGCACGCAAGAAGCGCATTGTTCCTGCGTGGGTATGCGTTGTCACCACCGCTTCTTGCGTCCTACGGGATGCCACACACCAGCAGGCATTACCCTTAGCTTCATTAGTTCCATCATTTGCAGGGGATCTACTTGAAAATTTCCCCCCGACTTGCTCCAAGAGGTGGTGGAGCAGTTAACCTATTCATGTGAATGAGAAAAGATCACAGTCAGGATAGGTTGCGGTGCGTCGGCAGTGCTTTTATGCATTTTACATAAGTCAAATTTGACAGCAGCACATATGGTTGTTGCGTTTTTTTTTTTTTTTAAATGATGGTAAAATGATGTTAAATGTTCACTTCTGTATTTCAACTTGCATCACATAAACGGGGCTGGTTCATTACCTTAGTTATCCTCGCCCATGTTGTACCCGAATGTTCTTCCTGCTTGTTGCTACTCTTTGCAGACCCTTTTCCTCTAAAACACATTTTATTTGTACGCTGCCTTGGTCTCTGCTGTGTCAAGCATTCGAGAGCCACATGCAGATTGTGAAAAGCTTTCAACAGACCTCTGCATATTTTTTATGGCATTAGTGCAGAAAAAGTAAAAAAAAAAAAAAAAAAAGGATTACCCTCCAAGCATAATCACCCTCCTTGCAAAACTAAGTAAAAGTGATGTTAAATGCTCAGTTGTCCATCCACTTGTCATTTGTAATTATGGCTGCATTATTTTTCTATAAATATGTGTTTTGGCTTAACATTTCTGGGTGTCTGGAATTTGCTTTGGTTAGAGTCCGGTTTGGTTTGAGTCGGATGTTAACCAAGGCACCACAGTTTAGGTCCACAGGCATTCGGAAAGCTTCTTATGATTTGGTCTTTATACATCTCCAGTCCAGGGTGTACCCCGCCTCTCGCCCAAAGACAGCTGGGATAGGCTCCAGCACCCCCCGCGACCCTCGTGAGGAAAAGCGGTAGAAAATGAATGAATTTTCGGGTGTCTGGAATTTGCTTTGGTTAAAGACCGGTTTGGTTTAAGTCGGACATTAACCAAGGCACCACAGTTTAGGTCCACAGGCATTAGGAAAGCTTCTTATGATTTGGTTTTCATACATCTCCACAGCGACCAGTCCAGGGTGTACCGAAAAGACAGCTGGGATAGGCTCCAGCATACCTGGTATAGAAAATGGATTGATTGATATCTCCACAGTAATCTTGTACTTTGCAGTACTTATTTGCTACTAAGTAAGAACCTAATAAATTCAATTTGGATATTTTTGTAGTTCACATGTGTATTATACAGTGTACAGTTCTGTGCTGTTTGTGTATGTGTTTCACTGCTCTTTTCAAAGGAGCTGCTGTCCTCATGATACTGAACTAGGTGGAGGGAGGTGGGCGGTGCAGAGCAGGAGTGGGTGATACAGCACATTTTGGTATCGATCTGATACCAACGAAATACAGCCCATAGTGTAGATACTGTTACTGATACTGATACTTTTTGGTTGAACTTGTCCAGTTCATTAAATGATACTTTTTCTTGAAGTTTTGTCTAGATCATGGAATGGTTTCGTGATTTTTGCTTTTAATTTGTTACTCATTAAAGTCAAAACAAAATAGGTCAAATAATTTATGTTTAATTGTTATTAATATAGGGCTGCACGGTGGAAAAGTGGTTAGCGCACAGACCTCACAACTAGGAGACCCGAGTTCAATTCCACCTTCGGCCATCTCTGTGTGGAGTTTGCATGTTCTCCCCGTGCATGCGTGGGTTTTCTCCGGGTACTCCGGTTTCCTCCGACATTCTAAAAACATGCTAGGTTAATTGGTGACTCCAAATTGTCCATAGGTATGAATGTGAGTGTGAATGGTTGTTTGTCTATATGTGCCCTGTGATTGGCTGGAGACCAGTCCAGGGTGTACCCGCCTCTCGCCCGAAGACAGCTGGGATAGGCTCCAGCACGCCTTGTGAGGATAAGCAGTAGAAAATGAATGAATGAATATGTTATTAATATCAAAACAAGAGGTGACTCCTCTTGAGTCAAATGACTGATTCCCTTAAGAGTTCATTCATTCATTTTCTACCACTTCGCGGGGGTGCTGGAGCCTATCCCAGCTGTCTTTGGGCGAGAGGCAGGGTACACCCTGGACTGGTGGCCAGCCAATCACGGGGCACATATAGACAAACAACCATTCACACTCACATTCATACCTATGGACAATTTGGAGTCGCTAATTAACCTAGCATGTTTTTGGAATGTGGGAGGAAACCGGAGTACCCGGAGAAAACCCACGCATGCACGGGGATAACATGCAAACTCCACACAGAGATGGCCGAGGGTGGAATTGAACCTTGGTCTCTTAGCTGTGAGGTCTGCGCGCTAACCACTTGACCGCTGTGCAGCCCCCCCTTAAGAGTTTGTAAAAAAAACAACACAATAATGTAACACAACAAAAATAAAGACAACTGAAAAGTATCGATATCACCATAGTAGTATCGCTTGGTAGAGAGATACCGCTGGTATCGACAATATCGATATTCGTATCGATCCGCCCACCTCGTACAGTGAGAAAGCTACGTGTTGCTGCGCAGCAACAGACGAGATATGGAGAGAGAGAGGGAGAGAGAGAGAAAGAGAAAGGATTCCCCTTTACAAACAAAAGCATCCGAGAGGAGTGGACGTGCGTGTTTGCGTGCCCACAGCCCAGACTGTGTGGCTCCGATGCTGCACATACACACACAAAATACACGACAGTTATTTTTGTCATATTCGGCATTGCTCCCTTTGGAGGAGTTCTTCACTCCGTCTGACTGAGACGCGCCTGCAGCTTTCCGGAAGGTAATGCGCACATTTTAGAGCAGACAACTCGACCACAAAATTACCAGGATGCTGTCACCAGAGTCATCTGCAGGGATTTGGTGACCCACTTGCAGTAAGTTCTTTGTTTGCATGTGTTCTGTCATGAAAACATAAAAATATGAATCCAAATGATTGCATCTTCAGTCGTTTACCTGTGCAGATATGACAGGGCATGTCCTGAGGGAACCCGGTGGCACCGCCATCCATATCAACGTGGGAGGCTTCAAGAAGCGTCTCCACTCAGACACGCTCTCCCGGTTCCCGGAGACGAGGCTGGCGCGTCTTCTTCAGTGCCAGTCCAGGGAGTCCATACTGGAGCTGTGTGACGACTACGATGACACCGAGAAGGAGTTTTACTTCGATAGGAACCCTGCACTTTTCCCGTATGTGTTGAATTTCTACAACACGGGTCGGCTGCATGTCATGGCCGAGCTGTGCATCTTCTCATTCAGCCAGGAGATCGAGTACTGGGGCATCAATGAGTTCTTCATCGACTCCTGCTGCAGCGGCGCTTATCACTGTCGGAAAATGGACCAGGATCGAGAAGAATGGGATGGAAGCGATGAAGGTAGCACCACTTCGTCATTCGATGAGCTTCTGGAGTTTTACAACGATGCAACAAAATTTGACAAGCAGCCGCTGGGGAGCACACGCAGGCGCGTCTGGCTGATGCTGGACAACCCAGGCTACTCCGGAGCCAGTCGCATCATCAGCATCCTCTCCATCCTGGTCGTGCTCGGCTCCATCGCCACCATGTGTATGAACAGCATGAGCGAGTTCAGTCTGATGGACCGCGAGGGCCGACCCGTGGAGGACCCCCGCTTTGAGATCGTGGAACACTTCGGTATCGCTTGGTTCACCTTGGAGTTGGTGGCGAGGTTCGCGGTGGCGCCCGACTTGGTGCATTTTTTCGAGCATCCGCTAAACGTGATCGACTTGGTGTCCATACTTCCCTTTTACCTGACACTCGTCATCAATCTGGTCGTGGAGAGCAGCCCTGCACTCGCCAACCTGGGTCGAGTCGCTCAAGTGCTTCGGCTCATGAGGATTTTCCGAATCCTGAAGCTGGCACGCCACTCCACCGGGCTGCGTTCCCTGGGGGCCACCCTGAGGAACAGCTACAAGGAGGTGGGTCTGCTGCTTCTCTACTTGGCAGTCGGGGTGTCTTTTTTCTCAGTCATGGCCTACACAGTGGAGAACGAGGACAGCGAGGACCTGTCCACCATCCCAGCGTGCTGGTGGTGGGCCACGGTCAGCATGACCACAGTCGGCTACGGAGACGTGGTGCCCTTGTCTTTAGCGGGAAAGCTGACGGCCTCAGCTTGCATCCTGGCGGGGATCTTAGTAGTGGTGCTTCCCATCACGCTCATTTTCAATAAATTCTCCCTCTTTTACAAGAGACAAAAACAGTTGGAGATCGCTATGCGAAGCTGCGATTTTGACGAGGGCATCAAAGAGGTGCCGTCCGTCAACCTGAGGAACTATTACGCACACAAAGTGAAGTCTCTCATGGCCAGCCTGTCAAACATGAGTCGGAGTTCACCCAGTGAACACAGCCTGAACGAGTCCATACACTGAAGGTGGTCTTGTGTGATGAGCTGTCCCGGGTTCTGAAACATTGAGCACCAAAGCTGTGTTTCCTTCCATCATGTTGGAAATAGGGTTGCAAAGTTGAAGGGATTTAGAGGCGCAAACTCCATGGGGATGGGGGGGGGGGGGGGGGTTAAGATTCTTCTTCCTCAATTTAAATAAGAATTCATGGGAATGAAGTGGAGTTATATATATGAACGGTATTTCATCCGATCGTAATAATGACCAGATTTTTGAATAATCCTTTGGAAATTGTTTGGTTGAAACAATAAAAAAATTTTTTTTTAATTAAATTAATTATTAAATAATATATAAAAAATAATTAATTAAATTAATCATTTTTAAAAAAAATTTTAATTAATCTATACATTTCTACACTTTTCCCTGTTATTAAACATTAAAATTAAAATTACAAAATGTCGGTACCTCAGTTTTTATTCATTTTTCGAAATAAAAAACTAAACTGTATAAAAACCTAACCTTAATCCTCCTAAAAATATTTAAAAAAATATATAAAATAAATTAATTTTACAGAGAGTAATTATAGCAATTTATATGCAGAATAATACAGAACAATGCAAAAATAATAATAAAAAATAGAAATGATGAATGGATGGAACTTATTGTTGATGTGGCCCTTACGTACATCCTGAGGAGATCAAATTCAGTTGTCTTTCTCACTTTATCAAATTGCTGGCACTCGCAACTTCCTTTGGCCTCATGGGTCAAACAAATGTGCCAGCAACGCTTTTTTTGGGCAAAGTCTTCTGCTGGCTCTCTCTTCCCTCTGCGCTCCCTTCCCTGCTTTGCTTCTCATGTCTCGTTTTGTCCTGTCTCGTTCATGAGTGTCCACATCAGGAGCCACATTCAGAAAATTTAAAGGGGACCTATTACTGTATCATTTTTTCCACTTTTCTGCCATGTGAATGTTGTTTCAATGTTGTATTCTCAATGCAGACCCATGTATCTGGAAGTCCTCGGGAGTGCTTATAGTAGTGTGACCAATCACAGCATCCTGGGGTGGAATAAATTAAACAGACCATTTGGGGCAGAAGCAGGAAGTCCATGGAAACACTGTAGAAAGAGTAGGATTGTGTGAGTTATTGTGTGCAGTTACTCTATAGGAGTCCAATTATACTCAATACAAAGCATCAAATATGAGCATAATAGGTCCCCTTTAAAGGATGTTGAGGGTCATTTTGGTATTCAGTTTTCTTTGTTTTATTTAATCAATCAACATTTATTCTTCTTAGTGTGTTATTTTGTTCACTATTCAATGTGAGCCCAGTCATGTTTTATGTTTCATTTCTGTATAGAATATTGATTGGGGACATACAAAAATCAATCCGCAAACGGCCCGTTTCATGTGGAAAATTTCCGCTTTTTATCTTTAAATGTTTCTAACAACGTGGATGGAGACAAGTGGAAAAAAATGGCAGGCCAGCAGGAGATCCTCGCATTTACTGGCATTCATAAGAGCCTACCCTTATGCACAGTAGTTTAAGTATAAAGAACACAAACAAGTTGTGTTTGAATTCAAGTAGTAGACGGCCAAGTGTCGATATTTAGTGTCGATTTCGTTTAGTACCGTGGTAGACGTGTTTTTGTGTACACTGCCCCCAAAAGGTTCAATAGCTGTATGTATACATTCAGTATATCAACAATATACCATTCTTATAGTTTTGCATGATGATTTTAATGAAGACTTTCATGTCTGATTGGATTCGTTATCAACCTCACTAATACCGTATATTCCAATCATTCCCATAAATTCCTTACAACTCCCATGGAAAGTTTTCACCTTAGAAGATTCCTTCAATTTTGCAATCCTCCCTGCATCTCTGTAGCTGCGTGCAATAACTTGTGTTGGTTCTCAGTGGAAATAACAGCAACTATAGTGGACCTTGAGTATTACTAACCACTGTGCACAAACAGTATTTGACGAAAACTAAATGAAAAAGATGTGTGGTTGTTTTCAGTCTTATATATGTAGTACTCCATCCCTACTCGTTATAGCAAATGTATCTGAAGTGTAAGCATCAGTCAAATGTGATATTGTGGTTTTGCAGCACCATGACTTCAGATGTGTAATGCAAAGTGAATTAAACATGAAAAACATGAATGAGTTTTTTTTTTTTTTTTTACTTTGTCACATCGAATGCGTAATCGAGTTTGACTAACAACATTTGTAATCGTGACTGACATCTTATGGAAAACATTTTGACAAGTAAGGAACAGCAGAATAGAATACAAGACAGTTTCTTTTCTGCTGATTAGCTGCATTATTCACATTTTCTCTAAATGGCAATGGCATCCAATAAAATCTTTAAAAGAGACACCTCAGAGAGTTCTTTGCCATGAGGTGCCATGTTGAACTTTCGGTGAAATATCTGACATAGAACGCCAAATTTACACACCTGCTCCCCATTCACACTCTTGTTATATTTACCCAAGCAATCCAATTTGAAATTCATACCACATGCTTCAAGAGTATAGCCATTCTTCTGTGACTATCATGAAATCATAAAGGAATTATAACAGTCCTTTCTCGAGGGATGGTGTTCCTGCTCAAGGAATCCTAATGAGAAACCTGCCTATTGTCACATATTCAATATTGAGCTTAATTCACACACAATGAAAAATCGGTTTTCCTCCCACAGTCCAAAACATGTCAAGCTAATTGGAGACTCTAGATCTGTGATTCTTAACCATAAATTAGGCCTCAAGCGCCACCTATTGGGCCGCAAAAATTATCAACTTAAGTTATCACCTGACTGGCTAGCCGCTAATGCTATGTTATACATGAGATGCTCAGTTGCAGTGCAGCTTCCGACCAAATGGTGGCGGTAATGTGTCAGTGAGTTGTTTAAACAAGGTCACAGACGATCAGAAGAAGACATTCAACTAACAACTCGCAATGGAGTGACGTTTTTCGAAACGAAAAATGAAAAACTTCAAAATGAAGACAAAAGTGGTGCCAGTTCCCTCCAAAAGACTACGTTTTATGTAAGTACCACCCGTGACTTCATCAAGTACGGCTTTGGAAATGGAGGAAGCGAGGCGGAACCGTGTGGAGTGTTGTCTGACGCTATGTAACGCTTTCAAAGTAAAATCGAAATCTAAATATTGGTCTTTTTTTTATTATTAATAAGCCTGACTTAAGCCTTCATAATTTTTCTTGCTTGATTTGTCCCATGAATTATTAGCAAAAGTTAAGATAGGTTTAATAATAATTATCATGTCATATTATTCATTAAACATTTCAGGTGTTAGCTTGTTACACTGTGAGTGGATTGTGATTTATTGAAAACAATGATTGTGATTTATTGAAAACAAATTAATGAGATCAATTAAGTATATACAGTGTTATTATTTAATGGGTTAATATTAAATTTTCTGCACTGAAAAAGATTGTCCATTAGTCTGAATGGGAGGTTGACTTCTTCTTTACAGTGTATGTGCCCTGTGATTGACAGGTAACCAATCCAAGTGACCATAATGAGGACAAGCTGAATAGAAATTGGATGAATTTTGTGAGTTTGACTCTTAATTTGCGTTGATTCTGTCTGGGTATTCATTTGACATCTTTTAAAAGACCTTTAATTGAGATAATATTTCGGTTCCTACAGTGTGCTACTGGTATTGTCATGGTTCACATCACTGACTTTCTTGCAAATATAAGTGAATATAGGTCACCAGGACCCCTGAGGTAGATGATGGAGAAGTCCGTCCCTCCTTGGATCCCCCTCGTCTGTATTATTATGCTCTGACAGTAGCAACAGGGAAGTTCCCCTCCTGTTATATTATTAATATGGTTAGAGATTGAAGAAATTGTATGCAATAGTTAATTAAAGGGGATGCTGGACGTGGATGGACAGTGTGTTACCGTGTGTGGTAGGAATACTGATCCAATTACGGCAAGATGATCAACTTCACGCTTCTATTTTCACAGCTTCACTCCATCACGGTTTTCAAAGATACTGTATATTATTCTGTTTTGTGGTTTAATACTGCTTACTATTGGAAAAATGCATATTTAGTTTAATTTATGGCCTAAAGTAAGCATGTTCAAGCATACAAATAGCTAAATTAATTTAAAGCATTCAGAAAATGCATTCATTGATTTTTGTAAACTTGACTTGTCATCTATCCATGCATGTTTTCAATTGGATTTAGATCAGAGGAACATGCAGGATGGTCCAAAAAAAAGTGAGATCTTTTCTCTTGTGAACTGTAGCATTGTCCTGTTGAAAAGGCCAGTCATTATCAAACAGATGAGAGCCTTCAATCATGAGAGATGCCCCCTGCAATCATAACATACACAACACCTTCTGAAATAAAAAAGGTGTGGTGTTGGCGTCGAGAAACATGTTCATAACAATATTGACATTTCTATGTGTTTGTAAATATTCAGATATTATTAAGGCTATCCATGTTCCTCCTTTTCTCTCCTTCCCATCTATTTTCCTGGATAATGAACTCCCTCAGTATGAAAGCGTACACTCATCCCCATGGTATCAGGCAATGGTGATAATTGCCTAATTTGTTGCAATTACTATGTTGCTACATGACTGCTGCAGTTTATTTCATTAATCCCCGTGGTGTTTGACTTGTACAGTGCAGTTTGCAGTAGCCATTCCCAGGGCAACAGCATATAAATGAAACTAATTATAGTCACAAATTGAGTTATTCTTTGTTATGTAGGGTAATATCATAATGTCAAAAACCATAAAAAAAAAACCCCATCAAAATTGTGACTTGACTCTGACTCCGTCCAATTCGCGTTACTCAAGTCCACAACCTCAAGCTAGCACACATGCACCCAAATATAAAGGTGCATTCACACTCACTGTGAGAAAAAACTGAGAAAATGTGCTTGCCAACACATTGGAAATTGCGGGAGGCCATTACTCAATATAACAGTCTACTTCACGGTTTCATCTTAACATCTAACATTAAACTCATCACACAACAACTTAACAGTCAAAATCTATGAAATATACATAAAATGTACCAAAACAAGTGACAAGCAACATAGATGGATGGTCCTGCAAAGCTGCCTCTGTCCACCAGAGGCAAGGGAACGGATCAAAGAGGGAGGCTGATGTCATTGCAGCAACCCAATGATTGCATTGTATACTTTTGGAGTGTTAAGTTGCTTTGTGATGAACTTAGTGTTGATCATTACATGATGAATCAGACTGTTATATTGTTGTACTGTTATATATAATGACCTCCTGCAATTTTCAGAGGCTACCAGCGTTTAAAAGAAACAGGAAGACCCACTGTTTCGGGTGGGAAATAGCTATTAGCAACCCCGCTCCCTTGTATGCACACTCTATAATGCTACACAGGCTACCGGAATCAGGAATTCTCCTATTCCCTGCAGAAAAGGAGTCCCCTTGTTCTCTTTTGACCAACATGACACAGATTGATCATCAAGAAGACCTCATTACTTTTTCATGGATAGTTTCCAAATTCAAAAAACCTTTTCCCTCTCAGAAACACCAAGGTTACCATTAATTGAGCTTCAGACAGTTGTGGAGATAGTGATGGATGGGTGATATTTCATCAGAAAGCCCACTCTGCTTTGAATGCCAGGACAAGCCTTTATTCCATCAATCAGCCAGGAATTAGGTTTTTCCTTTATCCAGAGGCAAGAATCTATTTGCTCCTGTCTGGTGGTGCCACAGGGCTTTAAACACCAGAGAAAAAGGCATGCAAGTGGCTGTGGACTAAATGACATTTTGTCACTGCTGACACGGTAAACACTCCTCTCAGAGGGACGCTTCCTTTCCTTCATGTCTCAGACAAAATAATGGCAAAGGCGATATGAAGATGAATGCACTATCACGCTAAGTCGGTGGTGTACGCTTCTTCTTGTATGAGGAACAAAATGGAGCAAAAAAAAAAAATGGAATAATCCTGATATATCCTAAATTTGAGCTTTTTTGTTTTTTTTTCTGTTCCCTCCTACACTCTCTCCTGTGTACTGTTCTGCATCTCGTCTATTACCAGTGTATATTTTTTCTATTAGCCTTCTGTTTGTTTTTCCGCACTGTCGCCTTTGGTCATTATATTTTTTGTGCTTGCCTTGGACTTGTTCAATGTGTTGTTTACAGTTTTGTGCTTTTGAACTTTCTTATTTTAATGACTCACTAAATCGCTACGAAGCTGAACCTGAAGTTAAAGAAATAATCATGCCTTTTTATAAACAAACATGGAATTACATCAACTAGAATGGCACACAACAGAAAAGGAGCTAAAGTATAGATTTTTTTTGGACGCACATAAAAGCATACAAGGTTCTTCTTTGTGTTATGCCACCACAAAGTCAAATTTCCGATGCTGTAGAAAATACTAAAATGCTAAAGCTACTTACCATTGCAAGAAACTTCGGACAGTCCAGTCGCTACTTCTGGACCGGATTCGGCTTTATGTTAAAATCGGACATTTTAAAAAGATAAATCACAGTTTATTATCAACTCCTATAGAGTTGGAAGTCCTTCTAAGCACTTCGTAGTGTGACCAACCACAGCAGAGTGGGCGTGTCTGGAGGTGGAATACATAAAAAAAAAAATCGAAAATACAGGAGTAGGTGCAGATTCTGGAAGAACTAGAAAGCTTTCTGTGCTGGTTATTGCGTGTAGCTGCTCTATTGGAGTCCACAACTCAAAACAAAGGGCCGAAAAATTAGCATAATAGGTCCCCTTTAAGAGTTTTATGAAATTAATTTTCATCCTGAGCATCCTTTTCCAATGTCCTATACAAACAAAGGTCAAACTCCTGACAAAGCGATATCATGATTGATAAGTCTCTGGGACCAGGATTCATCCTAATTATCGTTAGTCACAGTACTCAATATACTGCTTACTGGTGTACTCCAGTCTTTGTTTTGTGGCCTTGGGCAAGCGCCTCTCAACACATTGAATCACGGAATGATTACTGCCCCATGTTCATAATCACTGTAATCAAGGAGACCAAGTACAAAAAAGCAGCACCAATGGAAAAACATGTGAGTTACAGTTCACTATCTCGGTCTGGTTTTTTTGTGTTCCCGGTTCCCGCTGAGTTTATCTTCCATGTACTCATTGTGTGACATGGCTTATCCTCCAATCAGCTGCCATCTTTCACTTGTGTCTTGTTCGACTTGTCGAATCAGTCTCTGTCTTTAGTTACCTATTTTCTCTTAGTCCTTGACCTTGCAAGGTCGTCATAGTTTCTTTGCATGAATCCAATTGTTTTTAATATTTTATTAAGTAAATATTGCTGAATTTGAACCAAAGCTCTCTTTTTTTTCTTATTTAGCAACATACTACAGTAAACCTCGGATATATCGGACTCGGATATATCAGAAATTCGCTCACAACGGACAGATAAAAAAAGAACCAATTTTTCTGTAATGCATTTCCAATAAAAATTCATTGCATATATCGGATTTTTTATAACGGATTTCGCCTATTTCGGACAAAATCTCCAGTCCTGTTCCAATGCATTTCCATTAAATTTCCCTCGCATATATCGGATGGCCGCATCGTGGCGCTCCGATTCGCCGAATTGTGACAGGCCGCTATACGATGTCATTTGCAGCGTTTGCAGCGTTGCCTGCGCGTCCAGGTACATTGGAAACGTAGTCAAGGAAGTGCCTTTTTATAACGGATAAAATCCAATTTACGCATATACCGGATATAAATCCGATATATGCGTAAGACCGACATTTTCCGGTATACGCATATAACGGATTTCGCTTATATCGGACAAAACCAGTGGGAACAATTGAATCCGATATATCTGAGGTTTACTGTATATATTAACACAACCATGAAACCTCACCACGTCACTGCAACTTGGGGTGCTGATTTAATTGGGTGCAGCAGTATATCACACACGCTTGTTCCCTGTGCTCCATGTACCTGACTTCTGATTTGCCAAAATCTAGCAGCAGCATCAAAGCATAGGAACACGGAGCTTGGCCAACAACATACAGTATGTCAAAGATTCTTACCTGAATATTCTTGATAATGACAGACCAGGAAAACCTAGACTGCATAGTAAATATTTATTATAGGCAAGGCTCCACAGGAATATGAATCTCAATGTGCGGATACTTTAAGGGCTAACTGGTGATTGCTTTTTGCCTGAAATCCCACTCTGTCACTAGCTGTTGCCAAATCTAGGTCAGTGCCATTGCTCATACCAAGCAATAATAAATCAGCAAACTAATGATGATCCGCTAATCTTCACTCCTAAATGAGCTTAATTTTTTAAAAGCATAACACACAGTTACAGAAGTGTCAAATCGACACTAAGATGACTAATCAACATTGCTGTCAAATCTTGATGTATAAATAAAATGTAACTGAATTGATTGACTTTCATTATTCTGTGGACTGGATGCTCACATAGGGGGTGTCATTTTGTTATTGTTATATCGAATTATATATTGTTATTCAAACTTTTTTTGGTGTCATGAGCACTTTATCGGAAGTCTAATGCATTTTTCTGTACCCTCATTGAATGATACACATTCGGAAAGCATTGCTTTGTTTAAAAATAAAATAATTTAAAATTTTGCTTGCTGTGTCATGCTTTTGCAGCCCTTTTCAGGAGTCTATTCCAAATTACATGTGGTTATGTCCTTGAGTTTACTGATTTGACACACCTCTGCACTTGCGTCTCTCACACACACACACACACACACACACACACAGGCTCATTAAAGGAGATCAATAGTAAAGTTGTCTGCACGTCGTATTGGCTGATGTAAAGAATTATTGAGTTCAAAATGTCACTATCTGTCACTGCTTTGCTGTCTGGAGTTAGATGCATGTCTGCCTGTACCGACTTTAATGGGCTGCTCACATTTACACAAAGAAGACTTTCTGCCATTGATTAGTTGATTCATTCAGATGTCTTCTGGTCAATTACTTTCGGCTTGAACCGTATTGAAAATGAAGGTATCAGTATATTCAAAGGAAAAATGATGCAGAAAACGTGATGCATTTCTAACATTTGGAAGCAATTTACTGCAGTTGCATAATTAGGAAAGTATTCTTTACCAAGCAGACAATCACGTGCAAGGGTGTGGGGAACAGGAGCCTTTTCCGGCTGGGTGACCAATTTAGTATGAGTTGGGGTACTGGATGCAGTGACGTCATGTTTATGTTCCTTTTTTGGGTGTTCGGTGGTCCTTCAACGCACCATATAGATTAAGATCCACTGCACAGACAAAGGTGTACTTTCTATTCTTCATTTCCCATCGTCCTTGTTCACAAATGCAAATGCTAGAGGTGAGGTTTAATCATGTTTGTGCTGTGCATTTTGGTTTTGTGCATAATACGATGCTATTTGGCAGTAAAACCTGGCCAGTGAAGGGCTCATCTTGTTTACAATGAAAATGTGTAGGACAAATATACTGTCGGTAATTTTAAGACTGAGTCTACACAGCACTGTCCTTCAAGGGTTATAAAAACACCATCCTACCGTTCATTGCTAAATAATTTCCAGATTGTTTTCTTTTGTGGATCCAGATATGTTGTGTGGTAACCAATGCACCACACCAATGTATGCATCTCACATACACTTTTTTTTGGAGCATAGGAGGAGGCTGGAGTATCTCCAAGTAGGGTGAATAAGGATTTTGTGTATATGTGATTTTTTTATAGATTGCACTGACTTTTACAAGAAGGTTTTGGGTTCAAGTCTGTGTTTCTTTCTCGTGCTCAGGTAGCAGCAGCGTACAGCAGACCAATAACTGACTACAGGGTGATTTTCCTTGGAAAGCCTGAGTACAGAGTAAAAAGCAGGATTATATATGGGTGTCTTATCTGACTCAGGCAGAGCTCCTCTGACAGCGCTGGCCGACCTCCTCTTTACTTTGTCTGTCTGCGACTGTCACTGTCGCAGAGAAAAGATTCACAGAAATATTTTGCAGTCACCCCCCCATTCATCAACCATTACAAAAAATGTCCTCAGATGATTTATATGTTCAACTGCAGTTTTACTTATTCATGCGAAATATTTCAGTATTTCCCCCGTCCCTCGTTCATCGCAGTTAATTGGTTCCAGACATCATTATGGACTACTATTTTTGTATTTTTCTTTATTAAAAGACTCCAACTGCTCCACAAGCTTCCCGCATCAGCATCTGGGGTCCGACCCTTAACACAACATCAGAGTTACAGTCCTGTAGACATTAAATAACACCCCATAATCACCTTTAAACTACTATTGTACTTTGTTTACAACACATTGCTCACCTTAATTGGGGTAGAAGGACAAGGTATGAAGGCCAAAAATTACCACTTCCACATGCAATGGGAGGATAACTTGTATGTATGTAAAATGTATAATTTTTTTAAGAAACACAACAAAGTTAGGGGGTGTTCAAACGGTATAACTTGATTAACTATGATAATTCTCTGGTTATGGCAACCGCATGTGGTAATTTGTTTTTTTTCCCCCGATATCTGTTCTGCTATTTCTTGTCTTTCATTCTGACAAAAAGGCTCCACCTTGAATTCAGTCCAGATATTATACAATGGCCTATATCCAAGAGGTAAAAATAGTCCAACAGAGAAAACAAGTTGTATAAGAGAGATGACTTTGGACGTCTTTTATATCAGTTTTGAAACTACGAATCGTTACCTTTTTATTAGTGATTATTAAGTTTCAGTTGGGGCATTTATTTACAGCTTTCAATTGAGAAAACTGATAAGAACAGAACCAGAAAGTCATTCTAATAATGGCTTCTTTTACACTGTCCATACGTGGATGTACATCGTAGAATCTTCCCCATACGCCAGAATAAAAACGTCACCACAATGGGCACGGTTCCCTAGGAAACAACTTCCCACTCCATAACTGGAAAGGCAGATTTTCTGATTGAGTCTTCTCTTATATGTAAAATATATAAAGTTTATTTAATAAAGTTTATTTATTCCATGCTTCAAACCACATAAAAATGATTAAATTCACATTTTGGTGAACTCTCAGCTGTTGCGATTTAGAATGGGATTGCACATTTGGATTTGGGCCAGCAAAAATGAAGACCATGCGCGATTTAAATAAGACGCATATTTAAATTATACACCCCAACATTGCATTTGGAATTTTGGGAAAAATGGCTAAATGAACAAAAACACAAATACAAGGCATGAAGAAGACCACATTAAAATTGTGAATGTAGTATTCTACACTGGCCATTAGGTGTCAGTAATGTCACTTTAATATTAGGGGAGGCAAGCGGCAATCCTGATTGGCAGAACAACAGGCTTTTATTGCAGGTTTGCATTATCTCACAATAGTCACATTAATAATAAAGAATAATCCGAATCATAACACAAGCTCCTGTTGTGGCCGTGACCCATGCTGAGCTCTGCTGCTCTGAACCCGCAACGTCACTTCCTGTCCACATTTATAGGTATGACACCACAAGCTGACAACTTTGGCTTAATCCCACTTTGCAGAAATTCACTTATCACACAAATCAATATCATTATAGGAAGAAAAAACGATAACCGTCTCATTTTCCGGATGTTATTATTGGACTTATTGGCTATCCCTAATGGAACACACAGTCTTAAAACACCCAAGCAGGGTGGGTGGCATAACAAATAATAGGCAACATCCACTGTCAAATCATGAGCAGTCCTTTATCGCTGACATCCTTCATCTACAGAATTCCTTTGTATGGTTGTTTTATTATTGCTTGGTTCGGCTCCAATCTGCTTCTCACTCTCACACTTTTTTTTTTTTACTCATTGTTTCCCCAGGTGCTTATCTGCCAATTTGGCCTCTCCGGTTGTTTTTCCTCCATCACTTCTCTTTTGAAGATGAGATGATAGCGCTGGTAATTAGCCGTGAGATGTGTGAGAGGCTCAAGGAGGCCTTAAAGAGTGAGAGAGCGTGCTTGACAGCCAAGCAAAGATAATGAACAGATCCGAGGTAAGAGCCCCCGGTTGCAAGAACTCACTGCTGTCACTGTGGAGAGGACCTTTATACTTTTCAATGATAATTTTCTATTCAAAACACAATCATTCAGATTTTAACTTCTTCCATCACAAATTAAAACACACTTCTCTTCTTTAAATCTGATCAACAAGCCACAGTGGTTCGTGAAATGTTTTCTCAGGCTACGTCAACAAATAGTTGTGTCCGAATTCAGGGTCAGCATCCGAAAGACTCAACAGTGTTGTTAAATGTCAGTGTCCTTGAAATGAAGGTAAAAGTCTTGTATTTTTTCTGATCTTTAAAGTGCTTTTTCATGACAGTCATTGATTATTCAGAGCAAGACCTCTCTCCTCCAGTCTCAGT
This sequence comes from Doryrhamphus excisus, assembly GCF_030265055.1. Classification (NCBI taxonomy): domain Eukaryota; kingdom Metazoa; phylum Chordata; class Actinopteri; order Syngnathiformes; family Syngnathidae; genus Doryrhamphus; species Doryrhamphus excisus. The sequence goes on from NC_080482.1 coordinate 5,352,724, forward strand.
ACTATATAATGGTATATTTTTACATGCACTACCTAAGCTAAGAAAATGTTTCTCTTTTGTGTTTTTTTGAAAAGTTCCACAAGCATTTACATGGAGCTCTTCAAAGCACAAGACAAGCACACTACCTACATGTCCTTGAGTAGGAAAAAAACATTTTTTTAACACCCTTTGTCAGTGTATACACTTTGTGTGGGTTTAGAATTTGACTAGTGAGTATCTAGCCTTGTTCTCTTTTTTATATTATGCAAGCAAACTTCACGGAGAGACAACATACGTACACTCCTGATAAAAATTTTAAGAACACTTGGCAAGAATTTACATTTTGAACTGCCCCCGTCCTAACAAAAAAAAACAAGTTAGTATAAGCTAGCTAACAATGCATTGGGAGGTACAGACTAAAAAATTGCAGTATTTTGATGATAAAACATTATCAAATCTTCTTTCCGAGACACATTGATTTCATATAGCTCATCCATCAACAACAGCAGCATAGAAACATAGAATCGTCCGCCTGCTACAATAACAATATGGCTATAGCTTGGTTAATATACAAGTTAGGTATGTAAATGGAACACTGTTGGCGTTTGGGTTTAGCATCAAAATAGGTACATCCCATGACAACCGTTGTATAAAAACTTGTTTTCTCTCGTTAGAACGCACAGAGAAGGGAAAGAAATACTGTACGTGTTTATGCTTCACATAAGGATTGTAGAGGATGGGCAAAATTCCCCAAAAAGTGCAGTTTTCCTTCAAGGAACTTCAAAGCTTCAAAATGCAAAAAGGAGAAATGGAAGTCAGGCAAACATGTTTTGAGTTAGCAAGGATTATTGATTCCGTTTTCTTCTTTGGCGGTCGGAAATGTAAAACGTTTTTGGAAAACATTGTGCCATTAGGAAAAAAAGCTTCATCAGTAGTTCACCACTCAGGTTTCGTCCCAAAGCGGTGCTACAGCAGCCAGGATACCTGCTTGACAATCATTTTGTCAATACCTGGTTCTGAGACCATACAAAAGTAAAAATAAATCCCACAGATACAGATTGCTGCATAGAGATTTAGCAGTAAGATATGGAACATGTCAGACTGTGTTTAGTCTTGCGTGAGTCTTCTGTGACAGAACGTCTCCTCTCCAAGGAGGTGGTGAAAATGTTGTGATACGAGCAACAGCAGCAATAAGGAGGCTGTTGTAAGCGTGCCCACAGACACTGAAGCATCAGCAGTGTTACTGCCCACCAAAACCCACGCTCACTCTACACTGTACACCGCCCACTCACTACAAAACAACACTAGAAGGATGGGAAGCATACAGACCAAACGAGGTAATGACACACTGTAGTGTACGGCAGGATAGCTTCATTAGTAGAGTCCAGTGGTACTCAATTATTTTCTGTCATAATGCCAAAGGAATTACATTTTTTCACGCCTACCCCGAATTGAAATACTATTGAGAACCTTTCATTCATTCATTCATTTTCTACCGCTTATCTTCACACCAGCCAATCACAGGGCACATATAGACAAACAACCATTCACACTCACCTTCATACCTATGGACAATTTGGAGTCACTAATTAACCTAGAATGTTTTTGGAATGTGGGAGGAAACCGGAGTACCCGGAGAAAACCCACACATGCACGGGGAGAACATGCAAACTCCACACAGAGATGGCTGAGGGCGGAATCGAACACCGGTGTCCTAGCAGTGTGGCCTGCGTGCTAACCACTATTGTGAACCTGATAATTTTTGAGTTGCTAGCAAAAGCATTCTGCATCACCTGATAATTACAATTTAATAGTTTTAATGATTAAGAATTTTAATCAAATTAATCTGTGTTTTCAAATTAATCATGATTAATCCCCATTTTTGTTTGTCTATATGTGCCCTGCAATTGGCTGTAGACCGGTCCAGGGTGCACCAAGTCAGCTGGGATAGGCTCCAACATACCTCAGTGACCCTAATGAGGATGAATGAATGAATGATAATCACCATTTGAAATGTGCCCATTTTTTAGGGACTTATATTACACATTTTACCACATTACCACCACCATTCCCCTTTAGCTCTGTCTTAGTGTGCCTTTTCTGTGTTTCCCTCAACCTCACTTCCTGTTCCTTCTTGCTCCCCACCCAATCTCACCCAATATCTGCCACTCACCATTTATTGGACTTGACTTATCTGAGGTCTTGTTTCCATTTGGAAGCTTTAACTTGCTGTGACACTTTGTAGCCTCAAGGAATGGTACAGGTCGAGATAAACGGTGAAACAGGTACGTTATCTTCACAGGAAGAAACCCACAGATCTTATTGCGTTTGACTTGTTACTCTACCTCTAGCTGGCACTGCTCTTTGCATATTTCTATGAAGTTTGAAAAGATAAGATCGAAGGTGGCTTTTCCTCTGTATAGAAGGAAGGCAGCGACAAGCACTTTCCAGTTTGTTATAAGATGGTGAGCAAACCGAAGTACATGCAAACCGAGATTCAAATCTCGATTTGCGTCGTGGCCGCAAGGCCACATTGACTCTGTGCTGTTGACTATCACTATAAAATGAAATGATTGTATGAATCATGGAATGCTGTGAAATTACACAGTGTGAATGTGGACCACATTGGGATTCCAGAGGAGAAGCAGCAGATTATTGCTTGGTAGAGGTGATTTCCCAAATGAGCACTCGGTTATGGCATTTTTTTTTTTTTATTATTGGTTCCTGCATTTAACGTGTCTGGAGCTAATGGCATAGCCTCATAACGAGGCTATTGCAGGGCAATAGCGATGGCCAAATGGACGAGTCACATTTAAGGGGAAATATGTTTTTGCAGAGAGAATGTTTAGGTTAGGTTTTCAAAAGGTCTGGGTTACGTTTAATAAGCCTGATTTCAAGTTAGTTAATTTGCAGTGCAGAGGTGGGACAATGAACTGGTCTGCTCTTTAATCTTTTGATGATACGATTAATTTTGCTGTGACAACAATCTCACATTTGAAGTGGAGTTGTAAGTTGATTACAGTAGATTATTCTTAGCCTATTCTTCCCTGCACTGGCACAAACTGGATCAACAGCCTGTATAAACAATAGCATCAGTGCTCTCAATTCATCAGTATATTTTCAGCAGTTATTATAATAAAATATATACAGCATGTGGTGGTGCACAATTAGTTTTATAGTCAAAATAAGGTGGACCCCATTTCATCACCCATCCCTGATTTCCTGAGTCATGTTCCTCGTCTCACGACTTTGAGGTAAATCTGTAGGGAAGGCTTTATCGTGTTGTCTGTCGGTGTTTATGGAGTTGCCAGGAGGTGTAGATGAGCTCCGTTCAAAAGGTGTCAGTTCTACACCCCTCCGCATCGCACCGTGAGAAATGTCAACATTATTTCCTTGATCGTTTAGCACGAGCTCCTTTAACAATGACTCACAGGGGCAGAGGCACCGCACAGCTAATGATGCCTCAGTCTAAGCACAAATAAACATGCGCCTGTGTTAAAACGCTCTAAGAAAAAAGGAAGACAAATGTAAGGAGTTACACTAAAATGAATAGTAATGTAAAATGATTGGTTGAGTGGTTAGCGTGCAGACCTCACAGCTAGGAGACCAGAGTTCAATCCCACCCTTGGCCATCTCTGTGTGGAGTTTGCATGTTTTCCCCGTGCATGTGTGGGTTTTCGCCGGGTACTCCGGTTTCCTCCCACATTCCAAAAACATGCTAGGTTAATTAGCGACTCCAAATTGTCCATAGGTATGAATGTGAGTGTGAATGGTTGTTTGTCTATATGTGCCCTGTGATTGGCTGGCCACCAGTCCAGGGTTTACCCCCACCTCTCGCCCAAAGACAACTGGGATAGGCTCCAGCACCCCCGCGACCCTCATGAGGATAAGCAGTAAAAATGAATGAGTGAATAAAATGATTGTTGAACAGTTAGGCTCACCCTAGCTAGCTTGTTCCACAGCCGAACAAACTACGGTGCGTTCAAGGACTGCCAAACAAAGCGCACAATCTTATTGCTTGGTGAAAAGCATTATAGGTGAATCATAAAAACATCTACACATAAAAATGATGGGTGTTTTTTAAGTAAATTATTGCAGACTAAATGTTTTCAGCTGGAAAAAAAGAAAAAAGAATAGGTTTTGTAACAAATGCTGAATGGTGAATGTGCGGGTATCCATGGTATAATCTTTTTTTCTATTTGGTTTTAGTTTATGTCTAGAGGGAACTACTAAAAAATGTATTTGAAAGGTGGTAAACAAGTTTTCTATGCTGTAATTAGGAAAATATAAAGCTACTGGCTTCTTGTCGACAGCATCTTGGGGCTGCGGCTTAACAAATAAGACCTCTAATCATCTCATTTTGTATTTCATAAACACTGCAGCTTGTTTCCTTGTTTTCACAAAATTAATAAATACTCTATTTCTATATTCTAAATCCACAGCCAAATCTCGCGACAAAATCACCAAATTAGCAACACTGCTCCAAACCGTGCCAACAAGTTTGTTTTGGTCCCGTTTTAGCAATCAGTGTGCACATGCGCAGTAACATGGAATAGTCCATTGGCATGGCAAGGGTGTGGTCAGTCGAAATGATCATGATAGATTATGTATTTTGATATAGTTTTAAGACGTGACTTAAGACTAACACGGTAATATGTAATTTAAGGAAAGGAAGGAAAAACATCAATAATCAGTTTTTATGAGACATTTAGGGGCCCCTGGATATTGCCTGTGTTTGACTGTCCGCCCCTGAGCCACAAATGTCATAAAATACTATCTGGGTCTAAAACCCGAAGCTTTTGTCTGTGAGTTTTTGTTTCAGTTGTGTATATATATTTAATTCCAACATCTATTTGATAATAAACTGTTATTCGCTGATATCATGATGCCAGGACAACGCTGTCAGAGAAATTATTGACATTTTGACAAAGGCACTGCTGGCTCCCACCCTTCCGTAGCAGATTTGATGACTGACTGGTTCAACAGTGACATCTATTGGTGGATTTATAAATTTCAGCCTCTTTCTTCATATGCACAGGTTGGATCCATGTGCAAGGAATGGCAAACTTTAACCTCTGCTTTCCTCTGGCAGATGTCTGAACTTATAAAAGCAACATTCTGTCCATGAAGATGATGACTTCCACAGAAAGAAAGTAGCTATTTAAAATCACTCCATCACACAACCAATGGTCTGTGGAGAGACAGGAGAAGCTTTTCCTTTTCCACGTCTGTCTGTCTTGAACTCTGGCTCTACTGTAGTGGCTTGTTCCCAAACAATGTCATAATAGTTATTCCATTTTTTTCTATTTCTGCTCCCTTATCTCCTTGCTAACTTCTATTTTGTGATATTTCACGTGGGAAAATTATGTCAGATTCTAACTACAACCAGACAGTTTCCTTGCTAAAACTGTTATTCTTAGAAGAAGACATGGATTCAGTGTCTGTGGCAGTGATTCCCAACCACTGGGCTGTGGGAAATAATCCAATTTCATTTAAAGTATTCATTTTTTTTTAGAACAAATAATGTATGGTTTTCATCTAGCTATGCCACTAATGTATAGTAGCATGCGGACTAATGGATTTCCCTTCCACTAGATGGCAGGAGGTACATAATTAACATGTGTAGCCACATTTTGCCAGTCATGCCATCCTTGGTTGTGTGCATGAGAGTTTTCTAATGTCAATAATGGTTGGACTCTGGTATAACGCTAGTTTTATACACAAACACATGAATTACAAAAGCCTAACCAGGGAAAAGAATAGCAAATTAATCAATGCGGCCTGTGAGTCAAAAAGTTTGCCCACCCCTCGCCCACCGGGAAGCCCCCCAGGTAAACTCCCAATCGGCAGTCCACATCTGGGGATGAGGATTTGTGTGGTTATGTCCAAAAATAGGCAATGATCTTGATGCAGCTCACTTTCTGGTGTATATTCCATTCCATTCATATACAGAGAACATACTAAGTCTTTATCTCTAAAATAACAAATACTTAAACTTGCTGATATAGTTAATCTTCAAACAGCTAAAATAATGCACAAGGCTAAATACTATGCTATAGTACCCATTATGTCATTGTATGGTCATATCACCTCGTACTTTGGTACGTGACAAAAAATTAATAAATAAAAATAAATAATTAAAAAAAACTATGTTAAGAAAGCAGGAAGTGAACAAATGTAACAGTTACTGATTGTAAAAGTACCAGATGGAGGGGTAGGATTTAATAAGTTTTGCTTCTTCCTACTCCTTTTGGACATGTGGAACTGTGAACTGATTATGTGATGCATTCAATTGTAATCTGATGCATGTTCAAATGAAATAAAACCATTACATTATCATTTATTATTATTCCCAATTTACTGGCTTAACCACGTTGTAGTGAGCTACTGAACTAACTGCTTAGTTCCACACTTAAATGTGACTTCTTTCCGTCTGTCAGCAAATGTCTCACAGCTACTGTCTCTTTTCCTTCTTTAAGAACATCTTGTTTCTCACACAAAATCACATCAGCTAGCAGATGCTGAAAAACAACATACTACATTAACACCTGCCTTATAAGAACCCTCCCCCCCCCCCCCCCCCCCCACACACACACTGCATGTACTTTTTCACAAGTAGGTAACAGGATTTTTACTCCAGAAGAATATTCTGCTGACAGATGTTTGAAGTCGTTCTGCTTCTACTGCTCCTGTCTTTAGAGGACATCAGGTGGCTTGGATCTGACTTCAAATGGAAACTCGGTGAGGGACTGACTGTGCAGCAGTTCGGACAATTTGCTGTTGCAGAGTGTCTGGTTCTATTTAGGGGGGGGGGGGGGGTAGACAGTGAGAGGCTGTTAAGAAGCAGGGATCCCCCCTGTAAACACAATCAGTGCTCAAGGCAAGTGCTGGGGTGGGGGGGGGGGGGGGGGGGGGGGTATGTTGTTAGCTGAGCTTGTTGTTTCACATTTAAGTGTCAAATGTGACAAATATTCTGGGATTAAATCTGGCCTTAAATTGAAAGAACGCACACATTAGACACCAAATTAGGAAGGGTCTTATTTCCTAATGCAATCAGTTTGGTTAAATTGGGAAGTGGTGATGGAGCTCTTTTCACCCCCTCTTACCACAAGATGTCATCGTCATGGCAACATTAACCACAAGGTTACAGGAAGCTGGAGTGATCCATCAAAACTACAAAAGTCATGATTATAATTCTTTTGGGGATGATAAGTCTATACCGGCCGTGCATTCATCCCTCATTAAAAATAGACGATGACTCCACAGGCCCGTGATAGAGCCGTGTGTGCAGACGCTGTGGACGGTGGACTGCCTGGAATCACGCATGCATGGCCGTGCATGTCATGACTGTGTATTTAAGAGGAAGAGAGATGGAGGGGAGATTCGCCTCGTTGCATTTGTTACCGACCCCTTGAGCTGGACTCAAAGCCGTGTGCTTGGGGCCTGGAAGCTGGGGTCCTTACCGGAATGCTGTCTGAACAGGAGCCTGAAATGTTATGAAGAAGTGGAAGTGGAATGAGGAGAAATGTATGGCTATCGATATGCACTCACAAAACACTATTGGTTTAACACTTTGTGCCACAGGTATCAAATCTATCAACATTATTATGTATGTACTTGTATCAGCCAATGACTGCATAAAAATAGATTTGTATTTGTCTGCTAGCGTTGCACCAATTGGTCAGTATCAGCCAATTTCCACAGAAATGATTTTTTACCGCTCATCCTCATGAGGGTCACTGGAGCCTATCCCAGCTGTCTTCGGGTGAGAGGCGGGGTACAACTTGGACTGGTCACCAGCCAATCACAGGGCACATATAGACAAACAACCATTCACACTCACATTCATACCTATGGACAATTTGGAGTCGCCAATTAACCTAGCATGTTTTTGGAATGTGGGAGGAAACCGGAGTACCCGGAGAAAACCCACACAGTGATGGCCGAGGGTGGGATTGAACCCGGGTCTCCTAGCTGTGAGGTCTGATAACCACTCAAACGCCGTGCAGCCCCTATGAGGTCACTCAATATAGTCAATTTTGGGTAACACAAATTAATTGGGGCTGCACGGTAGTCGAGTGGGTAGCGCGCAGACCTCAGAGCTTGGAAACCCGCGTTCAATCCCACCCTCGGCCATCCCTGTGTGGGTTTTCTCCGGGTACTCCGGTTTCCTCCCACATTCCAAAAAGATGCTAGGTTAATTAGCAACTACCAAATTGTCCATAGGTATGAATGTGAGTGTGAATGGTTGTTTGTCTATATGTGCCCTGTGATTGGCTGGCGACCAGTCCAGGGTGTACCCCGCCTCTTGCCCGAAGACAACTTGGATAGGCTCCAGCACCCCGGAGACCCTTGTGAGGATAAGCGGTAGAAAATGAATGAATGAATGAATAAACAAATTAATTGGACAAGATGACCAGCAGTGAAAGACACTGAGTTCTCTCACTAAATTATTACCAGCTTATTTACCATTTTCTGTTGAAAAAATTTAAATCTTAAATGCATTGTTACCACAGTATCAACATTAATGCGTTTCTTCTAGTGATCACTCAATATTTTACTCTTTCAGGAAATAATCTAGTAAATGCCTTTAAAATGCGATCAGTTGTCTCTGAGTTCCATTCAACTCCATCTTTATTGAGATAGTACTTGAGCGTATCCACTATAAGGGAACTTATTTGGAAGAAAGCAGGTAAGAGTAATAAAAATATAATAACAAGCTGATATGTGCTATTAAATATTTGTCCAAACACACAATGCTGCCAGTGGATGAGGGAAAGCAGTAATCAATTAGTCTCACATGTTTCTGTGGGAATTATGTACTCCAATTTAGGATGGGAGGAGGGGAAGGAGGGCCATTTCATGCTTCCCCAAACCACTTCCATCCATGTATCTCTCAGATCATATCTCATTATAGCACCAGCACGCAGATTCAAGTTGGCACGGAGGAAACTAGGTCCATATTACCTCCTAATTGGTCATTTCCAGGGGAAGCCTTGCTTTGCAAAACCGACTTCCAGGACAGAGATTTCTTAAACAAGCACGGGCTTAAGACAGGGGGCTACATCTGGGTGGCAGGCTGGCTGGCTGACAGGCAAACATTGATTGGGTCCGTCCCGGCAGTAAGTGGGCTGATTACAGGCCAGGCAACATGTTACATCAGTTTTTGGTTTCCTATTTACGTTATGTCACAGGAAAATACTGTATATACGCTGTAATACTTTCAAAGTGAATGGGGGCGATGTAATGAGATTGTAATGTCCTTGACTGTGAAACTACACTATTCCCGACGCTACTGATTATATTGTATGTTTAAGACCTCCCTAATGTAATGTCTGGAGTGAACGGCTCTGCACTGTAGAGCAAACTGAGCATGACTCTTGACATCGTCTGTGCTGATTGCAGGTATTTACAATAAAAAGGTTTGCCTCGCTGTATACATTATGTACAGTGAAGGCATCTGGTTTGACTTCATTCACAGAGAACCGGGTGTAGAAATACACTATGATATTGTATACAATATGTTGCCCTCCACAGAATATTAGAAACATCCGTCATATTAAAGTAGCACCTCCACGCCAGCAATAAGTACTGATTTTTCCATATTGGTTGTCATTAGATTGTGCAAGTAGGCCTAGTTGTGATGCTATGGTTGGTCACACTTAATCACTCCAACCATAAGGAGTACATGCACACACTTCCACATACCCCGCCGGGCAACCCGGACCTTGAAAGCATTGCCAGACTTCATGTAAATGGATATTGGGTTTCTAGCTGCCGGTTAGTCTTGATGAGCAGATCCATATCTAGTGGCTGGTAATGTACAATTCCTGCCTGACTCAAAGGTGTGTATGAATTTTTATTTTTTATTTTACATTTATTTACCCAGGCAAGCAATTTAAGAACAAATTCTTATTTACAAATGCAGCCTTTGATGGGAGAGGGGAGTGCTGAAAATAAGAACGTTATATAAAATTACAAATATCAATACAGTAAATATGTAATACAAAAGCATCAAACAACATTAAAACAATGGGATATGGCAATAGGCCTAATCAGCAAGTGCATGAATCAGATGTAATTAGTTGCAAGTTTTGTTTAAAGACAGAGAGAGATGTGAAGGCTGAAAGTTTTATAGCAGGGGTCTCAAACTCAATTTACTTGGGGGGCCACTGGAGCTCGGGTCTGGGTGAGACTGGCCCGCATCAGGTTTTCCAAAAAAACAAAAAAAACAAAACGCATTTATTAAAAACAAAAAAAAATAAAAAACTTTGCTTTGGTTCCAATTTTCTACATGAAAAGCTCTGATAAAACATTCCACTGTTCTCAAATATCTTACTTTTTATTTTTCTACACAAAATAAAATGAAAAATAAATAAACAAATCAAGAATAAAGAAAATCAATCAGTAATAAATAAATAAATGTAATAATAATAATTAAACGGCAAATAATAAAAACTTAAGAAACCACATATAGTAGGTGCTAACTCGCAAACTGGAGAGCTAGCGACCTAAACGGTAGCCTTCAAGTTATTTCCTTTAAACTTAAATAGCCAAAAACTTACCACTTCCACACGGATAGGGAGGATAACTATTAACAGTTATTTAACCTTTAACATGAACATTAATCAAACGTAATATTTTTTTCTGGGTACATGATACCATACAGCATCCATATCAAACTTGCGCGGGCCGCACTAACATTAAACTTTCATATCAAGGCGGGGGCCTCAAACTCGTGTCCTGCGGGCCACATTTGGCCCGCGGGCCGCGTGTTTGAGACCCCTGTTTTAGAGCGTTTTGTAGGGTGTTCCAGTCATTAGCTGCAGCAAACCGGAAAGCGCTGCGTCCAAAGACGGTATGAACTTTGGGGATGGAGAGTTTGATGTGATTACTGGACCTTAGATTGTGGTGTGTATGTTTTGCTGAACGGGTGAAAGAGGACTTATTGCGATAGAGGAAGCTTTGACTTTTGACTGTAGGTGCTTGATATGGGTGGTGAAGGAAAGGGACGTGTCCAACCAGAGTAGGGAAATTTTGGGAGTAGGGATGAGAACAAAGATTTCCGGTCAAAGATGATGCATTTGGTTTTCTTAGTGTTAAGGAGAAGGTGAAGGCTGTGGAAGTGCTGCTCACATTCTATACACATAGGAACATTTGGGGTTATTAAAATGATATTAAAAGAAGGTGGAAGGTGCTTGTCTCTGCTGTCCTTCTATAAAGAGGAAAAGTCTGTATCAGAGATTTTCCTTGGGAATTAGGATAGTTGTATGTACTTTGTATACAATGAAAAGTTAAGACCACATATGTAATAATAAATAGCGCTAAAAAAATATCTGGTCAACCAAAGTGAACATTATGGTCTTAATGAGCAACCTGTACGAACATCTCATGAACTTTATACGCACATCACTGCTATGGATGTAGTTTTTCATGCTGTTCACAGCAAGAGGGCGTGTTGAGCACTGGGGGGCAGTGTACTGTCGAGTTAAACACCCTCACCCTCCTCACGGTTGAGTTCATCTAACAATAGACCGACTGTTATAGAGTGTCTGGGTCTCCACCAATGGAGATCCCTGAGAACTTCTACAACTGCCATTCAGGGTGCTGAGTGATTAGTAAAACCAATCCACCAAAGACGGTTAAACCACTTTTACGTTGAATTAGAAGGTCGAGGAAAATCTGCAGGAGCAGGGGTCAGCTAGTTAAGAAAAGTCGAAATCATTTTCGAATAGTCATTTAACAGGTTCTTAGCATGTATACGGGGTATGATTTATCAGAAACATGAGGCATTCATACTCAATGCGTGTGTTTTTGTCTGGGTGCTGCACTACTGTAATAACATTGGCAGGTGGCCCACACCACCCCGGTCCTTTTGGTCCCCACACCCCTCCCCTCCCGCCCCCTGTCCTCTCAACCGCAATGGAAAGCAGGTGTCCGACCCTGGTCTGGGGACAGAATTGAATTAATGTGCAAAAACAAATGACTCCATCAGCAATGTCTAGAAGGGCCGCAGTGACAGGCCTACAGAATTTGGAGCCCTAAAGCTGTGCGCGCTGTCACCCGACACTCGTCCAACCAGGCTAATATCCACACCTATTACACCAGGATTCAAGGGAAAACAACGGCAAGGCCAAAGGTGAGGAAGAGAAAGAAGTACGGAGGTTACAGAGGACAGGGTCGTATTCTTGTAATCATCCAATTTAGTCGGTAACGGGCCTGCTTGTCTGTGGTGGACATCTTGAAAGGAATGTGTTAGTCCTCTCAATCTGGAAGGCTTTGAGGAAATGTTTTGTCTAATTGGAAGCGACGGTAGTCAATACACAGACGGGATCCCTCCCTTGAATGACATGCCCCGGTTTAATGCTGTCTCCAATTTCAGGATTACCCCGATAATAACCGAGCCGGTCATTTCCAGCATTGACGCGCACGTATAGACAAACACGCGGGCCGTTGGCAATGACATTGCAGCAGGGGCACGGAGACTACATGTCTGAAATTATTAACTGCATTGAGGGTTTCTTGGCAAGGCACTATAGATGTCAACCGTGTATAGAAGCTGTAAAAATGACAAAGTCAATATCAGACATGACCGCAATTACAGTAAACCTCGGATATATCGGAAATTCGCTCACAACGGACAGATAAAAAAGAACCGATTTTTCTGTAATGCATTTCCAATAAAAATTCATTGCATATATCGGATTTTTTATAACGGATTTCGCCTATTTCGGACAAAATCTCCAGTCCCGTTCTAATGCATTTCCATTAAATTTCCCTCGCATATATCGGATGGCCGCATCGTGGCGCTCCGATTCGCCGAATCGCGACAGGCCGCTATACGACGTCATTTGCAGCGTTGCCTGCGCGTCCAGGTACATTGGAAACATAGTCAAGGAAGTGCCTTTTTATAACGGATTAAATCCGATTTACGCATATACCGGATATGAATCCAATATATGCGTAAAACGGACATTTTCCAGTATACGCATATAACGGATTTCGTTTATATCGGACAAAACCAGTGGGAACAATTGAATCCGATATATCCGAGGTTTACTGTACATGCATTTGAGGGATCAGAGAATTAGTCTTTCTGGGAAAAGGTGCGCCTGCATCTGTACAGTATTGGGATTCAGACACCGACAAAATATTTCCACATTTTATACGCTTCTGTTCATGCATTTGGTGTTTGCACCGCACTGAATCCCTTTGACATAAATAGGTTCCTATCAGGCATGCACCAGTGCTATATTTACAACTGTTCCCTACCAGTTTCCAGGCAACCCAGGGGTTTCCCTCATGATGAACCCCAAGCCTCCACATATACCCCCCCTCCATACATTCTTGCTCCTTTTTACCCCCGCCGGTACAGCCACTAACCCGTGATAATCTTATCATCCCCCAATCATTATACCCTTCTCCCCGCAAAAACAAAAGCCACCAGCCAGAACTATCACGCTTGACCCTCCCGTGCCCTTAACTTGCTCTCCAGAAACTCTCCTCAATCACGCAGTGATGTTTAACGGCCCCTCTCCTCCCCCGACGAGCCACCATAGCCGCCCAATTCCATCCGTGACACTCAAGCCATCAGACACACTTTGATATTAAGGATTAAGCTCCCGTCTGACAGAAGGTAATTTCAGTCCTCTAATTAGTGAAAAAATGTGTGGAATGACATCAGCAGCTATGAAAATATCAGAGAGCCGGGGGGGGTGGCTTGTCTTTGGGATTCTCGCCGTCCGACAGTGGCGGACTCGTTTGGATTTGTGATGGTGATGAGCTTTAGTGTTGTGGTCTATGGTCTATCTATGCTGCACTCAAGCTGTGCAGACAGACATGGGGGTTAAAGGATAGTGAGATGGTAATCAAAACACTCCCTATAAAATCCAAGCCAGTGCTGGAAAACCAGTGGCTTGGCATGCGGGGGTGCGTTAAGGGGGGGGGGATGCCAGGGGGTTGAAGTCAGAAGTGGCGGTCAGCGGCAGTTATCAGCTCTGATAACATTATCTGGGAGCAAACAGGGATGGCGTTGGCTTGTGATGTATATGGACTGGAAAGGCTGGGCTGGGGGGGGGTGCGGCGGGCCAGCCACTGTGTTACGTACGGACCCATCCGCATTTCCAGACTCTCACACGATCTAAAGAAGTCATGCACGCTCGTATGCGACGGGCTGTCAGGTCATTCATAGTATGCGTACGGCCCGGTGGGTTCATCTGTCCACTTCAATAATAGATCCAACTGTTCCCGACGACAAGAAAGCAAAAATCTAATAAGGTTTGAAGGTGCCCTTCCTCGTCACTCCAGTAAATCCAGTAACACATGCCACATTAATACTGGCTTGATTTATTAATAAGCAACTTATTTAATGAAATATCTAACTAAAACTGGTATCAGTTACAGCCGGTCATATGTGATGATTATTAAGGGTTTATAAATTGTTTATACAAGTTCTACTTTACATTATTAAGGCCTTTGTTTCACTTAATACACATTTATAATATTATGAATATTATAATTGAGGGATATTTACTTTATTTCCTTTGCATGTAGTTCATACCTGTAATATAAAAGGGTGGGATTGTTCCAGGAAAAAAAGGAAATTTTGTGAACATGATTAATAATTATTATTAGTTTAGCTATATAATAGCTATTTTGTGAACATGATTAATAATAATTATATATATATAATATAGAATAGCTATTATATATATATATATATATATATATATATATATATATATATATATAATTATAATAATAATAATTATTATTATTCATGTTCACAAAATTTCCTTTTATTTTATTTATTATTTTAGCTATTATATATATATAAAATAATAAATATTAAAAGTAATATAATAAAATAATATTATATTATATAATAATATAATAAAAATCTAATAATAAATATATATGATTTAATAATAAGATACATTGATCATTATGTATAATTATTGTGGAAAAGTATTTTTCAATACATTTAATAGTATTATCTATGTTCAAATAAATTGTTAATAAACAGTAAAAATAATATATAATAATATTATATATATTTAATAATTACTAATAACAATTATTAAATAACAATATGAATATTTACTTAATATAGTATGTAGTTAATATAATAATAATAACTAATAGTTAATATTAGTATTACTAATCTATTTAAAGGCTCTTTGTAAGGACTCTTTGCCAGTGAGAAAAGGCTGATTCTTATATTGCCCATTTGGAAATGTTTGCCAGCGTTTGATAGACTGACTGCATTATCATCACTTCATCGCTTAACTGTTTGTCTCTCAATTTCTCATCACTAAATTTATGACCCCCTGAGAGGTCACCAAACGACTTGCACATTCCCAACAGTATAGTACAGAAGTGGAAGGAATGAAGGGGTTTGGGGGGTTTGGGGGGGGTTGGAGTAAAGCAGCAAGTTGTAGAGAAGGATGGAGTGAGGGGAGTGAGGACAAATGAGGAGCAGGAGTGAGACGGACAGATAAGGAGAGGAAGAGAAGTGCTGATGGCTGAAGGTCAAATGCCTCAAAGTACCAGTCAATAACATTGAGGCCCAACCCAGAAACAATGATAAGAAATTTCTCTTGTATGCTTTATATATCACATGTATTATCTATATATCTCCATATATCACAACAATAAGCCTGTTCTACCTGACATCTTTACAGCACTCATAGTGTTTTCATTGGGCAAAATCTCTCTGCTGTTTTTTTTTCTCTTTAACTAATAATTTAAAATGAGATTTGAACAATGTGAGAAAATCAGCGTGGGAGTGATTTCCCGAGTCGGCTGACTGCTTTGGTGATGAGGCGTGGAAAAGGGGACAGTGATCTGAATGAAGAGGGGGCTCTGAGAATGTGAGCTGGTGTGGCAATCTAGAGGAGGTCAACGAGGTAAGGGGGGGGGGGGGGTAAGGTTGTGGATGACCTTGTAAGTTAGTGAAAACAATTTGTAATGAATGTGGAAGGTGACGGGGAGCCACCGGAGATGCTGTTGGACTGGTGTGATGTGATGGGTGAGGGGGGCTGGGATGGATCATTGTGATGACTTGGGATGATAGTTTAAGGCAGGGGTCTCAAACTCAATTTACCTGGGGGCCACTGGAGCTAGGGTCTGGGCAAGGCTGGGCCGGTTTTCCAAAAAAAAAAAAAGCATTTATTAAAAACAGAAAAATATACAAACTTTTTCAGTGCTTTGGTTCCGATTTTCTACAATAAAAGTTCTGATAAAACATTATTATTTTTTTCAGATTAAAATGAACAAAGCATTATTAGAGCCCTGTAGACATGACAAAACACGACTATAGTCACATTTATACTTTTTTTTTATTTACAACATATTGCGCAACTGCAGGGTCTTGAGACACATGCCAACTCGCAAACTAGAGAGCTATAGCGACCTAAACGGTAGCCTTCAAGTTATTTCCTTTAAACGTAAATAGCCAAAAAGTTACCACTTCCACATGGATAGGGAGGATAACTATTAACAGTTATTTAACCTTTAACATGAACATTAATCAAACGTAATAATTTTTTTTCTGGGTACATGATACCATACAGCATCCATATCAAACTTGCGCGGGCCGCACTAACATTAAACTTTCATATCAAGGCGGGGGCCTCAAAGTAGTGTCCTGCGGGCCACATTTGGCCCACGGGCCGCGTGTTTGAGACCCCTGTTTTAGCGAGTTTTGGAGGGTGTTCCAGTCATTAAACTTAAATAGCCAAAAATGTACCACTTCCACACGGATAGGGAGGATAACTATTAACAGTTATTTAACCTTTAACATGAACATTAATCAAACGTAATAATAATTTTTTTCTGGGTACATGATACCATACAGCATCCATATCAAACTTGCGCGGGCCGCACTAACATTAGACTTTCATATCAAGGCGGGGGCCTCAAAGTAGTGGGCCTGCGGGCCACATTTGGCCCACGGGCCGCGTGTTTGAGACCCCTGTTCTAAGGATTCTGGATGAATTTGGCGGACTTTATTAGAAACAAATAGTGTCCATGCTGTAGCTCATTTGTCCTTTTTTCCGAGTTTACTTGGTTTTTCCTGCTACCTCAGCTATCACGGGCTAAATATAGCACGTTTGTGGCTCCTGGTTTAAGGTCAAATACTGCGTGTCGATGCCCCACTCCAGATTCATTCAAACATAACACAACATTGATATCTCAATTTTACTAAAACATTTGTAACAACACCGACTTTGAGGTATTTAAGGCAACAGATTATCAATAAATGTGATTAATGATGCATTCAACAGGCCCTAAAGTGAGAGCATTTATTACTGTCATCTGGCTCAACCACTCAACCCTCAGTGGAACCACCCACACACACACACACACACATACTCGACCCCCACTCACATACTCGTAGTATGCACGCTCAAGACAAATTGCAACTCTCACTTGTGCTCATCCGTTCATACACGCCATCATGTAACACATATAGAACACTTCATAATGAACTTTTCTTCAAGAAGTCACCAAATGGGTTACGTTTGTCATGAAGCTCCAGCGTGGAAAGAATTCTCAGAGGGTTTGTGGGAGTCTGTCGAAGAAGGAGTCTGTGAAAATAAATAAATACGTGGGAGGGTGATGCAAGACAATGACAGATAGAAATAGGGCTGGACTCAATGACAAAATAAAGAGCTATTGGGTACATGTTTTACTGTGTGTGTGTGTGTGTGTGTGTGTGGTGTGCAGTGTAATATTTCCACCATGGCTGAAGTTCAGGAAACTGCTCCATCTGCTACCAATGTAGACACTTTCATTAAATTTCCTCCCACAAAGGACATCACTATGAGAGCATCACGTCTTGGGTTTTATCTTTAGCTTCCTTAAATGTTCTCTAGAGGATGAAATGGCTGACATGCACCTCTGCGTATCTGCTAAAGCAGCGTGTATTTTTTTTGTACAAAAAACTCAATGTATAAAAGTACACACATATGGCTAGAGACATTTTTTAATCCATTCTATTTGGATTTATTTATGATCCAGATGTATTACACAATATGCTGTTGTTTCTCATCATGCTGTTTAGTTCAAAATCACAACCAGAAAATGGTGCTAGAATTCGAATTTGAGTAATTCTCCGAATTTATCGTACTGTCATTTCTGGTCTATAAAACACTACTTTTTCACGCTTTAAACAGTGATGCAGCTCATTTAGGACTAAAAACTACATTTCCCTTGATGCACAGAATTGAAGTGAGTTTCAGGAAGTAGTGACATTGTTGTGTTGTGTTGTTTTATTGCTTCATTGTAGATTTAACGCTTTCTTTGTAGTACTTTACGATTTCTGTAATGTAAAGTGCAATATAAATAAAATGTATTATTATTATTATTATGAACAAGTGACGTGGAAGCAAATATCACATTTTGAAGTTTTATGCAGCGATTGTGTTCTGTTCTGGCACATCTTAAGTAAGTTTGATCAAGTGTAGAATCACTACAGATTCAGTTTGGGAGACTAGGAGACCCGAGTTCGATTCCACCCTTGGCCATCTCTGTGTGGAGTTTGCATGTTTGCAGTGGATTAATTTGATTAAAATTCTTAATCATTAAAGCTATTAAATTTTTATTATCAAGTGATGCAGAATGCTGGTGCTAGCAACACAAATATTATCTGGTTCACAATAGTGGTTAGCAAGCATGCCACACTGCTAGGTGTTTGATTCCACCCTGGGCCATCTCTGTGTGGAGTTTGCATGTTCTACCCGTGCATGTGTGGGTTTTCTCCGGGTACTCCGGTTTCCTCCCACATTCCAAAAACATGCTAGGTTAATTGGTTGCACGGCGGTCGAGTGGTCGACATCACAGCTTGGAGACCTGAGTTCAATCCCACCCTCGGCCATCTCTGTGTGGAGTTTTCTTCGGGTACTCCGGTTTCCTCCCACATTCCAAAAAAATGCTAGGTTAATTAGCGACTCCAAATTGTCCATAGGTATGAATGTGAGTGTGAATGGTTGTTTGTCTATATGTGCCCTGTGATTGGCTGGCCACCAGTCCAGGGTGTACCCCGCTTCTTTCCCGAAGATAGCTGGGATAGGCTCCAGCACCCCTGTGAGGATAAGCGGTAGAAAATGAATGAATGAATGAGCTCTATAATTTGGGAATTATAGTATATGATATTTTAGTTATGCAATTCGATAATGTATGTGATTTAGACTGGAATAGTATATTACAGTAGCCAACATAAAAGGCATATATTGGATATACTGAAAGATTGTGTGTTCACACCCGGGCCCTCAGCATGCTTCTTCGGAGCGAGGAAATATGTTTTACCACTCTGACGTGAAAATGTTTTATTCTGCAGGGTTGGCCGGTATGACAAATAAACATACGCTGACATCACAGAGCCAGACTCCAGGGCTAAAAAGCAGACCCTCCTCTCTGACCTTCTAACATTTATTCACCTCCCCAGTGGAAAGAAAAACACACGGAGGGTGAGGTCCACTTGGTGTAGGTGGATGTAGAAGGGCTAAGCCCCACAGTGACTGTCAAGCCCTGACTCCACCTCTTCACATCTGTACAATGTTAAACGGAGAGGGGGTGTGAAGAAAATCAGAAGACAGGAAAAGGAGAGACAAATTAACCTTAGCTAAAACAGTAATTCCTGATGCGTGTCTGGAAATTGACAGTGGAAATCTACCAAGGAAAATTTCTAATTAGGACGTCAAATTCCTTTTTGTTGCATGTGAACGAACTTGAACTTCATGCCTTTCCTTTAGCTGAGTCCGTAACGTCTTACAAGGGGGGGGCGCAGACACCTCCGAAGAATGCCACTGGTGTGGGAGGGTGGGCGAGGCCTTGATGGATGGCTGAGCGGAGGGGACTAAAATAGCGTGAGACATTTACATGAGTTAACTAATCAGTTCTCGTTATAGATGATGTCTCGCCAGAACACAAACACGGGCTCAATGAAAGCTGACGCTGAACTGACGCGGCGACAACTGAGCAACTCGATTTTATGAAGTACAACCTGATTGTGATTTTTAGACAGAAACATGGCAACTATCAACTATAAATATAATATCAGCCAATATATAAGATATAAGATGGGTCATGTATGGATCTTTACAAGAATTAGTGGCCAAGCCGGTCCCTGCATCTTAATCCCATTGAAAATCTATAGAGGAAGCTGAATTTTGGGGCTGCGCGGTGGTTGAGCGGTTACCGCGCATGCCACACAGCTAGGAGACCTGAGTTCGATTCCACTTTTGGGCATTTCTCATGTTCTCCCCGTGCATGCATGTATTTTTTTCCGGGTACTACGGCTTCCTCCCACATTCCAAAAAACATGCTAGGTTAATTAGCGACTCCAAATTGTCCATAGGTATGAATGTGAGTGTGAATGGTTGTTTGTCTATATGTGCCCTGTGATTGGCTGGCGACCAGTCCAGGGTGTAACCCGCCTCTCGCCCGAAGACAGCTGGGATAGGCTCCAGCACAGGCTACAGGCTGTAGGCTACAGCACCCCCCCACCAAGCTCCACACTTCAGGATGGTGCAACCTTGGTCACCCACTATAAGAAATGTCTGACCTCAAACCTATTGGTAATTGGTAATAGTTTTATTTCATTTGAATATGTATCAGATTACAATTGAATGCATCACATAATCAGTTCACAGTTCCACATGTCCAAAAGGAGTAGGAAGAAGCAAAGCTTATTAAATCCTACCCCTCCATCTGGTACTTTTACAATCAGTTACATTTGTTCACTTCCTGCTTTTTATTTTTATTTTTATTTTCATTTTCATTTTTATTTTTATTTTTATTTTTATTTTTATTTTTATTTTTATTTTTATTTTTATTTTTATTTTTATTTTTATTTTTATTTTTATTTTTATTTTTATTTTTATTTTTATTTTTATTTTTATTTTTATTTTTATTTTTATTTTTATTTTTATTTTTTGTGTGCATTGTTTAAGGGTCTTACTCAATCCATTCCATATTTTGATTCCACATACTGAAATGCTATGGCTTTTTAACGTAGTCCTAGCATATAAGTGTTTCAAATGTAGTTCTTACCTGAGATCATATTTCTCCTCTCCTGTAGAGAAGTATTGGATGACATTTTTAGGTAATTGGTTATTTTTTAGCCTTATGCATTATTTTAACTGTTTGAAGATTAACTATATTAGCAAGTTTAAGTATGTGTCATTTTAGAAATAAGGAGTTAGTATGTTCTCTGTAGGCGGCATTATGAATTATCCTGACAACAATTAAACCTGACAACAAAACTTACAAACATGTTCTATGTTGACATGTAATCCTTTATCAAATCATCCTGTGATTGTTCAATAATTAACATAATCACTTGATCCAAGCCGGTATATTCCTCTTTGTCTGTCCGCAGTCCACAAATGTGCAAAATTTGCTTCAGATGATGTTGGGATATAATATAATAGTGGGGGCTTGCATGCAAAGCTGCTCCTCTTGCACAGTACTGACATTTTTACTCACAGTTCATAAATACACAGGACTTGATGGAAACTGGCCGTCGTGCCAAAAGATGGTAAACACGTGAGGCGCGGATGTTGTGGGAACTTTGCTAACTCAAAGAGCAAGCAGAAATGATGTCCAAAACAGGAAACAAATTTGCAAGCGACTCGTTTTTTTTTCACCCCCTCTTCGTGTTAATGAATGAATGAATGAAGTTAAGGTTTTTTTTTTAGTGTGGCACTCAATGTAGTTGTAATAGAATCAGTATGTCAATGTTTTACATGCATTAATTGCTTCACTTTCAGATGTTGGGGAAGTCAATTGATAGATGGACTGTCATGGAATTTAGCAGACCTTCTCATGCTCTGTCATTCATAATTATAAGACTAATATAATGTCTTACTTTCATGAATAAATCGTCATTTTGTGTGTTTATGAACATGCATTTATCTCATGTCGCATTTATTTCCTGGGTTGGGAATCTATGAGATCTATGAAATTCTAATCATAATAATTTAAAAAAATTTTAAGTCTCGTCTTAAAATCCACTTTTATTCTCTGGCTTTTAACTCGGAGTGAGTCGTATGGTCCTGTGTCTTTTAGTTCTTTCTTTTTATTTTAATTGGTTTTATTTTTTTACTTTTATTGCTTTGCTTCTTGTTTTTAATATTTTAATATACAATTTTATTTCTTTTTTGATCTTTTAGTTTTGGATTAAATTCAATTTATACCTTTACTTATTGTGTTTAATTTTTACTTTTTATTTTACTAGTCTGTGCAGCACTTTGGAAACTTTATAAAATAAATAAAGTGGTTTGGATTGGATAATAATTGGTTTCAGATTCTAAGTGAATTTCTGCAAAGTAGGATTACTTGTTTATTAATCAATTTTTCCTTGTAGTCAGAGCATAGAAAACCTGTTTAAAACCTTCTAAATATTGATTTTTAATATTATTAGAGCCCTCTAAACATGACCCTCTATAGTCACTGTTAAACTTATATTACTCCTCATACAGTAGTACACATAATCAGAGTAGATTTGGCTTTTAAGACATGAGCTTGTGTGTATTGCTAGAAATGTGTTCCGGATGTGTGGAGGACAGGAAGTGGCGTTGGGGGTTCAGAGTTGAGTTTTTTTTACTTAGCATGGATTACGGCCATTCTAATTTAGCTCGTTTTATAGTGATCCATACATCCATTTTGTAATACCGATTATGCTGGAGCCTATCCCAAATAAAATAAAATTAAAAACATAAAAACATAAAAATTTGTAAAAAATCTTAAAAAAATTTAAAAATCTTAAAAAAAATTAAAAATTTTAAAAATTTTAAAAAATTTGAAAAAATCTTAAAGAAATTTAAAAATAAATTACCTGCAAAAAATGCTACTCCGGTGCGACTTATGTATGTTTTTTTCTATCTAAAATGGCATTGTTGGCCTTGTGCGACTTATACTCCACAGCGACTTATAGTCCAGAAAATACGGTATTATTATTGTGCCTGTTGTAAGATCATTCAAACCTGCTGTCAAAGCCTGTTGAAGTCTGGTGCTTGTGTGTCCCAGCGAACACTATAGTAACTGAAACCATGATGCGGCGACTGAACACAATAATAATCATAGGTACATTTTTCACCGTTGTTCTAACAGATCTCTGCAGTCAGTGTCGTACACAAACCACCATGTTGTTGTCATGTTGTGTATTTATTGTACAAGTCGGTGACTCACTGTTTTGCTTCACTTTCTACACATTTCAGTTTCTAGTTTTTTTTTTGAACAAATGAATCATAAAAACCGAGTTTCCACTGTACTCACATCCTAACATGACATTGGTATCAAAGTCAATGCACAACCATCTTTAGAGTTCTCATAAAGGTGATTTAAAAAGCACTGATGTCTTCAGTTCTGCCGTGAATAACCTTTGACCCCCAAGGCACTTGTCTGCTTATGGCCAGTTATCAGAACATTAAAAGTAATCCAACTAATGCCATCTTTAGGTCGCTGTCCGGGGCTTCGAGAGGATAATAAACCTTTGTACTGGGCAATCAAATCGGTATCGGCGATGACAACAGCACGGATGATAGACGGATAAGCGTATTTGATGACACAAAGTACTGTGAATTAAGTATAGTGAAACATAATTGATTTAAGTTTTTTTTTTTTTAGCATACTGTCAATGTTGCATTAAATGTTCCAGGGAGTCCCTGAAAGGATAGGATAAAGAAAGGCGGGACTATTTATTGACACAACAAACCGTCCTTATCATGTCGTGATCAATATTATATAGTTCCATCAACATCCCCGAGTCGTTAAGTGCACTTTACGTATATTCTTAACACACACTGTTAACACACACGTTGCTTGCAGGCACTTTGCTCGCTGTAATGGCCGCTATTAGCTGCTCTGTCATCAGTATAGGACCGTATTTGCCGTAATCCCCCCATGAGATCCCACGGTCAACACATCGATCTGGAGGCCTGATATCTGCCTTATCATTTATCTTATCACAATCAGCTCATTTTTATGCTCCCAAACGGTGTCGTTTGAAAGGTCGGTTGTCAGCTCATTCACACACACACACACGTTTACATGCAGGTTTGTGAATATATAATAGTATGCATGTAAACAAGCACATATGCCTGTTAAGTGGGGCGACTTATGGGAGAAGAAGAGTCAACAGAACAGACGGCAGGCAGCCAGCCGAGGCCGGGAAATGAGCGGCTCCAGACAGACATTATGGCCGTTTGTCTGTAATAACATAAAAGCCAAAAGCATACAAATGATGGGGATATAAAATTTACATTAGTTAGATTTACAACCAAAATGCGTGTCTTTATGTTTGTACTATTATGACATTTTATTTAACCACTGCTACAATTCCCAAAATATAAACGTTGATTACTTAGAAATAATAAAAATAAACTGTTATTGCAAAACATAGATATGTAGTAGTTTGGAAATTGTACAAAAGTACTAATACAAGTTGCTATTTAAAGAAAATAATATTATAATAAGTAAGAAGAGTGATTCAGAGCTTTAAATCAACATCAATAATAATTTTTTTAAAACATCCAATAACTAAGATGCAGTGAAATGGCATTAAAAGTGTCAACATTAAAATACCACACATCATGTGTATGTGCCTAAAAAGTACTATAAAAAGTACTATAAATATTATTAGAAATAAAATAAACCCTGCTTTGATTGCACAATAATGATACACAAGTATAGATAATACATAATGTATTTTATTTTCATTTTGTGTTTTTTATTGTTGTTAGTATTATTTAAATTTTTATAATTATACACCATGATACCGCAGAATAATATTGTATTTCATGATGGGTCTCCTTGTGTATTGTGTAGTATGTGATGTATATTTTTCTAACGATGGTACAAATAAATGCCCACCCATGGCGTCTTATCAGTAATGATGGATATTGTCCTCATCCTATAAATAGCACTGAACACAACATCATTTTAAATTGTAAACACTGGTTTAAAAACATAGTTGTTATTGCAGGAAAGCGTGAAAACAGTCAACTTAAACGAGAGCCTTTATTTGGAGATACTGAAAGTATAAGTTCTTAATCATCTGATAGGTGTGAAGGTTCAAAGTCGCTTTAAGAAATCAATAGACAGTAGCCCTGATAAGTCACTATTTGATGCTGTTTGTTTTGGGGCTGCTTTGCCATTAGGTGGCACTACCGCTGTTGTTTCAGACCTCGACTTGATAACACAGGAGTACTTTAAACAGCAAAATATCTTTTAATGATGCATGTCCCCTTTCATGACATATGAATGGTATATCCTCAAAAATAGCTTTAACAGTTGCCCAATTATTGCAGTTGGATGAACCCTGGCTGAGGACACCCAAAGCTGTGTGATAAAACTTGGAAGATATGATTAGAAACTACTGTGCTGACTGTGCGTTATGCACGTTATTGTGAGGTTTTATTGTATTTGCTCCCAGCTGAAGGAGATCTTAATGAAATTTCACTATTGTAATGTGGGGCAATGCATTACATGCAAAGTGTGCAGAAGTAAGTGGCGTCATTAGGCCTATTTTAGAATGTTTTAAAATGTTCTTAAGCCCCCTCTAAATAATTGGATATTTTTTTATTGATTTTCTTTTATTTTTTTATTGATTTTTAAATTTTTTTATTGATTTTTTTTTTTTTTTTACAAAAAAAAATTCATATAACAGGGCAAAAGCAGGCTAATACTAGCCTACTTTTTAGAATGTTTTAAAATGTTCTTAAGCCCCCTCTAAATAATTGGATATTTTTTATTGATTTTCTTTTCTTTTTTTATTGATTTTTAAATTTTTTTATAGATTTTTTTATTCTTTTTACAAAAAAAATTCATATAACAGGGCAAAAGCAGGCTAATACTAGCCTACTTTTTAGAATGTTTTAAAATGTCCTTAAGCCCCCTCTAAATAATTGGATATTTTTTTTGATTTTATTTTATTTTTTTTTTATTGATTTTTAAATTTTTTATTGATTTTTTTTTTTACAAAAAAAATTTCATATAACAGGGCAAAAGCAGGCTAATACTAGCCTACTACTACTACTACTAGTAGTAATAATAATCAGAAGAAGAATGATGATAGTAATAATAATAGGCTAATTAATAATCTAATAATGATTATTATATAATTGATCACTGTCAATGGTTGCAGAGCTTGAGCAGCGGTTTTGCAGTATAAATTGTGTGTACTTGTGTACATTTAATGATGGTCTAAAAACAATTGAGTATCTCTACTAAATCTGTCCAAAAGTAGGAAAGTTATATCAAAAGTTATACATTTTTAGGATTTTTTTATGTCTACTACATTCATTCATATCCTGTGCATCTCCATAGGACTTTTGCCACGCCCCCTGGCAAAAGTGTTAGTTGGTGCGTGGATGCAAAAACTGGGTTATTTGAGGTTAGGGAATAAATAATTTGTGTGAAATCTTCACACACTGCAACAATTTAAAAAGCCCAGATGGTGCTCTTTTTTTTTTTTTTTTTAATTATTATTATTAAACACAAATTTTCCACTGGCACGGAGGGCGGTTTTGATCCAACTTTGACAGGTTGTAATGTAACGTTCGTGTCTCTGATTGTGTACGTAGACACTAACATGTGTCTTTTATGAACCGGGAGGGGAAAAAAAAAAAAAAAAATCCTATTTAGTAATGTTTACAGTCATGCCAAGAATGAAGCGTGGCCTTCTCACACACCATGGAAGGTTTACATGTTAATACTGTACACACTCATCACACAAGTGTCTAACCCAGGGGTGGGCAAACTACGGCCCGGGGGCCACATCCGGCCCGCCAAGTGTTTCAATATGGCCCGTCTGTTTTTTCCAAATATTTCATTTGAACTCAACATACAACCTGGCATCGTGGCTTGGGCCAATTTTTTGATGGTTGAGGTAGCTGCTTTATCAATTTCGTTATTTGATGTGGTCTGTTACAAAATGCTCCTGTAAAAAGGGACACAGGCACATAATAATAATAATAATAATAATAATAATAATAATAATAATAATAATAATAATAATAATAATAATAATAATAATAATAATAATAATAATAATAATAATAATAATAATAATAATAATGTTGTCAATAATGATAATAATACTACTATTATATTAATATTGTTGTTAATAATATTAATATAATAATGGTAGTAATATTACAAAATACTCCTGGAAAAAGGAGCACAAGCACAATAATAGTAATACAAATAATGATAATAATACTACTATTATATTAATATTGTTGTTAATAATATTAATATAATAATGGTAGTAATATTATTATAACAAAATAATAATAATAATAATATAATAACATTACTATAACTAATAATAATAATTCTAATAAAAATAACAATAATAATAATAATAATACATTGAGAAACACACTTTACATCAAATAAATGATTTCAAAGTGCACATATAGCAGATTGCATGACACTTTTACATGTAAAATATGTGTAAAAATATAGGTGTAAAAATGGACTGTTATGTGTAAAATACTACATAATCCCCCCCGTCAATTTTGTTAAATTAATGCGGCCCGCGAGTCAAAAAGTTTGCCCACCCCTGGTCTAACCTAATCTTTAGAGTCGAGATGCCTTAATAGAACACAGAAAATGTCGTCCGATGCCCTCTGATTAAACAAAGCCTATATACGATGAGCTTGAAATAAAATAAAACAATCTTCTCACTGCACTGGAACACATCTTAACTCTTTATTGTGAGCAAAGGTCTGCAGCAGCTGGCACAGAAAGGTCCGAGGCCGGAATAATCTTATCTCCCATCAGCTATAAATATTTGACAGAGATGGGTGGAAGAGAAAGGAGGGGGAAAAAAGGGATGAGGAGAAGGGTCAGAGGTTCTAAAAGACTTAAAAAACAAAGAAATGTGACTTGGACATTTCCCATAAATTAATAGACATGCAGAAACGCTTTTAAAAAATGCACTTAAGAGGCTCTTTTCCTCATCACTATCACAAGCTGGTTCTTCTGGTTGGAAACACAGGTGGTACCGCAAATAAACACTATAAAACAGTCTGGACCGCGTTTCTATTTGTGCAGCACTCCCATAACATTCCTAATCAAAGGAAACAACCCCCAAAACACATTTCAGGTGGTCTGTGTTAATGTGTTTGTGTGGGTGGATGAGAGCGTTATGGGGAGGGGGGGGTGGCTGAGTGTTATTCTATTCTTACATCCTCCGACCGTCAGATTTGATTAATTCATTCCATATTACCGACCGTCTTTGTCCCCCCCCCTTTCCAGCGTGCAGGCCAAACTTCATGAAAAAGGAGACGATTGTATGAAGGGTAAAAAAAAGAGAGAACTAATTACTGGGAGTATTTCAACCAGCAAACGCTGCTTAAAATGTAATTACATGGCTTTAGAGCACTGGCTCATGTAAGGGTGTTTTCAACAGCTGACCAGTTCCTGGTGTACCACGAAGACAAAAGTAAACAAAACCCTCTTAAACAAGAGAGAACTAATTTTTTTCATTCAAAAATTAATCTAAAACCGAATGCAATCAATCCAATGAGAATAAAGACCAGAAAAAAAATCAAGGTTATTACTTATTTTCAGGGGTGTCACAAGATCTCGTAAGGTTCTAAAACAAGCTTCAAGAACAAGGTCACCAGAAGCCAATCATACTGTGAACTGCGGAATCGCTACTATGAATGATAATACAATAATAATATATATCTATTATTATTGAACTTCATACATTCTATAAACGGCTGCACGGTGGACGAGTGGTTAGTGCCATTCCACCCTCGGCCATCTCTGTGTGGAGTTTGCATGTTCTCCCCGTGCATGCGTGGGTTTTCTCCGGGTACTCCGGTTTCCTCCCACATTCCAAAAACATGCTAGGTTAATTAGCGACTCCAAATTGTCCATAGGTATGAATGTGAGTGTGAATGGTTGTTTGTCTATATGTGCCCTGTGATTGGCTGGCTGGCAACCAGTCCAGGGTGTACCCCGCCTCTCGCCCGAAGACAGCTGGGGTAGGCTCCAGCAACCCTCGCGACACTTGTGAGGATAAGCGGTAGAAAAGGAATGAATGAACACTCTATAAACTTTGCAATCCAACCTACCTTGGCGTTCCCAATGTCTCATCAAAGTAAAACAGCTACTAGAACCTGGTCAAAGTAACTTGTCTGCAACCTTAATCAAGGCCCTGCGATCGCTGTGACTCCGCTTCATAACACACCTCATACGGAGAACAGATCCGTGTTGACAATTTTGCAACATGGTTGCTATATTTAGTGAGTAATAATACATTCATTCATTTCTACCGCTTATCCTCACAAGGTTCACGGGGGGTGCTGGAGTCTATCCCAGCTGTCTTCGGGCGAGAGGCGGGGTACACCCTGGACTGGTCGCCATCCAATCACAGGGCACATATAGACAAACAACCATTCACACTCACATTCATACCTATGGAAAATTTGGAGTCACTAATTAACCTAGAATGTTTTTGGAACATGCAAACTCCACACAGAGATGGCCGAGGGTGGAATTGAACTTGGGTCTCCTGACTGCGGGGCTTGTGCACTAACCACTCTTCCACCGTGCAGCATGGCAATGTTTCAATTTGTGCAAAGTTCAACAGTTAAAACAGTTAGGTCATGAATGCAAAGTTGTAAAACATGTACCTGCACTGTTTATTTCAGTGAAATAATAATTAATAGGAATACTAAAATATATTTTCGTCTTGGGACCTGTGTGTATCGTGACACCCCTACCGACTCCGCCCAACCTCTGCAGCAATGCGGACAATAATATTGCCCTGTTCAAAGACAGAAAGCCCTTTTGCCTTTGCCATCACGTGATCATGACTGTGAATTTCTGAAATTTTAGCGTAGATTTTAGCCTGTTTGAGTGGCTTTTAAATAAATTAAATGAATGTTTTTCTTCATATACAAAATTTTGCCAACCAACAAATTTATGGGAGGAAGACCACACCTTGTTTTTAACATCCATAGCAATTTTAGGGGAATTAATATCAAATATATCAAAAAAGAAAAGGCCCACAACATCCAAGGGGGGCGGACAACCTCTCCACATTATCACTACTCTGTCACCATTCATAGTCGACCCCCTTTTGGCCCGAGGCTCCTCTGAATAGTCGTTTTTTTTTTTTCCTCGAGATTGTTTTGACTCTGCGCTCATAACTCGACAAGAGGTGCACTCCATCATATCATTTTACAAGTTCTTCTATCATTCCAAAACAAGCCAATGAACTCACTTAAAACCAACATTCATTTTAAAAGGCAATGAAACTTTTTCCGCATCCTAAAAAAAAAAAAACACTCTTTAAAAAAAATCCACAACACAGGTAGCGACATTTTTACAAGGACATCTTCTCGTTTAATCACCAATTAACTACTGTAAACTGTTATCTTTGGGTGGATGCACCTTTGAACGCTATCACAGGAGAAGAGACGCGCAACAAAGTGCCGTAAAGCCATAAAATTAGGGTAGCTATTTGACAAAAGGCAAAGGGAGATACCAATCTGTATAAGGCAGAGGTGAAGGCTGCGCACCCAGGAAGCTGATAAGAGGAGCTCATCTTTCTC
The DNA here is from genome assembly GCF_030265055.1 of Doryrhamphus excisus. Lineage (NCBI taxonomy): Eukaryota > Metazoa > Chordata > Actinopteri > Syngnathiformes > Syngnathidae > Doryrhamphus > Doryrhamphus excisus. The sequence goes on from NC_080482.1 coordinate 5,383,287, forward strand.
AGACCAATGACAGTTGGACGCCACCTTTTTTTTTTTTTAAGTTGACGTGAATATCTCGATAAAGTCCTTTTTTTTTCCAATGCATAATGAGGTACATGCCAAGGGAATTAAATTTAAGTGTAGTACAAATTTGGTGGTAAACTAATCATCTTTGATAGTGAATAGCATCTGCCTCAAACTTGTATTTAAAGAGACAGTACCTCTTTATGTAACATGACTCAACCATAAACTACTGTTTATTCCATGGCTATAAAAGAAAGGTGTGTTTCCTTGCCTGCTTTACTGCAGCACCTCTGTACTTTTTCCATCTTTTATAAGACTGTTTGTATAAAAAAAAAACAAAAAAAAACGAAACAATCAATTGCAAATGTTTGGGATTGAAAAGAAAACACAAGCCATTGCGCTTTCAATGGCTCAAGTTAATTGTTAACTCTCTTCTTTTTTTTACTAAGCTCCCGTCTCCGAGGGAAAGGCTCCAAGAGCAACATTAATGTGCATATATTACAGCATTAACACAATATTACTGGGCCAGCCAATCACAGGGCACATATAGACAAACAACCATTCACACTCACATTCATACCTATGGATGAATTTGGAGTCGCTAATTAACCTAGCATGTTTTTGGAATGTGGGAGGAAACCGTAGTACCCGGGAGGAATTGAACTCGGGGCTCCTAGCTGTGAGGCCTGCGCACCAACCACTCGTCCACCGTGCAGCCTCAATTGCTGATTATTTACTATTCATTCATTTTCTACCGCTTATCCTCACAAGGATCACAGAGGAGGGGTGCTGGAGCCTATCCCAGCTGTCTTTGGGCGAGAGGCGGGGTACACTCTGGACTGGTCGCCAGCCAATCACAGGGCACATATAGACAAACAACCATTCACACTCACATTCATACCTATGGACAATTTGGAGTCGCTAATTAACCTAGCGTGTTTTTGGAATGTGGGAGGAAACCGTAGTACCCGGGAGGAATTGAACTCGGGTCTCCTAGCTGTGAGGCCTGCGCACCAACCACTCGCCACCGTGCAGCCTCAATTGCTGATTATTTACTATTCATTCATTTTCTACCGCTTATCCTCACAAGGATCACAGAGGAGGGGTGCTGGAGCCTATCCCAGCTGTCTTCGGGCGAGAGGCGGGGTACACCCTGGATTGCGCTTTCAATGGCTCGAGTTAATTGTGCTGTTAAAAATGACGTACGAGTGTGTTTCCAGTCAACAGACACGATCCTGTAGGGTCCGTCACGATTCCTCTTAAAAACACTGGTTTTCCTTTCAGTTCTGGATGTAAGTCTTAGCTTTTAAAACGCAAAAACCACTAAAATAAAACAAGACCTTCAGAACTTTAATGTCCCCTCTGACACTATAATTTCAATCAAGACAATCTTTCAGCTAATATTGTGCTCCGTTTTCTCTTTTTCCAACATCTCCCACTTGGCGATGTGTGCTTTGGCTTCTATGGCATAAAGCAGGGAAAGTGAGTCACCAGCTATTGGACATGACAAAAAGGCAACCCACTCTTTTTTTTTTTTTTTTTTACTAAGCTCCCGTCTCCGAGGGAAAGGCTCCAAGAGCAACATTAATGTGCATATATTACAGCATTAACACAATATTACTGGGCCTCGGACCTATTAGATGGGCATTGAAAGCCAGAATCAATATTCCCTAGGCGGCCTCAGAAGTGCAAAACAGGACTTCCTCCATCAGAAATGAAGACTTGGAGAATGCGGAGCATAAACGGGCCGTGTGATTTAATACAGCTAGCATTTTGAATAACAAAGTACAGACATTGCAGTCACTTGGATCGGGCTTCAAAGCACCGCTGTGTTAAACACTTGCAGGGAGAAATTCTTTGAATTCGTGGCCATTTGAAATTAGGGGAAAAGAGGAATTAGGGAGGAAGTTCAGGAAGAGTATGAGCACAGAGAAGAAAAGGGGAGCTCGATTTTTTTAATTATCTACTTTGCGTAGATTTCACTTTGTATAAAAAAAATACTGTAGTTACTGAGGAACTAATGAGTAGTGTTTAAGGTTTGTTCCTAGCATTTCAGTATGTGGAATCAAACTATGGAATGGATTGAGTAAGACCCTCAAACAATGCACAACGATGAGCCAATTCAAGAAACAATACAAGCAGTTGATGTTTGCTAAATACAAGGATGAAGAGTCTTGAACCAGTCATGATGTGCTATACATATCACTATATTGACACTTACTATGGTACCCATTATGTCATTGGATGGTCATATCACCTCGTACTTTGGTACGTGACAAAAATACAAACAAATAAAATAAAATGAAATTTAAAAAAATAATTAATTAAAAATATATAAAAAATAAAAATTTATAAAATAAAGTAAAAAAAAGAATGGAAAATAAAGTCATTCTTAGTTGATATAATAAATGATTATTTTCATTATTTATGAATTACAAGGGTGAAGAGTCTTGAACCAGTCAAATTTAAAATTTAAAATTTAAAATTTAAAATTTAAAATTTAAAATTTAAAATTTAAAATTTAAAATTTAAAATTTAAAATTTAAAATTTAAAATTTAAAATTTAAAATTTAAAATTTAAAATTTAAAATACATGATAAATAAATACACGATAAATAAATACACGATAAATAAATACACGATAAATAAATACATAAAAATTAAAAATACATAAAAATTAAAAATACATCATAAATAAATACACAATAAATAAATACATTATAAATAAATACATAAATAAAAAATACATAAATAAAGTAAAAAAAACAAACTTAAATTATATTATGGAAAGCAGGAAGTGAACAAATGTAACAGTTACTGATTGTAAAAGTACCAGATGGAGGGGTAGGATTTAATAAGCTTTGCTTCTTCCTACTCCGTTTGGACATGTGGAACTGTGAACTGATTATGTGATGCATTCAATTGTAATCTGATGCATGTTCAAATGAAATAAAACCATTACCATTTGTACGGTAATGTAGTGTACCTTAGTTATAGTTAGTTGAAAACAATGTTATAAATGGCCCTTCAGTCTGGTAATGTAGAAACCTGAGTTGAATCTACAGTGTCTATCCAATCATTCCGGTTCCTTCCTGTCCCATAAGAAGCCCACATATACATACATGATGTGCTCCAGCAGTGCCTTTTGAAATATAAATAATCCAACCTAAGTCTCTGGTGTCATGTGTCACTGAATGACCCAATGCATGAGGTACACATGCTGACATAGAAGCAAAAAAAAAAAAAAAAAGGTACATCCTCTGCCAGAACTGCACTCTGGGTCTCATCAGGTGGCTCAGTCCAGTTCCTGCACCAAAGTGAAAAGTCTGATTTCAGACCTGCTGGATTAGAACTACTGGCACCGACATCTGAGAGGCAGTACACAATACAATACCAAATAATAAACTTCCTCATGGAGTAAGTGAGAGCCAAGCATGTGTTTTAAAGAGGCTTTTCTTATTAAATCAATGATAGAACACACTGACGTGAAAAAGTTGCAGTTGTGTTGTATCACATTTCTGTATTGTATAAGCAATATTATCAAATTCCGCCCTGCTTTTAGCCTTCTTTTAGCTCTGAATGAATGTTTGGATATTGTATTTTAATGCATCTTTTACTCTGTTTTTACTCAATTTTTTCTCTACTGTAAAGCGTCTTTGAATTTACCCAATGGGTAGTGCTGTCAAAATTAAGAAAATCTAACCATCAACTTCCAACAACAAATGCCTGCCCGGCTGGCCTTAAAGCAAGTTAACTGAAACCTTGTTTAGAAACACCAAGTTCAACATTTGTAGCAACGTTATCCTAATTTGTCTCGCAACGAAGAACTTTAAACACAAGGTTTGAAGTAGCTGACCCAAAGTGCTACTTCAATTCCCAAAGGGACACTCACAGTCAGAGCCTGGGAATGACAGAATGGAACTGGAAAAGGGTGGAGGAAGGGGGGGGGGGGTCACTGCTGAAAATGTATTATTTGGAAGTGTCACCAATGCGAATGGTGGGCTAATGCCACCTAATCAAATATGTATTTAAAAATAAATCACAAAAGCAGAAACACTAGGAGAAATGAAGTAGATAAGACAACAGTCAAAGAGGAAATACTTGAACGTGTACACCACTATCTGTATCTGTATCTGTCCTCCCATCTAAATCATCTGTATCCATATCTGTACTGGAAGTGGGCGGGGCATAAACAGGGAGTGGGCGTGGTTTAGCCAGAAAAGGGTGGTGTTATATAAATATAGCAATTGCTGATTCATTCATTCATTCATTTTCTACCGCTTATCCTCACAAGGGTCGCAGGGGAGGGGTGCTGGAGCCTATCCAGGCTGTCTTCGCACTACAGGCGGGGTACACCCTGGACTGGTGGCCAGCCAATCACAGGGCACATATAGACAAACAACCATTCACACTCACATTCATACCTATGGACAATTTGGAGTCGCTAATTAACCTAGCATGTTTTTGGACTGTGGGAGGAAACCGGAGTACCCGGGTGGAATTGAACTTGGGTCTTCTAGCTGTGAGGCCTGCATGTTAACCACTTGACCACCGTGCAGCCTCAATTGCTAATTATTTACTATTCATTTATTCATTCATTTTCTACCGCCTATCCGCAAAAGGGTCACAGGGTAGGGGTGCTGAAGCCTATCCCAGCTGTCTTCGGGCGAGAGGCGGGGTACACCCTTGACTGGTCCCCAGACAATTTGGAGTCACTAATTAACCTAGCATGTTTTTGGAATGTGGGAGGAAACCGGAGTACCTGGGTGGAATTGAACCCGGGGCTCTTAGCTGTGAGTCCTGCGCACTAACCACTCAACCATCGTGCAGCCTCAATTGCTGATTATTTACTATATTTACTATATTCATTATTATTGCACAATATGTGTACTGTGTATGTGTGTAAGTGATCACTAAGGATTAGTGACCGAAGTGAGGATAAGCAGCATGGAGGTGGATGGATTTATTAACCATGTAAATTTGGTGACAAGTTAAAGACAATGCCATTCGATTTATTTTGCAGGAAAATCTTCCACAAACTACGTCAACGAAGGGAAGCAATTCCAGCAGCAATCTTGATCTCTCTGATGAGAATTATGACACATAGTTACATGGAAGGAGTTATGGCTGTTTTTCTCTCTACTGTGGTTTCACAGCTACAAAAACACAAGCGTACAGTGTCATTATTACACGTTAAGGCAGCCTTGTTGAGCACCACAGCTTCCTTTTTCACAGCATTTCCACTACAAATACACAGATCACTGCACAAGGTTAAGAAAGCAGAGCCTTGTGTGTTTTGGCAGTTGGAAAATATTCTGAAGGAGCCACAAACTATATGCTATATTTAGCCCGTGATAGCTGAGGTAGCAGGAAAAACCAAGTAAACTCGGAAAAAAAGGACAAATGAGCTACAGCATGGACACTATTTGTTTCTAATAAAGTCCGCCAAATTCATCCAGAATCCTTAGAACAGGGGTCTCAAACACGCGGCCCGCGGGCCAAATGTGGCCCGCAGGACACTACTTTGAGGCCCCCGCCTTGATATGAAAGTTTAATGTTAGTGCGGCCCGCGCAAGTTTGATATGGATGCTGTATGGTATCATGTACCCAGAAAAAAATATTACGTTTGATTAATGTTCATGTTAAAGGTTAAATAACTGTTAATAGTTATCCTCACTATCCGTGTGGAAGTGGTAAGTTTTTGGCTATTTAAGTTTAATGACTGGAACACCCTACAAAACTCTCTAAAACAGGGGTCTCAAACACGTGGCCCGTGGGCCAAATGTGGCCCGCAGGACACTACTTTGAGGCCCCCGCCTTGATAGGAAAGTCTAATGTTAGTGCGGCCCGCGCAAGTTTGATATGGATGCTGTATGGTATCATGTACCCAGAAAAAATTATTACGTTTGATTAATGTTCATGTTAAAGGTTAAATAACTGTTAATAGTTATCCTCCCTATATGTGTGGAAGTGGTAAGTTTTTGGCTATTTAAGTTTAAAGGAAATAACTTGGAGGCTACAGTTTAGGTCGCTAGCGCTCTAGTTTGCGAGTTAGCATGTGTCTCAAGACCCTGCAGTTGCGCAATATGTTGTAAATAAAAAGAGTATAAATGTGACTATAGTCGTGTTTTGTCATGTCTACAGGGCTCTAATAATGCTTTGTTCATTTTAATCTGAAAAAAATAATTTGTCGACCCACCAACTATATGTGGTTTGTTAAATTTTTATTATTTGCCGTTTTATTAATATTATTATAATTATTTATTACTCTTGATTTGTTTATTTATTTTTCATCTTATTTTGTGTAGAAAAATAAAAATTAAATATTTGAGAACAGTGGAATGTTTTATCAGAGCTTTTATTGTAGAAAATTGGAACCAAAGCGAAGTTTTTTACATTTTTTTGTTTTTAATAAATGCGTTTTTTGTTGTTTTTTTTTTTGAAAACCTGATGCGGCCCAGTCTCACCCAGACCTGAGCTCCAGTGGCCCCCAAGTAAACTGAGTTTGAGACCCCTGCCTTTGAATGTTCCGCCAATCCTAATGTTTGCTGTCAGAAAGCCTTATTTCTATAAAAAAAAAAGCAGTCATTATTCATATTTTATCAAAAGAAGCGCAGCCAAGAAGTGACAGTAACATCTTCCTTTCCACCTTTCCAGAACATCTCCATGTTGTCCAGCAGATTTATGGCCCGGCATTGAAGCAGCAGCAGCTGTCTGTGCAACAGGGGAAGCTAATCTTGTTTACATTCAATCTGCTATTTCCTCCCCACTGGAGCCTTGAAAGAGCAAAGTCATGTAATACTTGACTGAAATTGTTACAGAAAAAGGCTTTTGTGGCGTTGCCAAGACTGCCTGTAGCAAAACGCAATCGATATGCTCAATATTCACATGCAGTCCTCTGAAATAACAATAACTCCAAACCGCAAACTACAAGAGAATAAGGAAGCTTACGTTCTCCGTCCATCTTGATTCCAGTACGGTGTTGAATATGATGAAATGTAACATGTTCTAGTGTGAGCCTGTCATGTCTGCGTGCTAATCACCATTCAAGGTAAAGAAAATATAACGGTATAATGTTTTGCACAGCTCACACCGAACATTTAGGAGATCCATCACAGTACCTCAACGTGACATCATGTTATTTTGGTGTCATGATGATTTGCTGCACTTGACGCTTGCAAGCATGATAGCCCGGCATCGAACTTGGTCTGAAACAGACATTGAAAGCGATACAGTACTTTTGGTTCATCACAGGTCGTCGTGTTTAGGTTCAAAACAAGTTCCCACTGTGGTAAAAAAAAAAGTTTGGAGTCCGAAGATCAGACGCAAGGGGGATAACTCTAGCGAGATTGCTGCCTTCAATGTAAAGTCCAGCCAATGACAGACGGGCAAAATGTGTAAACAAAGAGGCAAGAATAGTCGAAAGACACTCGGTTTGGTAAGGGATCAAAATGCTGGCCTATGTCAAGCTCGTTTTGTTGGCAACCAATGGTGTCATTAGGCCTATTTTAGGGGGGCTTTAGCTTTTAGGGGGGCTTCAGTGGTATCATTAGGCCTGTTTTAGGGGGCTTCAGCTTTTTAGGGGGGCTTCAGTGGCATCATTAGGCCCGTTTTAAGGGGCTTCAGCTTTTTAGGGGTGCTTCAGTGGCGTCATTAGGCCCATTTGAGGGGACTTTAGCTTTTTAGGGGGGCTTCAATGGCGTCATTAGGCCCATTTTAGGGGGCTTTAGCTTTTTTGGGGGGGGTTCAGAACCCCTAAAATAGGCTTCAGCCACCCTAAAATAATCTTAAGCCCCCCTAAATAATTTGATATTTTTTATTGATTTAAAAAAAAATTTATTGATTTTTTTTTACCAAAAAAAATCTCAAATTTCGTATAATAGGGCAAAAGCAGGCTAATAAGCAAGCCAATAAGCAGGCTAATACTAGCCTACTACTACTAGTAGTAGTAGTAGTAATAATCAGAATAAGAATAATGATGATAGTAATAATAATTTTTTATTGATTTTTTAAAACAGTTTAAATATTTTTTTTTTCAAAGTGTGCAAAAGTCAGTGGCATCATTAGGCCTGTTTTAGAATTTTTTTAAAATGTTCTTAAGTCCCCCCTAAATACTTGGATATTTTTTTATTGATTTTTAAAAAAAAATTATAGATTTTTTAAATCTCTGACAAATTTCATATAATAGGGCAAAAGCAGGCTAATAAGCAAGCCAATAAGCAGGCTAATACTAGCCTACTACTACTAGTAGTAGTCGTAGTAGTAATAATCAGAATAAGAAAAATTATGATAGCAATAATAATAGGCTAATTAATAATATAATAATGATTATTATATAATTGATCAGCCGTTTTGCAGTGTAGATTGTGTATACTTATGTAAATTTAATGGTGGCCTAAAACAATTGAGTATCTCTACTAAATCTGTCCAAAAGTAGGAAAGTTATATCCCGGTTTTTGGTCGTTATTTGTATTTTTTGGATATTTTGATTTTTTTATGTCTATTACATTCATTCATATCCTGTGCATTTCCAGGGGTCTAAGCCCCCCCGTGCTCAGAACCGAGTAACCCTCCTGTTGGCAACCCTACGTGACACAGCACACATGTAGAATTTGCAGTCACTTTCTAAGTCTTTATGACATTATTTTCCAAAATCACATCAATAACAATACGTAAAACACAAAGATATGAAAGTAAAAACAAATACGAAGTAGTCTAAAATTTGGGACCTTCACAGCTTTACCATTTAAACCTCTCATGACAAGGGACCGACAACATTTTCCATCCAACCAATCAGTAATAGGAGGTACCATGTTCGAAAAATGTCATCCAGATGTTTTCCAACTGCTAACCAAAAATATATGAGGTATTTTCTCATGGCAGGAGTATGTCATCGTTTTCGGAGATTGAAGTATTAGCAGCACCAGACCAAGTTGCCCTTCCCACCAGCCACCTGACCCAAGTACGTCAGTGTTGCCCTTGTGAACTCACACTTGGCAAAGCCACCTTGGCCAGCCAAGTGACTGAGCAAAAGCATGGGTGCAGTACAAGTCTGAGAACCAAGGAACATGACATTGTATGATATGGCACCTCCTTCTCCATCTAACCCCCCCCAAAATGTGGCCACAAGCTTTATCGTAGGAAGGAAACAGTTGCCTCAGTCGGAAATGTGTGAGGGAGAACACAAAGGTCAATGTCGTGTTCACCTCAAATTTGGTTCCAAACCATCTGTGAATGGAGCCATAAATGAAAACCTACGGTTATGAGAACACCTCCCTCAGGTGCCATATGGTCTTTGATTTACCCGAGACTTCTTACTTTTTGCCCAGAATCTCGCACCCCCCCTCCCCCTCCCCGCTATTCATGGACATTTATGTCTTGTACTGATGCAATGATGACGGCACGATGATGCCAGCTGCAGCCGCAAGATTAGCTCAAAAATACCGTGTCAAAAGTCAAGAAGTGACACATTTCCGTAAGTACTTTGGAAAAACTGAAATTCTCTCACAAATGATAGCAAACGGGGAGAAAAGAAAAGATAATGGAAGGGTATGTTCTTTTACGGAAACTTATACTTTCAATCCGAAGCCGTGCAATCACCACATTAAAAGAGCTCCCATTCTTTGGACGACCGCTGGTATGCGGTGCGAATGCCAGGGTAGTGCTTTTCATTAGATTCCGCCGCTTTTGTGTTTTTTTTTTTCTTGTTGATCTGGCAAATTAACTTACAACATCTTGAACACAAGATGTAACTTGGAAAGGAGCGTTGTAGCAAATTGCGTTGATCAAAAACACTCACTGGAGTTGTTTACTTTGGGTGTTCTAATAAAAATGCTCATGCTGGGAGTTTTTCGGTGAGTTCTTGACCGGAGTAAAACCTCGATGCAACTGCTGAAACCACATAAAGAGGGCACACCATTTTTTTAATCACTTTAAAACTTTCTTGGCATCTTTTGTGAGGCGTTTTTTTTCCTATGCAGGTTCAAATATTGGGCTGTGATAGCTCATTTTAATTGTTGCATTCTTTAAGGATAATGAAGCACATAAAAATAATAAGTCATATCCTTTGTGACCATCTGCTGAACGTTTTATTGAAAGTCAAGTTGCACCGCACGCACATGATTTAGATTAACTGGAAACTATGTAGCCTTCCGAAAAAAAAAGGATATTCTGATTGCAATAAAGAATTTGTATCTTTATATATTAAGTCGTTTTTATCTTTTACAGTGGTATGAAATAGTTTGGGCACCCCTGATCATTTATAAATCACAAATAGGGCTGCACGGTGGTCGAGTGGTTAACGCGCAGGCATTGCAGCTAGGAGACCAAGGTTCAATTCCACCCTCTGCCATCTCTGTGTGGAGTTTGCATGTTCTCCCCGTGCATGTGTGGGTTTCTTCCCACATTCCAAAAACATGCTAGGTTAATTAGCGACTCCAAATTATCCATAGGTATGAATGTGAGTGTGAATGGTTGTTTGTCTATATGTGCCCTGTGATTGGCTGGCCACCAGTCCAGGGTGTACCCCGCCTCTCGCCTGAAGACAGCTGGGATAGGCTCCAGCACCCCCGCGACCCTCGTGAGGAAAAAGCGGTAGAAAATGAATTAATGATTTCCCTTTATATTTCCCTTTAAGTAGGGCTGCACGGTGGACGAGTGGTTAGCGCTCAGCTACCTCACAGCTAGGACGCCAGGGTTCAATACCACCCTCGACCATCTCTGTGTGGAGTTCGTATGTCCGGTTTCCTCCCACATTCCAAAAACATGCTAGGTTAATTGGCGACTCCAAATTGTCCATAGGTATGAATGTGAGTGTGAATGGTTGTTTGTCTATATGTGCCCTGTGATTGGCTGGCGACCAGTGATTTTGCATCCCTCCAAAAGGTTTCTTCCAGAATAACTGAATAGTTGAACAATGCACGGTGACAACATTTGCACCAAGATCAAGGTGTAGGTCTTTGGAGGTGGTCTGAGGGTTGAGTTTGACTTCTCTGCTTATCTGAGATTTTTCTTGTCCTGCCATTCCGGGCCTTAACTAGAACTGTTCCTGCGGTCTTCCAGTGTCTGCAGTTCCTCACAGTGAAATATCTGAGCTAGCTTTTTGTATCCTTCCCCTTAACCATGATGTTGAACAATCATTGTTTTCAGGTCATTTGACAGTTGCTTTGAGGCGACTGTAGTGCTATTCTTCAGATATGATAGAACCTGCAATTGGTCACCTTAAATATCTTTTCTCATGATTGGCTTCATTTGTGTATGCAGGTCAAGGGTCAGTGAGTTCCAATAATTAGTGTTAAGGGTATTCAAATCAATAAAAAAAAATGGCGCCCAAATGTATGATCCGTGTGTTTGTCTGGTATATGATATATTGAACTGAAATCGCTGATCCAAACAATCAGTGATTTATAAAGGAAAATCCTGAAAATTACCAAGGGTGGCCACATTTTTTTCATATCACGGTAACTAGCAACAAATGTCAATAAAATACGATGAAAGCTTTCACTTTTAAAACGTTTAAAAGCAGCCATGATGCATCGCCATTACACACCATTCCTCATTATTCCTGTCATTCCTTCCCTCCATGTATTGGCATTGAAATGCATGGTAACCACTTGCTGACATATAAAAAATACATTTCATTTCGTTGTTGTTTTTTCTTTTTGAAATATTTCTTTTAAGGCTGAGGATTGAATAGTTTATTGAACTATGTACATTCCAAGACCTAACAACATCCCAATAGACTCACCGTGCTCCCACTGGTTTGGTCCGGTGCACTCAAAGCCAAGTCAGGTTGTAGAAAGTCACGTTTTTTTAATTTTGCTATACTTTTTATGGAGCTTTTGGGACATTTTTTAAAAACTGATAAGGGTCCAAAATGTTAAAGGATGTGGCCAGGTGAGTAATGGGGTACTTATGCTCTGTAGACCCCGGACCACCCAGCCAGCAACAGCAGCAACAGCAGATGCAGTCAGTTTGGAATTATTTGGTTCCCTTATTTTTTTTTTTGGGTCTCTGAATCATATTACCAAATAAATAATTACAGTATGTAATCCCTCTAGGGTATTTTGTCACTTGGCTTTCTCAGCCATGCAGGTAAAACAATGTCATGGTCAAGGTTACCTCAGCATGTGGGGGCGTTTATGTCATAACTGCTGTGCATGTACGTTTTCCAATGTGAGAAATCATATTTTGCAGCCTGTTTCGCTAGCGTCTTCCTTCTTCACTTAACTTGTTAGGCTATAATCAGGGGCCAGGACAGAAGGGGGGGTTTAGCCCCCTGGAGATGCACAGGATATGAATGAATGTAGTAGACATTCAAAAAAAATCCAAAAAATCCAAAAAACAAATAACAAACAAGAACCGGGATATAACTTTCCCACTTTTGGAAAGATTTAGTAGAGATACTCAATTGTTTTAAGCCACCATTAAATGTACACAAGTACACACAATATATACTGCAAAACCGCTGCTCAATCTCTGCAACCATTCTGTCCAGTGGACAGTGATCAATTATATAATAATCATTATTATATTATTAATTAGCCTATTATTATTACTATCATAATTATTCTTCTTATGATGAATAATATACTAGCAGTAGTAGTAGTAGGCTAGTATTAGCCTGCTTATTGGCTTGCTTATTAGCCTGCTTTTGCCTTACTATATGAAATTTGTCCAAAAAAAAAAAAAATTAAAAATTTTGAAAAATCAATAAAAAATATCCAATTATTTAGGGGGGACTTAAGAACATTTTAAAATTTCTAAAATAGGCCACTGACTTTTGCACACTTTGTAAAAAAAAAAAAAAAAATTATTACATTTTTTTTAAATCAATAAAAAATATCTTAAGAACATTTTAGGGGGTCTGAAGCCCCCCTAAAATAGGCCCAATGACGCCACTGGCTACAATACATGAATATAGTTTGTCTTAAGGCTATTCATCAGCTGCAAACAGTTGGCTACTGGTGTCCAAAGGGACCTGAAGTATCCTCTTCGACCCCCCCCCCCTCCCCAGAGGAAATAGACGAGGAGCAAAGAAGCACCCATGTGGAAAAAGTAAATTGTTCTCAGCAACTGTCCATACCACAAGCCTTCTGTCTTCTGTTCTCAGTATAGCATCAATCAAACGTTTGGCGTAATTAAGGCTCGCATTGGACATTAAAGGCTGCATTCTTTGGATGTAAAAATAAGGCTACCATGTCATCCTGCCTTTGTTTTACATTTGAAAGGGTCATATATCCATAATCCGGTCATATAAAAGCAACTAATGACAAAAAAAATGATCATTTGTCACAATCCCCAAAGGAGACCTTATTTTACTGTGTTGACTTTTCAATCGTCAAAGGCCCAGAGGACTCAAACTCACCGTCAAAATGGCCAGCCGGACCAGATTTAGCCAGTTTCGCACGACCTTCCTTGTCACAAACTATATTCCCAGCTTCCATTTCCCTGTGGATTTTTTCCTCATAAATGCAGATAGCACAGGGGTCCTCAAGGTTGATTTGAGGATGACGGCTGTCCCATCCTCACATTTGGTAATTTCTCATTGAAGTTGGAGATCTTGATTCAGGAACAGATACTGCCATATTTAGATTTGTAAATCTAATACAGTAAACCTCGGATATATCAGATTCAATTGTTCCCACTGGTTTTGTCCGATATAAGCGAAATCCGTTATATGCGTATACCGGAAAATGTCCGTTTTACGTATATATCGGATTTATATCCGGTATATGCGTAAATCGGATTTTATCCGTTAAAAAAAGGCACTTCCTTGACTATGTTTCCAATGTACCTGGACTGGGCAATGAAAAGAGACGTAAGGTAATGAGAATTTAACTTTATTGGACTCTGAGCATAACAAATTGTTAATTAAGCTAGGCCCTGTTACGCCCGTCAGGCCTACGTTATTTCCAATAGTGAGGTTAAGATCTCATTCACCGCTGTGCTAGTATTATTGACGTCACTCACTTTTATATTTGTCCTAAATCTGGAGCCAGGAGAAAGACAAGAGCCAGTGACATCAACAAGATTAGCATAACGATGCGGCCATCCGATATATGCGAGGGAAATTTAATGGAAATGCATTGGAACGGGACTGGAGATTTTGTCCGAAATAGGCAAAATCCGTTATAAAAAATCCGATATATGCAATTAATTTTTATTGGAAATGCATTACAGAAAAACGGTTCTTTTTTATCTGTCCGTTGTGAGTGAATTTCCGATATATCCGAGTCCGATATATCCGAGGTTTACTGTATTGTGGTAAGTTATTGATATTTATGTAAGGAGGTACTCATGTGTGACATAATTCTCATAATTTGGAAAATGAACGGTAGGTTTCTCCGGTTTTGTGAAGCATGTGTCTCAGGTCCGCGTGTACCAGAAGCGATGATGAATGTTTCCCTGTTCCAAGCAGACATACAGTGTTGACCACACAAAGTACATGTTTTCCCTCCTTGTCAACACCTTAACCTCAGTGAGGTCACAACCTCTAAACGGACACCCAGTCATGTAATAAGTCAACCCTTTAACAACTCAGCCGGTTGCCCGGCGCAGGGCCTCCAACAGTGGCAAACCAGCGTGTGAAGATTTATGAATCAAACGTCCTTTGGCTAATAACTGACATTTCAGGAAACGGGTCACACCAGCGTGGCGGCGGCGGCAACAACGAGTGAGGTAGGCAAAGAAGCATGGAAAAGGGGGGATATTCCCATTAAGGGATGACCAAGGAACCGAGCTCTGCCAAAAATTTTCAACTGCAGAATGTGCACTTCATTAGTGAGGAAAAAGCCGGGGAGAACCAGGTTGGGGCCAAGTACTTTGAGGCTCTGGAACAGCTAATAAAAGTCCAAGCCAGGAGCCATACAAGTACACTGGAACCGGCAGAATGAGGCAACAGAGGTCTCATCAGCAAAATGAGTACAGGAACATAAATGCTGTAACTTTATTCCACTGTTCCACTTGCATGCAACAATGTGTATATATAAACATAAAACAAGGGGGCAAAAGTGCAGTTCTGGTGAATGTTTTTTTTTTTAAAGGCCACTCAGCAAAAGAATGCATATTCTTCAAAAGGGTCCTCAGAGGCTGACGGGTCTCTTGACTCTCTCCACGATATCGAAATATCCAGATCCCGGTCTTTGCAGCTGGGCTGGAAGTGCTTGGGTTGACTTCCACCATAGCACTGCAGTAAGACCTAAAGGGGTAGAGGTCAACACAACTTCAGCAGCCACCCAGCTGTTTCAGCTTGGGGAGCGCACATAAAACACTCGCCTTCATTGCTTTTATGCATACGGATACACTTATATGACACTCTGAAGTCAAGTGAATTTCTGCTGGAATAACACAAAGAAGCATAGGAAACATAATCATAAAGAGTTTAAATGACACAAGAGCCATAAAGGGGTACTGTAGCGCTCTTGAAATAACGGCGAGGGGATGAGGAAATATTACATTTTCTTTTGACAGCAAAAACAGACATGATCGATGTCCGATAATAGCTTTTTTTTTTTTGCTGATAACCGATGTTGTCCAACTCTCAATTTCCGATACCGATATCAGCTGATGTGTAACAGGACATATCGCCTGTTAGTGGTAGACAAAACCGTTCATTTCAGTGAAGCGGATCGTTACGGTTCATTCAGTAAAAAGATGTGTTCATTTCGTTCATTTCGTTCATTTCGTTCATTTCGTTCATTTCGTTCATTTCGTTCATTTCGTTCATTTCGTTCATTTCGTTCATTTCGTTCATTTCGTTCATTTCGTTCATTTCGTTCATTTTGTTCATTTCGTTCATTTCGTTCATTTCGTTCATTTCGTTCATTTCGTTCATTTTGTTCATTTCGTTCATTTCGTTCATTTCCATTGGTCGTTAACCTATGATCTCCCCCTGTGCATAGACCAGGTTAGCCGTTTCGAGTCAATCCGTTCACTCCTGTTCACGTTCGTTCCGACTCAACAGCGCAACAACACGTGATGACTAGTACTGTGTCGGTCATGAACAAACGGGTCAAAAGAACGACAGTGTCGGTCAATCTCTCGGCCTCTGTGTTTCAGTCAGCTAACCCCACCCACAGAGCGAGGTGCGACGATAGGATAAGACAAGCAAGTACGCAGATAATCCAGTCCTGCAAAAGGAACGGTGAACTGACTCTCCAGCCAATCAAAAAAAAAAAACCATTTGCAACTGAACGGACTGAATGGGTCTTTTAGGGGCAAAAAATAACTAGTTCTTTTGACCCGTTCGTTCATGACCAACACACCACTATCTTCAGTGGTGGAATGAACACATGCGTGTTGTGAAGCTAATGGATAGAGCATCAGCAATTAGCTTGCAAAGCTTTAAACAACATTGTACATCATCTGAGAAACTCTTGACATTATGCTTGGGATATGACGGCATAGCCATTAAAATATTTTGGATCGTCCAAAAAACCAGGGAAGAAAATCAAGTTTCATAATTTTCATGTAGGCCCAGCACTCTTCTCCTAATCGAGTACACAAAAACAGCATCAGATTTTTACCGTACTTATTTCCGGAAATTGTTACATTCCTACTATTGAGATGGAAGGAACAAGCCAAATTGCTAGTCAACCAAGTTTGTTTACATGCTTGAGAGGCGGTTTGATGAGGTCATCTTTTTTACGCTCCGCATCGGTGTGATTCCCTGTCTATCCACTGATATCACGTTGTCAGCACCCGGTAAGGAATTCGAGATTCGATACATTCTATTATCATTGGGAAACATGAATTCTTGGCAAGAACCTCAAGACCTTCAAATTTGTGCTTCATTGAATGGCTAGCGTCACATGAGGAACTAGCCGACTTCAGGTGTGGTGTCATTCTGGCCATGTCAACATTAAAATGTTCATCTATACAGCATTATTTAAATATCGTTTTTCATTTTCGGGAAAAAACGCTCTAATATTATCGGAGGCTCGGCCATTCCTACTATTAACTCTTTTAAAAAGCAGAAACAAAAAAGCCAAACATGCCCTACTGAAATGACGAGGTCATAACTTCAAAGTTACTGTCCTCCCTTAGACCGGCGAGATCTCTTATATTATACATGAAACAACTTACTATGATGAATGAAATCCACTTGGGTTCATTACTCAAGTCACCATGTTGGGTGTACATAAGATGACCATACTGCAGCTTATGAGCCTGGAAGAAATTCCTAGAAATGTGCGGGTAGATGTCGGAGCTGGGAGTGCTTACCTGTAAGTACCTTTTCCCGATTCTTGTCCAAACACAGCTTTCCGTCACATATCGGTCAGTTACAAGCTTAACTTAACCGTTCAGACTGCAGTACCGTCGGACAAATGAACGAGGCATTTTGAAAAAGTATCATTTTACACAAAAAACGTAGCCTATGGTGCAAAGTGTTAGCTCGGCTAATGACGTCCAAGCCAAGCCTCTCTGTTCAGGCTAACAATGTTGCGATACCTACCTAATAATCCCTTGCAATCTCGCATCTGTTCGGTTCCGCCATTTCTGATTAACCGAAAAAAAAATTTTCTGCGATCGCTTTCCTAGTGGAGACTCTGACTCGTTCAAGACCGTATCTCCATCTAGTGTTAAAACCAAGAAGTACAAAACAGTTAAGTACATATCATGCGCGGGACCATAGTCCATTATATTTTTAGACTTTGATGCAAGCTAGTTAAAAACAGATGGTGGCCCGCCAAGAAACATGTGCCCTCTAAAGTCTCATGAACTTGGAAATTTGATCTGTGCATGATATCCCCGATTTTACGAGCCTACAAATGCCGTCAAAAGATTAACTCTGTGCATATGTAAATGCTTTTTCTTTGGCTTTTGGCAGCACTAATTCAACACACAGGGATTACGTCACAACAAACCCATACACTCGCATTCACACTTCGTCTCCAGTTGGTGTAACATTTTAGGGATGTGTTCTAACCACTATCCCACCGTACCATCGAACTGAGGGGCTAGGTAAGCTAAAGAGGTAACCTATGGAAGGAGGCAGTATCCACCTGTTGAACATTAAAATTGATGAATCACCTCTGGGAGACTGGTAGCGGCACATCTGCGTCTGGAAAACCATATCCGATGATGCAACCCTGTGTCGGCTGTCTACAAAACTTGCACATCTGGAATTGGCAGCATTGTGAGCCGCCATGCAGATTCTACGACTCTTGCAACTGGACAAACTGCTCGTTTCGTGTATTCGGATCTCTGATAGTCATAGTAAGGGTACGTCACTGGAGGAAGCACTGACAAGCCGCCATTATCATTATACACACACAAGTTGCACGGTGGTCGTGTGGTTAGCGCGCAGACCTCACAGCTAGGAGACCCGGTTTCAATTCCAGTCTCGGCCATCTCTGTGTGGAGTTTGTATGTTCTCCTTGTGGATTTCTCCGGGTACTCCGGTTTCCTCCCACATTCCAAAAACATGCTAGGTTAATTGGCGACTCCAAATTGTCCATAGGTATGAATGTGAGTGTGAATGGTTGTTTGTCTATATGTGCCCTGTGATTGGCTGGCGACCAGTCCAGGGTGTACCCCGCCTCTCGCCTGAAGATAGCTGGGATAGGCTCCAGCACCTCCGCCACCCTTGTGAGGAAAAAGTGGTAGAAAATGAATGAATTCATTTATACATTGGGCTGTGCGGTTGTGAAGTGGTTCACACACAGGCCTCACAGCTAGGAATCCCGAGTTCAATTCCACCCTCGGCCATCTCTGTGTGGAGTTTGCGTGGGTTTTCTCCGGGTACTCCGGTTTCCTCCCACATTGTCTTCGGTCCGACAGTCATCGGGTATCGGGTACACCCTGGACTGGTGGCCAGCCAATCACAGGGCACATATAGACAAACAACCATTCACACTCACATTCATACCTATGGACAATTTGAAGTCGCCAATTAACCTAGCATGTTTTTGGAATGTGGGAGGAAACCGGAGTACCCACAGTAAAATATAGCCCAGGGTGGAATTGAACTCGGGTCTCCTAGCTGTGAGGCATGCGCGCTAACCACTCAACCGCCGTGCAGCCCTCTTTTAAATAAACATGTATTTAAAAAAAGGGATTTCATGTCAGTAGAAAGTAAAGAGTAATTTTTATCATATGAATTATGATCTTGAGGGAATTTGTGTTTGGCCACATTCCCCACATACATATCATGTGATTGTACTTAATTGATCCTCTTCATATTTCCCACAATTTCTTTAACTTCCCTGGATGTGACTGGACAGTGGCCAAATAACACTGAAATCGGACCACCGCAAATGCAGCCCTGCACTCAAGGCCAAAGCCAACTTGGAATGTCAAGATAAGTTATTGCATGACAGGGTAATAAAGAACAATTGTTAAAAAAAAAAAGATAATAGAAATAATAACTTCAGTCGAGTCAGCATGAAACACCAGCTCCGCTTTTGGTGGCCCTTTTGCAGTATCACATCTTGAAGTCAATTCTCTCTCTTGTGTACCATAGTTGCTACAATGTCAGCCTTTTAAGTTGCACAGACGGAATGAAAGAGTCCAGATGGTAAAAATGACAAAGATCAACTGATCTTCAGTGTTGCAATCATAAATAAAAAAGCCGGTCCCTTTGGGTTGCAAGGCTGCGGTTGGTGCGCTAATAAAGAGCATTTGTAGCCGCTTCCTCCTTGCGTTCACTTTCTGAGCATCTGTTTTACCCAAACACCATCAAATAAAAATCCCGAGACCATAACAGATAAATAAATCAAAAAAAAGTGGACCACCTAACATTTCCAGGATCGCACTCCATAGAAGCTGAGGAAGTTTAACGTTAACGTTTAAACTGTACATTTCAGTTACTGACTACTGTATTGTTGTCGTGATATTTCAAATTTAGAGGCTCCATCGTCCACCCTTACAGAGGATGCATAAAAGTCGAAAGAACCCATGCCTGCGATTGGTTACAAGAGTACATTTTTGGTAATGGTAATGGTTTTATTTCGTTTGAACATGCATCAGATTACAATTGAGTGCATCCCATAATCAGTTCACAGTTCCACATGTCCAAAAGGAGTAGGAAGAAGCAAAGCTTATTAAATCCTACCCCTCCATCTGGTACTTTTACAATCAGTAACTGTTACATTTGTTCACTTCCTGCTTTCCATAATACAGTTTAAGGTTTTTTTGTTTTTTGTTGTTTTTTTTTAATTAATTTTAATTTTAATTTTAATTTTAGGGCGGCACGGTGGTCTAGGGGTTAGCGCACAGACCTCACAGCTAGGAGACCAGGGTTCAATTCCACCCTCGGGCATCTCTGTGTGGAGTTTGCATGTTCTCCCCGTGCATGCGTGGGTTTTCTCCGGGTACTCCGGTTTCCTCCCACATTCCAAAAACATGCTAGGTTAATTGGCGACTCCAAATTGTCCATAGGTATGAATGTGAGTGTGAATGGTTGTTTGTCTATATGTGCCCTGTGATTGGCTGGCGACCAGTCCAGGGTGTACCCCGCCTCTCGCCCGAAGACAGCTGGGATAGGCTCCAGCACCCTTGTGAGGAAAAAGCGGTAGAAAATGAATTAAGTCCCATGTATGATCAACTAGGAAAAGGCAGAACTTGGACATCATCTCTTGAAGGTCACTTTCCTTAATTAGGGTGCACTCACACTGTTTGGCCTTTGCACCGTGCTAAACTTGGGCACAAGTGGCCCAGCCGTCCAAATCCTGGCTTGCGCTCATGTTGACCATTCACGATCTGGCCTGTTTGCTTGTGTCATCAATTCTATACTGCCGTTTTACTGCTATTTTACCCTGACTTTGTCAACCTTGGTTAATTTATAATTGCTAAGTTAACTGTTACGAAATGGGCTGCAACCGGTTTCTGTGTTTTAAACCAGTAACACATCCACCATGAACATTAGCACAGTTTTAGCAATCCAAAAAAGCCTTAATAATTAGAAAGAATTTCACATTTGATAGTATTCTTAACAGATCTCACGGTTGTGGAAACGAGCCATGGATTGAGGAAGCCCTTGAACATCCCAAGGTTCCACTTCTGTTTCAGCATTAATGTTCTTCCTGCACATGTGAAATGAATACAACACCACTTCTATTGAATTCTCACTCTCTCCACAGATATAAAACACTACACATGAAAAAAAAAATCTCAACTATTGGAAAGACAGCACGAGGGAATGACATGACACACATTTGCACATTTAAAGAGCGTTTAAGAATTCTTTTTCAAGCTGTATCAATTTAGGATGATGTAGTTCCTGAGCAGTATCATAATTTCATAGCCAAATAGCAAATGGCGTGTGTCGAGAATTACCACATTCATTTGGATATGGAAGGGGGGGGGGCTTCTACCGGCTCAAGACCCACTTTTAGGTGTTTAATAATAAAGCAATAACGTTCATCTAACGCAACACGTTGACTGAGATTATGGGCTTTGCAGATCAACCCCAGGGTCCCTTTAAAAGTTCATAGAACATAATCCTGGAACACGCTTCCACCATCCATCTGTGACGCACACACTCGTGC
Source organism: Doryrhamphus excisus (assembly GCF_030265055.1). Lineage (NCBI taxonomy): Eukaryota > Metazoa > Chordata > Actinopteri > Syngnathiformes > Syngnathidae > Doryrhamphus > Doryrhamphus excisus. The sequence continues at coordinate 5,404,781 of NC_080482.1, forward strand.
AGAGAGAGCATTTTTGTCACCGTGACAGGTAAAGTTCACGGCTTCCACGGATATTCGGACCAATGGAAAACTGTCCCTTGATTACAGTATATTAAGAACGGGATGACAAGAACCTGGACTTGGAGTCGGGTGAGAAATTGGTGTGTAGTTTGAAAACATGCATCACACCTCTACGTGCAAGCCCGTCATGACGCAATAACCAATTCCAGTGACGGAGAGAAGGGAATGCGGTGTTTGAACACAATGTGGATGGATACTAGGGATCAACCGATGTGGTTTTTTTTTGGGCCGATACCGAATTTTTTCCATCACCCTTAGCCGATGGCTGATTTTGCATGGGCCGATATTTGTCTGTTTTTGATCCCTCAATTTACATGAAAAAATGACCATGATAACAAATATTACGGTCTTATGTTTAAACAAATATTTATTATTATTTATTAGTTATAATTATTTATATGTAAACACTGAACACAGTAGGATTTAGCTTTCTTAAACACACATTTAAACGGAATTATCAACTTTAAAAGGAATAAATATTCAACCATGTGCAAAACATTTCTGTCATAGTTTACATTTATTTATATTTAATATATTATATTAAGTGGCAGCACGGTGGTCAAGTGGTTAGCGCACAGACCTCACAGCGAGGAGACCAGGGTTCAATTCCACCCTCGGCCATCTCTGTGTGGAGTTTGCATGTTCTTTTCTCCGGGTACTTCGGTTTCCTCCCACATTCCAAAAACATGCTAGGTTAATTGGCGACTCCAAATTGTCCATAGGTATGAATGTGAGTGTGAATGGTTGTTTGTCTATATGTGCCCTGTGATTGGCTGGTTGGGATTGGCCACCAGTCCAGGGTGTACCCCGCCTCTCGCCTGAAGACAGCTGGGATAGGCTCCAGCATCCCCCGCGACCCTCGTGAGGATAAGCGGTAGAAAATGAATGAATATTATATTAAATCTATTTATCCGGGGCAACACAAAGCTGCCCCGGCGGATGCCTGACTGTAAATCATGCGGTGGAAAAATACATACATCGGCGAACCCACGCACGTACCGATACAAGAAAAAAATGCAAATATCGGCCCGATATATATCGGTCGATCCTTAATGGATACTATATAAAATAGCATGTTTTTCAAGGCAGTTCCATTCCACTTGCATGGTCCTCCAACAGGGGGGGGGCTTTTCCACCCACTTCAAACAAATACTCAAGTTGTGACTACACTTCCCCATAGTTTTACGACAAAGCGCCTGTGTTGGTATAAAACAGGTCATTGGGACCTCCCCGTGACCGCTTTGGTGGAGCTGTGCAACCTGCCAAAATGTACAGCTGCCCAGAAGCCCCCCCCCTCCACGCACCCCCCTCCCGGGGGGGCCAATAACTCTGCTCTCACCTATACGTCGTAAACAGCTTAAAACCCTATTAAAAGCGCAAATACATTTCAGAAACAAGTAGACTTTTATAAAACAATATTTCCTGTCTGTGAGGTGACTTGTATTGACTGTTTGACTGTATAGATGCAGAAGCCTATAATGTATTCCTGGTGGTAGCCAAACTTTCCCCTGGCTGTAGTCAACCTGCATCCTATAAATGCATTAGTGAAAACGGTGATTTACTGGGCTGGAGGGGAAGTGATTACGAGTGACTGATGAGAGGGAAACACAACCTCCCTTAAGACTGCACCTGTACATTAACATTTACTTAGTGTGTGAGTGAGTATGTGTGTTGGAGTGTGTGTGTGTGTGTGTGTGTGTGTGTGTGTGTGTGTGTGTGTGTGTGTGTGTGTGTGTGTGTGTTGAAGCATTTTCTTCCTTTGTTTGTGTGTGTTTCCAATTGAACCATACAGACATGCCCATTAATAATTCAAACCATAGTGAAGCAGTCATCCATCAGTAGCAGGTTCATACAGGGAGACACCAGAGGAGAAGATGCTGAATTTATATACATTTATACATTTATACATTCATTTATACACATCCACCCTCGGCCATCTCTGTGTGGAGTTTGCATGTTCTCCCCGTGCATGCGTGGGTTCTCTCCTGGAACTCCGGTTTCCTCCCACATTCCAAAAACATGCTAGGTTAATTGGCAACTCCAAATTGTCCATAGGTATGAATTGAAACATTGCCATGCTGCACAGTGGTTGAGTGGTTCGCGCGCAAGCCCCACAGCTAAGAGACCCGAGTTCAATTCCACCCTCAGCCATCTCTGTGTGGAGTTTGCATGTTCCAAAAACATGGCTAGGTTAATTGACTCCAAATTGTCCATAGGTATGAATGTGAGTGTGAATGGTTGTTTGTCTATACGTATGTGCCCTGTGATTGGCTGGCTGGCCACCAGTCCAGGGTGTACCCTGCCTGGAAAATGAATGTTTTGTGCATTAAATCTGTAATTATTGTCAACAAAATTGATTTCCTGTTCATATTTTGGGCTGCATGGCGGTCGAGTGGTTAGCGTGCAGACCTCACAGCTAGGAAACCCAAGTTCAATCCCATCCTCGGCCATCTTTGTGTGGAGTTTGCATGTTCTCCCCATGCATGCGTGGGTTTTTTTCCGGGTACTCCGGATTCCTCCCACATTCCAAAAACATGCTAGGTTAATTGGCGACTCCAAATTGTCCATAGGTACGTATGAATGTGAGTGTGAATGGTTGTTTGTCTATATGTGCCCTGCCTCTCGCCCAAGTGGTAGAAAATGAATGAATGAAAGAATTTATACACACTATTTTTCCTACTGGTAATGGTAATGGTTTTATTTCATTTGAACATGCATCCGATTACAATTGAATGCATCACATAATCAGTTCACAGTTCCACATGTCCAAAAGGAGTAGGAAGAAGCAAAGCTTATTAAATTCTACCCCTCCATCTGGTACTTTTACAATCAGTAACTGTTACATTTGTTCACTTCCTGCTTTCCTAATATAGTTTAAGGTTTTAGTGAATGCATTTGTAAGAACGCCATAGAACGGTTGATGTGGGAAATGGCTGGTTTTATTCAGCCTACATCCAACATAATCACTAAATGTTTTCAAAGGCCACTGGTTACACGAAAACCCTGACAAGTCGTCTAAATCCTGGTTCCTTCATCTCTCCATTCCTCACTTCATCCTTTTCCAGGCTCCCACAACATATTTCCCTCCTTCCATTCTGCGGTTCTTCCATTTCTTCATCTCGCTCTCGATCCAACTTCTTTCCTCTCCACTCAAGAACTTTAAAAAGCTTTCCATCTCTGCTTTCATCTGTCCATTTTGGCTCCAAACCTCTCCAGGTAAATAGCAAACGTGGGACCTTTTAAAATGTAATTTTTGACGGACTTTATGAGACACTCTGCCTTTCTGTTGATTTATCACTCCATGCGTGCTGGAGAAACTTTTTTTTAATGTGGGTCTTCATCGTTGTAACAACACTCGAGCGTGGCCAGAAAACAGGTGCAGGAGTTTTACTGTCCATCACCTCACCGGCGAGAACCGATCTGCTATAGGAGTGCATGTAGTACAGTTGCTCCGAGGGGTTCAACCCCAGCAAAGGTCCATCTTATCTTGCTCAAGGTTGCAGGGAGTTGGAGCTCGGATGACGTGTTAATGAAAGGAAAAAAGGCGATCAAAGACAATAAAAAGTTAAATGGTGCCTCCGGGTAATGAAATGGAAAATAAAGTCATTCTTAGTTGATATAATAAATGATTATTTTTATTATTTATGAATTACAAGGGTGAAGAGTCTTGAACCAGTCATGGTGTGCAATATATATATCACTATATTGACAGTTACTATGGTACTAAAAATTAAAAATTAAAAATTAAAAATTAAAAATCAAAAATTAAAAATTAAAAATTAAAAATTAAAAATTAAAAATTAAAAATTAAAAATTAAAAAATTTATATTTTATATTTTATATTTTATATTTTATATTTTATATTTTATATTTTATATTTTATATTAAAAATTAAAAATTAAAAATTAAAAATTAAAAATTAAAAATTAAAAATTAAAAATTTGACATTTGACATTTGACATTTGACATTTAAAATTTTAATTTTAAAATTTAAAAATACACTATAAATAAATACACAATAAATAAATACTAATAAATAAATACATGATAAATACGTAAATACATAAATAAAAAATACATAAATAAAGTAAAAAAAAAATAAACTTAAATTATATTAGGAAAGCAGGAAGTGAACAAATGTAACAGTTACTGTTAGGTAGGATTTAATAAGATTTGCTTCTTCCTACTCCTTTTGGACATGTGGAACTGTGAACTAATTATGTGATGCATTCAATTGTAATCTGATGCACGTTCAAATGAACTAAAACCATTACCATTACAAATGAAGTAAATGTAGTTTGAACCTGCTTGAGAACGTTGAATACAGCCGGCCTATGATGTTACTGCATGGGAATTCCAGTCCATGGGGTGCTCCTTACATTCCATCTGAAGTCCCGTTGGTATCTTAGACAGCATGGATCCTTTGACATCACTGCTGACACATCAGTATTTTTTGCATATGCACTATCGCTCTTTTTTTAGAATCATACTAATCATTTATTTGCTTCTTCTGTTTACTGCATATTAACAGCCATCGGCCAGACCAGACAACAAACAACAAAATATGTCATATTAATGGCAGGCAGCTATACAGAAGCATCTGGCCAGAACAAACAGCCCAAGGGAAGCTATTTGCTGACAAATGGGATTCAGTGCTGGGCTTCGACAGCATTAACTGGTGGGTTTTATTGGTTAAAGGAGCATGATATCATGGGTTTCTTCGCTATGCTTCTCTGGCAGCGCGGATGACATGTTGAGGAGTAAAGGCATTTGGTCACGCAAAGATGCTGGGTGCTGTTTAACAGATGGCAGGAGACCAGTGAAGAGCCTGGCAATACACAGCAGATGGAGAAGTGATCAACAGGAGATCAGAGAAGTGTTCTTCGACACTCCCTATTCGCTTGCTGCTCCACTTTGAATGTAAAATGTGCTAAGTGAAACTTAACAATCCTATAACAGCGTGTCACATTTTCAGATTGCAGAAAAATAGTTATTTATTGGAGAATTAGTGTTACTGGTACAATATTGGGCCGCACGGTGGTCGAGTGGTTAGCATGTTGGCCACACAGTCAGAAGATTGGGAAGATCTAGGTTAGAATCTTTGTCGGGGATCCTTGTATGGAGTTTGTTCTCCCCTTGCAGAGGGTGTACCCCACATCTCTAGCTGGGATAGGCTCCAGCATACCCCCGCAAATGGATGAATAGTACAGTATTGTGAAGATGAAACCCATTATTATTATTATTATTATTATTGTTATTATTATTTCTACAACTAATTCAATATTTATAAAATCAGATATTAAACAAACATCTGAGTACAGCAACAGTAATAAACATATACACTGTCACTCAAAATGAGCATCACCTGTATGTAGTGAATGCTGTGCCACGTGTAGTTTCATTGTTAACCAACAGGAGGCAATATTGTGCAATGCACAATCTGCTAGACTGCAGCAAGTGCACCCACAACCAAAAGGCCCAAAGGTGCAAAACGGAACCATGTGTTCCGTAACAACTGTTTAAGTCTGAGACATTTTCTCATTATTTGAGTAAAACTATTTTACAGGTTCAACCAGGGATCCCACCAGGGATTCTTGGGCACCATGGGAAAAAAATATTTTTCTTTTTGGACCTATTTTTAGGTGTTCCTTGGAATTGTCCTATCTTTTCCCCACCATACAGTGCCCATGGGTTCAACTTCTGTTACTGCTTCTTCCTACTCTTTTTCATTCATTCATTCATTCATTTTCTAACGCTTGTCTTGGGGCGAGAAGGCCCTGGACTGGTGGCCAGCCAATCACAGGGCACATATAGACAAACAACCATTCACACTCACATTCATACCTATGGACAATTTGGAGTCGACAATTAACCTAGCATGTTTTTGGAATGTGGGAGGAAACCGGAGTACCCGGAGATGGTCATGGGTGGAATTGAACTTGGGTCTCTTAGCTGTGAAGCTTGCGCTAACCAGCCTACTCCTTTTCAAATATGTTGAATTGTGCAAAGACCAAATTTTCCATGTCTGACAGATAATCTGATTACTTTTAGAATAAATTTAGTAGTAGTATTTTTAGTATATTTTGGTGTGTATTTCATCAGTCAACAGCCCCTTTTTGTATATTTATGTTGTACTTCATTCAGTATTAATTATAGATACAAGTTGACCAATTATACTTCATCAAAAGAGTCATAGACTCCATTTTTACAATTGAAGTCAATATGTGCTGTTGAGGAAATATGAACTATGAAATATGAAATATGACTACAGCGTTCTTTGTGTGAGCTCGTGCTGCAGCAGGATGAGTGAGTGTGAGTTTGTGCCTGGTGGGGTTGTGGGGGCTTTGAAACCACAGCAGGTAGGTAAACACTAGGTAGTATGGACCTGACATCCTGTTAGACGACATACAGCAAAATACCATATACACACACACACACACAAAACAAAGTCAGCAGCTTCTCTTTTCCTGTCAAAGACGTGTGAGTATGGCAGCGGTCTTTATATTTTTTAATTACACTTATATTAGCTTGATATTTCATATTTCATTCATTTTATTGTAATAATAATGAGAACTGTAATGTGATGTACAAAATTAATTTGACATTTTGTAACAAAAAAAGATATTTTGTGTGAACTTGTGAGAGATCCGAAGGTCCTTACTGATAATCTAGCGTATCCCCCCCCTTGACGGTCAGAGTTAGAAGAAGAGTGACGGCCATTACGGGCTTGGCAGCTGCACGGGGTTCCAACGCTAATACTCTCTGGGAGTCTGATGATCACAGAGAATGATGGCGGCTGCTAGGACTCAGGCCAAGGTCAAAGGTCTAGACACTAATTCTCTGACATTACCTAAACTCTATAATGAATACACTGATACTATTCACATGTTGGAGAAGTCACTAAATATCACATACATGAGAAATTGTGTTATTGTGTGAAGGAAAATAAACACCGTGCTATGTGAGTATTATCATTGGAAGTATTCCCCAGAACTCAGTACAAGTTATGCAAACTTTTATGAGGAACACATCAAATTATAGTTTGAATGTATCATGAAATGTAAACTTATCATTTATAATTCACTTTTACATGAATCTGGGTTATGTTTATTATATTCTTGTAATCTTTCTGCAATTTCTAAGGTGCAGAAATGAAGAAATTTGTCACTTTGAGTAACAAAAGAGACCAGTAACCACAACCACATTTAGCTCTGCAGCTCTAAATATGAAGACTTGCCTTCCCAGTTTATACACTTCCGAGATCAAAAATAGTCACAAGTAATTACTTTTACATTGATTATGTTCTAATTAAAAGTTTTCAATATATATATATACACTGAAAAGTAAGTTTTAAGTAGTGTTTTGTCCCTGCAAAGACAATAGGCTATGTACATTTGATCTAACATACTCGTCACATCATTTGAACTGGAAGAGGAAACATGTTGTTATGCCCAAACACCAATAGGGGGCGCTGCATAGTCGTAAAGCAACACTGCAGGCAAGCCACTGTGAACCTTCTCAGCCCTGCAGTAAACCTTTAACTGTTTCAACACCCGGCTCAAACATGCAAAACTCTCTTTGGACATGTCGTTGCTATTATTATTATTATTATTTAATATATTTTTTATAATAATAAATATGTTGGAGTAAATTAAAATAATGGTATAAATTTGTTTGTGGGCATTGAGAGATGTAGTTTATATGATTGTAAACTTGTAAAAATAGGTGTGATATTATTCAACAAAGTGAATTTTTATTTTGTGATATGTAGGAAAATACTACTTTTTATTTACCCCACAATTTATTTGCTGTATTTAAATTTATTTGCAGACGCATTGACCAGCATATTGAATGATAGAAAATTAGGCCTTAAATCCTTCAAAATAAACAAAACATAATAATAATAAACATGTATTGCAGTGTATATATGGGAAATAAACATTTTGTTAATATTATCTAAAGTGTGATATTTCAACATATGCTTATAAATAATAATTTGGATTTATTTGTGATGAGAATTATGTTCCTTTGAGCCATAATTAGTTTATAATTGGGGAAGTTTATATAAGATGAGAAAAATAATACACAAAATAAAAAGTGAGCATTGTTTATTGATTTGTGTATGTAATAATATACGCAATATACTTAAACAATACACTTTAATGTCACCCAATGGCAAAGTCCACTTATGTAGTTGCTGCTTTTTTTTTAAGTCTTGCAAAAGTTGAGCAAAAACTTTCATCTTGTTTGCTTAATGTCTCCAAAAAAAAAAGTATTTTAATAAAGGTGTCACATATAGTTGATCCGAACAGGGTACCGTACTCGGATCTGGATCTCTAGTTGCTATCCAAACACAAATAAACAGAGGAGGAACATTGGAATTAATGATAGAGAGAGGGGGGTGGGGGGGGGCGTGTCGGAGGCGGGCTGAGTGAGTCCAAGCCGGAGCCCTAAAAAGTGAAGAACCGGTGCCGCTCCAGCACACTTCCAGACTTACACACAGCCCTCAGCCAGACCCGCAGTCCTCCAGACCCGACTCGCCTCGTTACACAAGCGTGTACACTTCCCGGGGCTCCGCACTTGCATGGGCTGTGAATACTTCATGGACTTCGAACTTGGACAACGTATAGTGTCGCTATACTGGAACGGGTCGCTGGTGTAGTGGATTACTGGGATACGGCAGGATATTGAGCACTATTTACCCCGGGGTAAGGTTGGTACATGTCACGGAATCTTCACCTTCCGTGTTTTTTTGCAACTTTTTCTGTCACTTTAAATTACTCTTTGCAAGACTCATCAAGCTGCAAAGCAAAGTGTCATCTTTGCATGTGGGTTCGAATCCCCCCCTCATCCACACCACGTTTGCTATTATTATTGATCCACGCACAATATTGAACACGCGTGTGTTAGTACTAGTAGAATTAAAAAAAAGTATATAAGTAAGACGATGTAAACTTTAAAAAGAAATCAGTTCTACTTGTTGATGAAAATATATAGCAGAGGAACAGCAAGTTCCTGTATGGTGACCATGCTGCACCTGTGCAAAATTATATTTAACCCCATCCTGTCCTGGGGGGTTGGTGGGGGGGGGGGGCACAGAGGCCAAATTCAAATGTCAAAGGTCCGTGAAAGTAATTTAAAAAAAAATATGAATGGAGCAAACCAGCAGGTATTCAACTAATACCTAAAGTAATTGTACATACATACTCGTCGTAATATATACATATATAAGTATATCTGACCAATAAATAGAAAACATATATTAGAAAATTAAACAAAAAATGATTGTTTTTCTTTATCTCTGCACTGGGTATACAATATGTTCATTTAGGAATTAATTTTCCTGATTTTTTTTATTGTTGTTGTTGTTTACATCTTCATTCATGCACGTCACATCAATGCAGGAATATTGCTTTGTTTACTTATTACTCAAATAAATATGCAGACTATAGTACTTTTACTAATTAATACAAAAAACGCCTATATGACCTGACTGAAGTATACTAATATAATGTATTAGATGTTTTATTACGAATAACCTACATTACGCCGTTTTATTAATATATTCAAATGCTTTTAATAAATATTTTGCCAGTTTTCAAGATATTAGTTTCTGTTTATTGTTGTATATCCACACAAACGAAAGAAAGGAATTGATATTTTGTCTTATTCTAATTTGAGTGCTCGCAAACAAGCTGTTAGATTAACGTCCCTGATTAACGTCTCTCCATTTTCCACCCACCCTCCAGGCCTGCCGTCGTGTCCTGCGCACAAGCGTGAGCCGAGATGGGGAGCAAAGCTTTGCACGCTCCGATCCCCCTGCACCCTCCCCTGCAGCTCACTAACTACTCCTTCCTGCAGGCCGTCAACACTTTCCCAGCTGAGCAGCTGCAGGGACTGTACGGCCTGAGCGCGGTGCACACCATGCACATGAACCACTGGACTCTTGGCTACCCGCACATCCAAGGACTGAGATCGACTATCACGGAAATGGCTGCCGCCCAGGGCTTGATGGACCCCAGGATTTCATTCCCGGCTTTGCCCTTCACCGCCGCGGCGCAGCTTTTCCATCCAAAACAAGCCTCCGTTACGCACGGCATGCCCTCGCTGCACAAGGACAGGCCGAGGTTCGACTTCGCTAATCTGGCCTTGGCAGCCACACAGGAGGACCCGCCGAAGGTTGCGGATTTGGCCAAATTGGCGTCGGGACTAGGGGGGACCATAACCGAGCTGAACAAGCTGTCCCCGGACAGGAAACCCACCCGGGGCCGGCTGCCGTCCAAGACCAAAAAGGAATTTATTTGCAAGTTCTGCGGCAGACATTTCACCAAGTCCTACAACCTTCTCATCCACGAAAGGACCCACACTGACGAGAGGCCGTACACGTGTGACATTTGCCACAAGGCCTTCAGAAGACAAGACCACCTCAGAGACCACAGGTGAGACTCGATCCTCCATAGATCCTCCAATAAAGATCGTTGTTAGGACTGAAACAAAGCACCCGCAATTAACCCAATAAATCCTTGCGAATGATATATTATTTTTTAAAAATATTCTATAACATAAACCTTATACTGACGTGTTTTTTCTGTTTTACAGGTACATCCACTCCAAGGAAAAACCATTCAAATGTCAAGAATGCGGGAAAGGATTCTGTCAGTCTCGAACCCTAGCAGTGCATAAAACCTTACACATGCAGGTAAGATCATACAAATATTATTAGCATAATTCAAATTGCATACATTGCATGCACGGGGATGTTGGAGCCTGTCCGCAAATTTAAACCAAAAAAAAAAAATCCGCATGAAATGTACTTTTTAATGATTAATATTGGATATAATTGAAGGGAATAATCCTTTGCTTGCTTTAAATCTAAACAGGAGTCTCCCCACAAATGCCCCACATGCGGAAGAACCTTTAATCAAAGAAGTAACCTGAAAACTCACCTTCTCACCCATACAGACATCAAGCCCTACAGCTGTGGCCGCTGCGGAAAGGTGTTTCGGCGCAACTGTGACTTGCGACGGCACAGTTTGACGCACAGCCCACATCAGGACTACTAAAACGTGGACAGAAAAAAAATGAATAAATAACACAACAAGAACAAAACAAAAAAAAACATATGACAAATGGACATAACCCAAGAAGAGGAGTTCAATGGCATGGAAATGTGGATACTGCAGCACATTAGGACTTGATTTTGGACTGCAAGTTTGGACAGCAACCGTGCACAGCACCTGTAAATATAAAAAAAAAACGTGTAAATAAATAAAGTAGTCTTTTCTGGCATTCAAAGTTGTTATCAAAAAAAGTGTGTTAAATTGCATTTTAGAAATAAATATTTCCATTGTATACATTTGTGGTTATATTTTTCTTGACATGAACTCATTGAGTTTATAGTTTTGACAAGTGAGCGGGTTTGTGGGGGGGTGGGGGGTTATAGACCAACAAACACACATTTACACCTTTTTACAGACAAAAAAACAATTATTATTGTTACAAAGTAATGGGTTGATTTATTAAAAATGCGGAAATATGTCAATATTACACATAGAACACATTTTTATCAAATGCTGATAAGTATTATTAGCTATATTATCAGCCATATCACAACTTTATCAGTTACCTGACCTGCCAGGTACATCCATCAGTGTATAGTGGCTCATTCAAAACATCACATTTAAAGGGGGAATGCTTAAAAAGTACACATTTTATTATTTTTTTTTTTACATTGAATAGAGTGGAAAATGAAAGTGTGACAAATGGATAGAGAAGTGGATTTAATAGATTTGGTATATAAGATACATAACTCAACATCATGTTGAGGTTTGTTTCTGTATTCAGTCCATTTTTCAGATCATCTCAGTTTCTTTTTCCACTTGGCCTTCAGGCCTGTTTTCTCACTACTACAACAGCCACTGGTTTAAAAAAAAATAGAAAAATTGAAAAAAAGTCAAATTTTCACTTCACAGAATTAAATAGAGCATTTAACGCTCTTAAAGAAGAAGAATTTCTAAAAAATAATCAATAAAAGACCTTAGACGTTCAGATTTCACATATATTTTAATGGAATGTGTAAATGTACAATGTGTTATTTTGATATATGAATGAAATAACACAACAACAAAACCTCAATAATAATAATAATAATCAAAATCATCATCATCACAAGCAGGGGTTATAGAACTTTGCTTCAGTCTTCAAATAAATTAAGTAATTTGGGGCGTTGGTAAGACAACATTTCGTCATTTTCTTTCTGGCCGCATGTCCCAAACCAGATGCACAGTTAGTGAAATGACTCACTTTCTAGCGTTTAGAAGACTAATCATCAAAACTGTGTTTTTGCGGGATGACAGATATTTTGGTCATGGTGTTCAAAGTGCAGCCTGAGGACCATTCACAGCCAGCAGTTCATTTTTTTATTGGCTTTATTTGGCATATTTCTTAAATAAAACTAATTATTAGGGAAGTATATTATTAGATTTTGCAATAATTTGCTTTGACCAAGTAACATTGGATTGGTTTTGAGTATCTTTGATGCACAAAATGTATCAATGTGGTTCCTGCATGCTTTAAATTGACTGGACGTGACCCTCGGTGGAAAAAAGGTCATTTGTATGGTTTGGTGAGATTCCGCCTCTTTAGCCTGTGCTCACACTGATCATTTGTGCATCGGCCCATTTATTTATCTTTGCTGTATTATTGATATAATCATATAAACAACATGTCTTTATTACAGTCACAAATGGGTTTTGGATTATTTTGAGTCTTTGTATTTAATTTCTATATGAGCCAGAACCATGCAAGGACTGGTGTCCATGCAACCATGCTGTGCCCTGGCACACATGCATGTTCTAAATCCAGTATTCCGAATACTCAAAGTAGCCAAACGTGCCGGACTTTAGGTGTGAAGTGGGCCCGAGCTCAAACACAACTGGTCATAGCGTGAGTCACTTTCTTCAGAATTACTGTTTTGCAACACTTATGATGTCAAAGCAACAGTCCCTTGTTTGCTCACACACCTCTACCTGAAAGTCAAAGTCAATGTTTCATTTGGAAATTTACTGGAGAGAGGGATTGATGTCAATTAGTGAATTGATTGATAATTTTAATATTTATATATATGTAGCAATGTGACCGGTGGTGGTTATATGGCACACACTGACAAATTATCCATCACTTTAGTTAGTCAGCATGGAACCAAAGTATAAAGTTCACAACTCCACTGATGTTATTTATGCTCTTCACTCCTTTTGAGAAGCCTGAAAAGCATTGTCTGCCTTGGGACAACTCTTTGCAATGATTCTTTAAACAAGAATTTGGCATTTAAGAAAAAAAAAAAAAGGCCCAGGTGGAAGAAATAAATCACTTGTAGAGAAGAAATATGTCTGCAATATTTCAAATATCCAGCCAATATTGGAGGCTTGTATACGTTTGTAACACTTATAAGGAACATTTGTTAGTCTTGTGTTTTGGAAGAGAAGACATGAAGACTTCTTTTGAATTAGTTGTTAACGTTGTTGACTGCAGTTGAGTGGAAATGGGTTTTATATGGAGGGTTTTTTGCGCCAAATCAATGAGTCAATCAATAGATAATTAACAATTTATTCAATTTTATAGCATATTAACATTGAGAATTTGGATTTATTGCGCCAAATGTTATTTATTTTTACTGCACCATAAAAGTCCTAACACACATACCTACATGTAACGCGATTGGTGCCAAATTTGGATTTCAGCCTTCCATAAATACGCACAAGAATTAGCAATGCAAAACACTATTTTTTTAAAAACAATATTCACATTTATTTTCCGGTTGGTATAATATGTTGTTAATTTAAACAAAGCAAATTGTTAGAACATTAAAGTCTCCATAAAACCTCCTCTTTGTGCAGGTTTGGGAACCATATGCAAGCAAGAACAGTTAAAGTTGGCTCTTTCTCAACAAGCTCTTTGGAGAATATGCATCGTTTTAAAATGCAGTTTATGGAGAAATACACGGACTAAACGTGTTGGATTGAATTAAAATTGAGGAAGCACAAATGCATATAGCCGAGTTTATTTGTTATAATTAGTAAAATAAATAAACATTACATTATATTGTATGTGTAGTCTGAAAATATATAACGTGGTTAATAAAATAGACTATAGTCACCTCACTTGCTGTCAATCTTTTTTTTTTTTACAACGTAAGTAAAATATATAAGAATATAAAAATACCTGCAGCATAATGTTCTGTTAAAACATAAATATGCTTTCATTATAGGTTTGACAAACAGTTTATTTTTATTCTCGAAATGTAACTTTCATTCATAAAATTACATTTCCCCACACACTGCCGACATAATTATTTTCCTCAAATAGTTGGATAAATTAATGATTACAACTTTATCCAGGTATATTTCCAGCGATCCGGCTGTAAATAACCGTAAGACGTGTATTACGACTTGAGTCAGTCCAATCCAACACCTGCCGCTCATAAAGTCAATGTAAGCGATGTAGCAATGCAGCCGTCCCATTTACCAGCGGACTTGAACGCCCCACCAGACATGCGGAAGTCGTGTTTGCTGATGACGTCTGTGCTCCAGCCGAAGAGAACTGTAGCTAGCGCCCGATAACGGAGCGAATTTATGAAGTTAAATGCAAATGAAATCCCCTTAGAAAACAATCTACAGTTACGCGAGATCATGTTTTTGTTGTAATCACGTTGTCCGACCATATATCTTGGAGAAAACAAAGTTATGGTGACTTGTGTGGAGGAGTTAGCTTAGCTTCTCTGCCTCGCAGCTGCGGTGTTGGTCGCTGTGGAGGATGACAGCTCAGTCAAAGATAGGCTAACTAAGTGAAGTAAGTTTGGTGTTTTACCTTAACATATTTAATTTACTATCTTGGCGTGCACAGGTAATTTTTTTGCTTTATGCGTAGCTATACTAGTTAGCTCATTCGCTACAATCGTATTCACAACAAGTGAAGGCTGGTAGCTTGCAGGCTAGCACTGGCACTTTTATTCAAAGACTATATAAACTATATAGATATTGTATGTATCTGTATAGATACTATATAAATAACGACTGCATATTCTTTTGCTGCTATGGCAAAATATGGCATCTTGCTCTCGTACAGTACATGCACCACTGATGTAACTTAAATGTAATTTAGATAATACTAAATGCACTATTGTTTGCAAGCGTTCCTTCATCGAATGCAGTATTGTTGGTAATTGTAGCATTTTGTTAATCTGTAGGACTCTGCAATGTTTACTACCTGACATGTTTAAAAGCAGATACATTTAACAAGAAGCTCTGCTTTCTTCTATACAGCTGGCTTACAGAAGAGGGACAAGATGTTGGAGTCCTATGTCACGCCACTCCTGATGAGCTATGTGAACAAATATATAAAGAATTTGAAGCCATCTGATTTGCAGCTGTCTCTTTGGGGAGGAGATGTAGTGCTCAGCAAATTGGATCTGAAGCTGGATGTGCTAGAGCAGGTACGTTATGCAGTATGGGACATTTACTGTGGCCAATCGGGGGAACGGGCAGCGACGTTCAAATTATATTATTAAGACATTGATAGCATTGTGATGTCAGTTTTGGACCATTATTGATATATTCCAACCATGATTTTTCAATGGAGGAATCATCATAAAACTTACATCTTCAATTAATTTTAAATGGAAAAAATGGTGCATAAATTTGAATTTATTTAACATTTTATTTAAATTTTTCTAAATTATATGACATATTGACATTTATATATATTCCCACTCCTACTTCCCACTGAAAAATTTCACCTCAGCTAGATGCTCTTGTACTCATCAACAAGCTTCTGGCGTAATTGGCGAGAATTGGTGGAGTTCATTTTCTGGATCTTCCCCCTTTGACTAGCTAGCTAATACTATTTAGATCCATTCTCGTCTTCAGTAATGGTAAGCTACGGACCATGCATGAGGGTCCATATGCCAGAAGCCCCATCTTTTGTGTTGTTTAAGAGATGGACTATCAACTGGTTGCTTGTCTTGCGATGGTCATTACATGTCTCTTCAAACTATTCATCTAAGGAATTAAGGACGATTCTTATCTTTCCTGGAGGGTGGTACTGTATGTGTAATTTTAAAATATGTAAATAAGTAAAAACTTAACTGTTCAAATAAATCATAAAGGCCTCAGCATGTAACAGCATGTACAATTTATTTATGTAGTATTTTTCTGCACACCATTGTTTTTATTTGTCTTCACACAGGAATTGAAACTTCCGTTTACATTCATGAGTGGTCATATCCATGAGCTGCGTATTCATGTACCCTGGACAAAGCTGGGGTCAGAGCCTGTGGTCGTCACCATCAACACCATGGAGTGCATCCTGAAGCTGAGGGATGGAGACCAGGTTAGTTTGTGAAGGGGCGGTTTCTTGATGTAATTATCTATCATTTAGTTTTTATTTTTATTATTTAATTGTATTTATTATGGCAGCACTGTTGGCCACACACTCAGGAGATCGGTAGGACGCTTGGTTGGAATCTCCACTTGGACATCTCCGTGTGGAATTAGCATGTTCTGCTCGTGCTTGCGTGGATTTTCTCCGGGTACTCCGGTTTCCAAAAACATGCATGTTCGGTTAAACATTTTTCTGTCTTTCACCACATTAATGAGATGGTTAGTTTCTTCCTCACTCCAAAAATGTGCAATTTTGCGTTCCGACATGTTTTCAAATTCAATAGTTCTGTCAAAGACCCAAGATTCTTTTTGAATGGAACACAAATCAATATTCCTTTTGATGGGGATATCCTGATAGGCGTATACATGACCCAATATTCAGTTTAGAAAAGGAGTAACGGGTAATATTTGTGTTTTTAAAAACCGGAATATGAGCATATTCTGTTTTTTCAAAAGAGTTATTGGTGGTTACATGGCCGTGCGCAACCAGGTTATTGCTAATATTCTGGTTATGATAGGCTTATTTGACTGCATGTAAACGTAGCCAGTCTATTTGTGGTGGTTAGTTTACAGGAGGGTAGTGGATTTAGATGAGGGCAGCCATCGATCGCATGTGTTACCCTGTCATAAACAAAACTTCAGAAATGACATATACTGTAGGTATATGACAAGAAACACTTAATGTCTTTCACTTACTGCATGGGAATTAAAAGCAGAATTACAATGTGGTCCAGTTTTATTTGTGGACCGCCACAAATAAATTAATGTATGTCCTATCGAGTCATTATAGACATTTATCGGACTTTTATCCTAATAGAGAAGTTCATATTGTTTTATTTAGTGATTTCTTTAATTTTTGCCGGAAAGCCCGATCCATGCAAGTTAGAAAAATACGACTGTAGCTCAGTGCTATGATTTTATGGGGAAGTTGCAGTTTCAAGGCCAGATGTCCCAGAAGAAACACATTTTAAGGGAAGTCAATTACAGCTAATTATATAGGCTGTGGCAAAAAGATTTGTAACACATGAGCACGGGCTACCCAGAAGTACTGGTAAATATCGTATACTGCCGATGACTACTGCTTGAAGGATCAGGTTTCTAAGGCGAATGAAATTGAAACTTTTGAAGGTTTTTCAGCCTATACCAAGTTTAAGGTCATATACCAACACGGCACTGATGTTTCAAAACAACTTAATTTGCAGATGCCTTTAAAAAGGCTACCCTTTGAAACAAGATTTTGGAGGAAATCGCAATTGACATTTGGACAAATTATTCACTTGTATATACACCCATGAGGCCTACTGTAATTTGGAGTATAGCCAGACTTACAGCAGAAGTTCTTCCGGGACAGGGAGAGTGAAATGGTAAATTCTATAATTGAGGGTTTGCAGTTAAAATCCAAGCATGAGGTTGTAAAAACATGCATCCGTCTTGGAAAATGTGCATAAAAAGTGTGCAATGTGACCAAAATGTAAACCCCCATGAGAGGAACGGACAAGTTGCAGACTGCACTAAACATGATATCTTCTATTGTGCTGTTGCGTCATCACGTCTTTTTTTGCCTCTTGTGAAAAAAAAAGACGTGTGTGTTTTTTATATATATATATATATATATATATATATATATATATATATATTTATATTTATACACATACACACACACGTCTCAAATACCTATATATACGTCTTTTATGTTTTTATAAATATGTGCACGAGACCTCCTTTTTTTGTGAGAGGCAATAGATGTATAAATAGGTAGCAATTGAGTTAAAGGGGACCTGTTATGCTTTTTCCACTTTTCTGACCTATAAATGTTGTTTTACGTTGTATTCTCATGTTAAACGATGCCAAAGCTGCAGATATTGCGGTTTGCGCGAAAGGAAAAATATGGGACTGTTTTGTGAACATGGGCAAAGCTGGACTATCCACGATTGCTGAAGTCCGATGACTTTCCAACGAGTAAGAAGCGCAAGCTCTAAGTAACAATTTATCAGTACCCCAACTGTGTTTATTTTGTGTAAGCGGTTGTCTGTGTAGCATTATAGAGTGTGCATACAGGGAGCGGCGTGTAAATTACTAGCTCACTGATGTCTGAACTTGCTAATGGCCTTTTTCCACCACCAGTCAGTGGTCTACCCGAGTTTTTTGAACACGGGTACTCCCACAAAAGACTACAGTGGCTCTTAAACACTATTTAAGTAGCTCTCCAAAGGGTTTATTCATTTATTTTATTAACTCCTATGCCAACAAAATTAGAATGTGGGTTTTGGCAGTTGTCCGGAAGTCTTCTGTAATGCTTGGGAGTGTGACCAATCACAGTGCCGTTGGCATGCCCGGAGGCGGGCCGTAGGTAGAATAATTTAAAACAGACAGCTTTGGAAATCCAAGGAAATTCAGCTGGAATAGGTGCAGATTCTGGAAAATCTAGAAAGCTTTCTGATGGTAGGCATCAGTTTCATGCACAATTATATCAATTCCACTTAATCAACATAATTCTCATCTTTAGATTCCTGATGATCATACAAGGAGATGGGTCTCTTCACATAAAGACTAAACACAAACAGCTCTTCTTCTTTTGGCGACTTGTAGGAAGCTAGCTGTGCTTTGTTGTTTACACAGGCAGTAAAAACCGCTTTCCTGCTGTCGACATTCACTAAGTTTCCTCTTGAAAAAGTCTGGTGGCTTACTGAAGTGCCAGTAATGAATGGTCTCCGAGTGTCTCTTCAATTTATCAGGTTTCATACCGTCTGCTGCCAATGTTTTGAGACACAACACACAGAGGTCTTTCTTCAACTTCTACCACATCCACTGTGGTAGTGTCCCAAGACGGGGGGGATATGTATTGTCAGATTTTCTTGTCTTGGATTTTCTTCATTTTGGCTGACTTGTTATCTTTCAAAACGTTGCACAGTTTTCTCTTTTCCCCTGTCGATAATGTTTCCAAACATACTGTATACTTCTCACGAGGATGTGTGGATTCTGTTGGTGGAAAATGAGTTTGGGTTACGACACCGAAACTGAAGTTCCTTCTGTTAAACCTGAGTTTTGACCTGAAGAGAAAAAAATCAGGAGGGATCCCGTAGTAAGTTCGAAAAACGCTACTTTACAGCCCGTCCTCACAGTATTTTAAAGTTACAACCTTTCATCCACATGGCAATGGCGTTCTGGGTGCCCTGAAACGGTATTTAAAGAAAAATAAACGGCTTAGAGGGTGGGACAAGCTGATAACACTTGGCCAAGCAAACTGCTACTTTCTTAAAATAATGACATCGTTCCGTGGGTATGGTTATTTTTCTGTTACGAAATTGAAAAATGAAAAATTGTACTTGCGTTCAGGGCTGAGAACGAGACATTTTTCTGCCTGCACATCTCTGTTTATGTGGTGCATAAAACACTAAAGGAAAAAGTGAAACGAGTAGAAGAAAAACAGCCTGTAGGAGTTTGTAATCAGACAGCAAAAACCGGATAATCTCTGCCCTGATGCCATCCGGAAATCTAGCCTTTGATTCTCCTGCAAATGGCTTACAGAGATTGCTCAATAAATCCTTCTGACCATCAGTTAAACTGAGCTTTGTCATCCGGGAAGAAGAGTCAGAGTATGAGGACATGGTGTTTCGGGACGCTCACTTTTCTAATTCATTCTTACGTAAAGAGGTAGATCTTTTTATGAATGTGTCTTGAATGTCAGTGCATAAATACAATTTTAATTGTATTGTCATGACAGACTTTGCGAATAATATAACCCAATTTGAAGAATCACTGCCTGTAACACATTCTTCACAGTCTGTTGGTGGCCTCAAATCCCTGCATTTGGCGACAGACTTTAGTCATTGTGAGGCTTTTAAGTTCTAATGACGCTCATGGTTCAGTAAGTCAGTGTTTCATATGGGAAAGTGTATAAGCCACACAAATGTTTCTGGCATGGATGTGCCAGCTTTTTTTTTTACTGTGCTTTATGGGTTTCTCCCTGATTTAAGTTCAAACCTCTCCAAAGTGACCCATTGCTCTGGACCGGTTGGCATTCCAGACTGATTTAAAGCATATGCAGAGTTCAATGCATGTCATTCCACCAGAAAACCTTCTGCTCAACAGGCATTGCATTTGAGTCAGCTAATTCTCGTGTAACACTGCTTTGTCTTTGAGGTTTGATGAAGTTTTGGATCCCCAGTGGGATGATGTTACTGTTGCTCCTCAGACACAGGAAAGCAGCCAGGGGAAAAATTAAGCCTAGCGGCTTCCTGTAGCCATTGAGACAAGTGGTGATCAATACACTCTGGGCAGGATGCTGCCACCCCTCAGCTTAATCCTTGCTTTCAGGCCTTCCGGACTGCAACAATTCCGCAATGCAGCCTATTACTTGCTTTCCAGGCGTTGCATTAATACTTTTTTTCAGAACAGAAGGACGGCATCTTTGTATATTTCTTCAAAATCTAAAAACACGGAACCTCAAATAGACATTGGCATTCATCTACATTGATGAAGAGTCCCATTTCTTTTTTATGTATTATTGTTTATTGTACTACTAAGGATGCCTTGAAGTGGAAAGTCAGTGTCTCCTTTTTTTTTTTTTTACATATTTCCAGTTCAGATACAATGTATAGATTTGTGTTGCGCACCACACAGAAGACAGCCCCCCCCCCCCCCCCATTAAAGAATAATTTTGAAATGTGAAGTGTTCAAAAACAGGTGCATCACACCTCAACGTCCTCTTCCTAATCCAACAGCCACATAGTTGCATTTCTGATTTTCAATCCTTATTTCCAGGGCCGATATAATTTTGCTTTAAGTTTGGCATTGTTGCCAGGCAACCGCTTTGAACCTCTGCAGTTCGCCAATAAGACTGACTAGCTAGCAGCTGCTCATCACTCATCACTGCCCAATTGTGCATGAATGGTTAAAATTGTGTACTATTCTGTACCATCCCTAGTATTTACAGAATATCACACATTTTGCATGACATATCGCCCACTGAACATTTGTTTTTAGGTTTTTATTCTTCTAAAGTTCTCGACCTTGATCGCTACTTCATGCTGGTTTGGAACTCTGTGTGGACAGGTTACTCATAACATTTTGTTCAAGTTTGGCAAAGGTCGCTAGTAAGCTGCAGCCTATCCCAGCTGACTGTGGGCAAAAGGCGGGGTATTTACACATGTAGACAATTCATCTATAATTTATTTGTGGCATGCGGGAGGAAAACCCTATGCAAAACTGTTTTCGTTACATGTGGCAAATAGATTGTATTATACATTTCTAGACCGTGGAATTTCTCATCATCTGTTGTGGCTGATTTGAAAAATGTGTATGTACAGACTGATGTGTTTTTATGGCTGTGTCTATGTTGGGGGTTTTATATAGAGTGTATAACACATTGCAGTAATTAGCATTAGAGTTTAGCAATGCCAGTGAAAGCGGCTTGCCTCTCATGTTTGGCCTGGCTTTGTGGTTAGTTGATGGAGACGTCTGAAGGGCCACGGCCCTCGGCCATCTCTGTGTGGAGTTTGCATGTTCTCCCCGTGCAGTCGTGGGTTTTCTTCGGGTACTCCGGTTTCCTCCCACATTCCATGCATGCTAGGTTAATTGGCGACTCAAATGTATAAATGTGAGTGTGAATTATTGTTTGTCTATATGTGCCCTGCGATTGGCTGGCGACCATTACAGGGTGTACCCCGCCTCTCACTCAAAGAGAGCTGGGATAGGCTCCAGCACCCACGTGAGGATAAGCAGTAGAAAATGAATGAATGAATGAATGAGTTCTCCTCCCATTTTGTGTGGAAGTGGTAACTTAAATTATCAGGAATAATGGCTTGTCTGCTGCTCTTGATGAGAAATGTCCTTGATTTGACTCAATTGAATTGTTTGCAAATGTAATTGGACGGTGTATGTTCTGTTTGAGAATATGAGCACGTCCCTATTAACGCATTCACACACACACACACACACACACACACACACACACTCATACTAGGGCTGCAAGTAATGATATTTAAATCAGCGATTAATCAGCCGATTATTTTTTCAATTAATTGATTAATCAAATTTTAAAAGACACTTTTAATTTACGCTTTGTTCTTCAGAAATAGAAGATTTGAACTGAGAGTAAATAAGTGGGGGCCCGTTTAAATATTTTATTAATAAAAACAAAATCTTAAAATATGGAGGCTATGTGTGTATTACTGTAAATGTGGAGAACAACTATCACACAAATCAGAACTTTGCGTTGCAATGCAAAAATGTTAGCATGTCCACATGGTCCATCTAAGGCTGCCACCTTTTGTGAGATAATATACTCTGTCTGGTAATGTTGTTTATTTAACAGCCTTCTGGAACATTACGCGTTAAAATTGTCGAATACTTTAGTGGACAAACGTATTGTGAGTGTTTAGTTTTGAAGACACAGGAGGTCTAATTGAAGGACCCGCTCAAGGGAGAATTCTGTAGACCCTGACGTGGAGGACAGGGCCCCCATACATGTCAGAGGAGAGATTTTGTCTTTGATAGGGACCTATTGGTTTCCCTCGTTTATTTTATCACACCATAGGCGTTAGCCCTCCGCTGCTTGGCCCCTAATCTCCAGACCTGTCACTTTGATGTCAGCATGAGTCTGCTAGTGACCCATGGTGGAAAAACATGAAGGCGGTAAGAGAGTGTATGCTCAGCAGTGGCATTTTACATGCTTCTATTAACCCGCAGAATCTGTCAAATCTGCTGTTTGAAAAAACTTTGGGGTTTAAATGTTTGCCGTAGAATTCGAATAGTGCTGACACCATCCTTTAGTAGTATTGCAGCTTCCTTTGATTTGAGTTTGTATGTTTATACTTGGAAATCTTCAACTGCATCGCCAAAGAGACTGTTTTCAATAGCAATGTCTGGCAGCCGGGTTCATCTAATAAGATGGGGGCCACCACTTCAGACAGTTTTAAGGCTTTTTTACAATCTCAGCCTTATGCCCACACAACTTTGCATTTTCGTGCATACATTTTGATAAAAAAATGGTATGAGAAGGTGACCATAATGATCCCCCATATAGTAGACACACAGGGATGCTCTGCTTTCTCTTGGTTTGCTGACTTGGTTGAACTTTTGACCATGATAGTCCTTACATGATCTTTGTACTGTAATACATACTGCCATATTATTGAGATTCATTATTAATTGCCTCAGTGACTTGTAAAATGTGCATCTTTGTCCCATTTTGCAGCTTTACATGTGCTTGTGTTTGTTTTTTTCAGGATGACCATGAGAGCGGTTCCACCTCAACAAGTCGCAGTGTTTCAGATAGTTCCAAGGCTATAGGCAAGCCCCGCCGCCTCCAGCAAGCTGCCCCCAGCGACCCCGACCTGCCCCCAGGTGAGTGATGGCACAGGGGCCAGCCAGTGAAGCTATGCTACCTCCCTTCTTGCAGAATGACCACCATGGAAAGCGGTGGGGGAGGACAGGGATACAAACTGAAGCACAGATTAGAACCTGTTTACGCAATCTGGAGTTTGAGTTGACCTCCAAGAGTTTTGAGAAGATAATTTAACTTTAAATGGGATAAGTTGGCTTATAGTTGTCACAAAGTCATGTGTAGGTCATCAAACTGTGACACCGTGCCATGCTCGCATCGTGAGCCTCTTCCAATATATCAGTTTTCAATGCCGCTTGTCCTCACTTGGGTCGTGGGGGGATGCTGGGGCTTATCCCAGCTCAACACATCAGGCAGGGCACATATAGACAAACAATCATTCACGGTCACATTCATACCTATGGAGGATTTGCAGTCGCAAATTAACCAAACATGCATGTTTTTGGAATGTGGGAGGATACCCGGAGAAAACCTACACATGCACGGGGAGAACATGCGAACTCCACACAGAGATGCCTTGGCGGAGATTCGAACCCAGGTCTTCCCGATGTCCTAACTGTGTCTGTCTCGTAGGGATGAGTCAGATAGTCGTTATAAACGAGTTACCCTTATGGATAATGTATTTTTGCCGGATACAAGTATGAAATTAGTACATTTAGTTTTTGTACATTTGTATTTAGGAGCGGGAGCACAACAGGTAGGATTGCAAGGTTTATAGTGTGTCTTATAGTGTGTTATAATATAAATACCTGAGTTTTATAGACAAGTGCAGCCTAGATATGTCCAACATTTTTTTTTCCTCTTTAAATGTGATGGACGTGGTTTACAGTGTATTCATGTTCGCTTTAATTTACGGTCACAAATAAAAACACGGGAAACGTTATGAAAACGTTTTCTATGGTTAAAATGGCCTATGTCTTCGGCTGCAGGATCGAGACCGGCCATGTCAATCGTTCAGAAGGTCATAGCGGTGCAATAGTTCACGGAGGAACTTTGTGTGAGGCAAGAAAAAGATAAATGTAACATGAGCAAAAACATCCCAGCAGAGGACAAATTTGATCCAAAAAGGGAAATAACAGTGCTGGTTTATGTCCAGGCTGCTGATGCAACAGCAACATTCGAACTGACCTCAGAACCACAGGCACACTCATGCACGCAAGAGCAGCCAGAACACACACAAACTTTGGCAAGCACATGCAAGCAAGGCCAGGCACCTATGTGACAAACACACATTGCGTTTGTAAACTCGGTTTACGTCACCCTCGCCTCCTACCTCCTAATTGGTCAGTCATCAAACTCATGATATTTTTTGCCATGTCTAGTCAGGCACGGTAAGCTTGCTAATTCATATAATTATTTTCCATCAAGAACACCATTTAGTGCTGCATCGTTATTAGTTCTGTTACTATTTAGGATATTCATGAAAATATCATAAACATTCCTTAAGGGAAAACTTCAGCTGTTGATATGTTTACACTGGCTGTGTAAACGGCACAAAGGCAAAATAAATAATGGCGTTGATCCGATGGAGGATTCTGTACAATATTTTTTATTATGTTCTCACTTTGTTTTGTAATGTTATGCACTTTAGGCTTTTCCCCAATATTTATAGATATGACGATGTGTATTAGGGATTTGTGGCTCCCCGAAGTCTGCAACAATATATTAGATAGCTTTTTCTTGTAAAATGCTGCAAAAGTATGGTCTGAACGGTTCGGTGTGCAAGAACTAAACAAGCCCATGCAGAGCCATGGATTTCTAATTTATAAAACACCTTACAGATTGTGAGTCAGGTTATGTTGACCAACATCATACATGTATTTCTCGTGTCTATAATATGTAGCTAGTGTATTGTTCATCATGTTTCCCTATTCATATGCTTGTTTGTGCAGGTTATGTTCAGAGCCTGATCAGACGTGTGGTGAATAATGTGAATGTTTTGGTCAACAACTTGATACTGAAGTACGTCGAGGATGACATTGTGTTGTCAATCAACATTACTTCAGCAGAATGCTACACTGTTGACGATCTGTGGGAAAGGGCATTCATGGACATCACGGGTAAGTAAAGGCTTCTTATATTAGTTGTGATTTTAAGCTAGTAAAAACCAATTGTAGATGCAACTACAATGCAGGACAGGATAAAAAGACTGACCCATAGATTTCCAAGAATGATAAAGTCTATGAGAACACAACGGCCATGCCCAAATTCCCATGTCAAATTACGCCTTGCCGAAGCACCTTTCTCGTTTTCCACCCTTTTTTGATTTTATATTTTGCTCTGCTCTTTCTGCAGCTCCAGAATTGGTTCTTCGGAAAGTCATCAACTTTGCCGATTGCACCGTGTGCTTAGACAAGCGGAATGCAAGTGGCAAGATTGAGTTCTACCAGGATCCACTACTGTACAAATGCTCCTTCCGAACACGCCTTCATTTTACCTATGACAACATCAATTCTAAGATCCCATCCGTCATCAAAGTAAGTAGCTGTGAATTCAAATAAGATAACGCAAATACTGCCACAATACCAATGCTGATGTTTTCTATGATCATGTATGCTCCAAAAGTCTTTTAGGCGGTCTTTTAGGGTCTTTTTAGGCGTCATCAACACACCATTATAATATTGTTCCTTTTTTGTTGAAGGGTAAGAAACTTTTCTGTTGTTTTTTTTTGTTGTCCCCTCAGATCCAAACCATGGTGGATAGCCTGAAGTTATCCATTACAGATCAGCAACTTCCCATGTTCATCCGGATTTTAGAACTAATAGTTGCACTTTACTATGGAGAAATAGGAGGGCACAGAGAAACGGACCGAGAAGAGGGCAGCTGTCATGTCAGGGAAGCTGGAACAAATCCACCAGGTGAGTGAGCTGGCTGTTATACGTCAATATTTCAACAATATTGAAACAATATTTCTGTCGGCAACTATACCAACTTTGCAACAGTTATGGTTCATGTTCTGCTGGTTTTTCAAAAAAGTGAAATAAAGAACTTAATAAATAAATAAGTCAGAAAAATGTTATGTCACAATTACAAAAAAAAAATAAAAATACAGACGCACCAGTGACAAGACACAGCGGCGGGAGCCCACCCATGCAGCCTACCATCACAGCTTCAAAAATTCTAAAACGTTAATATTATTAGGGCCCTACAAATATGTAATAACATCCCTATTGGGGATTTTATACTTGTATTACCTAAGATAGTAGACATGGGTTTGAACCTGATTGAGAAAGGAGACAGCCAAAAATGGACCACTTTGGCATGGAATACTAAGCCGTGGTCAACCATGAGACAGCAATCATTTATTAATTCATTCATTTTTTTTACAGCTATAAAGTGAGGTTGTGATATTTGACGACTATGTGTAGAAATATAATATAAAACAATAATGTTATGTTCCTTATACTGTACATATAGTACTCCTAGTACTTTCTAGTGAACAATAATTTGTCTGGTGCCGGGAACTGATTTGCACATCAGATATTACGATACTCAGGAAAAAAAAAAATTCTGGTGAATATTAGGAAGGAAGAACACAAATGCATGAACTTGAATGAAACGGACACGTCGTGAAGCCATGCCAGAGTTGCACTCATTGAACTCCCAAAAGCGTGCACAGTGTTTGGGAAACAAATGTGCACTTCCCAATTGCATATTTAGAAGGATTTCAATGGAGCACTGCTGAAAATAAACAAACAAATATTAGCATGGTATGGAGAAAATAAACAAAGTTAAATCACTGACTTTTTTTTTTTTACATTTTGTCCTTCAGAAATGACAATAAATGATAAATAAACGATGGTGTAGCCTTCCTCTGTTATTTCAACAAACATATTACAGCATTTTTAACTCAGTACAGACTATTTTGCATAGAAGGATTAAGTGAAGGAACATGGGTAAATCAAACACAGGACTCATCTCTTTCGGATTTCTGATTTGAAGCTGAGGAAATCACACTCCTCACATCCTGGAGCCAAGTAAAATACACAGTCATGGCTTCACTCACAGACGTGTCCACGCTGCATAATACGCGACCGTACCTGGGTCGTTTGTACGCTTTAATCCTTGCACACTCAGTTGTGGTATAATTATCTTATAGTGGCCTTAACAGTAACTTTAAGAACATTCTGAACTACAGAGATTTAAACTCACTTAGGTAGTCACACAAACAAAACATCCAGATGCACATAATCCATAAACATATCAGGTAACTGAAAGCGAAACCAAACCTCTTCCCCTCATCACTCCCTAAAGACTTTTCCTCCTCTTGACAAAATTGAGTTTTTGAGATCCAGGCCGTAATGGATTTGGACACTTTTTGTAGCACCACTCCTAGAACAAGTGGTGGGCAAAAGGAAGGCAGGGAGCATGGCACGAACATACTGTAGCTCCTTTGTTCACCCCCAACGACCTACACCCTGCCTGTTGGCCAGGAACCTTTACTGCAAAGTTGGCGCAACTTGCACTTTGGTTTCCAATGCCAGATGTAAGAGTCGGTGTCATGCTACTGCTATGTGGAGCCTCTGAGAATGAATTAGTATCCTATCGCAAAAATATACAAGAAGGGGACCAGCTCTCGGAACCTGAGTGCCTCCAGATCTTGTTATGCTGGAAGTAATCGACAGAGAAGCTGAAAGGGGGCTTGGTTGGGTGTGTGTTTGATGGGGTGATGTACAAGGAAATACAGTATGTATTTTTCCAGGACGTTTGAGCATATCAATACTTAAAGTGACTGACCTAACATTGTAACAACTTTCTCAGAACCTGCAGAGATCTTTTCTGTATCTGTTTTGGAACTTGTTATTCGAAGATGAAATGGAAATTCCATGGTTGGAATGAGGTATGGTGATGGTGATGATGATATGAATGTTGAATAACGTTTGGTCTTTTCTTGATTTATGATATAATCCTGGATATTGGAAAAGAGGGCTTGACAACAATATTATGGTTTCATTGAGTGACTCTGACATTAACTGTAATTTCATCCTGTAAAATGATTTGCACTGGAAGTCATTATCTGTGTTCCGTTTACAAAATAGCTGCACAATTATAATAATATAATAATAATATAATATTATTATAATAATAATATTGACGAAGTACAGGAACTTTGGAAATCCAATAACAATTGTTACCTTGCATGTCTTCATGCTTGATAATTAGTGTGGGAAGCGCCTGAAACGCCAAATTACTACACGTTAATAAAACGTGAAGTTAATTATGTCTCAATATCTACAATTCATGTGGTGTCCAATCATCATGATTGTTATTTCTGACAGTTCTGTGAGGGTAAGGTTTTGTTCTTCAGTATTTTTCATGATCATTGTACAGGGATCTTTTTTAAAAAAATTTATTTAATTTCTTTTTTTATAGTGTGCCAAGTATTTGAACACTTAAAAAAATTCAAAACACTTGAAACTTAAAATTTTGACTCCCTTTTCGGGTTTTTAGTTAGCCTGCTCGGAGAGCATACCATACAGTATAGATACTGTGTGTATGTTGTGTTGCAGATCTTGAAGACTTTTAATCACTACAGCAAAACTGTGAATTGTGTACCTTTTTGTATGGGTTTTGCGTATTATTTTTCAATTTCTATTTAGGTGGGAGCCTGTCTCCCTTAAACAGATTTGCCACAGTAAGTGTATAGACAAGTAGACCGGACCAAGCATTAGATTTGACAATATCCGAGGTTGGAACCGGAGATCATACACCGTTTCATGTGCACATGAAGAATTATACAGTCGGCAATATTGCGGTCTATAGCAGCTTGTGTGTGTGTGTATGCGTGCGTCATCTCACTGTATGTATGTAAATGGCTGGAGTTTGTCCAATGACCTATACATATTGTACTGTAATGTTTTGGGCTTTCTATGATGTGTTTGCCGCAAGACTTTGCTTTGAAGGGGAGCATGCCCTTACTTGCCTCAGAGGCCCATTGATGGGACCAGACTATCGCACACATTGGTTTGAAGCAACAGGCCATCTTGCTTTTTTAAAATGTCATATGGCTGCCATATGTCAGTCCAGTAATGTGATTTTTTTTAAATACATAATATTCTCCATAGTGTATGAATGAGGATACAATGGTTTAATAGCAGGGACTTGTATTACAGTTATATTCTTTACTGCTGAAATTGATTTCAATTAAATTTTTATGGAAATATGTAACTAGGGATATTGATATTGGTATAAAAAATGAGATATTCATATTAGTATTTTTGTTAGTACCGTTTCCTGTAGTATATTGATATTTTTTTGGCGAATAATGATGTTGGCAGGCAAGTGATGTCATGAGTTAAGACATTTTTATTTATTTTATGTGTCATGTCTAAAAATCTACAATGCAGACATATACAGTTGTTCTGAATTGACCATTGATTAGTGGTGATTATGCTTAAAGGTACCAGGATCATGTACAATGGTTCACACATTATTTCCTCAAAACTTTCTGATATTATTTGACCTTTGAATAAGTGTTCTAGAAGGCATGACTGACAAGTTATGATGTAGAACGAATTAGAATTAAGCATTTACTTATTTGTCCAGTCCAGCTCTCCCTTCATAAACATGGACGGACATCTACTGGCCTTTGAGGGCATTGCTGCTTCTCATTTGTCACGCTAGGTCACTTTTCAATGTCAATTACTTGCATACCCACTTGTTGTTTAAACTGTGCAGCTATGTGCTACATGACAGGTGATAAATGCTGCTTTGGACATTAATACTCAGTTGATTTTAGTCATTTTAGATTGAGTCATTATGTTTTGAATGTATTCATGTGGAACAGCGTTCAGCTAAAGTAACATACATTTGTCCAGCCCACATCTCCCTGGGAATTTTTCACTCACTTCTGTGGATTATTACTTCAAAGTCTACTTAAGCCGCCGTGTTTTGATCATTTGATTGGTAAGTGCTCTTTTATTTTGATTGTCTCATAATTCAAACGCAGGCTGCGTCAGTCTGTGACATGAAGCGAAACGGCTTAACTTGTTGAAGTGACACCTCAAAGGCTACCACAGAGCGAAAAAAAGAGAGAAGACCAAATTGGACAGGAACACTGGAGGAGAGAAGGAGATAACACATGACATGAGAGTTACAACTGCCAATTCACTGAGTGAAAGATTTAATTAAATTCATAATTTTCACCGCCTTAGCCTCTGGGATTCCTAAGCAGTGACCTCACGGACAGTATTGTTTTTCTGCAGAGGACATGAGGCTGCAAGGAATGGGATTACACATTCTTGGGTATTGACATCAGCTTCCTCTTTCTCCATCTTTATGGAAATAGACAAAATGTGAAGAGTTGTTATCAGAGAATGGCACGTTATGGTGGTGTTTGTTTAAATTGATGTCCGGAAAAGTGACCAAAAAAAAATCATAAGTTTGTTTTGCTATTTTTACCAACTCTATTTCTACCAACTTTCTGAAATAAATTCATCTAAATGGCTGTCCGTCTGCAGAAAGACTGAAATACAATTATTTTCTGACATAATTTATAGACCTTGAAAATGGTCAAAAGGGAAAAAATGCATCTTTATATATATATACAGTAATATATTATGCAATCATTATTTGCACTTGTGCATAAACTCACCAAATTTAGTTTCAACAACGTTGTTATTTTGTGCATTAATTTGTTTATTTTTTTCTTCTTTCTCTTCTTTTTGCTTTTCAGGTATGGATATGGAAGTAGACAAGAATCAGGGTCCAAGCCAGTACTCCAGCCAAGAGTTCTACATGGACTCAGACCTTTCTGAAGAGAACTACCAAGGTTGGGTCTCTTGGGCTTGGTCCTTTGTTCCAGCCCTCGTAGGCTCAGAGGAGGGGGAAGAAGGTCCCTTTTTGCAGAGGGAGACTGGAGGAACCCCAAACAATCCCCAACAACACACACCTAAGGATCCTATGGTTTCCATTGGGTTCTACTGCACTAAGGCTTCTCTAACGTTTAAGGTAATGAACTTCTATGGGAATTCATTCATTAATTTTCTACCGCTTATCCTCACGAG
The DNA here is from genome assembly GCF_030265055.1 of Doryrhamphus excisus. Taxonomy (NCBI): domain Eukaryota; kingdom Metazoa; phylum Chordata; class Actinopteri; order Syngnathiformes; family Syngnathidae; genus Doryrhamphus; species Doryrhamphus excisus. The sequence continues at coordinate 5,436,628 of NC_080482.1, forward strand.
GGTCGCGGGGGGTGCTGGAGCCTATCAGAGCTGTCTTCGGGCGATAGGCGGGTCAAACAACCATTCACACTCACATTCATACCTATGGACAATTTGGAGTCGCCAATTAACCTAGCATGTTTTCGGAATGTGGGAGGAAACTGGAGTACCCGGAGAAAACTCATGTATGGGGACAACATGCAAATGCCACACAGAGATGGCCGAGGGTGGAATTGATCTCGGGTCTCCTAGCTGTGTGGCCTGCACGCTATCCACTCTTTCGCCGTGCAGCCCTGGGAACAAAATGTTTGATATATTTTAGCAGTGCACAATAATTATCAAGCTGATATACGGAATTATGATGTCACTACGCTTTTTTTTTGGGGGGGGGTTAGTGTTTCTGTGCGCCCCACCCCAAAATCTTGTCGGCATGTTTTGAGCGTGAGTCTCAAAGGGCAGCTTGGTCCCTATGAAGTTTCACTGTGTGCGGTACGGGCAAGGAAATGGACATTTCTAACTGGTGTCTCAGAAACATTATGGATGGATCCCAATCCTGAATCCTGTTGTTTTTGGCAATTCGTGTTACCCCTGAAATTCAGTCCCTAAAGTAATTTTCGTGTAGTTCTGAGTATGTGTTCAGCAAAGATGCAAGTTATGTTGCGTCAGATATTTAAGTAACATCCTTTCTTAATATAACCTCCAGGAATTTCCAGGTTCGTCTCCACACGTGATTAAGTGCGAATTGGAGAGGGAGGCAGCGAGGGTGAGAGAATCCGCTCCATCAGTAGGGATAATAAGACACAGCTGCTTCTTGTTCTGCACCTGCTTCCTGTGTTAAAGTTGAATGGGTTGAGGCCTGCACAGTTCAGCTCTACACCCACAGTTGTTATATGGGCCAAACTCTGAAGCATCACGACTCTGTCTTGTTGCGACCAGCTAGTTTTGACCAGATGCTCCATCGCTCTTTCTGTCCTTGCTTCCGTCAGACCTTCACCCAGAGGAATAAATGCTCTACTGGACAATCTCTCCTTTAGCTAAACAGTTTTTATGTTGGGATTTTTTAGTGTTCTCATAGTCATCAGAGGGATCAGGCACACAATTTGACCACTTTGAACCCTGTCCGGAAGTACCAGCACACGCCACACCGGCTTGTCTCACATTGCTAAATTAAGCAAAATGGTGAACATTTAGGCACAAGGCATCTTGCCATGGTTCACAGCTGAGACTAGGGATCTCGGACTCTAAGAGGTTGGTGACCACTGGTTTAGGTTTCCTATTCTATTCCTGTTGTCACCATGATACGGTATTACAGTGACCATGTTTTATCTTTCTAATAGCTTTTTTAAAGAAAAATACTCCACCTGGCCTTTTCACTTTTTAGGTAGTATTCTAGTTTTGGACATTGACTTTTTCTTTGTCATTTTTCGGCATATAATGCTAAATGAAAATAAAAAAAGCGTGCAGCAAAAGTAATTTTTTTAAAGAATTTCCTCGTAATTTGATGGATAGCTGTCTGAATATGTGATTCCCTTGATTTACTGCTGTCAAACTTGCTTTTTTGTGAGAAATGTGACATTTTGATGCAACACTTTTCTCTAATATTTCAGCTGACAGAGTCCCACGCAGAGACGAGCTACTACAGCCCTCAGAAAGTCAAGTCCAGAGAGGTCTTGTGTCTGGAACAAGAGGGAATCACAATTGAGGTAAGGCATTTGGATTTATTCTCACTCTTTACACGTCACGTTATTGTGTGGTCAGACATTGATTTTTTTCTATATCATAGTCCTCTTAGTGAGGTTTTGTGTTGGGCTAACATAAAGAAAATGAATGATGCCACTTAGTCTTTGAGAGGTGAACTGTTTTCTAAGACAAACTAAACAGTATAAGTATAAAAGTATAAAAAGTCTGAATGAACCGCATATGCTTTTTTGTTAAGTAGAGTTGGTTTCGTGATGTATTGCAGCATTTGGTATTTGGTTTAACTTTCTTGTTCTGTTTTTTTTGTAGGTGCTCATGATGGGAGAGCCCTTCTTTGACTGTCAGATTGGCTTTGTGGGCTGCCGGGCTCTCTGCCTGAAAGGCATCATGGGAGTACAGGATTTTGAAGAAAACACAAACCGCACAGAAGAGGTAAAGACAAGTGTAAAACTTCCTCAGGGCATTCCTTCAAATTTTCTGCAAAGTTGGAACCATAGAATCTATCCCAATGGTTAACTGAAGTAAGACACTAGAATTGGAACTAATTTTTTTTATTTCCACTGTACTGCAACTACAGTATCTGCCTCATCATGGCTGCACCCGATTTACACGTCTTTAATTGTCAAAACAAAGGTTCCAGTTGATAGACTATGGGTATTGTTGACTACTACTGCTCACTCTTTAGTTGAGAAGATTTGCCAATTGGTTCGTTCTTGCAAAGCATCACAGGTTTAGTATTAATTTGAGGATGCACAGCTCGAAATGACAAAATTAACAGCCATGCTAACGGAAGATCATCATGTCCCGTCCCTTTATAGCTACTGCTTTATTATAATCCACAGTCTGCACAATGTCCTCCTCCGTCTTTCCCAATGTTAAATTTGCGTCCGTACTTTCGCCAACAGATTTGTCAATCAATGTCAATAGTCGTTATTATTTATGAGTTCCGTTCTTGTCGAATCTTGTAGCTAATTACTCTGTAAGTGGGGTCACACAGTGGCTTAATGGTTAGCGTGTCGGCCACACAGTCAGGAGAGCTGGAAGGTTTAGGGTTTAAACTGTTTTCACCCTACATTTAAAAAAAATATATGCATGTGTCTTGATTGTCTAGCAACCAGTCCAAGGTGTATCCCACCTCATATTGAATAAATAATTCTTAACTCACACCATAGGACAATACAGTAATTGAATTGAACACAAGAATTAGAACATACTCGTTATAGTGCAGTAGAAAAATAATTTCAGATATATCCGGACAGGGATATAGAGTAAAGATTGTTTTCTCAATGGCTTACATCCATTCTGCCTTATCTCTGTGTTCTTACAGGATGCTGTGTTCTTCAGCTGTGGGGACACCCTAAGCAGCAAAGGAATGACCTACCTTACAAACTCTCTGTTTGACTACCGCAGTCCAGAGAACAATGGTGTCCGGGCTGAGTTCATCCTGGATACTGTTACTCACAAGGTCTCCAAATTTCATGACGTTCCCATCTTCAAAAGTACTACAGCAATGAGTTGATTAATGTATTACTGAATTTAGCTGCAAAGCCGTGTTCCCAAGATTCAGTGCACTGTTTGTGTTCATTGTTGTTTTTCGTTGGTTAACGAGAAATCTTTGCAGATGTTTCAAGTAAGTTTGACAGGAAATATCTGATTTTTAAAATCCAAACAAACATACAGAATGCAAGAAAAAAAAGTTCCAGAGCGGACCATCCCAATAGGATGAAAGGAATCAGTCATATGAAAATGCTACACCTTTTAATTACCACTTTTCCATTATATTATTTTAACCACGCCAGTGATACATTGTAATTACATGAAGCTTTTTTTACGAGGCAATGACAACTGTTACTATATTCAGAGGTACTAAGTACATATGTTTTTATACTCTTTTTAAGTTGTATTTCAGTAACCTCTCATCTAAACAAATCAGTATAATAATTATGTTTTAATTCACTTTAAAATCCGCACTCCTAAGTTTAGTCACCCAGCTGCTAGCTCCAATAGAGGAATTTTCCAGCTATTTGAACTAGTTGGCTACCACACCAGAGATTATGCCTGACATCTCTAAGATCCCCTCATCTACCATCGGAGCTCGAGTGTTGACTTTGCTCACAAATGCTCATGACCATCAGTGAAGCGTTTGTTTGGACATCCATTCATCCATCTATTCAGGCTTGAAAGTCTCAAGAGTCAAAGGTTTTCGTGTTAATTCATTAGCGGTTTTGAAATCAGCCAATGGCTTTGATCCAAACGCATGCCAGAGCTATTAGCAGTCCCCTTATAAATATTACTTATTAACCTGCTTTTCTGATAAGACCCCATTGAAATCTCTGTTTGGAGAGCCTGAGCTTGTTGGTTAGGTTAAGCGTATGTGCCTCTGCTTTGGTGTGTTCTGGGTCTCTCCCTTCTTTCATACTCTTTAATTGTGTGGTTAATGATTTAACGGTGTGTAACTAATACACATACAGAAATATATTTTGGTTGCATCTTAACCTTTTTCTTTTGTGCTTGTTTCTTTTGAATTTGTAAATGATACATTTTAAGGTTAGCCCTTGCAGCGTCACCTTGGTTCAAGCTGTCTATGGCAGTAGCCACGTATACATGGACCCAAATATTACAATTCCATTCAGGTTATTTGCTTAAATGGAAAGAATGTAACCTTTGTATACACCTCATTCCGAAAGAAAAGTGCCAATCCGAATGAATATATAATCGGATTCACAGGAGTGGAATATACCTTTCCCCAATCTGGTTGAGGTATCTTGTACCCGCTCAATCGGAAATTTGTCAGGGTGCGTTCTTTCAGGTGCGACGTAACACGCAGACGCGTCTCAGGTTTTGAAAATGGCGGCGAGCAGTCATCACTGGACTACAGCGGAAAGTTTGTTTCGTTTTTGATACAAACTTTAAAAGAACTGAACGTTCAAGTTGCTGCTTTAAAAAAAATGTAGCAACTGTCCCAACAACCGTGGTAATCACACTCTCGTCCTCCATCTTCGATGAATCACGTGATGTTGTTTACGTTTTACTGCGCATGCCCCTTTGACTATTCCGTTTGATTATAGCGGTGCATGTAGACAGGAGATTGGAATATTCCTTTCCATGTATACACTGTTTTCTGGTACGTCATTCGGAAAGAGGAAAATTTCCTCATGTAAACGTGGCTATTGTGAAAAGAATCGTGAAAGCTATGGTCATGGTTTTATTTCATTTGAACATGCATCGGATTACAATTGAATGCATCACATAATCAGTTCACAGTTCCACATGTCCAAAAGGAGTAGGAAGAAGCAAAGCTTATTAAATCCTACCCCTCCATCTGGTACTTTTACAATCAGTAACTGTTACATTTGTTCACTTCCTGCTTTCCATAATATGGTTTAAGTTTTTTTTTTTTTTTAAATAATGTACCTCGTACCGAAGCTATGTCTGATTCTGAGACAAATGCTGGATTTTTAGCAGCAAATTAGCAACAAATGAGTGTTTTGATAAAGCAAGCAAACATGGCTAAGTAGGCTACTTTGCCACATCATTGTTGGAAAGCACAAAGGCCAGACATTGGTCGTCACGTTTGTGCATATTGCAGGATTAATTTTGGAGATACTCTCACAATCATCAAGGATTTGAGGCTGTCACTCGGCAATACAAAGTGTCAGCTTCCTCGACAGATTTTTATGGGATTAAGGTCCGGAGACAGATAATGTGCTGCTTCTCCAGCCACTCCTTTTTTGCATTGACCATAAGTTTTGGTCATTGTCATGCTGCAAGACCCATCCCCAACCCGTCACAAGAGTTTCTGCTGCTACTGTTTGACAGTAAGGGGTGGTATTGTCGGGGTCATATTCGACCGCTCTCCGCCTCCAAACACGTGGAGTCAAGTTGCTGCCAAGGAGCTCAATTTTGGTTTAAGCTGACCACATCACATTCTCCCAAGCTTTCTTTGAATCATTCACGTGTTCACTGGCATACTTCCGATAGGCCCGGTACATGTGCTTTCAGGATCTCAATCCATTACAGCAAAGTGTGTTACTAATGTTTTTCTTGGTAACTGCGGCCCCAGCTCCCTTGAACATTAACCAGCTCCTCCCATGTAATTCTGGGCTGATCCCTCACTTTTGTCAGGATTATCCTTAATCAACAAGGTGAGAGCTTACGTGGAGCTCCAGAGCAAGGGCGACTGACTTTTTTACCTTGCATGTCTTCCATTTGACAATTATTGAGTCAACAGTGGTTTCTTGCTGAAGGGATAGGGCTAATTTGTGTGCTTTATAGGCACATAACTGGTTTGTGGTCATCATAATTGTTGCTGCTCAGTAGGGGACAAAAAATAAATGTACAATAATTATTATGGACTGCTCATAGTTGTGTAAGTTGGGGAACTTACAAAATCAGCAGGGGATAAAGTACCGTACTTTCTGGACTATAAGTCGCACAAGGCCAGAAATGCATAATTAGGTAGAAAAAAAACATACATAAGTCGCACTGGAGTGTAAGTCGCATTTTTTGCGGATCATTTATTTTACAATCTACTTGACCAAAACAGACATTACGTCCTCTTGGAAGGCAAGTTCTAAAATTAATAAAAGAATATCACCTCGTACTTCGGTACATGACAAAAAAAAAAAAAACTATATTAGGAAAGCAGGAAGTGAACAAATGTAACAGTTACTGATTGTAAAAGTACCAAATGGAAGGGTAGGATTTAATAAGCTTTGCTTCTTCCTACTCCTTTTGGACATGTGGAACTGTGAACTGATTATGTGATGCATTCAATTGTAATCTGATGCATGTTCAAATGAAATAAAACCATTACCATTACCAATAGATAGGGTGTAAGATATGCTAACACAATGGTTATTCAGCTATACAAAAATAAACATAAACAATAAAGGTGTACAGTTTTTATGTAACAAACAGTTCTTTCATTTATAAGTCGCTCTGGAGTATAAGTCGCAGGAACAGCCAACCTATGAAAAAAAAGTACGGTAATTATTTTCCCTGCTATCATTAAAGGTTACCAGATGAGCTCTCAATAACCCTTTTTATCTTCAATTTAACCCCTCTTCGTCGAATCCATCATGACCCCAGTCACTGCAGTCTTGAAGGTTGCTTGTTTGTTCCCCCACCGCCATGTTTACCCAACTCTTCTTTTGTTTGACAGGAGACCTACACAGAGATAGCAGGCATGCAGCGCTTCGGTGCTTTTTACTTGGATTACCTCTACACAATGGAGAACAGCAGCGGCAAAGGTATTGTCTTCGTCATTCCTCCTCACAGAGCTTGTTTGCTCACCTTTCAAACCTTTCCACTTCTTCTCTCTCTTCCTTTTATACTTGTCATGTTCCCTTTTGCTCCAGCTTGTCCTTCCTTTTTTTCCTATCTGTGTTGTGCTTTCCCTCTCATTCTCTTTCTTTCGTCATCTTTCTTCTTCTCCCTTTCCCTCTTCTCTGTCAAACAAGAACCCCAGAGACTTGAATAAAGCGATTGTCTTGTTTGACTCGCAACCACCTGGTCCTTGACCCTTCCTGTCCTCTCTCTCACCCCAACTTACCTGGAGGGCAACTGTCAGAAGTGTTTAGTCTGCTGACACATATTTGAGTTTCTTTCACCTTGATGCTTGTTGAAACACCGTTCCTCCCCGGTCTCTCTACCTGTAAGCCCTTGATAAAGTGGATAGGGTGCGATTGCCTAATTGGGCTTCATTCTTTATGACATTCAACCTACAGAATTGTTCTGTTGAACCTAATACTATGGGGTTGCTGGGGATTTACTCTGTGTGTGGTCTTTTTTTTTTTTTAGCCAATATGATGTATAATAATGAGAATAAGTCACATATATGATCAGATATATTTAGTCAACAAAAACACTTTTGGTTTTGCTCCCATTTTAATAAGCTGAATTCAAATATCTACAGTTTGTGTTGTGGATTGAGTGGTACATGGTGGTGGTGGATTCATGGTATAGACAGCGAGCATGTGCATTTTATTGATGGCATTTTGATTTCAGAGCGATATCGTGACCAGATCTTGACGCCATTCATGCATGGGCGTTACCTCATATGGTAAAATGATAATGCACGGCCCCATGTTGCAAGTAAACATTTGGACAAATTTCCTGGAAGCCGAAAACATGGCCAACATTTTCACTGGACATGCCCCCCGCTAACGATAGGATGTGTTGGATTGGCGTGTGTGCTATTTCGAGCAAATTGCGGTCGCACCAGATAATTGCATCTATTTTTAACTAATTATTGTAGTTCATTGTGCAGTTTGTGGAGGCTTATGGCGCACTATTTGCCACCTTCTGTATGATTGGGTTGCTCACTTGCAAATATTATGGACACAACACTTTTTGACTGTCCAAACAGAGCAATTAAAACCTGTAGAAATTAGTAAAAATCTGAAATAAAATAAAATCTACATTTGATGTATTTTTGTGTTAAAAAAACCTGGTGATAGTTTAATCAGAATGCATGAATAAATTGTAAACAAGCAAAAGCATCAGTAATATTTCTTTTGTTTCAATAGATCATTTTACATGATTGAAAATAAGAAAAAAAAACATTGATAATCTTGTCCTCAGCTGTCCAAGTTGTATGTTACAGTAGGATAAGTGTGGGATGGTTGCGGTTACTCCTGTCAAATGGAATGCTTCTCTTCTGTCAGTGTTTCCCTCCTTCCCGCACATAGACCTGATCCAGTGTCAACCAAACAAATTAGTCTCTATCGCCACAGGACTTACAGACTCTGAGTCAACTGAAACATTAGCCGACTCGGGTCACACTTACCACTGACTTCACGTTCGAGTAACTCGTTTTAACCTTTGGAGACTGAGGCACGCACCTTTTTAGAAAGTATAAATCCTTACTATATGGTCTGCTTGCCCATCATGTCACTGACTATTCAAAATGCAGTCATACGGTTGATTAGTTTAGTCCTAATTCTTCTAAATCGAACAGAGAAAGGGAAGAAGTGTCTTTCTCTACCAGACATTTTTTTTTTGCTTACACTTCTAACTTCTGAACTAAAAATGTTCTGTGCCGTAGTGGAATGTAATGAGAATAAAGAAAGTTTTGACCCTTTGTCCTCCTCTCTCTCTCTCTCTCTCTCTGCCATTCATCCACCCACTTCTTTTTTAATTTCTCCCTTTTTATTGCTGGGGACTTGCTGGAGTCTTTTAAGTGGAACTCTGGAACAGAGGCCTGCAAAGACCGAAGGGACAGCTGTGTGAGAGGGGTGGACATTTGTTATACTCATCATTGAAAAGTTTAGTGCTGTGTGTGCTGATTCTTTTTGGCTGGATCAAATCCTTGCCACTCAATATTGTCATTCGGTTTTCCCCTAACAGATGACTGGAGGCCATTTTACTTGATTAAGTGACATTTAAATATTTTTATTGCATTGATAGGAATGTTGGGAATACTGGGACAGAAGTAAGAATGTGCGGCCGGGTTCACATCGGTGCAATTTTAATAGTCTTATACTGTATATACGGTACACTATATAGTCAAAACTTGTAGTATCTGGTATTACACTTACAGTACATAAGATGAAAATAGAAGAAATGATGTTGATTAAGTTGGTCCCCTTTTATGCGCTATAGCAGACAGTAAGTACAGTAAACCTCGGATATATCGGACTCGGATATATCGGAAATTCGCTCACAACGGACAGATAAAAACGAACCGATTTTTCTGTAATGCATTTCCAATAAAAATTCATTGCATATATCGGATTTTTTTATAACGGATTTCGCCTATTTCGGACAAAATCTCTAGTCCCGTTCCAATGCATTTCCATTAAATTTCCCTCGCATATATCGGATGGCTGCATCGTGGCGCTCCGATTCGCCGAATCGTGACAGGCCGCTATACGACGTCATTTGCAGTGTTTGCAGCGTTGCCTGCGCGTCCAGGTACATTGGAAACATAGTCAAGGAAGTGCCTTTTTATAACGGATAAAATCCGATTTACGCATATACCGGATATAAATCCGATATATGCGTAAAGCGGAAATTTTCCGGTATACGCATATAACGGATTTCACTTATATCGGACAAAACCAGTGGGAACAATTGAATCCGATATATCCGAGGTTTACTGTATCATGAGTATTCGGAGGTCAGGACTCTGTGAGGTTCTTCCACACCAAAATCATCCAATGCTGCCTTTATGGACCTTGGTGTGTACAATGACACAATTGGCATAATTACAGTATATCGCAGGGGTCCCCAACCTTATTTGCACCACGGACCAGTGTGATTTGTTTTTTTTTAACTCACCCACTGAATCAGTGCGAAGCCTGAGCTTGTTTCGTTGAAACGAGATGGTCCCATCTAGGTGGGATGGGAGACAGTGAGATGTTTATATATTATTTATAATTTCTGTGCGACCCGGTAGCAAATGCGCCACAAACCGGTACCGATCCCCGGCCCGACGGTTGGGGACCCCTGGTATATGGAACTAATTTATGCACTAACTCATCGGTGTGTCTGTAAATGATGCTTTAATGCATGTTTCTCATTGTAGATTTCCAGGACTTGTCTACTGGGATTATGGAAGACGTAGTGCCTACTGTTCAAGAAACGTCCATCAAGAGACTCATCGTGGGACCTTTAGATATCAAGTTGCACAGCAGCGCCGTGCATCGCATTATCAAAATGATCACTTGTGCCATGGACCATGAGTATGAGCCTTATTGTAAGCCACAGCAAGGTAAGAACTTGTTTACTCATCAACGTCTTCATCACATTGTTTCCTTGCACAATCCATCTTTCACCATGGAGTTGTACATGAAAGTCATGAGCTTCTGGACTGCATAAGGGAGGTTTAGTCAAACACCTCTATCGTCGTCATCCCTGCATAACTGTCTGTCATGACTTCATTCCTGGGATGCTTTGAAAGAATGACCTGGAATGTTTGTCCGTATGTAATATTTCAAGCAAAAACTCATTACAGTGAAATGTTAACCAGAATACCCCCATAACGATAAAAGATGACCACAAACTTTCGTAGATTTAGTAGAATACCTGTATAAGAATATAAGGTGAACTTCAATATAAATCAACCCTTCTTTTTTAATACACGTTTTTAGGAAAAATCCAAATACTTTCCATAGTAATATCATGTATCAATAATCTTAACTGCTGAAAAGTATTGATACCACTCTTCCTCCTTGATCATCATTATCTTGAAATTAGCATCTTAGCTCCTCCTCTATTTGCAAAGGCTGAGCAAACATTATACACGCACACTGGGGCAGGGCACCCTCAGTATGCATGCCGCCGCTCTCCAATTAAGTCCCGCCTTCCTCCACCCTGATTGGCCAGCATATCAGTCACTGTGTATATTCAATAGAATAGATATCAATGATTATAGCAACAGCATTGTTTGATTTTGATATCTCTCATTTTGTCTACTTGACAGAAATGACAGAAGACGCTAATGAGTGAGGTTTTTAAATTGGCATGAAAAAAAGTATAATTATATATTTGGTTGAATCTGCCTCTAAAAGTTCTACCTACAAGTCTGTTTCTGCTCGATCAAATAATATCATAAATATTAGTAATGTAATGGGCGTATCCCAAAGTATTAGGATTTGATATTTGGGTCATATTGACCAGCCCTAGTTTATGTTGTCATGTTTGGGGTCTCTCACGTCTAATAAATCTGTTAAGATTTGAAAATGTGCATACAAGATTTGAATGGAAGCCTCAAAAACCAAATACATAATTGTTGATGAATGTTTTTTCCTTGGGTGTATGCCCCAATAGCACATAATCTGGTCTCTCCGAACCGTGTTTGTAGGTTGCGCTCACATCCACACATTTTTACCATTACTCCTTACTGTAGCCCATGCAGTAAATTAATGGTCCAAAGCAAACAAACGGCCATGTCATTAATTATTGTTAATGTCCACGCAGAAATGGTCGAGGAGAGTCGTTGTTCAGTGACTCCAGAAGAAATAGCAAGATTGGAAGAATTTATCCCCACCAGGCTCACTTGTCTCACGCTGCTCCAAGTCTCTGTCACTGTCTCTATGGCTGAATTCAACTTTCTTCACACACTAATGCCTGTCATCTTTGGACGCAAGGTCAGTGCAAAACTATAGACACCACTTTTGCAATAAATCTGTCATTTGTGTTTTTTTGTGCTTTTTTTGCCATCTTCTTCGTCAAAAGGGTTGGCTCTGCGGAATAAGCTAGCTGATTATTTGATTAAAGGTGTACCTCTTGACCTCTCAATAATTTTGGTAGGCTACCAAATTATCCATTAATAATCAAGTTTTGATGTCTGACCCAGAAAATATTGGAAGGACTGTTAGCATCGGCTCTGGCTACCCTCATTGCAGTAAAAAATTGATTAATAGATACAAATTTTATATTTTGAAAGTTTTTTTTAATATTGTGACATCTGTAAAATTTTACTTACAACAATACATTTTATGGTGTTTCCCTACTTGACTGCATTACCCACCTCACACTTCAAGAGTGTGATTGCGCAGATTTGATCACGCTGCTTGCAAATTTAATACATAATCACTGTACTATTCATGCTGTCATCAAATGGGTCTCGGCTGAGTTAGTGGGCCACTTAATCTAATCATTTCAAAAGCAAATATACTGTAATACGGATTCCTTTATCCTCTGGCGCATATTGTATATCTTGAGTTTTTTTACACAGCACCATCACATCAGCAGCACAACTTTCTGAGCAGTTTATATAAAATGATAAAGTGTTATTTTAAGAATGTGAGATTCTATATCACACGCTTAATAATCAAAAGTAAATGGTTACACTAAGACAACTGAAGAAAACCATATACCACCAGTATTTGTTTTATTATTTTTTTTCATTCCATATATATTTGAATCTCCTAGGCCCCACCAGGACCTGTCAACATGTCAGCCTTTCGGCCAGTGCGCCCCCTACCCTCTGCACAGTTCCAGGTTGAGCGGATGAATGTGGAACACTCTGTGCCCATGTATGCTCCAGAGTTGGTCAGCACAGTCAGTGCTCTCAGCCAGCCTTCTGACAACCTCCTACATCACTGCTATGCACACTTTTACCTCAAGGTAAATATTACAATATGTTTGCATTGACAGCCGTCCCTTGCTCCGTCGCGGTTTGTCACCATCATTGTTTCCTCGCTCTGAAAAAGTAAAAAAATGATAAATTTATAGACGATTGCTGTCATGGCTGGTGCAAGTCCTAAAGAACTTGACAGTATTACAGTTGTCCCTCGCTGGATCACGGTTGGAATATCGCTCCCCTCACTATAGTGCGGCCTTTCAAAAAGTTATTAATTTATAAATGATCGCCGTTTATGTCGTTGACTAAAATCTTCCAGTAGCTCCTAATAACTTTTCAAGTAGCTCTCCAAAGGGTTTATTCATTTATTAACTCCTATACAGACAAAATTAGAAAGTTTCGGCAGTAGTCTCGAAGTCCTTGGGTGCAGTAAATTCAAACACTGTTTTGGAAATCAAAGGAAATACGGCTGGACTAGGTGCAGATTCTGGAAGATCTAGAAAGCTTTCTGTGTGGGTTATCGTGTGTAGCTGCTTTATAGGAGTTCAAAACCCAACACAAAGGGCCGAAAATTAGCATAATTGGCCCCCCTCAGAGAGGCTAACTGGTTAGCTCGGTTATGTCCTTGCAGTGATCCTGTAACCTGTGCAATGTGGGGTCAACAAAAAAAACAATAGGAGTGTAAAGGTGACAATAGGGGTCAAATCCACTATATTTGAGCAGTCAGCAGCACAAAAAAATTTCAGGTTGACATAATGGTTTTCACACAACATGGGCCATGTCTGTGGCCACACTTTGTGAGCCTAAAACCTTTTACTGACCTTGATGACCTTTTTCCACCTGGTCATAAAAATTTCAGCACAGCAAGCTTCCTGATGAGTACCAGTCCTGCTCTGTTCAGTCTCAGGGATTTAGACTGAATACATTGATGGGATGGTTAAGGGCGCTATTGCTGTTGTGACCTTCCCCTGTGGAGTTTAGACGTAAATGTTCACAACAGTTACAATACTGTAAAGACAATAATGACAGTGCCGTGGTGCTTGTAGTTTGCACTGCTGCTATATTAAAGGGAAATATGCTAGTTTTTTAGCTCTTTGTACTGAGTTGTGGACTCCTATACAGCAGTTACATGCGACAACCAGCACTGATAGCTCTGTACATCTTCCTGCACCGAATCCAGCTGTATTTATTGGATTAATGCTTCAGAGTGCTCATGAGGACTTCCGGATAGCTGCCGAACTCAACTTAAAATGTCTGCTTTTAACATACAGCCAAATGTTTTGATTGCTTGCACTCAGTAAACGGAAACCTACGTATCTGGAGGTCCTCGGGATTGCTTGGGAATGTGACCAATTACAGCAGAATGGGCGTACATAGGGAATGACTTAGGGGTCAATTAGGAGTCAATTAAACAGGCCGTTTGGCACCAAAGACGGCTGCTGTTTGCATAGCAAGCTACCGAGCTAACAAGTGCTAAATCAGGGGCCTCAAACTCAATTTACTTGGGGGCCACTGGAGCTCGGGTCTGGGTGGAGACTGTGCCGCATCAGGTTTTTCAAAAAAACAAAAACGCATTTATTAAAAACAAAAAAAATTAAAAAACGTCGCTACATATAGTTGGTGGGTAGACAAATTATTTTTTTCAGATTAAAATGAACAAAGCATTATTAGAGCCCTGTAGACATGACAAAACACGACTATAGTCACATTTATACTCTTTTTATTTACAACATATTGCACAACTGCAGGTCTTGAGACACATGCTAACTCGCAAACTAGAGAGCTAGCGACCTAAACGGTAGCCTTCAAGTTATTTCCTTTAAACTTAAATAGCCAAAAACTTACCACTTCCACACGGATAGGGAGGATAACTGTTAATAGTTATTTAACCTTTAACATGAACATTAATCAAACGTAATAATTTTTTCTGGGTACATGATACCATACAGCATCCATATCAAACATTAAACTTTCATATCAAGGCGGGGGCCTCAAACTAGTGTTTGAGACCCCTGTGCTAAATGCTAAACTTGTGTTTCAAGCGGAGTGGGGAAGAAGGACAAAGACGCCAAAAACGTAATCCCTAGCTCACACGTTCCCTTTTGTAGGCTCACACCAGCTCTGTCCGGTGCTGTTCCATCTCCGACCGAATAGTATGTAGATGGTTAAATGAGCTAAATCATACATGATCTTTTTCTTCTTTCCAGGTGTCTGGGTTTCAGGCCGGGCTTACATGCCAAGATAGTACGGGGGGATTCCTTCCATTGATCCCAGTCATTCCCTCCTTTAGCACAGCACTTTATGGGAAGATGATCCAGATGCCTGCATACTGGTGAGTGCTAAGATTGAAAAAACAAAAACAAAACAAAACAACGAAACAAAAAAAACCTCATTGTACAGCAGGTGACCGGGACCTTCTGAATGGGATGATGAAAAGCATCTCAGTTTGCTTTCTCCCATGACACAAGAACAATTTTAGGGAAAAGTTGTGTATTGCAATTGTCTTCTCAATTTGGGTTGTGCAGGTAATATTGATGGATTATGAGAGTTGTAGGCTACTGGCCCTTGTTGGTTAGCAGGCCCATCCTCTTAGATGAAGGGCTGCCTAATGAATGGGTTAGCTGGGCATCTCACACCTTTTGGAGGTTGTACATGTTTGGGCTGAAACATAGTAAAAACACTGGAAAAACTCAAAAAATGCAATTTTTGAGTTGTTTTGACTTAAGAATCAATTCCTTTAATTTGCATTTAAAACTGTCAAAGGATCGCAGGTTCTTCTGACTTTTCTCCAGATAATTGTTGCATATGCATTTGTGAGCAGGTCACACAGGCAACTGGAAAACCCAGAGCAGAGTTCTATATGAGCAGGTCTACGTCAAGACTGTTTTACATCTTTGGTCTTGATATGGAAACGGATAGTTGTTTGATCTCAAAGCGTGCCTTTTCTTCCATGTCTACATCAAACAGTGGATGCAGATGTCAAATGGATGTTATTCTTTTGTTCAATATTTCTCTTTAGGAAAACCTCAAAGATCAATGCCCTGCTTAGAAATAACACTTGACGTGCTACCCTTTGCTTGTCTTTGACAAGTTGAGAAAGTACTATGTTATTCTTTCTAGTATGCATGCCTTTGACTGTCTGATTATTGGTGACATCATTCTTTTGTGCTATTTTCATAAATTGTACTTCGACTTTAATCATATTTTTGTTCACTGAATCACGTTTTCCCACGTACCCTGAGTTTGAGGTGAAAGTACATTTCTAGGTTTTACAACTGACACAGTTGAGTAGGATAAATGTGTACATGTTATCAGGTGTGCAGTAACATTGACAGTAGTCCCAGCTTTTCACGCCACTATGACACTTTACCGCACATCCCCCTAGTGGGCCCGCCCCACTATTAGAGAAGCACTGTTTTAAGGTGAAGTCAAAGTTTTAGTTTTTCTAAAAATATTACTTAGTTTGTTGTCTTTTTTACATTTTGGTCTTTTTGTTTGATGACATAAACCTTGCAATCGAAAAGTGTGAAATATGCAAATTTAGGATTTCAAGGAGTGGAAAGGAAAAGGCTGCATTTAACACAACAAACCTGATACGACACCTCAAAAACAAACATCCGACGCAATACAGCCGCAGGCGAGTCAGCCCACCCTGCAGGACATTTTGAAGAGGAGAGATAAAAAATGCCCCGCGACAGCAAAAAAGCAGCATGGCATCACAGTCAAGGTAGCACAAATGATAGCGATGAGTGACCTGCCATTTGCCTCATAAGAAGATACTGAGGCACTTTTATTTTATTATTTGCTCACATTTACGTTGTGGTGCTGTTTGTTTTTATATTACATTTTTGTGGCTTTATAAATGTTATGTTATGGTCCCATAACACCAAAGATATTGCATTTCATCGGACATTGATTTTCTTATTGATTGACACTTTTTCATCCTATATCCTTCCGCTTACTCATACAGTATATGTATGCTTTTGGTACACATCTAAAGTTCCTCTGCAGTGTTTGAAGCTTCCGATTTCACCAGCTCTTGGTTTCAATTGTTCTAGCTGTTAAGCCCCTAATCCCAGATAAGTGCTATAAAAAATAGGAGAATGTTAACGGATGTTAGAAGGGGTGTTAGAAGTACCACCTGCATTGATATCCCCATGAGAACCTCTCACCTCACACTCACACCACGCAATATCCCATTTTGCAGAGCCACCTGAAAGCAGCAGCATATGGAGGCAGGCCAGGTCCGGGGGGGGGGGGGGGGGCAACAGCCCGGGTCTACCAACAAAACCCACATAGGAGCCGAGTGTGGCTGGTTGCATTGCAGGCTGTAATTCAGACCCACGTCAGCTTTTATGTGGCACTTTTAGCAGCCCCTATTTCTCGCTCAGCTATTTCGGAGGGGATCATTTCTTAGGCCATGTGGCATTACAGGTGCATGTTGTTTCGCCACAAAAAGCCCATTTGAACAGAGGCAAAAGTTGCTTTTCACTTTATCTAATTATTATTATACCGCTATTATAGAGTATTTTTAAAATGTATTTTTTATCACCACCTGAAGGGTTGCTTTATGCAAAGTTGAAAAGTCCATGACTACATCTGGACCAGTAGTCTAAACTCGACGTTACCTTATGTGGTGATTTATGAGGGCTGCTTAAGGCATCAGATCCATGAGCCTTGTGGTGCGATTGTAATGCCTCATTATTCTCTCCATAGTTTGCCAAATTGAGCAGCTCCTGGTCTGTGTCTCCGCGCTACACCAGGGGCATAAATACCACACAGAACTAATTCATGTTTAGCCAGTAAACTTTGAATAATAATGATAACGTATTAGAAAATAACATTTGTTATTTATTATTATTTGATATAGTTTGGCCTGTTAAGTGTAATGTTATAGAGGCTATCTGGTTGAACAATCAGTTCTTCTTGCATAGTATTAGCATGATGTCATAGCCACCTCCAGCCAATGTTCATTCCAACAACCCACTACAGATTGCTTACCATTTTAAATGAGTGCTCTGTAGATAGGACTGATTTTTTGGCTTATTTCTTAAAAAAAAAAAAAAAAAAACGACCTTCAATTAATGCTCAAATCTTGTACTTGTGCTCAGCTTTATTTTGTCGACCTGAAAATACACAGTACTTGCAGCGAACATCAAGTATAGTCGAAAAAGGCAATACAAATATTACTTTTGGTCATTCTCTGTCCTTAAAAAAACAT
The DNA here is from genome assembly GCF_030265055.1 of Doryrhamphus excisus. Classification (NCBI taxonomy): domain Eukaryota; kingdom Metazoa; phylum Chordata; class Actinopteri; order Syngnathiformes; family Syngnathidae; genus Doryrhamphus; species Doryrhamphus excisus. Next base: position 5,454,558 of record NC_080482.1, read on the forward strand.
GAACATGATTGAATATTTTTTAGAAAGAAAACATTTCTCTCCATGATTAATCTCCTAACAAGTGGACTTTGTGTATTAACAGGTGTGTTGTAAAGACCTGCAATTGCATATGATGTCATATTTTTCCACTCCATACTGCAAAAGCACAGGAGTGCAAGGCTTTTGTAGGCAGCAATTTAAAACATCATATTTCAGGTGTTATACAGGCTATAAAGTATGTCGCCCAAGTTCTGGTGTCAAGACGTTTTTTATTTGGTCGGGTGTAGCAAGGAGGCCTGTGACATGGTAATGGCGTTATTCCAAGTCACATCTTGTTCTGACTGGCAACGCGGTGTGTATCTATGCATGACCAAGAATTCAACCATGCTTACTGTAGTAATCTTGAAGTCGAAAAAAAGTGCACGTACCGTCTTTGTGTATCAACTGCTACCTCAAATCAATTACAATCTCTGTCATTAAAACTTGAATATAAATGTTAGATTTATTCTTATCTACTAATAATGAACCACATGTCCTCCACAGCTGGACATGTTAGAGGCAGGAAGCTACACACACACACACACACACACACACACATATTGTACATTCTCATACACAGGCCTCCTGATATGTTTTCCTTTAACGACTGATGAACCACGTCATTGCCATTTTTTCGCCTTGCGGTCTGCAGCTGTCTGCACAACTTGATTAAAACATTTCTTTTAGTAATCCCTGTGTAATGAAGCTCTCTCCAGAGAATGTGTGTGTTGTGGGTTAGGAGTGCTCCAGATGGGTGTGTGTGTGTGTGTGTGTGTGTGTGAGAGAGGGAGTTTTAGGGAGAAACAAGGAGCCCTGTTTCATTCTACTGTTTCTTACTTCAGGCATTACAGGACAAATAAAAAAAACAAAAAAAATTGGGAACACTATTGATACATAACTTTGAACAGTGCCCATAAATGTAGCCTGGGCATCACCATAATTTACTCTGGTTAGAGCTCTGCATGGATGTCATCAATGTCTTATCATAATGTTAATAACTTTATTTGACCATGATACTAATTTAACAGTCGGTGAGGTAAGGGACTACCTAACTTAGCATGCATATTTTCGGAATGTTTGGAAGAACATGCAACTCCACACAGAGGTCTTCCAACGGATATACACTGCAAACCTACAGTCTACAACCATGCATTTTAGGCTAATTGGAGACTCTAAATTGTCCATTGGTGTGAATGTGAGTGTAAATGGTTGTTTGTGTATATGTGCTCTGTGATTGGCTGGGGACCAGTCCAGGGTGTACCCCATCTCTTGCCGAAAGAAAGCTACGACCATAGTGAAGACAAGAGGTACAGAAGATGGATAGAACCACCTAACCTGAAAAAGTAATAACAAAGTAGAGTTACTTCGAAGTAGCCTATTTCAAATTTGTGTCAATGGTCATTTTATGGACAAAGGTATTCAGATTCTCCATAATCTTGGCTGATTGTCCTGGTCTTCCCGAATTTCCTCCATGACAGTGGTTATGTGACACAAACCAGGCATGTGTGGGCAAACAGCTCAGTCGAAACCAAGCTGCTCACTTCATCAAAGTCGTCCCACAATCTAGAGCAAGGGTGGGCAAACTACAGCCCCGGGGGCCACATCCGGCCCGCCAAGTGTTTAAATCCGGCCCGCCCGTTCATTCCAAAGTATTTCATTGAAACGTAACATACAACCTGGCATCATGGCTTCAGTTTAAGTCGCTGTTTTATCAATTTGGTTATTTGATGTGGTCTGCTGTTTACAAAGTGCTCCTGAAAAAAGAGACACAAGCATATATAGCAGATTGCATGACTCTTTTACGGATACAATAATTCCAGGTGGACTGTTAGAATTATGTGTAAAATATATAGTCTGGTCCCCCGTCAATTTTGTTAAATCATAAAAAGTTTGCCCACTCCTGATCTAGAGGATCTGGCCCATGCTGCACCTTTATCCGGCCTGTGCAACTGTTTGGGGAAAATAGCAAATCGATCAAGATCAATAAAGGGCCATCTCATCTGAGTTTGACGCAATGGATATTTATTATTACAGAAGAAGAACAAGAGCAGATGCTTCCTGACTGTTTTCATTGGGGATTGTTTGCTTTTGTTAATGAAGGAAGGCTGTGACAGTGAATGATTGGTAGACATTTCAGATAACGTCACCGGCTCCTAGACAGTGGCTATCTATTTCAGCTATCTGACAAATATGTCAGTCAATTACTGATTATATTGTTGCTGCTGTAGACTTAAGTGGTTCAGGTATGCCAAATGGCAAGCAAAAGTAGCAAATTACAAAGCAAACTGAACAGACTGATTGACTTTCGTGTTCACATTTTGAGTCATTATCTTTGCAACAATTCCTACTTATTTTTAAAAGGTTTATTTAAAGAGAATGTTGTAATACAAGTGGATTTTTTCCCATTGAGATCACATTGCAGACACTCTGTGGTTCATTGACTTAGACACCTTGCTCCACATCTCATAACCCGTCTTTGAGACTGTATTTTGGAATTGATTTTTGGTACAGTACAGGATGAGTACCGTAAGAGAGAATAAAAGTGGGTTTTAAGATGCTGATCTTAAAATCTTGAAAAACATATTTGCAGGCAACAGGTGGCTCCCCAGTTCAGGAAATATGTTTTTCTTTCTTAGTACAGTAAACCTCGGATATATCGGACTCGGATATATCGGAAATTCGCTCACAACGGACAGATAAAAAAGAACAGATTTTTCTGTAATGCATTTCCAATAAAAATTCATTGCATATATCGGATTTTTTATAACTGATTTCGCCTATTTCGGACAAAATCTCCATTTCCGTTCCAATGCATTTCCATTAAATTTCCCTCGCATATATCGGATGGCCGCATCGTGGCGCTCCAACTCAGAGTCCAATAAAGTTAAATTCTCATTATCTTACGTCTCATTTCATTGCCCAGTCCAGGTACATTGGAAACATAGTCAAGGAAGTGCCTTTTTATAACGGATAAAATCGGATTTACGCATATACCGGATATAAATCTGATATATGCGTAAAACGGACATTTTCCGGTATACGCATATAACAGATTTTGCTTGTATCGGACAAAACCAGTGGGAACAATTGAATCCGATATATCCGAGGTTTACTGTAGTTGATTACTGCCAACATATCGTGATGTCAACATTTTACTAGCAGTGCACGTCAATAAATTGAATATACTGCAGTTAGTTCATACTAGGACACCATTCAATGTCTCAGGAAGCATTTGCAGTTCATTTAGAGATTGAAGTGTTACGCAGTAGTTCAACAGTAACAATTAATTAATAGCTCTTTTCACTGTGTGACATGACTGCGATACTGTGATACTCACACACAACCAGCACATTTCCAGACTGGTATTTTCTTTTACAAGTTGTTCGAGTAGCCAGGCTACTTGTCAGCCTTGATTTTATTAATGCTGACCCAACTTGTTTTGTTAGTCTAAGCATATGTGTGCACAGGTGTGACCATGTTTTGCTTATGCGACAGTAAAAGGTATGGCATGGAGGTATTGTGTATGTTTGAAAACATTCATGTATTTGTCTCATTTAGAAGTAAATGCATGTCATCAGTTGAGATTTTGTGTGGCCCTGCTTTGGTAGAAATAACAACAAGGTTGCAAAAGCCGCAGCTGTATTTGCCTAAAAATAGACTTGCCCACTGTTGGCATAAGGAAGCCGATTAGAACCAGTGACCTGTGGATCTTTTGAAAATCACAGTATGTATCTGTCCTCAGCACAGACTGGCTTTTGAGAAATGTGATGTTTTATATGGCATCAGAAATAGTTTTAATAATAGTTTTAATTAACTTTTATGACAGAACTCATGTTCATGTCAGTTTCATGTTCATGTTTTTTGCAGTACACAGTGGAAACAGATGAGGCAATCGTACCTGTGCTGTTATGATGGCCGTTGCGCTTGGCTCATTGCTTCGTCACAACACTTAAGGCCTGTATTGCCTGATTTCCGACTGCAGCCACGGACAGGAAGAGTCACAAATCTAGTTCAGCATTTTGGGAATATTCCAGTTGGACATGCCTCAGTTTAGTCCAGAACTCATTTGCAGCAAGTCTGGATATGGGGCTTAATGTTGCAATACACTTGACGAAAGCTAATTTTATTAGTTGGAATTAAGATGTTTTTTTTTTTCATAATTCCTGACTAATTTTGATTTCCCGTTTCAAAATATTTCCAATGGCTATGTGTTCTCACAGAAAAGTTATTGACTTAAAGGAGGTTAGCTTGTGCATTCAATGAGACATTAATGTTCAGGCCAAGGAGTAAGTTCCTTAATTTATGAGTCAGCATCCCAAATGAGTTGTGGGCCCATTTCTGGTGAGTCTCCACATTATTGTAGAAGTATATTTTAATGAGTTGTACTGCAAATTTAACCTCAGTGTTGCACACACCGCATTTGTGAGTGACACTTTCTTAGCATTCATGTGTTTATGATTTTTGTTTACATTTTTATTTATGCTTATCATGATTTTCAGACACGGTTGCAAAAACTGTGCTAATTATTAGAAAACTGTTTTACCACGTTGTATTGAAATGCAGACCGTGCCAGCTATGTAATGGAATCTAAAGTGTCTGGCTGTCCTCACATCCAACATTCCTGAAAGAACCTAATGAGAATTTCTGCTTCTCATTTAAGTCCAACCTCCATGTTGATTTTTTTTTTTTTTACAATGAGTTGGGCATGACATAATAAAAACAGGTGCATAATTAAAGTTTTAGAGGACCACATGCACATGGCAGCTCCCTTAAAACGCTTAAACACTTGAATAAGCCAAGAAACCTTCATCTTTTGCCAGTGCGCCGATTGAAGTGGCTTTGCAAACACATTTGCTCTGCATGTGGGGGGGACGTTATTGTTGCAGGGGTCCCCTTCACTTTCTTTTGTACATCAGCAAAATGTAACTGTGTGTACACATGGACGCAGGCATGCACAAACACATGAGGATCTGTTTGATTGATGTCAAGTTCTATGGCATACAACAGTAGTGATTTTTAATAGGTTAGAAGCCCGACATTGCATGGTTGCCAAATGTACCACATGTAAGCCGCGTATTCAAAATGTGTGTGGAATCGAGGTAAACCTGTTGACCCTGTCACTTAAGAATCTGTTTTTGTCTGTAGTATTTTTCTTTTATCGCACTTTCTCTCCAAACTGTATGTGTCTCAGTTGCCCTTTTGTGGAGACAGAATGCGGTTACGCACTCCGTGCCCGTCTGTTTGCAGCGAGCAGCTGTCGAGCCACCCTTGAACAGAAGAAAGGGAAAGATGAAGAGCCACATAGAGAAGTTAAATGATTGCAGAGCTTCTGAGCAGGGGAGAAACTCTTGTGACATACACCACACTTTAAAAGGGATCAGACCCAAGTGAATGTATGATTTAAATTAAGTGTGATGTTCATTCCCGACAGACCACAGCCATCCTCGGAATTAATCATAGTTCTATTTTTACCCCCACTTGAGAGAGAAGTGTCTCGTGCATTACTACTTTCATTGCATTCGTTTGATTACAATGTGTGGTGTAGTCTCGTGTGTGTGTGTGTATATGGATACCCCCAAAATATAATGCACCCCACCAGAAATGAATAATAAGGTTATCTGTTAAGACCTTACATTATGTATTATTGCATTCAAGGGTCATTGGATTCAAGGGTTATTCAAGGACATTTGTTTGTGTTAGTATCTGTGCATCATTACATTACAAGTACCGTATTTTCTGTACTATAAGTCACTTTTTTTTATAGGTTGGCTGTTCCTGCAACTTATACTCCAGAGCGACTTATAAATGAAAAAAAAAAATGTTTATGTTACATAAACACTGGACACCTTTTCTGTTTGTTTATTTTTTGTGTAGCTGAATAACTATTGTGTTAGCATATCTTACACCTATTCAACCTATTCTCGATTATTTTATTATTGGTAGAACTTGCCTTCTAAGAGGACGTAATGTCTGTTTTGGTCAAGTAGTTTGTAAAATAAATTTCCCGCAAAAAAAAAAATGTTTTCTACCTAATTATGCATTTTTGGCATTGTACGACTTCGGAGCGACTTATAGTCCAGAAAATACAGTTAGTAGTAGTGACCCGACTTACGGGTTTGAAGATGGTTTTCTGTGTTTCTGGACATGCCTCCACATAAATCATTATCCCAATTTTTGAGGCAGGAGAACAAAGGATTATGTGGCATAGCACAGAGGCAACGTATTGCCAAATAACTAATATGCTTCATGTATTTTTTTGTTGTTGGAATGCATCCTTATTGCCTTGTAAATTTCCAGTCCATATGTCGCTAGGTAAAACGAGCAATGAGAGAGCAAGTTGATATGATTTGAGATCATTATGTTTTCTTGTATAACTTTTTTTTCTAACAAATTTTCATTTTCATTTCATTTTCTTGTCATTGTCTTTCAGGAGTAAAATATCTTCTGTACCAACCAGAGAGTGTATTTTGGAGCTTCCCTACTTCGCTGTGCAGGCCACAAGAGCCCAAACGCATCTGATCCAAGCAATCTGCCAGAGTTGGACCCATGGCACATTGAGCGGTGCAACCTTGACGCTCAACGAAAGCCTAATCAATGAGGTTTACAAAGCTGCAGGTACAAAAATACACAAAACAAACAAACATGCTAAGTTTTCTCAACTGATATCTACATGTACTGAGATCTACAGTACACAGGTGTCTATAAAAATCTGTGAAATCTCAGTTACACTACAGAAAATGTACTACATTCACCTGCTGAATGTCCCCCCTTTTTCAAATTGAAACTGAACATGTATGCATTACATCAGAAAACAGCACCATGGAAATGGGCAACTACAACAGTAAACTCAACAATGGAATTAAATTATCCATAAATCCTAATACAAAATGAGCAAATGATAAAAGTGGCTGCAGTAGTGGTAGAACCAAAAACAAAAAAAATACAACTCTTGTTTCACATTACCTGTGATGGCTTAAAGGCCAACTTCAGCGTTTCTTGTTAAAGTCAGGGCGGCACTCTAAAATAAATAAAACGGTAGCTTTTCTCATGATGGTCACATCTGGACAGTCCTCTGAAGGGTTTGGGGTTTTCCAACTCATTAGGATTGCGTTGTTTGGTATGCCGTCACTCCCCTGCTGCCAAACCAGCAAAACTACCTCGTTTTATTGTTGTGCGGCTGCCAAAAATGTATGAAACTGGTCTCCCGTGGAGTGAAGTCAAATATTCCTCTTCGCTCACTCTGCCCTCTCTCGGAACAGGCATTGGATAGTTCCATGGAGAAAGAGTTTTACATCTGGACTTTTGGTTGCAGCTTAAAACAAGAACAAAACGTGTGTGTGTGTGTGTGTGTGTGTGTGTGTGTGTGTGTGTGTGTGTGGTTATACTTGTAGTTCAGAGTTTAGGAAGCAAAGAGGTGTTGAGGAATGGATGATGTGTTCATTGCGTTTATAAATTGAACTCTTATTGGCGACTATACAGTTGCGATCATCAATGTATTGGCACTATCTATGGCGCAGTGGCGTTTGTTTATTTTGATACATTGTAAATCCATTTGAAGATGTTCGGATAAAAGATGTTTAAAAAACACATGGTGCTCTAAGATGTATAAAAAAACGTGTGAAGGGTCAGGGCTTTCTGGCCAAGTGTCTGGACAACATCAACTCCAATGCAGGTTAGCCAGAAATCTGTCCTTTTGGAGAAGGATGAGCTCATGAGGTTAAGTCTTTATAGTCCATTTCAGCTGCAAAGCACAATAAATCCAGATCCATCCGTCCTGCTTTTGACTAACAAACAAATTGGACAACAATTGGATACAATGTTGATCGTTTGTGACCATTTGTTCGATAGTTATGTCAGCACTTCTAGTTAATAGAAGCCAGGGCTCGACAATAACGATGTACCGATGGCCCGGGGCAAGTTAAAACAAAATTCGGGCAAGTAAATCCAATCAGTGATATTCTCGTCGGGCAAGTGCACTTTGGCATGAGTTTTTTTTTTTAAAAGCGTTCTTGTTCTTGTTGGGTGTTGGTAAAACACGGACTGCGTAATTCCGGTGGTAATTTGCAAACCAATCCTTACAAATCTTGAAATGGACCGATCAGAATCGTTTATTTAGACCGCGGTTCGCAGTCCACAGTCCGCATTTTACTCACTCGCGATCAACCAATCAGCAATGGTTTGACTACGAAAACATCTATCATGGCATCCCTGCCAACATCGTCTAATTCTTCATCAACTTCTAAAGGAAAACACCAAAAATTGATGAAACAGTGCCTCCTAAACGAGTATTTTATTAGCGGCAGCAAATCAAATGATGGCACAGGTGAGTAATAACCCAATAACTTGTGTTGTCATTTATTATTTAATAAGTACAATGTTTATTCAATCATGAATGTACTTTTATTTATCAAGGCAAAGTGCCTAGAAGTCTCTTGACAATCCAGATTTCCATGCAACGTCATGATCTATGTAGGAAAACAACCACAAGAAATGATAATCATTTCATCTTTATTTGAGATTCTCATGTGATACCACAAAAATTTGATGATATCATTATGGCATTATGTCTTTTCATTTTACATGGGGCAAGTTCGGGCAAGTAGTTCTCACCTTAAGGATTCCCCATGGGCAAGTCATTTTTATTTTTAATGTAGAGCCCTGGAAGCTTAAAGGCATAGATGTTTGCACTCAAACTTTAATGTGAGCTCAAATTGTATATAACTGTTTAATATAATGATAAAAAAAAAATTGCATTTGATATTTTAATGGTTAATTCGAACCATCGCTGAAATCTTCGTTGTTTTGCTTGTAGTCCCATAGCAAATGCAGAGATTTCAGTTTCCCTGTGAAGTGCTGACACAGTGCCATTTATTTGACCTTCTATGCCACTAAAGTATTTGCCATCTTTGCGTTTGGCCTAACTTTTCTTTTCATGTGGCTTACTGACTGAGTGACTGGGTATTTTACAGTGATTACAAAATCCAGAGCTGGAAGCGGGTTTAAGACCTGTGTTTGTTCTTCTCTCACCAAGCAGTAGCCGTCAGGTGACTGCCAAGACCAAAGCATTGCATGCACACATGAACACACACGTTTTCGCTGAATTCTGAACAAACAAAAAACGGTTCACTTTGAACATATGCGTTTATTGTAAAATAAACATTCCTCCTTTTTTAACTCGTTTGATGTTAGATTTTTTCCAATAATAAAAGGTGTTTCATATTGTTTCAAGATGATAACACAGATGGTCGATGTCCTTAATGGAAGGTGTTTGGATAGGAGAGTCTTTTTCCAAAGAAAAATTTAAAAGCCGCAGGGAATATTTCTAGTTTTAATCTCAATGTACTGACAGGCAGGTAAAATTTCCTTGAAATAATTTTGGCCTCAGATTAAAGCAGCGGTCATTGTATGTGGCAGATATGTTCACCTTACGAATGGCATATAGTGAAAGGGGACCTTTATGCTAATTTTTCCACCCTTTGTATTGAGTTGTGAACTCCTATAGAGCAGCTACACACAACGACCAGCACAGAAAGCTTTCTAAATGTTCCAGAATCTGCACCTATTCCAGCTGTATTTCTTGGATTTCGGGCTTCCCACGAAAACTGTTTATTTATTCCACCCACGGCCCGCCTCCCGGCACGGCCCACTCCGCTGTGGTTGGTCACACTCCCAAGTGCTCAGGAGAACTTCCGGATAGCTTTAGCATTTTAGGTTTTCTACAACAACGGCAACGTATAATGTGATCATTACACCTCTTTTGCGTAGACTCACTGATGATGGGAAATTGCTGTTAGCAACTCCAGACTCGTTGAGCTTGTAATGTGCACTCCGTTCCCTGGATGTACACTCTATAATGCTACATGGACAACTGCATTTGTTCTATGACTTACATGAAATAAACACAGTTAGGACACTGCTGAATTGCTATTTACTGGTCAGTCTTCTGACTCTTCGGCACGACCAAGTAACGTTGGAAAGGCATCAGCAACAGTTTGTCAGCTAGTCCAGCTGAATACAGGCCCATGTTCAGGAAAAAGTGCAGTGTGAAATGCCATTGACAGATTTTAATCTTTTTCTTTTCTGGTAGCAAATCGGGAAGTCCAACCACTTCTGCCTGATGTTTGTCTTGTTAGGAATTGCTAAAAAGGTTTAGCTTTCCCTTATGCCTGAAACATAATTTCCTGCGAGACATTGCTTACATCATAAATAGAGAAGAAGAGGGGCAGAGTGTATCTGGCCTACAGCACATGCCCATATAAGGAAGCCTGGCATACTGTGACGTCACAGAGAGCCAGTGTTAGAAAAAAGTCTCTGAAACCGAGCATTCAGAGCCATCGCAAACTTCTTTCAGCGCTCACTTCCGAATACGCAAACCTTATGATCTGAAGCTTTGTCATCGTTTAACACAATACAACATTCCAAATACATTTGTAGGTCAGAAAAGTGGAAAAAGCTTAATAGGACCCTTTTTAAGAACCTCACACACTCACACAAATGTCAGTAACACAGTACTAATGTCCAGAACTGTTTTGTGTTTGACCTTGGTTTTTTTTTGGTGACACATGAATTCCACTCAGCCTCACGCCAGTGTTGTATTTTATTGGTGGGCTCTGCAGAACACTTAATGTCATACTTTGTGTCTGGTGGAAATGGAGATGTGTCCCATAGAGAGGTGGGTATTTGCTCTTGTATGCGTTGTAATCTGAGGTTAGAAACAACATCATAACTTGCTTTGTTGTTTTTTTTAATCCTTTATTTCAATCATTCCTATTGTCTGTATTCTTTTCCTCTGTTATTCCACTCGTTTCTTCTGTGTACATATCGTTTTCTAGTCCACTAGTTGTGATTGTTAGCACTCCCCGTTGTTGCATATTCTCTGATCCTTGTGTGGTTTCTAGTAGCAGTCATCACAGTAGCAGTAACTGAAGGAAGCCTGTAATTCCCGCCTGCCGTGGCGTGCAGCCACTGCTAACCTCTGGTTTAGCAACACGCTGACCACAGTGACCTCCCACGCACGGTCACGGTCTCCATACATTGGTTTGCAATGGCTGAATTACAATGGCTGAATTGTGACAGATGAATTAACACAGGGGTAGATATATTCATGATAAGTATTAATATCCTGAAATAATTTTCACCTGTCCGTCACAATGCATTTACAGCTTAACTGTCCTGAACAAGTTATCAAACACAGGGTGCAACATTTTCCCTTTGTCTTTATGTTTCCAGCCAATGGTATCAAAATAGTGTACAGTATGGATGTCATACATTCATATAACAGTTGGAAGCTTTCCTGCGGGATAGGAATTGGGTATTACATTTAAAGGGAGTGACTGAACTGGACTTTAGCTTGAGGACATTTTCTGTATATGGAACTATTTGTAGTTGAATACTAGTCTAGTGGATCATGTGCCCAACGTCAGTTGCAGACAGCCTGGGTTCGATCCCCAGTCAGTGATGCTGTGAATGGTTGTCTGTCTCTGTATGTGCTTTTTGATTGACTAGCGACCAGTCCATGTTATAGACCTCCTTTTGCTTGAAGTCAGTTGGTATAGGCTACAGCTCTGTGTGAACCTGAATGGATAACTGGTGGATGGATGGATGCAATGTCTATCCCTTCACAGAAGTACACTTCTACACGATGAAGAGGTCTTTCTGTTAGTGTGCTTCACATGTTGAAGACTAACAAGAAGTCACGGGGGTCACAAAAGAAAGAGAGCCTTTTCATCCATACACAACTCTAATTCTGAAATAAAAAAACATGTTGTGTCAACATCAGAGAACCGATAGATAATTCTTGGATGGAACTTGAGACAGCTTTTGTCAATGCAAACTTCAATGGACCACAGACGGTCTTGTTCCTTTCCTGGCAAATCTTGATGATGTTTTAAGTCAATCCAGACACGGGGGCCTCCTATTCTTTCTTTTGTCCTCTTACATCTCCTTTTCTGTCATTCAGTCTAGTGTTTACGTAAGAAACCAAGGGAAATTAACTGAAAAAATGTTTGTTGAGATGCATTGTCACATAATCGTTTATCCAATTTGTGTTTGTGGCTGTGACTGTTAAAATAATTTAGATTTATTAAATTAACATCGACATTGGGCAATACAGTAGACTATGTAGAAGCCCTGGTTTAACATGTAACTATATCTTCTAACTGTGTAACACTAAATTCGTAGTAACTGAGGGACAGAACCTTTAGATAATTTAGTGACACACTTGTTTTTGATGATGCATTAGAGAAATTTTTCCACAGTATTTTTTTTTAGACTTTTGTAAATTGCATAACTTCTGCATAAGTGACAAATGGAGATCTTTGAATTGGCTGTGATTTGATACCGTCTGCAGAGCTGGCTTCCTGCTGTGGACCACCATTCCGGTACGATCACAGGGTGTAGTGGCTAGTGCCCATTGAGCACAAAGTGCCATGTTACATGGCCATAAATTTGACTTGTAGCCCCTATTGATGTGCTTCAGAAGCACTAAAGTCCCAGTCACGTCTGGCTTCCACCACACACAGACACAGTAAGCCTCAGCGAAACAGAAATATTGATCTTAATGGATTAATCGAGTAATGAAAAGATATTGACATTTAGCTTTTTTCTGAATTCTCTGAAGTTCCCTTCCATAGGAGAAATAAAATACGGGAGAAAGAAGGCACACATCAGTGAGTTCTAGACTCAGAGATCTGGGTGGCAGACAAGGAGCGTAATAATCCAGAGAAGCATTCTAGTGACAGAGTGGTTGGTTTATTATAAGCTGCAGACGGTAGTCTGTCATGGTTAAATCACACAGGATCATTCTGGTTATGACTTCAAAGCAAGAATTTCTGTGTTTCTTGTGTAAAATTTTCGATTGGGTATAGTTGTTTCCTTAGTAGAGAAACAGATCCTCAAATCCATCTTCTATAATGGCCTATCTCTCCACCAGTTTTCCTGAATTCACATTGCAGGAATCAAGTACAACTTTCCTTACGCTTCCTATCATTGTGTCTTGTGCCCCAATCCTATTAGTTTAGAGCAAATTGCTTTCACATGACTTTCAGGTAATTTAGTGGCCGGTAATGTGCCACTGCTTTAGTTTGCAGACAAAAACTATGCACCTGGGTAGGATGGAAAGCATTAAAAAAACTATGCACTCATCTTCTGTCACTACAAACACTAATACTTTATTTAACACAGGCTTGAAATGTCTGTCTACTTAAGCAGATACTGCTTGTTTACTTATGGCAATGTGTACTGCTGACAGAATAAAAATGCATGTTCCGTATTTGGAACTGCAATTTAAGTGAGTGACAGATTTGATGTGATTGAACTGTTGCACAGTGTCACAGACAGACCTAATCTATAGCTTCAGGACTCACGTTTCACCGTGACGATCTTTCAAGCCCACTCTCTGCATGTACCTTCCTTGTTGATCAAGTCTTGGCAGTGTGCCAGTAGACCCCCCCCCCCCCCCCCCCCCGACCCCCAAACCCCCACCATTCTACTTACCGCTTCTGCTTGAGCTCCTTATGAGTGACAAATATTCTTTTTGAATAAGCATTTGTTATTGGCTTAGTTGGCTGCTTTCAGTCGACTTTATCTCATGATGAGAGATTGTCTGCTTTTCTGTTTTGGTGGTAATGTCGTCACTAAAATCCAGAGATGTAGAGTATATCATATATATAAAATATATATATATATACAGTTAGCGTTATGAATCCATTCAAGAAGGTCCAACTCAAACTCAATACATTTTTCCCACAAGACCATGTAAATCCAATTCCTCTGTTCCGGACACTTGGAAATATTAACATAAATGTTAACTAAACAAGATTGACTATATAATCCTACTATGTAGCCCTACTTTGCTTTGTGTTACACTGTTTTTTTTTTTTTGTCTTCACACCAGAGTGAAAACTAAGTAGAAAATAAGGGTATGACTGGGCAGCATTTGTGACCAAACTGGTGGCTGCTGGGTTGAATATGTTGGTAGTTTTTAGATTCTGCAATTTTTTTCAACTCGGAATTAAAAACTTACAAAATATGCATTTAACGTAAACCTTGCCATGCACCGCGGAGTTGTGAACAATTACACAGACCACAGAAATGGAGCAGTGTTAGAATTATGCCGTATATACAACAGTGTATTATATATATGTAAGAGAAAGTGTGTCTATCTGATCCACTCTCTGCCTGTGCGTGTTTGGCAGAGTCCTCGCCGTCTTTACTTTGAAAAATGCCCTTTTGGAAAAGGAGGATGTGCGCATGCTCAGATATGTCAAATCCATTGATGGATAGTGGAATACAGGGCTACTGTGTGTGTGTGCACCGTTCAAAATGATGAGCTTCCACTGGGAAGTGTTCATTTAATGTGACCCATAACTCAAATTCCCGACCATAATATATGCAACGCGGAATATTAAAAACACACTTTTGGACAAGACCGTTAGCTCTGGCATGCAAAATTGCAAAAATATTAGGAATTTTTCCAGCTGTGTGTGAACTGGAATATTTTTTGACAGTTGTGACAAAAACACAAGAAACGAAACCTTTCCCCCCCCTCTCGATTCCCCTACAGATCCTTTGTGAATGTAGTTTTATATAACGAGGCAGAAAAATACTTTCCCACACCATTCCCTGAAGAACTGGCGCAGGAAAGCGTAAACTGGGCTTTCAAGTATGCAGGTGTCTCTCACACACCATCAGAGACCCAGACCAGTACTGCGTTCCATATATGCATGTTGAAGCATACGCACGTGTTCCATGCTGAACAAGGCCCGTGAAAGTCTATTATCCTATATTGGCACATCAATGTAAATGTTACTAAACAAATGCATTATTTGTGTTATTCTCCCTAATCTTTTTTGCACTAGTTGCTCAGTTTCAGGATGGTAAATCCAGCTGCCCACACTTGCCCTCATGGTGTTTGATGGAGTGCTATAGCCTCTGGCCCCTAGCTGTGTGTTTATGTATTCCGTGCACCTGTCCTCATTTGACAAATAACAGCACCACACGCATTCATTCTTTTAGTCACACGCAAAAAAAAAAAAAAAACACTCACACGTCTGGTTGTAATGCGCACACTAATGCATTGCACACATACACCAATGGAATACCACAGTTGAAGGCAACAAACTACAAACCGGTGTTTTCCTTTCCTGTGTACCCCACTTTTTATAGTCTTAACAGCTGGACAAGACATTGTCAAGAGAGGTCCCCCGGGGGCAACCACCAGCACCCCAGCAGGTGCACCATGCCCTTTTGGACATCCACGTGGGCAAGGGGTTTCTTACAGTGGGGTAACAGTCCTGAAATAATACCTAGATTGGTAATGGTTTTATTTCATTTGAACATGCATCAGATTACAATTGAGTGCATCCCATAATCAGTTCACAGTTCCACATGTCCAAAAGGAGTAGGAAGAAGCAAAGCTTATTAAATCCTACCCCTCCATCTGGTACTTATACAATCAGTAACTGTTACATTTGTTCACTTCCTGCTTTCCATAATACAGTTTACTTTTACAATCGGTAACTGTTTCATTTGTTCACTTCCTGCTTTCCATAATACAGTTTAAGGTGTTTTTTATTTATTTTTTTATTTTTTAAATAATGTACCTTGTACCGAAGTACGAAGTGATATGACCATCCAATGACATAATGGGTACCATAGTAAGTGTCAATATAGTGATATATATAGCACATCATGACTGGTTCAAGACTCTTCATCCTTGTATTTAGCAAACATCAACTGCTTGTATTGTTTCTTGAATTGGCTCATCGTTGTGCATTGTTTGAGGGTCTTACTCAATCCATCCCATAGTTTGATTCCACATACTGAAATGCTATGGCTTTTTAACGTAGTCCTAGCATATAAGTGTTTCAAATGTAGTTCTTCCCTGAGATCATATTTCTCCTCTAGAAGTATTGGATGACATTTTTAGGTAATTGGTTATTTTTAGCCTTATGCATTATTTTAGCTGTTTGAAAATGAACTATATCAGCAAGTTGAAGTATTTGTGATTTTAGAAATAAGGAGTTAGTATGTTCTCTGTAGGCGGCATTATGAATTATCCTTACTGACCTTTTTTGCAGTACATTTAGCGAGTGAAGATTGCTTTTATGGTTATTACCCCCATATTTCCACACAATAAATAAGATATGGTAGAACCAGAGAGCAATAAAGATTGCCATACAAAAAATAAAAACATGAAACTACTATACATTTCTAGCACATGCATGACACTCAATGGAAGCAGGTACACAGTCGTGGGTAACCCAAACTTTTTTTCCCGACAGCCAACACTGCTCTATTGCCCTAAATGTAAGAAGTGGAGGCAGGGAGACATACAGGGTGTCATTAACCTCCCCATCTTCCATCTGGTCATACAGAGGGCCTCTCATACAGCGGATGAAGAGGTCACTGTGTAATTTGTTAGGGGGTGGGAGAGGAGGGAAGTCAGTGGTTAAGATTTCAGCAAATTGCCTGCAATTCCTTTGCTTAAAATGTCATCAATGAATATGCCTACCTGAGTCATTCTTTTTTTTTCTTCTGTTATTTAAGGTCAATTGCAAATGGTTATAAATTACAATTAAAGAATTGAATGTGATTTTCCAGTCACATTTAAGCCGTTATGAAACCCCTTATAAATAAATATAAATAAACCGCAGATTAATTCTAGTCATCTTGTGCTGAACTGATGTTGGTGCTCCATAATGAATTAGAATTTAGTTTCAATCACCAGCTAAGCAGTTGTACCGTTTGTCTCAATGCGGAGGTAACAGCGGTGTAACATTCCTGGCCTTAAACGGCAGCGTAAAAGATGCTAATGACCGCCTGGAATCTGGAAGCCATCATCAAATACGTTACTTCCCCTGAAATGATCTGCCAGGTTTTTGCTACTTGCTGCTTGTTTGTGAGTTTCAGCACAAGAGATTATTTTCAATGTGGTTCCTGGGGCAAACATCAACTATTTTAACATTTATTTTTATGTCCAAACTAGGTGATCAAAATACTAAATTATTAACACAATGACTTAGGTTACTCTTTTTGGACAATTACTGCAGTTTACCATGGTAAGGCACTAAATGAACCCAGATTTAGATACCAAAACATATTGGGGCCACCAACAGATTGGGTTCAGAGCGTCAGGTTGATCAGAGCTTTGTGAAAGAAAGGGGTCAAGAACAATTAATTTAAGCAGCGTTATTAAAACCTGTCGAACTGCAATTCATATTCACTGTTTTCTGCTTCTTTTTTCCTTGTTCTTCCCCCCCTCCCATTTTTTATTAGGTGTGAAATCTCTAGACCAGTCACTGACTCTTGAGGGCTCGCTCCAAAATCTCGAGCTGAAGTTCTGCAGCCGTGCAACGGTGAAATGCGCCTCAGGAACCGTGGGAGCTATAAAAGTGTGTGCCAGGACCCCAGGTGTGTGCAGCTGTGCCCTGTTAAAACTTTACTGCCTGTGTGAGGGAGCGAGTGAGATCGACCGACCGGACCGCAGTGGACCGTCTCTTACTTTCTTAAATCTACGCTTTAAAGCCCTTCACTCTGTCTCCTCTCTTTCATTCTTTATGTTGATTCCTTCCCAGCTGTGTGATTAAGTTGCTGTTTTCTCCCATGGCGTTGTCATTGGGCTTCAGCCAGGCCTTTGACGGCAACTATGTTACTAGAGCGAGAGTTCACACTGCAAAAACTGCAGATCTGACCAAGTGTAATAATCTTATATTTAGATTAGAAAATCTACTTGAACTTGTTTTAAGTATAAATTGATTATCTAGTGCTTTCTAAGGAAGATCATTTGACTTAATTCAAGTAAATGTCACTTGCCTTGTCTTGATAAGCATTTTTGTCTTTGTTAGAGTTATTTTTGACTAGATACAAGGCACGTCTGTAAACATCCACTAAAGTCTTATTTAAAGTACTAGTAACTCAAGAAAAAAACATCTAATTTCAAGCATCAGCTGTGGTTAACATTTCCCCAGCAGGTACATTCAGGCAAAAACAGACGCTTAAATTTTCATCTCTTTTAATTATTATCACACAGACTTTTATCTGGTCTCTTTAAGGAAGAGATGTCTATATACAATTTTTTTTTGTTTTTAATTTTTAAATATTGGCCAAAAAAACATAAAAAAATAAAATGTTCTTAAATTGTTCACATATGTTGACCTGCTACATCATAACGCCTCACCATGGACCTTTCCCGAGTTTACCACTTGTATTTACAAATTCTCTGGCTTTTAATGTCCAAATCAGCTGTTAAAGTGTGAATTTCCTACTTCACGAGGACATCCAAATGCATCACGAGCCACGCGCCAAAATTAGCAGTTGTGGCTAGCGGACCTTATCGCATCAGTTCACCAGAGAGCCAAGGTGGGGCAGCGACCAAGCAAGGTAAGGTAGAAATTCGATGTAGTTAAACATCAGCTAACCAAGAGAATTGCCAGTCAAATTAGAAAGGCATAGGGGATGTATGGAGGGGCGCTCCAAATATAACAAGTTGACAGAATAACTTAATGAACTGTTAGCTGATTTAACTTTGTTAAGCTAGCTCGCTAACTGCAAAACCCGTTTTGCTAGCTAGCTGCCTCGCTGATGGGGTGTGTACAACGACTGTAGCTAATTAGTCTCATGTAAATAAACTGTCTGTAGCTTATACCAGGTCAACTGACATTAATATCATGCGTTTTCCTTTGGTGTTCAGTAATTGTATCTGTTAAACCTAGCTAACATTAAGGACTGCCTCAAGTCGCATGGCGCGAAGGGGATTTGATATGATAAGGAAGGTTAACATTAGCCAGTTGGTTGTGAGTCTCAGCAATGGACAAAATAATTTCCGTCATATTTATGTTTGTTGTTATTTTAGTTGTTTGTTTGTTTGCTTTTTAATGACATGAACTCTTTTCCCGTTTACTGTAACTTGCAGATTGCTTTTTCATTGTGAGATGGAGACATTAGATGAGGCAACTGTGTCACTCTTACAAGGTAAATGTCATGTAAATTATAAAGACACCTACCCTCAGCACATATTTTTAGACACACCTAGACTGATGTTAATAATATTTTTTTTAATGTAGTATTATTGATTAATATCTTCATCATCCACCAAGACTTTAGAATACCAAAAAGTTTCTAAGATGTGGTGGTCACTAGAGGTTTTAAACACCACTAACACCTTTTCATGTATACATATGACCCTTACAGTCTTGTTTTTCACTTGTGCAACGGACATGTGCTTTTTATATCCCTGCAGCGACAGTGTCGAGAATATTGTAGATTCACCCCGACTGCTGTTGCCACACTATCCAGCCAAACTTTAAGTTTGCTTGTCCAATAACAGCAAAAGCTTTTATTTTACTCTTATTTTACTAAAAATGCATATTGTTTCAGGGATATACACACTAAACACATAAACAAACATACGCTGTCGCTCACTGATACAGTTTTTCCATGATTACACTACCTTTTTTGCCTTTTATGTTGACTTTTCAGTTACACAATTGCACAATACTTAATGTCACAGTCAAATTGCCTAACAGCAAGAAAGACAATGCAGTTGATGTGTCCATATTGTTTTTCAGCAGGACATGCCATTGCTTTGTTCAAGGCACTTCCTTCAATGTTCCCTTCTCCAATGCCCCCACCCAAAAAGCTTGGACCAGCATGTGAGGCACTGTTCCATGTTCTTGAGGTGAGTTTGCATCAGTATCAGTATCAAACTGAAAATGAAGTTGATATGCGTGAAGTTTAATCTTGTTCTACTTTTTGTCTCTACTTTGTTGCTCTCAGCCATCTGAGGACCCCAATATGTTTCTCCAGAGACGGCCCATCACCAGTCCGGTCTTCCTGGTAGGATCTACTAACCTTCTCCTGACCACCTTACCTAAGGAAATGATTCATGAGGCTCCTCTGATCCTCATGGGGTGTTATTACACCTTCCACCTCACCTACCCCAAATGTGGTGCCACTTTGTTAGCCGTCATCCAGAATGAGGTACTGAAGGACAGTATTCACGAGCGTGACCCCTCTGAAGACAATCTTTACCTTGGTCCTTGTCAATAAAAGCATGTTTTTTTTTCCTGAGAGCATTGTCTTGTTTCCTTATTTTAAGCATGTGGTCTTATTTAGCAACCTAAAAACAAGAATTTAATAAATCTTGTTTTAAGTCATTTGATGCTAAAAAATACCCTAGTTTTGAGTGATAATAAGCTTCTTTTGCATTAACCAAGCTTAACTAGATTGCTTGAAATGAGTCTTTGTGATCTTATTTCAAGATTGTATGTGCTATACTGACAGTCGGACAGAGTGACTTGTTTTAAGACATCTTAGCAAGTGAAATTCACTTACTGCACTGGCAGCCAAATTTGCTTGTTTTAAGCACAAGCATGCTTATATCTAGAATATTTAGCCTTAAAATTGACAGGGCATTTTTGCAGTGCAGAAGGTTAACTTGTCAGGTGGTTTATACAGTCATGGGAAAAAAATAGCACACCCCCATGAAATCTTTTTTTAACATAATTAAAACACATGAACATTTGATCCGCGTTGTAATATTTAGAGGTTAAGGTAATCTACCACAGTATTACAGCTGTAGAACTTTCATTCATTCATTCATTCATTTTCTACTGCTTATCCTCACGAGGGTCACGGGGGTGCTGGAGCCTATCCCAGCTGTCTTCGGGCGCAGACTGGTCGCCAGCCAATCACAGGGCACATATAGACAAACAACCATTCACACTCACATTCATACCTATGGACAATTTGGAGTCGCCAATTAACCTAGCATGTTTTTGGAATGTGGGAGGAAACCAAAGTACCCGGAGAAAACCACGGGGAGAACATGCAAACTCCACACAGAGATGCCCGAGGGGGGAATTTAACTCAGGTCTCCTAGCTGTGAGACCTGCGTTCTAACCACTCGGCCCTGTAGAAGTTTCTTATTGTAAAATTTATTTCATTAAAAAAAAAAAATCTCGAGATGTAAACATTACCACAACGTTTCTTGAAATGTAAAATTAGATTGAGACGCAGTTGATAGAACATTAGGTGCTTGAAGAACAAGTGGAACATCTGTTCACAAATTGAAGCCGAAGCGGAGGTTCATCTTGCAACAAGACAATGACCCAAAACATTCCAAGAAATCGACTAAGGAATGGTTAAAAATATAGAAATATGGAATTCCGGAGAGGCCAAGACAAAGTATAGCCAGGTAATGGGTCTTCAGCATTTTTACAATATAATTTCCCTTCAGGAATTACAGTATAATAATAATTCAGTATAACAAAATACTAAAGAATGTAATTAAATATACAGTTTGCAACATGCTGTATATCAATTAAGGTGTGAAAGCTATTTTTTTAGTATAAGATAAGATATGCCTTTATTCGTCCCTCAGTGGGGAAATTTGCATTGCACAGCAGCAAGAGTACAGAATCAGTTAAGCAGTACAAAATACCCAATATAGAAAATAAACAATATAAACAACCCAAGTATTAACAAAATCAACAGTTTTTCTCAGAGTTATATACAAATACAGTATGCAGATAATATGAAATGTTATGTATGTTATTTTTATAATTGTGTTTTTATCTCACGTCCCTCAGGCTCACTAGAGGGGGTAAAGGAGAGGCTGGTTCCTCTGATCCAGGGCCCATCGGACACTAAGGAACTTCATATGAGACGATGGCTCAATGAGATCCGCAAGCCTGAATCCCTTTTGGCTCCCGACTTGCTGACATTTTCGGTCCAGGTGCCACAGCAAGGTGAAAATTGCAGGAACTCTGGTAAGAATGTACATGTTAAGTCAGCATCAACAATCAATTTCATCTGTATTATCCTTCACATCAATTTTGTGTGTTTAGTAGTGAGACATGGAGCTGTCACACCTGGAATTATTGCAACTTTAATTCAAGAATGTTGCTTCAGACTGTACATCATTATTATATTTTCTCCAAAAAGTGGAAATAAAAGGGTTATTAACACATTATGCTTTGAGTGTAGCGGTAATGATAGTCCAGCTAAAGGAGAGGTACCAGACTGCTTCTGATCACTCATCATTTTGTCATTTTTTTACAAATGTTCTCTTTTCACAACATCTTTTTCATCCATATGCATTCATCTCATTAGCTTTTGTTGAGTTCAATACAAATGCAAGTGCCATAAAAGTGATTTACATATTAAGTAAAAAAACACAGCTGCACATACGTATATACACACAGACATACACACTCTCAATATTGTGCACGTGCACATATGTGTATCCATGAGTGCACACAGACGCACAGTATGCATCTGCCAGAAATATCTCTTTTATCTGCAGTATGCCTGTCAGTAATGTCATAGTTAAAAACAGCACTGTTGTTTGACAGCAACAATTTGACCATACTGCTACATTTCTCTCTCTCTCTGCATGCGTGTCATAACAAACACGCATCGGAGTAAAGAGTGAAACAACTAACCGTGTGAGTGCATGCGTGCACGTGTTAGCAAACGCTAGGTGTACTATGTCTATTGGCCGTTTTGTGTGGTGGTCAGGCTTACATCATGAAAACCTTTTATCCGCATACTGAATGTCCTTGCCGTCATTGAGAGGGTGACGGGTGCCTGTTAGAGCCGTGTTAACGGAATGATGAATCCCCTGACAAAGATGAAAGCAAGGAGTAACCCCAGCTGAAATGAGCTTGCACCCTTTGCTTCAAGGGGGCTGACTCAGAGTCTCTGCGTTTTTTTGATCTTGATCTTACACAATTTGGTTTTGCTATCAAGCTCACTGCTGAGCTTATTTTACATGTTCAGTTAGTCCTAATGTGGATCTGTTCATTGTATTCAGCAAATTCCTATTGTGTGACCACTGTGTTTAGAGTGTGGCATATGGGAAAAGGACTAAAACTGTGGGAAGTCACTTCTGGTGGAGAGAATGGTGACATTTTCTCAAAAGCCGCACATTAAGCTGTGGGAAATAATCCAAATGTTTGGCGTTTTTCAAATATATACTGTATTATCCGGACTGTAAATCACACATTTTTTCATAGGTTGGCTGTTCCTGCAACTTATACTCCAGAGCGACTTATAAATGATGTTCTCTATTCTTTTATTATTGTTAGAACTTGCCTTCTAAGAGGACGTAATGTCTGTTTTGGTCAAGTAGTTTGGAAAATAAATGACCCGTAAAAATGCGACTTATACTCCAGTGGACTTATGTATGTTTTTTTCTACCTAATTATGCATTTTTGGCCTTGTGCGACTTATGTATTTTTTTTTCTACCTAATTATGCATTTTTGGCCTTGTGCGGCTTATACTCCAGAGCGACTTATGCGTGTTTTTTTCTACATAATGATGCATTTTTGGCTTTGTGCGACTTATACTCCAGTGCGACTTATGTATGTTTTTTTTCTACCTAATTATGCATTTTTGGCCTTGTGCGACTTATACTCCAGAGCAACTTATGTATGTTTTTTCTACCTAATTATGGCCTTGTGCGACATATACTGCAGGGCGACTTATGTATGTTTTTTTCTACCTAATTATGCATTTTTGGCCCCTGTGCGACTCCAGAGATGATGATTCTTTTATTATTGTTAGAACTTGCCTTCTAAGAGTCTGTTTTGATCAGAGCAACTTAAGTATGTTTTTTCTACCTAATTATGGCCTTGTGCGACGTAATGTCTGTTTTGGTCAAGTAGTTTGTTAAATAAATGACCCGCAAATATGCGACTTATACTCCAGTGCGACTTATGTATTTTTTTTTTCTACCTAATTATGCATTTTTGGCCTTGTGCGACTTATACTCCAGGGCGACTTATGTATGTTTTTTTTCTACCTAATTAGGCATTTTTGGCCTTGTGCGACTTATACTCCAGAGATGATGATTCTTTTTATTATTGTTAGAACTTACCTTCTAAGAGGATATAATGTCTGTTTTGATCAAGTAGTTAAAATAAATTACCCGCAGAAATGCAACTTATGTATGCTTTTTTGTACCTAATTATGCACTTTTGGACTTGTGCGACTTATTCTCCGGAGCGACTTATAGTCCAGAAAATACGGTATTACCCTCTTCAGGTTCAAAATAAACAAACATTTATAATATTATATTATTATTTCATTGTGTGGTGAATATGCAGGTCACAAGTGTTTTAGGGTTTGATTATTAGAGTTGGATTATGTATTTGTTGAGTTTTGGTTAAAATGTGTGTCATCGAGTTTGACTTCCGTTTCTGGGTCATGGGATTGTTGTAGCAACTGTTGCTAGGTCATTCAGCGGAATGTAAATGGCTAAGACCACTTATCCTGGACTCCTGTTTTTGTTTTGAATCACATCTCCATATTTGAGTTATTCTAAGTAGAGCTTCAAAATGCAAACAATAATTAAGGATTAAGGATAAGGATATTAAGGATATTCCCATCAGGGTTTTATGCTGCCGATACTGATCCCGATCTTCCATGGGTGAAATCACCGATAACCGATACCAATGATACCACGTATCAAGTGTATTAGTGTCGTGATCCTGTGCTTGGTCACTGAGTTGATACGCAGTGTTGTTGGCACTTCGGTTAACGTCTTTTAGTATTTGGCTTGCTCTGGTCTACATATGCTTAGCATTTATCCATGCAGTTGTCTTACATTGCTTTGTGATATATTTTCAAAGTACCGTAAAGTTTCAATGGTGTCCAGCCTCAGTGAATATGAAATGTTTTGATGTCAGTCAGTGTTAGTAGATCAGTGGAATACCAGCAATAGCCAGATGTCCGCATCAACTTAATGTATGTATACAGTGGAAGTGGTCTGTGAATCCAAATTGTGCCTTTTGTAAGAAGTCCTGGACCATGTTATTCGCAACCTTTTGCGATCCTTTAGTGATGACGTATCATTTTCGTCCATGGACATTTGCGGTCTGGGCTGACAGTCCTCTCTGACTTGATCTTGGCCCGTCACCACTGATTGATGAGAGAGACTTTGGGGTCTTTGGTCATAGCTAACGTTAAAGACCAGAGGGAGCGCAGGGCCAGAGGGCGTGTGAGGAGCTTGGCTTTAGGCACAACTTCAGGGCGAGTAGCGGCCTGCAGGTGTCCCCCCCCCCCCCCCCCCCCCCCCCAACACACACACACACCCGCCACCGCAGTGACTTGCAACAGAGGAGGAGGGACTGTTGGGTCCGGTATGATCATAATGAAGACAAAACGAGAGAGTGAGTGAGGAATAGCATGTGTTCTCTCAAGCCAGGCCAGCAGCTGCGAGACAATGATTTATGCTTTTCTTAGAACTCTTCCAGCTTTCAAAATGTTACATTTAATCAAGCACATGGAGAGTTGAACAAATGTTAAAATGTTGCCCGTAAAGCAGGTTTGATCTCTTTACCAAACCATGAAACCTATGGAAGCAAGGGAACCATGTGAGCTTTAATGTTAATTAAAATATATTGGATGAAATTTGGCTGCACGTTGCTCGAGTGGTTAGTGCGCAGACCTCGCAGATAGGAGACCAGGGTTCAATTCCACCCTCGGCCATCTCTGTGTGGAGTTTGCATGTTCTCCCCGTGCATGCGTGGGTTTTCTCCGGGTACTCCGGTTTCCTCCCACATTCCAAAAACATGCTAGGTTAATTGGCGACTCCAAATTGTCCATAGGTATGAATGTGAGTGTGAATGGTTGTTTGTCTATATGTGCCCTGTGATTGGCTGGCCACCAGTCCAGGCTGTGCCCTGCCCCTCGCCCCAAGACAGCTGGGATAGGCTCCAGCAACCCCCGCGACCCTCGTGAGGAAAAAGCGGTAGAAAATGAATGAATGGATGGAATTTGGCTGCACGGCGGACGAGTGGTTAATGCGCAGACCTCACAGCTAGGAGAACAGAGTTCAATTCCACCCTTGGCCATCTTTGTGTGGAGTTTGCATGTTCTCCTTGTGCATGCGTGGGTTTTTTCCGGGTACTCCGGTTTGCTCCCACATTCCAAAAACATGCTAGGTTAATTAGCGACTCCAAATTGTCCATAGGTATGAATGTGAGTGTGAATGGTTGTTTGTCTATATGTGCCCTGTGATTGGCTGGCCACCAGTCCAGGGTGTACCCTGCCTCTCGCCCCAAGACAGCTGGCTCCAGCACCCCCCGCGACCCTTGTGAGGATAAGCAGTAGAAAATGAATAAATGAATGAATAAATGGACGGAATTTAATCCTTTGAGAGTGGTATGATGCTGTCATAATAAACATATGTATGTAGTTTTGTTGTGTGATACAAGATTTTATGGTATGTCCTTTTAATGAGAAAATACGTTTCTCGAGCTGTTCAGTGTCCTGAGTGGCCTGTCCACAGCAGTAAAAGAGACAGGGTCTTACGCCACCTAAGCCTGTACGCTGAAGACTAATGAGAGCAGGTGGAAAAAGAAGCGCCACCTGACTTTGATCTCAACATTTCGCACAGACGCACACTATTATGTGTAGTGCCTGCATTGAAAAGCACATGCTTTCTTCTCTGAAACTGGAGCTGTTGAATGGGCTGCACCGTAGATGAGGTGTGAATTTTAGGGTATCCCTTGGTAGGCTCCTCCATTACAATCTTTCAAAGGCTTGCTGTACTTTCATATGTCCATCTATCATACTCCTTCACTCCTGTGCATGTGTTCATGCACTCTGTCGAGTGTTAAATCAACAGGCCGGCTTTGTCTCAGTCAGCAGCCATGATGGTTTTAAGCTGCTGGCTTGAACTTTGGCTGCTTGATAAATCCACAGTAGACAAATGTGAGCTAAAAATACATAATATATCAGTGTAAGAACAAAAATCAGGTGACTCAGTGAAAAACTATGTATGTTTTGTAACTTGTCCAAATACAAATTGAGGTGATTTTCAATACCAGACACCAGAGTGAGTAAATTTGCAGAAATACAATGAAAGTACAGAAAGCTGAGATATACTGCAGCTGCTGCCTTTGGGAGTGATTTCACACTGATTGGTCATTTTTTCTTGACCGAATCAGGAGAGCTGCGTGGTGGATAGCATTTAGGCTACACAGTCGGGAAGACGTAGGTTAACATCACTGCTTTGGGCATCTCTGTGTGGAGTTTGCATGTTCACCATGTGTGCGTGTAGGTTTTTTCTGATTTCGTCCAACATGTTAAGCTAATTGGCGATTCATCTATATGTGCCTGGCGACCTGTCCAGGGTGTATCCCGCCTCTCGCCCAAAGTTAGCTGGGATAGGCTCCAGCACCCCGACCCTCGTGAGGAAAAGCGGTAGAAAATGAATGAATGAATGAATTAATTAATGTTAAGCTAATTGGCGATCCTAAATTGTCCATAAATTGTGAGTGTGAATGGTTGTTTGTCTATATGTGCCTGGCGACCTGTCCAGGGTGTATCCCGCCTCTCGCCCAAAGTTAGCTGGGATAGGCTCCAGCACCCTCGTGAGGAAAAGCGGTAGAAAATGAATGAATGAATGAATGTTAAGCTAATTGGCGATTCTAAATTGTCCATAAATTGTGAGTGTGAATGGTTGTTTGTCTATATGTGCCTTGTGATTGGCTGGCGACCTGTCCAGGGTGTATACCGCCTCTCGCCCGAAGTTAGCTGGGATAGGCTCCAGCATACCTTTGCATTCATATGGATGAATACGAAACTGTCAATATATGCATGTCTGTTAACCGGGAAAAAATGCTGTATATCGAACCATGGCCTCTTACAGCAAGATTGAATTCCAATTTGTTTATAAATTTGTTGTTTTACAAATTTAGACTAAATTACACTGAAATTACGTTTTTATTTTTTGAACCCGCACCACCTATCTGTTTAATCTGCTAGATGTTGATCTCATCATCATCATCAGTAAGCGTGTGAGAAGCAGAGTTGGTAATGCGGAGATTAGCCCTAAGGGAACCCACTCAGGGCTGGCTATTGAGGTCAATCACAGCCCATTACTAGAGCTGCTCATCTGTGAAGTGTACTTAGACCAGTCTCACAGTACTTAAAGTAAGACTGCTGCATGCGGCTGAGAGGCAGTGGGCAGAGATTTGAGACATTGTCTGAAAGTGTAAGAGCTAATAGTGGTGAGAGTGTTGGGGGTGGCTTGGAGTGTGGCTTGGAACTGGATCTTTTCCACAGACTAGTTTCCACTCTATCATGATATCACTGCTACCATGTGTGTATTTGACATTGACCAAGTCACACATACTATCCCGTTTAAGTAGGAGTTAAGGTCAGAGCTACGCTAAGTAGTAAGAATATATTGAAGTACTCAAGAACAAACCATGGACATTCTTATGATGGTCATTGTGAGGATTCAAACAAAAACATCAATGCAACTCAAGCAATGCATTACAAACATTGTGCCCTCAGACCCATTAGACCCAGTACTGATCTAATCGAAACCTAATCCATCTAAGGTGGATGTAAATGTGTAGAATGTGCCACTACCAACTGCTGTCCCAGCATGCATTTGTTTCTGTGAGGTGATATGCTTCAGAGAGGCCAAACGATAGTAGAGAGGCCAAAGATTTGGCCTTGAAGAATGACTAGAGGTCATTGCGGGTCACAGGGCTCACACGTTGGTCCAAGGGAAAGAAAGACGTAATTAGCCTTATTCACCGTGTGAAAGTGAAATCATCAGTTCTGAAGACTTGAGGAACCCCGGAATGTTATGAGCAATGATACCTCAGCTACAAAGATGGAACTGTCCGTGTTTGTGTCCTCGGATTCTGTTTCCTCTATGGAAGGCATGTCAGTGAGAAGGGCTTCAAAGTATTCATTCCGCTGGCTAACTATATCCTCAGTTGAGGCTTCCGTCCTCCGTTCCGTGAGGCGTTGGATGGCCTCTACGTGGGCCGACTGAAGATCTTGCTTCACAGAACTTGCCTCGAACAACGCTGAAGCCACGTGCCGCTTGGCCTGCTGGTACCTGGTCAGCAGCTTTAGCCGTCCGACAAGCCATCCATGCTCAATAGGGACTTCTTCAGCTTGGTTCCTGGTGTCTACAATTAGGTTTGGGGCTGTTAGCTACAAGTGGTACAGACCACCACACCCCCATAGCTCCGGTCCGAGCCATGGAATACGAACCATTCGGACTCGATATCCTCGTTGTTCCTCTCGGGATTCAGATGAAGCTCTACCGTTAGTGAAACTTCAGGATAGTCTGGACCCTTTCCCGAACCTGAAGGCATCGGGAAGTGCCTCTCCCCTGCAGCCACTCCAGAGTAGACCAACACATTATCTTTTTTATTGCTCCAATTACACTGAGGTTTAACATAATAATGTAATTGTGATGGAAATCGCAGAAAAATAAGTCAACCCCATTATTAGTCGTATTTGTCATCGATATGATTAATAACTTCTGCTGCGCATGACAACTGTCAAAGCAAGTTGCTGTTTTTTACGCTGCCTCGTGAAAGAAAATTTCCCCTCCATAATTCTTTCCTAGCTTTCCCCTAACATACAACATTAATTTGTGTTTTATCCCTGTTTGTCTCTCCTTTCACTTTATTGCCATCAGTGACTGTGAGACGTTGTCTGTCTTTCATCTGTATTGCTAAGATCAAGTACCACCTCCTGATGCTATTCGAATTTGGTTACTGATTCACACACATTCATACTTGTACTTAGGTCACATGCAGGCTAACCCAAACTTCAGATGGATACAAAATGTGCCTTTTGAAGCATGCTGACTGCAGTTCTGTGCCAGTAGCCTAACCAATATGGGTTTCGCCGCTCCAGTGATCATCAGAAAACATACTGTCGCCGTGGGAAAGCGAAGGGGATGAGACCCTATTAGCTTCTTCACAGCTCAGCTGTCGGAGCATGCCTCCTCCCTTGTTCCATTCCTTCCATGTGTCTTTGCCCATTCCTCCCACACTCATTCCTCCCTTCACCTCAACTACTTCCCTCTTGTTCTTCCCCTTACCCGCACTTTCCCAGGCTTCGCTGTTGCCCAAATCAGTTGCCCAAACCACAGGGAACTGCAGCAGCCGTGGCTCTTCAACAGATAAAAGTTAGTGGGTGATTATTGTTTCCCATAAAGCAGCAGTGGTGAGGATGAAAAGATGACAAAGTGGCTGTGGGGACAAGAGTGCTTTGGATTAACTCTAGTAATGGCAGCAGTTTATTCCTACAGACTAGACATACACACGCACGCATAGATGGCTCTCAGTTGTGCAAATTGCTAGTTTTTTTGGTTTTGACTGATTATTCAAGGCTATTGTGTGTCATTAATTGATTGACGAAATTAAAAAACAAATCCACATCTGAGTTGTAGAGAGTGGGCCGACAGGTAGCACTAAATCTTACGAAAATAAAAAGCAACGCACAATCTATTTTTGGTGGACCAAATTTATCTGTGGCGGGCTGCTACAAATAAACAAATGTATGGGAAACACTGTTGTCGATGTCACAATAGGAAGCGTATTGGCTTAGAAGCGGGGATGACAGGAGGAAGTACAAGCTCAGTAAAAAATAAAAAGCAACGCACAATCTATTTGTGGTGGACCAAATGTATCTGTGGCGGGCTGCTACAAATAAACGAATGTATGGGAAACACCGTTGTCGATGTCACAATAGGAAGCGTATTGGCTTAGAAGCAGGGATGACAAGAGGAAGTACAAGCTCAGTAAAAAATATAAAAGCAACGCACAATCTATTTGTGGTGGACCAAATGTATCTGTGGCGGGCTGCTACAAATAAACGAATGTATGGGAAACACTGTTGTCGATGTCACAATAGGAAGCGTATTGGCTTAGAAACGGGGATGACAGGAGGAAGTACAAGCTCAGTAAAAAATAAAAAAGCAACGCACAATCTATTTGTGGTGGACCAAATTTACCTGTGACGGGCTGCTACAAATAAACAAATGTATGGGAAACACTGTTGTCGATGTCACAATAGAAAGCGTATTGGCTTAGAAGCGGGGATGACAGGAGGAAGTACAAGCTCAGTAAAAAATAAAAAGCAACGTACAATCTATTTGTGGTGGATCAAATTTATCTGTGGCGGGCTGCTACAAATAAACGAATGTATGGGAAACACTGTTGTCGATGTCACAATAGGAAGCGTATTGGCTTAGAAACGGGGATGACAGGAGGAAGTACAAGCTCAGTAAAAAATAAAAAAGCAACGCACAATCTATTTGTGGTGGACCAAATTTACCTGTGGCGGGCTGCTACAAATAAACAAATGTATGGGAAACACCGTTGTCGATGTCACAATAGGAAGCGTATTGGCTTAGAAGCGGGGATGACAGGAGGAAGTACAAGCTCAGTAAAAAATAAAAAGCAACGCACAATCTATTTGTGGTGGACCAAATGTATCTGTGGCGGGCTGCTACAAATAAACGAATGTATGGGAAACACTGTTGTCGATGTCACAATAGGAAGCGTATTGGCTTAGAAGCGGGGATGACAGGAGGAAGTACAAGCTCAGTATCCTGGTTTATGTCAATCTCTCTGCTGTCCACTGCTGACCTTGGACTGCAGGGGTCAATCCTTTATTATACTCCCACCCTGTCGTTATTCATGTTTTTTTTTTGGACTGATAACGCTCTTTTGAATTATTCAGTCATTTTTAGAATTTTATTTTGAAAATAAATTAGATTTTTTTTAATATAGTGATTACAGAAATTCCGCTTTTGGAACCCAGCTTTTTGAGATGAAGTAGTCATCAATGTGAACTGGCCTTGCCAGTTGTGTTTGTACATAAAACCACTATATACCCCCTAGTCCTTCACCGCACTTAATCTTGATTTGCGCCCCTGCCAGTTTAGGCCGGAATGTTAATGGAAGCTGTCAATGGGAACAGATTTGGAAGGTGATTGAGACCTCTGCACAGGCCAAGCTTTAGCTCAGTAGGTTCTGGCCAAGCAAGAGTTATGGTCTTTTAGGTGAGTAGAGCATCGAGCTCCCTTTGGCCCTTCAGCCTCCTCTGGAAACCTGATCCTTTGTGTTTTTTGAAGGCCAGACAAACCCTCCTGGCTGGTCATCTTCAACTCTGCTAAACTTTTATGACCGGTTGTCATTCTATGACTCTGAACACGGCTCATTTATTTGTCTTCTGCCTGTGTTTCTCATGCTCGCCGTCTCGTACTCACATGGTGAGGAGGCCAAACTTTTTAAGTTTGTTCGGTCATGTTCTCAGTTTTGGTACCATAAAAGTGAGTGAAAGCCAGACGTACAAAAAATAAATGTTGTTTCTGCAGCATCCTCTCTGTAAAGTTATTTTTAATTTAAATGTTAATATTTTACATTGTATTTAGTTTCATTTTGTAGAACAAATTTAGAAATCAGAATTCACAGTCCCATTCTTCCTGACATTAATATCTCCGGGGGAGCAAATGGCTGACTGACCTAGCCTCACACACTCATTAAAGAAATTAAAAAGAAAAGCATTTTGACCATGAAATATGATCTGGTGTTTTGAAAGCTGTGCTTAATATGTCTCTGTGCCAACGCTGTTTATCCGCTTAATCAGCCT
Source organism: Doryrhamphus excisus (assembly GCF_030265055.1). Classification (NCBI taxonomy): domain Eukaryota; kingdom Metazoa; phylum Chordata; class Actinopteri; order Syngnathiformes; family Syngnathidae; genus Doryrhamphus; species Doryrhamphus excisus. The sequence goes on from NC_080482.1 coordinate 5,487,004, forward strand.
CCAGACAGCACAAATTGTCTGCACTGGGAGCTTAAATACCAGGCCTGGGGGCCACGTCATTGCTTCTGTGTGATTGAGCTACACAGTTAAGGTGTAACGTGCGCTCTGGGGGCCTCGGACCTCAGCGCCCTTTGCTTCATCGTTGACAGCATCATTAGGACTGTGTTGCTTTGGTGTTTGGGAGATTCCATGTCTCTTGTATGCGATTGTACTTTTATTATTCAGCCGTCATTGTCAATTCTATTTGCATAGTATCAGCATGCAGTAGTTTGCAATTAGCCAATGTTACCCTGCTGTTGTACATTAGCTTTTAAATGTTGCGACATTGACAAGCATTGTTGTGGCCTTAACCCAAGGCAAGCTAAAATTCATCTCTGAACCCCCTGATGTCACTTCCTGTTCGCCCGCTACTCCGCTCGCTAAGGCATACAGAAACACACACAAGCATCAGTCTTATTTATGTCTTAAATGGCGTATTATATATATATACATATATACAGTAAACCTTGGATATATCAGATTCAATTTTTCCCACTGGTTTTGTCCGATATAAGCGAAATCCGTTATATGCGTATACCGGAAAATGTCCGTTTTACGCATATATCGGATTTATATCCGGTATATGCGTAAATCGGATTTTATCCGTTATAAAAAGGCCCTTCCTTGACTATGTTTCCAATGTACCTGGACGCGCAGGCAACGCTGCAAACGCTGCAAATGACGTCGTATAGCGGCCTGTCACGATTCGGCGAATCAGAGCGCCACGATGCGGCCATCCGATATATGCGAGGGAAATTTAATGGAAATGCATTGGAACGGGACTGGAGATTTTGTCCGAAATAGGCGAAATCCGTTATAAAAAATCCGATATATGCAATTAATTTTTATTGGAAATGCATTACAGAAAAATCGGTTCTTTTTTATCTGTCCGTTGTGAGCGAATTTCCGATATATCCGAGTCCGATATATCCGAGGTTTACTGTATATACATATATATTATACGGAGTAATATGTGGGTAAAGGTGGCTCAGTGGGTGTTAGTTTTTGTTGAGAGGACTTTGGTCTGGAAGCATTCATTCATTCATTTTCTACCGCTTATCCTCACAAGGGTCACGGGGGTGCTGGAGCCTATCCCAGCTATCCCTGGACTGGTTGTCAGCCAATCACAGGGCACATATAGACAAACAACCATTCACACTCACATTCATACCTATGGACAATTTGGTGTCGCCAATTAACCTAGCATGTTTTTGGAATGTGGGAGGAAACCGGAGTACCCGGAGAAAACCCACGCATGCACGGGGAGAACATGCAAACTCCACATAGAGATGGCCGAGGGTGGAATTGAACCCTGGTCCCCTAGCTGCGAGGTCTGCGTGCTAACCACTCGTACGCCGTGCAGCCGGTCTGGAACCAATTAAGTGCAATAAATGAGGGATCACCGTACATTTTCAGGACCATTTTTTTCACTTTGTATTGCTATTTTTATTATGATTGTTTCTTCGCATCAGAGGACAGTATCTCTCGGGTCCTTGATGTACTGCTTGCACTCATGCAGCTTTAATATTATTGGGGAATGATACCCCCAGTGGAATTGGTTGGAAATACAGTACATTTGATGGATGGTAGTTAGTTGACCTTCTTACTCGAGGATAAGTATTATTCACAGGAATATAATATATTCACAGTAATTTATATCTTTTATCCTTGCTATATCAGCGTTCTGATCTAATTCTCATTTTGTTTCTGATTAATCTGCAATGTTTAGTCACTGCATCATTGTCCTCTTCGTGCACTTGGCATTTTTTTCACATAGCGTCGTTTTACAGCTTATCATAAATTATTACAGTTCAAAATGAGAAGTCTCTTACCTCCTTGTAACATAGTAGCATTTGTGTGTACAGTATTTATTTGTGTGTGTGTCAACATCCTGTATGTATTTTTTCTTACGGCGGCCCTAGTTCTTGAATATTACCAGCTCTTGGAATCACTCTCAACCTTTAACCTCCATCCGCCTCTGACGGACAGACTCTTAGCATCTGTGAGACAGGTTCTAAATGGCTAAGCAGTAAAACGATGTGTGACAATCCTGAGAGGGTGGAAGGTCCCTTTAGTGAACTAATAAGCCAGGCTAATATGTAAGCCCTATGATGGCCAACACTCTCCCACCACCTCTGCCACCTCCGACGTGTTGGCAACAGCATTTCAGCGCCGCTGCTTCTGGATCCGTCTTAGCCTCCGGGCCAGTCAGTCAGTCGCCCTGTCAGTCTAATCTGGCCACTCCGTCAGTTTCATTTAAGAGGCCCTTTAATGCTCCTTGATTAAGGTGTCAAAGGTCACACTGTCGTGCTTTTCCATAATATGTAGAAGGATGGAAGGGTGGGATGGTTGAGTGGAGGGAGTGTGCAATGGTGTGATATGAAGCAGATGGGGGGGAAGCTCAGCCAAGGGACCTAATCACCTGGTCACATGGGAGATTTAGGACTCTGTAGAACTTAGCGGCCTCTAGTGCGGAATCGGGTTTGATCACTGTTTGAATTTACTTGAACAAATCCATCTCACACAATGCGTATATTTAATGTCAATTATTTTCCTATAAAAGTTTAACCAGAATGACATATTGTCATAGACTTTAGTTATAATGCATTAAAAGGTATTTCGTATTTAGAGCGAATCCTTACACAGCTGTACCGAACCGAAAGCTCCATACTGTTTCCTAGTGTACATTGGTGTTGCAATGCGACAATTTTATTTATTGCTGAATTACCAGCCTGCAGATTGCAATTCTTTTTCATTAGACACAAAAAGATCGGCAGTTTTGTTCTCTTACTGTACCGGAAATAAACCGAACTATGGTCTTAATACAGTGAACCTCGGATATATCGGAAATTCGCTCACAACGGACAGATAAAAAAGAACCAATTTATCTGTAATGCATTTCCAATAAAAATTCATTGCATATATCGAATTTTTTATAACGGATTTCGCCTATTTCGGACAAAATCTCCAGTCCCGTTCCAATGCATTTCCATTAAATTTCCCTCGCATATATCGGATGGCCGCATCGTGGCGCTCCGATTCGCCGAATTGTGACAGGCCGCTATACGACGTCATTTGCAGCGTTTGCAGCGTTGCCTGCGTGTCCAGGTACATTGGAAACATTGAAGGAAGTGCCTTTTTATAACGGATAAAATCCGATTTACGCATATACCGGATATAAATCCGATATATGCGTAAAACGGACATTTTCCGGTATACGCATATAACGGATTTCGCTTATATCGGACAAAACCAGTGGGAACAATTGAATCCGATATATCCGAGGTTTACTGTACAGACGTACGTATCGAAGCGTAAGAATATCATACCTTTACATTCCTAGCAACGGCCCTGTCATCATATCCTTCCGTAAGAACCTCAAACATGTTAATATATAATATATATAATATTATAATATATAAAATATTAAAATATATAATATATATAAAAAAATCAATGTTTTTTTGTTGTTTTAAGAACTAAAACCAGGTTCTTCAATTGGAAACAATCTTTATTCAAAGTTTCTCATTAGTTATCTTTGCGATGATAGGGAGCTCCGCCCATTGACACGCCGTCCTGCAGCCGTGTAACCCCCTAACCTCTGATGGGCCGTCATTGTAGCCCCCTGCAGTGACAAGTTACACTGCTGTTCACACCTCGGTTATCAACCAGCAGTACTTCTCTGCTATCAGGAAGCTTCACAGGAGCTTCCTCTGCAGCACAAGGGAAGGTAGACAAGCCACGGCACGTAAAAATTCAGTTTGTTTTAGTTTAATCTGTACGTTTCATAGTCAAATGCTCATTTCAGTGATTGCTTTCCAACTTTTTTGCCTGCTTTAATTCAATATAATAAACAACTGTAGTTAAGCTTAAAAAAAGATGTCTTATCATGAGTTTCAACAGATGCAGTCAACTGGTGCCCACACAGTGGGTAGCAGGGAAATGTGTGGACTTGAAGAGAACTCCCAGACGATCAGGGTTGTAGAGGAATATTCTGGAGTTCTAAGCCCCTTGCTGCTATCGTGGAGTTAAGACGGGGTCACCAGTGCCAGGGGAGGGAAAGAACAGCACGGAGCAGCAGGGTGCTGGAGACGGTGGTCAGACACCGGCCGCTTGCCGTTCTGATAATACAACTGAATTTTTTTTCTCTCCTTTTCTTTTGCAAACAAGTGATGTAATTTGTAGCTTGTAGTGCAGTTCATATAGTATGTGTAAGTCTAATGGGAAATATGTATTTAAAAAAAATATATTTAAATATGTATTTTTACATTTTCCTGTTAGGGGTCGCCAAATTTTGACAAACAAAACTTTCTGAAGTAAAGTATATCAAAAATAATGTTACAAAATGCTTTGAATAATAATAAAAAAATCTACTAATGCAACAATTTCAGTGGATGACCAACAGATTAAGTACTCATAAAATAAAATAAAATATGTCCGTACTTTAATTTCATATAACCTTTTTTTCAACTTTCTGCTTTTCACTAACTTCCATTAATACATGCCAACATAGAGATAATACATTTTTCCACATTTTATTTCCTCTTCCCTTCCCCCATGATCCCTGTCTTTCTCAAAAGACCTCTTTGACCCTTGCTAATTCCTTGTTACATCACTGCCCCCTTGTGGTTTACCAAACATCCTGATGGGAGATGCTTCTGCACCACCCAGCCACCAAACTATAATACTAATAATAATAATAATAATAGTGTAGTCCAAGGGTTTCACTGTGCAATTCACTGCTTAGCTTAAAGACTGAACTTATTTAATATGTCAATGATACAATACAGATGAAATGTCAAGCATGTAGAAGGATTGTATAATATGTATATATAATATGTATAAATTGAATACCTCAACAATAAGACACAATATCATAACCTGCAAGGAGGTCACCGGTACTTAAAGACACATTTTCTCCAGACGTAACTGACTATCCAAATTGTTAATTAATCACGTTGAGTTTGCCATGGCATCAATAAGAACGTCCAAAGTGCTTGTTTGAACTACTGTCATCAAGGCACCGTGTTGTGAGGCAAAAGGAATGTCAGGAATCAGAGGTCCTCTCTTCTCCAAATAAATATTTGGTGATGACAGTATTGAAGATATTTTAAACACAAGCGGGGTCATTTTCTATTCAAATAAACCTCAAATGTGGTGTTGGTGAGGGTGGGCACAGTTACGTCTGCGAAAGAACCAGAACATTGACACTTGGATGTTCTTTCAGTTTTTGTTTTCAATACACTAAAACATCAGCGGAGGCCAAGATACAGTATGCTAAGCAGTCAAACAGCTCCTGGTGAAGCGTGGCTGCAGAGAGAGAGCAAGTGGAACATGGATTGATGGATGGATGGATGTAACAGGATTTTAGAATGGTTAGTTATTGAAGAGCGATGTCATTTGTGGTTCTTTGCATATTTGCACAAAGTTCTTACAGACTGGCTGTAGTGGCAATGCTAATGTCTGCTGCTATTAAATAGGTAAGTAATTGAAATTAAAATGAATGAATGCGGTATCAAGGATTGACATTTAGCATATTTTGCTGTATCAACTATGGAGAAAATGAATGATATATTTGTCTGTTAACTCAGTTAAGCTTTTAATGCTGTGTTAAATTTCATGGGTTTATTATTTGGAATCATATCAGAGACAATATGAGTATGTTGCTGTGCTCCCAGAACTTCAATCATTCTATCTTTGAGTTGAACGCATATCTTACTGTGACCTCCTTTTCTGGCAAATGATCATTTGATCTGATTCCATTACAGACCATAAACTCAAAAGATTGATTGGATTAGGCTCAGTCTTGTTCACAAAATGTACCTAATTTATGGAATACATATGAGCAATATCCCTTTCCATTTTATCTTAAAGGGGATCTACACTTTTTTTTTTTTTTTTTAAGGAATTTTGCCCATCATTTACAATCCTTATATGAAACATGAACACATTTCTTTCCCTTTTCTGTGCATTCTAGCGCGAGAAAACGAGTTAATATAAGCTGGCTAGCAATGGATGTCATGGGAAATACCTATTTTGACTCCCAAAAAAATGCCAACGGTGTCCATTTAAATAACTGACTTGTATATTAATCAAGCTAAAGCAATATTATTACTGTAGCAGCTAGCATGGCAAACTATTTTTATCTCGCGGACATGACTCCTTGCTTATTGCTATTCTCAGCGTCATTCAGAGACGGAAAAGTGGATACTAAGAATGAGCCGGGTACTCGTTTGTAATGAGTATCTGTTACCGATAGTATGACACAAGTACATTTTGTCATTATCTGTATCCGTGGTTAAAGAAAATGCTCATTATGTATTCACTCTTCATGCTCTCTGATTGGTCAGTCGCACACAGTTGCTCCTGATGCTGCAGCATCAGTAGGCAAATCTGCTTTGCGTGCCTTGGGTGGAAAAGCGTTATAGAAGTGAAAAACCATTTACCATCGACCATTCTGGTCATACAAATAATTTAGTGCCACGTCATTCACTGAAGGGATCTCGTTCATGTTTTTTTTTTCTTAAATTTGTCACACCTCTATTACTGATACTCAGCAGATATTTTTGAAGTAAACTGCGCTCCAAGGAGGTAACCTTTCTTTTTCTGTGGTTGACAGAAAGAGATGTAATCAGACTTAGTAAAGCATATGAGGCAGGTCATAGTGGGGTGAGCCAGAAGCTGAACAGACTTTGTCCGCACTCCTTAAACTTTATGGTGGGCTGGGATGACAGCAATGCAAATAGGTCAAAACAAGGACAGCATCGGTTTTGCATTTTTTTTAAAGGTAAAAGAACCAAAATTCTAAGTTGGATTAAAATAGCAATTATCATACATAAACATATGCAAACCCCCTACACTTAAATGAATGACCGTGATGCTTTTACTGTTAACAATTACTTTTACAATGTTCAGAAGCTCCAGTACCAGTTATGGTCCGCTATGAAACGGCTGACTGACCCTACAGTGGCCCTGTTGCACTATGGCTCTAATAGTCCTAATGGGTGTTGACACAGCACTAATCGTGGACTGTGACACGTGTCAGATGGTACAATAGCCTCCATGACTGCATGAACGCCATAGTTTATTTGAACAGCAACTCCACTAAAACGGGGGGATTTATTGTTTAACTGCGAGTCTGTCAGTGACATTCTTATTTCATGACTTATTGGATGGCTCCAAGAAAAATAGTCCACACCTGAACTAGGTTTATAGGTCTGCCTGACGTCAGTCCCCTCATCTGCGGCAGTGACCACGCTTTTATATTGCTGGGCCTTTTGTATTGTTTTTGCTTGTGTAGTGCTTTTAATGACTTAAGTAGCTGTGGTAACTATGTCCAATGTTTATTTTCTATATAGTGCATTGAAGAAGCCGTAAAATTATATGGCACTTCTTGTTGGTTAGTTTTTTTTTTTTTTTTTCGAAGTAAGCATATCTGAGCTGTCGGGAATTACATCAAGACAAAGAATGTTACGATGAACAATGATCTTGCCTTGTAGGGGAGGAGGACAGAAAGTAATGGCTGGTCATTTAGGGTGGTATGGGTCATTAAAAGTACATTATGGAGTCATAAATCAGATGTGCCATGTAATATATTTTTGGATTTATAGATGAACATTGCATATATCAAACTACAGTTAAGATCTGTGTTTAATGTGTTCCTCATGATGAACACCACACCATGACCGCCTTGTATGCGACATCATGTGGGTCCATTCCATGTCTTAGATCCTTTGCTGCAGCAGAGCTCGGTGTTTTGCAACTCTATCTCAACACTTTATCCAACATTTTTCTGGGGTCTGACCTCACTGCAACCAAAACATGAGCTGAACACAATCCTTCAAAGTTAGGTAATGCACCATGGACCCATGTTGACCATCCCTTGGGCTCAGAATCAGGGATATGTTCATTTTAGCATATTGTCTGGTCTTTATTAGTTAGCTTCTCGCAAGCTGAACAAGATGAGTGGTTCCACCTCGCCCATGGCCGGGAATACAGACCCTGGGATGGGTGGAGTCACTCGTCAAATGTGAACTTGCCACTAAGATCATATTGAACCAATGAGACTGAATGGAGAGAATTTGAATACTTAATAATATTAAATTAAACTAAAATGATTAAAATAACAATTTTTAAATTAAATTAAAATAAAATAAAATAAAATAAAATAAAATAAAATAAAATAAAATAAAATAAAATAAAATAAAATTTACCATTTTTATGAACGTCTTTTGATGTTTTTTCCTGATTTAGAAATTTTAATGATCATAGGATTATTTGCTGACTGCTTCTTTGAAACTCACAAAAGTCTTAAGAGTCTTAAGGATTCAGAATACTTTAATGGAAATTAATCAAATGGTTTGTATACAGATCTGTGCAAATCTATTTGATAGAATATTCACTATGATTTGCATCAGTGACCACCACTAGTTTATGCAATTTATGACACGGACTACAGAAAAAAAATATATAAAAGGAAGAGAGATCAGTACGACACGAGGGAGCAGGTTAAATTTTGCTTATCATTTCCCCCTCCCCATCCAAGTGAGTAATGCCTAGGCGGTGGGGAGGACTTGTAGTCAGAATGAAGGTTGATAATGGTGTTCATGGAACTCCTTTAATGTGGATTGTTTTTGTTTCTGTTAGACTCATCCACTCCAGCAGCTGTCCACCAGGTGTTGAGCGCTTAGAATGAGATGTGCTGAATGTGCTTTAATGCTGTGCACAGCAGCTTCATTGGCTCTTAAATAGATATAAATATATATTTGACAAATCATTTTGTTTCTAAATTCCTAGTGTCACAGGTCTGTAGTAGAAGAAAATGTCGACCAGTCGTACCATTTGTTTCTGTCGGCCAAACACAATGATTTCAGTTTTGTCCGAGTTTAGCTGGAGAAAGTTGTTTTGCATTTACACAGTGCAGTAAATCTGCAGGACCTTGTTCACCTGCCGTCAATGACATGTAGATCTGAGTTTAGTCTGCATAGTTGTGGTAGGACACATTGCAGCTGCATATTAGCTGGTCTAAAGGGGAAGCATGTACAGATCGAACAATAGCGCCCTCGGGATTGACCCCTGGGGAACCCCACAAGTCATAGCCATTTGTTCTGAGACACAGTTATCAATTCCGATGAAGTACTTTCTGTTCTCCGGATTGGACTTGAAGCATTTTAGAGCAGTACCAGATATTCCCATCCAGTTTTCTAACCTCGAAAAAAAAATGACATGGTCAACTGTGCCAAAGAAGTGAGACTTTGCCTGCATCATTCAGACTGATATCATTAGTCACCTTTGCCGTGTCTGCACTTGAATAAATACCATATACAGTCTGATAAATGCCTAAAAATATTGATATCATACTTTTTAATATCGATACAGTATCGTGGAACGAAGTACAGTACAGTACAGTATATATCGGACTCGGATATATCGGAAATTCGCTCACAACGGACAGATAAAAAAGAACCGATTTTTCTGTAATGCATTTCCAATAAAAATTCATTGCATATATCGGATTTTTTATAACGGATTTCGCCTATTTCGGACAAAATCTCCAGTCCCGTTCCAATGCATTTCCATTAAATTTCCCTCGCATATATCGGATGGCCGCATGGTTATGCTAATCTTGTTGATGTCACTGGCTATTGTCTTTCTCCTGGCTCCAGATTTAGGACAAATATAAAAGTGAGTGACGTCAATAATACTAGCACAGCAGTGAATGAGATCTTAACCTCACTATTGGAAATAACGTAGGCCTGACGGGCGTAACAGGGCCTAGCTTAATTAACAATTTGTTATGCTCAGAGTCCAATAAAGTTAAATTCTCATTACCTTACGTCTCTTTTCATTGCCCAGTCCAGGTACATTGGAAACATAGTCAAGGAAGTGCCTTTTTATAACGGATAAAATCTGATTTACGCATATACCGGATATAAATCCGATATATGCGTAAAACGGACATTTTCCGGTATACGCATATAACGGATTTCGCTTATATCGGACAAAACCAGTGGGAACAATTGAATCCGATATATCCGAGGTTTACTGTGTATCACATATATCACCGAAACAATATTTTCTTACACCCCTACTTCCAAGCCAGTGGGAAGCCTCAGGGAATACCTAGAACAGGCTGGAGAGACTGTCTCTCAGCTGGCTTGGAAACACCTCAAAATCCCCCTTGGAGGAGCTGGACAAAAAAGCCAGGGAGACGGAAGCCTGGGCTTGTCTTGTATTGGGCTGCTGCCTCTGCTACCCGACCTTGGAAAAAGGTGGAATAAGATGGATTGATGCTTAGAATAAGATTTTCTACTTTTAACTCTGAACATGAACCAAAGGTGCAGGTGCCTCTTATTTTACCCCCCCAGTGTTATTGTGAAGGCAGCTCCCTGCATAACTGAGATAGTGTGTGCAGACATAACAGCAAAGATGAAAGGTAGTCGGAGGGAGAATGTATAAACTTATTCGACACAGCAGTAGTTAAATGGGAGGCACGGTTTGCCACACTTCATGTTTCAAGCTAAGCCATACAAGCTATCAGACGTGCGGAGGAATAGCATACCTCAGGCCCCTACAAAGGCACAGCTGGATGGTTCTTTATCTGAATGTCAGTCGTACGCACTTATTATAGATTTTTTTTTTCCTCCCCTAATGGGCAAGTTTTTTTTTCCATTTGGGTGAATATACACCATATATTTTTCACTTATTCTGTATTTTACCCCACTCCCATTCACTTTTTTTTCCCACTTCATCCGCTGTTCTCTTTCACTCAACCGCCCCCCCCCCCTTCCTTTCTAGTCCCCATGCCCCAGGCAGTTGTATTCATTAACCCTGGTTGTAATTATTTTTGTTTTAGTCTCATATTGCTGACATCTCAACTCAGGGGCTCCTCAATCAGGATTAACCCAAACCACAAGAACTCACACTTCATTTTTTTTTTTTTTTTTTTTTTTTTACACAGCAGCGCCTGTTGGCTGCCATTTCAGTCAAATTTAAAGGTTTATTTTATTTTGCCATATTTTCCCACTCAAACCCTGCCCTACAAGAAAACAAAATCAACTGCTTGCCTTACAGTTTGTGGTTCCCGGTGGCTGCCCTGTGCTCTCTCTCTCTCTCTCTCTTTCTCTCTCGCTCTCCATCTCGATCACACAAAGTGGTCCACTGTGCAAATTTGAAATACCAACTTTAAGATCCCACAGGTGGCAGCAACGTGACAATCTACTATGAGATGTACTTTCTTGGCAAGCTTTGGTATCAATCACTAAGGAGTTTTTAGCAAGGCCTGCAGATTCACGAAAACAAATCCAAAATTAGGTTTATTATTTTATTCTGAAAAACTATTATTAAATTGCTACTATTTTTTTCGCCTTGCAGAACATGTGAAAAACTTGTTTGGCCACCTTAAAGTTTTTTTTTAGACTGCTTTGTGGAGTCCACCAACTCATCTTCCTGCCCTAGAGGCATCTAAGTCCCAACACGGTAGTAAAAAACTGTGTGTGTGTGTGTGTGTGTGTTGACGTGCACGCGTGCATCAGCAGTAGTCATAGCCCAAGCAGTAGTACTAAAACTTCATCACTTTGAATGGTCCTTCGGGGGTCCTGGACTCCTCTCTCTCTGTGTGTGGTTTGACCTGCTTTGGCCCTCCAGGCCTCACATGCCCACTTAGATAAACAGGCAGTAAACACAGGCAGTTCAAGCACCACTCTCTTTTGCTCGCTGCATATACAAGCTCGTCAGATGAAAGGACGACTTCCCGACACTATTACCTTCATCTAACCTCTGGCTCATAATTAAGAGTCCTGCCACTATGCTCATAAAGCTTCTAATAATAGTAGAAAAGCCACCTTACATCCAAGGCTCAAAGCTTGTGTGTGCTCTAAAAACGTCTTCTATATTCAGAAACAACCAAGTGTGCCTTTATTATAAACATTATTTGCATATAATGTTCTCATGCATATCTAAAAAAAAAGAAAATCAGTGTTTAAAAAAAGTATCCAATAAGTAATATTAATTGTGTTATTATTATTTTTTACCACAGTAATGTATTTATCGGTGGCACGGTGGAAGAGTGGTTAGCGCGCAGACCTCACAGCTAGGAGACCAGGGTTCAATTCCACCCTCGGCCATCTCTGTGTGGAGTTTGCATGTTCCTCCCACATTCCAAAAACATGCTAGGTTAATTAGCGACTCCAAATTGTCCATAGGTATGAATGTGAGTGTGAATGGTTGTTTGACTATATGTGCCCTGTGATTGGCTGGTGACCAGTCCAGGGTGTGCCCCGCCTCTCGCCCGAAGACAGCTGGGATAGGCTCCAGCAGACCCCGCGACCCTCGTGAGGAAAAGCGGTAAAAAATGAATGAATGAATGAATTTGCAATTGTGGCTGCACGGCGGTAGAGTGGTTAGCGTGCAGGCCTCATATAGCTAAGAGACCCGGGTTCAATTCCACCCTTGGCCATCTCTGTGTGGGTTTTCTTCGGGGACTCCGGTTTCCTCCCACATTCCAAAAACATGCTAGGTTAATTAGCGACTCCAAATTGTCCATAGGTATGAATGTGAGTGTGAATGGTTGTTTGTCTATATGTGCCCTGTGATTGGCTGGCGACCAGTCCAGGGTGTACCCCGCCTCTTGCCCGAAGACAGCTGGGATAGGCTCCAGCACCCCATGCAACCTTTGTGAGGCTAAGCGGTAGAAAATGCATATATTTATCATTTGAAAGCATTGCTTAATACAATTCTTAGAATTGTATTTTGAGTAAAATATTACTAAAACTTCATGCAAGATACAAGGTTATGTTGGCGTAAACATCTCATACTTATAATTTCATAATTTAAATAGCGAAAAGAAGTTAGAAGAAGCACAGCAAATGGAATCCTACCCGTTCTCCATATCACGGCAATCACTAATAAATTAGTTCACTTCCTGTGTTCAATGTCAAATTGAAATTTTGACTCCCTTGCCAGGTGATTAGTCAGCATGTCACATACATGGAAGAAACCTCAGCTAATGACGGACATTATAACATTTACCCAGCCTCTCAGCCGTCATGATGAACTGAAAGAACTAAGGTTGAACCGTATACCAAAAGCTGATAAGTCAGCTGATGGATCGCAGTGACAAGGAGTTTTCAAGGTAACTGTGCAAAATTCAGCCTGTCTGTGGGAATTCAGCAGCAGAAGCAGAAGTCTGTTTATTTTAATAATCTCACAAGCGTCTCCTCCGTTTCCCTTACATTACAGTGGAGCTCATTTTGAGTTCACACAGTGCACTTTATATCCATCATGGATATAAAGCAATCAGAACCTTGTCTGTTTTGTCTCTCATTAAGATGACTGGCTATCTTGTTGACAAGACCCAGGTCACATTTGGTCATGACTTAAAGCGTTTTGCATTGGTGCGACATGAAATGAGCAAGACAGAAACAATGTATTATGTCGTCATAGCAGAAAAATGATTTTCTACCGTAAGCATAAGTCGAGATAATAGCTGGCGTAGTTCGAATCCAGGCATCTTATTTCATTAGGGGCAGGAGTTGAGTTTTGCTGTTTTTTTCTGTACAGTTAATGATAATATATGAAGGCAAGGAGTTTACTATAAAAGGGGATATTTTTCTTATCAACATCTGGCCTCACTACTGGTTGTATGATGCTTTCCCATGGTCATACATTAGGTTATTGTAGAATTAATTTACATTATTGATACATTTATGTCATTGTATGGTCACTTATGTTATTCATACACATGTCATTGTATGGTTATATCACCTCGTACTTCAGTACCTGACAAAAAAAAACAAAACAAAAAACAATAACTGTTACTATAGCAACAATACAATTGCTAAATACAAGGATGATGCGTCTTGAACCAGTCATGATGTGCCATACATATCACTATATTGACACTTACTATGGTACACATTATGTCATCGTATGGTCATATGACCTCGTACTTCGGTACGTGACAAAAATACAATTTAAAAAAAACAAAAAAAACTTAAACTATATTAGGAAAGCAGGAAGTGAACAAATGTAACAGTTACTGATTGTAAAAGTACCAGATGGAGGGGTAGGATTTAATAAGCTTTGCTTCTTCCTACTCCTTTTGGACATGTGGAACTGTGAACTGATTATGGGATGCATTCAATTGTAATCAGATGCATGTTCAAATGAAATAAAACCATTACCGTTACTTACAAGTATACATTATTGTATCTATTTTGTTATGGATTTTGCACATTTTATTGATATTCATCACTGATTCATTATGTTTAAAGTACTGCATTTTGAATGAACTTATCATTTTATGTTTTCAACGCTATGAAATTTGATCCAGAACTATGTTTCATAGTCATTTCTTATACTGATAAAATAGCTCAACGAACACTTGATGGAAAAACTGCATATATGGTTTATCAGTATGCAATATATCCTGTGCATTTTACATAACATGACATAACATGAAGTGATTATAGTCATCCCATAAATCATATAGATACCGCCCCACTGAAATGAGCTTTCTTTTTAAATCCTATTTTTAAGTATGTTTCGTTTTTTGAATGTACAGTATGTCTGCCAGTTGAAAATGAAGCACTCTAATTGTGGCCGTTATTGCATCCTCACCAAACAACCACACACACACATAAAATCCCAAACTGGGCAGGCTTTCTGTATGCCAAGAGTCTGTTTCCTGTCATGTCGGCCCGTGTCCTTCCTGAGCCCCTGGCTTCTTCTGCAGGATTGCCTCCAGGTCACAGCCCCACATGTAAACAGCCACATAATATTTGTCTCACATCATCCATCACACATCAAATAGATGCTAATAGAACCATTTCCATATCTTGACAAATATATACGCACGCATTTTGAAAAATTTTGTTGAGACATAATATGTACCGAGCACAACGTTCCTTGAACCCACCCACACACACACAGCTGAGTCCTTTTTCAGTAGTGTCAACAGCTCCTGGTCCGTCACATGCATGCATACACATAAACACACACACGTACATACAGTGACCAACACTCACACCGATTCACAAAGCCGCAGAACACCTGTCGGAGTGCACGGCTCGCTCCAGGACACCTTCAAGTCATGAGCTCATCGGAAAAGCAATTAAAGGCAGCGTAGGCCGTGCACGCTTGCGTAATGTTTTGTTTTGCTACTTGGCTTCGGAATTAACTAAATCTGTCAGAAGTCATCAGGCTGACTCGAGCTGGGTTATATTTATTTATTTTCAGTTGGAGAGACTGGACACAAAGTCCCAGCGCTGCCTCGTGTCCCACAATGAACCAATTCTGAGGGGGCGATTAGTTGGCTAAAACACAATCTACCCCCCTCTCTTTTGGGGGGAGTGGGGTTTAGCGTCTTTTTTTTTTTGCCTGTCTGAAACTGATGGTGGGGTCATTGCCCTGCAGTTTGAAGGCTGTGCCCTTTTTAAGGTTGTGCCATCTTTAACCCCGGTCTTTAACCCTTGGGGAGTCCTTTGGGGAACATGCTATCGTTCATAGACTTTATGTTCGTAAACATGATTTAAAAGTAAATACATTTTTTAAAACTTATTATGAAGATGACATATTTTGGGGTCAATGCAGGGTGCGTGGGGGTGGTTGCAGGGCGGGGAGACGACCCTGAACTGAAGTTTAAGTCTTGCCTTAGCCCGGTCTCGTGCTTCAATGTGGCCTCAGGCTAGGAGCAGGCTGATGTCAGACAGCCGTAAAACAACACCAGCAGCACCGCACTCTCTTTTAAGTCTACTGGTCTTAAGTCTATGTAGAGGGGGAAAAAAAAATCACCTTTGACATTAATAGGTCCATTGCGGAGGAGTCAAGGCAAGTGTGTCCTCATATGTCTGCACGTACACGGTGAGCTGCACCAACTCGTGTTTTCTCGGGGAGTAATTTAAGAAGTAAGAAAAACACATCTGTTATCATTGTCATCACTTTCTGTAATTACCCATATGCCACCCTGTTAGAGCAGAGAAAACAACAGTTAGCCTCCTGCCGAGGTCGGTTCCTCAGCATGTTCGGCTATTTCATGCCGCTGCCTGCTTCAAAGGAGATGTCACTCTGCGTAAACACAATGATGGAACACGGACATTCTGTGTAAACGGTAAAGCCTTGATCTTCGATGGACCAAAAACCGAATGTATTTAGTTTCTGCGTTACTGTCAGACCTTTAAAGAATGAATGCATTTTGACTG
This sequence comes from Doryrhamphus excisus, assembly GCF_030265055.1. NCBI lineage: Eukaryota > Metazoa > Chordata > Actinopteri > Syngnathiformes > Syngnathidae > Doryrhamphus > Doryrhamphus excisus. Next base: position 5,503,242 of record NC_080482.1, read on the forward strand.
GCATGAGAGTGTATCACAGTGGTATCCCTGCTATGGACCTGATTTGGCGATAAATGGTAATGGTTTTATTTCATTTGAACATGCATCAGATTACAATTGAATGCATCACATAATCAGTTCACAGTTCCACATGTCCAAAAGGAGTAGGAAGAAGCAAAGCTTATTAAATCCTACCCCTCCATCTGGTACTTTTACAATCAGTAACTGTTACATTTGTTCACTTCCTGCTTTCCTAATGTAGTTTCAGTTTTTTTTTTTTTTGAAATTGTATTTTTGTCACGTACCGAAGTACGAGGTCATATGACCATATGATGACATAATGGGTACCATAGTAAGTGTCAATATAGTGATATGTATAGCACATCATGACTGGTTCAAGACTCTTCATCCTTGTATTCAGCAATTGTATTGTTGCTATAGTAACAGTTATTGTTTTTTTTTGGTTAAATCCTTGATTAATCTTTGATTAAATCCTACCCCTCTATCTGGTACTTTTACAATCAGTAACTGTTACATTTGTTCACTTCCTGCTTTCCATAATACAGTTTAAGGTTTTTTTCAACTGCTTGTATTTTTTCTTGAATTGGCTCATCGTTGTGCATTGTTTGAGGGTCTTACTCAATCCATTCCATAGTTTGATTCCACATACTGAAATGCTATGACTTTTTAACGTAGTCCTAGCATGTGTTTCAAATGTAGTTCTTCCCTGAGATCATATTTCTCCTCTCTTGTAGAGAAGTATTGGATGACATTTTTTTTAAGTAATTGGTTGTTTTTAATATTTACATTGATAGTGTGGTGCTATTACACAATACAACTGTGCAGTGTGAACAAAAATCGCTCACGTTACGCACACCAAACTTCACCTTAAAAAACAAACGGCTTAAATTTTTAAATTGATGATGAAAAGTAAAACAGACTAATCAACAATTTAAAAGGCGGCTGCGAGGTTTAAGAATGTCAGAGGTTCTTCTGGTTACAAAAAGTGCAGACGCCCGAGAGCGGTAGAGAGGTGGTGGTTTGGTCACTGAGAAATAGTGGCAGTGAGACTGAGTAGCGGTTTACTTTTGGTACCTAATCCTTAACTGCTTCCTGACATTAAAAAAAAATATGTTTTCTTTGCGACACGTAATTTCTCTGTGTGATTCGTCACCCCCAAAAAACATGTTTGGTACAACACTATTTGCAACAACACCTGCCAACCAAAGGTCTGCTAACCATTGCAATGAACCCAATTCAAAACTCAAGAGAAATGACCTCAGTTTGTATAACAGCATGCAGCACACCTAATGCAAGTCTTTTCATGTACTCTCCAAGCTTGGACTCCGAAGTACTAAAAAGTTCTAATGCAAAGTTTAATAATTAATTGCAAGGGAAGGACAGACGTGCTTCCCAGGAAGTCTTAATAACACTATGACACTTAAGTTATCACCTTTCACATGTTCAAAGATACCATCTTAATCCTTCATGATGTTTGCAACAGTCCAGCGGCGTAGATCCAACAAGCGACCAATGCTGGTCGCCATTTTTCCACTAAATGAGCATTTTATGATGTCTAATTTCAATTTTTACAGTTCATTCAGAAGAACCTACTTCACGTTTGTGAGACTTAATGTTATAAAGGTTAATACAGTAAACCTCGGATATATCGGATTCAATTGTTCCCACTGGTTTTGTCCGATACAAGCGAAATCCGTTACCGGAAAATGTCCGTTTTACGCATATATCGGATTTATATCCGGTATATGCGTAAATCGGATTTTATCCGTTATAAAAGGGCACTTCCTTGACTATGTTTCCAATGTACCTGGACGCGCAGGCAACGCTGCAAACGCTGCAAATGACGTCGTATAGCGGCCTGTCACGATTCGGCGAATCGGAGCGCCACGATGCGGCCATCCGATATATGCGAGGGAAATTTAATGGAAATGCATTGGAACGGGACTGGAGATTTTGTCCGAAATAGGCGAAATCCATTATAAAAAATCCGATATATGCAATGAATTTTTATTGGAAATGCATTACAGAAAAATTGGTTCTTTTTTATCTGTCCGTTGTGAGCGAATTTTCGATATATCCGAGTCCGATATATCCGAGGTTTACTGTATTTAGTAGTTAAAGAAGAAAAGTGCCCTTCCTGTGTGTAGCGGCTTGGAATTACGTATTATTCCCTAAGACATTATTCCCTGACACAATCCCCTCACAAAATTCAGTATTTCCACATTTTTCCACATCCAAAAAAAGACAATTCCCACAGAATATGAATTAACAGTTTGTGCAACTGCTCACCATTTCATTGTCAAAACATTCAGTACCTTCATGGCATTCGTGCTAACAATTCATCCCTACAACACGACATCCCTACGACATCCCTAAAATTCCACTTAATTCCACTTTTTCCATAACCCCAAACATCCCAAAAGATCCTGTTTGAACTTGAGAATTCCTACTGCCACATTTCTCAACCGAGGCTATCATCACACTGCAGGGTATCATGCCTAGATTAGAATTATTGTTAAATCCAGACTTTTTATATTGTTGTTAACATTGTTTTTGTGTATAAAGTGAAGGCTATGTAGTATCTGGGAAGTGACATGTGGGTAAAATTCCCTGAATGATTCGTAAATGTACATTCCGAATCAACCGAATCCAATAAGTTCGAACATTTCCGCAATATCCGTGACAATATAGTAATTCCACCTTTCTCAGATTTTACAAACCATTGTAATCTCTAAATCCGTCCTTTATTTCAACAATTATACAACATTTCAGCTCAACGTCAGAATTCACACACAGTTTCTCCAGAAATTCCATTCTCCAGTTTCTCATGCTGTTCTGGTCTATGATGGAACTACTAGAAGTTGGCTTCCAGCACCACAGCCACAGCCACGGCCCATTAGCCAGCCGCATTGTGGTATCGGAGTTCAAGCCACAGGCCTGAGGTTATGATTCCTATTTAGGAAAAGACGAGCATGAAAAGCATGGTGGCAAAGAAGACTGAAGGTGGAAAAAGTAGCGCAAAACGGAGAATGACAGAGAACTGGAAGGTGAAGTGATAGATTGTAATGCGGTGCGGAGCTTGTGATACAAGGAGGTAGTGGAAGATGGATGAGCGAACACAAGGGTGGGTTATGGAATACATTTGATGTCAGGATTAATGCCAGAAAAGCTGTTGTTAAGGACACAAGACTTGGGAGGTGCGAGGCAATAGCATAGAGACATTACCATGGAACTGACGGAAAGTAAACGACGTCGGATGATAAATGAAGCAATAGAGGAAGGATTGTTAGTTTGACTTGGTCCGAGGAGAATATGTATCGTTTTTCAGCTATTTTCTTTCCATAATAAGCTGTAAGGATTAAAGTGCACCTGGTAAACACATTGGTATTTAAAAAAATGTGCAAGTGCCCATTCATTTGTATTGGGCTACATCAGGGGTCTCAAACATGCGGCCCCACAGGACACTAGTTTGAGGCCCCCGCCTTGATATGAAAGTTTAATGTTAGTGCGGCCCGCGCAAGTTTGATATGGATGCTGTATGGTATCATGTACCCAGAAAAAATTATTATGTTTGATTAATGTTCATGTTAAAGGTTAAATAACTGTTAATAGTTATCCTCCCTATCCGTGTGGAAGTGGTAATTTTTTTTCTATTTAAGTTTAAAGGAAATAACTTGAAGGCTACCGTTTAGGTCGCTAGCGCTCTAGTTTGCGAGTTAGCATGTGTCTCAAGACCCTGCAGTTGCGCAATAAGTTGTAAATAAAAAGAGTATAAATGTGACTATAGTCGTGTTTTGCCATGTCTACAGGGCAAAATATAAAAATAATTTGTCTACCCACCAACTATATGTGGTTTCTTAAGTTTTTATTATTTGCCGTTTTATTATTATTATTATATTTATTTATTTATTTATTACTGATTGATTGATTTTCTTTATTCTTGATTTGTTTATTTATTTTTCATCTTATTTTGTGTAGAAAAATAAGAAGTAAGATATTTGAGAACAGTGGAATGTTTTATCAGAGCTTTTCTTGTAGAAAATTGGAACCAAAGCAAAGTTTTAAAATTTATTATTTTTTTAATAAATGCGTTTTTTTTTTTTGGAAAAACCTGATGCGGCACAGTCTCACCCAGACCCGAGCTCCAGTGTCCCCCAAGTAAATTGAGTTTGAGACCCCTGGGCTACATGTATAACACACTTTACACATTACACATGCTTTCACTCAAGCAGCCATTAATTCATAGTGCAGACGCACACAAATAAGGTTGTAAATGTGAAGCAAATTAGAGTCATTTTATTTACATTCACTAAAATAGTAGACCAGAAAGGAACTACTGCTGAGCTGGCAAGTTTTTGCAACAAAATGTGTCCGTGCGTAACATGAAGTGCATGTATGTGTGTACGGTTGTCACATCTGCAGGACAGCAAGCAAGAGTGTATGCACACACACACACACACACACTGGCTTTGGGCCTGAAACAGCAGATTGGGGTCTTGTCCAAAGCCTCATTAAACTTCTTGAAAGTCCTGCTAGAGCTGAAACATCCTCCTGTCGTCATGCTGGGACATTCCACAGCACGCCAGAGACCCTCCGCTAATCCTGCCGGCATGGGAATCATTATTGATAGGATCCTAATGCATTACCTCAGGGCTCACTTATTGTTGGTAAAGATTATTTTTTAAGAGTAAACCAAGACCGAGCGAAAGTCTTATATTTCATAGAAATTTATCAGAAGAAAATGTTTTTCTTGGCTTGGGGAGCTACCTCTTTGATCAGTGTTAAAAAAAAAAAAAGGTCATTTCTGCAACAGCTTGATGCACTCAAACTAGGTATTTTAGACACACTAGAACATGGCACCTAGTCCACCTTTGCACATTGGTTGTTATTAATTTCACCGACAGATATTGATGTTCTTTGTATTTCAATCAAGTTGTTTAAATTGTCAAGTCGAGCACATTTAAACAACCGTTCAGTGTTTGCCAGACAGATGTACCGCATACCCGTTCCTATTTATTTATTTTTTCCCCTCAAATCCATTGTTGCTTTGGAATTACACTATTGGAACTCATTTCCTTCCACTTGTTATGTTTCCAGGTGCAGTTCTGTTGGCGAGTGTCCAGGGCGTAGCTATCAACGTGGACCCAATCTTCTGCACGTGGTTGCTGCATCAGCCTCATCGAGGTAGCAGCAGACAGCAGCAACAGGTGTGAGACGTTCAATTGTGTCGGAATTGTTATTTATTTCATTTTCTTTTGATGAAATGCCTCAACTATGCAGGAAATTAAATCTAAAAGAACATTATTTTAAGATTAAACTCCGTATTAGAACATTTTAAGATGTTAATATGGACCCATGTCCATGTACGTCTGAGTCAGATGAGGATTTTTTTTTGTGGATGTTTTGTTTGTCAATGAGCAGCAACAGTAATCTGACAACAGTAGCCAGTTTTTATGAGTTTTAATTATTCCCCATTCGGCAAAGTGAATCTTTTACTAAGCATGCCTCTTCCTGCTGCTGTTTGATGCCTAATCCTGATCCACGTCCTCCTTTCATAAATGAAAGTAACACTCCTTATAGAATAATAACAGCTAATACCCGCTGTAAGTCTTGTTTATTATTATTATTATTATACAGTAAACCTTGGATATATCGGATTCAATTGTTCCCACTGGTTTTGTCCGATATAAGCAAAATCCGTTATATGTGTATACCGGAAAATGTCCGTTTTACGCATATATCGGATTTATATCTGGTATATGCGTAAATCGGATTTTATCCGTTATAAAAAGGCACTTTCTTGACTATGTTTCCAATGTACCTGGACGCGCAGGCAACGCTGCAAACGCTGCAAATGACGTCGTATAGCGGCCTGTCACGATTCGGCGAATCGGAGCGCCACGATGCGGCCATCCGATATATGCGAGGGAAATTTAATGGAAATGCATTGGAACGGGTCTGGAGATTTTGTCCGAAATAGGCGAAATCCGTTATAAAAAATCCGATATATGCAATGAATTTTTATTGGAAATGCATTACAGAAAAATTGGTTCTTTTTTATCTGTCCGTTGTGAGCGAATTTCCGATATATCCGAGTCCGATATATCCGAGGTTTACTGTATTATTATTTTCTACCGCTTATCCTCATGAGGGTCACGGACGCTTGTTGATAATGAATAATCAGATGGACACAACGAAATAATAAAATAATATTGAGATTATTGTGGTTAATTCCTTTATGTTTAAGTAGAATATTGACACACTAATTAGAGCATAGAAAACCTGTTTATTACCTTTTAAATATTTTTTAACGTTACTACAGCCTTCTAGACATGAAATAAATAAGAGAAAAACATAAATAAGACTTGTGCTCATGTGTGTTTAAATGTGTTAAGATGCCGGGGAGCTGAGTGGGGGGAGGACAGGAATTGATGTTGTTGATTTAGTAGTAGTTTTAGCTTGTGATTTTATTAGGGATTTTTATTCAGGGTTATTGTGGTTTTATAGATTTTTTTTTTGTTCCATAAAAGCCTGTTGTTAGGGTGATCGAATCTGGTGCTTGTGTGTCTCTCACTGAATATTACAGGAACATGATCTAATAGTAGATAGAGCACTACATATTATCATGTCTTTGAATGCCTCTTCTGAATGCTTTATATTTGTATTTTAATTCATATACACGTTTATGCTTGAAAGGCCGTATTCAGCCACAAAATCACCATAATTTATTAATATACGGTCGTTTTGAAAAACGGTCATCGAGTGAACCCGCGGAATTCGAAGCGTGAGGTGGCGAGGGACGTGTGTATAATATTTTGCTATATAGTTTCCTCTGCTCCTGAATGTAGAACGGCTGTCAAAATACAAATGTGACAGATAAGGAGAGTAAATGACTTAATCCTACTCCTTATTCTGGAGGTTATGGCTCTACAAGGATAAACACATGCTGCAAGCAGAGGTTCTTCTCAAGGCCTGGTTGTTTTAGGCAAGACCTTTCACTGAAGGCCAAAGAACAACCTAGATAAACAAGAGACAAGAAGATCACTGGCACTGAGAATGCTCATAATTGTATACCATAAATTGACAACACGATTAATTATAAAACATTTACTCGTAGCGGGCTGGATGAGGACATGGCAGCGGATGTGTTTCAGGGAATAGGAGAAGAAGAGGATAAGCGGTATGGATAAGGATGGATGGATTTTTCAATTGATCACAGTATTCGTGATCAAGATTAAGTGGACCTATTATGCTCATTTCCGGCCCTTTGTGTTGAGTTGTGGACTCCTATGGAGCAGCTACACACAATAACACGCACAGAAAGCTTTCTAGATCTTCCAGAATCTGCACCTATTCCAGCTGTATTTCCTGTATTTCCAAAACGGTCAATTTGAATTTATTCCACCCGTGGCCCTCCTCCGGGTATACTCACTGCGCTGTGATTGGTCCCACTCAGTTCATACCGCTAAAACCTGGTCCACCTTGAAGTCACTGGCTGGTTGGAGGTGACTTCCCACAATGCTCACTGTGAAGTCACGGAGCGTTCAAAGCCATCCCAAACTTCTTTTAGGGCTCACTTCCAAATACGCAAACCTCAATATCTGATCGTTTAACACAATAATACAACATTCTAACAACATTTATAGGTCATAAAAGTGGTTAAAAGCATAGTAGGCCCTCTTTTACATATACTTATTTATTATATATAGTCCTCATTGTTGCTGTGATGTTATTGCAGAATCCAGGCCCGGTTCCATTGGCAAAGCGAAGAGAGGACGACACCTCAGTAGGGAGCACGCCATTGGTACAACAAACCTCCAATCAAGCCTCCGACTATGCCAGCAGTCCTGTCAAAACGAAGACTGTAACAGGTAGGCTTCCCAAGCACCAAATACGATCGATACTGTATGTTTACATCTGGCCTGTTATTTGCCTCCTGTAATAATGCATACGTTGCCAAGAGAGAGGGATGCATAGTAGTGTATAGTCATATAGTTCTTGTCATAACAAGAAATACAGTATCTGACAATGTTATCAGCCTAATACAACTGTGACCTGAACCTCTGCTGAAATACTGTAGGGATGATGATGTGATTATAGAAGCAGGATATTCAAATGAGAGCTTAATTATGCTATGTAAAAAAACAGTGCTCTTGGACATACGTTCAATTTAGCTATATTTTTATGCTAGAGTTTTGTCATTGCTTATGTATCCAATCCAATCCACTTTGTTTATAAAATGTGCTACAGTAAACCTCGGATATATCGGACTCGGATATATCGGAAATTCGCTCACAACGGACAGATAAAAAAGAACCGATTTTTCTGTAATGCATTTCCAATAAAAATTCATTGCATATATCGGATTTTTTATAACGGATTTCGCCTATTTCGGACAAAATCTCCAGTCCCGTTCCAATGCATTTCCATTAAATTTCCCTCGCATATATCGGATGGCCGCATCGTGGCGCTCCGATTCGCCGAATCGTGACAGGCCGCTATACGACGTCATTTGCAGCGTTTGCAGCGTTGCCTGCGCGTCCAGGTACATTGGAAACATAGTCAAGGAAGTGCCTTTTTATAACGGATAAAATCCGATTTACGCATATACCGGATATAAATCCGATATATGCGTAAAACGGACATTTTCCGGTATACGCATATAACGGATTTCGCTTATATCGGACAAAACCAGTGGGAACAATTGAATCCGATATATCCGAGGTTTACTGTATATAAATAGAGTTTCCAAAGTGCTGCACAGACTAGTAAAATAAAAAAATTAAAAAAAAATACAATAAAGGTACAAATTGAATTTAATCCAAAACTAAAAGCTCAAATAAGAAATAAAATAGTAAAATAGATATTAAAATATTAAAAACAAGAAGCAAAGCAATACAAGTATAAAAAAATAAAACCAATTAAAATAAAAAGAAAGAACTCCGAGTTAAAAGCCAGAGAATAAAAGTGGGTTTTAAGATGAGACTTAAAGCTTTCGATGTTGGGGGGCCTTTTTTACTGATTGCTTATGTTATGCTTCTGCTTATGTTATCCTTAAAACGGTATTCACCTTTTTATTGCCAGCTGAATTAAATATACCATCAAATGTATATATATATATATTGCTCATTCGGTTGCTTTTTGTTTTATGTTGGTAATGGTTGTGTGTATAACGTTCGTAAACAAATGTAACATTTGGCATGTGGTTGAATTGAGAGGCCATAAGGAATGTAAAGCTGTTTTATCCATAAAATGGATTATGCTTTCATTGGCCTGATCTCATCCTCTGACAGACCACAAATTAATAATTTTCCAGTGAGATAAATTATGTTTTTGTAAGTAATTACACAAAATGGCCCAGCTAATGTTTCACTTGTGTAGCTGGTCCAAAGAAAAAAAAAATTGTGTGTGTGTAATAATATGTTAATAGCATATTTAGAGTCGGTGACCAAACTTTCTAACCAGATATGAGTTGGTCTTCATTTTTGTAACCGAGACCGCAGATTTGTACTAAGGGGAAGCCTAGGGTCACTCCCGAATTTAAAAGGTTATAACAGGCAGGCGGCCAATGTTATTTTTTCTCCTGTAATATAAAATTATGTGCATTTAGATTAGCATTTTTTTAGTCTGAGCTAATAATTTCCTTTAAGAAAATACCTTGTTAATCATAAATCACAAACCACTCGAAAAAACTAGTCTCAAGAACCATCGTCTTTACTATATGCTTTACTTTCAACCGTTCGTTTGAACACATGCCTGGCACATACAATGTAAAGAGAGCACAACGCCGTTTCGTTACCGCATTGAGCGTAGCTGCAGTTTCGTTGTAATCAAGGCGACTTGCCCTGCAGCCTTTTTGCTAGGTGCCTGTTAATGTTTAGGCAAATGTACAGAGACACACATAAGCAGCTCACTGCAGATCGGTTCCCTAGAAAGCGCTGGGGGCGAGGTGATATCATGCTGTACTTTTGTTGCAGTCCAGCTTAAATCACAGAAGCAATATCCTCCCAGTTTGGCAAGCAAATACGCCACTCTGTTTTCTCAGATTTCACCTGTTGCATGTTAAATATGTACTGTGTATGAAAAAAACACTATCAGTCATTATTCTACATAGAGTTGCCACATGAGAAATGATAAATAGTTTTTGCAAAAGTTTAAAATGATCACATTTTATACATTTATACATTGTACATACCCAATTTGACGATCTGCTACCTTAAAACAAACCACAGATCATGTATAGTATAGCTTATGCAGTTTCACATTTCAATAAACTAACAGCATTGTTACCAAAAAGCTACTACAGGCACCACAGCGCCCCCATCTGTGTGGCATGCAGAACAGCCGTTAATATCAGTTGTACTTTATTTAACCACCATCTTAATCGTCATATATCAATGCTCCGATGTTTTGTTTTGTTTCTCATTGTCCATTACTGTTTACGTTTGGTGTTTTTGTGCTACGTTGTGTATTGATTGGCTGTGAAGGAGCACGCAATGCACAACATTAGGGACGGTACGGAATGTATACTGTTTGTATACAGCCATGATGATGATGGCCGTCACTGGGGAACAAATTTTTTTTTAAATTAACTTGCAACGGCGGACGAGTGGTTAGCACGCAGACATCACAGCTAGGAGACCCGAGTTCAATTCCACCTTCGGCCATCTCTGTGTGGAGTTTGCATGTTCTCCCCGTGCATGTGTGGGTTTTCTCCGGGTACTCCGGTTTCCTCCCACATTCCAAAAACATGCTAGGTTAATTAGCGACTCCAAATTGTCCATAGGTATGAATGTGAGTGTGAATGGTTGTTTGTCTATATGTGCTCTGTGATTGGCTGGTCACTAGTCCAGGGTGTACCCAGCCTCTCGCCCGAAGACAGCTGGGATAGGCTCCCTCTTGAGGAATTTCTGGAACATAGTTTATACAAATAACAGCATATTTTCATGTTATGTCATTTTGTTGGAACAAATAACTTTCTTTTAGTTTCTAGTTTCTATTCTCAAATATTTCTATATAACTCCCTTACCGTTTTCTCTTCACAGCAAAGGGATCCCAGCTTTTTCAAAATAGCGTGTGCTAATACTGTTCTTCGCCTCCTCAGACATTTTTGTTGGTCAAACGCATGTTTCTGTTGTATGCAGTAAAATGCTTCATAGAAGCTGAGGTTTGCAGCAATATGTAACAAAAGTGTTGGTATTTATTTTTTTTATTCTATCTGCCCTGATCAAATACACCTCAATTGGGTTCACATAGTAAACCTCTTAAGTATTTGTATGATGTATCCCTAACGAGTGTTCCTGTTAGAAGCAGCATCGTGATCCAAGCTCCAACCTTCTATAAGTGTTTGCTAACATCTACCAGAGAAATGACCTCATTGGTTTTGCATTTCAACCTTTCAATTAAGCATTGGCGCCCTGAGAGAATTTAGCTTTTGCTGAGAAACGTATCCTTCAATTTGGCTCCGCTTCCCAAAGTTTGGAACAAAAACTGCCGTCTTTGTTCTCGTCTGCTAGTGGTCTGGATGATGGGATTAAGTGTAATTTTCTTGTTTACTGGGAGGAACAGAAAGTGATATAGTGACATGGAAACATTTGTATTGTTTGTGCCATTAATCTGTAAAGTTGTCAAAAATTATGGTTTGCTGGTCCAACCTCCTCTACGAAGAAAATCTTTTGGTGATCTCAACTACTTAAGCATATGCATAATAAGCATTCTATGATGATTTAACTTATATATTTTGGAGGACGACACAAAATAAATTGATAAATGCCAGTAAATGGGGTGGCACGGTGGTCGAGTGGGTAGCGCGCAGACCTCACAGCTAGGAGACCAGGGTTCAATTCCACCCTTGTGGGTTTTATCAGGGTAATTAGCGACTCCAAATTGTCCATAGGTATGAATGTGAGTGTGAATGGTTGTTTGACTGTATGTGCCCTGTGATTGGCTGGCGACCAGTCCGAGGTGTACCCCGCCTCTCCCCGCCCGAAGACAGCTGGGATAGGCTCCAGCAACCCCCGCGACCCTCGTGAGGATAAGCGGTAGAAAATGAATGAATGGATGAATATTTTGATGTTATTCCCATAATATTAAAATATTTTCCCAACCTGATTTACTTAAAATGTATTATTTTATTTTGCTTCTTCTCACAATATTAAAACTTTTTTCTTTCATATTTCATTTAACATAACCACAACTTCATTTGCCAAAAATTGCAAGTTTATTTGTTGTTTTTCCTTCTCGTAATATTCCGACTTATTATGAAAATGTCTGCATTATTATACAAAAATGACATTAATTTCCCTCATAGGAAAAAGCGGTAGAAAATGAATGAATGGATGAATATTTTGATGTTATTCCCATAATATTAAAATATTTTCCCAACCTGATTTACTTAAAATGTATTTTATTTTGCTTCTTTTCACAATATTAAAACTTTTTTCTTTCATATTTCATTTAACATAACCACAGCTTCATTTTCCAAAAATTGCAACTTTGTTGTTTTTCTTTCTCGTAATGTTCCGACTTATTATGAAAATTTCTGCATTATTATACAAAAATGACATTAATTTCCGTCATAGGAAAAAGCGTTAGAAAATGAATGAACGAATGAATGCCAGTAAATGATGGCCGGAATAATGAGGCAGATATGCGGCGATTCTACACAGTTGTACATGATCTAAGTCCTAGTAGCCTGATGGAAGTCAGGCAGGTTTTTATTGGCTGCCGTATGCTTCCCAGAAGGGGATAATATTTTCATTGTGGAGTTTATATAGTTTAACATTTTTTCTGGAATGGCCAATAATTTATCAAAATAACGATAGTTGGCTTGGGAAAGAAAACAAGACAAATTAGAAATAATGAGATATGAGGCCCCTGGTTATAGTCTCACAGGGACACTTATTGCTACATTTCAATGTATGTGAATGACTAACACTGATTAGTCCTTTCAGACTTCTCACCGACTCTGCAGTGACTTTTTTTTGCGTCCTGTATCTTATTTGTGCTTTTATGAATGATAAGGGTATTAGGCCTTGTGGATGTTGGCTGAATGTTTTGAGGTTGAAGTACGCAGAAAGGAAAGCTGGACTTGTGACAAAAGGAGAACATGCAATGATTGGAAACCGGGTTCAGATAATCTCACCGAGATGTTTTATGGGATATATAAATGTCCCAAAAAACACATTTTCTTTATTGCGCTTTACAACTTGCATCACAGTTTTGCTGTCTTAAGTCATGTCGGGGTTGTTTAAGTGACAGTTACATTGGGGGGAATAATTACTTGATCCTCCGCTGATTTTGTAATTTTATCCTTTTCCAAATACATGAACAGTCCAGAATTTCTACAAGGTTTATTTTAGTAGGTGATCAAATACTTTTTTTCGCTCACTTAAACACAAATTACTTTGTAAGCATTTTTTTTCAGCTTGACTGTTTTTCTATGTTGAAGTAAATTCACCAAAAAGCAACCACTAAAAAAATCTGGACTGTTCATGTTTTCATAAAGTGGTAAACTTACAGCAGGGCATCCAATGATCTGTACTGTCACTTTAACTAGAAAGTAGCCACGTTTACATGGATCCAAATAGTCCAATTCCAATTCGGAATTCCATTCCAACGGAAAGAATGTAACTTTTGTATACACCTCATTCCGAAAGAAAAGTGCCAATCCGAATGAATATATAATCGGATTCACAGGGGTGGAATATTCCTTTCCCCAATCCGATTTTAGGTATCTTGTACCCGTTTAAACGGAAAGTTGTCAGACTGCGTTCTTCTTTGTGGTGTTTTTCTTCTTTTGTTGTTTATTGGCGGTTGGCAAGCAGCTTTCGTATGTATTAGCGCCATCTGTGGAACAGAATCTAAACCCTTCTATACGCCATTCACAAGTCCAGTTTTATTAAAAAAGAAAATATATATCTATATAAAACATGTGCCGAGCTTAATTATAAAATATTAGCAAGATTGGACTTTATCTTTTCCTGTTCCCGGGTGCGTTCTTTCAGCGAATGCTGAGATATGACGTAACACGCAGCTCGAGATGTTCTTCGATTTTAAAAAAAAATGGAGGCGAGCAATCGGCACTGGACTGCTGCGGAAAGTTTGTTTTTGATTCAAACTAAATTTCGAGACTGGACGAAGGAAAAACTGGCAATATGGAGTTATTCCAACAAGTGAAAGAAAAACTCGAGGAAGTCGGTATCACGTGATGTTGATGTTTACGCTTTACTGCGCATGACCCATTGACTATTCTGGTTGATTATAGCGGCGCATGTAGACACACGATTGGAATATTCCTTTCCATGTATACCATTGCTTTCGGAAAGGTCATTCGGAAAGAGAAAAACTCCTCATGTAAACGTGGCTACTGACGACTTAAGCCAGAAAAAACGTGGTAACATAACATTCTACCAACATGGATAGGTCAGAACATGGACAGAAACGTCGACTACCTATTGCTATGTATTTTTCCGCCATGTGCATGTAACTGGTTTTCTTCTTTTTGCACAGTATTAATAATTTACAGGAATATATTTGTAGCCATGAAACATAATTACATGGAGTACCTATAGTTCTTGGTGATATACTAGTCTGTTAAATGTTAATTGAATTATATATTTTAATGTTAAGTAGAAGTGATTGGTAAGTTACAGATGGCTCAATACCTTTTAATGTATTGTGTACAATTTGTCATTTCTCTTCCTTTCTGTGTCAGAATCACGCCCCCTGTCCATTCCTATGAAAGTGATGCCGGAGACCACACCAGGGGAATCATCAACAACGTCAGAGGAGAGAATGAAGGAACTCATCGCTCATGCCTGGGATGCTGTGAAATGCCTTACTCTGCAGGTAACACCCCCTAAGCGCCCTCCCCCTTCTTTTATGTTTTTGCAACATTAGAGATCACTGTTTGATGGAATGCATGAGGTATTTTAAAATAACTCCACTGATTTCATGGAAAACTACAGTGGTCCAACTACCCCCTAACTACCCCCTATCGTCAACACAAGACCTTAGAATTTAACAGTTGTGCAATTTTTTAGTAGAAACTAAAGTAGTGAAATTGCACAAGGCTTTTTGAAACAATGTCCTCTGAGAATCTGTTTCAATGAAAGCAAAGAAGTACTGGATATTTTCCCCTTTTCAGATGTTTTGTAAACACTGCATGTGGCTGTGTAAAAAAAATACAGTAGATTGGTGCTTTTTAAATAGTGGGGAAGGCTCCCACTATTGAGTGTGTGTGTGTGTGTGTGTTGAATTCTCAGATTTTGATTTGAGACATAAAACACCTGCAATAACAACCTGTTGTTGTGGCGATCAAGTCTGCAGTTGTTTGTTTGTCTCTGTCTACTGTTTATTGTTATGGAATAGTAACAGTAACATCACTATCACCTAGCAACCAGCGTAGAACACTACATCTCATTCATAGTCTTATGGTAATAGTAATGGTTTTATTTCATTTGAACATGCATCAGATTACAATTGAATGCATCACATAATCAGTTCACAGTTCCACATGTCCAAAAGGAGTAGGAAGAAGCAAAGCTTATTAAATCCTACCCCTCCATCTGGTACTTTTGCAATCAGTAACTGTTACATTTGTTCACTTCCTGCTTTCCTAATATAGTTTAATTTTTTTTTCATTTATTGTATTTAAAAAAATATTTAATTATTATTATGATTATAAATATTATAATATAATATTTTATATTTTGTTTATTTTTGTAATAATTTATTTATTTTATATATATATTTTTTTTATTTTTTTATTTTTCACGTACCGAAGTACAAGGTGATATGACCATCCAATGACATAATGGGTACCATAGTAAGTGTCAATATAGTGATATGTATAGCACATCATGACTGGTTCAAGACTCTTCATCCTTGTATTTAGCAAACATCAACTGCTTGTATTGTTTCTTGAATTGGCTCATCGTTGTGCATTGTTTGAGGTCCTTACTCAATCCATTCCATAGTTTGATTCCACATACTGAAATGCTATGGCTTTTTAACGTAGTCCTAGCATATAAGTGTTTCAAATTTAGTTCTTCCACAATTTTTCTTCTTCCACAATCATGGTTACAATTTTAAGACCAGTTAAAAAAAATGTTAGATCTTCAGGAGTTTCAAAGTAGAGCTACAAAATGCAAAAAGAATTGGGAGTAAGACAAAAATATTTTAAGTAATCGTTAAAATGAAAGGTCATCAGCTGATCAAAAGTTGAGCGATGTAAGCAAGGCCCCTCGCAACGCACCATTGCAGCTGACGTTGGACGCAGTAAGACAGTCATTTTAAACTCATCATTAGATACTGCATGTTATGGAACAAAGAAGTCGAGTGGGACACCCAAAATAATGTCACCGGCCCCTGAGATGGAGGATCCAATTGGCTGTCCGTCAAGAAACGGGATGGTGCAGAGTACAGTTCAATCACCACAAGACAGAATTTAAAAGAGAAGCGTTTTCAGAACAAAAACGTCTTCAAAGGCCTCGTCTCCTTCACAGCCACAAAATTGCCGACTGGGAATTTGAATGAGACCACAAACTACGGGACAATGAAGGGTGGAAGAAACTTTTACTCTTGGATGAGAAAAGAATGAACATGACGGTTCTGACGTGTTTCCACATGGCACAGTTGAGGGGGCGCCATCATGATTTGGGTTGCTTTTTGCTTCAAGGAGCTTCAATGTTGTGCAGGGGTGTCAAACGGCAAATGGCTAATGTATATGGTAATGACTATGGTTATACAGCAAGACAGCACAGCAGCTTACAATGCCCGAATTCTTCCAGAGGAATAACCTCATTGTTGGACCTCTCCTGGAACATCCTCCATGTTCCCCTGATCGAAATTAAATTGAGAACATTTGGGGATGGATGGCACAGGGAAGCTTACAAAAATGGGCTTCGGTTCCAGGCAGTGGAAGAAGCCATGTTCTTCACTTGGAGAAACATTCCCACTAACATCTGGGAAACACTGGCATCAAGCAATTTTCGAGGTAATTTACTAAAATGGCTTTTTTTTTTTAAATTTCTATGTTTCTATTTGAACTTCAATATGCATATTTTTGGACTAATAATGCCTCACCAACCGGGAAACAATGTAATTGAACACTTTAATAGATGTTACTGTAAGGTGCATGTAAACAACCGGTGATGCAAATCCAACAACCTTAATTCTATTCTTAATTCTATTAAATTCTCATTGCCGGGACCACACAAGCTGATGTCAGTGAAACATAAAAGAAAACATGACGTATGTGAATCTGGGGGGGGGGTTAAAAAAAAAAACACACACAGAGAACCCAAGTCTCATGTCAGGCCATTAAGCTGTTTACAGTAGTTCCTCAAAAGTTAACTCAACCTTCTAATAGTTTGCCGAGCCCGTCATTGCCTCCACTTTCCTCTGTCCCCTTTGGCTGTGCAACTGGGGACCACACCAAGTACTACAGCAGTAATTAGGAAACAGTCTGTCCCATTGACATGAGGGTAGAAATGAACCAAACCGACAACCCGACAGCTGGTACCCGAGGCCTTGGATATCTCAAAACTTAAACCACTCCATTTATTTTTGTCCCATATAAACAGAATACCTAATGGATCACACTTCTCCTGCACATGTGCCTGTTGGAATGAGGTTCTTCCATCTTTTATAGAAGATATACGTGTTTTTAAAAAAAAGGGTGTATGACTATTATTTCAGGATTTGGGGATTTCTGAAACCATTTAAAACTGACGTTTGTATGACATCAGTATGTATTCTCTTTCTTATGGATTCACAACAGTAGCCATGGCGACACACAGTTGATATACTATACAAATGGTTATACTGTAGTAACGGATATGTACTTACTGGCTTGTATATGTCGCCGTGGAGGATGACCACTGTTACATACAGTAATTTAATTAACTAATTTATTAACCATGCAATAACTAGATTAATCCTTTGTTTCAATGAAAGGCCTCAAAAAAAAAAAAAAATCTGTGTCAAGTCAGGTGACCTCAGGGCATTTCTGTCGATCAATTACAGTTCTCCGTTGTGGTGGAGCACCATTTTGGGCCCACCAATCACGTGCCAACCGCCCATTTCCTTAAAGACAAAAACATGGTATTCCTCTAAGACAGGGGTCTCCAACACGCGGACACTACTTTGAGGCCCCCGCCTTGATATGAAAGTTTAATGTTAGTGCGGCCCGCGCAAGTTTGATATGGATGCTGTATGGTATCATGTACCCAGAAAAAAATATTACGTTTGATTAATGTTCATGTTAAAGGTTAAATAACTGTTAATAGTTATCCTCCCTATCCGTGTGGAAGTGGTAAGTTTTTGGCTATTTAAGTTTAAAGGAAATAACTTGAAGGCTACCGTTTAGGTCGCTAGCTCTCTAGTTTGCGAGTTAGCATGTGTCTCAAGACCCTGCAGTTGCGCAATATGTTGTAAATAAAAAAAGTATAAATGTGACTATAGTCGTGTTTTGTCATGTCTACAGGGCTCTAATAATGCTTTGTTCATTTTAATCTGAAAAAAATAATTTGTCTACCCACCAACTATATGTGGTTTCTTAAGTTTTTATTATTTGCCGTTTTATTATTATTATTATATTTATTTATTACTGATTGATTTTCTTTATTCTTGATTTGTTTATTTATTTTTCATCTTATTTTGTGTAGAAAAATAAAAAGTAAGATATTGTTTTATCAGAGCTTTT
Source organism: Doryrhamphus excisus (assembly GCF_030265055.1). Lineage (NCBI taxonomy): Eukaryota > Metazoa > Chordata > Actinopteri > Syngnathiformes > Syngnathidae > Doryrhamphus > Doryrhamphus excisus. The sequence goes on from NC_080482.1 coordinate 5,521,951, forward strand.
CTTGTAGAAAATTGGATCCAAAGCGAAGTTTTTAAAAAATTTTTGTTTTTAATAAATGCGTTTTTTGTTTTTTTTGGGGGGGAAAACCTGGGGCCTCTAGTGGCCCCCAAGTAAATTGAGTTTGAGACCCCTGCTCTAAGAGTACAAACAAATGCTCATTCAACATTCGTATACAAATAAATACATTACATGAAAATATTCAAATATAACTTTCTTGGCTACTTTTTTTATACACCCTGTATTTCAAGAATTTTGCGATAATTCCTTCAATAGTGAATATTTTCTGCGCTGGCAAGGAAAACGTTGCTACCAAAACTGAAGTGGAATCTACTGAAACAAAAAGACGGTTGCCATGGAAAAATAAAGTAACACTGCTCCCTGCAGCTGCTATGTATTATTGAGTAGGAATTTTTTTTTGAAGGACAAAATACAGAGAAAAAAAAAATCTGCAGGGCATCAAAGGTAAAGTGATGGAAATGAGACTGAGGTTGGCTACAAGAAAGGAGGAACACGGGAACTCTTAAGGAAGAAAGTAAGGGAGAGATTGGGGGAGGATCATATGCACTGTATGTTTGGTGTGGCTCAGATGATGCTGGCCAGATGGTTTCCATGAACAGGCTCTGACCCCCAGCTGGAGTATTTTCTACAGGCACATTACTTCATCTTCTGTCCCTCCCTCCATCTTATCATCCCTCCATTCAACACCTCATCCTCCTAGTCTGTCAAAAAAAAAAAAAAAGAAATGTAAACACAGCTACGACTTTGTACCACTTTGAAGAATTTGGTAGTCCAAACTTGGTGACCGTCGTTGTTGCACATTGTGATGCTTCTGTTTGGGATTTATGTGTTTAAACTAATCTGTGTCATTGCTGTACAACATTGTAGTCACCATTGAAAGACAATATATTGGGTGAATATTGCCCTAAAAAAACATATACACATCTTTTAAATGTGTAATTTACAAAAACGTTTTTATTGAATGACTATGAACTAAACCTTAACAGGTTGTAGGGTTAATAGTTATAGACGGATGCTGTGTCTCCTTCCTGAAACTGAACCTTTCCAAATATTTCCATAAAGAGATGGAGAGATGAGAACCAATTAGCAAAATAAGAGAACAGAGTTGTAGCGATGTAATGAGAGAAAAAAAAAGATGAATCCTCACTTGCATTGAATGAAAAATGTAATGTTGTATTTTAATGTATCTTTTACTCTGTTTACTTGCTTTTATTCAACTCCATTTTTTTCTGTAAAATGTATTATTATTATTATTAATGTAACTCTGTATTCACACCAGACGTGTATAACGTATGTCACGTCTGCGTAGCGTTTTAAGCGTGTAGATTGACAAAGGTCAATTTACAGTAAAGGTGCTTTTTTTGTAGTATGACTGTTGCTTTTCATGGATATTTTTGAAGGTTAAATTGTATTTTGTGTAATTTAGAGAGCAATATTAGTGATATATGTTGGGATATTTTTGCCCATTAGGATTTTTTTTATCACTAATTATGATGGTTGCCATCCTTGAGTAAATACAACTCATAATAATAACGTTTTGAGAGTAGTAGTTACATTTGAAAAAAACTTGGATTATATTAGGAAAGCAGGAAGTGAACAAATGTAATTTTACACTCGTCCAAATTTAGAATGTGGTAAGTACCATACATCGGCAAGTGCGAAGTTATGATGTATGGTCATATCACCTCGTACTTTGGTACGTGATAAAAAAAAATATATTAGGAAAGCAGGAAGTGAACAAATGTAACAGTTACTGATTGTAAAAGTACCAGATGGAGGGGTAGGATTTAATAAGCTTTGCTTCTTCCTACTCCTTTTGGACATGTGGAACTGTGAACTGATTATGTGATGCATTCAATTGTAATCTGATGCATGTTCAAATGAAATAAAACCATTACAATTACCATAAATCAATATATGAAGAATGTATTTAATCAAGTTATTATAATTGGTACACTGCCTTAATTTTTACCATTTATATCATTTGCTGTGTCAACACACTGATAACTTGTAGTCATTATTGATATGTACACATATGACCTATTAAAAGGGGAAAAAATGATCATACACGGCATTGACACGCATGCTTGTAACATGACAGAATGACTGAAATGGTGCAGGAATCTGGTTTGGAATGGTTTGCTTGGAGGTTAATCTGAAGTTTTCGGGCATGCGTCCACCGTTGGACTTTGGACGGCGCTAGAAGAAGCCTTGCCAAACGCTGGGCTGATCAGCTCACCTGAGGGTTCAGCTTGGCTTGCTGTGTTCGATCGCACTCCATAAATCAACGGTGTGCAGCGCAACCTCATTCAGTCCATTTAATACTGTTGAGCATGTCGCACCTTGTGTGTCATTTCCTGTTGAAGAGAATAGAAGCCTGAGCGCCTCACTGTTTTCTTAATCGTAGAGTAGGAATATGACGGCTTTTTGACTTCTGTTATGATACCGATATTGCAGCGTTGAATATCGGCCAATACCGATATATATCCAATACAATATAAGTATGAAACATACTTTTATTACTTTTTTTGCAGTGTGTGATGTTAGAAAAGGCTTGATCATGTGATGTTACCAAACAGACACCAATAGTCAACAGCAGATGTGAGAAAAACTCAATTTGTCACGTTTTGCAGATGTGTCAGACTGTGTCGATTATTTTGGTTGGGAGGGGTTTCCGAATTTTGTGGTGCTGCTTCAAATGAACGACGGGGTAGGTCATGTTGAACTTGGCTGCTTCTGTGCCACCACTGCAGGTTTGGACTCGACTGTGACGTCTTTTTCAGACATTACCAGGACGCTGCCAGGTTGTTGTTGTGATCACGTGGTGTGGACTGGAATGCTTCTTTTGGAGATTTTAGACCGATACGATCCATTTTTTTTGGCTGACCAATGTCCAATCTGGACACACTCATTGTAGATCTTGACCACTATTAGTAGGGTTGCTTGCTGAAACCCACGACTTTAAATATGAAATAAACAATGACTGTCAGTAGCCTAAGTGATGACAAAGTGATCAGTAGAAAGTGAAGGCGTCTCAAGATAAATAATCTACCATCACGGTACTTCCAGGACACACACAAAGTACAAAAACAAATGGAAACTGACATCAACAAAAATATTTCAGAGCAACGGAAGGAGAAGTCGAACCAAAAGAGGCATCTACAGGATTATATGACAAAGGAATTGGCAAAGGAAGTGAACCGAAATTTGCCGAGATATCGAGAAGGGGAAGGATTAGTAATGGTTTAGTTTATTGCAAACATACTTATAGTTACATTGAAGTACCTCAGATGTTTACACCGGTACATTTCGTCATATTTGAGGAGGTTTATAGAGTGTTTAATCCTACCCCTTGATTGTTATTATTAAATAAGCTGTCTTTGGTTCGACTCCTTTTCAGACACTTTGAATTATGCAAGTGTAACCATTCATTCATTCATTCATATTCTACCGCTTTTTCCTCACGAGGGTCGCAGGGGTGCTGGAGCCTATCCCAGCTGTCTTCGGGCGAGAGGCGGGGTACACCCATGACTGGTCGCCAGCCAATCACAGGGCACATATAGACAAACAACCATTCACACTCACATTCATACCTATGGACAATTTGGAGTCGCCAATTAACCTAGCATGTTTTTGGAATGTGGGAGGAAACCCGGAGTACCCGGAGAAAACCCACGCATGCACGGGGAGATCATGCAAACTCCACACAGAGATGGCCTAGGGTGGAATTGAACCCTGGTCTCCTAGCTGTGAGGTCTGCGCGCTAACCACTCGACCGCCGTGCCGCCAAGTGTAACCATATGTTTCTTTTTGTCGTTTTTATTAAGGATATTTGAAATATACTAAGCCATTGCCGTTACCATGTAGTAACCAACCAGATTGTTCAAAAGAAAGCGATCACGCCAACATCTCATAATGATTCTTTCTAAGGACAATCTCCAGTCAAATTTGGCCTCGGCCACCTCTTTGAGCCCATCTGTACTGGCTCAGTATGCCAAAATAGCTGAGGGTTGATTGTTTGAGCTCAGGGGGTGGGAGCCGTCATTACAGGCCAGGCCAACCACACTCATAAGGCCACTGTCGGATCGGTAAACGCAGCGATCAAAGTTGCAATTAACCCACTGCGCTAACACAAACATCTGGGCCAGCAGAAACAAACAAAGCCTTCATGTCACCTAAAGCGTTTATTTTTGCAGATTTCCACTTCAGCCAAGGAGACCTCCAGTGCTTGTCAGCTTCTGTAAGCAGTGTTAGAAGAGAGGAATGCGGGGGCTTCAGGGATGGCTGGTTGCCTCAATGTGCTCCCGTGCCAGGCCGCAAGTTTATTGCTTGTGATGGCATGCGGGTACGAGCGAGGCTATCTGCTGTCTGTGGGCATCATGCTTAAAATGACTTTCTCACAGACATTTGGAAGCGTAGCAGTTCAGCGAGGCGGGCAACAAAGGAAAGTGTATACATGTACACATCGAAACGCACATCTGTAGTGTCTCACACACATTAATCATCTCAGTTTCCACGAGACACTATTTACACTATCGCAACCGCTGTTCCAAATGGGTTTTTGAATTGAGCTGTAAATGCAGGATATGTAGAAGAAGAGGGAGCAAAAGGTTAACAGTGGGCGGGGGTGCCCAGAGAGATATTTGGAGGGGATGCTCTATAGACCCTCTGTTCATCTGACCAGCAACTTTGGTCCCGTCTGGTGCAGGGACAGGAAGATAACATTTGGAGAGGTATCAGGTTTTCAAAAACAAAGGGATGTGTTTTCCATTTGCTGCCGATCCCTCCAGTGAGATATTTCTCCTCTTGAGTTGCAAATGTTTTCACCGGGGATGCTAGAAGTGGTGTTTCTAATTTCCTCTTTTTCTCCGTCGCCGGGTGACATCCTGTGTCTTGTGAATTGCTTATTGTGTGTGTGAGAGAGAGAAATGTGTAGGGAATTAATTTGAGAAAAATGTCAGAATATTTATTTTGATTTAAATATTTATTTCAATTTTTTTTAAAAATATGTATCCTTCATTTTTGACATTGTTGAATTTTTTTTAATAGTTTAAGCGACATTGGGTCCCATTGAAAGGAGCTATTTAAGGTCAAAGTTATTATTAATATATTGGGAAGGTTACTTTCGTTCATTCATTCATTTTCTACCGCTTATCCTCACAAGGGTCGCGTGGGGTGCTGGAGCCTATCCCAGCTGTCTTTGGGCGAGAGGCGGGGTACACCCTGGACTGGTCGCCAGCCAATCACAGGGTAATGTTAATGGTTTTATGTCATTTGAACATGCATCAGATTACAATTGAATGCATCCCATAATCAGTTCACAGTTCCACATGTCCAAAAGGAGTAGGAAGAAGCAAAGCTTATTAAATCCTACCCCTCCATCTGGTACTTTTACAATCGGTAACTGTTACATTTGTTCACTTCCTGCTTTCCTGAAATGGTTTAAGGTTTTTTAATTTTTATTTTTCCATAATACAGTTTAAGGGCACATATAGACAAACAACCATTCACACTCACATTCATACCTATGGACAATTTGGAGTCGCCAATTAACCTAGCATGTTTTTGGAATGTGGGCGGAAACCGGAGTCCCCGCAAAATGAAAACCCACGCATGCACGGGAAGAACATGCAAACACCACACAGAGATGGCTGAGGGTGGGTTTGAACTCAGGTCTCCTTGCTGTGAGGTCTGCACGCTAACCACTCGACCGCCGTGCAGCCCGGAAGGTTACTTAATGTGTAAAAATAACAATAAGTAGAATAAGAATAGTGAAATATTTTTTTTTGTGCATGAACATCATATCACCTCCTTGACAATTAATTTTACACAAGTACCATACATCGGCAAGTGCGAAGTTATGATGTATGGTCATATCACCTTGTACTTTGGTACATGATTTAAAAAAAAACTATATTAGGAAAGCAGGAAGTGAACAAATGTAACAGTTACTGATTGTAAAAGTACCAGATGGAGTGGTAGGATTTAATAAGCTTTGCTTCTTCCTACTCCTTTTGGACATGTGGAACTGTGAACTGATTATGTGATGCATTCAATTGTAATCTGATGCATGTTCAAATGAAATAAAACCATTACCATGAAAAATAAGCCAAACCTGCAGATGCTAGGTAACTGTACTTGGAATGTTGCATGTCTTACTTTAAACTGCTTATTACAGAAGACACACAGTCCTCTGCTTTACCTACAGTATGTGTTCCATCTTCACATGGTCACAGCCATTAAATATAGCTATGTTTATGCATTAGCTTCCTTTCTGGGGGAGGTTACTCTGCTGGAAACAGATAACAATCCTCACAGAGACTCAAGGGACAAATGATAGCAAGTCAGATGATACACCCCTGCTGCTGCTCAGGAAAGAAGGAAGTGAGGGACATTTAGGAGGAGGTGGTGGTGGTGGCGGATTTGAAACAGTCCACACATGTGGCTTGGATTCTAACACTGTCTGATGAAGCCAACAAGTGATTAAGGAATAAAAGTGAGCAGAACTTGACACAAAAAAAAGACAAAATGTTGAAATATTTGTGATGTGATGCCAGGCTGGAAGTGTTGGATACCAAATGGACAAAGTAGGTAAATTACCAATTAGTCAGCATAACCTCCAATTGGTTTAGCACATTGTTTAATTTCCAGTAATAAATCATTTTATTTGAAGTTCACTTTACATTTCAAGAAAATCTCAAAGTCGAATTTATTGATTACTGACAGCAGATACTAGTGTTCTGATCCAGTATTCAGTTTGAGTTCGTGCCAGAGTGATTCTAGATTAAAGTTTAAGAAAGTCCTTTCAGAGGCCTAAGATGATGGGATCAGGGCCTAAGCCACAGGATAAGCAATAGTCACCTCTGAAAAAACCTACAGGCTGTCACTCAGATGTCAAGAGTTTATTTGGCCTCTGGCGATCATTTCAAAGGAATATTTTTGGTGTTGTCTTATGCGCCTTTTTTTTACTATGTTTTTTTTTTTTTTGGTTCTTGCCTGGCTTCATAAGATAACTGGACCGATTGGCAAACTCTTTGCAGAATGAAGTACGGACGGAGTTATTTACGTCCTGTCCTTGGTACAAATTGTTTACATTTTGATATTGCTTGTTTTGTGTTATAAACATGAGATATGTTTAGTCGGCAACAGATTTTGACGGTCTAATGACTACAAGGTCTGTCAAACCATCAATAATGTGAATAATGTGTCGTATTATTGATCCATCCATCGTTTTCCACTTCCACCGAGGGGGTTGCACCCTAAGATGGGAAGCCCAGACTTCGCTTTGCGTGGCTACTTCGCACAGTTCCTCTCTGCGGATCCCAAGGCTCTCAAGCAAGCTGAGAGACATAGTCTCTCCAAGTCATTATGAAGTTGGGTCTTCCTGGGTCTTGGGTCTTCCTGGGTCTTGGGTCTTCCTGAGGCCTTCTAACGAACGCCTTCCTAGGGAGGCATCCAGGAGTCATCCTGACCAGATCATCCGGCTTCTCTCAATGCGGAGGAGCAGTGGTTCTACTCTGAGATTCTCCCGGATGACAGTCCTTCTCACCTTATCTCCAAGTAGAGAAAACTCATTTCCGCCTCTTGTACTTGCAACCTTGTCCTTTCGGTTGCTACTCAAGGCTCATGATCATAATCATGGGTGAGGTTGAGAACATAGCTTGACCTGAAAATAAATACAACTTTGTCGTAATGGAAAAGGTAATTCCAGATTATGGTTTGTTTCACTTTTTACATTTTTACTAAAAGGGGACTATAATCAAACTGTTTCTTATACTGGAGTAATTTCCACAGACCATCTATGTGTTTTTTTTTTGCTGTTTTATTTCCATTTTATCCTGAACTTGACAGAAGTCAAAGTTGTGTAACAGATATTCCACAGTGCAATTACGCTCTTGGATTTCAGCTATTTTTTGTGCCCATTTCTAATTTTAGACTATTCCCTCAGAAGCACTTGGAAAAGCTGCCTTTCCATGGGTTTGCCCTCAATGAATTATACATTTTCCACTATTTTATTATGGATAAAATATGAATTAGTTCACAGGGCTTTACGAGTGACCCTTGAGTCTAGTTGTATGTGGCGGCAATGGTCCTCACCTCCCTAGCATCTGATGGAACAATCCATCAGTCATGCTGGCATCCTTGTTAGTTTCCCGTCTTGACATTGCTCATGCTTTCTCTCTCACCAAACATACCCAAGCCTGACACGTCCGTCAGCTCATTCTAAGCGGTCATACAGCCTAATGACTTCCATTGCTGTGTTTATTGGCTTGTTACGGAGCTGTTTAACATAATTGTGGGGAATACCATACATGAACCCTGCGCAGTCTCAACTGAAGCTTTACACCTTACGTCGAGACACGGAGCCCATACTGATATGTTGTTCACCCGGCCGAGTACAAACATTATTCGTTATTCTTATGTGTATGCAACTATGTGTATTCACTGCGTATGCGACCACATAATTACTTTCAACACAAACAGTGGATTCCCCAACAGCTCTTCCAAACCTCTTTCTTTTCCCTCCTCCCATCCAATCCCTCCAGGATTTTTATCTTCTCCGTACACAACATCTCTACACATACTTTCCATTCAGAATCAATGCCTGGTCGTGGAGAGAAATGTATATGTCAACACGTAGCCCTCAGCATTGAGCTTGACCAAATTGGTTTGGGTTTCAGTTTTGTTCTGAAAAGTGCATGTTTCTCATGACCACAGATTGCCCCCCCCCCCCCCCCCCCATTTAAAAATAATAAATAGGCTTTCTGGTCGTTGTTGGACGATTTTCCCGGTATTTGGAGACTAAGTGATTTAGTATTGTTCTGCGGAGAGGTCCACCCCTCCCACAAGCAGTCAGTGCACAGTCAGCTTCCGTGGCACAATGAGTTGAGTGTAATGTGGTAATGGTAATGGTTTTATTTCATTTGAACATGCATCAGATTACAATTGAATGCATCACATAATCAGGTCACAGTTCCACATGTCCAAAAGGAGTAGGAAGAAGCAAAGCTTATTAAATCTTACCCCTCCATCTGGTACTTTTACAATCAGTAACTGTTAGATTTGACCACTTCCTGCTTTCCTAATATAGTTTAATTTTTTAATTTTATTTTTTTTAATTTTTTGTCACGTACCGAAGTACGAGGTGATATGACCATCCAATGACATAATGGGTACCATAGTAAGTGTCAATATAGTGATATATATAGCACATCATGACTGGTTCAAGACTCTTCATCCTTGCATTTAGCAAACATCAACTGCTTGTATTGTTTCTTGAATTGGCTCATCGTTGTGCATTGTTTGAGGGTCTTACTCAATCCATTCCATAGTTTGATTCCACATACTGAAATGCTATGGCTTTTTAATGTAGTCCTAGCATATAAGTGTTTCAAATTTAGTTCTTACCTGACTGCAACAATGATTTGAGACGGTTTGTAAACGTAATCTTATATATTCAAACAGCAATCTTATGAAATGGTAATTCTCTCCCAAACGTGTCGCAGACTTTGAATTTGTTTCATTCTGCGCGGTTCTGCTTGATTTGTGCTGATGTTGAGGAAATGTGACGGGCGTAAATGGGAAGGTTACGTCAGACATGGCAGCCCGATGTAAAATCAAAGCCAAACAAATCTTATGAGTGACTCACTGTGGTGACCCCCGAGGGGAGACGCCAAAAGATTACTGTATATGGGCAATTCCTGTTTTTTTTTAAATCATAATTCATGTTGTCTGCTTTTACTCTCCAGTTGGAGCTGCAATCATGTTGTGTGTTCCTGCCCAATGACAGTCTTCCGTCACCAAGCACTATCATCTTTGGTGACATCCCTGGTACTGTGAGAAGCTGGTACCACAACCAAGCATCGATGCCAGGAACCCTTGTGGTCTGCCTGCCCCAGATCAGTGTTGTCAGTGCTGGGCACAAGTACATGGAACCTTTGCAAGAACTCCCATTTGTGGTATCCAAGCCCATTTTAGAAGAAGGTAGGTTTCTGACACTACACAGCTTGAAATGCTTTCTTTGACACTCATTGCAGCACAAGAAGATACTTTAGAAGGTATTTTAGTTATTGTTTAGCTATATGATGTACTCAGGTTATTACCGTATCTAATTTTCTGTGTGGCGATATGAGGAAATAAACTATAATATTACACTTGACTCGCTAATAGTGCTACAAAAACAGGTTAGTTAAGGTTGTAGGGTTAAAGGTCAGGATAATCAATATATCAATGTCACATAAACACAAATATACAAACTTTTTAGTCCTGAAATTATAATTATGAACATTTGTAATTCTAGCGTAACCTGTATGCATGTTCAAAATAAACAAAAATTACCATAACTTAAATACAATTTGCGGTTGAATACAAGATGCAATACACAACTGATCACATATTTACTTTTGTTTTTATTAACATTTTTTATTAAAATTCTTGGTGTTGATAACGAAGTGGGATCAAAGATTGGGAGTGTACCGTCTTTTACGACCTTTTCATCACTTGGCTAACCTTTGACCGAACGCCGCTCATTCGGCATGACAAAAGATAAACAAACTTAAGTCGAGCGACTTTGAGAGATCGATGCCTGCACATGTGTCGTGCACACCTGGCAAGGTTGACATAACGTCTGACAGGACGTGTTTTTTTTTTTTTTTCTTCAAAATAACAAAAATAGAAATCTTCAATTACATCAGACATGTACTTTTGGTCATACGAATACAGACATCAGTCTTGGTGATGTTACTGCTAGAATTGGTTTCAACAATGTTCCGACCCTAAATGATCGGGTTTTAAACTTATTCAGTACTGAGTATCATACATTAGTGTCAAGATCTCTTCTACATTTGAATTATTATAATGACATTGTGCGTATTCATGCAAACAGGTCATGGATTTGAAGACATTTATTAATTTTTTTCTTGAATGGCAATACCACATTGGTATGTTAAAGAAAAAAAATAGAATGAGTTCTGCAGCCCTTTTACAAGATTTATAGGTTTCTGATATTATAATATCTACATGTATTTACTTAAAATGTATCATGTTTGCATCTGTTTATTTATGTTTTGTTTATGACCTTGTTTTCTTTGATATATTCCCCCACCAGGTGACGCTTTCCCGTGGACAATAACCCTGAGTCAGTTCAGTGTCTACACCCTGCTGGGTCAGCAGCGTAGCCTCAGCCTCCTGGAACCGATGGGGTGCACCTCCACCCTGGCAGTCACATCCAACAAGCCACCAAACTGTTCCGAAGGAAGGCACTCCTTCGTTGTTTGTCTCCACGTCGATCTGCAGCCAGTCCGAGTCAAGTGCTCAAACCCTCAGGTCAGTTGACATTCGCCCAAATTACTCATTGGCGTTCCGTGATTTATTTGGAAGGATCATATCGTTTTACCTGAATGCTCAAAGAAACAGTCCGTTTCCATAATATCTTTTATTTGATTTGAAATAAACTGCTGTTACCTTGTGATTGGCCATGACATGACAGTGAAAACAAAAACGTGTTGCCTCATTTGTCTTAAACCAAAATGTTTTGGTTTGTTTGACTCATCCACATTGTTGAATATAGTCTTAAAATAGTGTACTTTATTCTACCGCCTTGACTCTATGTTGTTTCAGAGCTATACAGTAAACCTAGGATATATCGGACTCGGATATATCGGAAATTCGCTCACAACGGACAGATAAAAAAGAACCGATTTTTCTGTAATGCATTTCCAATAAAAATTCATTGCATATATCGGATTTTTTATAACGGATTTCGCCTATTTCGGACAAAATCTCCAGTCCCGTTCCAATGCATTTCCATTAAATTTCCCTCGCATATATCGGATGGCCGCATCGTGGCGCTCCGATTCGCCGAATCGTGACAGGCCGCTATACGACGTCATTTGCAGCGTTTGCAGCGTTGCCTGCGCGTCCAGGTACATTGGAAACATAGTCAAGGAAGTGCCTTTTTATAACGGATAAAATCCGATTTACGCATATACCGGATATAAATCCGATATATGCGTAAAAAGGACATTTTCCTTTTTACGCATATAACGGATTTCGCTTATATCGGACAAAACCAGTGGGAACAATTGAATCCGATATATCCGAGGTTTACTGTATCTGCATCTAAATGTACTATTGCACATGTTTAGTTTTTTTCTCAATTGAATTAGCTGCATTAAATTAGGTTCTCTGTAAACACTTTATTGGGGCGGCGCTTGGAATGGTCACACAATTTAACATCTCAGACCGTGCCTGGGTGATAATGAGGAAAATTGGTACCAGAAACAAATGAAAGTCTGCAATCCCGTTAGTAGGTGAAAACCTTCCCAGATATTTGAAGAGTGGGTTTGGGAAATTATCTTTTTTTTTGTTTTTAATTTATTTCAAATAGACCAGCTATGTATTTGACACTGCTGATAGGTTATTGTGATAATATGCTGAGTCATTACTAGCATTTAGTAATGACATGCGGTGAAAATTCTCTTCTTTTGTAGTCTCTTCTCCTCTTTTACATTCTTTTCTCCCCTCATAATGATGAGTCAAGCCATGCCGCAGCGCTTTAAGAAGTGCTGCCAGAGTAACCCCCCCCCACCCCGCTTCGAGAACAAAGGAACTTCTTAGTCTTTGTTCACATTAGTATTGTTGCTTGCAGTGTAAGTGCAAATGTCTGCAAAAAGTCTGCATATATGCGTCACAAAAGAAATACCGCTACATACGGCAACTTAAAGCTAATGCCGCAAAGCCTGCTGGGTTGTAACACAATTAGTTGCAGGTTCAGTAACACTGGCCGTCTCTTTGATTACTAATGTTTACTAGTGATGAGGAAAGCTAACAAGCTAAATAGTCAACAGACTGATTATGTGATGCATTCAATTGTAATCTGATGCATGTTCAAATGAAATAAAACCATTACCAAAAGCATCTTTAACCAGGATAGGTTCCATCAGGTAATCAAACCCTGATAAGCTTGTGCTCTGATCTCAGATATAACACTGTACTCAAATAAAACACATGTGTATCTCTGCATGTGTATGTTACGCTACCACACACACTCTCCAAAATGTCCAACTGGTTATGTATCTAGATAAATTGCGCTTGGAAAAAGAGAAAAGCGCACTAACCATCTGCACCGTGCGCTCTCACATCTTTCATGTGTGTTTTTTATGAATGACTGCGAGAGCCTCTGTTCAGTTTCCAGGTTGTACTACCGCAGCCTAGCACTCCTCTTGATCCGCAGATGACAGGTCTTTGGAGAACGCGGCCCTCCAAGTGTTCAGCTTTTCCGTACTCATGAAATGTGGCATCCGTATTGTGAGCTCATGTAAGCATTTGTCTGTGGGCTCATCTTTGAGTGGCCACACCTGCCTGCAGCCAGACAGTAGTTACTGGACCACAATGGTAATGGTTTTATTTCATTTGAACATGCATCAGATTACAATTGAATGCATCACATAATCAGTTCACAGTTCCACATGTCCAAAAGGAGTAGGAAGAAGCAAAGCTTATTAAATCCTACCCCTCCATCTGGTAACTGTTACATTTGTTCACTTCCTGCTTTCCTAATATAGTTTAAGTTTTTTTTAAATGTAACTACTACTCTCAAAGCTTTATTATTATGAGTTGTCTTAACTCAAGGATGGCAACCATCATAATTAGTGATAAAAAAAATCCCAATGGGCAAAAATATCACAACAGATATCGCTAATATCGCTCTCTAAATTACAAAAAATACAATTTAACCTTCAAAAATATCCATGAAAAGCAACAGTCATACTACAAAAAGCAACTTTACTGTGAATTCACCTTTTGCAATCTACGCGCCTAAAACGCTACGCAGACGTGACATACATTATACGAGTCTGGTGTGAATACGGAGTTACATTAATTACATTTTTCATTCAATGCAAGTGAGGATTCATCTTTTTTTCCTCTCACAACATCGCCACAAATCTGTTCTCTTATTTTGCTAATTGGTTCTCATCTCTCCATCATGGAAATATTTGGATAGCTTATTAAATCCTACATTTCCAATCAGTAACTGTTACATTTGTTCACTTCCTGCTTTCCTAATATATATATTTTTTATGTAACTACTACTCTCAAAACTTTATTATTATGAGTTGTCTTAACTCAAGGATGGCAACCATCATAATTGGTGATTAAAAAAAATCCTAATGGGCAAATATTTATATTATGGTATTATAATATTATTTATAATATATTTTTTATTTAATTTTTGTCATGTACTGAAGTACGAGGTGATATGACCATACAATGACATAATCGGTACCATAGTAACTGCTTCCTGCTTCTCTTTACCAGGAAAAGGGGTGGAATCATAACAATGTCAGAGAGAAGATGACAGATCTATAGATTATTATTATGATTATTAAAGTAAAGAGTAAAGAGGAACAAATGAAATAAACATTATATAAATGTGAACAGAAGCAATTTTAACATTTTCATGATAGAAATAGTCTGATGTCAAGACTTTCCCATTGACCACGGACCGAACCATTGTCACTCCACCATTCCCAGGCCTTTTATTCTCTACTCTGCATATTCTCCAGGTCTTGCGCTCGGTTTGTCCTCTCCTTAGTAGGTGTTTGTAGACATGTTTGAAATAAGCCATACACTTGTAATGACTTGCGCTCCGTATCCGTGTGCTTTCTGCCTTCAAAGGACCCACATTCGGGCCGCGGAAGGGCTACTTTTAAAAGCAAGAGCTTAGCTTCGAAAGCGTTACTTTTTTTTTTTAGAGCTCTCCACTTTTCTAAATAAATCTTTGCTGAATGCATGAATAAGTGAAAGCACCACGACCCCTGCTTTCCCTTGTCATGTTTTCCACTCATGTTTTTGGCTTTGCTGTTGTTTAAAGTTAGGGCCTCGAGTGAAGACATGATCTATTGCCGAGAACACTTTGATGCCAAGCCTCCAATTTTTCCTTACTGTGGTGTTTTTTTTTTTTAGGTTCAGGGGAAATTGATGAGACAAAACAAATTTCCTCTGTGGCTAATCCTGTCAGAACTGTGTTATGAAAAAAAGAAAAATTATATCAGCATGCTGCGTCTTACAAATGATGGCACATTTAACAGATAAATACAGAATAGTCTCATAATGCCAGGTCCGAAAAAAAAAAAAAAAAAAACAATCAGTGATAAGTTCAAGAGCCGAGGGGTGGGTGGATTGTGGTCCATTACTGGCTACTATTCCTTTTACTCTGTCTTCTCTTCAAGCTTTAACGAGATTTAGTGTCACATAACTACCAAACTGCCAAGCCAAATCAGTGGTAATGACTTCAACTACACGAGAACTCCCTAAAGCAGCTGTTTGAGTCAGACTTTGGCCAAAATACATTTGAATCTGCTTTTAAATGTTGAGACTTGTGGCGTGTCATGCAGATTTATCTTTTAATTCACTCAACTGCAGAAGTGGTCTGCATGTGCCGATGCATGTATTAAGCTTTGTAGACACGGTCCACTTTAGGTCCCAAAACTTCAATAAACATAAAACATATATTAACTGGCGTGAGAGAATCATAGTACAGGAAAACATGTCAATTTGATTTATTTTCTGTTTCTAGTTCCAATTAAATGATTGATATACTATACTCATATTTTATATATTTTCCGTTCTATTTGTCTTACTTTGTTTTGGTTCCTGACCAGATTCAGCTTTCGTATGAGCTCCTGCTGAACTGGACTTCTACTTGGGCTCGTCTCCAAAGGCATGGCATTTTACGTCAGACCACCAATGTCCCGGAACCCGCTACCGGTGCCACTCCATCGTCTCCGGTCCGCAGCAGTGCTGGTACAGCCCTGCCAGACACCAGCACCTATAGTCCGTCTGCAGATGTCGGATCCCCTACTGAGGTTTGTTGTGTTCATTTGGCTACAAGGTTTAAAACCAACCATCATAAAACCGGTTCAGTTTTCGTGGCTTTAGTAAAGGTGTGCAGTCCTAAGATCTTTACAACTAATTAGTTTAATTAATTATTACATCCAAATTAACACCTGCTCATAATGGCCAGCCAATAGCCAGTTATAATTCAGATTCCTCATGTCAATTCCGGTTCCTAACTATTGTTGATTCCGATTTTTTTAAGAGGCAGGGTCATAAAAGATTACATGGATTAAAGGAGGGTGCTAAACAAAGTTGTTTTTCGACAAAATGTCTGAAGTTTCCCATGAAGTTTTTATCAACTTTAGAATTTTTTTTTTATTCTCAAGGTGCATTCAAGTACACGTTAAACTCCGAAATCACAACAGCATTTTTATTTTTCATTCACTCATTCATTCATTTTCTACTGCTTATCCTCACGAGTGTCGTGGGGGTACTGGAGCCTATCCCAGCTGTCTTCGGGCGAGACTGGTCGCCAGCCAATCACAGGGCACATATAGACAAACAACCATTCACACTCACATTCATATTTATGGACAATTTTAGTCGCTAATTAACCTAGCATGTTTTTGGAATGTGGGAGGAAACCGGAGTACCCGGAGAAAACCCACGCATGCACGGGCAAACTCCACACAGAGATGCCCGAGGGTGGAATCGAACTCGGGTCTCCTAGCTGTGAGCCCTGCGTGCTGACCCCTCTTTATTTTTCTTTTAATAAAATAAAAAATACGAATATTTCAGACATATTCCAAATGGTGATTAATCGTGATTAATTAATTCGACAGCTTTAACAATAAAGCTGATTAAAAATGTGAATAACTTGACTGCCCTAACTGCCAGACAAAAAGAAGTGTGTGTATGGTGTGACTTTTGTGAGCGTCTGAGAGGCCAGCTGCTAATGATGGTTTAGATGAGTGTTTGTGTTATTAAGCTGTGGCAACCAGCCAGTGATTTAATGAATACCCTATGACCGTGTCAAACCTGTTAGAAACGTGTGGCCCTTTGGGATCACAGAAACACCATAATGACATCTGAGAGGCAATGATGTGAGTCGGTTTGAGCACCTATCGAGGAAAAAAAAAAAAAAAAAAGGTTTCAAACCATATGTGCATTTTGTGTCTGCGTTCATTTTAGAGCCATCAACATTTATCACTGTGTCATTTGTGGACTCAGTGGCGAGGATACGGTTAGCCAGTGAAGGACTTATGGTATGGTGTGTCTATAACAGAATCCCACTTGTCACTGTTTACTTAAATACAAACATTGGTAGAAGTGTTTGGTCCTGTGGGAGGTTGATGATTGAGCAAGAATGTGGGAGCTGTTTTGATAATTCTCAGCAGTTGTGGCAGCACTCTCTCCCCAAGAAGCACACCTCCTGACCCCCTTCCTGGTACTTATTCTTTAACTATATCCATACCATCACAGAGTCACACCCCGCCCCGTAGTTAGAAAGTTTGGGAAATGTCCATTTTATACTATACTAGAACATAACATAAAAAATGTTAATTTTGTATTGAAAAGGTTATTTCACACACAAATGCTATTTTACCTTACATTATTGATAAGTGGTTAGCGCGCAGACCTCACAGCTAGGAGACCAGGGTTCAATTCCACCCTCGGGCATCTGTGTGGAGTTTGCATGTTCTCCCCGTGCATGCGTGGGTTTTCTCCGGGTACTCCGGTTTCCTCCCACATTCTAAAAACATGCTGGGTTAATTGGCGACTCCAAATTGTCGATAGGTATGAATGTGAGTGTGAATGGTTGTTTGTCTATATGTGCCCTGTGATTAGCTGGCGACCAGTCTAGGGTGTACCCCGCCTCTCGCCTAAAGACAGCTGGGATAGGCTCCAGCACCCCGCGCGACCCTCATGTGGAAAAAGCGGTAGAAAATGAATGAATGAATGAATGAATATTGATAAACCGACTGCACGGTGGCCACACAGTGAGGAGATCGGGGAGACCTTGGTTCGATTCCCCATTTGGAAAGTTTGCATGTTCTCCTTGTACGTGGATTTTCTCTGACATTCCAACAACATGCCTGCATGTTAGGTTAATTGGCTCCCTGGCAACCAGTCCAGGGTGTACCCCGCCTCTCGCCCAAAGACAGCTGGGATAGGCTCCAGCATACCCGCGACCCTAGTGAGGATCAGCGACAGCAAATAGATAAATGGATAGATTACTGATATTTTACAGCACATCTACAGTCGCAGAATGGGCCAGAAACATCTCACCTTTCCCAAAATGCTACAAAATATTTTAAATAGCCAAATTTGATGATGGAAGCAACTTAAAAGACTAGTTTTGTGGAGCTGTGTGGAGCTGGAGACCCCCTTGATGTAGTAAGTTGCATTTAGAGGTTGACAATTTGTTTAAAACCAAACATTATCTACAGATTACACCTGTGAAATCAGCAAAAAACTAATACATTTTTTTTTTTTAATCACCCATATTTACCCCTAAACATATTTTTTCCTCCTCCCACACTGCCTGTCTTCCCCGCCTGGTGTTGTCCGACAGTGTTTGGGACCCTCTGATGAGCAAAGACAAACTCTGCAGAGAAAATAAACCTGGATTCTCAGCCTGTTTATAGCATGGCGACCTCAATATTAAACTGTATACTTCACAATTTGGCTTATAAAGATGTGGGAAAAAAATAGAATATTTGTATTTTTGCAAGTCAGGAATGTGTCAGAACCCGCCTTAATCAGCACGTTATGTTTTGTTACATAATGTAGATAAGTAACGTTATTCCAAAGTTAGTTTTTTTCAAATTTATTATTAGGTTAAAGGTTATCCAGCATCAACTTTGATCATTCTTGGTTACTTTTTTGCGGCGGCAGTAAACTCATCACACACACACACACACACACACACACTATTATGTTAACTCACTCAACAATTAGTCCCCAAATGGCAGTAGACATCAAAATATCTTACTGAATGAGTACTATTAATACTTGGCACATGTTATTCTCTTGCCAGTTACTGCATACTGTGAGGCGCTCCGACACACAATGACCTGGTTTGATTGCATGGAAACATATAATTACACTTTAGATAATTGATTGGAACAAATGCCACTTATAAGGTAATTGATTGCTTCGGTCTGAGCATATCGGTCTGTTGCAAAACATTTGAAGTGAATCATAACTGGTATCATTTATGTTGTAGTGATACCACGTTACCTCCAGAGGTTTCTTTTTTTTTTTTTTTAACTTTTTTCAACAGCCTTGCTGATATGTCTTTAATCAGATTTGGTTTGAAATCTTTATACTCTTGAGAAAGTGCTTCGACTTTTTCCGCTTAGAAGCAAATATATTTAATGGGCCACATGTTTCTCATCAGTGTCTTGTGGTCCTCATATACTGTATATTGTATACATACAAGTACTGTATACTGTACTAGGCAATATGTTTTTAAGTCGGCACAATCAAGATACATATATTTTAGGTATTTTTTTTATAATAGGATCATCACAGAGCCTTGTAGTCAGACACAGTGCAATTAAATTCAATTTGCAAATTAGTGTAGTGCTCTTATCCTTCCCCAACAGTGGAATGGGGACATAGTTTCCTCATCTGGATCCTCTTAAAGACACTGTAATCATCCAAGCAGCTGTGGCGTTTCTAATTGAGATTGTTGATAACCTCGCCACCAGCGACAGCCAGGCTCAATAACCATGACATAATCTGTCATTACAAGGCAGTGATGGGAGAAGCTATGGGAAAAAAATCAAATAAAAAAAAATCACGCATTTTCAAGAGCTTTAAACCACAATGTTTATTTGCAGGTCGATCACTTTCCAACCAAACAAATATGTTTGAAAAAACAGATTTACAGATTTAAGAAAGACACGGACACAGACTATTCCTATTGCAGTCATCCCTATAGTGTTTGTCTGACATAGGAATACAAGCATATGGATGTTTATCATATGCAGTCACAAAATACAAATCATAATTGTGATCATTTTGGAATGCTACTTAAATTACTTGATTATTTTTCAAACAAAAACCCATAAAACTTCTTGTCCCTCCTCCTCTTCTTCCCAGGGTGACTCGGTACCAGCAGGTGATGACGGTCCCTTTGCTGACACGGTGACCCTGGAGCAGAAAACTAGCAGCATCGGTGGCACTAGTGGGAAGGTCAGCCTTTGGATGCAGTGGATGTTACCCAAGATTATTGTTAAGCTGTTTGCCCCTGACCCAACAACAAAAAAGACAGGTATGTGTTTCTCAAATTAATACGCTACCGCTCAAAAGTTTCGGATCACTTGGAAATTTTTTTGGGGCCAGTCTGAGATAAGGCATTTTCTTGGCAATCCTGCCATGAAGTCCAGCATCCTGAAGTTGCCATTTCACTGTTGATACTGACACTGGTGTTTGACTGGTACTGCTTAGTGCAGCTGCCAGGTGACGACCTGTGAGGCGCTCTCAGATATTTGTCTTCTTGCACAGTTCATCGTTTTTATGTCCTTGTTAGACCCAGTTTGTGCTGCTCTCTGAAGCGAGTAGTTAACAGCATGGTAAGAGATTTTAGTTTTAGTTTAGATTTTTAGATGGGTTTTCTAATAATCTATTATCTTTATAAAATGTTTAACTTGGATTAGCAGCCATACCAGGAGATTGATGCAGAGGACTGACAGTTGTTGATAGTAGGCCTCTATACAAAAATGTAGATCATTCTTTGAAAATCATCTGATTAATTTTAATTGTTTGTGTAATGGAAAAAAATTGTTTGTGAAATGCATGAAAATGTGTTTTTCTTCAGAAAACAAAGAAATTTGCAAGTGATCCCAAACTTTTGAGCGGTAATTTATGTCATTTTGTATTAAAGTCAATTTTTGCATGTATCGGGTTTTGCATGATTAGTATTTTTTCGTCCAAAAATGTCCCAATTTCGTCCAAAAATGTATCCCAAATCCTCAGTACGGATTTGGAAGCATGCATACACTATGTAGCACTTTTAGCGCAGGAGGAACTTTGGTTGTATGCGGGGCTGCGTCGGGCTATGGATGACGTGTGATGTGCGTGCCCTCTGCAACCATTTCTGACTTCGTAAGAATGCACGCTGTGGGTGCAAGTCAGTTCACTGCGATGAATTCACTGAATAAAGATTGATGTCTTTAAAATTTAACTGTTGAAGGCCAAGAGGAGGTTAGCAGCTGCGGAGAAAGAAGATTGATGGAACTGTGTCGTGTCTCGTTCAAATTTATTGTGGTGATGAAAGGCTTAATTTACATTTGAGTGCGTCTTTGTAATATTGCACATCTTCTCACCAGATCTCAAAATGAACAATCTATTAAATTATGAAAATTGCATTTTTGCACCTTGCTGAGGTGCATTCACTCCAAAAAAAAACACACCACATGGGGACAGCAATGCCATGCCTTTGTGTAAATTAGGTAAAATATGTCGGTATTGGCTTTCATACTAATATACCAATATTATCCAGCACTTTATTTACCCATATTTTTAAATTTACATTCAAAGTGTGAAACTGGGAAATAATAGATACGGAGTTAGCAAACATATTGTGTGGATAGCATCATCAATATAAACACTGATACCGATCTGAACCGATCAAATCCGTCCGGACAATTGCTTGTTGACGTAATTTAATAAACGGCCAAAATATCGACCTGTTTTTTTATGAAAGGTATTCTTTAATTACTTCTGTTGGGAATGCGCTGACTACTAACTTGGGATGTTTTTTTTTTTTTTTTCCACACAGTATCCACAATAAAGCTGACTAGCCTTGTTTTTCCAATGTTAAGAAGCCATTAAGAACCACTGTTTCTCCAAATCACCACATCTGTGACTGTGGGACTTTTTCAGTGGAAACAATGACAACGATCAGCTAAGCTCCCAGGCTTGCTTCATAATCAGTTCACGTAATCGGTTTGTAGCGAATGAAACATATTTTCCCCGGCGGTGTGTCGTTGAATTTTCACACAAGGTGCAGTGAGGAATGCATATGATATCCATTTACTGTATATAAATACATATTTTGTGAGCAATTAGTATTTTGTGACATGCACAATCCTCATTTTGGCAAGCTGAGGTTTTATACTTGAGTAATTTATTCACTCGTTTGACGGCATAAAAGTGTGACACAATAACGAGCCCCTCCCATCATTAACAGTGTTCCAGTCTCAGGATTAATGTGCAGCCAATTTGCAGGTCATACTTCCATACTTCCAAGCGTGTTTCTTCTTTTTCAACAGAAGTCTGCATGGTCAGTGAACTAGAGGACCTCAGCGCCTCAGTCGATATCCAGGATGTCTACACGAAGATCAAATGTAAAGTCGGCAGTTTCAACATTGACCACTACAGACACAGGTGGAGTATTTGTATTTCTGTTGTGATCATATACTTTATATACTTTATATACAATACGTCCATCATTTATGTGTGAGCATATCCATGGGGAAAAGCAACAATCACCACTTAGCCCCCAAGTCATAAATCACTACACACTCTCTCACATAAACACTTTACCGCCAACAACAATTTCGAGTTACCATTCACCTCCATAAGGGGGATTTTTGTGATTATCACTCCAGCGTCATCTTTTTTCCAGACAGCTATAGACAAAAAAAAAAAACCAAAAAAAAAAACCTGGATGGACGATTTGACTCTTCTTTGGGCTGGCCCAAGTCTGACTCACAGAGCAGAGAAGTTCAGTTAGTCCATCCGTCATTTTATTTGCGCCTGTGGTGTCTGAATTGATTCATAGAAACATTAACGCATTGGAGGAAAACTGCTGGGCACGGTTCCAAGACATGCTAGTATATAGAAATCCTGCAACTTCCATATGAAATACTACGACTAAATGACAGTTGCTGTATTTACTGTTGTTTTTCTGTATGAATGCATGTATGTTTTTTTTTGCAGTCTTATTTTTTTTTTTTTTGTGTACGTGCCTGAGGTCCACTTAGCAGGAGGCAATTCCCTTCGCCTCATTCTGAGAAGATAACGAACCAAGCTTCTTGGATCCCGAAGCCCATAATGTGTTTGTGTGTGTTTCCAGCTCTCTGTGCTTACATGCCTGTGTAAATATGTTCTTGGCTTTAAGTGCCTCTTTCTCTCATCGAGCCAGACAGTGAAGTGGGGATGGAACCTCCTTGCCTTGAGTCCACATGGAACCCTGTCATTGGCAATGATTGCTTGAACCACAGAAATGATAACAGAAAAGGATTTTTTTATTTGCCAGATTTTGAAATTACCTTCGCTTGTTTCCAAGGCGTAAGTTATAGTCTTGAGTTACTGGTCGGAGGGCGATTGGCTTGGTCTTGAACCTGAACATGGGATTCTTGAAGACCTCCCTGGCCTTTACTATGGGCATTTGACTTTGGAATTAGTACATAAACTTTCCTATCTCTACAGGAGTGTGCATAATTGCCACAAAGACTGGGTCATTTATTGATTGATCATTTAGTAGGTTAATGAAGAAGATAATGAATACATTTAATGTACATTTAATAGACCAATTTAAACTGATCAACAGTTTGATATTTCTGCACAAACCCCAGTTGGATGAAATTGTTGCAGAGATGCATGTCTCTATGCGTATAGTCTGATTCTGTGTGGTATTTAAAGCAATATATATAACAGAATCTAAATTCATTTTTTTAATAATCAGTATAATAAATACATAAAATAGAAATTATTTAACTTCGACAAAAAATTTTTCATCTGACTCTTGATGTCTTACTGCTGGGGGAAAAAAATGTAGTTAGGTCATGCTAGTGTCAAAGGTACATATATCACTGACACTTAGATTTTTATCAAACATTGAGAACAACAAGGGAGTGGAGAAGGTACTGAGGATGATAAAGAGCTCCCTCATGATATAGCAAAAGGTTGCTGTTAGGTTTGGGAATCTTCCCATAATGAGGCAGAGAATAGGAATTTAAGGGAAAATAAAAGAAATGTTCAAGGGTGACCATGTTTTGATTACCGAAAACCAGGACACTCATCCTGGCAATGAGATGTCCAAATGATACTGGAAGCTTACTCAGAGATGCCTGATGATTTCAATACAGGCAATAACATCAGGCGGGCCACCTCAATGCTATTTTCTAAACCGTTCCGAAGGCCAAATGGAATTGAAGCCCAGGCCAGATTTGGCATTGTTCGATTTTTGAAAGCGAACGGTAAATTTGTAAAAATTATATTTATATATCATGGCACCAGCCATGATGAGCTAGCGCTCTACAGTTCATGGCAATGTGCAAAACAGAGCATTTTACAGTGATTATAGTGAATATTGCAGACTTACGGATAGTGTGAACATCCAGCAGCAACGCAACATTTTGGCATGACTACTATTTAGATGGAAAATATACTGAACCCAGTTGATGATATACCCCGAGAAGTGTTTGTTTACTCTGCCTTAGCTGCCTTAGAGGTGTTTATACCCTGATGATGTCACTTCCAGGAATGAGGCTGAGCTGCAAGCTCGTTTATAATGGCTGGTGTCATGAACTATAAGTGTAGTATTTGAAAATATACCATTTTACAAACAATATAGATAGATAGACTTTCTTTATTGTCATTGCACAATAACACAGCAGTGAAATTGCCCATGAAATGTTGCCTGGCTCCCGTATAATAATAAATAATAATGTTGAGAATAAATAGATGACATCAAATATGAATAGCATATATATAGCAATATATTTGCAATATATAGCATACATGTTGTAAGCAAAGTTGACGGATCATGCCAGGGACCCTTTAAAGTGACATGCACACTAATGTACATATAAAAAAAAACGTAGGAATTTCCAGAGACATCAATAAGTTCAATCAATGTTCACTCATCCAAAACGACAAGAACAAAATGCCACAATCATGAACAGAAAGGCAATGATGTGGCATAAATATATCAACTTAATGTTCTTTTCTGAAATACAGATACACCAAAAAGAGATTGACTGACTGACAAAGTTATGGCTGATTTCTTCCAGCTGCTCAACAAATTATTTGAAGACAGATGAGATGTTCTATTGAGGAGAAATTCCTTAGGAATCGATGTGTATTAGTCAAAGTCACTGACATTAGAAGCAGGTAGTCCCCATAGTGACATAGACGTGAGAGAAATAATACAGATGGTTTTGATATTATTTCCATATCTTCCAATATGTCTCCAGCCTACAATCATCTGGTACCCAAACCAATTCCCTACAGACCGGAGTCAAAATCAGAGCATGTGGTCCGTATAGAAGAATTCCGACAGCTGAACCCAAATAGAAACTAATTATTTAATCTTATCATGATTTTTTTTTTCTTTACAAATGCTGTGTTTCTGTTTACCGCAATAATTTGATTCCAATGCCAGAATGTATATTTGGGTTTCATGTTCTTTATCTTTAGATTTCCAATTCAAATACTGTCTCTTTTAATTCTTTGAAGAATTGTTTACAAAATTCTATCCTACGTGCAATTATACATTGTATATACATTGTATAAACAGCTCATACTGCTTGAGGACCAGCAAGTGGTTTACTGATCCCAAAGCTAGTTTCTAAATGATGTCATTAGAGACATGAGCAGACTGTGTCGCCGTAGAATAATAATAATAATAATCCTAGATGCCTATTGAAACATGGCCTTGTGTTTGTCTCCAGGCCAGGTCAAGGCTGGCACTCGGGACTTTATGAAGGACTCCTTCTGAACTGCAAAGATACAGCCGTGGTGAGGCCTCTGCCTGTCCCACAGCAAACCAGCATTCGGCCTCCTTATACTGCTTTAAAGATGGGGGTCTATATATCTCCAAATGCTGGACAGACAGGAAAAAAAAAAAAAAACCTGGCAGTGACTCAGGGTGTTCAGACATATTTTGTTGAGATACACCCTAACAAATTGGATCAAGTCAGAACAGTCTGACAAGAAATAAGCTATCGCATCTCCCTGTCTCTCCAGTGGTTTGAAATAGCTTCATAATCAAATTCCTGAAATCTGGTGGCATCGTCTTCCATCTTCTTGTTGATTCACTCTTACACCGGGAGATGTTCTTATACTGGTCTCTAATTATAGGTTATCACATGGTTTGTCTGGTATCAGGCCAGGTATCATGCCTTCGGTCGAGGGCTGATACTGACACGCAGGGGGCATGATACCGGGCCTGATACCAGACAAATCATGTGATGATCTTATTATCACATACTATTTAATCATGAGCTTATTATCACGTACTATTTAATCTAAAGACCATTTTGTTTCCAGAAAATGTTCAGTTTATTACATGTATTACAGTAAACCTCGGATATATCGGATTCAATTGTTCCCACTGGTTTTGTCCGATATAAGCGAAATCCGTTATATGCGTATACCGGAAAATGTCCTTTTTACGCATATATCGAATTTATATCCGATATATGCGTAAATCGGATTTTATCCGTTATAAAAAGGCACTTCCTTGACTATGTTTCCAATGTACCCGGACGCGCAGGCAACGCTGCAAATGACGTCGTATAGCGGCCTGTCACGATTCGGCGAATCGGAGCGCCACTATGCGGCCATCCGATATATGCGAGGGAAATTTAATGGAAATGCATTGGAACGGGACTGGAGATTTTGTCCGAAATAGGCGAAATCCGTTATAAAAAATCCGATATATGCAATTAATTTTTATTGGAAATGCATTACAGACAAATCGGTTCTTTTTTTATCTGTCCGTTGTGAGCGAATTTCCGATATATCCGAGTCCGATATATCCGTGGTTTACTGTATATCAATTCAACAATTGCAAAAATATTTCAACAATAATATTTTATCAACAGTCTTATCTTATAAATGTCTGACAATTAAAGTTCCATTAATCAAAGTTTGGGTTTTTTGGTGACTGGAGAAGCACTAGGCACTAAGCACTTCGTGTGCTGTTCTCTGATTGGTTGTTTCACGGCCACGATACCAGAGCAGTGCGCTCTGAGTGGACAGCTACGGGGGCTGATACCGGACATGGTTAAACTTTATATTTTATCAGTATCATTTCGGCCTTTTCCCGTATCATTCATGGGCGGTTTCTAGGGTACAGGGCCAATTAATACTGTAGTATGTGATAATGCTCAATATCAATAATACATCATCAGTAATACGTATGAACTATTGTCATATCGATCGTATGAGACCATTGCACAATATTTGAGGTGATTCATGCTGGCGCTGCTTCCTTTGGTTGGACTGATTAACTCTTTGCTTTCCCTCCCCAATTATCTAAGGATCCACTTGAATCTAATGAACTTCATTGTTGCCGCCATCACATCTGTGATTTTTTATTTTTTTTTATTTATTTACTGCTTTTCATTCTGGAGACACGCACTTATGTTTCCTGCATCTGCTGTCTCTATCCCCTTTTGTGCACCTATTGTCTCTTTCCTCACCTCCAGTATGGAGGAGGGTGTTGGAAGCAGCTGTGGAGGAGTGGTCCTCTCTTGCACTGACAAGCTGAACAGACGCACTGTGTTGGTTCGACCAGTCAGCAAGCAAGATTCTTTCAGCCACATCTCTGGCCTTTTCCCTCCTGTAAGAATATGTTTCTTCTTCTGTGGAGCTGCCTCTGCTATACCCCCCATCAGTAGTGGCTGAAAAAGGTTGTGTGCATTGCTCAGAGATACATTTTGGCAAACATGTTTACCGTAAATCTGTACCTGTTATGAATTATAACACTTGAATAAAGCCAGTCCAAAAGGGATGTAACTCTCAAGATGATGTGACGCTCTGAGGAATGTACTTACAACCTGAGAGTTGGCTTCAATTATTGCAGGACCTTTTCCCAAGGGGCACATAATTGTATGCTTCAAGCTGTTTTTCAATTACACAGTGATTTATGAGTGGTTTCACGGATGCTCAGTCCACTTTAACTGAATGTTTTGGAAGACTATTCCAGAGTCTCTTAGAATTTTTTTTTTTTTTAGCCCTGTCACAAAAGTTTATTACATTCACAGTGAGCTCTGCTTGTCACTCTTCTAACTGTAAGATTTGTAAGAAATATATTTACACTAGCGCTCAAAAGTTTGGGATCACTTGGAATTTTTTTTTTGGACAGTCTGAGATATGGCTTTTTTTTTGGCAATCCTGCCATAAAGTACAGCATTCTGAAGTCGCCGCTTCACTGTTGATACTGACACTGGTGTTTGACGGGTAGTATTTAGTGCAGCTGCCAGGTGACAACGTGTGCATCGTTTTTCTGTCCTTGTTAGACCCAGTTTGTGCTGCTCTCTTAGGCGAGTAGTTAACAGCATGGTAAGAGATTTTAGTTTAGATTTTTAGATGGGTTTTCTAATAATCTATTATCTTGGTAAAATGATGAACTTGGATTAGCAGCCATACCAGGAGATTGATGCAGAGGACTGACAGTTGTTGATAGTAGGCCTCTATGCAAAAATGTAGATCATTCTTTGAAAATGATCCGATTAATTTTGTTTGTGAAATACAGTAAACCTCGGATATATCGGATTCTATTGTTCCCACTGGTTTTGTCCGATATAAGCGAAATCCGTTATGTGCGTATACCGGAAAATGTCAGTTTTACGCATATATCGGATTTATATCCGGTATATGCGTAAATCGGATTTTATCCGTTATAAAAAGGCACTTCCTTGACTAGTATGTTTCCAATGTACCTGGACGCGCAGGCAACACTGCAAATGACGTCGTATAGCGGCCTGTCACGATTCGGCGAATCGGAGCGCCACGATGCGGCCATCCGATATATGCGAGGGAAATTTAATGGAAATGCGTTGGAACGGGACCGGAGATTTTGTCCGAAATAGGCGAAATCCGTTATAAAAAATCTGATATATGCAATGAATTTTTATTGGAAATGCATTACAGAAAAATTGGTTCTTTTTTATCTGTCCGTTGTGAGCGAATTTCCGATATATCCGAGGTTTACTGTAGAATTTTTTTTCTGAAATGCATGAAAATTTGTTTTTCTTTGGAAAACCAAGAAATTTGCAAGTGATCCCAAACTTTTGAGCGGTATTGTATATATAATTATCTTTATAGCGCTGTCTTCATTAATGGGTCTTTCAAATTAGCTAGCCAGACTTTTGTTTGTTTGCTGATCTTAATCAGACTTAATCATAATCAGCTTTTTTGGGGGGGTATCAGTAGCCTGGCAAAGTTAAGGTCGCCCAATCCAACAACTTAGGACACTTCAGCATTACTGTAAGAATTAATTTTGAACAGTAAGTCAGTCCACATCATAGCCATTTAACACTATGTACTTTTTGTTGTTGTTGGTGTTGGTTCATGTATTTTTCCTTAGACACTTGTCACGGTAATGATTATTTTCCTTTCTCATCACCGGCCAGACAGCAGCCAAGGTGTTGGAAGGCTCTCACCAGCAGCATGGATTTTTGTCCATTACCTACACACAGGCAGTCACAAAAAACGTTCGTCATAAACTCACCACACGGCCTGAACGGCCGACACGCAGCAACGCGACCTCGACCAGTCAGCGGGTCACTGCTGATCCACTCGCAGACGGTTCACCTCAGTACCTGAGAGAAATCCTTCTGACAGCCCAGCCCTTTGATGTTGTCCTCTCATGTCCTTTATTAACCACCATAGCTGGAATATTTCAGGTAAGAATTATGTGATTCATTATCAAGGTACCAACAAAAACTCAATTTGAACTGTTTTTTCAGACAACAGTACCAAGACGCTACAAAGACCGTGGGAAGTCGGCAGGTCAGCCTATGAGAAGCCACACACTGACGTCTCGGTGTTTGCCTCTCATCTACATCAACACTAGCTTGATCAGGGTCTTCTGTCCAGGGGCACCAGACAGAACAGGTAAAACTGGTCTGTCAATCATATCTATTTAAGTTGTATAAGTTGTAATACCGCAAGAATGCATACCCCAAACATACCCCAACCACTGTTATTTGTGTGTAAGAAGATCTGCACGCAAGCAAAGAAGACACGTTGGTACTGAAGTTGGGTTCCGTCAGCATGGCTCCTCAGGCTGATAACACTCTTACTCGCACAGTGCTACGTAAAGACCTCTACCAGTAAGATCAATTGAAATTATTTGAAGTAAATTATGTGCCTGGTTACGAAATAAGAAAAGTCAGCATTTCATTGTGTGTCAATGCAAAAAAAACAAACAAACCCAAAAATCAAAACAGCAATGTTTTTGATTCTGCTACTTAATGCACAGTTTAATATTGTCGAGTCCTCCACTTTTGGGTATGGATTAGTTCGATATTTAATCAAAGTGTTGTGGTATATGATTGTGATATGGACTACGATCATCAAAGTCCAGCAAATTATCCAAATTCTGGCTGGTCAATTGAAGTACAGTAAACCTCGGATATATCGGATTCAATTGTTCCCACTGGTTTTGTCCGATATAAGCGAAATCCGTTATATGCGTATACCGGAAAATGTCCGTTTTTCGCATATATCGTAAATCGGATTTTATCTGTTATAAAAAGGCACTTCCTTGACTATGTTTCCAATGTACCTGGACGCGCAGGCAACGCTGCAAACGCTGCAAATGACGTCGTATAGCGGCCTGTCACGATTCGGCGAATCGGAGCGCCACGATGCGGCCATCCGATATATGCGAGGGAAATTTAATGGAAATGCATTGGAACGGGACTGGAGATTTTGTCCGAAATAGGCGAAATCCGTTATAAAAAATCCGATATATGCAATGAATTTTTATTGGAAATGCATTACAGAAAAATTGGTTCTTTTTTTATCTGTCCGTTGTGAGCGAATTTCCGATATATCCGAGTCCGATATATCCGAGGTTTACTGTATTTTGTTTATGCAACAGATTTGAAACTGCATAGGATAATACATATTTGATCTCATGAGTCTTTCCCACTTAACAGTTAAGCTGCATCAGCAATGACATCTTTAGGATAAACACGTCTGCCAGCTAAAACAAAAGACTCATATGGTTCAAAGCTGCTCGGCTAGGAAAATCTAAACTTCTAAGGGGAATATCTCGGCACAAAACATGTTTCCCTGCTATAGGCCGTGCGGAGGATCTGGATTGTGTCATAGCTGCCTGGAAACCATCGCCTCACATTGTGTCTGTGAGAAAGCATTTGTTTGAATGGGCAGATATGGCGCTGGCAAACATATGTAATGAGGGAGGGATAAAAGTGATGCCTAATGCATTGTGCAGCTGCAAGTGAGATGTGTGCTGACGCACGATGTAATGTGGAGAGGGGAAAAAAATGAAGGAGGACAACACTTGCTTCAACCAGCGGGAATGTCCTGAAAGGGCAGAATGCATGTAGCAGGCGGTTGGAGGTGGTCCTGGCCACCTGGCCAAGGGGTATGCCTGACAACCGAAAACACAGAGAGGAGGACATGCATTGATACGGGACATTATTCTGAAATGGAAAAAAAAAAATGAAGTAATGTGATGGTAGGGCGGCACGGCGGTCAAGTGGTTAGCGCGCAGACCTCACAGCTAGGACACCAGGGTTCAATTCCACCCTCGGCCATCTCTGTGTGGAGTTTGCATGTTCTCCCCGTGCATGCGTGGGTTTTCTCCGGGTACTCCGGTTTCCTCCCACATTCCAAAAACATGCTAGGTTAATTAGCGAAATTGTCCATAGGTATGAATGTGAGTGTGAATGGTTGTTTGTCTATATGTACCCTGTGATTGGCTGGCGACCAGTCCAGGGTGTACCCTGCCTCTCGCCCGAAGACAGCTGGGATAGGCTCCAGCACCCCCGCGACCCTTGTGAGGAAAAAGCGGTAGAAAATCAATGAATGAATGTGATGGTACACCAATGGCACAATGCCGGATGTTTGCTACTGTACCAGTGTAATTAATACTACACCTTAGCTTTGAAAGGAGGAAATGAACATATAGTATCTGTTGTGTCGTGAACGTAAGCCTTTTGTTTCAGCCTACTCCTTTTGAGCTTCAGTGCTGTCTATGATGTGATTTGATCGTAAATTAAGTGTCGGTTGCTCAGTAAAGTAGACATTTTTCATTCTGCCAATAGAAACTGAGTTGCAGTCACTCATGATCAGTATCGAAAAAAAATGTATAGAGCTTGGCCTTTTGAAGTTAAGATACATTCCGGAACCTTCAGAGCCACTTACACGAATTTCAAATGGGGGTGGGCAAACTACGGTCAGGGGGCCGCATGCGGCCCACCAAGTGTTTGAATCCGGCCCGCCAGTTTCTTTGTAAGTATTTCAACTTTTAACATACAAGCTGGCAACATGACTTAGAAGACGGATAAAAAAAAAAAAAAAAAGTTAAAAAAAATCTGTAAAATTCAATTCGTAATTTGATAGGGTGAGCTGCATGGCGGTTGAGTGGTTAGCGCGTAAAGAAAAAAAAAAAATCTGTAAAATTCAATTTTTGTAATTTGATAATTTGATGTGGTGGGCTGCATGGCGGTTGAGTGGTTAGCGCGTAGACCTCACAGCTAGGAGACCAGGGTTCAATTCCACCCTCGGCCATCTCTGTGTGGAGTTTGCATGTTCTCCCCGTGCATGTGTGGGTTTTCTCCGGGTTTTCTCCCACATTCCAAAAACATGCTAGGTTAATTGGCGACTCCAAATTGTCCATAGGTATGAATGTGAGTGTGAATGGTTGTTTGTCTATATGTGCCCTGGCGACCAGTCCAAAGTGCTCCTGAAAAAAGGGACATGAGAACATATTGCTGATAGTATAACACTTTTACAGATAAAATTAGACAACTAATTCAATGCAGGATGTTAGAATTATAAGCGTAAAATAGTGTGTGTGTTAAATATATTTTCTGGCACCCCCGGACAATTTTGTTAACTCAACGCGGCCCACGAGTCAAAAAGTTTACCCACCCCTGTCTTAAGACATCCATCCCTACGATTAGTGTATGTAAACCTCTGACCATAAACGCACCATTGCTAGTGATTTACTGACTGTTATCATTTAGTTTTATCCAAGTCAGTTTCAGAAAGTGAACTGTATGTTTTATGTTTGTTTATCGTGAATCTTCACCATATACTTTGCTTGCACAGAAATGTGTTGACCATGTTGTTATCTTGTCAGATGATGACTGATGCTCTTGTAAACATAAAAATATAGTTTGCTTCCCCAAAACAGCCATGCTATTTCACTCAGAAAATATCTGCCTATGGTAGTTTGAGGCTCTGCGGCTGTCGTACCACATCTGCTCAAAGAAAGAGATAGGCTCCACCCTAACTCATTATTTTTCTTGAAGCCTTTAACATTCACATACAGTACACATATAAATATCATATACTCTGTAAAGTGCACATAACATTCTTTAAATTATGGACATATGCAATACATATTACCACATGCATGACATATTCAAGATTCATATATGCACTCGCCGTTACCGACACCACCAGCAGACATGTGCATGTGTGTAAACAAACCATGTTTAGAGTAAACCACTTCCCATTCTGAGTTGAACCCAAGAATTAAGTCATATAAAGTTATTGTGTGGACATTTTTTTTCGTCCTTAGGAAACATTAACTTCCTCATCTACTTCTCTGGTCACATTTGAGCCTCAACTCAAATATACTTGTTTACAAACGACTGCAAACTTCGCGTTTTTGCTGTAATTCTGTGTATTGCCCATCTCTAATCACGTCCATTGATCGTAACTCCCATGACCAATCCAAGCAGCAATGGTGTTGATAACCACATTTACATGGACCCAAATATTCCAATTCCATTTGGGTTATTTGCTCAAACGGAAAGAATGTAACGTTTGTATACACCTCATTCCGAAAGAAAAGTGCCAATCCGAATGAATATATAATCGGATTCACAGGGGTGGAAAATCCGATTTACGCATATATTGGATATAAATCCGACATATGCGTAAAACGGACATTTTCCGGTATACGCATATAACGGATTTCGCTTATATCGGACAAAACCAGTGGGAACAATTGAATCCGATATATCCGAGGTTTACTGTATTAGCAAGATTGAACTTTATCTTTTCCTGTTCCCGGGTGCGTTCTTTCAGCGAATGCTGAGATATGACGTAACACGCAGCTCGAGACGTTCTTCGATTTAAAAAAAAAAATGGAGGCGAGCAATCGGCACTGGACTGCTGCGGAAAGTTTGTTTTTGATTCAAACTAAATTTCAAGACTGGACGAACGAAAAACTGGCAATACGGAGTTATTCCAACAAGTGAAAGAAAAACTTAAGGAAGTCGGTATCACGTGATGTTGGTGTTTACGCTTTACTGGGCATGCACAATTGACTGTTCTGGTTGATTATAGCGCCGCATGTAAACACACAATTGGAATATTCCTTTCCATGTATACCATTGCTTTCGGAAAGGTCATTCGGAGAAAGAGAAAAACTCCTCATGCAAACGTGGCTATTGTCTCCTGTACATGAAACGACTTAGAATGTCAAACACCGGGGTCGAGTGCAATACCACCCTGGGAGACAAGACGCCAGTGAAAACTGTAAAGTATCGAGATGATTTTCACTAACTCCTTTCCAGTTTCCATTTCAGCCTGAACATTTTCAGTGCGCTATATGCTGTATGTATATATATACGGTATACTTGTACATATACAGCATATCAAGCTCTTCAAAGAAAGCTAAATAAACCTGTGCCTGTACGACGGCATAGCTAAACTGGTATCAGGCACTCGATTCATTTGGTAGCAATTAACGGTTTCATGTGACCATGTGATACTGAATTTTGTTTTCATAAAAGAGGGAGGTCCCCGGTGGCTTCTCCGCTAAGCAGGAATTATTACACAGAGCTCAAGGCTTCCCCTTTTTCCTCCCTCTCCATCTTGAGCTACAAGGCCGCTGTCAATTTACACAGCTGAAATAATTTTCCTCTCTTGAAAAATTATGTGCGTGAGTGCTGGTCTGAGGAATGTCCAGCATGCATTCAACCCAGACTTTCTTGTGGTTTGGACCCTTTTCTTAAAGTCACACTGATCTTTTACTTCCCCCTTATATGTATTTTTTTGGTCATTATTATTTTTAAAATCTTCTCACGGAACACCTAATTGAGGGATTCCTGTTTGCTCGTACGATGGTGATCAGAAAACGGTGCACCATGTTTAACGCTGACAGTAATCATTAGTGGCGTCACAAGATGTAACCAGATGAAGGTGGGCACTCGGCCTGGGACGATAATTAATTCATTAATACCATAATCAGTGAAAATGCATGTTTGTTCTATAGAGCAATGGCATGAAAGAAGCGGTCAGTTATGGAGTCTCAGTAGGAAGAGGCGGGGCGCTTAGTCATACACACAGTGCAGAAGACTGTAACTGTACAAATTAAATCAGTAGATTGCAATATATTGTAAATTTATACTCGTATACCCAATCTTGTCATCTC
Organism: Doryrhamphus excisus; assembly: GCF_030265055.1. Taxonomy (NCBI): domain Eukaryota; kingdom Metazoa; phylum Chordata; class Actinopteri; order Syngnathiformes; family Syngnathidae; genus Doryrhamphus; species Doryrhamphus excisus. The sequence continues at coordinate 5,557,205 of NC_080482.1, forward strand.
ATGATTTCGTAATAATGGTAATGGTTTTATTTCATTTGAACATGCATCAGATTACAATTGAATGCATCACATAATCAGTTCACAGTTCCACATGTCCAAAAGGAGTAGGAAGAAGCAAAGCTTATTAAATCCTACCCCTCCATCTGGTACTTTTACAAAGAGTAACTGTTACATTTGTTCACTTCCTGCTTTCCATAATTCAGTTTAAGGTTTTTTGTTTTTTTTTTTTTAAATAAAAATAAAATTCACCTACTTCGTACCGAAGTAGGTGAATTTCAGAGTGGTTTATATGCAAATTGAAGTACCATGTCTGAATGTGCAGTGTTTTTTCCTCCCATGGATACAAGCAGACAACGCTTGCCTCAGTGTGTCTGCATATATATATGTGTGTGTGTGTGTATTTGTGTCTTACACTGTCCTGCACACTTCCTGACAACTCCTAAATGACACAGCTCTAGATTCCACCACGTACGTATCACAAACCCGTTACCTCATGGTCTGTCTGAGAGAGAGACCAAGGCAGCATCCTGCAGTGTTGCAGAATGTGTTTTTTTTTTTGTTTTGTTTTGTTTTGATTGATGCACATGTCTGCATTTCTGTGGTAACGGGGAGGCTTCTGTTGTGTCAGTAGTAATAAAGAGCAAAGCCAAAATGGAGTTACTATATCAATAGACTTCAACCATTCTTGTCTCGTAATGTCATGCCCCTTTTCCGCTTGCTTTTCTCTTTCCATATTTGTGTTTGATATAATGTATGATACTCTTATGACTATTACTGATAGTTCCATCACATTAGCCACGTATACATGGACCCAAATATTCCAATTCCATTCGGACTATTTGCTCAAAGTGCCAATCCGAATGAATATATAATCGGATTCACAGGGGTGGAATATTCCTTTCCCCAATCCGATTGAGGTATCTTGTACCCGCTCAATCGGAAAGTTGTCAGACTGCGTTCTTCTTCGTGGTGTTTTTCTTCTTCTGTTGTTTATTGGCGGTTGGCAAGCAGCTTTCGTGCGCATTAGCGCCATTTGTGGAACAGATTTCAGTTTTATTAAAAAAGAAAATACATATCTATATAAAACATGTGCCGAGCTTAATTATAAAATATTAGCAAGATTGAACTTTATCTTATCCTGTTCCCGGGTGCGTTCTTTTAGCGAATGCTGAGATATGACGTAACACGCAGCTCGAGACGTTCTTCGATTTAAAAAAAATGACAGGTGAGCAATCAGCACTGGACTGCTGCGGAAAGTTTGTTTTTGATTCAAACTAAATTTCAAGACTGGACGAACGAAAACTGGCAATACGGAGTTATTCCAACAAGTGAAAGAAAAACTCGATGTTGGTGTTTACGCTTTACTGCGCATGCCCCATTGACTATTCTGGTTGATTATAGCGGCGCATGTAGACACGCCATTGGAATATTCATTTCCATGTATACCATTGCTTTAGGAAAGGTCATTCGGAAAGAGAAAAACTCCTCATGTAAACGTGGCTATTGTCATCATATTGTACTACTAGCTTGTCATTAACATATTGTATGAGTACTAGTACTACTTGCACATTGGCGTGATAGTAGACACTGTAGGATCTCTGCATCTTAGTGTGTAGTTTGTACATGGAGGTAAGCATGGTGACTGATTGTCTCAACTGTCCGTCTTAACATCTGTAGCCGTCTCTTATTTCTTTTATTTTTAATGAAATGCCATTCTTTTTGTAAGCTCTTAGCCGGCCACCCACACCATGTCTTCACTCCTCATCTTTCTTTTCCTCATAAAAGCCTGAGTTCCCAGAAAATGATTCATTAGATGCCTCAGTGCACACTTGTTTCGTCACTTTAGTCTGCTGCCAAGTGCCCAATTTCCCAGTTTGTTTACACCAGCAAAAAGTATGCCAGTTCTGCTGCACCGCTGTGAAAGACCACTTTTTACGGCCACACACGGTGACATCCTGGACTTGCACTTATATACATAGATTTGGGAGTCATTTTAAAACCCCCAAGGGCTGCTAATAAGAGGTAATGATTGCTGCAATCTGTTATAATTCAAGGTAGAGCTCATTGTATTGGCATATGGACAATTGAAAGCTACATTTGTGTTATTATTATACAGTATTGTAGATGCCAGCGGTACCAATTTGTGTATAGTGTTCCTGGTAAACTCACTGAACTACTGCAAAGAGCTCAGAACTGTAGAGGTAGTGTGTGTGTGTGTGTGTGTGTGTGTGTGTGTGTGGGGATTGCCCAGCCACACGAGCTATCTTGAATCAAAGGTCCTAAATCTATTTAGGTCTTAGCGGCTTTGGTAATAAATACTATAATTATAGGATTGTAATTTGCTAGTCTGCATCTTGCTATTAGTAACTGTTACTTTTTGTAAAAAAAAAAAAAAAAGCTTGTTTGTCATTAACACAGATATGCGGGTAAAACCAACTACACATCTCTAATTGTATGAGTCTTTTTTTGGGGCAAAGATGCTGATCTGGTTTTTTAGGTGGCTCAGAGTCGTAGTATATTATCATTCTGGGATTTCTCTTCCCTCTGAATGTATTCTATTTTCTTAGTCTTGAAAGGCTTGTAAAAGTTGTCCTTCCAGCTAGAGGTGTGATTAAAATCGCTGTGATTGACAGGAGTGTTGAAGCCGTTTTAGTTTTGGAGGGCAGGACAGCAGCAGCAGTGTCCTACAAAGGCAATAGTGACACCTTTGTTCGTCATTGTTATTATATTCATCAACATTATATTATATTTAAATGACAGTACATAATTTTTACGGCAATAAGCCAAAAGCTTTGAGTTCGCTTTCTGCATGCATACACTGAAGCAGGGTATTCCAAAAGTTCAGTTTTTTAGGACAAAAACCTACGTTTGCATCTGAACAGAAGGCCAAAACGCATCAAATTAAAAAAAAATCCACATTTATGGTAATGGTTTTATTTCATTTGAACATGCATCAGATTACAATTGAGTGCCTCACATAATCAATTCACAGTTCCACATACTTTTACAATCAGTAACTATTACATTTGTTCACTTCCTGCTTTCCATAATACAGTTTACTTTTATTTACATGGAAATTGCTTTAATATTGACAGAAAGCACATACTGTGTGTTACCTCAGATTAAATTTTAATTCACCGCAAACTGGATTGAACTTTTATGTCAAATGTATTTTCTCAGTCTTTTTTTCTGCAGTAAGAAGATCAGATAGTGATTGGAGGTCAGGAACACACCTGGTCCTGGTAGACCATCCATAAGGATGAAAGTCAAGATGAATGCAATGTGAAATAGTTTTCAAAACAAGGACAGCCACCACCCAAAGTAAATCACAGGGCTTGGTTTATTAAAGCTTTTCTTACGATTTATCTTTAAAGTCAGACTGTGTGGATGATTGGGAAGATACCGAGGAGACTTAGACAATTAGGCCACGGCCATATTTAACTGGATAGTCTTTTTTTCAGGAAGTGGGATTGAGATTGATTTTTTTTACTGACCGAAAAGCTGCTAAGGAAATTAAAATTCATTGTTTGTGCTTCAATGTTACTTTGTTTGTGTAGGTGATTCTGCAAAATCTGAATTTTAATTGTGAACTGGAGTACCTTCCTTATTTAATAAGCCAACCAAACAATAAGGCTATTATTCTCCGTAAGGGTGTACACCATCTAACAATCATTCCGGTCTTTGTTTACATTGAAGCCCTTGAACAGATTTACTAAAGTTTATATGAAGACTCATAAAGTTGATGATTCATGGAATCATGCGAATTCACTATCTCAGACTTATGTATCATCGATGGCTGTTGACTTACTTCCATTAATCCATCACCCTGCTTTGTTCCGTAGCTCTTCATTATGCGTTACATTCTCCGTATCCATACAGGAAGCAGAAAGCTGTATACAGAGTCTTGTGTTGTGGCATCTGCTGACTTCTGTGTACAGCTTGTGGTTCATTCCTTGAATATCTGTGGCCTCTGTGATGTTATTCTCAGGGCCGGCTCTGTTGATGCTTGCAACACAATATTCCTCTGTCTTGAATTTAGACATCGGGGTAGATTAGGAAGGAGAACCCCTTTGCTAAGGGTCCCACTGGAAGAAAATGTAATGGGTGCTAGGATATTAGAACTCGCTGAAAATTAATACATTTATTGTCATTCTTTTATAATGGTAATGGTTTAATTTCATTTGGACATGCATCAGATTACAATTGAATGCATTACATAATCAGTTCACAGTTCCACATGTCCAAAAGGAGTAGGAAGAAGCAAAGCTTATTAAATCCTACCCCTCCATCTGGTACTTTTACAATCAGTAACTGTTACATTTGTTCACTTCCTGCTTTCCATAATAGAGTTTAAGGTTGTTGTTTTTTTTTTTTTGAAATAATGTACCTCGTACCGAAGTACGAGGTGATATGACCATCCAATGACATAATGGGTACCATAGTAAGTGTCAATATAGTGATATGTATTGCACATCATGACTGGTTCAAGACTCTTCATCCTTGTATTTAGCAAACATCAACTGCTTGTATTGTTTCTTGAATTGGCTCATCGTTGTGCATTGTTTGAGTTCCTTACTCAATCCATTCCATAGTTTGATTCCACATACTGAAATGCTATGGCTTTTTAACGTAGTCCTAGCATATGTCAAATGTTCTTCCCTGAGATCATATTTCTCCTCTCTTGTAGAGAAGTATTGGATGGCATTTTTAGATAATTGGTTATTTTTTAGCCTTATGCATTATTTTAGCTGTTTGAAGATGAACTATATGAGCAAGTTTAAGTATTTGTCATTTTAGAAATAAGGAGTTAGTATGTTCTCTGTAGGCGGCATTATGAATTATCCTTACTGGCCTTTTTTGCAGTACATTTAGCGAGTGAAGATTGCTTTTATAGTTATTACCCCATATTTCCACACAATAAGTAAGATATGGTAGAACCAGAGCAGCTAATGGCTGCAAGAAGCTTCCTCCGGGTTCAAGTTAAGATGGGAACGACTGTAGCTGGTCTAGTACTACCATTAGTGTTTTTTTTTTTCAGTGTTCTGCAACCTGATGCCAATGCATGTGTTTCTTTTGTCATTGAATGAAACGCAAATTTTTAGGGAGGAAACCGGAGTAGGTACATTATTGTATTTTTTTTTTCATTATTTTTTCCCCCAGATGGTTGGAATTGTACAGTGCATACCTGTATATACAGTACACTCACATACTATATACTATGTGTGTGTAAGAATGCATTTAGCTTAAGTTAATAATGTTCCCCCCGATTACATGCCTTGTATTGAGGCTCTGGAGTAATAAAGTTAGGAGGGGTAGGTGCCAACTGGAGGTCTGCTGTGTATGTGCTTGAGTGTGTGCACAGGCCGGTGTGTCTGTGTGTGTGTGTGTGTATGGGGGGGTGGGGGGTACACTATAGAGAGAAGAAAGAGGACCACCACAGTAGAACTGTTCATGTGCTGGCTTCATATTTCTCTCGGTGGTTCATTCAAAGCCACACGTGCATATGTAAGTATTTGAGCACCCTGTGGATGTACGTACCTGCCATGCTTAGTTACATTCATTTGGCCTTATATAGAAATTAAAGGATGCAGGGTGTCTTTCCCATGAATGCATGTTTAGAGTCAACATCGTCCTGACAAATGGAATCCGTCTTCATCCTGCCTGTCCGCTCAATCTGAGTCACTTTAATACAGGGGTGGGCAAACTACGGCCCGGGGGCCACATCCGGCCCGCCAAGTGTTTGAATACGGCCCATCCAATCTTTCAAAAGTATTTAATTTAAACTCAACATACAACCTGGCATCATGGCCTGAGCCAACCTTTTGATGGTTGTATCAATTTCGTTGTTTGACATGGTCTGTTGTTTACAAAGTGCTCCTGAAAAAAGAGACACAAGCACATAATAATAATAAAAATTAAAATAAAAATTATTATATTATTATTATAACTATTATGATTATTATATTTATTATATTAATGCTAATTATTATATTAATTATATATAATAATATTGTTATATTTGCATATTTTACATAATAATAATATAATAATTATAATTTTAATTTTATTTTAATTATTATAATATTTTATTATTTTTAAAATATTTAAATATAAATATAAAATAATAAATAATAATAGCAGATTGCATGACAATTTTACAGATACAATAATACCAGGTGGACTGTTACGTGTAAAATATATAGTCTGCCCCCCCCCCCGGAAATTTTGTTATATCAATGCGGCCCGCGAGTCAAAAAGTTTGCCCACCCCTGCTTTAATAGATGACATGTCAATTGACTCGCACATAATCTGACTTTGAACAATGTGAATCAACTGTATATGCATCTGGTTTTAAATTAATACAATTCAAAATAGTGCGTGCAATTCAGTCATTTGTTCAATCCCACTGCCACACTCTCTCACTGACAAACATACTACTGCAGAAAGGAAGTGAGCCATGGATAGTGTAAATGTCCGACATCCCCCTTGAGGACCCGGAGCTACAAAAGAGTTCTGAAGACAGCTCCTGGTTCTTTAAAGTTTGCTTGGACCTCCTGGAGTTGTAATATGCCTCTCATTACACAGGCATTAGAAAATTACCACTGGATTCTCATTGGTTCCCCCCAGAGCTACGCTTGTGGCTTCACACATGGACATTTGAAAGCATCTGCACATTCCTCCTTTCTTGAGTTTTTTTTTTTCTTTTTTTTTCTCCCACTTCAACGCTGCAATTGTCCTTTCTTTGATGTGATGTTCTACTGTGTGGACTGTTGATGGCAGGTAACTACTGACCACACGCACACACTTTCAAGCTCAAACACTCGGCTTTTTCCCATGCGAACTGATCTTAGCGGCATAATTGGAGTCATTTTGTATATTGATGAACTGCTCACTTTTTTGATCTCTCAAGGTAAATCCTCCAAAAAAAATACATTCATGTGGTCATGTGATATGTGGCTGACCAGTCAGAGGCTCCCTGACAGCTTCAAACTAACCACAGGATGCTGTAATATCAACATGTCATGAGCAGTGAGAAAAAGAACAAAAACACCACACACACACACACACACACACTGACACAAACACAAAAAATATGCACAAGTATTTCCGATGTCCACACACACACACACACACACTGACAGCGTATTACTGTGTATATCGCACAGCAGTTGAGCTTCCTAGTTGTTATAGGGTATATCAGGGTCTTAGAGCCCCATATCCTGCTTCAGGATGGAGTAGATACACTCACACACACACAGGCAAGGCCGCTGAGGTCGCAGTCCAGTGGCTAAGCGGCCAACCCCTGGATCAAACCCTTTTATGAGAGCAGCACAGCTGAGGGGTCAACGGACTAACATCTGTCAACATGCATCCCGACCTGACTGACAGCAGCATGCCAAAACACAAAACTGGTTTCCTGGAAGCTCGCAGACCGTCACTTTGAGTGTCACCATAAAAGGTGGGGGTGACAGGGGTGGGCGGCCTATATCACATGTGACAGAAACACAGACAAAGAAGAGGCTAAATACGGGGAAACAATTGGGAATTGATAGGTGTTTTGACTAGGATGGAGGAATGACACACTGGGATGTATGACGTCTTCATTCGTTCATTCATTTTCTACCGCTGTGCTGGAGCCTATCCCAGCTGTTTTCGGGCAAAAGGCGGGGTACACCCTGGACTGGTTGGCAGCCAATCACAGGGCACATATAGACAAACAACCATTCATACTCACATTCATACCTATGGACAATTTTGAGTCGCTAATTAACCTAGCATGTTTTTGGAATGTGGGAGGAAATCGGGGTACCCGGTACCCGAGTTGGAGGGGTTAGGATTTAATAAGCTTTGCTTCTTCCTACTCCTTTTTGGACATGTGGAACTGTGAACTGATTATGTGATGAATTGTAATCTGATGCATGTTCAAATGAAATAAAACCATTACCATTACATTCCAAAAACATGCTAGGTTAATTAGCGACTCCAAATTGTCCATCGGTATGAATGTGAGTGTGAATGGTTGTTTGCATGCGGCCCACCCAGTGTTTGAATCCGGCCCGCTAGTTGCTTGGTAAGTATTTCAACTGTTAACATACAAGCTGGCAACATGACTTACAAGTCGGATAAAAAAAAAAAAAAACAGTAAAAAAAAAAAATCTGTAAAATTCAATTTCGTAATTTGATGTGGTGGGCTGCATGGTGGTTGAGTGGTTATCGCGTAAAAAAAAACTGTAAAATTAAATTTTCGTAATTTGATAATTTGATGTGGTGGGCTGCATGGCGGTTGAGTGGTTAGCGACCTCACAGCTAGGAGACCAGGGTTCAATTCCACCCTCGGCCATCTCTGTGTGGAGTTTGCATGTTCTCTCCGTGCATGCGTGGGTTTTCTCCGGGTTTTCCTCCCACATTCCAAAAACATGCTAGGTTAATTAGCGACTCCAAATTGTCCATCGGTATGAATGTGAGTGTGAATGGTTGTTTGTCTATATGTGCCCTGTGATTGGCTAGCGACCAGTACCCCGCCTCTCGCCTGAAGACAGCTGGGATAGGCTCCAGCACCCTCCACGACCCTCGTGAGAATAAGCAGTACAAAATGAATGAATAATGACCAGTCCAATGTTATTCTATAATTATTATTTTTGTCCTATTTTCACATTTAAATTGATTCAAGTCAGCCCTCCTCAAAAGTCAGCGTTCATCTTCCCATGCCTGCTTTGCATTACGTTCTGTATCTTATACCTCCACCCCCTGACGCCTGTTCCCCTGCAGGAAGCTCTTGAACGTTGTGTAAATGTTCTCAACCTCCCAGTTTATTTGGTCTCTTTGCTGTCACTCGTTGGTCAGTTCACAGGATACTGTAGAGCACTTCCTGCCACCATGGCTGCAGGAAAGAGGCAAAGCAAAGCTATGTTTGATGTGCCATCTCTTCTAATGCTTTGCACCTGGAATGGGCTCCACACACATTTTCTGCTCTACAGAAACACTTTTAATTCAGTCTTCCCTTCCTATCTAATCCCCATGTGCTCTTGGGTCTTTTTTTTCTGTGCTGCTATACTATTGTTTATTGCAAGGGAACAATCCATCAATCCATTATACTGTCTTCCTTAACAGTTTTAATTCATTTACATTCTGATGTTGTAGTTGAAAGTCAAATAATTCTTAAACGTTTGCTCTGTAGTTACAATAAAGCATCACAGGACTTTACTCCCATCTATCCTCAGAATGGGTGGGGGGAGTGGGGGAGAAGGGAAATCTCACATATAGAAATGTCAGTTAATATAAATACACTCAAAGGTTTGGACAAATACTAGATCAGCCTCAAATTATACACAGCGGCCGTGCAGTCATTAACTACAGAGGAAGAATTAGCCGATGGAGGAAGCACGTGTGCACCCACTTGATTGTGGCATTAGTGGGGGGGTTTCCGTGCTAATATGATATATATATATTGGTACACTTGAGGCTTATCCTTATTAAATTATGCAATTTCTAAATTATAAATTAAATGCAACTAAATGTTATAGATTGAGCGACCAAAAGTACATACTGTTTTAGTTTGTCTACCCTATTTGATTGTAACACGTAGAGTACATTATCCCCGTCAAATATAGCCACTATTCCCCTGATTTTTCTTGAAGAGGGAGGAGAAGGCCTTGATATGTAATCCTACTGCTTTCAACATTTGTCAGAGTTCAATAATTGCTGTAAACAACGTGTAATCCATTTCAAAGTGCTTTGCCAAAGGCTCACATTTTGACAGATAATAGTGATCATCTTCAGCAATGTTCTCAACAGGCCTGTCTTCATTTCAATGTGAACCAGTTTAGCAATACCTAACCTTCTAATCAATATTAAAAAACACTCATGGTCCGTGCTGCTGGATCTGTTAAATGGACCTAATTTTACAGCTCCATAAAAGCCCGTCCATGCCAGAGTGTGACTCAACACTCGTATCACACAGTGAAGGATCATAGTTGTGCCTTAGCCAGTGAGTTCATGTAACAATGAAATGTGTTTTTTAACTTTGTGTTGTCTTTACTTCCATGGCTGCCTGTTTGGACAATGACCCGCAAACATTCCAAGATATGGGAATAACAATATGTTTGGACATTGTCTAAAACTTTGTTTGTGGAGCGGAATAAATACAGGGTCAGGCAAAATGAGCCGACACATTTGGAGGTTAAATAAAAGTAAAATAAAGTAAAATAATAGTACATATAATGCCATTCGGTTTCATGATGTTTTAACAATTAAATCAGTTCTAGCGGTTGGTAACCCATAACAAGATGGTGTTTCGAGCTGGTACGAGATCATGTCTACCAAGATCGAAGTGCAAACGGAACGCTCGTTATGTTGCAGTTACAGATTTGTTTGTTTTGATAAACGTTTCCACAATAAAAGCGCAAAGCTCACCAGTCCAATTCATGGCCGCAACTGAAAAAGAAACGAAAAATAATGTAATTGTAAAGAAACAAAGCAAAATGGCATTATATGAAAAAAATGGCATATGCACTTTTCGGAAATAAAAACACTTTTTTGTTTTACTTTATTTGCCTTTTATTTAACCTACAAATGTGTCAGATCATTTTGCCTGACCCTGTAGATTTGAACAAATAAACACCATACCTTCGATAGACACTTTTTTCCTCCTGGCCTCAGTAAATGGTGCTTTTATAATGACATTTAATAATGGTTGATTTTGTTCTTTTTGTATAAGTAGCAATAATAGTGTGTGCTTTGTCTGCATCATCCAAAACCTCAAAAAAAAAAAAACAACCCTACCAAATGACCTCCTAAAGCCAGTAAGGAGTGATGTCTTCCATCCGTGTGTTGAGGGATTAATTGATAAACTGCCTCAGAATAAAATGGTGTGATTATATTATTGTGGAAATTCTTGGCTGGACACAAACATTGTTTCAAAGTGGAGTCTGACAAGTCATGCACACCTCTGAATCCGAGATCCAAACTCTGCCTGACATGTTTTACGAAAAGCATAATTATACCAATGTGGAAGAAAATCTGTTGTTGCTAACAGAGGAAATGATTTCATGTGTGTTGGACCACTCACTAAGTTATTGGTTAAAAAAAAAAAAAAAAGATTGTCTTGCAATGACGCACGTATCCAAGTACACCTAGGCCTCCTTGTAATTCTCACCATCTTTAAGAGTGGACAAAGTAGCACAGGATGAAATGTAACTGGGGCCCACACATAAATCTGTCAGGTACACAATCTAGTGAAGAGTCGCCGGCCATTAAAAGCTTGTGAATTACTGTCCATGTTCACCAAATCATCCAAGTCATCAGGACGTGTGTTTGAGTAAATGGTCCAACTATTAGCAGGCTGAAATTTACAACGTTTAGATTAGCATCAACATTCTGACTCATGTGCAGCCAAGGATGTGTGATACTATACACCTTTAAAAATATGCGCGTCTTATATTGTCCCGATAAAACAAGTCGGCGTCCTCTACGTGACTGTTGCAAAGTGTTTTAGTTGGAAATGAATGATTGCACACAATGAAGCTCTGAGGTCGCCGACGAGCTGTTTGGCATCGGTCGACTGTTACTTAACAAATGTATCAGACAGACACTCCATGCAAGGTTTATGCCACAACTCGGCGAAATCAATTGGTAACTAACACAATTAGGAGCCCTGTGAATTGAAAATTTTTAATGGTAATTATATATTATAAAATTGTGCATGTCAAATTATAGTTTTACCTGCATTCCTGAGTACGGCCATGACTTAACAAATGTATCAGACAGCCACTCCATGCAAGGTTTATGCCACAACTCAGCGAAATCAATTGTTAACTAACACAATTAGGAGCCCTGTAAATGGAATATTTTTAATAGTAATTATATATTATAAAATTGTGCATGTCAAATTATAGTTTTACATGTATTCCTGAATACAACCATTACTTAACAAATGTATCAGAACGCCACTCAGTGCAAGGTTTATGCCACAACTCAGCGAAATCAGTTGGTAACTAACACAATTAGGAGCCCTGTAACTGGAATATTTTTAATGGTAATTATATATTACAAAATTGTGCATGTCAAATTATAGTTTTACCTGCATTCCTGAATACGACCATTACTTAACAAATGTATCAGACAACCACTCGATGCAAGGTTTATGTCACAACTCAGCGAAATCAATCGGTAACTAACACAATTAGGAGCCTTGTAAATGGAATATTTTTAATAGTAATTATATATTATAAAATTGTGCATGTCAAATTATAGTTTTACATGCATTCCTGAATACGACCATTACAATGTATCAGACAACCACTCCATGCAAGGTTTATGCCACAACTCAGCGAAATCAATTGGTAACTAACACAATTAGGAGCCCTGTAAATTGAATATTTTTAATAGTAATTATATATTATAAAATTGTGCATGTCAAATTATAGTTTTACCTGCATTCCTGAATAGGAAAATTATTATATAAAACATTTCTTTTTTTGGTTGTTGTGTATAGTTGTTTGACTTTATTTTCAAAGTATGTAAACAATAGCATGTTTAGTGAAGTAAAACAAAACAGTTCCCACCCATTTGAAATAATGTACTTTTTTTTTTAGTTTTATTTAGTTTAGTTATGTTTCAGAGTAAAAGTCAGTGTTTTTAGTACATTGTTGAACATTCCAAATTAACAATTAGCTCAGGTTATCAAATGCAACTAAGGCCTTGTTCCTATGTGTGTATATATAAATCTCATATGTATCATATCTACTGCAGTCGGAATGATCAGGTTGCATCTAGATGTGGTTTGCATTGTGAAACTTGGGTAAAAGTACTCACTAATTATATTTTAAAAAGTGGCTCCGACATCCACCCAAAATGATTTTTTTTTTTTTTATTTCAGAGGAGTCATCATTTGGTTAAGAAAATATTGACTCCCATTGCACCAAAGTTTACTGCAATGCGTGTGACATCACTTTGCGTTCACATTGACAAGTCGTCACTTTTTTTTTTTGTGAGGGAGGGTGACGTGAACAACCACATTTAAAAAAATAAAAAATAAAAAAATTCAAATTGGGCATTATACTTTGCCTGAGGTTCTTAGCTTGGGGGGGGGGGGGGGGGGGACGTACTGGTGGGTGTCATGTGTCACTGGTCAGGTGCACCAGCAGTTGGCCCATTAAAACAGTCAACTTAGTGTTGACGTGTGTACCCCTTTAATTGTTATTCTCCAATCATGTTGTAACCGTTTACATTTTGCCCATAATGGGAAACATTTAATAGACAAACTGTATAATATAAGCTCTTTGCACGTGGCTTTTTTTTGTTGTTGCCACAATGATGTTCTGAAAGAGTTTTAAACTGTGCAGTTTTACATGCGAAACAGGCCACCATGGGAGCCCCCGCCTGCGAGTGTCTTCACAGCAACACATTGAACACTGACTGTTTAGAACAATGTCTTCCCTGATATGTAAATTGAGAGCGAGATAAGTGACTTATGTTGACGAAACGGCAAACACTGATTTTTTTTGTTGTATACAGCATCTCATCAAAAAGTAAACAAAGCGCTCGGTTGTGTAGCTGCTGTCATGTATGACTTTGGCGAGGGTGGGTCGGGTCTGAACGTTGGACGCAGCAGTCGGGATGAGTCATGCGGTGCTGGGCTATGTTAGGCGAGATTGTCATGAGGATTTTCTCATGTATCGGTTCCAAATCGCAAAGCAGGAAAAGAAGTATTTTCTTTATCACGTGTCAGCCTGTTTTGGAGGTGGTGGGAACACACTTGGTTCCGTTGCCAAGTGTGACACATTTGGAGCAACTTGTTGCTGCTGTCTTCGTATTTACGTCCATGTTGAACTCATTGAAAATGTATTTCATCGAAATGGTCTTATATTTTGCTGACTGTATATTCCACAGCATCATTTGCTCCTTACTCTGAGGCCTGGTAAGCATTTTAATTTCAACACTTTAATTATTTTAATTGGTAGATGCAGATTAACAGCAATTGGACTTGACTGGTGTCATAAATCCAAAGCTCACAAGTTGCGGAATCCCTGGCGATTCAGAACAGACCACTGTAAACTGGGAGGGGGATTAACCCACCGAGTAATTGTAACTTTTATGAATCATACTGCTTATGAATTCCCCCCTCAGCACGCCACTTGCCAAGTACGAGTCAAAGCGAGCTGATTGAGAAGCCACTGTGCAGTGTAATGTTTTCACAGAGGAGCCGCTCGGTGCCAATGAGGACGTGCATGTCGGCTGCAATAAGAGAGAACCTCAGATGTGTCATTTACATTAAAAATACATTACATACTCATCCTATGGCGATTACTTCATCATCGGAGGGGTGCGTTTAATTCAAGTTCAAGTTCAAAAACACTTTATTTATCCCGGAGGGGCAATTTAAAGGACACAGAGAGTAGCATATGGAATAAAAATGTAATGGTTTAATTTCATTTGAACATGCATCAGATTACAATTGAATGCATCACATAATCAGTTCACAGTTCCACATGTCCAAAAGGAGTAGGAAGAAGCAAAGCTTATTAAATCCTACCCCTCCATCTGGTACTTTTACAATCAGTAACTCTTACATTTGTTCACTTCCTGCTTTCCATAATACAGTTTAGGTTTTTTTTTTATTTGTTTTTATTTTTACTTTTTTAATAATGCACCTCATACCGAAGTACGAGGTGATATGACCATGTAATGACATAATGGGGTACCCATTATGTCATTGTATGGTCGTGTGTGAGTGTCAGGCACATTTCGATGCAAACAGTATTTAATGTAACCGTCTGAACCAGCATGTACACCAACTAGTAATTGTCAATATAGTGATATGTATAGCACATCATGACTGGTTCAAGACTATTTATCCTCGTACTTTTACAATCAGTAACTGTTATATTTGTTCACCTCCTGCTTTCCATAATACAGTTTAGGTTTTTTTATTTATTTTTATTTTTTTAATAATGCACCTCATACCGAAGTATGAGGTGATATGACCATACAATGACATAATGGGGTACCCAAATTGTCATTGTGTGGTCATGTGTGTGTGAGTGTCAGGCACATTTCGATGCAACCAGCAACCAGTATGTAATGTAACCGTCTGAACCAGCATGTACACCAACTAGTAAGTGTCAATATAGTGATATGTATAGCACATCATGACTGGTTCAAGACTATTGATCCTTGTACTTTTACAATCAGTAACTGTTACATTTGTTCACTTCCTGCTTTCCATAATACGGTTTAAGGGTTTTTTTGTTTTTTTTTTTAAATAATGTACCTCGTACCGAAGTATTTTATACAGTATTTTAAGTCCACGGCAAGCAAAGTACTGTACTTTATGTGCACATGTCAGATTTTGATAAACTTTGCTGAATTACTTTGGAAAAGAATGCTGAACTTTCTATTTGAGAGCAAAACCAGAGGACCTCATCTCCCTTAAATACACACACATTGGCTCATACTCTTGCCTCAGTTAAGAAGTGCAAGGAGACATGTATTGCATGTGATTGTTGGGGAAATTGAGTGAAAAACAGGTCTGGGGTTGTGGGTTCAGGTTACGGGTTTCACAATGACAAGATCCAGAAGCTGGCAAGGCTTGGTATTACCCTGGTGCTTCCTGTACCACTGGTCTGGGACAAGGGTTTGGGAAGGGGGTCTGGATGGAAGCTGTAAGAAATGTGTGTGTGTGTTGCCTTATACAGTCACCCCTGTTAGAGTGTTTTAACACAGCTCACTGCTCCCACACTCCAACCATCGGGCCCTGTGCCTCAACCAGATCCCACTGTGGTTTATTTTACAACCTTGAACCACAGTTAGCCTTCAAAACCAAAGCACGGTAATCAGGCCATCCCAGGATCCCACTTTTAACAAGCCCCTTTTACTTATTTACAATATGATTTGTCCAACAATATAATTTGCTGCAATATTTTCAAGGTATTCAACTTTATTTTTCTGACAATTATTCCTCGGCGGTCATGCATGTATATAGTCCGTATCTGGATTTGATTGTAAAGTCATTGTTTCCTTACATTTTAAGCTTACGCTTCAATTTGCTACAACATGTTAGCAGCACAGCTTGCCTGCATGTGTTTTTTTTTTTTTTTTTTTGCTGTTTATAGGCGTACATGGCATCAGCTAAATACTGTGTTGTTTCCAGATGGTTCCTCCTTAAATTCTATCAGCATGTCAACATATGATCCCTAATCTGCAACACCTCAAGGACCAGTACTCCCAGAAGTCTCCCCAATAAGACACATCAAGATGAATGTTCTGACAAACACACGCAGAGACCCAAAGAATTGAAAACAGTGGAATGCGTAGTATAATTAATATACCATTTAAACGTTTGTTTTTTTTTTGTAATTCTATGGGATTTGGAACATTGGTATACATATGTTCCATTGATGAAGTATCTGTGGATTTTTAAGTGAAGTATAATCTGCCAATACTCAAATTGGGTGGAGTGTTTGAATCACGTCCAAAAAAAAATCGTAGCAGCGCTCACATGAGAAAAAAAAAATCCTTTTTTCGGACTTTTTTCACATGACTGTGTCCCATAATGCCATTCAATGATTCCATCTGCCTTTGTTGCAACATGGTAGTGACGTCTCCTTAATTATGAGTCATGAACAAAACGGATGAATAATTTTGCCTCATCACCACAGTCGTAGCTCCCGAACGGTCCACTTTGCTTGCTTTGAAACTGATACAGTAACCCCTCGTTCATCACGGTTCATTGTTTTTTTTTGTAAGTAGAGCAGGGGTCTCAAACTCAATTTACTTGGGGGCCACTGGAGCTCGGGTCTGCGTGAGACTGGGCCGCATCAGGTTTTTCCACAAAAAAAAAAAAAAAAACATTTATTAAAAACAGAACAATGAATAAACTTTGCTTTGGTTCCGATTTTCTACAAGAAAAGCTCTGATAAAACATTCCACTGTATATCTTACTTTTAATTTTTCTACACGAAATAAGATGAAAAATAAATAAACAAATCAAGAATAAAGAAAATCAATCAATCAGTAATAAATAAATAAATATAATAATAATAATAAAACGGCAAATAATAAAAACTTAAGAAACCACATTGGTTGGTGGGTAGACAAATTATTTTTTTCAGATTAAAATGAACAAAGCATTATTAGAGCCCTGTAGACATGACAAAACACGACTATAGTCACATTTATACTCTTTTTATTTACAACATATTGCGCAACTGCAGGGTCTTGAGAGACATGCTAACTCGCAAACTAGAGAGCTAGCGACCTAAACGGTAGCCAAAAACTTACCACTTCCACACGGATAGGGAGGATAACTATTAACAGTTATTTAACCTTTAACATGAACATTAATCAAACATAATTTTTTCTGGGTACATGATACCATACAGCATCCATATCAAACTTGCGCGGGCCGCACTAACATTAAACTTTCAAATCAAGGCGGGGGCCTCAAACTAGTGTCCTGCGGGCCACATTTGGCCCGCGAGCCGCGTGTTTGAGACCCCCGAGTTAGAGCATAGAAAACCTGTTTACAACCATCTAAATATGTTATATTCCCCTAGACATGAATTAACACCCATATAGTTCACCTTTACACTCGTATTACCCAATATAGTAAACATAATAAGACAAAATATTGTCAAAGTGCATGTTTTCACTTTATTGTGTTCAGCAGTCGGAGAATAGAAGCTTAATACTGTACCACGGGGTGTCCTGATTATTTTAAATGACTGTAAAATTTAAATACCCCCCCACCCCAACAAAAAAACGCAAACTTCTTGAAATAATGCCTGTGAATCTAATCCACATGCAGCGTTTACAGTGCTTTTGATGTCTTATTATTTATTCGTTTATAAATAGCAGCGCTTCGTCATAAAAATAGTTCAGTGGTATTTTCCAGCTATTAAGTAAGGTTGGCTCGGGAACAAGGGCAAACATATGTAATATGTGCACGCCACCCCCACCCTGCCGTCCTCATCTGCAAAAGGGTGTCGATTATTAGTTGTTGTTTTCCTTCGTCTTCACGTGCTAGTGGCTCACAGATGTGTCATAAAAGCTTGTGAGAATGGTGTATTCCACCTGCTTGCAGCTTTTTCTTTAAAAACATATGTGTGCATATGATTTACATAAATATGGGGATATGGTATGGAGAGTGTCTTCACTTGGCGAAGCAGTGCGGTCCTCACATGACCAATCAAATATGTAACCCCCCAAACACACAGACACACACAATACAGTAAGAAATCTGGCTTCAATTATTTTTAAACCCAATGGAAGCTTCCAAA
The DNA here is from genome assembly GCF_030265055.1 of Doryrhamphus excisus. NCBI lineage: Eukaryota > Metazoa > Chordata > Actinopteri > Syngnathiformes > Syngnathidae > Doryrhamphus > Doryrhamphus excisus. Next base: position 5,575,483 of record NC_080482.1, read on the forward strand.
TGTCTCCCCTTTTGTCAGAAATTAAGCTCTCCTGTTTCCTGCAAATGGCTGAAATATGCCGTTAATATTACCATGATTTTTTCTTTCTTTATCATTTATATTAATGTCACTGGGGGGGATGACCCTGCAGCAATGTGGAGACTTGGCTTCAGACATTCATGTTGATTATGACTAAGAGGCTCTGCTAAACGGGCTCAAGTGGAGAGATAATTTGGAATGCATATGATGTAACCGCGGTTTGTTTAATGTGAAAGATAGAGTTTGGGATGGATACGACATGGAGGTTGTGTTACAAAAGGTCTTTATGAGTTTGACTGACACATCCCACCCAATCTTTCTTGGTTTGATTGGTATTTAACTCTGTTGAGAAATGCGGTTCCAAATGTTGATTAAGGATCTGTTTCACTTGTTTGTGTGTCAACAAATCCAGCGAAGTCTGCTTATACACTTCTGATCTCCCATCACTGTTGTTTTTGTACTTGATGCTTATTGTCATAACATAACACACTCACGGAGGCCTTTTTTCCAGTGTGGCTGAGCATGGGATATGCTGTATGAAAATTAGCACTGACATCGCTGAACCAAAATAAAACTACTCGGGCTGCCCCTACATCTGTAGTCATTTTAAGCCCTTATTTATTCCATTGAAGTAGTCATTTGATTTCACCAGCACAAATAAACATATCATAACAGAGCAAAAGCTCTGATGTCATATGCAGATGCTAAGTTGTGATTATTCTTTCTTGCGCATCTTGTCTTGCAAATGCAGAATGAGTGACATCATTTTTTTTGGCACCGATACAAAAACAGCAATTGGAAAGCAATGCCGAATCCTGATGCATGTCTATGACTTACCAGATTTAAGTTTATGTACGAAGTGGCGGTCATGTACTTTAGGAATGCGTGATCTGGTGAGGTTGATGATCCGGTAGGCACGAAAATAGCTAAGTAACACTACAATATTATTACCATATTTTGCCAGTTACTGTATATCAAAACAGCAATACTTGAAACACAAGTAAAGCCGTGGAAAGTCATCTCGCACAAAAATCATAGACAAAATAAAAAAATACAAATAACTTTTCCCACACTGTGCTCCTCTATAAGGAGTTCAGTTTTTAATCTGTATTTGTACAGAGTAATATGGTTCGGCGCACCACTATGCGCAGACAATTTGGTAGACTGAACTGCGCCGAGATGGGCGTGACAGCGCACCAGGAGAGGAGTCCACTTTTTCAGCTTGGCGCAGTGACAATTTTGTGACAAAACAGCGTGACAAAGTTACACTGAAAGCTCTCCAGCTCCTACTTGGTCTATGCTTGGCGCAGGCGAAGCGCACCCTGCGGAGTGGTAAATTGGCTGACAGGCACACAGTGCAGACATGCCACCATAACCTCACAGGTTGGTTTTTCAGAGTGTCGGGCACATTTCAATGCAACCAGCAGTCTCGGACATTGGAGCCCTTGGTGTTGGTAGCTCAGTGGACATGTACAGATTATTATTAAACACATATATAGGTGTCATAATAGATGATAAAATTATCTGGAAATCAAAAACTACAAACACACCGCTGCAAGAAGTACTTCAATTTTCAATACAACGAAAAACATTCTGGACCACATAACGACAGATTCCGTCTTCAGTGTTTAAGTAGAGAATGTTTCCATCCAATCACACCATGGGAATATTATTCCATTATTTCATTATTCTATTATTGTATCTCCTTTCAGACGGGCATTGAACCTTGGTATCCTGCGTGACCCTGGCTCCGAGGTGGAGGATCGTCAGTACCAGGTTGACCTTCAGTCCATCAACATTGGTACAGCACAATGGGAGCAACTCAAACCAGAGAAGGAGGGAATAAAAGGAGGTGTATTGGCGGACAGTGAGAGGAACTCGCAGAACCCGGCCCTGGAATGGAACATGTCTAGCAGGTCAGGTTTCTTCTTGGTATTGATATACAGTATTTTATATTTGTATCCGTCATCATTTGTAAAGAGGTGTTCACACATATGTACTTATACTCCCAATATGAATATCGGTATTCTCAAACAGTAGACTCTAATGAAACAAAATCTTTGCTTTGATTGTAACAGAATTTGACACACATCACTTCCCGATTTCTCACCTCGAGCTCATTTGATACATTGATACTCTCACACTCGTGTTTTGGACTCTGGCATATTCTCGCCACAGTTTTTTTGGGTATATTTCAAGTAGTGGTGGATGTGCTGTGGCCTCAGTCAGCTTCCTGAGGTTTTGTGAGGAAATTCCAGTACCAGGGACCACTGACTGGAACTGTCCTCATTCCAGTGTATTGCTGGCTTGGAAAGACTCTTTGTCAGGCCTCTGTGAACGCTCTCCGTCTCCTAGTTTGTCGAGCTTTTATTTTTTTGCATATGTCCCAAGCCGTAATGCTGCTTTGTGTTCACACTTTTAGGGTTTGTAAGAAATAGAAGCCAATTTCCATGTATAATAATCCCTCATTTATCATGGTTAATTATTTTCAGACCTGACTGTGATAAGTGAATTTCCTTATTTGTAAATGAAATATACAGAGAAAACTAGTGGTTTTTACCATTATAGGAGCCCTCTGCACAAGAACTAGCACCCCGGTGCCCAGATGGGAAGTAACGCCGTATTTGCAAGTCTAACATGGTTAACTATTTACAATTTTCACATTTGGAACTGAACTGTTAAAATTTCCCTTCAATGCGTATCCTTCTCCAAGCTACACTTCTCCATGCTTTTCCACTTCCTGCTTATTGTGGACCACTTAAATACCTTACATGGGAAAGATGCAGGCTAGCTCTAATCAAATGCACTTCTACCCCCTTGTGGACGTTTTTATGACTTAAAACTGCACTCAACATGATCTCTTCTAATGTGCACTTGCATCATCACCTGTTTTTCCCAGTTCCATATGTCCAAAAGGAGTAGGAAGAAGCAAAGCTTATTAAATCCTACCCCTCCATCTGGTACTTTTACAATCAGTAACTGTTACATTTGTTCACTTCCTGCTTTCCATAATATAGTTTAAGTTTTTTTTTTTTTTTTTTTTTTTAATAATGTACCGCGTACCGAAGTACGAGGTGATATGACCATACAATGACATAATGGGTACCATAGTAAGTGTCAATATAGTGATATATATAGCACATCATGACTGGTTCAAGACTCTTCATCCTTGTATTTAGCAAACATCAACTGCTTGTATTGTTTCTTGAATTGGCTCATCGTTGTGCATTGTTTGAGGGTCTTACTCAATCCATTCCATAGTTTGATTCCACATACTGTGGCTTCAACATTCAACATTTGGGTTGAAAAAACTTACGAAACTTAATTTAGGCAAAATAAAATAAAAATGTACGTAAATATGCATTTTTCTTTTTACTAATAATAGGCCGTATTCAATCACAAATGTACCATAGATATATTTTTGAAAACAAAAATGCGAAATTAGAACCGCAAAGTGACGACTGCATTGTTGTTTGCAGTACCTCCACCCCAAAGTGTACAGAGACGCACACACAGCTCAATATCAGAGGCCTCCCCAATATTACCAGTAAACCGAGCCCCATGCCTTTTTTTGCCTTTCTGGTGAATGATAGCACCTGTCCCTTGCAATGAGACACTCATTGTTTCAATCCCTGTCTGAGGGGAGATTAGCCAACACCAATTGCCCTCATAGATCATTTCACCTCTGAATGAAACCTCTTTCAAACCCTCTATTCAAAGAAACGTGTCGGAAAATAATAGCTCGAGGGCAGCATTAATGCACATTTGTGTGGCAGAAGTGAATATGATAGTGGGCCTGGCTGAGTACTGTACACCAGCCCGCTTCGAAACAGGGCCTTTTATAATCCCAGCCAACTATAAATATTGTACGGCATGATTGTGTTTTAATAGCAGCAGATGTGGCAATTAACACCACCTTATAAAGCGGGCTTGTATATTTGTTTTACTGCTAACAAATGTTCCCACAAATATGACTTGATTGTGGGAATTGACTGGAGTGAAATGAAGAAAGCTGATGTTAGACGCTTCAGCTTGATCTTGTGTATACAATTAAGGAGGGGTTTCCATTTGGGGGCTTGTCAAACGACGTCTCACTGTGTCTCTGCGCCTATTCTAGCTTCCAGCTAAAACGTCTTATTTATGGAAGTATTTTCACAAGTACAGCTACACTAAGAAAAATAAATCAATGGTGAGCTCAATTATTAAGGATATGAAAATGCAAGCGTATGAAATGTGTCTCTGGTTGTCAACTTTTACTTTTAAACCCAAAACTATAAGAAATTGTTTGAAAAAAGTATATTTTTTACATTTACAGTACAAATGAAACTTGCATAAATTTGCAACCCATCCAGCCTTCCATTTTCTATGGCGCTTATCCTCACTAGCGTATACCGCTGGAGCCTATCCCAGCTGACTTTGTGCGCCCTTCAATGTATAACCAAAATTATAAATATATTGTTAAATCAATGTTATTCTAACATTGTCACTAAAAGATTGCATTGAATGATGATGTATTTTATAGCTGTGCAATGAAAAAGGTGTGTTATGCTAAGAGTCCACTGTGGCGCCTAGTGTCACCAATAAGGTGCCGAGTGGCGTGCAGTGGCTCAAACTGGCTCGTTGTGGCCCGTAACAGCGGCAAAAATTGAGTTTGCCGGCAAGAAAATTTCAAAATGTTTAAAATCTTTGTATCCACCAAGTGGAACCAAATGTTGCAAACAATCCACCTATTGGAATCCACTGGAATGTAATGGCGCGAGCCAAGTTGCACCAATGATGCTAGGAGTCCACTGGGCCGGCGTCGGTTGGTGCCAGTTCACGCCAAAGATTATGTGATTGGCGCGTAGTGGCTCGCTCGTAGTGGTGCCGAATAATGGCAACATGCCAAGCGAACCATAATTCGGCGCCAAAGCGAGCCACTACGCGTCAATCACATAATCTTTGGCATTACCTGGCACCAACCGGCGCCGGCGCAGTGGACTCCTAGCATCACAAAGCCTAATATATGTGTGTTATTATTTAACATTGTTATATGTATTTCTTTAGTATAAGGAGACACCAGGACCGGCGGGCTATTCTGACACCCATTGTGACCGACTTCTCGGTCCGCATAACTGCTGCCCCCGCTATCATCTTCAGCAAGAATCTGCCCCCTGATGCTGGACAAGCAGAGGTCAGTGCACTGATTATTCTCAGTCATACATCGAATTAGAAGTTAAATTATCTATACTGTAGAATTGTATTGTTTGTCTTTTGACCAGTTCCTGAAACGTTAACCTATGCCTGTTAGCATACAGTAAGTCACTCATTAGAAATGCCCCAACCATGATACCATGTAATGGAGGATTTTGACACAGAGTTCACCCTTTGCTTATACAGCTGATATTTTCTGGCACAGCTTGTTCCAGCTTCCTGCCACTTTGATGCCTACTCCTTCTACGCTAGCACGCCCCTCCACAACACATAACAGTACACTGACGTGGCCGTACACACCTACAGAGTATGATACTCTATGTATAGTGTAGGTCCCATAGTGTACATTATAAAAATACATTTTATTTGTATAGTGCTTTTCAAAATACTCAGACGCTTAAATATTTATTTATATTTTTATAATTACAAATTATTATAAATGATTATTATTATATTTAATAATTATTAATTATTATAAATTCTAATTTCTAAATTCAAAATTAGTATTTTATGTTATTTTTATTTATTTATTCGCGTAAATATTTATTTATATATTTATAATTATGAATTATTATTAGTATAAATTATTATTATTTATAATAATTATTATAAATTATAATTTCTAAATTATGAATTATTTTATATTTTATTTTTATATTTGATATCAGAATAAAACATTATTAAAACATGGCAGACATTTACAGATGCTGCGTGGAAGACTGTTTATAAAATATATAGAAGGAAGATGATGCACTAAGTTCACAAAAAGTCATGTTTTTGTTTTTGGATGAATTAGCCTCGCCTCCCATTTTTGATTTCCTCTCCAGGACTTGGTGGTGTGTGGTCACTCTCTGGAAGTTAATGTGACCAGCAGTCTGGATTTCTACCTGAGCATCGCTCAGGTGCACCTCCTTCATCAGCTTCTGAAAGACAATATGGGGGCCATGGACACTCCTGGGCAAGGCGTTGAGGTACACATCAGTAATGAGAAAGTTTTCCCATTTTATTACAGTGTATCTTCTCAAGGGACAATACTATAGATGTGAAACTGGGATATACTTCAGAGTAATCAATGTACAGATCGGATAGTGGTATAGATTTATTATCCACTGAATGAGCTGGAGGCGGCACGGCAGTCGAGTGGTTATCGCGCAGCTAGGAAACTAGGGTTCAATTCCACCCTTGGCCATCTCTGTGGGGAGTTTGCGTGTTCTCCCCGAGCATGCGTGAGTTTTCTCCAGGTACTCCGGTTTCCTCCCACATTCCAAAAACATGCTAGGTTAATTGGCGACTCCAAATTGTCCATAGGTATGGTACCCCGCCATCCGAAGACAGCTGGGATAGGCTCCAGCACCCCCCGCGACCCTCGTGAGGAAAAAGCGGTAGAAAATTAATGAATGCATGAATGAATGAGCTGGCAACATATGTAAAGCACCACAATATGGTGTTAGTGTCATGATCTGGGGTTGCATGAATGCTACCAGCACTGAGGAACTGTGGTTCAATAAGGGAAAACATGAATTCCATTATGTACTATGACATTCTGAAGCCGAGCATAATCACCTCCTTTCGGTAACTTGACCTGGTGTATGCCTCCATTGCTTTCTGGCCGTTTTACTTCAAAACCCTGTCTTGCTTTTTTTTCTGTATACTCTATAATGCCCCTTAACTTGCGCCTCCACCGGGGAGGATCCAACACATTTAAATATTTACTCAGCGCACAGTGGTTCTCTAATGTGCCTAGTTTACTGCACCGTGCTCAGCTGCAGCTTTCAGGGCCTTTCCTATTGTTTACAGGACAGGGAGCTCCCAGGCGCCATTTGCCCCGTCTGACTGCTCAATAAAACTTGCTAATGGAACACAATATAAAAATATTTACCAGCTGTGGTGAGGATGGGAGTCACAGCAGAGAGGAATGGACAAGGGAAGAGAGCAGATGAGGCAGTAAATTAAAAGAAGCGAGTGGACAGAGTAATTCCCCTCTCCACCTGTACTTCTCTGTAGTTAAGTAACGTGAAGCCACTGAAAGATACCTGAAGTCACTTTGGTTTCTACACTCATATTTAATTAGTAATGATTCTAGTCTTGATGTTGCCGACAAATGGTAATGGTTTTATTTCATTTGAACATGCATCAGATTACAATTGAATGCATCACATAATCAGTTCACAGTTCCACATGTCCAAAAGGAGTAGGAAGAAGCGAAGCTTATTAAATCCTACCCCTCCATCTGGTACTTTTACAATCAGTAACTGTTACATTTGTTCACTTCCTGCTTTCCTAATATGGTTCAAGTTTTTTTTTTGTTTTTTTTTTGTCACGTATCGAAGTACAAGGTGATATGACCTTATAATATGACCCCTGTAGTTCTTCCCTGAGATCATATTTCTCCTCTCTTGTAGAGAAGTATTGGATGACATTTTTAGGTAATTGATTATTTTTAGCCTTATGCATTATTTTAGCTTAAGATGAACTATATCAGCAAGTTTAAGCATTGTCATTTTAGAAATAAGGAGTTAGTATGTTCTCTGTAGGCGGCATTATGAATTATCCTTACTGGCCTTTTTTGCAGTAGATTTAGCGAGTGATTGTGTTTATAGTTATTAGCCCATATTTCCACACAATAAGTAAGATATGGTAGAACCAGAGCAGCTAATGGCTGCAAGAAGTTTCCTCCAGGTTCAAGTCAAGATGGGAACAACTGTAGCTGGTCTACTACTACCATTCCGTATTTTTTTCAGTGTTCTGCAACTCAATGCCAATGCATGTGTTTCTTTTGTCATGTAAACGCAATTTTTTTAAAACTCCGTACAGCTGTAGAGCAGTTAATTACAATAAATAGTCATTTATTTGGTCACTTTGTTTAAACTAACTGTACCTTCATTCTTCTCGGTGGTGTTGGTCTTTCCTTGACCGACCTCTGTGGGGGTGCTTGGCTCAGGCCCTGTACTGCTCCAACATGGTGGTCAGTCAACAGAAGCCCTTTGTGCAAACTGCAGGGCCCTCTAGTGGCGTGTTTCATCACAGCAAATCAAAGGCTGTGTCTTCTCACTCCCACTCTCGCTCTGCCAAAAATCTGTCCACCCGATGCTAATGCGAACAATAGTATCGGTAGTATATGCTCTGACATTGTTTGCTGTTGGAATTTGCCAGAAGAATGTTTTTGATGTTTTCTGAATAGAACAAAAGAGATGCATATCATTTTAAACAAGCCGTGCGGATCAAATTCCCGACTATTTGCAAGTTTCAGGGCTGTAAGACATTGTGTTTGGAAGTGTGGGTTTTTATATGTAGTATTTGACATGTTTTTCCCCGTTCCGCGTGTATACATCCTGTTCACATGATCTTATTAACATTCAATTAAGAACACAGCGCCTTTCATTTGAGGAAAGCCTAAAAAGCATCTCTGCTCCGTCAGCAGTTTAAACACTTTTTTTAAGAACATGCTGTTTGACTTTAACAGATTCCCCAATTCTGCAAACTGATCTCGAACAGTTCCCATCACCCCCTTAAAGCTGATTTATTGTCTCGGTTAATGGATTTGTTGTGTGTACACCTCGTGTGGTACTTCACTAATTCTTATTCATTGAGCTGTGTGTGTAAGAAAATCATATATTGTCATAGACTGTTATTTTTTTCCCATAATCTGTGCAATATAGTAATTTGTCAACAGTTTTTTTTTTTCTTAATAAAAGAATGACCCATAGCTGTCAACATAACCTCTTGCATTAGGGACTAAAACAAAGTATGATGAACCGTAGCTAATGCTGAGACATCCTAATATCCAACGCAACTCATGTGTCCATTAACTTCAATGAAGCCGCCTATATATTTTAAGTAGTTACATAAATCGGCCAGACTTTTATACATGCACTTCATTGGCCTCAGACGAACTCATTAACTGTCGGGCGGATCATTCTTACACCGTCTACATTGTTGTTCCTCGAGGAATGGCCCCATTAGCTGCTTGATGTTAATCAAGATGAAGTGAAGCTGGGTGAAGATCAGGCAGCTTTCAGCAGCAGGAGATGATTCAGTGAAGCAGCTATGAATAGATGACAGAGAAGCTTCTTGGACTTTGGCAGTGTAACAACACAGAAATGTCTGTCCTCACTCGCACACACATGCAAATCCATTCACATCGTCCTAACATTCTCTGCGTGCTTACACGGGAACTGCCTACAGTCTGCTACTCGGGGACCAGTACTGTAGTGTTGCTGACGCGTGCATGTATATATTTGGTGTGTCTGATCTTCTATGATGCTGTTTATACTACTGAGACAAGTTCAGGGGACATATTTGCACTGGCTGGCTTGACACACCATTTGGCACACCGGCGTAATCCAGCCATCTGTTAAATTTGTATACTGCTCATCCACATTAGAGTGAGCTGGAGCCTATCCCAGTTGACTTTGGTTTTGGTTAAGGAACATCACACGGTACTGTACACTTGGATAATTCAACATGTTTGTAGGAGAGTCACCAGTGAATCACATGAGACAAATAAACCAGCAACCATTCACACTCACAGTTTCCAGTTAAGCTACCATGCATGTATTGGGATGTAGGAGGAAGCCAAAATATCCAGACAAACCCACATATACAAACAGGAAGAACAAGCTAAAGCCGCACACACATGTACTTTAGCAGCAGCACGACAACGCTAAAGTCTAGGTCACAACCAGATGTGTGATTTTTGGCATTCCCCAAATCATCGTGTTTGTTTGTTTGTTCGTGGAGAGCGTACTTGTGGAGACCATGAAGGAATACGATTTTGACGTAATCAGGACGTACAGAATATCTGAACGTCTGTTGGCTCACTAATTACCGTATTTTCTGGACTATAAGTCACTTCGGAGTATAAGTAGCACAAGGCCAAAAATGCATAATTAGGTAGAAAAAAACATACACAAGCCGCACTGGAGTATAAGTCGCACAAGGCCAAAAATGCACCATTAGGTAGACAAAAACATACATAAGACGCACAACACCAAAAAAAAAAAAAAAAAAAACATAAGTCACACATGGCCAAAAATGCATAATTAGGTAGAAAAAACATGCATAAGTAGCTCTGGAGTATAAGTCGCAGAAGGCCATAATTAGGTAGAAAAAAACATACATAAGTCGCACTGGAGTATAAGTCGCACAAGGCCAAAAATGCATAATTAGGTAGAAAAAAAACATACATAAGTCGCTCTGGAGTATAAGTCGCACAAGGCCAAAACTCCATAATTAGGTAGAAAAAAACATACATAAGTCGCACTGGAGTATAAGTCGCACAAGGCCAAAAATGCATAATTGGGTAGAAAAAAAACATACATAAGTTGCACTGGAGTATAAGTCGTACAAGGCCAAAAATGCATAATTACGTAGAAAAAAAACATACATAAGTCGCTCTGGAGTATAAGTCACACAAGGTCAAAAATGCATAATTAGGTAGAAAAAAATACATAAGTCGCACAAGGCCAAAAATGCATAATTAGGTCGAAAAAAACATACATAAGTCACACTGGAGTATAAGTTGCATTTTTTGCGGGTAATTCATTTTCCAAACTACTTAACCAAAACAGACATTATGTCCTCTTAGAAGGCAAGTTCTAACAATAATAAAAGAATATAGAACAGGCTAAATAGGTGTAAGATATGCTAACACAATGGTTATTCAGCTACACAAAAAATAAACATGAACAGAAAAGGTGTCCTGTGTTTATGTAACATAAACAGTTTTTTCATTTATAAGTCGCTCTGGAGTATAAGTCGCAGGAACAGCCAACCTATGAAAAAAAGTGTGACTTATAGTCCGGAAAATACGGTAGTATGTATGTGGGGTGCATATGTAAATTGAGAATTCTAGTTTTCTAATGATACATTTCATATTTGATGCATTTCCTGTATTATATGTCATTCGTTCAGATGTACCTAATGAAGTCAGTTGAGTATACATCTCCACATTTCCATCACTTGTCCATCAACTGACACTCACCAAAATCTTTGCATCATCTCCATTCCCTGACACTTGTTGAAAGTTGCCAAACGATCGAGTGTGTCAGATACTAGTTCAGATAAGGATTGGAGCTTGTTCCTTTTGAGGTTTTCCTCAAACTGGGATGCAGCCACAACCACAGTGGAAGGGGGAAAATACCCTCTGGTGCAGGGGAAGTCCCACACAGCTTCATCCTCCACCTCATCCTGGGATGATTACACGCATGGGAAACGGGTCTTTAGACTTCCTTCAACACTCACGTATGGTTTGGTCCACACAGCAAGGTTCGGTAAAAACATCTCCGGATTGCCATTTGTTGTCCATTTTTGTCATTGACTTATACATTTAATATCCTGTTATTGTATGTTCTGTACTAAAATCGACACAGTTTTTGTGAGCTAAGCAGCTGAGATTGTATGCAGGAGGATTTAGTGCTAAATCTGTGTGCGTGACTGTGTTTAAAAGTGTTTGTGCACAGGCTCTACTCACGCAAAGCTGCACTATTACCGCACTTAATTATAAAGCAGAGCGCATTGCCAACCAACACGAACTGCGGTGAGAACTGGATTTACAGTAGACACGAACACATTGGTCGGTAGCTGCTTTGGTTTGTCAGTGGCTTTGAGCAATAGTTTGACTTCTTTGTACGGAGGAGCCAGTGCTTCTCTGAGGCTTCTTTTCTATGCACATCATCCACACAACCACACATAAATAGCATGTTTGAACAGAGAAGAGGGCTTTTATTGTTGTGTCATGTTTGAAAGTATTATTATGTTGTTTTTGACAAAAAAAAAAAACACATCCAGATGTAGGGTGTCCATTGTGTCTGCAGTATATGACAAGGACGTTTTTTTTTTTCTGTCCCTGAATGTACCGCTAGAAGATGTTATACTATCAAACTTTGGAAGCCCATTTCTTCTTAAACTATCAATTTCTCTGTCTTGTCAAACATGCTAGGTTAATTGGCTACTCCAAATTGTCCATAGGTATGAATGTGAGTGTGAATGGTTGAATGAATAGCCATTGATGGCTGCACGGTGGATGAGTGGTTAGCACGCAGGCCTCACAGCTAGGAGACCCCAGTTCAATTCCACCCTCGGCCATCTCTGTGTGGAGTTTTTGTGGGTTTTCTCCGGGTACTCCGGTTTCCTCCCACATTCCAAAAACATGCTAGGTTAATTGGCGACTCCAAATTGTCCATAGGTATGAATGTGAGTGTGAATGGTTGTTTGTCTATATGTGCCCTGTGATTGGCTGGCGACCAGTCCAGGGTGTACCCCGCCTCTCGCCCGAAGACAGCTGGGATAGGCTCCAGCACCCCCCGTGACCCTCAGGAGGATAAGCAGTAGAAAATGAATGAATGTCCACGTTTAAATGAGGAGTTTTTCTCTTTCCGAATGGAATCTTTCTGAATGACCTTTCCGAAAGCAATGGTATACATGGAAAGGAATATTCCAATGGCGTGTCTACATACGCCGCTATAATCAACCAGAATAGTCAATGGGGCATGCGCAGTAAAGCATAAACACCAACATCGAGTTTTTCGTGACAGTTTTTCGTTCGTCCAGTCTTGAAATTTAGTTTGAATCAAAAACAAACTTTCCTTAGCAGTCCAGTGCTGATTGCTCGCCTCCATTTTTTTTAAATTGAAGAACGCCTCAAGCTGCGTGTTACGTCATATCTCACCATTCGCTGAAAGAACGCACCCAGGAACAGGAAAAGTTCAAAAAGTAAAAAAAAAAATAGAAGTTCAATCTTGCTAATATTTTATAATTAAGCTCGGCACATGTTTTATATAGATATATATTTTCTTTTTTAATAAAACTGGACTTGTGAATGGCGTATAGAAGGGTTTAGATTCTGTTCCACAGATGGCGCTAATGCACACGAAAGCTGATTGCCAACCGCCAATAAACAACAGAAGAAGAAAAACACCACGAAGAAGAACGCAGTCTGACAACTTTCCGATTGAGCGGAAAGTCACATCTGTGAATCCGATTATATATTCATTCGGATTGGCACTTTTCTTTCGGAATGAGGTGTATACAAAGGTTAGATTCTTTCCGTTTGAGCAAGTAACCCGAATGGAATTGGAATATTTGGGTCCATGTATACGTGGCTAATGTCAGCTAAATTTCAGAAGCACATCGGAATCTGGATCCTTGTCTCTGGCCAGTATGTTTCTGTATGAGTGAGCTGTCTCATGGACTGCCGCACCTTGTGATGAGTGTTTCATATTGTCTCCGAGAGGTAAAACATCCCACTCCAAGACAGTGATGTGTCACGGCAGCTTTGTACGGCCAACACAAATAATGAAAACGTACGAGTGCAGGAAGCTCAAGCGCGGACAGATTGAGAATGCGGCAGAAAACAAGAAAAAAGAAAGCTGAATCTGATGTTTGTTTTGATTTTTTTCTGTAAATATGGGAGCTGACGTTCCTCAGAGGTGTGCTCTTAACCAGTCAAACTTGCCATTAATGCTCTCTGAGGGCGAGATCCCTTTTCCCATCCTGCTTAGCTCTATTTTCATTTGCCCTGTTGCTTCTGAGTACAATAATAAATAATCCTCCCTATACAGCCATCTCCTTTTCCATTTTGGCAGCTCGCATCTGTTTAGTAAGTGCTGTTGTCTCATTCCGTCTTTACACAGTTTCTTAACCAGGGTTCATCTCGCTGCCCTTCTTTTGTTATGAAACTAAATATTTTTCCCGCTTTTTTTTCATCTGTCACTGACCCTCCTGTTTGAATCAACTGCTAATTGACAGGCAGTAATAACAAGTCACCTTGCCTGTTCGGTCTCTGCACCCCAAACTCACCGGCTTCTCAAAGCATAAATGTGGCTTAAATTGGTCCCTTAGAAACTCAATCTATTCGAGATCAGTAGCAGCTGAATTCGCTCTCCACTTCCATCGGTTTTGGCAAAATTGGCGTGAAAACTCCAGATTAAATCATGAAGGTTGGAATTCTGTCGGAGCAAGGAGACAAACAGCGTCTTTTAGGACAGACATCGGGCCCCTGCGGTCAACTATGAGATCGGGTGTCGACTCAGGTGAACAGAGTCAGGGGTGTGCCCTCTGTGTCTGACTGCAAAGGAAACGGGGTCAGAAACCCAGGGGACCAGTAAAGCAGGGCACACCGGGGCAACTGGTGCAGACACATATGTACACGTATCATGGTAGACGTTTTCTTTTTTTAAGGGGGTGAAAAAAGGAAAAGGATTTCTTCATCACCTGTAAAAGCAAGATATTACCTACACAAACAGGGGGGGAGTATTGAGTTCTCCTTGGATTATGGAGTCAAGTTTTTTGTGGATTTGCATGTGGATATGATTGAATTTGATTGTACCAATGTATTTGGTTAGGCTCGTTTAAATATAGGAACCTTCTTATAATTATTGGATTCGCAATGCATGAAAAAGTCCTGCTGTACCGGGTTTAGATATTTTACCGCAGCATCCATGTGCTTCAAAATATCTGCTCATATAATTTGTTGAAATTCTCAAGCAAATAAGTAAGATTTTACTCTTTTTACAGTCTTTAAAAGTGGAAACCCAAGCAGAAAAGAGCATATAAGCATTCACAGTAAATGACACATAATGAATAGCCATTGATGGCTGCACGGTGGATGAGTGGTTAGCACGCAGGCCTCACAGCTAGGAGACCCCAGTTCAATTCCACCCTCGGCCATCTCTGTATGGAGTTTTCGTGGGTTTTCTCCGGGTACTCCAGTTTACTCCCACATTCCAAAAACATGCTAGGTTAATTAGCGACTCCAAATTGTCCATAGGTATGAATGTGAGTGTGAATGGTTGTTTGTCTATATGTGCCCTGTGATTGGCTGGCGACCAGTCCAGGGTGTTTCCCCGCCTCTCGCACGAAGACAGCTGGGATAGGCTCCAGCACTCCCCGCGACCCTCGTGAGTATAAGCAGTATAAAATGAATGAATTAAATTGTCCATAGGTATGAATGTGAGTGTGAATGGTTGTTTGTCTATATGTGCCATGTGATTGGCTGCCGACCAGTCGAGGGTGTACCCCGCCTCTCTCACAAAGATGGCTGGGATAGGCTCCAGCACCCCCGCGACCCTGTGTTATTATAAGCGGTAGAAAATGAATGAATAAATGAATAGCCATTGATGTGACACATAGACATCCTTCACTATTTGGTGACCCAAATTGCAGAATTTTTTTTCCGCACCATATTTCCGTACTTAACACATACATAATGCACACCTTATTATAAGGTGCATGCTAATGTTTAGTTGAACTTTATTCTTTTTAACAATACACTCATCATATTCATCTTCTCCCACAAATCCATTAAAGTCCATATCTTCTGTATCTCAATTGAACAGACATTAGATCATTATACTTTTTTTTGACAAAGACCCAACGAGAATCACAGATTGAAGATACCTGAAAGTCGTTTCTCTCTGCTTGAACTTTGTCGGTTCAGTTCAGCCAGGATATCATGCTATCTGAAACTCATGTTTTGTTTTCTATTTTTGCTTTTACTTTGTGGTCTATCTATTCCCCATAGGGGGGTAAAAAAAAAAGCTCTCTACTGTTGTAGATGAGGGGACAGTGGGGGTCTTACATAAGTGTCCTTTGAAAAACTAACTTGAAGCACATCTAAGCAGTTTTTTCTCTGAGATCTGGGAACATATCCAGACTGAAATAAACTACTCCAGTCTTCTGTACTCACCTCTGGACATAAACAGCCAGTTTGGACGTAAGTTCTCTTACTTCCATTTGGCTTTGTGGAGACACATGCACATTGCACTTGTGTGTGTGTGTGTGATTCCTAAGCCACATTCCTAAGCAAACCACCTGCTGCACATCTTCACTCCCGTGAATAGTCCCATCTCACCTCAGGTTGCTGCTGTTTTCCTTGCTGACACAGACATGTCTGTCTGGCAGCACCAGAAGGAATTTTAGAAGAACATTTCATGACCTAATCAAAAGCATCCCTACAGTTTTTGAAGTCTCCCAAACCCTTTGTGAACCACAACCCCCCCCCCCCCCCCTTGAAGACAGTAGAGTTTGAAGTTGTTTGTTTGTTGAAAAGAGGATGCCAAAGCTAATGATGTTAAGTTAAAAGCATTACTAAATCTTGACTGACTGATCTTAAGAACCAGTATTTTAACCTAAGAATCTCTTTGTTTTCTGTTTCTGCGTTGCCACTCTTCGCTTTTCTTTAAGCCCCGAAATCTAAACTGAAATGAAATAAATATTTAATTGAATCAGGATGTCTTTTGAATACTGCGTGTCCTTTCCCAGTACACAGCAGATTTGTAATGTCCACATCGAATTTTCTCTCGGTAGCCTGCCCACAGACAATGAGCCTACCTCATTCAGGGACTCGCATGTGTAAACACTGCAGCCTGAATATTAGATTAGAGTATTAGCCCCATAAAAGTCTCCCAAACTAAATAGTGACAGTGACAACTAATGAGAGACAGTTGTTTTCAAATAGGCAGGAACCAAAGACAAAGAATGAAAATTCAAGATGATGACTTTAATTCTGCGGGGGGTTGAATGACACCATCAGACTGGAGGGTTTGTGTTTCTTATTCACTTATTTCTAATTGCCGTCCACTTCCATTCTACACATTAAGGGTCTCATTTATAAAATACGAGTACACACTGAAGGTATTTGCTCAATTTTGCTAGCTAAAGATAAAAGATAAAACAAAGGTGAGAACTGACAGTTAAGGTGGAAACATCAGGTATGCATATGACAGCTTCCTCTGCAACAAAAAAAAAGCAGAATTTCCAGACGCCTTGATGCCCCTGCAAACAAAGAAAAAGATGCCTTGATGCCCTTGCGAACAAACGAAAGCAGAAACACCATGAAAGCAAGGGCAGTGGCGAAAGCTGATTGGTCCAGGACTCCAGCCTCTTACACAATCTTCAGTGTATAAAAGGCCAAGCAGGAAAAGGAAGGGTGCTTTTTTTAATAAGACCCGCTTACTTGTAGGCATACAGGGACTGCAGATAAGCCCGGGCGTCTGTATTAGGTATAGTTGTCAGCTGTAATAAGACCCGCTTACTTGTAGGCATACAGGGACTGCAGATAAGCCCGGGCGTCTGTATTAGGTATTGTTGTCATGGATAAACAATCTGGTTCTCATTCTGTGATTTGGTTCTTTAAGATTCCCTTATCCTTTATTCGAAACCCACTTAGAGTCCTCAGGGGGAGGATTTCTACAACACAAAAGACGAAAACAGCATGCATGTAAACATTAAAACGCATCAAAGCCTGCGTAGGTAAACACCTGCACGCAATCTTCTTTTTATAAACCACACTTCACCTGGAAATGTACGCCGGAGGGTCCACTCAATCCACTTACTTTAAAGGCTCAATGCCAAGCACCTCATGAATGAGAATGAAATGATCATTGGTGTCGATGTTGCCAGGTCGTCCCACAAGCGGCATCTACATAATTGAAACTGATAACAATTTCCAATCATATATTAAATTGTGTTTACTAGATTGTAAAGTCTCGGTCACAACCAGTTCTACGAGCTCCAACGGCTCGTCGTCTATATGCAAAAAAAAATGCAAGAAATGTAGACCGACTGCAGACCGGCCAAATAAACTCGACGGGCTCTTGGTTTTTTCGGGTTGCAAGACAAACTTACGCACTTATGTCTTCGTGCATCAGCCAAATTGCCAACATAGGCCATTTTTGTACATTTTTTTTGTACGTCTGCACATATTCAGATATTTTGTACATCCGCCATGCGTGTCAAGACCTTAGTCCTTCATGGTCACCACAACGAGTTTCCACAAAAAACACAGCGATTTGGTCAACATGAAAAATCGCACGGCCAAAATAATCGTATGTCCAACTGTAACCTAGACTTAACAAGTGGACTGTCTAAGCTAGTGCTGATCGTACTGAAGCAAATGTTACGTCGTAAATGTATGCTGCACTGTACTATGCTATCATATTTATGAAGTATGACTTACATAGTCATAGTCAGTTTGTTATGCACAGTGGAAACGTTTTGACGATACTTGAAGAATCATTTTTCAATTCTTATACATCACGATGGTCAAATCGTCAACCACTTTTCCAATCTGTTTTCACTACAGTCATACAGTTAATGAACAATTCAAATCTGGCACTTAGCATGACTTTCTCCACAGACTAATGCAATTACCTTGGTCCTACACAGTTATTGTATCTTATAGGAGTTAATTCTATCACAGCCAGCTGTTGGATTCTATTTGTTGATCTGAATCAGGTTTAGATTGGTTGGGGATCGCTGAAGCAATAAATCTCCCGTTGAGCTCTAAGGGTGGTGTCTGTCAAAGCTATTAAATCATTCCTTGCTCGAGATTAGGAGTCGGGGTATAGTGGGTTTGGCTTGGGTCTCTGTGGATCCATAGTCACACTCAGGCAACCTGCTTCAGGCTGCTGACTGTCATTACTGTGGATTTAGCTGCGTTTTCCTCAGCGACAGAAATATGAGTTCTAATGCAGCAACATGTGTCTAAGGGAACCGATACTGCACAAAGACACAGGGCAAGAACCAGGTTTTGAAGTTTAAACAATTATAAAAACCAAGATTTTGGCTGCTGTTTGTCCCAGCACCAGGTTTTCGTTGAGTAGCTTACTGTCGTCCATTTGGACTACATTAAATTTCAATTTTGCCAATGTTTCTTTTCATCATTCAGGCATTTTAGTTCTTTGTTTTTGCGCCAGGGCTTTCCCAGATGAACAAGAGCATGATTCTCATTGATTTGCTTTTGTTTACTACTTAATTTTTTGTATGTAAATACCCCATTCACAGACACCCTGAACAGGGTTCTTTCCTTTCTGGATGATCCAGTGCTTTAGGAATGCCTGCATGCATACATTATACTTTCATTAAGATGTTTCTTTCATGAGGAGAATCTGCGAGTTGGGTATTCCTCCATATTTTCCTAAAGTCCAAACACGGATGCTATAGTCTGGTAAATGTGGATGAAAAGTGTATTTGTGGCGTTGTCCCTCATCCTCCTGACATTAAACCCCAGAAGGAGTAAAAACCACCCACCAGCATTTTTCAGCACAGGGAGCTTGTTAAAACGGCCCCTCTTGGCGCCCTCAGCTTTGGAGTCCGCTATGTTTAAAGTACAGTTGACAGTCACTCCGAAGCACTCGGCATCCATTTCCAAGCTCCAAGGTCACGACCTTTCATTGCTTCTTTGTTGTGGTTCAGTTCGAGTGCATTGCAGGTTGCCTTTGTTAGTTAAAACAAAGTTGCATCTATAAAAAAAAAAAAAAGTCTGCTCCTTTGATGCCTTTCTTGCTTGTGGCTACGGCGTACAGAGAGAGGTGACTTCACATTATGAATGTCTTCCCCCCACTGTTCTCCACCAGAAAATGAATGCATGAATTAAGAGTCTTTTTGGCATTTTGACATTTCAAAAAGTAGTATTGTTGTTATTTTTTTTTATTAAGCTGGGGGTCTAGCTATTGATTTTGTTTCTGTGCTACATACAAAAGAACAGAGGCTTGCCCTGGCTTTAGGCTTCTGGTAAACAATAGCGGGTAGCGCAACAGGGGGTCGAACTTGTAAACTCTGATATAGTCAAGATAAAGTAGTTAACTTCCATGCAGACTACAAGCAAGTAGCTCAACAGTATTGTGCCGTCACAGAGATTAATAGTAATAGAACAACACTTATGTTGATGGAAATTCTCACCAGAGAACATGATGAAAACATGGTCTCAACAAGAAGGAATTACTCATGTAATTAGTGACTTTTATTTCAACTATGCAACTATGACAATAACTGTTTTAATGTTTTAATTCAGTTAATGAGAGAAATGTTTTGTTATCAAATTTTTCATTGTGATGAACACATTACTTACCATCTTTAGTTTTTCTGCGCATACACATAAACATTATTTAGTCATTTATAGAATGCACTGATATTTAAGCCGTTGTTGAATGAGCTTGCACTTGAACATGGATATTGAACATGGAACATTGAACATTGAACATGGGACATGGGACATGGGACATGGGACATGGGACATGGGACATGGGACATGGGACATGGGACATTGAACATTGAACATTGAACATTGAACATTGAACATGGAACATGGAACATGGAACATGGAACATGGAACATGGAACATGGAACATTGAACATTGAACATTGAACATTGAACATTGAACATTGAACATTGAACATGGAACATGGAACATGGAACATGGAACATGGAACATGGAACATGGAACATTGAACATTGAACATTGAACATTGAACATTGAACATTGAACATTGAACATTGAACATGGAACATGGAACATGGAACATGGAACATGGAACATGGAACATGGAACATGGAACATTGAACATTGAACATTGAACATTGAACATTGAACATTGAACATTGAACATTGAACATTGAACATTGAACATGGAACATGGAACATGGAACATGGAACATGGAACATGGAACATGGAACATGGCCCCGTAAGGTCCATGGAGACATGCTATAAACCCATCATGAAAAATGTGCAGAACTAGATTAGAAAATCAGATCGTAATGCATATTAAGGACACCACACCCTATATTTTGTTCTTAATTGTACGAATTTTGACAAAATCTCTTCCTCGATTTAAATTTGAGTTACACTGTGCGTGGACGACTCTGTGTGTGTGTGTGTTTAGGATGCCCCAAAATGCGTTTGGTATACAATGAGTAGTGATACTTTGCAAATCACCGCAGATTATTCTGAAGCTCTACCGTTTTGTAGTATGTGACATTTTACATGTCGCAAAATTGACATCAAATCATAATTTATACACCATCCATCCATTTTCTATACCGCTTACTTTCAACAGGGTCACAGGGGTATACTGACGAGAGGCGTCATCATCCGCATCCTCATGGGCTTATTCATTTTGGACCCTTAATAGTTTCTTTGAACATCTTCTTCATCCCCTTAATTTTCAATGGGTGAACAGTTTAGAATTTCTGATAGATTTAGTCTAATTTACAGAGGATTACACAGCACATTGTCACTGTCCTACATCAGGATCTTTCTGCCCCCTTGAACGACCACTTGCTAATTCTACTATATTCTTTTGATACTGTACTGTAGAGCTGAAAACTTCCAGATTTTCTTATTCCGTGATCTCTCAACCTGAATTGCAACCTACTTTTGATTCATCTGGAAACACTCAAGTGCATATGCGCTATTCAGATGTAAAACGTATGTTGTCATATAACACTGTAAACGGGTGGCATTCGGATGATGTGACATTTGCTTCCGCTTATTAGCCTTATTCCAGCCAAGCAATTCTGAGTTACACTGACAGAAATTGGGGTCACGCAGATGCGCACTGATATAATTGGCACCTGGGAGCCTCATGATTTCACACTTTGTGGATTATCCTCGGTTTTCCAGAGCGTTATGCCTAGAGACTCTGAGAAGCATGACATCATGATTGGCCAATAGATGTTGGAGGGTGCATTATATGTGTGTGTGTGTGTGTGTGTGTGTGTGTGTCATCACACATTCGCGATCATGATCAACTCCAAGTCCAGTGAAAGATTACACCGGGATGTGGAAACTGTGTTTCAGTGAAGCTATTATATAATGTAATAGAAAGTAATGGTTGGAAAAAGGGGATTTCAGCTGGGAGCAGGCATGTAGCTGCGGTGCATGTTTGCGTCCAGAATCTATTGCCTTCTGTCAGTGAATAAATTGGTGTAATGTTAAAGTCTACAGACCATATGTTATTAATACCTGTTGCCCTTGTCTATGAGCAATCATAGAGGGTTATAACTCAGTCCAGAAATCTTAAAAGCCAACTTGTGCTTGGCATTTTTTTAACTAAACCCTGTTTTTGGGGATATACTGATTGCATGCATTGATTCCAAATGCAACATTTGAACAACTGTGTGTTTTTGCATTGTTTCTTTTCCTCTACGCCCCCCAATAGTGTTCCCCATTATCCCATATTCCACTAAACCCATCTAAATATAGACAAAGAATTTGCTTAGGGGGGCACTCTCTTTGTGGTGGTGGTTAAAGAGAACATTGGGTATTTGCCATAATTGTAAATGCATGTGTATATAGCCCAGGCTCACAAAGAGAGACAGGGGAGTTTTGGCAGTTTCTCCTGGCTCTCGCTCTTTCCCAGCTGCCGCACAGCTTATTTGTCCCTTCCAACAAGGGGCGCTCATTGAGTGGACATTTTGACTGCACTGATACACTTTTCAAACACCTCCAACCTCCGCACAAGTTTCACCTGCTAAACACAACACTCGCGGAAAATCAGCTCCGTCTCATTTCCCCTCTCGGTCCTTGGAAAATCTTACTTTGTGACAGAAAAAAAAAAAATGTACACATCCTGTCCACATTAAGCTCGGGGGAAAGAGAAGGATCTGGCAAGGCCTATCCTGTGAAAGCTGGGCCGAAGAGAACAGAACAGACAGGCAGGCGTGCCGCAGCGTTTTATATGGCTCTTGTTCTTAGCCTTTGATGACACTGTTTAGTTTAGGAAATATCTAATAAGTCAAGTATTCTGTCTAATGTGCTGCCAGTGGGTTTACTGTTTGCCCGGAGGTCTTGAAATACTATCTCTGACACAGCAATAATATACATTTAAAATTCCCATGCAGTGGGTGGGAGGGAGTGATGTAGAGAGTGTGAGGGGGGGGCAGCTGAGAGTACATGTTGTAATAGCTACCATGTGCAGGTTTGATCAGATGCATGCAGAAAATGGGCCATACCTTATAGCGCCATTGGACGCTTTCTTTGCAGCGACCTAATGTCATTTGGGAAAAATGTAGTAGCGCATATAAAGTGGTCATATATAAAGGTTTGTACTCTGTGGAGAAAGCCTTGCTGGGAAACACAGAGGTTTGCCAGACATTTTGTTGTTGTTGGTCACTATAGGGTTACACACATTTCAGGAGGGTCTTTAAAAAAACCCTCCAAATCATACAATTTCAGAGAGTATTGTGTATTATTGGTGTCATATTATAGAATAGGAGTTGATGCCATAGTGCTCAATTGGTTTCACCTGACCACATACCATTCTCCTAAATCTAGTTCGACTTCCATTCAATGCCTATGGTCCCAGTTCCCTTGAGGTCATTAGGCAGCTCCTCCCTTGTAATAAATTGCTAATCCCAGAATCACATATTTTTTCCCAGAATCCCCTTTACTTTTTCTTTCTTACTGAGCATTTTGCTGAAGAAACGTGACAAATGTTTGTGCTTCATCGGTCTATTTCGCTCGGTCATATTCATTCATTCATTCATTTTCTACCGCTTTTCCTCACGAGGGTTGCGTTTGCTGGAGCCTATCCCAGCTGTCTTTGGACAAGAGGCGGGATACACCCAGGACTGGTTGCCAGCCAATCACAGGGCACATATAGACAAACAACCATTCACACTCGAGGAAACCCACGTATGCACGGGAAGAACATGCAAACTCCGCACAGAGATGGCCGAGGGTGGAATTGAACCCTGGTCTCCTAGGTGTGAGGTCTGTGCGCTAACCAGTCGTCCGCCGTGCTGCCCCTAGTCATATACATTTATTCATTCATTTTGTAACGCTTTTTCCTCACGAGAGTCGCGGGGGGGCTGGAGCCTATCCCAGCTGTCTTCGGGCGAAAGGCGCGGGGTACACCCTGGACTGGTCGCCAGCCAATCACAGGGCACATATAGACAAACAACCATTCACACTCACATTCATACCTATGGACAATTTGGAGTCGCTAATTAACCTAGCATGTTTTTGGAATGTGGGAGGAAACCGGAGTACCCGGAGAAAACCCCCGCATGCACGGGGAGAACATGCAAACTCCACACAGAGATGGCCAAGGGTGGAATTGAACCCTTGTCTCCTAGCTGTGAGGTCTGTGCGCTAACCACTCATCCGCCGTGCAGCCCCCAGTAATATACAAATAAATTAAATTTTTGTAGTTAATAAGCTATCTCTTACTGTTAAAGCATACGTGCCATAAAAATATGGACTATCCACGTTTTTCACAAGGGGGCGAGGGGGACGTACAAAATCAGCAGGGGATCAAATAATTATTTCCCCACTGTATCATCTGTCGCTGAAAGCCTTTTATAGCCACAATGGCTGCAACTCAACTGACATCTGGAGCCAAGTATACAATTTTGGGCTGCTTTATTCATGGTACCCACAGCCACTGCACAAAACAATTGGATTTTACTAGAGTGAAGCCCTTCTTTAAAGATATTTCCAATATTTCAAAATTACAAAATTATGTTTAAGACCACAAAAAAGGTCCCAGAGCATGCCTTTAATGTTTTTTGTGGCTCTGCGATGCTCCCTTTCATTGTTCAATTCGCCCATGGTTTTAATCAAGTCAGCTATTTGGTTTATGTCTTATTGTAAAGGATCAGCACGGGGCTTCTTTGCAAAGAAGAAAATACTCTCATGTATTTTTATTTGATGCTTATTGTTATCCCTTTCTGTAATATGCCAGTAGACTTTAATCCCAGTCAGATTAGTCCCGTCCTTTTATTCATGAGCATTTAGACTTGCCTATATATTGTCTATTGTTCATGTGACTCAATGTTGCTTTCATTTTGTTACTTCGGGATCAGCACCTGTTGGACTCAATTAAGATTTTATTTCAAGATAATATATACGCTGTCATTTTTTTTACTTTGTATATTTTGCGTTGAAAATCACCAAAAACTAAATCCTGGCCTTTTCTTGTATCTGTATCCAGATGTGTCAACATGAGCTCAAGTATGGCAGCCGAGGCTCGCTGCCTGGCATCGATTCTTCATCTCGTCACAGTGCAACCGGACAGGACAGCGGCTTCGGAAGCGATAGCGCTCGCATCCGTATCATCCAGATTGAGCAGCAGAGTGGGACCAGTCACCACTGCATAGCAAGACCCTCCCATAAGTCCACTATTACCAAAAACCTCAACTTTATCCCTTTCGACATCTTTCTTACCGCTGGGAGATTGTCTGTCATGGCGTATGAGTGCTCCAGTCCTCCAAAGGCCGTGACTTCGCCATTACACAGTAAACAAGACACGAAGGAAACTGAGGAAAAGGTAAGAGAGGAAAACTACAACCGGAAACGGTGGTCATATTAAGCAATGTGGGGGCGTGTTTACGTGATTTTTATATACTGTATTGATGTGGCAAGTTTCCTGTAAACCAGTCATATGTCCATAACTGTTAACTGTGACTCTGGAATCTGTAGTTATCTTTTTTTATTAGCTTGTTTTTTTAAACAGGGACCCCCACACAAGGGCTGCTACTCTTCCCTGCAATTTATTTATTATTATTTTATTATTTTATTATTTTATTATTTTATTATTTTATTATTTTATTATTTTATTATTTTATTATTTTATTATTTTATTATTTTATTATTTTATTATTTTATTATTTTATTATTTTATTATTTTATTATTTTATTATTTTATTATTTTATTATTTTATTATTTTATTATTTTATTGTATATTTTTAATTTATTTTTAGGCAACAAGATTCATTTATTTTCATTTATATACACAAACTTTTGGCTGTGTAGCATCTCCCTGCAGTCACAAATGTGTGATGAGTGGATGTAATCCCAGTAATCCCAGTGCAATTCCAGTAATGGAAAGACCAGTTGCATGCATAGGCCTGCATATCTGTGTTAAGACTAAGTCAGTTACCTAAACAAAGCAACTGTGATTTTCATAATTTTATGTACAATTATAAACTAAACAGTTAACTCAGCGAGCCTTCTCCATCTCCATCAGGTAGGAAAGAGTGCTCTCAACCACCCTGAAGTCCTGTCCGAGTCTCCCCCAGTCTCACCGTCCATGTCTCCGGACCCCGCCCCTGCTGCCCCTGTTACACTAAAAGACCTGACTGCTGAGGACATTCTCAACAGCAATGTCTCCCAGCCAGCCTCTCCGCTGTTAAGAGGCAGCCTCAGCCGCTCCTCGGCCCGCCAAGCGCTGGGGGTCACAATAGTGAGGCAGCCTGGGAGGAGAGGGGCCGCCGACCAGGTGCTAGAACCAATGCTGTACCTGCAGGTGATCCAACCTTCTGCGTTGCTCAGTTGCCACCACCGCAAGCAGAAGATGGAGTTATCTGTGTTTGATGTGACGTTAAGAGGCGTGGCTTCAGACTACAAGTGCCAAGGTAGTTTGGTTGGATAATAGATATTGTATAACAATAACAATTTGACCTTTTACTCCTGCTTTTCCATAATGTGATGCTATCCAGACCACGGGAAGACTTTGCCCGAATCTCTGGATTACAATGTCTTCTGGCTCCAGACAGCAGCTGGTGAAGTGGACAGTGAATCAGGCATCCCACCGCCCCTACTGTGCCTCCAGATCAAAGATTTCCTCAATGGGCCAGGTACACATTGTCTTCATAAATGAGTCCAATGGGATAATAATTATTTGATCCTCTGCTGAATGTGGAAGTGAATCAAATCTTTAAGGTTTTTTTTTTCCTGGATTTTGTATTGATATTGAGGCTGCACGGCGGATGCAGGCCTCACAGCTAGAAGACCTGAGTTCAATTCCACCCTCGGCCATCTCTGTGCGGAGTTTGCATGTTCTCCCTGTGCATGTGTGGATTTTCTCCTGGTACTCCAGTTTCCTCCAACATTCCAAAAACATGCTAGCTTAATTAGTGACTCCAAATTGTCCATAGGTATGAATGTGACTGTGAATGGTTGTTTGTCTATATGTGCCCTGTGATTGGCTGGCCACCAGTCCAGGGTGTACCTTGCCTCTCGCCGAAAACAGCTGGGATAGGCTCCAGCACCCCCGTGATCCGTGTGAGGATAAGCGGAAAATGAATGAATGAATGAAAATAACAAGGGAATTTTCCAGGGAAAAAGGTTTGTTGTCAGCCAATGATAGCAATTTGGCAAAGTTTAGCTACTGTTACCTATCAGCGGCTGTATTCAAGTCGGACATGTATCCTGTACGTGAATACCAAAAGTGACTTTATTTGGGTAAATGCAAAATTCAGAACATTTTACTGCAGTTTAGTTCATAACTGTCAAAAGTATTTTCATAAAACAGACTGCACGGTGGTTGAGTGGTTAGCGCGCAGGCCTCACAGCTAGAAGACCAGAGTTCAATTCCACTCTCGGCCATCTCTGTGTGGAGTTTGCATGTTCTCCCCGTGCATGCATCGGTTTTCTCCGGGTACTCCGGTTTCCTCCACATTCCAAAAACATGCTAGGTTAATTAGCGACTCCAAATTGTCCATAGGTATGAATGTGAGTGTGAATGGTTGTTTGTCTATATGTGCCCTGTGATTGGCTGGCGACAGCTGGGATAGGCTCCAGCACCCCCGCGGTAGGAAATGAATGAATGTATTCATATTCTCTCTCTATGTTGACATAAACCTACCATAAAAATGATGGGCTGGTCTTGTCTTTCTCATCCAATCAGCACGGGATCATATAATTATTCCCTCCTTTTTAAAACCATATGTTTCATATTTGTCATATTTGTTATCTGAAAACCCTTTGAGTGTGCGTCCAGCGTGAGTGGGCTTCTAAGTGGATGAGTCTGTGAAACTTCCTCATCCCTATGAGGATTTCATGAATCCATGAACAGTGTGTGTAGGCACAGGAAATCCTTCACAGTTTTGCTCCCTGATCCCAGAAGGCCTGCTGGACTGTGGTGGTTATTGATGAAGAATTTTGCCACACACATCCCTTCCTCTGTCCACGGAAAGCCCTCAGCTTTTTTGTCTCCTCCGGGCCGCTCAATGCAACACAACACAATGCAGCTCTGTCCACTATAAAGCCACACATGGTAGATTCTCATCTACCCATCTGGTTCTTTCAGAGGACACCAGACGTCAAACAGCATTGAGCCTTTCAGTATGTAATGTATGTTATTTGATTATTTGGAAGATGTACAGAGTATACAGTACCTGTCCAACCGTCAATGGGATAACCACGCTCATATTCCCGCGGTACCGAATCCCAACTTGACTGTCTCATCCAAGCAGGCTTCATCAGTTCATGTTCAAAGACTAGGTGGGGTCCCATTCAATGACCTGAATGAATCAGAATATTCACAGCCACACACATAATCACAATCATTACTACATCCCAGATTCATGCCCCATCCCCACCCACCCGCCCCACCCTTGCCGGGTCGGGCCAATGTTGGAAATATCGGGAATTGACCACACATGTTACTGGTTTCCCCTTCACCCACACAGTCAGCCACACATTTGCACACATGCACTTGTATTGGTCATAGTGTGCCGATGCACGATATTACTTATATTTTTGTAGCCCAGGGGTGTCAAACTCTGGTAGTAGAGTCTAGGTGAGGTTGGCCCACATCATCTACGTATGATGAATAAGGAAGATAACTCCACTTTTTTTTTATTCAAGGATCCACTTTTGTATGCTTATGTAGTCATCTACCAGTGGGTGTGCTGCATGTGTATATCATGTCTGGCGATTCCACTTTGATTTGACAATGCTTCATATTTGATTTATTTAAACGAGACGTCAACGGAGCGCAGACCACCATGAGGCTACTCCTTTGCCGTGTGTTTACAGCAATATGCTTGCAATTTCAGACCAATTTTTGGCCAATCCGAGCTGCCCTCTCAAGGATGCAGATTGGAAAAGACTCGCTCCGTGTGTACTGTAAAGCAGATAGTGTTTAAACACAGTGGCTACTCTTTATGTACTCACATTACCATAGCTATTGTAGGTACATACATACAGGAGGTAGATTACTGGTAATGGTTGGTAATGGCAATTTGAACATGCATCAGATTACAATTGAGTGCATCACATAATCAGTTCACAGTTCCACATGTCCAAAAGAAGTAGGAAGAAGCAAAGCTTATTAAATCCTACACCTCCATTTGATACTTTTACAATCAGTAACTGTTGCATTTGTTCACTTCCTGCTTTCCATAATACAGTTTAAGGTTTTCTTTTTTTTTTTTTTTTAATAATGTGATATGACCATCCAATGACATAATGTGTACCATAGTAAGTGCCAATATAGTGATATGTATAGCACATCATGACATCAACTGCTTGTATTGTTTCTTGAATTGGCTCATCGTTGTGCATTGTTTGAGGGTCTTACTCAATCCATTCCATAGTTTGATTCCACATACTGAAATGCTATGGCTTTTTAACGTAGTCCTAGCATATAAGTGTTTCAAATGTAGTTCTTCCCTGAGATCATATTTCTCCTCTCTTGTAGAGAAGTATTGGATGGCATTTTTAGGTAATTGGTTATTTTTAGCCTTATGCGTTATTTTAGCTGTTTGAAGATGAACTATATCAGCAAGTTTAAGTATTTGTGATTTTAGAAATAAGGAGTTAGTATGTTCTCTTTAGGCGGCATTATGAATTATCCTTACTGGCCTTTTTGCAGTACATTTAGCGAGTGAAGATTGCTTTTGCAGTTATTACCCCATATTTATTTATTATTATCCACTAATCAAGATGGAGCCATTGATTATTACCGATTATTAAAAAGTAGGGTGGTATATTTTTTCAAGAGTGCACACACACGTACTTTCAGGACACATCTTTTCTTTTGTTGTCATCTTTCTTAAACAGTTCCAGTCTCGTAGCAGGTCCGTTGGCGAGTCCAAAGATGTAACTGCTACCACTTGGAGACAAGAGATCAGCCTTCTCTCCAAAGAGAGGCAGGAGGTGATAGATTAGCTAGAACAAATTGGAACCATTACTCTCTTTGACTCTGCTTTTCGTCAAACTATGGCTTCTAAAAAATATTGTCAGTTACTGTATACAAGCGTTTGCACCTTCGAACCATCGAGAACAGTTGTAATTTGATTCAGATGGCATGTGTGGTACATGTCAGTGGCCTTGATATGTATGAGGCTCTTTTTTTGTGACTTTGGGATTCTACAGATGCCCTTCAGCAATTTCGGTCACGTAAACACAGAGTTTCACAAATATCCTCACGCGTGAAGTTGGACATATAGCCACCTTTGTCTGACATGGCCTCGCCACTGTCAAGAGTCAAGCGTGAAATGTCAGCCGGAGAATCAAAGGTGGGCCGGCAATGAAAACATTTGTGGTTGTTGCACACACACACACACACACACACACCAAGTTGAAAGGGGGGCAATAGGAAAGTAAGGGAAAGTAGCCATCTTGGCCAGTAGCATTGTCATCTTGCAGAGATATATATGTTTGTGTAGGCATGTTTGTTAGACCTCACATTCTCTTTAGTGCAAGTCAAGACACCAGAGAAGGCCTGTGTGTGATTCCCACCAGCCTGTTCATATTATATTGGTCATCCTATAACTGCAGTAGTAAAACAGTAATAGTAAAGTGCATTTTAATAACTAAATTAGGGATGCTCCAGTCGATTGGCCACTGATCAATAGCAGGGGACCTTGGAATTTCATAACTTTTCCCTTTTTATGGCACCTCGGACCAATAGCACTCATCATAAATGAATTAATATATATGAACACTATAGATGTTTCTTTAGTGATTAATACTAAAATGAGAAAATAAATAAAACTAATTGATTTAAGAGATATGTTCCATATCCCTCAGTAATAGCCAGGCCACAAAAGAACCTTCAATTTATTAATATGATTCTTTTGGTAATGGTAATGGTTTTATTTCATTTGAACATGCATCAGATTACAATTGAATGCATCACATAATCAGTTCACAGTTCCACATGTCCAAAAGGAGTAGGAAGAAGCAAAGCTTATTAAATCCTAACCCCTCCATCTGGTACTTTTACAAACAGTAACTGTTACATTTGTTCACTTCCTGCTTTCCTGCTTTTGAGGTTCATTTTACCAATTTTAGAAATTTAAATCGAGGTGTATAGTGACAAAAAAAAGGCCTATATGCCCACACCAAAAGTATTAAAACCAACATTTTCATGGATGAGGAAGCCTAAGAAGATAAGAGAAGCAAATTTGATGGTAACTTATTAATTTTAGTTTATTTTATAGTTGATTTAATACATGGGTCAAAACCCACCCGTTACCAGAAAGCTAACACAAGAGTAAGGTTAAAACATTTACATCAAATGTATGTGATGAGTCGAAATACAATGTTATGAATAGGAATTTAATATCCTTGATATCCAGTATAAAATAGTGAATTTGCTTATGTAGTTATACTCACATTAGTTATTAATGTACACAGTTGTAGTTTTTTTCTGGGTGGGGACATAAAAATATTTCTGAAGGAGCCGTTTGGGCTGATGTTGAGAGTAGAGAACCAGGCATGGCCCCGACCGTGTGATGAGGGCCAACTTTAAGTGATTACAGCCAGGGTGGGGTTGATTAGACTGGGGGCTGTTGGAAAAGTAAATGACTGGGCTGACTAAGAAGAGAGACAAGAAGATGAGCTCCACGGAGCGGAGAGGGAGAGAATAAAACGGGTGAAAAAAGGAGTGGGTGTGCATAGTAAACCTACTGTAAATGAACAGCTGCGTCCATGCTTTTGATTCCATCTCTGGAAAGTTTCCTGATGTAAATCAGGTGGAAATGATAAGCTACATTGCACAGCAAATTGTACCTGCCCTCCAGTTCCATTCTTCCTTTTTACCATCTGCCTCACTTCCATTGGATTAAAGAATGAAAGAAGCCAGGGTGCAAGAACTGGATCTGTGTGTGTGTGTGTGTGTGTCTTCCTTCTCCTGGCTGTGCTCCCGCCAATGTCATCCAGTACTTGTATCTGGGAACGAGACATACGGAAGGCCTAAACCCCTTAAAAGCAACCAGTGCCTCGAGGATACCATGAGAAGCAGATGGACTTGTTTTCAGCTGCTTCCCTCTCCCATCATCATGACCAAGTGGAAAAATGTGATAATGGAAGTGGTGTAACACGGCATGGAGTTAATTCATGTGTCTCTGTAAATTCCAGTCAAGTGTTTGAAGACTACAGTGCACAAAGACACAAGAAATAGAAGTCTTGAATTTATGTGGTGTGCATTAAAAAAAAAATCCCTTTCATGCTCTTCCATATTCATTTGGGTTATTTACATGTTTGGCTTTATGGAACCTACATAGAATTTATTCACTTATGGTGGATATTGAAAAGACAAGCCGGGACTGTGCTTGTATTTTTTATTTGTTCAGGTTGCTTACTGAGTTTACACAAACACTAGAAAGCCTTTTTCACATACTAAATAGGCCATTACTAAATTGCCTGTCATAAAATGAAAAGAATATAAAATGCAATTTCCCATCCATGGTTACAAAACCGCAGAGGCTGGAACACCCATAAAGACATCCAATGAGTGTGTGTGTGTGTGTGTGTGTGTGCATGCTACCACCATGTATTAGTGAGTACCTGCCCAAGCCAAGCAGTCTCTTTTTAAAGGCAAATCCACTCGAAATGTTGAAAGCAGCATACAGTATAAGGTAATTAAATCTAATCTAATTCTTTCTTCTCACTCTGCTCCACAGCTGAACTCAATTTAGAGCTGTCTCGCCCCTTGAAAATCAACCCAACACTAGTCAAACTGGAGCAGGCCAAGGTCTACCTGAAGAAAATGATACCAAACAACACGTGGAACACCTCCAGTAAACCGGCGTCCACTTTTTCGACCCCTCATTCATCTCCTGCAAAGATGCTGCCCAGGACTTTTACCCCTCCCCATCAGAGCCACGGCCTGAGTAAAGCCAGCAGCATCGATGCCTTGGCCCTGTCCTTCCACAAGGTCTCCCTACACACCACCCAGATTGTAGTCGTCATGGAGACGGAGGCCCATCCAAAGAGACCCAGCGTGACCGTGTCTGTGTCATCTATGGCGGGAAGTCTCAACCTGAAGTCGGGCTTAAGGATCGAGGGTAAGTCAGACAGAAATATGCCTTTCATTTTGGGAGCATAGAAAAAAAAACACATTGAAATTTATTGTCAGGGCAATACATTATTTCTTTTTAAATGAGGGCGTGCATATGTTTTCATTTTACAGCTCGGTCAGGTACCTGTTGTAATGAGAATTTACTAGGAGCTTCTACAAAAGGAAACGTCCATATTTAAGTGGTTGTTTAAAAATGTTTGGAGGATAAATTTAAAGAGTGTTATGAAAATAATTTTAAATTCAAGAAAATAAAAATATATAAAAATATTAATATAATATAATTATATAATATAATATAATTTTATTATATAATGAAAAAATATAACTTATTATATATAAATATAATAAAATGAAAATATAAAATATAGAAATATATACATTTTTATATATAAAAATATATATACAATTTATATAAATAATATATAAAATGGCAAAACCCACCATCATCCTGTTATTCCATGTGGTGACCCAAATTGCAAAGATGTATCACCTCATATTTCACACAAATATATTTAAAGGCGACTTATTATGCTTCTTATACTTTTCTGACCTATACATGTTGTTAGGATGTTATGTTAAACGACGCCAAAGTTTCAGATAATGAGATTTGTGCATTTGGAAGTTTGGCGGTGACTTCCTTATATGGGCATGCCTGGGTAAAAGTTGTACAAATGATTCGCTGTACAAGCTGATTGGGACCAATCACAGTGGAGTGGGCGTGCCCAGAGGTTGGCTGTGGATAGAATCAATTAAAACAGAAAGTTTTGCAATGCCAAGGAAATAGAGCTGGAATAGGTGCATATTCTGGAAGAGCGCTTTCTGTGCGGGTTATTGTATGTAGCTGTTCTATAGGAATCCACAATCCAATACAAAGGGCTGAAAATAAACATAATAGATCCCCTTTAATGTAATGACAGTGCAGTTTGAATTTGGGGTAGTGGGCCAACACCAAAGAAGTTTAATGAACATTTAAGGGGAAATATTTTTTTTTATCCACAAAGAAAAGAAAAGAGTGTCCGTCAAATTCCTTGTACTTTATTAGATGACAAGAATGAGCCCATGTTTCTGCGCCGTGTACTTTATAAGAACAGATGGAGCAGTGAGTGATGATCTTTCGCATGTTGTAGGTATAGATTTCACCCCTAACTAGCTTGTTTGTTTATGCTACATTGCATCGAAACCTCGCACTACGGTTGCCGAGGGACAACGGTGGAGCACGGCTAAGTGCCTGCATCTGTTTTACAGATGTTGATATTGGGTTACTTAAGATATAATGTGTGTCAGAGCATCTAATTAAAACCTCAAACAACTTGCATTTTGTTTACTTTAACCTACTTAACTGCCCAATGACACAATAGTCCATGCTGCCTACTTTTCACCGGCTTTTTCCACCGTGTGTTCACTTGACAGTAGAACCTCTAAAGTCAAACACAATCTGTTCCACTATGCGCTGATTTGTATGGATTTAATCGGATATAATTGAAATATATTCCCATCAAGGGTCAAACTAACTCATTCATTCATTTTCTATCGCTTAACCTCACGAGGGTCGCAGTGGTGCTGGAGCCTATCCCAGCTGTCTTTGGGTGGGAGGCGGGGTACACCCTGGACTGGTCGCCAGCCAATCACAGGGCACATATAGACAAACAACCATTCACACTCACATTCATACCTATGGACAATTTGGAGTCGCCTATTAACCTAGCATGTTTTTGGAATGTGGGACAAAACTCACGCGTGCAAACTCCACACAGAGATGGCCCAGGGTGGAATTGAACTTGGGTCTCCTAGCTGTGAGGCATGCATCCTAACCACTCGTCCACCGTGCAGCCATCAAACTAACTTAACTCATTCAATTCCAGCCATTTTTCAAAATTGGCCAAAACCCACGACGAGCTAAAACTCAACCCACATCCCCCGATGTCACTTCTTGTCCTCCAGATGTCATAAATGGCTACTTTTATGATATCTACTATATTGGATAATATGGAAGTAATGGACTCGAATAATGTTATGAACTGTATTTAGATGTTCCATGCTCTAATTATGAAAATATTCCATTCACAAAGAAAGAATCCTACTTCCCTGAAATTCACTTATCACTGTCTGGAACCAATTTCTCAGTCTCATTTTCTTCTCATTTCTTTTTGATGGACTGATCCTTATTTTGGAATCAGTAGCATAAAAAGCCAAGAAAGCCCAAGAAAAAGCAAACCCCACCAGAAAAAAATATTGCTAAATATTGTTCTCAGGATATTTGACAAACATTTGCATAAGTTTGGGACAGTTGGCAACAAACTGTCCAGCAAAATCATGTCTATTCTAAACAATGCTGTCACTTTATAATATAAAACTTATATTGGCTTTGTCGTAATATATGTTTGAGCAAATGGTGAAAAACCTGTGAGGTTTCAGGCTTTTTTTTTTTTTATTTCGAGCTCATTACAGTTGCTAATATTTCACATCTTGGCCCGCTTTCTGAAAGAATGCTGAAAAGTTCATGTGGGGTGAATCCTGTTCATACTGCCAGTGGAATTCCAGAAAGTAAGAATGCTTGTGTGTGGGAAACGGTATTTTTAAAGCAGATGTCCAAATCATTACTGCTGAGTGACATGTTTGTCTCACCTTTTTTTTTTTTTTTTTGTCTCATGATAACTTTAGGACTCTTACAGAGCTCCGTCATATCCCACACGACTATGTTCCCCCAGGACGTTTTCTCTCGTAGTGTTTCCAGATTTGTTGCCATCACAAGGAGACAAAGTGTCTCCAATTACGTGGACTGATTGTTGGTGACAATAGATGTAT
Source organism: Doryrhamphus excisus (assembly GCF_030265055.1). Taxonomy (NCBI): domain Eukaryota; kingdom Metazoa; phylum Chordata; class Actinopteri; order Syngnathiformes; family Syngnathidae; genus Doryrhamphus; species Doryrhamphus excisus. The sequence continues at coordinate 5,611,320 of NC_080482.1, forward strand.
CTGCTGACTTTTAGCCTTGGCCGTACCACCTCCATCACTCACCACTCCGTACCCCAATCCAAGTCTGATCTGTACCTCTGAAAACAGATACCTCGGACATTTACAAAGATGAAAGGTAGGATTCCCGTTTGAGCGGCCTCAATCAGTCAGAGGGAATGACCCCCTTGGGACTGGCTGTACATGTGAGATGTAAGACAGGAGAATGTAATAGGACTACTGCTACAATAGACCACTACTGCTGCTACTCTTGTTGCTCTCGTGGCCTTTAGTGGAAGCCTGATATTGATGGACCACAGGAGAACTGGGCAGGATGTCATTGTGCATGGATGAGATGCAGGGCAGAGGGGAAGATACATGGAAAGGAAAATACAATTCATTAATAATTAGTGACGGAAAGTCTGGTGAAAAATGAAACGTACGAAAACCCCGGTAATTGTAATGCTGACGAAAACAGAGGTTTGACTGTAGTTTCGAAAGAATTTCTGCAAACATTTCAGTATGTGGAATCAAACCATGGAATGGATGGATTGAATAAGACCCTCAAACAATGCACAACGATGAGCCAATTCAAGAAACAATACAAGCAGTTGATGTTTGCTAAATACAAGGATGAAGAGTCTTGAACCAGTCATGATGTGCTATATATATCACTATATTGACACTTACTATGGTACCCATTATGTCATTGTATGGTCATATCACCTCGTACTTTGGTACGGGACAAAAAAATAAAAATAAAAATTAGGAAAGCAGGAAGTGAACAAATGTAACAGCTACTGATTGTAAAAGTACCAGATGGAGGGGTAGGATTTAATAAGCTTTGCTTCTTCCTACTCCTTTTGGACATGTGGAACTGTGAACTGATTATGTGATGCATTCAATTGTAATCTGATGCATGTTCAAATGAAATAAAACCATTACCTTTACCATTAATCAGATGTATATGAAGATGCTAGAATCCAGCATTGGAACCAAATATTGCGTCTATTTTTAATACAATTTGTACATCTTTCAAATTGAGTAATGATTGACTATTTCTCCATTATTCACTATTTCTTGCACAAAACAGTACATATAATTAACTTCAGGTTCAAGTAAATAATAAAAAATAGCTTTTAATGGGGGCACAGAATTCCTGATGGGCACCCCTGTCCATGATACAGTAATTTTGCAATTAATATCAAATAGTCAACCTCAGAAAAAAAAAAAAAAAGGCATCTTATTTTATTAGGGGCAGGAGTTGAGTTTTGCTGTATATTTCCCGCACAGTTAATGATAATATATGAAGACAAGGAGTTTACTATAAAAGGGGATATTTTTCTTATCAACATCTGGCCTCACTACTGGTTGAATGATGCTTTCTCGTGGTCATACATGAGGTTATTGTAGAATTAATATACATTAATTAATTGATACACTTATGGTATGGTCACTTATGTCATTGTATAGTCATATCACCTCGTAAATAATACTAATAATAAAAAAAATAACTATAACTTAACTATAACTATAACTTAAACTATATTAGGAAAGCAGGAAGTGAACAAATGTAACAGTTACTGATTGTAAAAGTACCAGATGGAGGGGTAGGATTTAATAAGCTTTGCTTCTTCCTACTCCTTTTGGACATGTGGAACTGTGAACTGATTATGTGATGCATTCAATTGTAATCTGATGCACGTTCAAATGAAATATTACCATAAATTACATACATTACATTGGTGACAGGATGCACGAAAGCAGGATTTAAGAAAAGCTTGACCAGAAATGAGATATTAACCAAATTAACGCACAAAGAGCAGATGAGGAGGTGAGTGAAGAAAATACTGAAAAAGGATTTGAAAAAAGTAAAAAAAAAAAAAATCCAGAACTCAAAGCGATAAGTTAAAGTAGACAAAACAGGAGTAGTCCCTGCATACGCATGTCATTGCACTCACCCCACCCCATCCAGGCTTCATCAGACTGGAGCTGTAGCTCCAACATCTGGGGGTCTGTACCTGGTCATAGCAGCCATGCTCTGCCAGAGAACAAGATGGAGAGAGAGGGGATTAGGTTGACAGTGAGGTGTGTTACCAGATCCTGTGTTAATGAAAAGCAAGTGGAAGCCCTGCATTCCTCCCTCCCGTCCACGGCTCACCACTCCCCAAGGTAGAGGGGCATTCATAGTTCATTGGAAGAAAGGAGGGAGGTGGGAAAAAGAGAGAGAACAGATGTCCAAATGTCCATGAAATAAGACCTTCACTAATCTCTCAGCTCTCCATCAGACTGCCCAAAGAGTGCCCTCCATTTCCTAAAAACACACACACACACACACACTTTTTCACATGTACACAACAACATGTAGTCTGAAATGAAACTCTCTCACCTCCGTCCTGTACCTCTGTGGACGCCCCCTTACTTTTTTGTGGTGATTTACTCCACCAAACGTCTGTAGTGGAGCAAGTTGAAAGCCACCCCATATTTGTTTAGGTGTCCTCATTTGGTTTATTAGTCATTGTGTTTCCTTGGATATGATATTTTTACAATGATCACATTATTTGTATACTGACTGTCTTTATTTCATCCACATGATAATCCCAATAAAACTAACCAGTACTAAACAATTTTTTATCAAAAGTTTAAGAACACACCATTTTTTCAGGTCGTTCAAATCCAATGCTTAGCTTGAAATGGTACAAAAGTGGTGAAGTTTGAAAACACTCATTCATTCATTTTCTACCGCTTTTCCTCACGAGGGTCGCGGGGGTGCTGGAGCCTATCCCAGCTGTCTTCTGACGAGAGGCGGGGTACACCCTGGATTGGCCAGACATTTGTTTTCATGCATCCTGTCATTTTTTTTTTTGGCAATTTTCATCCATCCATCTATTTTCTTTACCGCTTATCACCCTTGACTGGTTGCCAGCCAATCACAGAGCACATATAAACAAACAACAATTCACACTTCAATTCAAACTCTCCAATGAACAAAGCATAAATATTTTAGGGGCTGCACGGTGGTCGAGTTGTTAGCGTGCAGACCTCACAGCTAGGAGACCCGAGTTCAATCCCACCCGAGGCCATCTCTGTGTGGAGTTTGCATGTTTTCCCCGTGTTTTCTCCGGGTACTCCGGTTTCCTCCCACATTCCAAAAACATGCTAGGTTAATTGGCGACTCCAAATTGTCCATAGGTATGAATGTGAGTGTGAATGGTTGTTTGTCTATATGTGCCCTGTGATTGGCTGGCGACCAGTCCAGGGTGTACCCCGCCTCTCGCCCGAAAACAGCTGGGATAGGCTCCAGCTTTCCCCACGACCCTCGTGAGGATAACCGGTAGAAAATGAATGAATGAATATTTTTGGAATTTGACAGGAAGCCAGCGTACTCAGAGACAACCCAGGCACAGAAACATGCAAACTCCACACAGACATGTTCCGACGGAGATATGAACCCGCAATCTCCTGACTGTGAGGCCAACATGCAAACCACTAGAGCACCGCACGGCTCATATGAAAACATGTTTCCTAAAATCTACCATAACGTGCCCTCGCTCTCTGACATGAAATTGGCACATTTGTTACGAAACAACCATCATCACCTCGTAATGACTTGGATGACATACAACACTCGTCCAGGGACTGTGATGTCTTACCCTATGGAACTAGTTTCCTATAGTGGTCTTGTGGTAAGTGGAGAGTGTATTCCTGTGGTGAGTGACAATATATTATTTATATTACTCTAAGCATCCCGGCTAAGTCTATGGAGGCTTGTGCTACTTGGGTAATGACTCCTTTAGGTTTGGTCTAATTGATACCAGTTCACCCTGAAGTATAAATCAGCCAGGCAGTGGTCAGATAAGGGCTGCCAGAAAGAAACTGAGACAGTAAATCAGTCGCGATCCTATCTAATCTTACCCAAGTGTTCGCCAAAGATGTATTTCACTTTACAAAGATTTCCACGCACACCACCCACTTAGTTGCCGGAGTGACATAAGTTATATGGTAGCCTGCAGTGAAAAGCTGGTGTGCAGTGAATTACTGGCAGGTCTGTCCAGTGTTACGCAGGTGAAGGTCTCTCATTCATGTTGTCAGCATTTTGACAGTTCATCTATACATGACAATGACAATATTAAAAATGTTAATTGATGTTTAGCAATTTATGAGATATACATAAGAAGTAGCCCTGGACATAACGTCATATTGTACGTTTCTGGTATCTCCAGGATGTACCATTTTATACAAACAATATGTCACTTTATAACTATTTGGCTATATGGGATATCGTCTTGTAGTATTTCAGTATGATTGTCTATGAAATAGGCTGCACGGTGTATTAGTGGTTAGCACACAATGAGACCTGAGTTCGATTCCACCCTCGGCCATGTCTGTGTGGAGTTTCATCAAGTACATCTGCACAGCTTAGCTTTTTTTGTTTGTTTGTTTTGGGGCTGCACCGTGAACGAGTCGATAGCGCGCATGCCTCACAGCTAGGAAACCCGAGTTCAATTCCACTCTCGGCCATCTCTGTGTGGAGTTTGCATTTCTCCGGGTACTCCGGTTTCCTCCCACATTCCAAAAAACATGCTAGGTTAATTAGCGACTCCATATTGTCCATAGGTATGAATGTGAATGGTTGTTTGTCTATATGTGCCCTGTGATTGGCTGGCGACCAGTACAGGGTGTACCCCGCCTCTCGCCCTGGGATAGGCTGCGGCACCCCCGCGACCCTCGTGAGGATAAGCGGTAGAAAATGAATGAATGAATGAAAATGGCAAGGGAATTTTCCAGGGAAAAAGGTTTGTTGTCAGCCAATGATAGCAATTTGGCAAAGTTTAGCTACTGTTACCTATCAGCGGCTGTACTCAAGTCGGACATCCTGTACGTGAACGCCAAAAGTGACTTTATTTGGGTAAATGCAAAATTCAGAACATTTCACTGCAGTTTAGTTCATAATTGTTGCACGGTGGTCAAGTGGTTATCGCACAGGTCTCACAGCTAGAAGACCCGAGTTCAATTCCACTCTCGGCCATCTCTGTGTGGAGTTTGCATGTTCTCCCCGTACATGCGTGGGTTTTCTCCGGGTACTCCGCTTTCCTCCCACATTCCAAAAACATGCTAGGTTAATTGGCGACTCCAAATTGTCCATAGGTATGAATGTGAGTGTGAATGGTTGTTTGTCTATATGTGCCCTGTGATTGGCTGGCCACCAGTCGACCAGTTCCACAGCTGGAATAGGCTCCAGCACCCGCTGTGACCTTTGTCAGGATAAGCTGTAGAAAATGAATGTCTATGGAATACTGCATGTACTCCTGTATTTTCCCAACTATGTCCATTGTATATTCCCCCCCCCCCCCCGCCCCCGACTGTCTGTGTGGTGCACTCTGACTGTCTGATACATCTTCGGGGACTAACTTACTGGTATTATGGTCACACAGAGAGCTCCGACATGGATGAGGGAGGGGGTTGACAAATGTGTTTTACTTGACTGGATGGAAAAATTGGATGAGGAATGAATTTGATTCCCCCTCATTAAAATCATTCCAAATTAAAGTAATTATTGGGAGCTGCTGCCGTTTCTGCTGCTGCTTCTGGCTTCAACCCCCAGATGCTGTGGTCAACTAGGCTGTAAATGACGCATGGTGAGGGAGGAAGAATGCTTTGATTGCACATTGTTTCATTTCTTGTGTCTGCGTGTGATCTTATATCATGTTCCATATGCATGGGTATGGTTCTACTCATCATTTTATGTGTGTATTAGTGTGTGTCTGTGTTTGTGTCTCCCACTCACATGGGAATAAAAGACCGCCATTCAACATTTAAACCTCGTTGGGGAGTTTCCTCGTGCTGTCAAATAAATCCTCACCGTGAAAATAAACCTGTTCGATAAATTACAGCGCTCAGTGCAGCACAACAGCAAGAAAGACATTTGCAGGTAAACTGCCAACTTGTAGGCCATCGACAACATCTTTCCTGGACACATGACTCATCGTAGTATAAAAAGAAAAAGAAAATCCCTCTTTTATTGGAACAGTACAGTAGTGGTGTCAGGCTGAATATTGAGTAAGACATTTCTCAGTGTACCGAGTCTGGAAAGATGTGTCATATATTCATCATTTCATATCTTTCACACCCTTTTTCTCTCCGCATGTCAACATGCATTTGTCTTCATGGTTTATCAGCTCCCGTTCCACTCCCTGTCTATGGCTTTCCATTTTTCCTTAAAACTCCACTTATCCGTCTTCACCCCAAATAAACCCACAAGAAGTTTTGCAATCTGCTGTGATTTTAATATTTTTTCATTATTCATTTGGCATTGACAACCTATTTGATATTAATCTCTATATTGGTGGTAAGGGGGTACACAAAAACCATGGTTTTATTGACAGGCTCTGATCCATCAATCCTTTTTGGACGCCGCTGGAGCCTATCCCAGTTGACTTTGGGCGAGAGGCGGGGTACACCCTGGATTGGTCGCTAACCAATCACAGGGCACATATAGACAAACAACCATTCACACTCACATTCATACCTATGGACCATTTAGAACAGGGGTGGGCAAACTATGGCCCCGGGGCCACATGCGGCCTATCAAGCATTTGAATCCGGCCCGCCAGTATTCTTTTAACATACGTACAAGCTGGCAACATGACTTGCAAGTTGTATGTCTTATTATTCGATTTGATAATTTGTTGATGTCTGATGTTTAAAGTGCTCCTGAAAAAAGGGAATTGGAACATATAGCTGATAGTATGACACTCTTACAGATAAAATTAGACAAATAATTCAATGCGGACTGTTAGATTTATAGATAGATAGATAGATAGATAGATAGATAGATAGATAGATAGATAGATAGATAGATAGATAGATAGATAGATAGATAGATAGACTTTCTTTATTTTCATTGCACAATAACACTGCAGTGAAATTGCCAACGAATGTTGTTGCCTGTCTCCCGTATAATAATAAATAATAATGTGGAGAATAAATGGATGACATCAAATATAAACAATGTACAGCGTAAAAAGTAATTTGTCCAAATAATTTAGAATAAATAATAATAATTTAAGGTTTAAGCATAAAATAGTGTGTGTGAAATATATATTCTGGCTCCCCGGACAATTTTGGTAACTCAACGCGGCCAACGAGTCAAAAAGTTTGCCCACTGCTGATTTAGAGTTTTCATTTAACTTAGTTAAATTTAACTAAGTTAAATTGATGCGCTTTACGCAAAATATGCATATGATTTCTGCTACACGGATAGTATTGATGATGTACAGGAACTGTGGAAATACTATTTCAAACAATAACAATTGTTACCAACATGGCTGGGCCTCCATGAGTGTTAATTAGCATGGGAAGCGCCTTGAATGCATCCTTGTATTCTTGCATTTTGCCAAGATAGGCTATAGTTATAGAGCCAAATGACTCCACATGAATACAGCATTTTAATTATGTATGAATATCAAAAAACTCTGTGGTGTCCAAATCATCGCGATTATCACTTTCATATTTAACTCGACATTGTACAGTTTTTTTTTTTTGTTTTTTTTTAATTGTTGAATATGACCAGGCAAAAACGACCATGTTTTGATTGCAACTCAATTTTAAATAATAAATATCCCATATTTTCGCTACATCTGCGCAAAAATAATGGTAATAACAGTTGTAGGTGCTCTACTTTTCTGCTTGCGAGGACTGAACGGAGGAACCATTACCGCCATCAGAAGGCAAGGGGCCACTTCACAGGGCATTATTAGTCATTCTGGTTTGAGGTTTTCAAACGGGCTGCTGCTGCTGTTGCCGTGACTGACCTGACCAGCTCAGCTCAGCCCTGCCATGTTAGCAACTACTCCATGAGGTTAGAGTCTGCTGATTTATGGCCATTAGAAGGCCAACTTCTGGAAGCCTGTGACCACAGTTAATGACCCATCTGCGATTAAATGGAAAGGACAGAGAGTGCTGTCTTATTGTGGTGGCTCCTGCTATGTTTGCTTCTTTCAGGATGAGTGGGTGTTTGGCTTCTCCGTGTGTGGATCGTACCATGTTTGTCTCTCGGTCTAGCTTTAACTAAACATGTTGGTTTAAAGCAGGGTCTAATTTTTACACCTCGGGGGTATTGACGACATGTCTAGTAGCAGGTATAACCGCTATTTAATTTACTTAAAACATTTATTTTCATGGGAAAAAAATACTTTGGAAATAGAACCAGACCACAATGCATTCTAGGGTGCTGGCTGACTTGTAATTTCTTCCAACTTTAGAACAAATTCTCGCATAAGAATGAATTATAGTGGAAATCATCTGTTCCACAGTCAAATCATCACCGCCATTAAACATTTAATGACATTTAATGACGGTGCAATACCAACATTTGAACCTTTACAGTCAATGTTGGGAGAAAAAAATGTAAACAATAACAAGCGTACCCATAACATACATAAGAAACATGAGCGTGCTGAGATTCATTCATTCCTTCATTCATTTTCTACCTCTTTTTCCTCACAAGGGTTGCGGGGGTGCTGGAGCCTATCCCAGTTGTCTTTGGGCGAGAGGCGGGGTACACCCTGGACTGGTCGCCAGCCAATCACAGGGCACATATAGACAAACAACCATTCACACTCACATTCATACCTATGGACAATTTTGAGTCGCTAATTAACCTAGCATTTTTTTGGAATGTGGGAGGAAACCGGAGTACCCGGAGAAAACCCACACATGCACGGGGAGAAAATGCAAACTCCACACAGAGATGGTGGAATTGAACCCTGGTCCGTGCAGAGATTATTATTATTGTTTTATTATTATTATTACATGTAATCTGTTGTACTGAGCAACACAGATTTTGGTTAAAATAAAAAATTGTACAACCACAAGGTTCTTATTTGATATTTCATGTATTTTAAACATAAATGTCATATCTCTGTGGACGCTGTTGCAGTAACACTGACCTAACATTTTCCATGGTCATTGTCCAATGTTTTGAAATTATGTAACCTCTCATCATTCCTTGTCACTTTCCCCCTTCTCCCAGATGTAGTTCAATCCGCTTCTGTGCAGCTGGAGCTGCAAGATGTGCTGGTGAGAACTGGACTGAAGGAACAAAGCCATGTCCTACTGGGGCCGTTTTCTTGCAGTAGCTCACTGGAAGCTAGGTGGTGTCGGCACAGTGGCAGTCCTGGACATGAGCCTGGTCCACCTAAGCTACTGCTGGACCTGAAAGGAGGCCTTCTGCAGGTCTGAGTACCCATGACTTTAATGCACAAGATGTTTAATACGAGTTACAGTCAGAAATTAAGGTGTTTGTGTTCACATTATTATATTTTTATGTGATTGACAGGGAAAATCGGTGGCACGACGGTTGAGTGGTTAGCGCTCAGACCTCACAGCTAGGAGACCAGGGTTCAATTCCACCCTCGGCCATCTCTGTGTGGAGTTTGCATGTTCTCCCCGTGCATGCGTGGGTTTTCTCCGGGTACTCCGGTTTCCTCCCACATTCCAAAAACATGCTAGGTTAATTAGCGACTCCAAATTGTCCATAGGTATGAATGTGAGTTTGAATGGTTGTTTGTCTATATGTGCCCTGTGATTGGCTGGCCACCAGTCGAGAGTGTACCCCGCCTCTCGCCCGAAGACAGCTGGGATAGGCTCCAGCACCCTCGCGACCCTCGTGAGGAAAAAGCGGTAGAAAATGAATGAATGAATGATTGACAGGGGACATCTGCAGGCAATCTGGCCACAGTTACTTGTTAGGAGTAAGAACTCGTATCCACGGTGACAGCTCGATGAGACTCTGCTGTTTAAGTAGTAGATCATTATAAGGCTATTTTTAGGCAGGGTTATATTTTTCATGTGGAACTTTAAATAATGTTCCCTGTTGAAAAGTCCCCTCTTCATTTTGACTGACTCCATTATTACAAGGCATTGTGCCATACTACTGCTTTAGAGTGATCATTTTCAGTGGATTCCCTAATACGGAATCGCATGTTTCACTTTGCAAATATTGCTGTTTGTGGTGTTTTAATCAACTGCTGTACAAAAACCACTGGAATTGCGTCCGATTCCTTCATCTTATTTTCTCCACATGCCTAAAACTCCCTGAATTTTCCTGTTTAGTCATAAACCAGCACGGGCACATTAGCGAGTTGCAGGCATGCAGCTCCATGTGTGAAACACTTTGACTCAGAAATTCCTGCTTCTTTGTCCAAATCACGCAGACACACTTTGATGGATGTGGGAAGGGGAACGCCATTTAAGGAGGATGCTAGCTTGTGTTGGGTAGCGTTCTTGATGATGTAAAGCAGTGACTCATGTGACTGTTTTTCCACTTGTTTTGGAAGATAATGATGAATTGTTGATGTCAGAATTCACATATTAGTCGCGACTCCTGGCTACTATGTCGACTTTTTGTTGTTATTTTCTAACACCTTGTACAGTACTTTTTTTTGTTGCTTCATAATTTAATCTTTATACTTCAATTCCTGCATATTTGGATCAATATGTCGTAATACGAATCTCCTTGTGTGCTGCATTCAACCTGACAGGTGTTCTGGGGACAAGAACATTTAAATTGTCTGAAGCTGATGGAGGAGCATCTCAGCGCATATTACACCACCCAGAGTGGAGACACCGTTGAAAATTGCCCCAAAACCAAATCCTGCCAGACCCAACCGCCACCCTCTCCGGGTTCCCCGTGCCCTCGCTCGGAACACAGCTCTGATGACCTGCGAACAGGGCAGTTCCAGTATATCCAGGACCCAGGTAAATAGTCATGCTGTGATACAGCACAATACCAAGACTGAACTACGTAAAAACGTACGCAATGTGTATGTAGCGCAGATGTAAACGTCATATCCAAAACCTATAAATCACAATCAAGATTAAACACTCTTAATGTACAAAATAATGATCAAACTTACTTATTTGTTCATATGATGCACACAGAGCAATGAACAACTTTATGCTCTGTGTCCATTCTTTTTTGCACAGTGAGGCATTCAGGCACACTCGTAATTGTGAGTCTTAGTTCATTATTTTTCATTTATATTTACGTACCCCCTAAATCACTGATGGACAAACAATCAGGCCCGCTATGCGTCTTAATTTCTAAATACCCATATATTCCCACCGCAAGGCATGCTGGGTAGCATTCTGTTGCACCTGAACTACCCAGCATGCCTTGAGGGTATTTGAATATAACATTTTTAAGTTACGTGCCATGTTTAACGCTTAGCTGTTGATTTATGTGATGCGTTAATTTGCTGTGGATGTGTTATGTTTTTGTTTTGTTGCTCCGTGAGCAAGTATATCATTCTGCTTGATGCCGCCTATATATAGATGGCCCATACGCAAAATTGTTTAACCCATTGTGGCCCACATTACCACCCCATAGTATATTTACCTATAGTATTATGTATTTAGGGCTGCGCGGCGAGTGGTTTGCGCACAGACCTCACAGCTAGGAGACCAGGGTTCAATTCCACCCTCGGCCATCTCTGTGTGGAGTTTGCATGTTCTCCCCGTGTATGCGTGGTTTTTTTTTTTTTGGGTACTCCGGTTTTCTCCCACATTCCAAAAACATGCTAGGTTAATTAGCGTCTCCAAATTGTCCATAGGTATGAATGTGAGCGTGAATGGTTGTTTGTCTATATGTGCCCTGTGATTGGCTGGCCACCAGTCCAGGGTGTACCCCGCCTCTCGTCCGAAGACAGCTGGGATAGGCTACAGCACCCTTGCGACCCTTGTGAGGAAAAGCGGTAGAAAATGAATGAATTAATTTATAAATAATTACCCACTTCGAGTCTGTGGGGAAAAAAACAATTTTTGGAGTTTACCAATAATCCACTAATTAGTGTAGTTGCAAGTATCCACTCTATATACTGTGCATATTGGATCATTATTTTCGTACAATTTATCTTTGATGAATCATCAGCATGGCCGCAAGGTGGCCTAGTGCTTAGCCAGTTGGCCACTCGCTCAGGAATTCTGGAAGATCTGTTGGACATCTCCGTGTGGAGTTTGCATGTTTTCCCCGTGTGTGGGTTAACTTGCAACACTACTGGCAAACAGTTCTAGGTGTACCCCCAAAAAATCAGCTGGGATAGGCTCCAGCACACCTATAGAAAATGAATGAAATCATCAGCATCGGCATGTACAGCCCATTTAGTACACGATTCACAATTCACAAACACGTTTTCATTGATTTTTAGTCTTTTTATTCTGTAAAAAAAACAATAATCTGTGCCATCTGGGTGCAGACATCAACATCCAGTGTCTGAAACCATTGAAATCTCTGAATGGAGTTTGATCTGCCTGGTTCCACTCTAAGTAACATGCTGTTGACTCTTTCTTTTTCTGTTTGATATGAGTTGCTCTCAACATGCACACATAGAAACATTACACAAAGAGGATCAAACTTCTCCCTGGCTGAAGACCAGTCATTCACTCTGTCAGCTGTGATTGACTCTTACATTGTTTCACCCGTCTTTGATGCATTTAATATGTTGGCTGAAGCAAGAGAATGAATATTGCTTGAACTTGGAGAAAGGGAACATATTGTCAACAGACAAAGCGAAGTAGTCCCCAAAGTACAGAGAAGTGCAAGTGTCCCCCGAGGGTCTGACAATGGGATGGAAGGGACTGATTTTTTTTTCTCAAATAAACATTTTTCCAAAGGACCTTGATCCCAAACAGCAGCCGCAATTTGATTCAAACACCACTCAAAAGTTTCGATCTATGTCATCCAGTTTTTGCAGGTGCTTGGCACGATTCAGTCAATGACTGTTTACTCTCTGGAGAAAAGTTAACTCAACCCATGTGTTTATATACTGCTCCTTATGCATATAAACACTCTGAAAGCATGGAAACATCCACCGAGTCATTGTTTTGTTTTGGGTTCCATAGAAACATCTATAAATGCATCACAGCATCCAATGTCGCATTTTACAATCTTTGGCCAAGGTCCAGATCGGATTTTTATCCTGATTGTGTAAATAACAAGATTGGGTCGGAACTGACCCAAACCAAAAGGATGTCAATAGTCTTAAAGCAAGTTAGACAGCAGAAGAAGGCAGAACGGCATCAAGAGAATCCGACCAGAAAGTGGGAGATAAAACAGTAAGACAAAGCATTATTTTTAGATAAACCTTGGATGAAAACAACTTTTTCTTTGCCTGAAAAAGATATAAAAAGGTAATATTCAGGTTTTATTTATTTTTATTTTTATTTTTATTTTTATTTTTATCTTTATTTTTATTTTTATTTTTATTTTTATTTTTATTTTTATTTTTATTTTTATTTTTATTTTTATTTTTATTTTTATTTTTATTTTTATTTTTATTTTTTATAAATCACAGTTTCCTCCCACATTCCTACTATGGTATCCATTATGTCATTGTATGGTAATATCACCTCGTACTTCGGTACGAGGTACATTATTTAACAAAAAAAAAAACTTAAACTGTATTATGGAAAGCAGGAAGTGAACAAATGTAACAGTTACTGATTGTAAAAGTACCAGATGGAGAGGTAGGATTTAATAAGCTTTGCTTCTTCCTACTCCTTTTGGACATGTGGAACTGTGAACTGATTATGGGATGCATTCAATTGTAATCTGATGCATGTTCAAATGAAATTAAACCATTACCATTACATTCCAAAAACATGCTAGGTTAATTAGCGACTCCAAATTGTCCATAGGTATGAATATGAGTGTGAATGGTTGTTTGTCTATATGTGCCCTGTGATTGGCTGGCGACCAGTCCCAGGGTGTACCCCACCTCTTGCCCGAAGACAGCTGGGATAGGCTCCAGCACCCCCGCGACCTGAGGAAAAGCGGTAGAAAATGAATGAATGAATAAATGACAGTGTATTACATTGGTTAATATCAAAATGCTCACTGCATTTCCTATTATTTCCTATGCTGTTAGACTCTCCGGTCATATTTGTATTTTGTATATGAGTTATGTCTTCCATGAAGTGCAATATTAATGTATTTATTTTTTTGTTGTCCAGCTTCCCAGAGATGGCCAGGACCCCACGAGGTTGTGTTCTATACAGAGACAGAGGAGAGTCCAGGACTAATGGTTTGGAGGTACCCTGAACCTCGTGTCCTCACCTTCGTCAGGATAACGCCTGTCCCTTTCAACACCACAGAAGACCCCGAAATCAGCACGGCTGACCTTGGGGACGCCTTACAGGTAGAAACAGGCACACATACAGTACAGTACAGTAGAGTACATCATGCAATATTCGTTGGTTAAAATACCCACAGATATGAATAATTGAGACGCCCATAAAAATCATCTCCTCTGATCACTGTTGTGATTATTAGATTAGATTCAGCTCCTGAAGCCTGCCTGTGTTTCTTCATTTGTCATTTTAAAGCTAAACGCATAGAAGCACAGCCCAGGTTTGCCTCACACACATTTAAAGTATAAAATGTAACGGTACTAAGCACTAATGAATAATGATGAAAGATGAATGGGAGTCTAATGTCACGTCCTGATGTGCTTAAAACTGAGAGGCTCTTAAAAGGTCAAAATGTCTCCAGGGGTTTATCTGGTTTAAAGAAACAAAGGTGTCGATATGTGTGTTCAACTTAAAGAACATTGTAGTTTATCTTCTACTTGGCGGATTTATTAAGCTGTGGCAGCGTCGGAGAAAAGCTACATATATAAAAAGTTTACTTAGGTTTACTTACTCGATTATGATGCGTTCAAGAACCACCAAACAAGTGCAAAATCTCAAAGTTTGACGAAAAAACATTGTCAGTGCATAAAAGCGTACTGTAAACATGTAGAAATCTGTTCTTTTCAACAGTGGTGTATGTATACTGTATACTTGTATTATCACATATTTATTTAAGGTTATTTAAGTTATTACCAACTTAGTGGTTAGCTTGTTGGCCTCACAGTCACCAGATCCGGGTTTGAATCTCGACCTGGGAGTTCTCCCGTGCGTGCGTTGTCTCTGAATACTCCCACATTCCCAAAACATCCATGTTAGGTTAACTCTAAATTGCCCATAGGTATGAACGTGAGTGTGAATGGTTGTTTGACTGGCGACCAATCCGGGGTGAACCCTGCCTCTCGCCCAATGTCAGCTGGGATAGGCTCCAGTATACCCCCGTGACCCCAGTGAGGATAAGCGGCATAGGGACTGGATGGATGGATGGATAGATGGATGGATGCCGACTTAAGTAGTAGTAGAATAGGTAATGGTAATGGTTTTATTTCATTTGAACATGCATCAGATTACAATTGAATGCATCGCATAATCAGTTCACAGTTCCACATGTCCAAAGCTTATTAAATCCTACCCCTCCATCTGGTACTTTTACAATCAGTAACTGTTACATTTGTTCACTTCCTGCTTTCCATAATACAGTTTAAGGTTTTTTTTTTTTTTTTAAATAATGTACCTTGTACCGAAGTACAAGGTGATATGACCATACAATGACATAATGGGTACCATAGTAACTGTCGTAGTAATAGCATGTACTGTCTGCAAAAACAAGACTATTTTTGAGAAAAAAATATCCACTGTACACTGAAAAAACACATTTTCATTGCTAGATTTTAAGTGAGTTTTACTGAGTCAATATTTAGTTAAACTCACTCACTGGTTTCAATTAAAACACATAAACATAAAGTTCAAGAACTCATAAGAAAGACATGATGTTTACATGCATGTGTTAAGTGGGTTGATAATAATTCAGCACCATAAGTGTTTTTTTTTGTTTTGTTTTTTTTCACAAAAGCACTTACCACCAAACCTTGATAGACCAGGCCTAATACCTGTTCATAAATAGTTTCCTGATGCGTTTACTGTGTTTTCCATAACATGGTTTGTCTTATCACTGCCGATCTTGAATATACATCACCGTGAAACCTTAACCTTAAACCTAACTTGATGCTTGGGAGCTGACGAGAGCTGGCAACTACCGAAGTTTCCTTCATGGGTTGGCGTCTGGAAAAGGCTGGTTGACCGTCCTCATGAGTTTGTGCTGACCTTAGACGTAGTTCAAGCTGTCTCTTTGATATAAATGGTCTCAACCGGAGTTGGGAACGCCACAGTGACATGTCATTGAATGACCGACACCTCATGCAAAATCCTTCCAAACTCAGACATACACAGACAGATACATCACAGCGTCAAAAGCTGAGTCATCTCCAGGAAAGCAAAAGAATGGTCATGTGTTATTCATCCACACAGGATGTATTAGTAGTCTCCGAGTTCTTCTGCTAAGACGAAGGGGCAATTGGCCTAAAAAGAATATGCATACCCTTTACTGCACCTTGCTCATCCGCCTACGGTGAAAAAGAAACAAATTCTCAGAGCTGGGCCGCGTTCCAATATGGCTCTCATAATCTGAGTCAGGAGAGATCCACACCTTGCATGTTATTGAATGACCGGGAACCCTGCCGTCCCTCCAAACGTGTAATACATGGTGAGACAGCTGTGAAAGTCATCTTGCGTGCTCTGGTGTGAAAAGCCAGGTGTCTTCAAACCAAGATGAGGTTATGTTTTTGGCAGGTTTCTTTCAGCTACCGAGTCTACAGAGGCCCGGTGGGGGATTAAATCCCATCTTGTCTTCAATCACTCATTTTATACATTTCAATGCACTACCTTTTTTTTTCCAGTTTAACAATTTGTATGCCATGTTGTACTTGCATATGCCAACATATACTATGTAGTTCTGTGTATTATACAGTAAACCTCGGATATATCGGATTCAATTGTTCCCACTGGTTTTGTCCGATATAAGCGAAATCCGTTATATGCGTGTACCGGAAAATGTCAGTTTTACGCATATATCGGATTTATATCCGGTATTTGCGTAAATCGGATTTTATCCGTTATAAAAAGGCACTTCCTTGACTATGTTTCCAATGTACCTGGACGCACAGGCAACGCTGCAAACGCTGCAAATGACGTCGTATAGCGGCCTGTCACGATTCGGCGAATCGGAGCGCCACGATGCGGCCATCCGATATATGCGAGGGAAATTTAATGGAAATGCATTGGAACGGGACTGGAGATTTTGTCCGAAATAGGCGAAATCCGTTATAAAAAATCCGATATATGCAATGAATTTTTATTGGAAATGCATTACAGAAAAATTTTTTTATCTGTCCGTTGTGAGCGAATTTCCGATATATCCGAGGTTTACTGTAGTTTCTGGTATGATCACATGATTTGGTGAAACAGTTTTTTAGTCACACTTTTTTTGAGCATTCATTCATTTATTTTCTACCGCTTTTGGGAGAGAGGCGGGGTACACCCTGGACTGGTCGCCAGCCAATCACAGGGCACATATAGTCAAACAACCATTCACACTCACATTCATACCTATGGACAATTTGGAGTCGCTAATTAACCTAGCATGTTTTTGGAATGTGGGAGGAAACCGGAGTACCCGGAGAAAACCCACGCATGCACGGAGGAGAACATGCAAACTCCACACAGAGATGACCGAGGGTGGAATTGAACTATTCGAACCACTCGACCGCCGTGCAACCCTTTTTTTGAGCAGTTTCTCATAAATCAGTTTGCCATCCATATTGCCTCTATCTCTCTTTTAAACTCTGCACAAATGCTGGTAGAGATGTAAGATGTACTAGGACATGTATCAGGAGGCCCCACAGCTGTAAAGTCTTTAATGACTCAGGCCCTGAGCCTCTTGCTGATTGGCCTCATATAGAATTACAGTAGGAGGCAGACAGAGAGAGGATAGCTAGAGAGAGAGAGAGAGAGAGAGCATCTAATGGAATAGACAGAAAGGATGATTAG
This sequence comes from Doryrhamphus excisus, assembly GCF_030265055.1. Taxonomy (NCBI): domain Eukaryota; kingdom Metazoa; phylum Chordata; class Actinopteri; order Syngnathiformes; family Syngnathidae; genus Doryrhamphus; species Doryrhamphus excisus. The sequence continues at coordinate 5,629,089 of NC_080482.1, forward strand.
GGGGAGCTAGAGAAATTATATGAAGCAAAAGGGAGGGGATGAATAATGACTGGGAGCCTGCTTATAGGAGTCTCTGTGAAAATATGCGATAGTTCAAAGGAGAAGGAGAAAAAGGTCATTTTCACCAGTGGATGGATATGCTGAAAAGAGTAGTCAAATACTGTATGTTCCTCTGTGTTATTCTGCTCCATAGTAGTACATTGCAGCTGCGTATTAGCTGACCTAAAGGAAGTACGTACATATTGAACAATAGGGGTTCCAGGATTGACCCCTGGGGTACACCCACAGGTCATAGGCATTTTCAAAAAATAGTTCCAATGCACCCAGAACTGTGTGGATGAAAGCCTTAAATGTTAAAATCCTTGGCAGTTTTGACCTGAAAACGTTTCTGTGTGCATAACCCCTCAAGCTCACCGCTACCATCTGTTATAATGTCAAATTAACACCATTTGTTCGACCCTGTCAATGAGACTAGACCAGCGATTTTCTAAGCCTAACATAGTGCCACCCTGCAAGGGGTAAAACCGCTACTATTCCCCCCGAGCTGTCTATTCACCCTGCTCACCACAAACCCCAAATGTAAACACACACAAGCATATTTGTAAGTGAAAAGGATCCAAATTTGCTTTGTTTTTACATTCAATATATTTGTTTTGAACATTTAGCCTGAATATTTGAACACATAAATGTGTTCATCTCCTTTGTCAGAGATATTTTGTCATTTTAAATGCATTTTAAATACATTTGAATATGTGGAGCACATTAACTGCCTTAAAGGGGACCCTATGTGGACTCCGATGGAGCAGCTACACACAATAACGTACTTAGAACGTTTTGTAGGTCCAACAGAATCTGCACTGATTCCAGCTGCATTTTCTTGGATTTCCAAAATGTTTGGGGAACGCCCACTCCACTGTGATTGGTCCCACTCAGCTTGTACAGCGAACAGTTTGTACCTGGGCATGCCCATATAAGGAAGTCGGTGACTTCGCACAACACATGCTCACTGTGAAGTCACAGTTAGAAACAACTGTCTGAAACCGAGTGATCAGAGCCATCCCAAACTTCTTTTAGAGGTCACTTCCAAATGCGTAAACGTCATAATCTGAAACTTTGGCGTCGTTTAAAACGAGAATTCAACATTCTAACTTTATTTATAGGTCAACAAAGTCAACATGTTAATGCGGTTGGTGTGAACATAAAACAAAAAACAAAAAATACAATAATAATCAGTAAAAATAACGACTTTGAATACATTTCTAGTATTTAAATATCATCTGTCGTCAGTTGTAAAGAACAATAGCTCAGGGGTTTTCGATGTCTAACAGTGTGCTTTGAGTCATTTACCGGTTTCTGTTGCCACCTGGTGGGCTTAACCTTTAACTACAGTTTTCAATGCCATTTTTTGTCATATTCTACTCGCCGACATCACATCGTCTCACCCGTCCCCATGAAGTACCCTGACGCCACCCAGGGGAGTTGTGCCACATTGGTCCACACACATCCAATATCCATCCAAATCCATTAACCAAGCAATGTGCAAGAAAATCAATTATAAAAACGTAATGAAGTTATCAATACACTATGTATTCCCTTGAGACCGCCAAATACTACATCAATGGACCCATTAGCATGCATGATAGTACTTGCAGGTTGAGTTATGTGTGAATACAAACATGTGGTTGATGAACATGTGTTTTCCACATTGTCCAATCCCCTTGCTATCTGGCATGTTCCTGTCTAAAAGAAGTCTGTTAAACAAATGATGAGTTTTTCACGCAAGTGTTGACAGAAACAGGTTCTGAGCACCCATTTATTACCTCAGCCAGCTTAGGAAAATATGTAATGGTGATATCATTTATGTCGATAGATACTTTATTCATCTCCAAGTGAAATTAGAATATATGTTGAATATGGAGCTACTGTGTAATAAGATATAAGTTATAGACCTGAAGTGTCTCCCTGTGCATTTCACAATCCGAAACGTTGTCTTTTAGAGTAAACAAAGCATGTGTTTTGCGTCTTATCGATGATTTTGTATGTCACTGACCTTTTGAAAGATGTTACCATGAAATAATCATAATAATTGATTTGGATCCATCACTTGTGGTGTTACACAGCCCAGCTTGCCTTTATAATCTTACATCAGTTGTGTGAAAGCCCAAGGGGGTTCGGTTCAAGGGGGTTATTTGAACTGGACCCCCTTCGTCATCAGCCAAATGTCATTGTGATCCCAGATGTAAATGGTTTCAAGCCCCTTAGCGTTCCTTTATGCAGAAGTTCACATGTTTTAATTATTCGACTTCCTCTCAAGACCAGAAAGAGTCAAAAATGGAAATGCAGCAATAAAAAGTGCTAATGGTTGACTTTCTGTTCCAAAAAGAATTGAACTCACTTTACGTGGAGACGGCACAAAGTCGAGGGGGGGGGGGGGGGGGAGACCAAGGCAGTCATTATTTCTCAGGCCTCTAAAATTACCATGGAGCCACACAGAGATGGAGGCTGATAGATTTTGAGAAATGTAAAGTGAGAGGCGTAGGAAAAGAAATAAGGAGCAAAGAGAGCTGTCTTGTCATTCCGATCTGTCATGTCAGCTTTCTCCGAAAATAGCTCATTCTGGAGTGATTGTAAGTGGACAAAATGCAATCCATATTTGAGCCATCACTCCATTCACTCATCTCTCAAACCTCTTCCTGTCACCTCCTCGACCTCATCTTGCCTCTGCTGTGCTCCAGGTCTCTTCTTCGATGAAGGTGGGTGGAGGGGTCGTAGTTCTGAGCCGTACTCCTTGCTTGTCCCCAGGGTAGATCATATTCATAAAATCAGGTTTTCCTTTCTTTAAATAGTTGTGGTTTCCCCGACTAGTTCCAGTGCCTCAACTGGGATTTCCAAACTATTACTATTATTCAAAGTCGTACCGCTGCTTACAAAATAGGCATTGGCGTTGGAGATGGAGGAACTTTTTCAGGTTTTCACATGGATACGCACACAGGGACGCCTTATCATCGCAAATGTACTTTAGTACTTTTTGTCACTCTTTTTTTTTTTTGGTGCTCTTTCTCTCTCTCTGGGCTTCTAAATCCGTTTCCATGCCACATGGTATTTACAGTGGAGGAAATCCCCTGCTGATGTTGACGTTTACCCCCTTATGAACGTATGAACGGTCGTTAAAGTGCTTGGTGGTGAAACCCTTGTCAGCAAACACAGAGGAAGACAGAAGAATTTGTCTTCACTCTAACTTCGCACTTTGCTTTTGTAGTAAGTTGGTAATACAGGGTCAGGCAAGCTTTCAGTACTATAGCTTTCAAATTCTAATATATTTAGAGAACATTTTTTAATGAAAAAAAGTTGTAAAAAAGTCAAAAAGTCTTTGTGTGTCCATTCATCCATCCTTCCATTTTCTATACCGCCTGTCCTCATTTGGGTCAAGAGTGAGCTGGAGCCTATCCCAGCTGACTTTGGGTGAGAGGCAGGGTACGTCCATGGACTGGTGACTGGTCCAGGTACACCCTAGACAAGGGGTCTCAAACCTGCGGGCCAAATGCGGCCTGCAAGACGCTACTTTGAGGCCGCCACCTTGATACCAAAGTTTAATGTTGAAATGACAACTTAAAGCTGTGTGCACACCGGACACAACATGATTTTGCGCCCGCCCATACTGTTACCCTACCCTGTTACCCCGCCCTGTTTTGCTTTGGATTAGCAATGAAGCTAAAGGCTTATGACGCTGGGTACAAATAAATGCAGGAAATGATTTGGAATAAAAACGGAAAATACATGTTGTTAAAGTTACGACGCTGCTCCCAGATGGAACTGAGTATGATGCTAACTTGCTAATTGGGTCAAATTATTAAGTTTCATTAATGTTCATGTTAAAGGTTAAATAACTGTTAATAGTGTACATTTGAATCTGAAAAAAATAATTTCTCTACCAACTGTATGTGGTTTCTTACATTTGTTTTATTATTATTTTACTTATTTATTACTGATTACAGTGATTACTATTACTGATTGATTTATTGTCTTTAATCTTAATTTGTTTATTTTATTTTTTTATCTTATTTTGTGTATAGAAAAATAAAAATTAAGATATTTGAGAACAGTGGAATGTTTTATCAGATATTTTGGTGTGGAAAACCGGAACCAAAGTGTAGGGTATAGCAGAAGCAAAAGCAATGAAGATAGTTTTTTTTAATTGATTTTTTTTTCCAGTTTTTAATGCGTTTTGGGGTTGGGTTTTTTTTTGAAAACCTGATGCGGCCCGGCTTCACCCAGAACCTAGCTTCGGTGGCCACCAGGTAAAATGAGTTTGGGATCCCTGCCCTAGACTGGTCACATGGCACATACAGGGTGAGGCAAATTGATCTGACAATTTGTAGGTTAAATAAAAGGTAAATAAAGTAAAGATTTTCAATTTTCAAAAAGTACATACGTATAATGCTATTCTGTTTCATTATGTTATAACTATTAAATCAGTTGATTTTCGTTTCAATGTAGATTACCCAGATTAACCCATAACAAGATGGTGTTTGGCGCTGGTACAGGATCATGTCTACCGAGATTAAAGTGCAAACGGAACGCTTGTTATGTTGCAGTTACAAATTTGTTTGTTTTGATAAATGTTTCCACAATAAAAGCACGATGCTTACCAGTCTGATTCATGGCAGCAACTGAAAAAGAAACGAAAAACAATGGCATTATATGAGAAAAAAAAATATTTTCTGAAAAAATAAATGTTACTTTACTTTATTTTCCTTTTATTTAACCTACAAATGTAACAGATAATTTTGCCTGACCCTGTAGAGATTTTTTCCCCTTGATTATATGTCGTAACCTGTTGAGTGTACAACAAACTCTTTGTCACTTTCTGATTGCGTGCGTATAATGTTTGATGATGTATGTACTTTCATAGTTTGCATCATTTTGTGTGGCTATTTTAATAGTAATTCTACAAACATTTTTAACAGCGTGTGATTGTTTGCAGAGTAAGGTAGAGCCTTCAGACTCCATAAATCAAAACCTAAGCAAAGTCCATGAACTGTTTAGCGTCAGTATGACATTAAGCAAAAAAAAAAAAAAAAAAAAGAGCAAGAGTGTGTTTGAGCCAAAATAACTATTGTTTTAGCAGGACAGCACTCAAGCGGACTCGTATTAGTCATAGCTAATGCACTGTAAAAAGAAAATACTGTTCAAGTGGTAAATTAGATCAGGAGGTTTAACACCTCATCCACCAACAACACCACAGACCCCCCTTTGCTAGTTTGGCATTGGGGGGGGGGGGGGTGGAGGGGGGGGTCAGAGTAAAATATCTCAGCATGGGTTTATTTCTGATTTTCCACACTGATTAACGTTAACATATATTAGCCCACCTGAGACAGCAAAGTGGGAGTCATTTTCAGAATTTTTAAAAATAATTTCTCCTGAGTAAACATTTACTCAAGCTGATGTCAATTAAATTGTTCTGCTGGCTGATAAGAGGGAACGAGCGGTGGAATTTTTGGAGATACATAGACACCGGTCACAGAACAGAGCACGTAATCAGTGTTGATCTTTTTAATAAAAGTCATGGAAGACCGGGGCAGGCTGTGTCATCCGCCATCGCCTCACAGAAAGTCTTCAGTTGCACAGGCTTTGATTCGGCCATCACACCTGGCTTCATTGTGGAAATTGAAATCATTTCTTCATGCTGTGTGTTTGCTTTAGGTCACCTGTCTTTAATTATCCTTCCGAGGAACTGTAATGTGTCAATCAGTCCCAGACAAGTAACTCCATGCAAAATAATAGTTTGAGGTTTGGCAGAAACTTAGGTGCTTGACAGTGATGGAAGTCAGATCAGCCAACCGCTGGAGATGTAAAGATATTTATAAATAGTTTGGAATATTTACGGTACTTGCCCTTAACATGTGTACATTTTCTTGGCATTTAAACAACTTCCAAAATGGAAATAAAAGAACATAACCGGATGGGTTTGCATCATCAGAGTGTGTGTGTGGGGTATTTAGAATTACGTGTTTATCAGATAAGATACACACAATCATGTTGGAGAGGCTGCACTACCCAGACTTGCGTATATAGATATATACTGTATACACATACAGTATATATCCATATTGTCTTTAATAGTATGCAATTATTTATCTTCCCCTTCATCCACAGTATACCAAAATATGGTATTTACCATTTACAAATAAGAGCACCTCCTTTTTTAGGGGCCAACAATATTTGTATGATTGACATTATAGTAAATACAGTGGAACCTCAATTTTTGTACGTCTTGAATTTCGTAGGATAAAATTTTTGCTGAAAATTATGACCAAAAATATGTCTCTGTTTTTGTACACCCAAACAAAGTGAAGAATAGGTAGTGGTTACTTTAGAATTTGGAAACTACAGAGCGATCCCTTGTTTGATGTTCATTTATCCATTTAATTTGTTGTCTGTGTATTTTGTATTTTTTCCTATATTCCGTTTTTTCTGGATGGATTACGGATATGAATGGATATTAATAGGATTTACATTATATCTTATGGGAAAACTTGCTTTGTTTTTTGTTTTGTACGTTTTCGTCTGACCTTTTCGAACACATTGGCAAAAATTGTTATTCCATTGTAAAAAACATAATTTTTCATTTTAAATCAATGTTGGAGGGCTGCACTGCGGTTGTGGGGTTAGCGCGTTGTCCTCACAGCTAGGAGACCTGGGTTCGATTCCACCCTCGGCCATCTCTGTGTGGAGTTTGCATGTTCTCACCGTGCATGCGTGGGTTTTCTTCGGGTACTCCGGTTTCCTCCCACATTCCAAAAACATGCTAGGTTAATTCATTCATTCATTCATTTTCTACCGCTTTTTCCTCACGAGGGTCACGGGGGGTGCTGGAGCCTATCCCAGCTGTCTTTGGGCGAGAGGCGGGGTACACCCTGGACTGGTCGCCAGCCAATCACAGGGCATGCTAGGTTAATTGGCGACTCCAAATTGTCCATAGGTATGAATGTGAGTGTGAATGGTTGTTTGTCTATATGTGCCCTGTGATTGGCTGGCCACCAGTCCAGGGTGTACCTCGCCTCTAGCCCAAAGACAGCTGGGATACACTCCAGCATCCCATGCGACCTCGTGAGGATAAGCGGTAGAAAATGAATGAATGAATGAAAATCAATGTTCAATCCAATGATTGTTTCATCTTCTGTTGTGTCGTGTCAGATATGGCTACATCATGTTTACATGATGTAGCCATATCTGTCATTTTATGCGGAGAATAAAACAGGTGAAATAAATCTGTTCTGGGAATTCTTAGTGAGTTTCCGCTCCAGTGGCGAGTGTTGCGGGTGCACAACTCTGTCAGGTACAATTACAGAAGGTTGATTCCAGGAAACCCTACGTGGCATTTCACACACCATGTAAACTACGGTTACCTCATGCATTCCTGCTTAAATTAAAGGTGGTTTGTACTGCACATGTGCACACTGACCCTATTGACAGTTCCAAATTGTCCTGGGAGCGCCATAGCTCTAGTAAACAATTTGATTTACGCAGACCAATGTACTCCACACACACCTTCATACGACGGTGTCTGGCTTTTTTCAGGTGGGCTGCTGAGAGCTCCCTGCCACTGCTGATCCATCAGTAGCAGGGTTCTGCAGGTGGTCAGTGGAACCTGAGAACTTGGCTTTGTTCACACAGGAGCACCCGCCACATTTATGCTAATGTTGGCTCACTGTAAGAGAAATGAAAGAAACCCTGCCAGCTATTGCACTATGTGAAAATTCTCCCATAACCTGATTGTTATTCGGTGTGAAAAACAGCTCCAGGACTTCCATGCAAATGGATGTTTTGAAGCCTGCTCTTAAGTTATGCTGTGGTCATACGGTGTTTCTATGCGGATGAGTGTTCATCATACTCTGTTGGTGGTCCGCGGTCAAAATAATATGGGTTTTGTGACTTGATGAGAAATTAACTTGTTTTTTTTTTTTGCACAGTTAGTGAAATGACCGTAATAAGACAGTAATGTAGCAACAGCTATGTGTTTAGTCAACCACAATAGTAACTTCATCCCTATATAACTAGGCTATATACTCAATAGTATTGTTTGTGCAACAGCAAAGTATACTCTTGGTCAGTCAGGGGTACATTACATTTCCAGTATGTCTTTGAACCCCACGTTGAATTGAGGGAGTGGCCTTCTGAAAACAGGAGTAGATTTGCTCTGTATTAAAAAAAATAAAAAATAAAAACCTAGGTTATTGTTGTGGTAGCAGCCAGTGAATGAATGTATTCATATTTAATAAAAACGCTAGTCACACTACAGGCGGAATGAGCCGGAATGCAATTGGACTGAAAATTCCTGCTTTATTCCTGGATATTTGAAGTGTATTCTAAAAATTCTGACTGCATTCTGATTGCATTCTAAATTTTCTGGCCCATTCTTGTGGCCCAAATGTTTTGCTTATACTCAAAATCTTTGAGGTGCATTTGAAGTGGGAAAAATATCGAACAGCATTTATATTCAATATTCTTACGGTATTCCAACAGCATTCCAAACATTCTGATTGCATTCGAGGGAAAACCGAAACGGTAATCCACTTTGTATCCTGTGATAATGTCTCCAAATGTGCCTTAAATTAGCCGTAATGCAGCATAAATGCACCTGCCCGAATATATCCTGATATTAAAAGTTTAAAATTCATAATCATCATCAATCATAATCTTTTGATTGCCGCTTGAATGTTTCTCAAATGCAGTCAAACTGTCCCAATCGTTTCTCCAATGAGTCCAGATGTAATTTGGAACACCGTATAATCGCATAAAAACGCACCCACCTGCCACCGAAACCTCATTCGATTGCTTTCAGTCAGTACCCACAATCATTATGTTGAGGTAAGGTGCACTTCCACAAGCAGTGTCCAGCCTAGGATTACCCGGATTACCCGGATTACCCCCTTAAACTGTAATGTAAAGCACCTCTTTTTTTATTGAATGTTGCTGACATGTGAATGCTTCCAGTGGCTGTATAAAAAAAAATGTTCTGTCTTTTTTCAGGTGCCATGCAGCCTAGACTACTGGGATGAGCTCCAGCAGGCCTTCATTCCATACCGGGAGTTTAGCCTGTCGGAGAGCAGCTCCTGCCAGCTGCAGCTTCCCAACCTCGGCCTGGTTGATGAACATAAAGACATGGTGGCCTCAGACGTGTGGAGGATTTTACTCAACAGTAACAGTGAAGGAGGAGATGAGCAAAGGTAAAATAATGGTTGTCATTAATTTTCTGCCACTTTTCAGCACCCCTTTTGTCGCCATGCTAGTTAACGTTGCTACCCATTGAGTTTTTGCAGATAGTCGTCAGATATTCAAACTGAACGGAATAAAAGACCACAGAGAATAACATGTAAAGAAAAAAATACTGTGGATTACAAGCTATTAGTCTTGTCTGTATCGTTTTGCCTTTCTCTCTCTTAAAATCTTCAGCCGAGATACATGCTGTCCTGCTGCTATGATGTCACATTATTTATGTCGCTGACAAAGCTGTGCGCCCTTCCGCCTACACTCCCCGCGGTGGAAATATAAGCTCGATCAGGATTTAACGATTCAGCCTGTAAAGTGGTAAACCAAACTTTACAAGTTGGTGGAAACGTTGCTAAAGTCCCCCAATTCTAAATCCTACCGCATTCCAACTTTTCCAATGCAACTTTATGAAAGTGTATGATGATGCTATGGTGCACGAATCACGGCCAAGAATATTTGGGTAAAAACTTCATCAAGGACCCAGACCTCAACATCAGCGAACACCGCTTGGATGAACTAGAGTGGATGTTGTGAGCCTCTACAGCAGGGGTGGGCAAACTACGGCCCGGGGGCCACATCCGGCCCGCCAAGTGTTTGAATACGGCCCGCCCAATCTTTCAAAAGTATTTAATTTAAACTCAACATACAACCTGGCATCATGGCCTGAGCCAACCTTTTGATGGTTATATCAATTTCATTGTTTGACATGGTCTGTTGTTTACAAAGTGCTCCTGAAAAAGAGACACAAGCAAATAATAATAATAAAAATTAAAATAATAATTATCATATTATTATTATAACTATTATGATTATTATATTTATTATATTATGCTAATTATTATATTAATTATATATAATAATATTGTTATATTTGCATATTTTACATAATAATAATAATAATAATATAATTATTATTATTTTAATTTTATTTTAATTATTATAATATTTTATTATTTTTAAAATATTTAAATATAAAATAATAGAGATTGCATGACAATTTTACAGATACAATAATACCAGGTGGACTGTTACGTGTAAAATATATAGTCTGCCCCCCCCCCCCCCCCCCCCCCGGAGATTTTGTTATATCAATGCGGCCCGCGAGTCAAAAAGTTTGCCCACCCCTGGTCTATAGGTCAAATGTCTTTTCACCTTCTGGATGAATGACGACTTTTTTTTTTTCTGATACCCGACATCAAGCCAATATCAGCACATACATATTTTTATTTTGTAATGTGGAATGTTGGAAAAGGTTTGATCGAGGAATATTACTCAAACAGTAGTCAGCAGCAGTAAGTATGACAAAAACTGACTCATTTGTTTTATGGACAATGTAGTAGCAGCTAGCATTTAAACAATGTAGCATTTAAACGAGACTTCCCTAACCACCCAAAGAGGCTGGCACTTGGTCCCGTGGGAGTGTCCTGTGTGGTGGTGCTTCAAATGTGCAATGAAATTGGTTTGATTTCCGATTCTGTGCCCGCACGAGAAAGTTGTGCATTACAAGTTTTACGCTCAGCTGCAATATAACATACTTCCATGCGCCTGATATCACTTCCACTCATTTGCTACTTTGTTACCACGTTAGCTCACACTGTTGCTGTGATCATGCGGGTTCTATCCGACCATTGCTGGCGTCTAGAATCCACTTTTTGTATCGGAGTGTCAATATCAGAGGTTTTAGATATCCATATAATTTGATAACCGTTTTTTTTCCAATATTGGCCCGATATTGAGTATCAATATTGTATCAGGATACCCTAGTTTGAATAGATACTGTACTGTACTCATTTGGAATATGTGTGGGTGAAAGCAGAGAACACGAGCACACATCCCGGCCACTGAGCACAAAAGTCAGCAATGTGTCCCTCATCCCACATATGGTGAGCAGGAGCTGGGAGCGGGTTTGGAAGGCGTTCAGATCGGCCTAATGAGATTTCCCAGCACACCAAGTGCCTGTCAGGGCCCATCCGGATTCCTTCCTGCTTACCTTGAGTGTATCTAATCGCGGGAAAGCTCACGGGAAGCACAAGGAGTAAAAGCCCCCTTTGGTTTGGCTCAAAAGTTGCTAGAAGGGTTGGGTTGACTTGTAACTCCCCAAAAAGAATGTGTTTGGTCTTCACGTCTTACTACTGCTGCTTCTCTTCTTTAATATCTCAGCCAACACCTTCTGACTGCTTATGGGCTCCACTCTTTGCATCTAACTCTTTTCCCACTATTTCCCGTTTCTCCTCTATTTCCTCCTGAGATGTAGAAAAATGTAAGTGGAATGAAATTGCCAAGCCCACATTCTGTTCTGTTGGAGAGAAAAGAAAACAAGAAAACATGTACAAGAAACTGAGAAACAGCATTTAATGAAATATACATCTGCATTTCATTACAATCATACTTCAAACATAAGTTTAAATTGTTTGTCTTTATTGATAAAAATTGATTCCTCTCTCCTTACTCACAGATTTCATCTACCGTACTTGTTTCCAGCAAAAAAAAAAAAAAAAAAAAAAACTTGGCTGCCCTGCCAACTGAAAGTCATGAAAATCGTCAACATGTGATGCTTATCTTTTTTAAGGGGCGCTTTGCTGCACCACTATTATTTAGGTCTCAAGCATTTCCTGCTGTATTGGCTAAGGTGGACCCGTGGTAGAGGCAAATTACTGAGCAAATGGTCATTCACTTCAATTATATTCCATTCAGCACTATCAGCCATGACATACAGTGAATGTCCATGGGGACCATCTCCAGTACTGTATTTAGACCACAACAGCGATGGTGGACCGCAATTCAGTGGAACCTGTTTTTTATAAAAGGTCAGACGAAAACTGAAGCATTTTTTCCCATGGAGATCGAAAAATATAAATATATATATATAATAAAAAATATAAATAAAAAATATTATAAAAATATTTTTAAAATTATATTTTATTTTTTATATATAGAGAGAATAACTATAGTTTTACATGCAGAAAACTGTTGATTTTATTTAGCAGCCATTCAATAAGAAATCAGTCAGCAAAGCAAAGGTTTCTTTATTTAGGTTCACTTCATTTTTCGGAACCATACAGTACAGGACAATCAGACCAGTTTACGTGCAAAATTTCCAAAAACAGACACATTTTTCACAAAAAAAGTGAATCATACATACCCGGGTTCGATTCCCCTCACAAGCATCTCTGTGTGGAGTTTGCATGTTCTCCCAGTGCATGCGTGGGTTTTCTCCGGGTACTCTGGTTTCCTCCCACATTCCAAAAACATGCTAGGTTAATTGGCGACTCCAAATTGTCCATAGGTATGAATGTGAGTGTGAATGGTTGTTTGTCTATATGTGCCCTGTGATTGGCTGGCCACCAGTCCAGGGTGTACCCCAGCTGAGATAGGCTGCAGCATGCCCGCCACTCTCGTTAGGATAAGCGGTATAGAACATGGATGGATGAAATTTAGACGTTACCATCTCAGCTGAGTTGCTTCTCTTCTTTGCACCCAGTTCCGATAGCGAGTCTGGCTCCCAGCTGCCATGTGATCAGCTGGTATCCCCCATGGCCCTAGCAGTGTGTACCCGTGTTGACTCCTGCTTTGCCCCGTGGTATGTGCCTTCGTTGGGTGTGTCACTGCAACTCGCACAGATCCAAGTTCACCTCTGCCACCACCTAGAACAACTAGGAACAGGTTAGGACTCATTGTACTGAATCCTATTACTGTATTATTATTGTTTGGTTTGTACATTATTTTTATTGACAAGTTAAATCTCTAATCTTCCATTTTCTGTTTTATGGGGGACCATGCTAACTTGATTTGATGATTTTAAATTAATTAACCAATATTAAATTAACTGCTTATATAGGCTAAACCTGCCCGGTTATGCTTTAAATACAAATACCAGTAAAATGTCTCTCTTCTCACAGCTCCATCACAAAAGCTGCGGCCCTTCCTGCCAGATAGGAAGATACCCCAGAAACAGGAGTTCATGGTCATTGGTGGTGGGGAGCCACAGATCTTCTTGCGGCAGTGGACCAATGGACCACGTCATTGTCAGGAGTTCAACTTTTCCACCCAGCTGGACTGCAAACTGCTGCAGTATCGGAACCTAACACACATGCAGGTTCTGCAGCCTTGTGTAATCCAGGTAATCCAGTCCAGAATATTAAAGATGGAGCATCACGTCTGGTTGTAGAGGTGCACCAAATGTGGTCTCAGCGGGACATCTCCAACGTTTTGTCCTTTGTATTCTCTTAAATAAATGTAATATGTAATAATAAGCATTGCATCCCTGGGAGCACATTAGAGTCACTGCTTTCTTTTCCTTCATTATTTTTATTATGAGGCTGCACGGTGGTAAAGTGGTTAGCGTGTAGGTCTCACAGCTAGGAGACACAAGTTCAATTCCACCCTCAGCCATCTCTGTGTGGAGTTTGCATGTTCTCCCCAAATTGCCATAGGTATGAATGTGAGTGTGAATGGTTGTTTGACTTTATGTGCCCTGTGATTGGCTGCAAACCAGTCCAGGGTGTACCCCTTCTCCAGACAGCTGGGATAGGCTCCAGCACCCTCTGCGACCCTTGCGAGGATAAGCAGTAGAAAATGAATGAATGAATGAATAAAGTTGTAAGTGGGCTGCACGGCGGATTAGTGGTTGGTGCGCAGGCCACACAGCTAGGAGACACAAGTTCAATTCCACCCTCGGCCATGTCTGTGCGGAGTTTGCTCCCCGTGCATGCGCGTTTTTTCTTCGGGTACTCCGGTTTCCTCCCACATTCCAAAAACATGCTAGGTTAATTAGCGACTCCAAATTGTCCATAGGTATGAATGCGAGTGTGAATGGTTGTTTGACTATATGTGCCCTGTCACTCCAAAGGAAAATAAATTACTGTCTAATTATTACTGAATGTATAGGAAAATATAAAGCCATCCATTGCATCAACAACCATATATTTCTAATTTAAGTGCAATCTAATTAACTTGTGTGCATTATTCGAGAGCTCTAACTTCATGTTTCTTAATATGATATATTTATGATATATTTCAGGGCCAGGCCACAGCCACCCGCTGTCCCCAAAGCAGCGTTTGGGATGCAAACGTGTTTGTGGATCCGATGTTTGCCACAATCAATCAGTATGCCATCCACACTTTGGACACCGCTCTTCAAAGCTGGCAACAGGTAATAAAATCATCTGACATTGAAACATCTAACACATGACCGATCGAGCCAGTTTGCGGAAGGTAATCCCAAAATGTGTGTGGTGAAATAGTTTTTCGGTCAATGGTTGAGGTTTCACATAACTATAGCATCTTATCGCTCAGTTAATGTAAGTGTAACCTAGTTTGTTGTGAATGTGGACTTAGACTTTAACACATCGGTCCCTCATCTAGTCTCTTTTCCAAACGTTCACCCCTGCCTCTGGTAGCCAGGTTAATGTTTGAATTTCGGCTGAAGAAAATATTGTAAAATTGATGACACCTGCCAAGACTTTTTCTGGCCCGGGTCCTCCACCCTCTTGTCCACCACACATGTTAAGACACTTGGGGCATTCTGGCTTTGCATGGCTCTGCTCAGCTGTACTGCCTCATTATACCGGCCCCTTGAGATATGAAGTATGCTCATGGTTGTACTTGGAGAAATAATAGCTATGTTTTCTTTTTTTTTTTTTTTTTTAATACAGAAACAGCTGTGATCAAATCAAATACATAGAAACATATTTTAAATTCATTGTTTCAGCCAGAAGATTTAGTTTTTTACACCATCAGCCCCGTTGGATGATGGCTCATATTAGATCATTTGCCTCATTGGTGCAAGGTTATGATTGCTCCCAATTTCTGCGAGTTAATTTAGCCATAAATAACCGGCTGTAATGAAAGCTCATAGAGCAGTTCTGAAGTCGTGTTTTGGACATGTTGATATTCATGATGGGCTTTACCTAACTTGCCAAGCATGACTACTAGGTCATTTTGTCTCCCACAGGGATTTTTTCGGATATTCCCTGCGGATTAGTTCATGGAGTTATTGAGTTTCTGTATTGTTTTGATTGGACTAAACAGCAGCAACCTCGGAACCCCTACATAACTACCTCAACCACTTTGCTTAAGGGGGAAACACGCTGTAATTATGAGGTAAATGTGCTGCATGTGGATTTGGTAGTTTTGGAGACGGGGGTAAAGAGAGGCCAATCACACAACATGGGTATTTTTTTTTTTTTTTTTAAACACCCCAAACATAAGACAAACACAGACACACGTAGTCTATACGTCATAAAACGTGATCTTTATTGAAAACCTAATCAGAAACAGTTGGAAATGTTAACAGGCCTGGCTGGTCCCGCCACAACAGAAGGACGTATCTTTACATGTTTAATCATTTTAGTGATTTTCATGGTTCTTGGTGTCAAGGCTGGCATGCGGGCATGTTGTGATGTGGCCTTAAGGGTCACCACTGAACCATGGAGAGGATTCCTCAACTACCACACAAGTTAAAGCTAACAACGCATGGTGGTCATACCACCACCACCACCATGACCAGAACAGCCGTACCACTTCCAGATGCACGGCAATAAAACGTCAGATAGAAAGTACCGCATTGTGCTAAACTTCAGTGCAGTTTTTGTTGCAAATATTTTCATTTAGTATGATTTTTTTTTTACGCTACATGTCCGTCAACTTCATCTGGCCCATATTTTGACGACCTCAGACCCCCTATATTTAAACCTCAAGCTCCATACCTCCATTTTCATTTCTCCAACTTGTTCTCTCCCTCAGCCCCCTAAACCCTGTGGAAGTGGTTTTGGTGGAAAGCCACACAAAGGCCCAGAGTGCTGGCACTGTGTATTTTCTCACAAAATCTTCACAAACTGTTGTATATGCGTGAGAGAAAAGTTTTTTTTTTCATCTTTTGCATACATAAGTAGTTTTAGAAAATACACACACACACAATTGACTTTCAAAGCAAAGAAAGTATGTATTTTTTCAGGGGTATCATAATTTACAATTTGTATTCCAGACATTTTATGGGCATACTTGTATGTGCCCCTTTTGTACGTACTCTGGGTACTGATGAAACAGTATCTGGGTGGATTAGTGAAATCGATACTTGGATTCCTGATGTTTCAACGTTTCACCATGTGCTCTTTAACAACTAAGATGTTTTCTTTTCAAATCTTGTTATTTCCTAATATTTAGACGCGTTAAAGTCCTTGAATAAAAAGCATCATGACGTGGACTCTTGTGTTTGCGATGTGGACGCGCCTATCATGTTGCCTCATGAACCGGAGCAGAAAGACGATACCATCAAACAGCGGGATTAGCGATGGCATCTTACAATGGGCAGCAGGAAGTTTGTAAATGGCGGTGGGGAGCATAGATACTGTTCCACTGTAAAACTGGGAAGTGGATTTGAAACCGCAGCAGCTGTCTTATTTCTATTTACCCCCTTTTTTTTTTTTTTTACTTCTCTTTCGCTTTACTTTTATTTGCATATCAGTCGTCATCCATTGTCAAGTGCAATGATGTAAACTTCCCCATCCGTTTTCAATAACCTCAACAATATCGGGGCCTTAAACGTGCTCGGCAGTCAAACTTTGAGCTTTTATTGCTAGGGTCTTATAACAACCCGTGTGCCGTTTTAAAAGTATACAGCAGGACTGGGTCTGTCTTTTTGGAGCAGTTGGGTAGCAGTGAAGAAGCTGTTTGAAATACAGATGGATGTACCTCACGAGGCAAGGGGGGGGGGGCGGAGGGGTGTGCAAGAGAGTGAGATATCCCATCAGGGCCCAAGACACTTTGGAAGGAGTTCAAATAAAATGATAAATTGTGCACATTAGTTTACCCTGGAGGTCTGTTTTCTTTCATGAAAGTGATGTATGAGTGCACGGCATCCATGTGTGACACAATTTCAGTATGATTTTCCCATTTTATGCATGGAAAATGGATCAGACTAAGAACTAATAGTTTAATATTATGATGCTTCCACTTTGTGTAACTCTATATTCTATGCATAAAGATAATACGAAAGACAGGTGCACATAATAAAGCTGTTAGTTGCAATTCCTTGACCTTTGAGAAATATTTTTACAGCCATATAACGGTGACCTAAAACTTACCGAGAAAGGAAAAGTTTAAGTATAGAGGAAAAAACTTGTTGCTCATTTGGCCAGATGTGCAAAAAAGTTCCTGAAGAGAAGAACCGAAAATGTACTTGAAGTTCAGCTGAGGCGGCTCCAGCCTGGTTAGCTGACAGGCTGTGATTTGTTTCACCCCCCTACTGAGGTTGTCTTGCTCCCACAGATGATATCACCTCAATCTCCTACTGGCTCACAGCTGACCTGGCAGGATCGACACTTTTTAGATCAGGAACACGTACACGCCATGGCATTGTTGGAGATGTTCTCACACACGGCTCACAATAACACGCATAAGACATCTTAGAGCGTTTTAGCTTCTGTCACCTTTTTAATTAATTAATGAATCCATCTGACCGTAGCTCCTACTGTTTGTTCACAGAATGGAAACCCAGAGGCCGAGGAACTAGTTTACAGCCACTATGTCATCTGTAATGATACCCAGGAGACTCTGCGCTTCGGCCAGGTGGATACAGATGAGAATGTGCTCCTGGCCAGCCTCCACAGCCACCAGTACAGCTGGAGATCTCACAAATCTCCCCAGGTAACACACACACACACGCACACACACACATCGTGGAACGACTGGGAAGTACCTGACAGCCCAAAGCTTTATGGCTCTGTACGGTATGTTAAAGTATGGACGTAGACGCCATGTCAACACCCACCTAATGATTTTGGATGACAGTAGAGCACACGATTAGTACAATCAGTGTCATTATGATTTAGGCGTATTAATGATGTAAGGAATGAACATTTGTTTAATTTTTTTGATAGATTATGGGACAAATGGACATTTTTTTCTGCTTTCATATTAAATTAATTCATTCATTTTTTACCGCTTATCCTCACAAGGGTGATGGGGGGTGCTGGAGCCTATCCCAGCTGTCTTCAGGCAAGATACACCCTGGACTGGTCGCCAGCCAATCACAAGGCACATATAGACAAACAACCATTCACACTCACATTCATACCTATGGACAATTTGGAGTCGCTAATTAACCTAGCATGTTTTTGGAATGTGGGAGGAAACCGGAGTACTCTGAGAAAACCCACGCATGCACGGGGAGAACATGCAAACTCCACACAGAGATGGCCGAGGGTGGGATTGAACTCGGGTTTCCTAGCTGTGAGGTCTGCGCGCTAACCACTCGACCGCCGTGCAGCCCACTTACAACTTTATTCATTCATTCATTTTCTACCGCTTATCCTCGCGAGGGTCGCGGAGGGTGCTGGAGCCTATCCCAGCTGTCTGGAGGCAGGGTACACCCTGGACTGGTTTGCAGCCAATCACAGGGCACATAAAGTCAACCAGCGTGCAGCCCTTCATATTAAATTCATTCATTCATTTTCTACCACTTATCCTCCCGAGGGTCGCGGGGGTGCTGGAGCCTATCCCAGCTGTTTTCGGGCAAGAGGCAGGGTACACCCTGGACTGGTCGCCAGCCAATCGAGGGTGGCATTGAATTGAGCTAGGTCTCCTAGCTGTGAGGTCTGCGCGCTAACCACTCGACCACCGTGTAGCCCTTCATATTAAATTGAAATGGCAAAAATATCTTTTTGGAAGGAATTAATGATGAAAACCAATGTAACTAAGTATAAAAAAGACACATAATATTCAGAAGCTCATGTTGAGTGATGTGTTTCCATGGAGTGGTGCAATTTATTTAATCTCGGCACAGTACAGTTTGGAAGAGTAAACCCTGATCTGGATTGTTTCTACCACAAAAGGCCACATTTTTGGTCCTTTTCATTTCTTCCCTGTGTTGAATGTAAATTAATATTCTCCATTGACAAGGTAGCCTGGTTCAGATGTTGTTTGTGCACCTTTTGTGCACATTAAAAATTATTTTTATTTTTATTTTTATTTTTATTTTTATTTTTATTTTTATTTTTTATTTTTTTATTTTTATTTTATTTTTATTTTTATTTTTATTTTTATTTTTATTTTTATTTTTATTTTTATTTTTATTTTTATTTTTATTTTTATTTTTATTTTTATTTTTATTTTTATTTTTATTTTTATTTTTATTTTTATTTTTATTAAAAATGTGCACACAATTCAAAACAGAACACAATCATGCTGCTTGGTGGAAAAAAAAAGTGTTATTTGACTGTTTCTAGTGGCGTGACAGTGCTGGTAAAGGAGATTGATTATATTTAACCCTTTGTGGTTTTGAGGTTAGCGGTGGGTTGGTCGGCCGTTTGAGGCACACGCATGTGTCGTCATTAAACACGTTTCAAGAACCCATGTACTCAATGACAAGTGTGAGAAAGTCAAACCTGAGAAAAGACATGGCCGTAATTACTTTGCAGTAAGTCAAGTTGTATTAATCATTGACTGCGGTTAATCTGTGCGCTTACTTCAGCCTCTCCAACGTACAGATACACACACACACACACACACACACACACACACACGGGAAGTTGCAATCTTTAATGTCTGAAATGAGTCAAAATGACCTCTGTATCTTCAGGATGTGTCCACAAACATTGACATACGGAGCCAAATGTCATTATGAATGATGCGCTTGTGTCATATATTATCTTATCATGTGTTTGTGATACAGTATATTAAATGTGTTCTCAAGATGAGCATGATTTGTGAAAGTAGATAAATAAGTAACGAGTGCAACTTGGCCAAAACAATCAGCTAACTTATTAAGCCTTATGATAAATGTGTGGCAATATGTCTGCCTCAGCACGCACACGTAATTACTTTCCAGGGTTACACAAATAACACAACTGATAAAAGAATTGTTTTAATAGTTGCTCATAGGTATGTTGTTGCTCTTGCACATCATTTCCCGAATCAGTGATTGCGTTATTTTTGCTTGAGCGCATCACATACCCCCTTCTCATCATTTAGTATTCCACTTCAAGCAACAGATAAACACTCATTTCCTCATATTTTGTATTTCACCACTGGAATGAAGTCATGATGCCGTTACTTAATTCATACAGTACAAGTATCATAAAGCTTTTACCAATATATTGTGTTTTTCTCGCAAAGAAACACATACTTCCAGATTAATCCATAAAAACAATAATGTCCGTGTCACATTCCCGTTTGTTTATGGACATTTTCACTGCGCTTGAGGCTTGAAGCCATCAGCCTGTCCTCATGGCTGTGGTATGATGTCTGTGTCCCAGCTGACCGGTCCCACAGGCACACAAGCTTTAATTGTGTGCAGTAAAATATGTCCCTATTCTTTCTCTCTCTTATTCTCTCCAGATCTGCAGATAACTTATTAGATATATGATTGACCTACGAAAATGCGTACAAATTGAAATGCATCCAGAAAAGTCCAGAATTTAATTAGTAGAAAGCGTACAGAGATCTGTTATTATCGAGCGGTACAGGTGTGCCTCGGTTAATAAAGTTTCATGTTATGAGATTCCATAGTAATGAATATGAGCCCATAAATGAATTAAAAACATACATTTGGTCCTTAAACACAACTCACTCGAATCCCGGTTATAGCGCTCGCCAGCGGAAGGATACGTGCCGTGTACAGCATAAGAATGCAGTGTGTGCTACATGCTGTGCAGAAGAATACAGTGTATGCCTGGATGGATAATAATAATATAATAATAATAATATAGAGAGTATTGTGGTAAAAGTGTTTGCCCCCCTTGTAAGTTGGTTTCAACAAACAGATGGCTGGACATTCTTCTTCAGGATTTTTTTGGTAGACAGCAGAATCCATGGTTTCATTTATCACAGTATTCCAGGTACTGATGCAGCAAAACAGCCTAAGACCATCATGCTACCACCACCATATTTTGCTGTTGGTGTGTTGTTCTTTATGCCAGATGTAATGAGACACAAAGTTTAACTTTTGTCTTGTCAGACTATTATCGTATTGGTGGTTTTTTTTTTTTTTTCAGTTGTGGTTTTGTCTTGAAACTGAATTCTTATGTTCATGAAGTTTTTGTGGATGTTCTTGAACTTCTTGGATTAGTCTTTGCTGCGCTCCTGGGGTGATTTGTGTTGGCTAGCCACTCCTGGGAAGGTTCATCACTGTTCCATGTTTTTGCCGTTTGTGAATAGCGGCTCTCACTGTGGTTTGCTGGAGTCCCAAAGCTTTAGAAATGCTGAGACGATACTCAGCAGTGCAAAAATTTAACTACAGTAAACCTCGGATATATCGGAAATTCGCTCACAACGGACAGATAAAAAAGAACCGATTTTTCTGTAATGCATTTCCAATAAAAATTCATTGCATATATCGGATTTTTTATAACGGATTTCGCCTATTTGGGACAAAATCTCCAGTCCCGTTCCAATGCATTTCCATTAAATTTCCCTCGCATATATCGGATGGCCGCATCGTGGCGCTCCGATTCGCCGAATCGTGACAGGCCGCTATACGACGTCATTTGCAGCGTTGCCTGCGCGTCCAGGTACATTGGAAACAGTCAAGGAAGTGCCTTTTTATAACGGATAAAATCCGATTTACGCATATACCGGATATAAATTCGATATATGCGTAAAACGGATATTTTCCGGTATACGCATATAACGGATTTCGCTTATATCGGACAAAACCAGTGGGAACAATTGAATCCGATATATCAGAGGTTTACTGTATTTACCACACCTGCTGGTACTTCATAGATGCAGTTATAAAGAATAAGAAGATAAATTCCCAGGAATGAACAGTCTAATTCTTTGTACTTGCATGCATGTTCATGCACGTGTGTAAAGGAGGCATACGTATGATTCAAAGCAGTCGAACCAGAGAACCCTTCCAATGATGTTGACATACCTTTGAATGTCTGTCACTCCTCTCTCAAGAAAGGCTCAAGCAAACTGTTTTCTCAGTGAAACATGAACCTCCACTCAGGTCACGATCCTACTCAAGGCTCTTGTGTTTTTTGTTGTTTTTTTTTCTTTTACCCCCTGCTTCTTCTGCCAATCCTAGCCATACGTTAGCAGTCATGTTCTTCAGGCCGACTATCACTTGACCCTGAATCAAATCCTTACTCACACCTACACAATGTTATAAAATGTTTCCTACAGCCTGGAGACCGTCAAGCCATGCATACCTTCACACTCCAGCATTCAGCAGCCAAGACAATGTACTGTATATTTATACTATGTTGTATCATACACTATGAGCCATCTGCATTGAGGTGAATTGAAAAAGTGATTAACAACATCCATTAAAAAGTCATCATTGTGTCCTGCTACACATATTTTTTATATTTATAAGCACATAACATCAATTCTTCTCACCCCACCCTGTTGTTTTTCAAGACTGCCGTGTGGTGTGGATATTTGAAATATCTGGCTACTCAGTACAGGAAACAGCCTAGCTGATGGAAATCCTTGTGGTTCTTGCGGTTAAGTCAGGAGAGGGGTGTAAAAAGCCCCCGGGATTTTGGACTTTTAAGGGCCGACAAGGAATCATCAGAATTTGAATAAGGAGTCATTTGCTCCAGCAAAGGGCTTCTATGGTTGACTCGTTATAGTGATTGCGGCCCAAAAGCCTATGTTTCGTATTTAGAGCGATTGAGCAATAGTGGTCGTTGGTTTAATTCCGAGACTGACCTTATAAAGCTACGTGGGAGAAGTCAGAGCTTGTAGGTTTCTTTGAGTAAAGGCCCTTAACCCCAAACCGCTCTACTGTAGTGTAGCTGCTGCTGCTTTGGCCCAAGGATTAGATGCGGTTTTACTGGGCAGCTTCCAGGTGGGATGAACTGTTTTGACATGAATAGGACATTGCTGTCTTTTAACCCTACAACATGTACATAATATAGCTGAGCCGCAGTTTTGTATGGATCGGTTTTCAACAAAAAATGTACACTTTCAGCCTACCACAGCATTGTTTGTTTATTCAGCCATTTTGGATCACACAAATCTCACGTCACTTGTTTACACAATACTACGGCAACCTGTAAGGCACATTTATTTGTCAAAAAATGAATAAATGTTTAGGATAAATGTCTATTATATTAAATCTTATAAATAAAAAATTAAAAAATTAAAATTAAAATTAAAATTAAAATAAAATAAAATAAAATAAAATAATAAAAAATTGTTTGCATTTAAGAGACATATTTTCCTTTGTGCAATCTTTTAAACCGCAATGCACTTTATTCGTTTCTGACCACAAATTCTATAGCCAAGACTTCATTCAATTCAATACAATGAGTACTGGCAGTTTCTTGTATTTGCCACCCCCTTTTTCTTTTCTATCTCAGTCCTCCGAAGTCCCTCTCATCACGTTCTACCAGCCCGATATTTACTTGGGAGGGTTTGTTTTTCTCCCTCTGATTTGCTGTGAGATTGTGTTATGACTCCACGGTGTGTATCAGATGGGCCATTGTTCTATCACGGTTCTTCATAAGTGTATATATGTTTATATGTTGAAGTAATTCAACCCTGTGGCGTTTGGCCCACCAAAAAGTTTCCTATCTCTTAGACGCAGTGTAATAATTCAATAATTCACGTTGATGAGCGTTGAACTTTGAGGAGCTGGGTTTTTTTGTGCTTGGTAATTTTTTAAACATGTCAATGTGTTAGCATTTTTTTTACAATGAAAGGATCAAAATATTTATTCTTCTTGCCAAATCCTTGGCCTTGAATGGACAACAAAGAATCGTAAGCGTGTTTGGGAAGCAGAACCGTTTCTGGTCAAACTCCACATGACAAAAGTCCTGTTAATGATTCTGTGACTAAAGATATGTCTTGCCAGCTCAGCAAATGAAAGCGTGCTATGATGTCAGCATCACAATAACGTCTCTCGCTGTGACTGATGTCTTTTGATTTGAATTAACTCCTATCTTTTCTTTTAGCAGCCTTGTCGTTACTTTTTAAACACGGTCACGTAGGTTTAGAGGACTTTTCTGTGTTGCTGGTTGACTTTTGGTTTTGTTTGATTTCTATTATTTAATTTTTTCGGACATTTTCTGACAGATAAGTAGAGTTAAATGAGCCAGGATAATTACAAAATAGTCTAATTGGTCTCCTGTTTGATTGTGACCACACTATGAGGATGCTGGTGAACATTGTGGACCTTTGGGTTATTCTTTGGTTCAGCACCACGGACAGCACATTAGATCGCTGTGACCTGTCCCTCCTTTGATTGATATTGCCATAGTGGCCTCTCTTGTTGTTCAATGTAGTCAGTAAGGGGATATTACTGTGGCCAAGAAAGCTCAACATACTTCAAAAGCGACAGACGCCGAAGCACGATTGCAAATTGGCACAACAAAAGTCGCCGAAAATGAAAATACATCAAATCAGAAACAGACAACAGTGTGACTATTATTGACATGGATTTACAATAGAGGGATGTTGCTTCATATTTTGTTTATAATTACCGGTACACACAGTACAGTTGTGGTTAGAAGTTTACTTACAGTCATCACAAGAATGATTTGGGCATTTGAGCCATTTTTTTCGAGGTTGTAGTGACTTACAACTTTTCATTCATTCATTCATTTTCTTCCGCTTATCCTCATGAGTGTTCTCAGCTGTCTTCGGGCAAGAGGCGGGGTACACCCTGGACTGGTCGCCAGCCAATCACAGGGCACATATAGACAAACAACCATTCACACTCACATTCATACCTATGGACAATTTGGAGTCGCCAATTAACCTAGCATGTTTTTGGAATGTGGGAGGAAACTGGAGAAAACCCACGCGTCCATGGCCGAGGGTGGAATTGAACTCAGGTCTCCTTGGTGTGAGGTCTGCACGCTAACCACTCAACCGCCGTGCAGCCCACTTACAACTTTCTTGTTTTCCAAAAAAAACAAAAACTAAACATTCATTCCTTCATTCATTTTCTACCGCTTTTCCTCACGAGGGTCGCTGGAGCTTATCCCAGCTGTCTTCGGGCGAGAGACGGGGTACACCCTGGACTGGTGGCCAGCCAATCACAGGGCACATATAGACAAACAACCATTCACACTCACATTCATTTAATTAATTAACCTAGCATGTTTTTGGAATGTGGGAGGAAACCGGATTATCCGAGGAAACCCATGCATGCACGGGGAGAACATGCAAACTCCACACAGAGATGGCCGAGGGTGGAATTGAACTCAGATCTCCTTGGTGTGAGGTCTGCGCGCTAACCACTCAACCACCGTGCAGCCCACTTACAACTTTAATATTTTCAAAAACACTAAAAAAAGAACTAAAATTTACACAAGGTCGAAAGTATACGTACAGGTTCAAATATATGTATATGTACTCGCATAAATACTTGGTCAAATGTCTTTCACCTTGATCATCTTCAAGTTCCTCGGACTTTCCCATTGTTTGGGAATATTGTCCCATCCGCTGACATCATTCTATGCTGCCAAAGAGGCACCAACAGCTGCAGTCAATCGTGGTCACAAACAAGAAGTTAATGTTCTAAAGAAAGACTAAAATGACATTTGCTGTTGACAGTTTGTCATGTGATCGGTGTGAAGTACATCACTGAAGGGCCAAGCAGTGGATAGCAATCCCAGTGGTCAGTACTGTGCGTGCCTTGTGTAAGAGAGTTTGTGTCTAGACGGTAGTTTGTTTTTGTATTTTTAGGCTTGTTTCATTAGTGTTGCCGCCCTCGGTATCTATGGGATATGTGAGCACTTGCAAACCAAATGAGGTAGTGGCTGTCTGTTTACCGCAAAGTAGATCATCACCGCTTTGACGGAGTAAAAACTGACCGCCTTTTCCAGTAATCCTTGTCGCTAATAATTTTATCCCGGGATAAAATTAAACAACATTGGCACTAGATGTGACAGTGACCTATGAAAGAATCTGCTTGTTTGATTGACTCATGGGTTATTATTACCATTTGAGGCGGGTGCTTCTCAGAAGTTTGCAGCATTTCTGAATATGTCAGTTCCATGTTTGGGTTATGCATTTATCTTCCATAGCAACCACAAAAGCTGGGTCATGTAATAACAATGTGATGATGCTGTGTATGGTCCCACTTGTGTCTGAGTCAACTTTTATCACTAATTTGACCCTTACATATTTTGGTTGAGAAGAAAAACATGAAAAGGTCATCATGTGTTCTTCTTTCAACAAACTGTAAGTACTAAGGTATTTGTTATATAAGGTAAAAAAAATGACATACAGACTTAAGACGCAATAAACTGTTGAATCTGAGATGATGATAGTTGATAGGATTTCATTACAGTTCATTTAGAGCCACTCAATAAAACTATGATATTCATGTTTTCTGCCCCCCGCCCCCTCCCAATATTCAAGTTTAAATAATGAACCAGGAAAAGTTCATTCAAACTTTATTCAAGATGTATTTTATCATTTCTATATAACAATAACACAACAATTCATTTATTAATTTATTCATTTTTTGCCGATTATCCTCACAAGAGTCGCAGGGGGTGCTGGAGCCTATCCCAGCTGTCTTCAGGCGACAGGCGGGATACACCCTGGACTGGTCACCAGCCAATCAGAGGGCACATATAGACAAACAACCATTCACACTCACATTCATACCTATGGACAATTTGGAGTCGCCAATTAACCTAGCATGTTTTTTGGAATGTGGGAGGAAACCGGAGTACCGGGAGAAAAACCCACACGTGCACGGGGAGAACATGCAAACTCCACACAGAGATGGCCGAGGGTGGAATTGAACTCAGGTCTCCTTGGTGTGAGGTCTGCGCGCTAACTACTCGGACACTGTGCAGCCCACTTACAACTTTAATGTTTTCAGAAACAAAAACTAAACATTCATTCATTCATTCATTTTCTACCGCTTTTCCACACAAGGGTGGCGGGGGCGCTGGAGCCTATCCCAGCTGTTTTCGGACAAGAGGCGGGGTACACTCTGGACTGGTCGCCAGCCAATCACAGGGCACATATAGACAAACAACCATTCACACTCACATTCCGGAGGAAACCGGAGTCCCCGGAAAAAAAAACCCACGCATACACGGGGAGAACATGCAAACTCCACACAGAGAACACAACAATTACAACCTATAAAAAAAAACCTCCTCACAGTCCATAATGTTTTCTCTTGGTAGAATAAATTGGATGTGAGTGCAAGGGCCGATCTAATCCTTGGGCCTAAAGCCACCACATGTGGTCCGCTAGCTTTTTTTTTTTTTTTTTTTTTTTTTTACTCTGTCACAAAAGTTGTATAAGTCAAAAAGAGGAAAAACAGCTTTGTATTTTTAATTCTTGTTGTCTTACGTGTCCGATGTGTTTATGTTATTGGCGTTTTCTTGTTTTTCATTGCTCGCAGTCAAAGCAGTGATGACTTACAACAAAAAACGCACTTTGTGTTTGAAGTTAAGAGTACACGCTCTTATTATGACGTCTGTCTTAAAGGTCAATTTGAGGCACGGAGAGGAGGGGGAGGGATGGCGAGGTTAAAGAAGAGAAAAAGTGTTGAAATACTAAAGCAGTCCTCACAGATGGTGCTGAGGCACAGCTCGGGCTTCCAGTAAGTGTACAGTACTACTAAAATATTTGGACTATAATTAACTTCAGTCCGGTACTTCTTCACGATTCCCTGAGACTGAAACTAATACTAATACAGGCTTTAAGTCGACTCCATTTCATCTAAGGGTCCTTTATTATAACGTGCAGGCTTCTTTAAAGAATTACATAGTAGTTCTCCACCCTGAGGCTTTATCTTCACCTCCATCACCTGGTTGTTTACACCACTTTGCCACGTTCCTTGTGATCAAGGAGATCTAAGAAATTATGTCACTTATATTCAGCCGACAGGAAGGAGAAACGGTCTCAAAGAAAGTGAATTCAGGCTTTGATTAAGAATGTTATTGTAAAGAAATCTGCCTTCAAACAGTGAGGAACCAGTGCGGTGGGGAGAAACATAGAAGGTCTTGACCAGGGCTCCCCCATGCTCTCTGACCTGAGGAGAAATTTGTTTTTCTTTAAAAAAAAAAAAAAAAAAAAGACTGGCTAAAAGTTCAGCACATTAAAGCGATGTGTAAATCTTTAAAAATACTTCAAAAAGACTCCTTGGTGTTTTAGTCTGGTTGCTTCTCCTCTGGGACGATATAGTGAAGCCAGACATCCACCTCATGTTTGTCTCTCTCCCTTCTCTCTTTTTCTCTTCTTTCTCTTTTTCTCTTCTTGTCTGTCTCTTTCCATGCCTCTATTTATCTCTCTTTTGTTCACTTTCTGTGGTTAACGTGTTCAAATCAATCATTTTGTACAGAAAAATAGAATGGGTGATGGCTTATTCAGAAATAAAGAATAACTGACATTGTATAATGAGCAAAATAAATGCAAAATTAATAGATTACACTTTGTATTGAATGGACTCCTATAGAGCAGCTACACACAATAACCCGCAAACAACTCTTCCGAAATATTCCAAATTCCTGCACCTCCTTCCGCAGTGTTTCCATGGATTTCCTGCCTTCTCCGCATACGGTGTGTTTAATTTACTCCATCCCCCGACCCTCCTCTAGCATACGCACACTCTGCTGTGATTGGTCACTTGTAGGTTTGCATTTACTGAGTGCAGGCAATCTGCAGCCTACATAAGGAAGTCCGGCTCACATTGAATTAATAGAACTTGATGTTAGAAAAAACTGTAAAACCTCATTATATGATGCTTTGATGTTTTTTTAAAAAAAAAAACCTTTACTAATAAAAAATGAAAAAATGATTAAATAATACAAAAATTAAATAAAAATAATATAAATAAATAAAAACTTAAATTGTATTATGAAAGCAGGAAGTGAACAAATGTAACAGTTAGTGATTGTAAAAGTACCAGATGGAGGGGTAGGATTTAATAAGCTTTGCTTCTTCCTACTCCTTTTGGACATGTGGGACTGTGAACTGATTATGTGATGCATTCAATTGTAATCTGATGCATGTTCAAATGAAATAAAACCATTACCATTACTTTACTCACAAAGTGCAAAAAAAAGCAGCATCCAGAGTGGAGTTGTCATCCTCGTGGCTATTACCATATTGTGACCCGTAGTTCAAGGAATTATATAAAACGGTTGGAAAATAAATTTGTCCAGCATCTGTTTCTTGTCCTCCCGCCTCTGTTTGTTTACCCCAAGGCACACAGAGAGAGGTGTGCTCCATTTTGAAGTGACGGATATGAGGCCGACATGCTCGAGAGCCAAACTATCTGAATCCGATTTAGACGTGTGCAGAACAGACCCCGTCCGCTATCCATCGCTCATCGCCGCCACAATTAGCTTCCACATCAGCTGTTTTCCACCGTCCAGTTTATTGTGTACGTGCTTCTATTTTCGCACAGCAGCAGCAGGACTTTTCTGCACCAGTAAACAGGAACTTTGTGTTTGTCTCCGCAGCAAAATCTTCTAAACACAGAATCTTGTTGTTTATGTGCCTTATGCTTAGCAATAAATAAAGGAAAAAGCGATTACCCTCTGATGTTAAGTGTGCCTCTGTGTCTTGTTTTTGTGTATGTCACCCTCGCTGTTCCATGCTGCAGCTGCTGCACATCTGCATTGAAGGATGGGGTAACTGGCGCTGGTCTGAGGCCTTCAATGTGGACAATGTCGGGACACTGATCAGGACCATTGAGGACAAAGGCCGCACAGCGTCACTTATTATCAAAGTGGAGCAACTTAACGGTGTCCAGAAGCAGGTAAAAAAATATATATATACAATATACATAAGATACAACAAAGATGTTATAATACAGTGAAGATCTACGTATGTGTTCCCTTTACCAGGTAATAATCTGCGGACGCCAAATATTATGCAGTTACCTGACTGAGGACATTGAAGTGCGCCTGGCCCAGCACTATGTTGGCCCTAACGGTCAGACGGTGGTCAGAGAACACTGCGAGTGCCTGGAGGCAGGAGCTAAGTTGCCATCCTACGTTCTGGAGGACGCAGAACTGACAGAGCTGTGTGTGAGGGCCAGAGGAGATGACGACTGGTCCCAGGATGTGCAGCTAGAGAGGAAGGAAATGGGCACCAGCAGCTCTATTGTTCAGGTATTGTACTTTCCATAGTACACATTAGATTACCATGGCTGGGTTGACTTCAGAAAAAGAACCTTTAAGGTCAAAAACAAATCTTTTCATGACTGGTTTGGGATTTCTAAACACTTGAAGTAGAACTAAACCTTTATTATTTGCACAAACAATGATTTAAGTAATATTTCAAGATTCTTAATTGTAAAATTAATGGAAAAAATAAGTGAACTATAGTTAATATGGCAACTTTTGTGTATTCTTAAATTTTCCTAGCCATGGTAGTGTAGCGTTTGATACTGTGTAGTATTCTATATAATAATCAGCTCCAACTGTACATGTACCCGTTTCTGACGGTATATATATGTATATATATATATATATATATATATATATATATATATATATATATATATATATAGTGCACTTACCGTGTCGCTCCTCCTTTGCAAATTTAGAATGTGCCAACCGGATAAATACACATATATTTTACCACCGGCTGCACGGTGGACGAGTGGTTAGCGCACAGGCCTCACAGCTGATTCCAACACTATATTGACACTTACTATGGTACCCATTATGTCATTGTATGGTCATATCACCTCGTACTTCGGTACGTGACAAAAAAAAAACTTGAACTATATTAGGAAAGCAGGAAGTGAACAAATGTAACAGTTACTGATTGTAAAAGTACCAGATGGAGGGGTAGGATTTAATAAGCTTTGCTTCTTCCTACTCCTTTTGGACATGTGGAACTGTGAACTGATTATGTGATGCATTCAATTGTAATCTGATGCATGTTCAAATGAAATAATAAAACCATTACCATATCTTCATCTCACACCTATTTGTCGCTGGTGACTGGACCACCAACTGTGACCAGATCATCTTCTCTTGGGTGGCCACTGTGGCATAAGACTTGATAACAAACCATCATCACTCACTAAGAAATGTCTTTTTTTTTATTTTTTTAGTCTGTCGGCCAAAGATGTTGAGAAGTAAATAATAGAGTTTATGCTCCGTATCGCTAAGCATAAACAGGAAACGCTCACTGATATGCGGGCATGAGATCCATTGAAAGCACTTTCACACCAGCTGATCACTTCCTCCTCCTTGTATTCTTTGTTTTACTTGTTGTCGGCCTTTGTTTGTGGCTTTGCTTGTATTTTTGCTGCTATATGAGCGTCATACTTTTAACAGCTTGCATTTCTGCCCCCCCCCCCAACTGACTTGTGTCCAAACTCCGCTGTTATCTTTTCTCCGCACATCAGACATTCATTCCACATATGGATGGTTGGATCCAAATAAGAGAGTTGTCTAGTAGCTGAATCCTTAGATCTCGCTTTTCTTCTCCGTTAACTATTTCCCTCTGCTTCTTTTGCTCTGTCGCCCACACACTCGCTACCTCGTCTGTCACGCGCTTTAATCGCTTATTAACTCCATTCTCTGGAAACCTGCTCATCGTCCTGTTTGTTCATCCACAGGAATGTAGTTTTTTAGATCAGCGTCTCTCCTTCTCATCACTAAGTCACAGACATTTCATTTCTATTATTTATGGCTCATTTTTTCAATACCTATGTGAATTTTTGTTAGTAATTTATCATAATGCCCAAAGTGACGTCTTCTAGTAAGCAAACCCTCTCCCATATTGTCTGTGTTCTTCTTTCTCGTTTATACACCCTTTCTGCTCTTTCTACATTCTTTTTCTGGATAATAAATACTTAATAAAATAATAATAAAATAATAATAATAAATAAACAACAATAATAAATATAAATAATAATATCTATTATTAAATTATAATAATAAATTAAACTAAACTAAACTGTATTTTATTTAAAATTAATTAAATTATTATAATAATTATAAGTTAATTAATTATAATTAATTATAATTAATTATAATTACTTATTTTTATTTTTTTATTTAAATTATAATTAATTAATAATTATAAATTAATTAAAAAAAAGACTAATCTTTCTATTCCTGCACTGGGAGCGGGTTCTCTTGAGTTCAGCATCTTGTAGGGGCCTTGCAAATAGAGGAATTACTGCTGTTGTGGGGGCATCACATGGGACACAGCAGGACCAAATAATGCCAAGACTGCTTCACAGATATGTGTATTGTGCATACTGTTGCCGTATACTAGAAGAAAACAGTACTTGATAAGATGTAAAAAAAATAATTTTGTCCCAATGTGCACCATTTGCTGTCACAAATTGCGTGTAAAGTGTATAATTTATGGGTGAACAAAACACAAACAGTGCAAAAATTAAAAATTAGTCTTCATGCTTTTCAGGCATGCCATAAATAAATAAATAAACCGAACACATTTAAAATCAAAGCATGCGTCTGCACGGCCGCAACACAGCAATAACACGACATATCACTGAGGAAACATACATTCCATCAGTGACGTCTGGAACAAAGACAAGTGAAGTGTTCTTGATGAAACCCATTCTTTTCAGCTTTTGGGAAGCAATGAAGTCACCACATCCCCCAGTCAAGTCCAAAATGGCACATGGCCCACTAATTCTTTTTGGTCTTCTATTAAGGTGCCGTGTTCTGATGGATCTTTACTCTTCGTGTGGTGTAATCTCATCACGATTGAACCGAATTCCCATATGCAACAAAGAGTGGTGAGTGTCCTGGATTTACTTTTGCATATGGTAATGAAAGATTAAGATTTTAGTTTTCCCGTCCTTATAATCTACTTAGCCTCTGATATGATGTAATGCATCTTTGTAACACATACAATTGTCTTCTTTCAGGTTGCGTTTAGTCCACTGTTTGTCATGAGGAGCCATTTACCGGACCCAATAATCATCCATATAGAGAAAAGGAGCCTAGGACTACGAGAGAGCCAGCTGGTACCAGGGCAGGGCCACCAGGAGCCCCTGTTCAACACCGAGGCAGACCTTACCCACCATCTCACGTTCCAGGCCAGGTAAGAAACAAATACAAAATCTCAATAATAATGAATAAAACCCATATCGCAACAGGCTTTTCATGTAAAAAAAAAAAGAAAGCAAGTGAGGGTGCGGACAAAATTATCAGCAGTCTTCATGTTCCTTCTTATTTTGGTAATGGTAATGGTTTTATTTCATTTGAACATGCATCAGATTACAATTGAATGCATCACATAATCAGTTCACAGTTCCACATGTCCAAAAGGAGTAGGAAGAAGCAAAGCTTATTAAATCCTACCCCTCCATCTGGTACTTTTGCAATCAGTAACTGTTACATTTGTTCACTTCCTGCTTTCCTAATACAATTTAAGTTTTTATTCATTTATTTTATTTTCATTAAATTTTTGTATTGTTTTATCATTTTTTAATTTTTTATTAGTAAAGGTTCTTTTAAAAAAAAAAACATCAAAGCATCATATAATGAGGTTTTACAGTTTTTTTTCTAACATCAAGTTCTATTAATTCAATGCGAGCCGGACTTCCTTACGTGGGCCGCAAATTGCCTGCACTCAGTAAATGCAAACCTACGAGCAAAGCTTATTAAATCTTACCCCTCCATCTGGTACTTTTACAATCAGTAACTGTTACATTTGTTCACTTCCTGCTTTCCATAATACAGTTTAAGGGTTTTTTTTTTGTTTTTGTTTTTTTTAAATAATGTACTAAAGTACAAGGTGATATGACCATCCAATGACATAATGGGTACCATAGTAAGTGTCAATATAGTGATATGTATAGCACATCATGACTGGTTCAAGACTCTTCATCCTTGTATTTAGCAAACATCAACTGCTTGTATTGTTTCTTGAATTGGCTCATCGTTGTGCATTGTTTGAGGGTCTTACTCAATCCATTCCATAGTTTGATTCCACATACTGAAATGCTATGGCTTTTTATTTTTGGTCCGACTATTGTTGTAAAAGCCAGTCTGACAGCCGGTCTTTCTCTGGCTTGCAATGTTTCGATCTTGTGTAGTTGGAGAGCCACTTACTTTAAAAAAAAAAAAAAAATGCTCATAGCATATTTTGAGTTTAGTAAGCCAATTTCCCCCTTATTTCAGACATGCAGGAAGTCAGCTTGGCAGCAGAAATACAACTCCAATTCCAGCATGTCAGGTCAAACTGTAATTACCCCTAATTTCGATGGAGACTCTAACAGAGAGCAGGTTTTTGGACCTACCTGTGGTTTTTATTTGTGTATGTGTTTGGAGAAGATGTATGTATCTTGAGTAGATGTTTTCCATGTTGTTTCTGTGTGTGGTCTACTGTTATTTACTAGGGTTAGCGCTATGTGCCAGTGTTGGTTTGAGAGTTATTAGCCGGCCTCACATTTGTAGCGTCGTAGGTTTTTCTGCGATGAATCTACATTTGCTTGTAAAATAATTGTCATGTATGTATAATTCATCTGAATTTTATATGATGTAATAACATTAGTCGATATATCACTATGGTACCTCATGTGTCATGTCACGCATATATATATAAATGGCAGATGCTTTGACTTTCAGTTACATTAGTGTTAGTGTAAGTCGAGAAATGACTACCACATGTATAGCTGCTCCTACCGTATTTGTCATCTGTGCATGCATAAACTGCCGTGTTATAGGAATACATGGAGGGAATTTCATTCTTTATGGTAGCGACTACTGATGAGTTGAATAAACAGTAAACACTGAGCGTAATTGACTCCTGACAGAATTTTTTTTGGTTTAGATATCTGGTCACAAAGTTTGTTTTGATTACACAGGCCCTGTAAGAACCACATAGCAATACCGTAGTGACTGGGAATATATTTAGCTCCTAATGTTGTAGATAAGCCTGAAAAACAATAAAAATGAATGCATCTCGGTCTTGTTCTTTTGGGGTTTGCAACCACAATATCCCTTGTGTTTACACAGTGTCCCCTGCATAAACCGTGTCTCACCACACGCTTCCATTCTGCACTCTTGTACCCCCGACTCAATCCATGCTTGGTTACTTTCCAGCCTTATAAATGCACTCAACAGAAGCCACAAGTGGGAATGTACCTTTACACACACACACACATATATATATATATATATATATACACATATACCGTATATGTGCCTTTAAACCCCAAGGATGGATTCAATTTTGAATGTTCACTGGTCAACGGCTCATCTTTCCTTCCTGTAATTACACATAGTTGTGGGCTGTAATGGACAGGGCTGTGGTGTGCAGCACAAGAGAGACAGACAGGTCTTAACCAGAACCACCGTGTCCTGCTCGGCTCATATAGGCAACCACATGAGAAAAAAATGAGGCTTACAATCAGAAGCCTCTTCAAGTTTAACCCCCTCAGGAAGTGTTCGGAATGAAAATCTTCCTGTCGACACCTTGTCTCCATCATGTCGCTTACCCTAAGTTCCTTTTATAGTACAGTAAACCTCGGATATATCGGACTCGAATATATCGGAAATTCGCTCACAATGGACAGATAAAAAAGAACCGATTTTTCTGTAATGCATTTCCAATAAAAATTCATTGCATATATCTGATTTTTTATAACGGATTTCGCCTATTTCGGACAAAATCTCCAGTCCCGTTCCAATGCATTTCCATTAAATTTCCCTCGCATATATCGGATGGCCGCATCGTGGCGCTCCGATTCGCCGAATCGTGACAGGCCGCTATACGACGTCATTTGCAGCGTTTGCAGCGTTGCCTGCGCGTCCAGGTACATTGGAAACATAGTCAAGGAAGTGCCTTTTTATAACGGATAAAATCCGATTTACATACTATATACCGGATATAAATCCGATATATGCGTAAAACGGACATTTTCCGGTATACGCATATAACGGATTTTGCTTATATCGGACACAACCAGTGGGAACAATTGAATCCGATATATCCAAGGTTTACTGTAGAATGGATGCAATTCATTAGCGTGTTCACCGGGCTTCTTGGGAACATTTGCATACTTTGAATGTTGCAGAGTAAAACAAAAAGAACCATAATGGTGCACAGTTTTATGCTGGAATACCCAACAAGATTGGTAAAGCTCAATGAAAGATGCCTTGCAAAGCAATATTGCATATTTAGTTTTGTCTGTACATATTTAAACTGATAAAGTTGATCAGGGATTGGACTGACAATGACTTTGCGTTCTTCTTTTCAGGGAGGATAAAGATGCATCCCATTGTGCTGTACCCATCTCCACCAGCCTCATCAAACAGATAGTGGACAAGAATGGAAATGAGAACAACCTGGAGAACATCCTGTCTGATTTCTATGGTCCAAAGACTTCCAGCGAGCCACCATGGCCTTACGTCTCCAAAGACACAGACGGGTACTCATTTAGTAGCTCTGTACTTTGTACTATTTGTCTATGAGAGTACTGCTTTTCATCTAAAATGAGAGCAGCATAATTTAACTCAAGCATTAAGACATTTAATTTGTACTTTAAATCAAAGAAAAAAACAGTTTTTATGAGCCTGGTAATGTCGGGGTACTGAAATCTGCTTTTTTTTTTTTCCTGTTGTCGTTACTGTTTGTAACTTCTTTTTATTTTAGTAATCAGCATTGACTGTACCCTTAAATGTACTACACATGGGAGAAAAGAGTGGCCAGACATGGGGAACAGTTTATGGGCATGCTGAGAGGGCCGCTGCACTGCAGATGAAAGCTCAGTGTGCATACTCCCTTGTCCAGAAAAAGAGAGAGAGAAAGAGAGAAGCACTGTGTCTTAACCCTTAGATGCACGAGTGACTAGACCCTACACTCTTTCATAAGTGGGTCAAAAATGACCCATATTAGAATCAATGCTTGTATTATATTTAGTATTATATTTAGGACCACACAAGAATGATTTCATAAGATAAGATAAGATATACCTTTATTCGTCCCTCAGTGGGGAAATTTGCATTGCACAGCAGCAAGAGTACAGAATCAGGTAAGCAGTACAAAATACAAAATATACAATAAAATAAAATAAACATATACACAACCCAAGTATTAACAAAATCAACAGTTTTTCACAGAGTTATATATACAATACAGTGTGTAGATAATGTGAAACGAAATGAGATATATGACCAGTCTATACACTGAGATCTTGCTAGTGAGTTAATATGAGGCATTATGGAAATACTTCACATATAACTTAGTATATTGCATTGAGAGCCCTTAATATTGCACATGGAAGAAACATGTTAGAAACATCTTAATTTTTCACTTTTTTACATCTTTGAAAAATGATCCATTGTGTGTCGCATAGGGGATGCGTGCATCACACACCCAGAAGATCTTTAGACCCTACTTGGCTTGCCACCTGCACTAAAGTCTAGGTCTTCAGACATTTCTGACTCAGAGTACAACCCCGTTACTGCTTCTCCATCATCCAGCATCTGTAGGACCATTTCAAGCTGTGTAACTAGCAGCCAAGGCATGGGTGAGGAAATAAAAGAGTAATGCCCAACTATACATATAGTAATATTAGCCAGCTAGTGTCAGCCAGTTATGAAGTAAGAGAATAAGAATCAAAGGTTCCTATTGGATTCCATAGAAAATGCATGCGGGTCATGTTTGACCCAATTATTGAAGGTTGAGGTAGTAACACAAAAACAAAAATTTCTTAAAATGTATAAAAGGTTGGCCGGATGTCATAAACATGTTTTTTGGGGAATACCTGGAATATGAAATTATAACACTTTTTCATTATGAAGATATTTCAAGAAAATAACCTGACCTGGTCATTTTTGACCCACTTATGCATCGAAGGGTTAAAGCAACGGAGGGTTTCTTTTGCTCTGTCACAATAGTGTTTTCGTTTCTTTTTGTGTGTGTGATTTATGAGGCCAACACTTGGCTGACCTCTCCTGCAGTTCACCAATTAACCTTGCACATGCATAAACACCAGTATGGTACACAAAAAGGTTAACCACAGTGGAAAGACGTCTGACATGACAACGTCACTCCAGCAGAGTCATTCATTCATTCATTCATTTTTCACCGCTTTTCCTCACGAGGGTGGCGGGGAGTGCTGGAGCCTATCACGGCTGTCTTCGGGCGGGTACACCAGCCAATCACAGGGCACATATAGACAAACAACCATTCACACTCACATTCATACCTATGGACAATTTGGAGTCGCCAATTAACCTAGCATGTTTTTGGAATGTGGGAGGAAACCGGAGTACCGGGAGAAAACCCACGCATGCACGGGGAGAACATGCAAACTCTACACAGAGATGGCCGAGGGTGGAATTGAACTCGGGTCTCCTTGCTGTGAGGCCTGTGATAAGGATTGCAATTCTCTGGGATGATTTTCACACACACACATGCACACACACATTATGTTCAGGGCTATGTGCTTGGGATTTAAAGAAATCCATTCATCCATTTTCTATGCTGGAGCCTATCCCAGCTGTCTTGGGGCAAGAGGCTAGCATGTTAAGCTAGCATGTTTTTGGAATGTGGGAGGAAACCGAAGTACCCGGAGAAAACCCACGCATGCATGGCGAGAACATGCAAACTCCACACAGCGATAGCCGAAGGTGGAATTGAACCCTGGTCTCCTAGCTGCGAGGTCTCTGCGCTAACCACTCATACACCGTGCAGGCCCCAGCAGAATCTATTTGGTTAAAATGATCTGCTGTTCTCAACACTTTTCCAATTCATAAGACATAAGTTGTGCACGTTGCCATGCTTGTTATGTTTTTATGACTGCTGTCAGTATTTTAATGGCATACATACATACATACATATATATATAGTGGAGCAAAATTGCCCGTTTATATACACAACTCATTTAAATGACCACTTTAGCAGCATGTCGTTTTACTTAGCGGAGTGCGCAAAACCTACATATAGCGCACGGGAGAACTTTCCCCCTTGATAATTTGTTTAAATAGTTTTGCTAACAAACTAAAGTGACAGTGACATTTGTTTATCGGCGCCGCATTACAGGTAGCCGTGTGTTTGTCTCTCTGTCTGCGTGTATGTCCTTGTTGTTTACGTGAGAGGGTGGAGGTTTGCAGTCACAAGTCACGACGCTTGTGTCTTTGAAGCGAGTTTACCACAGTATCGGCAGACTCGTGTCACCTGGCTTAGCTCAGCGTGGAGAAAAAACCATTAAGATTGTCAGTCTTCTAAGTGCCCTTGTACGCACTCGTGATCAAACCGTGCATATTATATTATTCATGTCCAATTTGCTGTATGATTGGATGTCTGCCTGCTTCTGATTTATTCTGTATAGCTGCTCATTAGCCGCAGTAGTAAAATCCAGGGGTGCATTCTAGTGCAGTGGGTTTTTTTTTTTTTCTCTTTCTAGTTCAACACTGGAGCCCCTCGCCCAGTGGGATAGTCCTATGCAAGTGAAGTTATCGTGCTGGAAATTGGGCCTGAGCACCCTGCTGGTGGAGCTGCTACCCTGGGCCCTGTTGGCTAATCACTCCCAGTGGGACCTGTGGCTTTTTGAGGGAGAGACCATTGTACTGCAGATACCAGCCGGCAAGGTCATTGTACCGCCTAACTTCAAGGTATGGTGCCATCTGCAGTATGTGTTCTGCATATTTGATGTATTTATGATGCATGCTTACTGATGAGCCATAAGAAGTTATTATTTTATGTCTTTTTTTCCCCCCCTATTGTTCTCTACCATGTAGGAAGCTTTCCAGATCGGCATATATTGGGCTCAAACAAACACAGTCCACAAGTCTACAGCACTGAAACTGGTGCATGATCTGACCTCACCGCGATGGAAGGAGGGTGCAAATTCCGAGGTAGTAACCTTAGATGAGGAAGGATACGTGGAGGCGGACATCACATTGGGAGCTTTCCCCGGCAGACAGAAGGTGAGGGCCAGCAAAATAGGTATTTAATAATCAGGAGTTGTTTATATACCAGGCACATGACAAAACGTGTATGACATGATGACCAGGGGTGGGGAGGAGACGATAAAATCCTCAAGAAAGATTTGCTGCTACATTTTTAATGTAGTAAATCCTTGCCATGCACCGACAAACCTGAATGGTGAAATGGAAAATAGTCTCAAGACACTGAATTAGGTCCACCTGCACAATTTAATGAGATCCCGAACAAGAGCTTTTATAAGCTAGCTTGTACAGAGACAACAACAGATGTTCTTTGTTAATGTCGCTGAGGTTTGCAGTGATGTAGAACTACACTGCATCGGACTGTTTGTAATGTCTTGCCCCTCTTTATGTTGCTAAATAAGGGAACGAAAATGTTAAAAAGAGCTGCTGGCATGATATAGCACGGTTCTATATTACTACAGGTCAAACAATGCACAACGATGAGCCAATTCAAGAAACAATACAAGCAGTTGATGTTTGCTAAATACAAGGATGAAGAGTCTTGAACCAGTCATGATGTGCTATACATATCACTATATTGACACTTACTATGGTACCCATTATGTCATTGGATGGTCATATCACCTCGTACTTCGGTACGTGAAAAATAAAAAATAAAAAAAAAATATATAAAATAAATACATTATTTGAAAAAAATAAAATATTTAGAAAAAAATATATAATATTTATAATAATTAATAATAATAATTAAATATCAAATAAAAAAATACAATAAAATTAAAAAAACTATATTAGGAAAGCAGGAAGTGAACAAATGTAACAGTTATTGATTGTAAAAGTACCAGATGCAGGGGTAGTAATTAATAAGCTTTGCTTCTTCCTACTCCTTTTGGACATGTGGAACTGTGAACTGATTATGTGATGCATTCAATTGTAATCAATTGTAATCACACTGCCCTTTGTCCTTCCACTGTTCTCGCTATGAGGCAACAGCACTTCATAGGGATACGTATTAGACAAACAAATGAAATAAAACCATTACCATTACAGATTAACTTACTACTCTACTCAAGGCATACGCTAGGCTCTCATAAGTTTGAGTGAGTGGCAAGTGATTTTTCACCGTATGGAAAACATAGCTGCTATGATTTAATCCGCTTTTATGTCACTGTAAT
Organism: Doryrhamphus excisus; assembly: GCF_030265055.1. NCBI lineage: Eukaryota > Metazoa > Chordata > Actinopteri > Syngnathiformes > Syngnathidae > Doryrhamphus > Doryrhamphus excisus. The sequence goes on from NC_080482.1 coordinate 5,670,331, forward strand.
GAAGCAGATAAATATCTGTTAAATTTTGTCTGTGATTTCTTCCATAGCTGTGTCAATTCTGTGTGTCATCTACGGTGAAACACGGTATCCAAATCCTCCAGATAGAGGACAGGACAATCCTTGTCAACAACACCGGCTACACAATACACTGCAGGCCTCTGCTGACTGACCACCGTCTGGGGAATGATAACCAGGTAATGAGCTTTAATGTTTATATTTATGGTATAAGTGTATAAGTTGTATAAGTTTATACAAGGTATTTGAGTACAATATACACTATAAATACACTATAAATCCTTGACCTGTAGCTCTCTATTGCTACCTCATACATATACGATATGTGCTTGTGTAGGTGCTGCATCCTATCATATAGCCCATTCACACATAAAGTAGATGTAACGTGCCCATGACTCACACAGAGACACCATAACGACCACACAAATGCATTAAAAGGACACAGCAAGCCGTTTTAGATCATGTCCCCCCCCCCCACACTGCCCTTTGTCCTTCCACTGTTCTCGCTATGAGGCAACAGCACTTCATAGGGATACGTATTAGACAAACAAAATTGGATGCAGGTTTCCTTTCTTGCTTTCATCTCCTGCTTGGCCCTGATGAGAGCAACATTGTAGTGTAATGTAAAACAATGTAGGCTTCTGATCTCCCTAAAGAAAGATGGCAGAGCTTGGAAGTTGTCAGGAGGGCTGAAATTTAGAAAGAAAACGTCTTCAATGACAACACAGTGGATGAGTGGAGGTCAGTGTTTTTAAAGCAGCCCAGCAGGGTTTCTGTGCTACTCAATTTAATTAAAAAAAAGGCTCATTTGGGTGAAAGCAAGTCATAATTATTTGCTTTGATTTGAATGTTTTCGAAATGTTATGTTTCTATTTTGCACAGGTCTGTGAAATACCAGAGACGGCAGCATTCACTCTGACGCCATGCGAAGTGTCCTCTCCAGCCAAACCCCACTCAGTGCCATGCTGGGACCTTCTCCAAACCAGCGACCAAGGCAAAGTGGAGTTCCCCTTGCCTTTAAAATACATGCTTTTCAGCTCATTATTGGGGTCTACAGCGTGGAGCTTGCCCACTCCCATCCGAGCAGACTTCCCCAGGCAGAGTGTGTCGGTTCCCGGGGAAACAAACTCCGGGGGTGGCCCGAACACCAGGTGGGTTAACTGCAGCGTGTGTGACCCTCTGGCAGGAACAGTCCATTTAGAGCAGGGTATTGAACATGAGTCAAAGTGAACATTTAGTGTTTGTTAAATAGTGCTAATGAAGCAGAGGAGAAAACTCCCTTAACATTTCCAGTTAGTTCCTCAGCTTGTTTTCATCCTTCTATTTTTTTTTTCTTCTCTTGTGATATTAAAAGTGCGTCATTCATTCTGTTGGCGTTCTGTCAATGATGCACCTCAGGGCTTTGACGTAGAATAATATCTAACGGCTCTAAGAGGCTGAGGCAATGTTTTTCATGCTTTTGTTTGTTTTTATTTCTACGTTTCAGAGCCATAGTCCTGACGTATCAGGAGCACCTTGGGGTGACATTCATTACTCTCAATGAGGATCCTTGTCCTCACATGCTGGTGTACAACAAGTGTCCAATCCCGCTGATGCTTAAGGAGAATGTCAAAGGTGAGAAAGAGGAAGTGAGACTTTCCTCCTCACATTTTCCACTGACTAAATATTGATCTTTTGCAGAAATTCCAAAAACAGAGGTGTACTGTTGTCCTCTTCCTGCAAATTGTTCGATCCACCACGAGCTCTACCACCACTTTTCTAGTTTCCCCGACTGCCGGCAGAGAGAACCACTGCCCACTTTGTCACTGAAAACAATAACAGATGTCTTCACCACAGACTGGACCGAACCCATTGACATTAATTGCCCTGGTACTCAGGTACGAGCTCATAGTTTATTTCTTTGTATGACAAATTTACTATTAATAATTTATACATTGGGCTGCACGGTGGTCGAGTGGTTAGCACGCAGGCCTCACAGCTAAGAGTCCCGAGTTCAATTCCACCCTCAGCATCTCTGTGCGGAGTTTTCGTGGGTTTTCTCCGGGTACTCCGGTTTCCTCCCACATTCCAAAAACATGCTAGGTTAATTAGCGACTTCAAATTGTCCATAGGTATGAATGTGAGTGTGAATGGTTGTTTGTCTACGTGTGCCCTGTGATTGGCTGATGACCAGTCCAGGGTGTACCCGCCTCTCGCTCGAAGATAGCTGGGATAGACTCCAGCACCCCCGCGACCCTCGTGAGGAAAAAGTGGTAGAAAATGAATTCATTCATTTATACATTGGGCTGCATGGTGGACAAATGGTTCACACACAGGCCTCACAGCTCGGAGTCCCGAGTTCAATTCCACCCTCGGTCATCTCTGTATGGATTTTTCGTGGGTTTTCTGTGGGTACTCCAGTTTCCTCCCACGTTCCAAAAACATGCTAGGTTAATTAGCGACTCCAAATTGTCCATAGGTATGAATGTGAGTGTGAATGGTTGTTTGTCTATGTGTGCCCTGTGATTGGCTGGCCACCAGTCCAATGTGTACCCCGCCTCTAATTTATACATTGCTATTTGTTTTTGATTGAGCGTATTACCTCCTGCAATATCTAAAATTTAAATACGAAAGTATTATATTTCATAAGTCTGGTGGGGGGGGGGGCTTGTTCCTGGTGTTTAATATGACTTTCTCGGGTTTGAATCCTTGGAGTTGCAAGCGAGGGTTATTTCGACTTCTTCTAGCATTCCAAAAATAATAGAGAATGTCCATAGGTATGAATGTTTGTTTGTACGTCCCCAGGTGACCGGTCCAAGGTGTACCCCACCTGTTAGCCCCCAGCTAACCCGTGACCCTACTGACGTCAAGCGGCATAGAAAATGAATGTTAGATGTTAGACATTTCCATGAAGTGTGTTTAGCCCTGCTGTGTTTAAGTTGAGACCCTGGCAGCGTACCTTTATGCAGACCAGTGAGCTAGCCAGGGGTTAGGCTAACAAGAAGGATGTGTAATGTTTAGTCTTGTGTCTAGCCGGCCGCTGGTCGGGGTTGAGGCTGAGGCTGCGTATCTCTGGTTACTGCCAGGTCCTGGTCTGACCTCGGTGGTACGGGTGAGAGATCAAAGGTCGGGCTTGTTATGGCTGCCGAGTGAAGTGTTTAGCAGGGATCTGCTTCCTTTTGTCACATGAGGAGCAGATCCCGTCAATCCTGGAGGTTCATATCGGAACGTTGGATTCTTAGATATGAATCTGGTAGTTTGAGGTTGCATTCTGTTTGTTTTCTTAAACGTTATACTTGTTAGGGGTGTGGTCTTAAACTGTTTCACTACTAACATGATATTATTTTGTTTTTCCTGCTCAGGTTGTGTTCTTGCCTGGCTTTGGTTGTCTCTACGTAGATGTGGGATATGAGAAAGGAACCATAGTTCTGACTCTGTCACCAGAGGGCGGTGTGGATGTGGATGGGGATGTTCTAACCAACCAACACAACAGGTATTTGAATACAGACACTTCTTTAGTCTGCTTATATCTTGGTCATAAGTACTTCTGATCATATGCTGCAAATCTCAATGGATGGATAGTTGGGTGGATGGATGGATGGATGGAGGGTTGGATGGTTGGTTGGATGGATGGAGGGTTGGATGGTTGGTTGGATGGATGATGATTGGATGGATAGATGATGATTGGGTTTTTGGATGGAGGGTTGGATGGATGGATGGATGATGATGATTGGTTGGATGGTTGGATGGATGGATGGATGGATGGATAGATGATGGTTGGATGGATGGAAGGATGGTTGGATGGATGGATGGGCAGATGGATGGATAGATGGTTGGATGGAACGATGGATGATGGTTGGATGGATGAATGATGGATGGTTGGTTGGATAAATGGTTGGATGGATGGATGGTTGGATGGATGGATGAATAGTTGGATGGACAGATGGCAGGATGGATGGATGGATGGATAGATGGTTGGATGGAACGATGGATGATGGATGGATGGTTGGTTGGTTGGTTGGATGAATGGATGGATGGATAAATGGTTGGATGGATGGATGGATGAATGGTTGGATGGATGATGGTGTGATGGATGGATGAATGGATGGATGGATAAATGGTTGGATGGATGAATGGATGGTTGGATGGATGATGGCGTGATGGATGGATGGATGGATGGATGGATGGATGATGGTTGGATGGAAGGATGGATGGGTGGATGTTCTCCCTGTGCATGCGTTGGTTTTCTCCGGGTACTCCGGTTTCCAGGGTGTACCCCGCCTGGCACCCAAAGACAGCTGGGATAGGCTCCAGCACCCCCTGCGACCCTCGTGAGGATAAGCAGTAGAAAATGAATGAATAACAATAATAATTGCTGATAATGGGTTCTCAAAGCAATGCCAATAGTGCCATCTTTTCCCCCATAAAGACCTGCTGTGTTCTTATTGGTTTAGTGTTGCAGCACATTGCTTTACAAGGTTCTTCCATTACATCAACACTAAACATCATTAAAGATTGAATAGCACCACATCTCTGTGATTACATATCAGGTAAACATAAGCAAATGACCTCAGACAGTTTTTGGGATTATGCTGTGATGGACCTCACCTCTTTTTTGCTCTATAAATAATGATTAATGAATCCGTGTTTGAAATGGAGGAAGTGTATTTATTTTCATCCAATTTATTTTTCCAGCTCCACCAAGCTGTCCTTCAGTGTCCTTCTGAGCAAGGCCAGTGTGGCATTGAGTGATGACATCACAAGCCCCTCGGGTTCTGTGGAGCTGCTGAGGCTCACATTGACCAACTTGCTGCTCAGACTAGCCCCGGCACCCACCTCCCTGCCCCCTGAGGAGACTGCCAAGCCTGGAGCAGCTGCAGCGTCCCTCTTGGCTTTTATGGCCAAAGCCTCTCTCATTGAAGTGTACTGCTTATGCCTGCAAGTGGACAACCAGCTGTACAACCGTGCGAGCTTCCACTTCCCTGTACTGCTGTGCCAGGAGCAAAAGGGGGCCAGCGAGCTCAGGAATCAGTGGAGTAACCATGACAACCCCGTTGACACGGATGAACGCCTGGAGGAGTTTAAACGTTTTTGTTTCCTGCAGTTGAGGCTGATCCTGTCTGGGGACGGATGCAGTCTGGAGGAGGTGGGATTACTTTATCTTAACCTATTTGTCATTGTGATGTCATTTGTCATTCCCCACAGGGCTGCAATCTATCTGTGGTGGTTATTTAGAAAATGTTATAGCTACAAGCAAACTGTCTTCTGTCCCATATTTTTGTCTTTTTTAATTTTTTTTAAATGTCAAAATCCAGAGCCACTTGTAGGTTATTATTTTTTATTTTTCTGCTTGTTCAGTCTCCAAAAGTGTCCACCTAATTTGCCCCAAGTCCCTTTCAAAAAACAAAGAGTATCTAGGGCTCTGATTTAAAAAAAAAAAAAATGTCCCTCTTGCTGTGTCTTCTTCTTTCTTACATAGCAGCATCAAAAGTCATTTATAGGCCTTTTATAATGGAAATTAACTCATTTTGTGTCATATGTCGCATCTCTACAGCTGGAAAATGTTGGCTACAAGCAAACTGTCTTCTGTCCTGTATTTTTGTCTTTTTAATTTTTTTTTATGTCACAATCCAGAGATTTTTGATTAAAAAAAAAATACGTAAAATTTTTCCTCCAAAAGTGTCCTCCTAATTTTCCACAAGTCCCTTTAAAAAAAAACAAAGAGTATCTAGGGCTCTCATTTATTTAAAAAAAAAACACAAAAAAACATCAAATTTTGCAACAAAGTCCCTAACTTGGCAACACTGATCCCTCCTGCTGTGTCTTCTTATTCTTCACATTCTATACAGTTTATATAGCAGCAATAAAAGTAATTCATAGGCCTTTTATAGTGGGAATCATCTCATTTTCTGCCATGTTTGGCTCTACAGTTTCTATTCTCCTTTGTTTGCGTCCTCCATAGGTTAACATCCAAGTCCAGCCTGCAAGAGTCTATCTCGAGGACACATTTGTTTACTATGTGAAAACCTTGTTCCACACCTTCATCCCTGCCTCCGCTATGACCTCAGTGAAGCCTCAGATGTGTAAAGAAGCTGCCTCAGACCTCACCCTACCTGAGCAGGTGTTATATCGTACTTTGTAACATTCACAAGCGAAGATAATCAAGGCAAATATGGAGGTAACATTGTACTGCGTCCTACAGGTACTTCAATCCATACAGACGCTAGTGCAACCTGTGCGTCTGCAGAAGTTGACCATTCAGCCGGTCAACCTGTTGGTCAGCATCCATGCGTCCCTCAAGCTGTACATCGCTTCCGACCACACACCTCTGGCGTTCTCCTTGTTTGAGCGAGGGCCTCTCTGCACCACGGCCAGACAGCTCGTCCACGCTCTGGCTTTGCATTATGCTGCTGGGGCCCTCTTCAGAGCCGGTGCGTCCGTTTTTAACATTTCCAATTTTGGAACTTTTTCCAAAGTTTGATGTCAAGTGTTAGAAATGTAATGGTAATGGTTTAATTTCATTTGAACATGCATCAGATTACAATTGAATGCATCACATAATCAGTTCACAGTTCCACATGTCCAAAAGGAGTAGGAAGAAGCAAAGCTTATTAAATCCTACCCCTCCATCTGGTACTTTTACAATCAGTAACTGTTACATTTGTTCACTTCCTGCTTTCCTAATTCAATTTATTCATTCATTCATTCATTTTTTCTACCGCTTATCCTCACGAGGGTCGCGGGGGCTGCTGAAGCCTATCCCAGCTGTCTTTGGGTGCCAGGCGAGGTACACTGGTCTGACTGGTCGCCAGCCAATCACAGGGCACATATAGACAAACAACCATTCACACTCACATTCATACCTATGGACAATTTGGAGTCGCTAATTAACCTAGCATGTTTTTTGGAATGTGGGAGGAAACCGGAGTACCCGGAGAAAACCCACACATGCACGGGGAGAACATGCAAACTCCACACAGAGATGGCCGAGGGTGGGATTGAACCCTGGTCTGCGCACTAAACACTTGACCGCCGTGCAGCCCTTATTTTTTATTTATTATCTATTTTTTTTTAATTAATAAAGGTTTTTAAAGGTAAAAGTATCAGATAATGAGGTTTTGCAGAGTGCTTTCCTAATAAGTTTTTTTTATTATATTTTATTTTTTTATTTTATTTTTGTCACGTACCGAAGGTGCTATGGTGATATGACCATACAATGACATAATGGTTACCATAGTAACTGTCAATATAGTGATAAGAATAGCACATCATGACTGGTTCAAGACTCTTCATCCAATGTGGAATTGTTATGGCCAATGTAAATCCAGCCGCAGTAAAAAAAAAATAATAATAATAATAATAAAAAAAAAAAATTGGGCCGTATTTGCCAGTTGGCACAAACTTACCACAGATCAGCATCGCCCAGCCAAGGTACTCCAGCATCTGACTCACCTTACATGTAAAAAAAGGGCTTCATAATGTTTTACTGATTACTGCTGATACATTATGGTTCATCTAAACCGTCACCATGGAGAAGTTGGCCGAAAAGCATGAAGGCTCTGGAGTTCTGGCCCATGCTCTTGTCCTGTCTAGTTGAAGCCTCCACATGTGGTCTTATTTAACCCATCATTTCCACATCAGAAATTATTCTTCTGGCTGGATTTATTCCTCCTTTCCGCTGTGTGTCATTACAGCCATCATTTCTGCTTGTATTTCAACACCTCCCCGTGTTCTCCACTTCCTGGAGTCGTCATTAGTTTGGGCAAGCATTGTGTTCTGGGTCTGATTAGCTTCAGGATGTATAACGCTACATTTAAACACAAACACACACACAAAGGAGGCATATGGATATAAAGCACATGCCGATACATGTTTGTGTATGTGCACGTCCATAAGAGGATGACTCAGCACTGTAAAATCGAGGCTCCCGTCTGGGCTCAAACCGCTGCTGAGAGACAATGTAAAGCAATATGGCCTCTAAGTGACCGCCGTTAAAACGAGTAGAGCATCAAAGCGAGCACGGGCGTCTTGAGAAATGTCTATCTGATTTTGCACGCGCATTCGTCAGTTAGTGCGACTATCAACCAGCCGTAAATTCAGTTCTTGGATAGCAGAGGTGAGATAGCACGGTGCAATAAATCCACTTTGCTACTTGCATCATCGTATATAGCGTATGTGTGTTAGCATATGTGGAACGTTGAGAATGTAATCCAATAGGTTTAACACGGTTTAATATCAAATCATGATGTTGAACATTTTTGTAGAGAGAGTCTCACACTCTATAAAGTGTTTTTGGCAAGAAGCTCTTACGCCCCAGAAACGTACTCGGGAGGCTTGTTTGTGAGCAGGTGCTGCTGGTTTATTCCTTTGCTCCTAAAATCATTGTGACTACCACTAAGATTACATTTTTACTGAAGTATTGGGGCCGGTACTCACATTGTAATGACTGGTAATATTCTGGTAAGTTATTCCTTACCGCCTTACCTTTATAGCCAAATGTCCAAAAATGAGAAATATTCCACTATGGCAGGGGTGGGCAAATATTTGAGTTAACAAAACATATATTTAACACACACACACTATTTTGTGCTTATAATTTTCCTTGAATTATTTGTCTAATTTTATCTGTAAAAGTGTTATACTATCAGCTGTTCTCATGTCCATTTTTTTCCATTTCATTTCATTTTTTCTATTTTACGTCAAACTATGTAATTTTGCCTTTTTTTTTTTTTGCTAAATAAGACATCCGACTTGAAAAGTCATGTTGCCAGTTTTTGTTTAAAGTTCAAATACTTGGAAAGCAGCCCGATTCAAACGCTTGGTGGCCTACATTTGGCCCCCGGGCCGTAGTTTGCCCACCCCTGCACTATGGGGTACAGCTCAATAGTGTATTCTGTCTTTAGTGACTGATTCTAGATGGTATATGGATTATGTAGACCAGGGGTGGGCAGACTTTTTGACTATGGGGCCACATTGATTTAACAAAATCAAATTTATTTGATGTAAAGTGCTGCTTATTATTATTATTATTATTATTATTATTATTATTATTAAAGTTATTATTATTAAAATTAAATTTAGTATATTATTATTATTTATTAAATTTATTTTTTAATTTATTTTCTTTTACTATTATTACTATTATTATTATGATTATTATTTGCTTGTGTCCCTTTTTTCAGGAGCATTTTATAAACAGACCACATCAAATAAATTGGTAAAAATTGGTAAAACAGCTACAACAGGCAACAGGCGGGCAACAGGCGGGCAACAGGCGGGCCGTATTCAAACACTTGGCGTGCCGGATGTGGCCCCCGAGCCGTAGTTTGCTCACCCCAATGTAGATTTATATCTCACATTGGTCAATCTGAACAGAAGAAGTTAATAATTGTCTTCACTTTGTGTTTTTGTGGTTGTTCTTGTATATCAGGATGGGTCGTGGGGTCTTTGGAGATTCTGGGCAGTCCCGCTAGTCTGGTACGGAGCATCGGTAATGGTGTGTCCGATTTCTTCCGTTTACCCTATGAGGGTCTGACCCGCGGACCCGGTGCCTTTGTCAGCGGCGTCTCCAGAGGGACCACATCCTTTGTCAAGCACATCTCCAAAGGTAACCCCAGTGCATGGAGGATGTACGTCCTTTTTAGTTACCATTGAATTGGCATTAAAATGAGTCTGTGTGCACTCAGGCACCCTGACATCCATCACCAACTTGGCCACCAGCCTGGCCAGGAACATGGACCGTCTGTCTCTGGATGAGGAGCACTATACCAGGCAGGAAGAGTGGAGGCGACAGCTACCAGAGAGTCTGGGAGACGGGCTTAGGCAGGGGCTGTCACGACTTGGCATTAGTTTGCTGGGTATGTGACGATTTGGGTGCAAAAATAATCTTCAGATTTTCATACTCGTCTACACCATTAATCAAATGAAGTATTACTTGGATGGCATGGGAAAAAGTCAAAATAACACATGAAGGTTTGTCTTTGTTGTAGGAGCAATAGCGGGCATCGTGGACCAGCCCATGCAGAATTTCCAAAGGAACTGGGAGATGCAGACCTCGGCTGGTTGCAAAGCCAAAGGCGTCATTTCTGGCATGGGGAAGGGAATTGTGGGAGTTTTCACCAAGCCCATAGGAGGAGCAGCCGAACTGGTGTCCCAAACTGGATATGGTGCGTTCAAAGTTGATCTTATTAATGTTTGGTTTGAAACAAAAAAGTCACTCTCGCTTGAAGACAGCTGGTTCCTGACCATATTTTTTGTCATATGTCATATTTATATGTCATATATACACACACACACACAATTTTTGTTTTACATTATTAGAGCCCTCTAGACATATACTAACACCCCTATAGTTTTGTTTACACCCGTATTACCCAACATAGTAGACATAATAAGAGTAAATAATATATAATAAACACATACATTTTTTTACATTATTAGAGCCCTCTAGACATATACTAACACCCCTATAGTTTCGTTCACGCCCGTATAACCCAACATTGTAGATATAATAAGAGTAAATAATGAATTTTATATATATATACATATATATAAATATAAACACATACATTTTTAAATTTTTTAACATTATTAGAGCCCTCTAGACATATACTAACACCCCTATAGTTTAGTTTACACCCGTATAACCCAACATAGTAGACATAATAAGAGTAAATAATATATAATAAACACATACATTTTTTTACATTATTAGAGCCCTCTAGACATATACTAACACCCCTATAGTTTAGTTTACACCCGTATTACCCAACATAGTAGACATATTAAGAGTAAATAAGGCACATACGTAAATAAGACTCGTGCTCATGTGTGTTGCCGTAAATGTGTCCCCTGTTGGAACAGAGCAAGTGGTGGACAGGAAGCTTATATACGTATGCATATTTTATTTACTAATAATAGGCCGTCTTTTCAAGCAGGTGTTGGTGTTGCTCATTCTCGATAGTGGTGTCTCGGTCATGAACGAACGGGTCAAAAGAACTGGTTCTTTTTTGTGAACGGAATGAACGAGGTCACCGCCCCTAAAAGACCCGTTCAGTGATTGGCTCATCGTTCATCGTTCCTTTTGTAGGGCGGGACTATCTGAGTGCTTACCTGTCTTATCCTATCGTCACGCCTCGCTCTGTGGGTGGGTGGGGTTAACTGACTGAAATACCGAGACCGAGAGATTGACCGACACTGTCATTCCATTCACAAAAAAGAACTAGTTCTTTTGACCCATTCGTTCATGACCGACACACCACTAGTCATCACGTGTTGTTGCTCTGTTAAGTCGGAACGAACGTGAACATGAGTGAACGGACTGACTCCACACGGCTGACCGAGTCTATGCACAGGGGGAGATCCCAGGCTAACGACCAATTGACCGAAATGAACGGATCTTTTTACTGAATGAACCTGAACGATCCGGTTTACTGAAATGAACGGTTTTGCCCATCACTAATTCTCAACACTAAACCTTGAAACGGTTATTCCGCATTGATGAACATTAGCGTGTCTGTTAATTTGCATGCTAACGCACAACGAAACCAAACGTAATCACAACATTAGGAAACAAAAGTAAACAGTTGTTGTGTTGCCGTATAAATAACGAATCAGTTAATTTAGAACCAGTTTTTGGCACAATTAGGACAATTTGCAATATGAGAGCAAATAATTGTGTATTTATTGTCAATGTGAATATTTGCTGCGGTATCACCTGCATGCATGACTGGTGTCTGAACCTCAGGTTTGTGTGTGCATGTTTTGTGCGACTCTTTAATTGTACACCGCATTTGCTTGAATGGTGCGTTACTGTGTCCGAACAGGCATCCTCCATGGAGCAGGACTGTGGCAGCTTCCTCAACAACTCCATCTGCCAACGGAGGACAAATCAGCCGAGGCCCCCAACAGCAACCTTAAATATGTTTGGTATGACACCCCGCCCCCAAAAAGGCCACCATTGTTTCACTGTGTCGGAGTTTTGCATTCAAAGTGGGACATGTGGGGCTTGCTTTCCTTGGATGCTCTCCAAAATGCGGTGTTCTTTTTTTCTCCCACTTTTCCTCTCATCATTTTGGCTCTCTTGAAGGCTACATTAACACCACCCCACTCGTCAGAAAAGTCTGTTTGACCTTGATTCCACACATGGTAGCCAGCCTGCCCTCCCTTGTTCTCGTCAAGCCATGTTAAAAGGTTTTTGTAAGCACCCTGCCAAATCCTCCAGCTCAAACTCGTGAGCTTTGAGTCTATCCAGAGAAGATGCCTTCACGTGGAAGAGGGACACATTCCTCTTGGTGCCAGATGGTTTGGAGCTGGATCACTAAGGTTGCATGTTGCGCCGTGGCAGGCGTGGCTGCCTTCAGCTTCAGCATCATTGAAATCGGATCACGGCTCAGCGCTGCATCACATTTTGGCGTTCCTTTTCGTAGTTCCTCTCCGTGGAATGCTTAGAATATTAACATTAGTTTATTCAAGGGACTGCATTTCATAATGAGTTTTTTTTTTTTTTCAAAGTAGCTACGTTCCATATTTTTAATAGCACCCGGTGATGAAAAATGGCATCTCTTAAATTTATTATTCCTTTGGAACATTCCACCTTAGATGTCGAGTTAATGATGTGAAAATACAAGAACGCTGAGAGAATTCTCCCTTGTGGCGTTATTCCTTTTGCATGGTTTCCATCAGGCGTCCATCACTCGGTAATATTTACTACAGGTAGCCGTTTGAAGGGTCAGACTGTTTTAGCCCCGGTTACACTGAACAGAATCAAAAAGTGTCCCCGACGCTGCTTCTCACATCTGCCGCGCAATTACAGAACCTGCTTTCCAAAGTAAACACTCTTGTCAGAGCAACATGGCTGAACGCTCACCTTCCTGTGTAATAGGAGCCACACGTTCATGTCGATGTTTAAATTACAGGATGTATGCAAACACATCACGTCATTTGTTGCATGGTCCTGTATGGGAAATGTAGCATTTTTATCTCATCTTGATGAAAGACAGTTCATGAATTCCATCCTAACTCGCCTTTTTCTTCTGTTCGGCTCCAGGAAAATGCTCCAGTCGTTGGGGCGACCGGAGCTCCACATGGCCCTGGAGGTGACCATTGTGAGTGGGTCAGGGCAGGAGCATGCTGGTTGTCTCCTACTCACGTTGGAGGTGCTTTTTGTGGTCAGCTTAAGCGAGGACACCCAGCAGCAGGCCTTCCCAATCACGGAGGTACGGGAATACAGTAAACCTCGGATATATCGGATTCAATTGTTCCCACTGGTTTTGTCCGATATAAGCGAAATCCGTTGCGTATATGCGTATACCAGAAAATGTCCGCTTTACGCATATACAGTAAACCTCGGATATATCGGATTCAATTTTTCCCACTGGTTTTGTCCGATATAAGCGAAATCCGTTGCGTATATGCGTATACCGGAAAATGTCCGTTTTACACATATATCGGATTTATATCCGGTATATGCGTAAATCGGATTTTATCTGTTATAAAAAGGCACTTCCTTGACTATGTTTCCAATGTACCTGGACTGGGCAATGAAAAGAGACGTAAGGTAATGAGAATTTAACTTTATTGGACTCTGAGCATAACAAATTGTTAATTAAGCTAGGCCCTGTTACGCCCGTCAGGCCTACGTTATTTCCAATAGTGAGGTTAAGATCTCATTCACTGCTGTGCTAGTATTATTGACGTCACTCACTTTTATATTTGTCCTAAATCTGGAGCCAGGAGAAAGACAATAGCCAGTGACATCAACAAGATTAGCATAACGATGCAGCCATCCGATATATGCGAGGGAAATTTAATGGAAATGCATTGGAACGGGACTGGAAATTTTGTCCGAAATAGGCGAAATCCGTTAAAAAATCCGATATATGCAATGAATTTTTATTGGAAATGCATTACAGAAAAATCTGTTCTTTTTTATCTGTCCGTTGTGAGCGAATTTCCGATATATCCGAGGTTTACTGTACATAATCAGGTAGAACTTTTCCGTGTCTGGAGACTAAATATTGCGACTGTGTCCTCTGCAGGTGGAATGTAAACAGGAAGCAGAACGGCAGGGGGAACTCACCCTCACATTACAGCAGCACACAGTAGCCAGCGACGCAGAGGTGGCGTAGTGTTCATAGTTATTATTCATAATAATAATAACTAGTCTTGATAATGCGAGAACTTCACTGCTTAAGTCGTAGTAGTAATCCTCTATCCTCTCTCAGGGTGACGGCGTTCGAGAGCGTCTATCCGAGCAGCAGTACCAGCGCCTGGTACAATACGTGAAGCAAGCCTCGCACTATTTCCCCGCCTCTGCCGCCGCATCTCTGCAGCTGCAACCTCCAGTGACGGTCGCGGAGCCGCCGCCCTCCGTCACCAAGTCGTACCGCTACCTGGTGGACCCCGCCTTCGCCAAGGTTTTCATCAGCAAGTTCACCATGGTAAAGAATAAAGCCTTACACATCGGCTTCCACTGATACGTCATCCGTGATAACTCAGAAAAACTGCCTTTAGAGAATTTATATTTTGTAAAGCACAGCACAAATAGAAAACATTTTTATTTATAACTTGTCAAGAAAATATATAAAGCCACAAACTCCAGCTGCCAAGTGAAATAATAATAGATGATCTTTGACAGTTCTCTTACTGTACATTGATGCCAAACCTTGTTGTTTTTGCCTTAGTACCTCTGGACTCTAAGCTTTCAGTACTATAGCTTTCAAATTCTAATATATTTAGAGAATAATTTTTAATTAAAAAAAGTTGTAAAAAAGTCTTTGTGTGTCCATTCATCCATCCTTCCATTTTCTTTGGGTGAAAGGCAGGGTAAAGTCCTGGACTGGTGACCAGTCCATCGCAGGGCACATACAGGGTCAGGTAAAATGATGTGACACATTTGTAGGTTAAATAAAAGGCAAATAAAGTAAAATGTCATTCTGTTTCATTATGATTTAACAATTAAATCACTTCTGGCGATGCGAGGTCGGCCGATTGATTTTGGTTCCAATGCAGATCCAGTAGCTCTGAAGTTGGTAACCCATAACAAGATGGTGTTTGGAGCTGGTACGGGATCAAGTCTATTACATTTGTTTGTTTTGATAAACGTTTCCACAATAAAAGCGCGATGCTCACCAGTCCAATTCATGGCAGCAACTGAAAAAGAAACGAAAAACAATGACATTATATGTACTTTTTAAAACTAATTTTAGTTTCTTTACTTTGCCTTTTTATTTAACCTACAAATGTATCAGATCATTTAGCCCTGTATAAACAAGCATGAATCCAGGTCTTAATTCATTTCTATACATAAACTAAGGGGTGCATATTACACAATAGAAATTCATTACGTTTGATTTCACCAAGATTGACTAACATATTTTTTTTTACTGGAAATAAAAAATAGGCAGTAATCAAGTTAATTGAGTTTCTTGGAACCCTAAGTGCAAATCCCAAATGAACAAATAGTATACTAAAATTATTTTATCAATGATATTTGTCACTACTTTCCATCACATTGTTGACATTGATCTGGAGGACTTTCCTCTTGACCTCACACTTCCATCGGAGGACACTGTTAAGGATACACAAAGTTGAGTGTCAAAAAACAGAGTACCTTGAAGTTATGAATAAATATGCATTTTACTGAATGGAATTTGAATGAAACTTGTAGTTTGGCGTATGGAAGCGTTGTGTATACCTGAATATGTGGACGACGACGCTTCCTTCTGACTCTGCCTCCTTAGTAGCGTCTCCTCCCTCTTTAGAACGGCCATGTATTTGGAGTAGGACCACGATAACTGAGGAAACATTATAAGCAACAGTCTCTGTGCTTTCTATCACTATTTTCATGTTTTGCCTCCCTAAATGAGAACATGATCTTCTTACTGGTTCTGGGGAATACAATAGCAAGTTCTTCTGTGTTGTTGACAGTCGCTTTTCACTTCCTTTTCCCTGATGGGAATCATTTTCCATGTCTTCACTCTCACTGGAACTGGAATCTATCTGTTTTAGCTCTGCCTGTACAAAGAAACAAAAGAATGAACTTTAACTTTGTTTATAAAGAGATAAATACACAAAGTCGTTCACCTGGGCTTTCCTCTCCTCCTCTTCCTCCTCCTTCCTCCTCTGTCTCCGTACTCGAGCTTTATGTTTGACTCGTTTGTCCGACAGCATCACCTGGAGATGACCTTCTTGTACACTCCGTCTTAGTTCTTGAAATTCAGGCCAAAACCTGAGCAGCTCGGTGAACACTGACATCTATCAGCACAGTGGATCACATAGTGGATTATACAACGGAAAACACACACACACACACACACATTGATACACCACCTGTGCCTCTCTGAAGATGTAAGGGCCCAGCTCATGGCGTTTGTCCAAAATGTGCTGCGCCTGCCCCAGAGGGATGTCTATCTGAAGGGCTGGAGGTGTGGACGAGTTGATGAAACAGTTGATGATGGTGGAGATTTTTTGTTGAATGGTGGCGTCTGTGCTGTGGGAATGACACAGGTCCTGCAGGGAGGTGCAAAAAGTGGCAGAAAACCAAACAAGTGACTATCCTGGGACAAAGTGTCCCCTGGGAAGACGGAATCAATGAGGCCCACGAGCGTAAGAAGGCCAAGTACACGGAGCTCAGTGAAGAATGCAGGAACAATGGCTGGAAAGGCCGCCGTAAGCCATCAGAAACAAAGTGAACTGGAGATACACGCCACTTGGACACAAGCCGGGGACTGATCATCCCCAGCTGGGTCAACGGGGTGAGGGCGCACAAAGACTAGCACAAGAAGGTGTACTTCCAAAAATGTTACTTTTACTAGTGTCAATGTATAAGTGATACTATTACAATGTTCCTATATTTTCAAAATATTACAAAAAAATATACTTACCATAAAAGTGTCACTATATGTCATACTAATGCATGGTTGATACATTTTCAAAATGTAAAAAAAAAAATTTTTTTTAGTTTTACCATAAAAGTGTCAATATATGAGTCATACTAATTAATGCATGGTTGCTATATTTTCAAAATATTACAAAAAATAATTTTTTAAGTTTTACCATAAAGGTGTCAATATGTATGTCATATATATACATGGGTGCTATATTTTCAAAATATATTTAAAAAATTCGGTTTTACCATATGTCATACTAATGCATGGTTGCTAGATTTTCAAAATATATATATTTTTTTTAGTTTTAACATAAAAGTGTCAATATATGAGTCATACTAATTAATGCATGGTTGCTATATTTTCAAAATATTAAAAAAAAAATGTTTTTTTAGTTTTACCATACAAAGTGTTAATATATAAGTCATACTAATGTATGGTTGCTATATTTTTTAAATATTAAAAATATTTTTTAGTTTTACCATAAAACTGTCAACATATAAGTCATACTAATGCATGATTGCTATATTTTGAAAATATTAAAAAAATGTATTTTTTTTGTTTTACCATAAAACTGTCAACATATAAGTCATACTATTGCATGGTTAATATATTTTCAAAATATTTAAAAAAAAATGTTTTTTTAGTTTTGCCATAAAAGTGTCAAAGTATACTATTGCATGGTTGTTATATTTTGAAAATATATATATATTTTTTTGTTTTACCATAAAAGTGTCAACATATAAGTCATATTATTGGATGGTTAATATATTTTCAAAATATTAAAAAATGTTTTTTTTTGTTTTGCCATAAACGTGTCAATATATGTCATACTAATGCATGGTTGCTATAGTTTCAAAATATTTAAAAAATCAGTTTTACCATAAAAGTGTCAATATGTAAGTCATACTATTACAAGTTTGATAATTTTTCAAAATATATATACACATTTTTTAGCCATAAAAGAGTCAATATACATATTTGAAGAAAAAGCTGAGAAGCTGTGATGACAGCTCGTGGGTGTGCCGCTCGCGTTGCTGTACCTTGTACCTCTGCACCTCTTGCCAAAAGAGCACATCATTCTCCAGGAAGTCCCCCTTCACGGACACAAAATGTTGGAACTGCAAACAGGAGGCGGGGCTGAGGAGAAGCTGTCGAAATAGAAGGATCTCCTTGGAGGAACTCATCCACAAGCCCTGACTCTGTCGGCAAGAGAGTGAGCAATGTTTTAGGACGCCATGGAAGTGCCCACGCTATAAAACAACAATAACAATGTCATGCGAGCTATGAGCTCACACATAACTGACATAATGACGGTCCTCCATAGGGAAGATGCTCTCTGCCAGCGATGACATCATGATCATAAAGATGAAAGTCACAATCATGTATGAAAAGTCCATCCTATAATCACACTGCTTCCAAAATGTTCATGTTTTATATCTGTGTCGTGCTGCCGAGCAGCAGGGATGACAACAGAGCCGCATGAGAACACTCCACAGACTATTAAAGCCAGTTTAGTTATGCTGATGCTTTAATCGTATTTATCCTGGATCCCATTTGGGAAAATTAACCGCAAGGCCAAAATGAAGTTTGACAAAGCCAGCCCTGGGAGCCAAGTGGTGAAGTAAATCACATGACTGCAGGCCAAAAAATGCCTTCTGTTTCTCCATTCCAACGCTGTGGATGTCGTTCCTACCTTCCAGGCTTCTTTTCTCGTCTTGTGTCCTTGATAGCTGGGCTGCAACGCACACATACGAGTAGATTAGTAAGAAATAGAAACTAATTCAAAGAGATGAGAGGAAAAACTTCCACAGTCTAGAGTAATCCTAATCTTCAGTGTGCCCTATACATAACTGCTTTACTGTCCCATCGACTGGACTCCTGTCACCATGCATGTAATTTTAAACTACCACTCCACTTCGGTACCCAATGAGAGGACTTTTGTTGGCCATCCTATGTAAACCTGATAACATAATGAGGCAGAGCAGCGGAATATGTGGTTTAGGTGTTGCCACCTGATGAGGCAACCTGAGAGCATTGACTGTATTTAGTGGTTTCTCACATAGCAGAGGCCATGACGTCTTATCTCAAGGCCATAAGGACGCAGGAAGCAAAGGCTGCATGATATGGAAATGAAGTCCACGCTCTCAGAAATGGCAGAAGTGATAAATGAATGTGCGTTAGTAGAAATGACAACAAACTGGAACACATTGAATCATTTCTCTAAATTAAAATTAAAGTTCACATGGAACTCATGATCGCATCCTCCTTTGGGTATGCGACTTCCTGTCTACTGGTTTTAAACAGAGAATTTAAAAAAATGGCCTTACAGCCAACTTCCACACCATCCACAGTATTTCAGTATTACGGAAGTTTACAATAACATTATAAGTTATTTCACTCTTTAAAGTTAAGTTAGTAATAAAAACAAGAGTGGAAACAGTCTACTCATCTCTGTGTTAATCAATTTCAATAAAGGGAAAAGTCATGTTAAATATTCTTTTAAAATTTTCATTCATCATTTGTATGTGTAGTGATACCTTGGTTAACGTGCTCTGGTTAACATTCATAATTATTGCAAAAATGTCAATTCTCATGTTTGTAGCATTGTTTTTTTTAATGTAAAACAGCCTTAACAGTTTTTTTCTCGAGTGCAGAAACAGCTTTAAAAAAAGGGATTGACCTCCAAACACTGAAACATAGTCCCCAAAAACTAGTTTATTTGTAATTATTTTAGTATTATTTAATTCATGTAAAACTATAAAATGTGTTTTGTGTTAAACCTTTTGGGTGTCTGGAACGGATGAATTGGATTTACATTATTTTCGATGGAAAAACTTGGTTAGAGTCCATTTTGACGTTAACCAAGTCGCCACTGTATTTCCCATTGTTGTCTGTATGTGAAACTGTAACTATTGTCTATAAAATATAGTGTTGTGAAATCAGTGAAGCATAAAGACAAACATAGCGTTGCGATACATGTATGCTGGAGATTTGACCTGTATTATCATGTACTTATAAAAATCACGGACTGAGGGGAAATTAGAATAAAAAAAATTATAATAATCCACAAATAATTTTTGTATTATTTTATTCATGTAAAACTATAAAAATGTGTTTTGTGTTAAACCTTTTAGGTGTCTACAACGGATGAATTGGATTTACATTATTTTCTATGGGAAAACTTGGTTAGAGTCCATTTTGACTTTAACCAAGTCACCACTGTATTTCCCATTGTTTTTTGTATGTTAAACTGTAACTATTGTCTATAAAATATAGTGTTGTGAAATCAGTGAAGCATAAATACATAAACGTAAACATTGCGTTGCGATACATGTATGCTGGAGATTTGACCTGTATTATCATGTACTTATAAAAATCACGGACTGAGGGTAAATTAGAATAAAAATATATAATAATGTTTGTATTATTTTATTCATGTAAAACTATAAAAATGTGTTTTGTGTAAAATCTTTTGGGTGTCTGGAACGGATGAATTGGATTTACATTATTTTTGATGGGAAAACTTGGTTAGAGTCCATTTTGATGTTAACCAAGTCACCACTGTATTTCTCATTGTTTTCTGTATGTTAAGCTGTAACTATTGTTTATAAAATATAGTGTTGCAAAATCAGTGAAGCGTAAGACATAAACATTGCAGATTTTTTTAACAGCGGTATCATGTAAAAATCACTGACTGAGGGTAAATGAGAAGAAAAAAAAATAATAATCCACAAATTTCCATGGCTGTGAATGTTGAATTATGAATGTGTGGTAATAACATAATGTAAAATACATGGTTTCTTATTTACAGTAGTAGATGTCCTTGACTTATTTATGATATTTTTATGACTGGGATTGGGCTTTGTGTAAGACAGACAAAAAAAGTTCTACCTGTGGTTTGTGTTTCTGTCGTTCTATGAACTCTGCTGTGGCCAGAAACTGCGGCAGCCATGTTTTCTCAATGTGATTCCTGATGATATCCTGGATCTTCACCGTAACTTCATTTGAGAGACAATCCAGTTTCAGATGCTCTCGTCCACCTGCCAGGTGTAATATCTACACAAACACACAAAGAATATAGACGGGCTTCTTTGTTGTAGTTGAAGTTTATACATGAAAGAACAAAAGAGGCTGCAGAGGAAGTCGGATAAAACATTCCTACAGTGGGAAACCAGACGTCTGTCATTTCCTGACTCATACGATTCTCAACATGATTCCCACAATCCCATTCTTCTTTACCATACTGGTATAAACACTGGAATTATTATATAGTATTATGAATACAAATTGACAGACATAGAATAAACAATGTGTTTATGTTTGTGGTTGGAGCCAGAAATGTTTCATTGATGTAGCTAAGGTGAGACCATTACTCACATAGGGGTGGGCACCTGAAATGTCTAGATGGTCAGTGGGGTGGCCACTACGTAGCTCCGTCCACCGTACAGAGGTGTTTGTAATGTTTTGCCTCTCTAATGTAACTAAAGGTGGTTATCACTACCAGAAAACTGGTGGCATGAATAATCCTGTTTATTAATATTATCTCAGAATATAGGATCTTGTACTGGATCTGGATCCGTACTGGACCACAGAAGTCAAATGCCAATTTGAAAGGTCGTCATCCCTTCACCTTGACTTTAGATGCGCCATGCAGTTAATACAGCAATGTAGAAATCTAACTTTAAACTGCAGATGTTGCCCGACTAGGTCTGCTCCAATCCTGAGGATTCAAACCACAAACCTCTCCCTCTTCTCGTTTCAATTCTAACCATGTTTTTTATTGTCTGATCCCTCAGTGACACCCTGTCCAAACTGTCAGCGGCAAGTCTAAAGTGGAATATTGCATTAAAGCCACGGAGGCCTTATTTATTAGATCTGATATGAAAGTCTCAGTGGAAGTTTGCAAACTTGCAAATCTGTATTGTCACGTCACAGGCACTTTGTTATTGTGTTTCTTTTCCCATGAATTTTACAGTCATTCAAACTAGATCATCTATTTCATTGTCACGAAATGTGAACAGACTTCTTTTTAAACTTACATGATTTTGCTGCTCTGCTGTGGCGGGACTGCGCTTGCTGAAAAAGTACTTCCTGTTGAGATATCTCTTCGCGATACGTGAAGATCGGTCCTCTCTCACTGCTTTGTTCCGAAGAGGTGTCCTCCTGTACTGCTCCAGGTCCAGCCAGCATTCCAAGTGGATACTGACGACATGCATTTCAGGCATAAAAAAGGCTGAATGAACTCAAATAAAATATAAGACATTCAGAAGACGCATTCAAAGACGTTGACGTAGGTGTCAGTAATGTTACTGTAATGCTCAGTGAGACTTAATTGACAGATCCTGATCTGGACCCAGTAAAAGGCCCATTACGGACCTGTGACCGATTAAAGCAGGGGTCTCAAACACGTGGCCCGCGCAAGTTTGATATGGATGCTGTATGATATCATGTACCCAGAAAATATTATTACGTTTGATTAATGTTCATGTTAAAGGTATCCTCCCTATCCGTGTGGAAGTGGTAAGGTTTTGGCTATTTAAGTTTAAAGGAAATAACTTGAAGGCTACCGTTTAGGTCGCTAGCTCTCTAGTTTGCGAGTTAGCATGTGTTTCAAGACCAAGTTGCGCAATATGTTGTAAATAAAAAAAGTATAAATGTGACTATAATCGTGTTTTGTCATGTCTACAGGGCTCTAATAATGCTTTGTTCATTTTAATCTGAAAAAAATAATTTGTCGACCCACCAACTATATGTGGTTTCTTAAGTTTTTATTATTTGCCATTTTATTATTATTATTTTATTTATTTATTTATTTCCGATTGATTAATTTTCTTTATTCTTGATTTATTTATTTATTTTTCATCTTATTTTGTGTAGAAAAATAAAAAGTAAAATATTTGAGAACGGTGGAATGTTTTATCAGAGCTTTTCTTGTAGAAAATTGGAACCAAAGCGAAGTTTTTAAAATGTTTTTGTTTTTAATAAATGCGTTTGTTTTTGTTTTTGTTTTTTTTATGGAAAACCTGATGCGGCCCAGTCTCACCCAGACCCAAGCTCCAGTGGCCCCCAAGTAAATTGAGTTTGAGACCCCTGGATTAAAGGGAATGGCTAATAGCATATTAATTTAGAGCACAGAGATATGCAAATGAGTATCCACTCAGGATTATATGGATATTGGATGTACCTAACTGACCTTGCATCTTTATTCTGGAGGAAGGACATAAAGTGCCAGATCTCATGAGAGTGGCGAAGCAAGGAGCCTAAACGGTAACCTTGGTACTGACGAGGCACATTGGACCAAGAGTTGAGGGCCCCTTTGCTCTGAGAGAACATCTGAGATGAAGTACTATATGAAGCTGTCATGTCCTGCGTTACCTGTTTAGGAAACACAGCATCAACAATATGTAGTATTACAGTTGACCCTGAATCCTTTATTGTTTCTTTGTGATTGACAATACAAACAGACCTGTTTAGATTCTGTGTACAGGTTCTGGAGCTCCCTGTATTCCCAACTGTCCACACAGCGCTCCACTTTATGCACACACACCTAAAAAAGTGCAGACAGAGGATGAAGACTTGAAGGTTCCATCAAAGAAACACATTAATCATGGGTCCCGGTTGGACCTAAAGAAGGCAAAAAATCGCACTTTTCTGACGATTACTCTTGTAATCGGATTACTCTTGTAATCTGATTACTCTTGTAATCGGATTACTTTTGTAATTGGATTACTTTAGTAATTTTTTTTGTATTTTTTTTTTCGATTTTTCTTGTTTTTCTTGTTTTTCAGGAAAAGTGAGAAAGAGAAAAAAATGAAAAACAAGAAAAACTGAAAAAATTACACAAAATTACAAAAAAATTACAAAAAAATTACAAAAGTAATCCGATTACAACAGTAATCCAATTACAAGAGTAATCCGATTACAAGAGTAATCCGATTACAAGAGTAATCCGAATCGGGTTACTTTTGTAATCGGATTACTTTTGTAATTTTTTTTTATTTTTCTTGTTTTTCATTTTTTCTTGTTTTTCAGGAAAAATGACAAAAAAAGAAAAAATGAAAAGAAAAACTGAAAAAAATACAAAAAAATTACTAAAGTTATCCGATTACAAGAGTAATCCGATTACAAGAGTAATCCGATTACAAAAGTAATCCAATTACAAGAGTAATCCGATTACAAAAGTAATCCGATTACAATAGTAATCTGAATCGGATTACTTTTGTAATCGGATTACTTTTGTAATTTTTTGTAATTTTTTTCAATTTTTCTTGTTTTTCATTTTTTCTTGTTTTTCAGGAAAAATGAGAAAAAAAGAAAAAATGAAAAAAATTACAGAAAATTACAACAAAAAATAAAAAAAATTACTGAATCCGATTACAAAAGTAATCCAATTACAAGAGTAATCCGATTACAAGAGTAATCCGATTACAAAAGTAATCTGAATCGGATTACTTTACAAAAGTAATCCGATTACTTTTGTAATCCGACTACAAAAGTAATCCGATTACTAAAGTAATCCGATTACTATTGTAATTTTTTTCAATTTTTTTTGTTTTTCATTTTTCTTTTTTTTCTTTTTTTTCTTCTATTCCCAACTGTCCACACAGGGCTCCACTTTATGCACACACACCTAAAAAAGTGCAGACAGAGGATGAAGACTTGAAGGTTCCATCAAAGAAACACTATAATCATGGGTCCTAAAGAAGGACCTAAAGAAGGCAAAAAATCGCACTTTTCTGACGATTACTCTTGTAATCGGATTACTTTTGTAATCTGATTACTCTTGTAATCTGATTACTCTTGTAATCTGATTACTCTTGTAATTGGATTACTTTAGTAATTTTTTTTGTAATTTTTTGTTTTTTTTTTTATTTTTCTTGTTTTTCTTGTTTTTCAGGAAAAGTGAGAAAGAGAAAAAAATGAAAAACAAGAAAAACTGAAAAAATTACACAAAATTACAAAAAAATTACAAAAGTAATCCGATTACAAGAGTAATCCAATTACAAGAGTAATCCGATTACAAGAGTAATCAGATTACAAGAGTAATCCGATTACAAGAGTAATCGGATTACAAGAGTAATCTAATCGGATTACTTTTGTAATTTTTTGTAATTTTTTTCGATTTTTCTTGTTTTTCATTTTTTCTTGTTTTTCAGGAAAAATGAGAAAAAAAAGAAAAAATGAAAAGAAAAACTGAAAAAAATTACAGAAAATTACCAAAAAAATACAAAAAAATTACTAAAGTAATCTGATTACAAAAGTTCTGATTACTTTTGTAATCCGATTACAAGAGTAATCCGATTACAAAAGTAATCCAATTACAAGAGTAATCAGATTACAAGAGTAATCAGATTACAGAAGTAATCCGATTACAAGAGTAATCCGGTTACAAAAGTAATCCGATTACAATAGTAATCTGAATCGGATTACTTTTGTAATCGGATTACTTTTGTAATTTTTTGTAATTTTTTTCGATTTTTCTTGTTTTTCATTTTTTCTTGTTTTTCAGGAAAAATGAGAAAAAAAGAAAACATGAAAAAAATTACAGAAAATTACAACAAAAAATAAAAAAAAGACTGAATCCGATTACAAGAGTAATCCGATTACAAGAGTAATCCGAATCGGATTACTTTTGTAATCGGATTACTTTTGTAATTTTTTGTAATTTTTTTCGATTTTTCTTGTTTTTCAGGAAAAATGAGAAAAAAAGAAAAAATGAAAAGAAAAGCTGAACAAAAATTACAGAAAATTCCAAAAAAATAAAAAAAATTACTAAAGTAATCCGACTACAAAAGTAATCCGATTACTTTTGTAATCCGACTACAAAAGTAATCCGATTACTTTTGTAATCCGACTACAAAAGTAATCCGATTACTTTTGTAATCCGACTACAAAAGTAATCCGATTACTTTTGTAATCCGACTACAAAAGTAATCGGATTACAAAAGTAATCAGATTACAAAAGTAATCAGATTACTTTTGTAATCCGACTACAAAAGTAATCCGACTACAAAAGTAATCCGATTACTTTTGTAATCAGATTACTTTTGTAATCCGATTACTTTTGTAATCCGATTACTAAAGTAATCCGATTACAAAAGTAATCCGATTACAAAAGTAATCCGATTACAAAAGTAATCCGATTACTAAAGTAATCCGATTACTAAAGTAATCCGATTACTAAAGTAATTTTTTTTCAATTTTTTTTTTTTCATTTTTCTTTTTTCTCATTTTTCTGAAAAACAAGAAAAAATGAAAAACAAGAAAAATCGAAAAAAAATTACAAAAAATTACAAAAAAATTACAAAAGTAATCTGATTACTATTGTAATCTGATTACTATTGTAATCTGATTACTTTTGTAATCGGATTACTTTTGTATTTTTTTTAATTTTTTTCGATTTTTCTTGTTTTTCATTTTTTCTCATTTTTTTCTCTTTTTTCCCGTTTTTGACTTTTTTCTCATTTTTTTCAGTCATGTCATAGATTACAATATAGGTCGATGATCAATGTGTCCTGCAATTCACATTAGTTCTCGCAGCTGGCTGCGTTCTTCATCGACGCACGAGCCGAGTGATCCACCGCTAAGAGTCGTCAGAGGTGAGAGGTTCCCGGCCACCGCCCCCTCTCGGCAGAGGGCCGGGGAGGTTGACAAGTTCCAAGACAAGGGGTTTTGCACGAGAGGCTGTTGCCGCGGATCGACGGGCTGGGTCTTATGGGTTTTGATGCCGCGTCCGCGCGGACGGAGGGGGCAGCCCCCACCTGGTCCGGGAGGTGGACAAATCCCACCACACATTAATCAAGGGTCCCAGTAGGACGTAAAGAAGGCCAAAAATTCCACTTTTCTGACGCTTCGTTTTTTTGCCCGTTTTTCAGGTCCACGGCTGTTGATTTTTCGCCTTTGTTTGAGTTGTTTAAATGACACCTTCCTGGTCCGGGAAGTGGACAAAACCCACCACACATTAATCAGGGGTCCCGGCAGGACCTAAAGAAGGCAAAAAATCCCACTTTTCTGACGCTTCATTTTTTGCCCGTTTTTCAGGTCCGCGGCTATCGATTTTTCGCCTTTGTTTGAGTTGTTTAAATGACACCTTCCTGGTGCAGGAAGTGGACAAAACCCACCACACATTAATCAGGGGTCCCGGCAGGACCTAAAGAAGGCAAAAAATCCCACTTTTCTGATGCTTCGTTTTTTGCCCATTTTTCGGGTCCGCGGCTGTCGTGAATTCTCCTTTTTTGAGGTGCCAAAACAACACTTTTCTGGTCCAGGAAGTGGACAAAACCCACCACACAATAATCAGGGGTCCCGGTAGGACCTAAAGAAGGCAAAAAATCCCACTTTTCTGACGCTTCGTTTTTTTGCCCGTTTTTCAGGTCCGCGGCTGTCGATTTTTCACCTTTGTTCGAGTTGTTTAAATGACACCTTCCTGGTCCGGGAAGTGGACAAAACCCACCACACATTAATCAGGGGTCCCGGCAGGACCTAAAGAAGGCAAAAAATCCCACTTTTCTGATGCTTTGTTTTTTCGCCCGTTTTTCAGGTCCGCGGCTGTCGTGAATTCTCCTTTTTTGAGGTGCCAAAACAACACTTTTCTGGTCCGGGAGGTGGACAAAACCCACCACACATTAATCAGGGGTCCCGGCCAGACCTAAAGAAGGCAAAAAATCCCACTTTTCTGACACTTCGTTTTTTTGCCCATTTTTCAGGTCCGCGGCTGTCATGAATTCTCCTTTTTTGAGGCTGTTGAGATGACAGTTCTTGCAAAAAGACAACACATCACATGTCGGTTCTACTGATGGGCCATGTTGTTTTGTTTAATATTCTCAATCTTGTGTTTGGCCGTCATGTAACACTTTGAACTTACTAGTCTTGTTGTTTACTATTTGCACATGATATCAGTGAAAAGGAGCATGCCCCGTTCTCACCTGCAGGAAGGAGTCTTTGTCCCGGTCAACCAGCACGGTCCAAGCCTCCATGAGGATATGCAAGGCGTGCTCCTCAACGTGGTCAAAGAGCTCTTCAAAAGCAGGAGTCAGCTTGTCATATACCCACCTCCTGACCTCCTCCGGGACACTAATGCTCCTTTTGGCAGAGCTGATGAGATACTTGGAATACAGAAGCTGACAAAAGGAGATGAGAGGAGAAGTTATTGAAATCGCTGGGGTGATTTGATTACAAAAAATACAAAATGAATGTGTTTGAATGTGTCCTCGCCTATTTTGCTTGTTTTATTACATTCTCAAATAACTTATCTCATTTCTTATCTATTTTGAAGTCTGCAGTAGATTTCCCGTTTATGTACGTACCTGAGCCGCTCTCTGCACTCGGTAGGGATCCAATCCATCCTGGTAGAAGAGCTCGTGATAGTGCTGGAGGTCGATCCAAAAGTAAACCGCATTGTTCCACAGCTTTCAATGAAACAAAGTAATCATCATCAGACACACTGACAGTCTGCAAACACCATTGAACATATAATGGGGTTTGTCATTGAAATTTTTTTTAAATTAAATTCATATGTACTGCATTCTACTGTCTGGTGTATGTGGTACTATTACCTATACCTGGTTTCCAGACTGCTCACAAAAGTGGGTGAAGTACGAACCAGCACGAGGGTCAACAAAAAGTGCCTTCAGCATATTCTCCATCATTGTGCAGTCTGGTGATTGACATCTGTCAGAGTTAGACTGCTAATAAAAGTAAAAAAAACAATGGAGAGTCACATTAACGCAACCTACCTTTAATTGTGTCTAGTTTTCTATCCCTCCCAGCCGCACATCTGTTGTGTAATATCCTAATACTCTTACCTGAATGTGAACAGCATGCATGGATCCAAGCAGTCCACTTTTAGGTGGATAATTGGGAAGGCTGACACACCGCTCGTTCCACAGCTCTGTGTCTTTTTGAACATACATAGATGTCCAGTAGCGAGGAAACCTGTGGGGGCAAGAAGGTGAGACCTAAAAATGTACTGCAATCCAATACTGTAATATAAAAAATCAGCATCAATATGAAGTAAATATAGTGATTATTATGGATGCAGTGGTTTTAAGTACACTGTGTATTAAAATTGGTGTCTCAGCTGGGCTGGGAACGCCTCGGGATGCGCTTGGAGGAGCTGGATGAAGTAGCCATGGGGACAGGAAGTCTGCCACCCCCTCGACCTAACCTCAGCTAAACGAAAGACGATGGATGGATATTGCTAAATTCATTATTTTCTATACCGTTTATCCTCGCGAGGGTCGCAAGGGGTGCTGGAGCCTATCCTAGCTGTTTTCAGGCAAGAGGCGGGGTACACCCTGGACTGGTCGCCAGCCAATCACAGGGCACATATAGACAAACAACCATTCACACTCATATTCATACCTATGGACAATTTGGAGTAGACGTTTTTGGAATGTAGAAGGAATGCACGGGGAGAACATGCAAACTCCACACAGAGATGCTGAGGGTGGAATCGAACTCGGGTCTCCTAGCTGTGTGGTGTAAACGCTAACCACTCGACCAATGTGCAGCCCCAATCTTGCTAAATATATAATAAAACTGTTTTCTACATTGTCAAGTATTATTACAAATTTTGACCTAATTTGATTTGTTTACATGTGTACAGTACAATATATTAATGTAATGTATCAATGGAACATAATAGAGTCAAACGTAATACACATTCATTCATTCATTCATTTTCTACCGCTTTTCCTCACGAGGGTCGCGGGGGTGCTGGAGCCTATCCCAGCTGTCTTCGGGCGAGAGGCGGGGTACACCCTGGACTGGTCGCCAGCCAATCACAGGGCACATATAGACAAACAACCATTCACACTCACATTCATACCTATGGACAAATTGGAGTAGACGTTTTTGGAATGTAGAAGGAATGCACGGGGAGAACATGCAAACTCCACACAGAGATGCTGAGGGTGGAATCGAACTCGGGTCTCCTAGGTGTGTGGCCTAAACTCTAACCACTCGACCAATGTGCAGCCCCAATCTTGCTAAATATATAATAAAACTGTTTTCTACATTGTCAAGTATTATTAAAAATTTTGACCTAATTTGATTTATTTACATGTGTACAGTACAATATATTAATGTAATGTATCAATGGAACATAATAGAGTCAAACGTAATACACATATACATGCAAAAATATCATCTTTATCACTAAACGCTCACCAGTAGGAGATGAGTGACTCTGTGAGGTCAGGTTGTATTGCAGAAAGTCTCTCTTCCGTCCAGCAGAGAGAGGTCGTCAGCCCCAGTGTGGAGAGCAGCTCCCTGTTCAGACAGTTCTGACTGCTGCCCCGTAGGTAGCGACCCCTCATTACGTCCAAAAAGCTAATACACAAATAAATCATATACATACATTTAGAATGTATACTCAAACATACAATGTTGATGGTGTTGACATTATCACCTGTTTTTGCGCTCTCTGTTTTGTATCGTTTTCATTCTCTCAATGTCCAACCACAGATTTAACAACTTGCCTCCCGGTGTGCCTCGCAAAAACTCCTTCAAGCCATCGATGCCTGGTTTGTCGCCTTGGCAACAGGTACCGTGGCAGCAAATATCCTGGACAGTTTCCGTTCCCCTGCTGCAACGCCTCTCAGACATTTCTTTTGTGTTTTTAATCAACACGTATACAGCATCTTCAATCACACGTTTAACCACCTGTGCAGCCAGGTGGTCCACGTGGAGTTCAGAAGCCTCCTCTTGAAGTTGCATGTCTCCAGATGTAGCTGATGATTCCGGGGTGTCGATGCAAGCACAGTTGGAGAAAGGGAAATGGATGGAGGAACATCTGGAGGATTTAATACGATTTGTGTGCATTTTTCTGCTACGGCCCGAGGACGCTGGATGATGTATTCCCACACAACCTGTAGGGGTGAAATAGCTCATATTTAGCACATTATAAAATCTATACATATCTATATACATACACAGCACATCTATAAAAATGACTGCAAATACTCATCCACAATAGTCCATCGATAGGATCATCTTTGAGCAGATGAAGCCAGCTCTGAATTTCATCAGAATTTTCACCTTTAATAAAGACGTAATATGTAAAAAAAGAAAAAAAGTCCTAAAAGACCAGTAATGTCAGACCTTGTTCCTTGCTAATGTACAGTGATGGGAAACACGTTTAAATAAACGCCGTTACTAACGTCGTTACTTTTTTCAGTAACGGGTAATCTAACTAATTACTCTTACTGTCAGCATAACGCCGTTACCATTTTCGACACCCCGTTACTGCACGTTACTATAAATATATCACCGACTTCATAACTAATTTACAGCGCAGTGAGAGTGTTGCAGAGTGACAAGGGTGGGAGGTGAGATAACCGCATAAGCGATCAGGATTGGCTCAGGTTTAGTAAGATTGAGTCTTCAGCCAATCAGAGAACTTGGATGGGCGGGTGTTTAGAGCCAACAAGCAATACGAATTGGCTAAGGTTTAGTAAGAGTGCATCTCTTACTAAAAACACCCGCCCACCCAAGTTCTCTGATTGGGGTAGGCGGGTGTTTTTAGCCCATAAGCATAAGGATTGGCTAAGGTTTAGTAAGATTGTGTCTTCAGCCAATCAGAGAACTTAAGTGGGCGGATGTTTAGCGCCCATAAGCAATAAGGATTGGCTAATGTTTAGTAAGATTGCGTCTCAGCCAATTAGAGAACTTGGTTGGGCGGGAGTTCAGAGTACATGAAAATGAATATATACCTTCAACAGCCTCAGCTGCTAAGTTATATCCTTTGGAATGGTGTGTTGGCGATTGCTTGGACAGACAAGATCTACACGTTCTCCAGGGCATATTTAGATCATGTCCTCCCTGAAACAACAACTTAGAAAGTCTGCAGAACACCAAGAAAACACAGCAAAAGTATACATTAAAGACATTTCTGGATTTTGAAAATGTCACTTCAGCAATGTTCAAACACAACATGCTAACAACCAGACTCTCAGACCCCAGGTAAGGTGAGTTTGAATCCCCTGGCCTACCTGTACTCATGGTAGCAGCTACTTTGAAGGAAATATGGCAATCTCTCCTTCCTCATCCACTGTATCCCCTGTTCTCTGTCCAGACACTGCAAGAAAAGAGAGAAAGTAAAACATTAATATGAAATCAACACTTCACACACTCTTGATATGTAAATAGGAAACATTTTGTCAATTTACGGAGACAGTGTAATGGTTGTCCACTGTAGGGGTTTTGGTTTTTGTGAGGCGATCAGTGAGAGGTTGTGATTTGCTGCGTTCAAGTGCTGTTCTGATTGTCTTCAAAGTGAATTCAGCTGCTCCGTTCGCCACCTCAAACTGCTCAGTCTC
This sequence comes from Doryrhamphus excisus, assembly GCF_030265055.1. Lineage (NCBI taxonomy): Eukaryota > Metazoa > Chordata > Actinopteri > Syngnathiformes > Syngnathidae > Doryrhamphus > Doryrhamphus excisus. The sequence continues at coordinate 5,702,537 of NC_080482.1, forward strand.
CTGATTATACAGCAAAGCCTGCGGGAAAGACTGTCAAGGGATGGGTCAATTAATAACACAATAAAATGATTTTTTTTAATCTTTTTTAAAAAGTGTTGCTTTACCGGCAGACTTAAAAATGTATTGAACATATGAACAAACAGATCATCAGAGGTCAGGAAGTTCTCCTGCACATAAGTAAACAAGTATTTAGTATATGTATTTTGCTAATAGGACAACTTGTGAAATAAAAAAAATATATAACTTCTCACAAAATTGTCCAGCGTAAGTTGTGGAAAGTCTGTAAGGAATAAAACAAAGTTTAAACAAATGAATCAAATCCAAAAGTAACGTTTGGAAACATATATCTTACCTGTGGAAATGGCAGCACTCATGGTTCACGCTTCACAAACATTCCTAATGTGTTACTGCAGGGGAAAACCACTCACTATCCTGCTAATACACACAGCAGGTTGCTATGGAAGTGGACTCGATTTGTAAACATGGGGGGGGGGCATAAAAGTTTACCAAAAACCAGAGAGGAATGTGTGAAAATACTTTGACTTGTTGCATACATGTTATACATACATTCATCCATTTGTGACTGTTAGAAGTCCCTAACTTCCATGATGATTTAAGTATTTCTTACCCTGTCGGTTTACGTGGAAGAAAAAAAAATGACATTAGAGGCAACACACCACTAGATGTCGCCAAACACGTACAAAGCGCTAAGGATGGCAGGAAATAGTTCCAGCATATAGAGCAAGCAGTGACCTGTATTTTTAAGTTTAACTTTGATGTCTGTTAGAAGCAGAATATTTTGTAACATTGTCTTACTGTTATGAGTAACAAGTGGTTGCTTTTGTAAATATCACGTGATTTGGGCTGCGTGTTACATATTGGGTGTATTTACTGGGATCTCCGAGTGGTCATGAATGCAGCGTGTATGTCTATGTAAAGAACAAAGTACTTAATATGAATATTTCATTCTAGAGTGTAGAGTCTAGAGTCTAGTGTTCCTTTATTTTTTTAGTGTACTTAAAGCAGCAATGTACTGTAATGTATATTTTTTACGTCATCCCTAGCTCTTTGTAAAAATTATGTCTCTAATCCTTCCATTTGGACCATACAGTATAACATTTCTATTACCGGTAAAAGACCACTAGATGTCGCCAAACACAAATGGTTTTTTTTACCAGTGACTGTCGGCAGTAAATAGTACAGTAGCTCATAAAAGTAGCAAGCAGGGTTATTAAAAAAATCTAATTTATTTAAAAATCGCAAAATCAAAACACACCAATAACACATATGGAAAAGTACATCAACCACTGACTAAGAATCATGTGCAAATGAGACTTCATGAGTAAAAACAGGACTCTTGTTGAAAAATGTGGGGAAAAAATTACATGTAACACACACACACACACACAGTGATCCGTACAGAATAAGCTCTCATGTACTATGTACAAAGTACTTTCTCCATTCTAGCCTTCGCTATTCAGTGTAAAAAAAATATGTCTATAAAATAACCGAGTAGCAGCTAGGAATGCATTGTCTGTTCATAGTCTCCTAATGCTTCGCCTCCTTTGGGCACTTCCTGGAAGTAACACGTCCTTCTTGTGAAGTCCTACAGATTGGCGGTCACATTCTTTGGAGCCGTGGAAAGCACACAAACAAGCTGTGCAAAACCTGAAAGAACAGTCATCTCTGGTGCAAACACCTTCACCTTTCACCGAATGACATTTGGCAGGATGCTGACAGCGAGGGCAATGTCTGAGGCATTCATCATTGAAGAGGGTTTTGGCAACCTGGAAGAGAATGAAATATGTTATAATGGTAATTTACCACCTTCTCTAAATAAAAAGGTCAGGTAATTAGTATTATTTTGTAATACAACACATCTAAATAAAACGTAAGGAAAAGTGTATGTAAGGAATCTTGCCTCTACGAACTTGTCCCATTTCCTGCTGCTACCCAAAGGTAAAGTGCGAGTTCCAGACTGTGGGGTGCAGTGACTGGATGTTGTGGATTGAGTCTGGATGGTCTGAAGGACCGATCTTTTAGATCGAGTCAGTCTGTTTTCACTGTCAGGCACAGTCCCACCGACCTGAAAGTGACAAAATATAACAGGACAATGTTGTGAATATGATTCATTCAGCTGGAACAGCAATTCATACAATGCATAACTACACCAGGTTTTTGAAAAAGCCTCAGTAAGCGCTCACAGTTGGAAAGAAGGCTGTGCTGCTACACTGTAACTGTGGCATTCGGCTTACTATCGCCTTTGTGACATCCATTTTGTGTTAATTTCATATAGAAAAATGCACAGTGAATCCTCGTCATTCAGCCTGTGTACCACAAAGATGGAGCAGATGCGCATACACTTTATGATTTATTGAGGGCTCATAATTACCATCCTGTGAAGACTACTTGACTTTAATGCTTGCTTATATAATAATAATAATAATAATAATAATAATAATAATAATAATAATAATAATAATAGGTATATACTGCTTTTATTGTTCCCGTACCTCTCGAGAAGCTTCTACTTCAAGTCTGTGACTCTCTCTTCTAAAGCGAGCTTGCTTGTCTTGCTGGATTATTTCTTCCCATCCTTTGCAAACATGACCACACCTGTAAAAATAAATCAATGAATAAATGTATCATGACAATATTTACTTAGACCAGAGGTTTGAAGAAGAGAAGTTAAAACTGTAGCCAGTAAAGCACCAATAAAAGGTGAGCCATCTTGTTTGACATCTTTAAAAAAAAAAACACACACTGACATTTCAGGGTGTAAGAAATAATGTAAAGCACAGATAATAGAAAAGGCTATTAAGAGGATAAAGCGCTGACCTGTTGATACACTCAGCAGACAGGAGGCCAAGAATAACAGCCAGGATGTGCCTGAGGTTCCGTTTCCTCAGCTCAGTCAATATGTCCACCTTCTCCAAGCCCATCTTGCGGCCAATCAATCCCGCCAACGGCATAGTTGTCTTGCACACTATGGGGGTCCTAGCCAGACTTTCTGCTAACCTTATCTGCTCTTTCAGACTTGGACTTGCGCCAGCAAACATCTGGGCCCTCTGCTGAGACAAAATATGGACCATCTGCAAAGCAGGTGTCAACGACAGATTGGCCACAGTTGTCTTGAGAGGAGTTATTTCAGAATTCACAGATTTGGCACTAGAAGGAGGCTCGCTGTGGAGTTTAACTGTGGTGTCTCTTAGAGGAGTGGTACCGCTGTGTCTAGTCGAAGCCAACCCACCAGAGGAAGTGTTGACATATTTAAGAGCGAGGACCCTGCGAGGGGTAGCACTGATAAAAACATTGTCATCTTTAGAAGAGCTCTGGCGGCATGGTTGGTGCGTTCTGTCAGACGGGTCTTCTTCGGACTGCGAGCCTCCTTCCTTAAGAGTGGAAAGCCTGTGTTGGCGTTGCAAACGGGAACGGCGTTTTGCATCTGTCAGATTTGGAGTTCCAGAGTTTCCTTTTCGGGAAGATGGCAGCAATTCTTGGAACGAGCCGTCGTGATTGACGGAGGAGTCTTGGGATTCATCCGGGGTGAGGGAACTGAAACCACTGTCCTCACACAGAGACCTGCAGCAAGGTTCAGACATGTTCTCAGATCATTCAACTCATCATTTTAACATATTAATTATTTCAAAGAGTGCATACCCGATATGTTTAGGAGTCTGTGTGGACGATGGTGTACACAAGACATCCGAGGAGTAATAGAGGTTGCCAACCGGCGATGGAAGGTTTTCCTTGGATGAGGTGCTTAAGCATGGGGATTCTCTGACTTGATCAGAGACACGGTTCCTGTCCCTGAAATCATCCAAGAGTGAAATATGCCTCTCCAAACTGTTGCGGTGACACAAGCCGAGAGTACCATCTTCAAGAGTTGAGGTCCTCACTTGGGAGAAGAGCAGTCGACGTTTTCTACCTGATAAGGAGTCCTGCTTCAAGTTTAATGCACTTGAATTCGAAGTCTGTGGCACGGTGTCAAGAGATTCAAAGGACACACTGAGCCAATGATCATATCCACGGGATGTATTTGCAGTGCATGGAGATCTTTTGGATTGATCATTGGTGGCATTGCACATAGGTAGTCTGTGTCGTAATGGCGCATCTCTTTTGTATACTTTAGGGGTTTCACACCAGTTCACAGCCGAGGTTTGCGTTACCCTGTTGGAATGTTTGTGCAAAGGTTGTATTAAATCTCTGGTCTTCTCCTTGGGGGTGACCGAGGGTCTGAAATTCTCTTTTGGTGTGTCACTGAAATCCGGTAAGGAGCCGCAGGAGTTCAGCCCATTGATGCTATGTGGACTGTGAAAGAATCCCGAGTAGCCACTGTCAGAACTCTCACAACGCTGTTGGCCTTTGCAGCTGCCATAGTAGACACTGGATTCAGGAGTGCACTGCATTGTTATCCTCCGACTCTTCTGAGACCTTTAGATGACAAACACAAAAATTAACTATGCTGAGAAATATAATTTGAGCTTGAAGAGCAAGAGACAGATTACTTGCAGATGTAATTCCTTGAGGAACTGCATGTAAATGTTGGAATTGTTACTGATATATGAAAATTTTGAATCCATTTATAACCATACCCACATGCCTGATTGGATACTTATTAGCATTAGGGGGACCTTAAAGTCCATATGCTTTTGTAGCCCAGTTTCATATAAAATTAAATCTAAATGTAAATCCATGTGTGGGGTAAGATTACTCAGTTACAGAAATATTGGCAGAAATTTGGAGCACATTTTGAACAAGCAGATCCCTTTCCTCCTTCACATGTACGTATGCTCTTAAAATAATGTGCAACAGATCGAGTGGCTCTTAAAAAAAATTACTGTAGCATTGCTTCCTTTATTTATTTAGACAATAATATAATCCACATTACAGCCATTTTTATTGGACCTTTGCAGCTGGTTTAGCTACACCAAACTTCAGCTGATTCATTAGTGTTGCCATTCCACCTGTTGTGCTTACCCTGATGATGTCCATGTGGGATTCAGTAGGACTACGGTTCTAGACCTTCTCCATGTCTAAAGTGCCTTGAGAGAACTTCTGTTTAGAATTTCTAGAAATATAAATTGATTTTCCTTGAATATTGCCATTGGATACTGCCTCTTTATTCCTTAAAAATTATCTTAAAATTATTTATAAAGCTATTTTTCACATTATTTGGTATTCGGGAAATTGTGTACATTCACGTGTCTGGTTAAAATTGATTCAATTTTACTGACGCTGTATTGACATTGCAATGACATTTTGTTTCTTTCTTTCGGCTTTTTCCTGATTAAAAATGATATAAAAACACTTACTTCAAGCAGGACTACAGAGGACCCTCGGATTTATCGAGGCTCGGTTGGAAAGGCTCAGCTGACACCGTGTGCCATTGTTTCCATCAGGTACACCAGCAAGTCATACCAGCAAGTTGCTATGCTTTGAAATGTGGAGCCAACTTTGGCTGGTGTCACGTGTTTCCTGTTTTAAGCTCTGAGATGCTATGATTAATTGTATTACCGCCATCTACAGGACTGGAGTCTGAATATGAAGCAGGGAAAGAAGTAAGAATCCAAATAAAAATTATGACGAGGATCATTTACAATTTACATTTACAATTAAATCATATGGATATCATTTATTACAGTTACGGGTTTTCCTTCAAATAGTTAGATGGATTATTTAATTGAATAATTTTCTCTCTCAGATGTAAATAATAGCTGTTGTGCATCGTTGTATCCTCATTGAAGACAATTAGTATATATCCACATGAATATTTATTAAAATTGTTGTTTATTTACCAGTATAAATATAGGTTTGTTTTGTTTTGTATATGTTTTCTTATCTTTTAAATAAAATGTCGTTAATTCAAATCATGAGTTTGTTGGTTTGTGCTCAATGTTGACGCCTTCTGATGACGTAGACACGTACGACGAGCCTGTCTCCACGGCAACCCTTCAAACAATCGCTATAGAACGCATCTTCAAGAGCAACAACAACGACTACGGTTAACAACGAGACAAAGTTGAATATTTGTGTTCACACTGATAGTATTGGCTTTATTTTCCTTTCTGTTTTTCCCTTTGTCATTGTTTCCCCTTTGTAGTAGTAGGAGTAGTATAGTAGGTCCTAGACATGGATGCTGCTTCCTTCCTTCAAAGTAACTGTACTTCTAATGACTCCGCTGCCAAGATCCCTGTGGAGCACCTGGAATATGACTACATTGAAAAATGCAAAGATACTAAATACCTGGAGAAAATTCTTCGATTATTGAGGTAAACAGCCATTATTTGAATCAAACTTGTCTCATTACAAAGATAACAGTTGTGATGATAGAAAACCCATATTGGAGAGTCTGTGCGGACGTCCTTAAAAATGCATTTTTTCATATGATATCGGGTGCATTTTCATTCGTATGCATGTTTTTTTATTACTATATTACTTATTCATCTTCAATTGCTTGGAAAATTAAGCTCGTTTAAAGCTAGCTTAAAGCTATTTTCCGGTATAAAATCGGCTGTAACGTGTTTAATATTTGGGTTAGAGAAGTGAAGTTATCAAATTAAAGATAGAATTAATCATAGAATTGACTTTACAAATAAAAGAAATTGCAACAGTGTTATTAAGCCATCATATTCATATTATAGTTTGTATAGTTACTATACTACTACTCAAAGTAATTGGTGTTGTGATTGGCTGTGTTTTGATTAGATCTGGCAAGGAGGGCATTTATCCTCATCTGATTGAGTTTTGTGAGAATCATCTGGAGAAACTAGACCCTCACAGCCGAGCACTGAGGAAGGAAAATCCAGTTTCCACATCCTCCAATCTTCCAGAAGATGAGAGGAGCCTTATTGAACAGGAGTTGAGGGTGTGCTACAAATTCATTACCTCTTGGGGGCAAATTTCTGTCGAATTTTACTCAAAAAGTTTACATTTTGCATGCAGATGTGGCAAGATGAAAGCCGAGAGACAGAGATGTCTCTCAAAAGGCATTTGATGTTCGAAGATGATGTGGTTCAAAGTATGCCGCCTGTAAGAGGGTCCAACTACTCTGTTCCGCTCAGTGGGGTAAAACATGTCTAATGTCTCGATCAGTATTTCTACTACATTCATACATGGGAAGATAACAATTTGTGTTCCCTGCAGGACTCTGCTCCGACAGGAAAGTGGAGGTCTTCGAAATGTATCAAACCACGAGATTATCGAGAATGGGACAAGTAAGTCATTTTGTTTTTAAATCAAAAATCATAGACCTGGGTGTCAAATGTGTGGCCTAGGGGCCATTTTCAGCCCGCAGCTTGGTCCATAAGCCAAAGCTAAGATGTCAACGTTTTGTTCATTAGCACAAGGGACGCGTAGACCACATTGACATTTTTCTAAAAAGTATAATCTAACGTCAAAGTTTGATATAAAACAGCCTGCATCCCGATCACACAGTGCTAAGGGTGACAAAAATATTTTTTATAAAAAAATATGGTATGTTGTTTCAGACAAGCAACCATCACATGATTCCATTTGCAAAATTCAGCATGACTGAAAAGGAAGAGTTGGAAGAAGCAGATCTTAAATTGAATCCTACCCTTTCTCCATGCCTATTACTGATTTTTTGTCTACTACAAATCAATTGTTAATAATAAATAGGAATACATTTAATAAAACAAAACTGATGCTGACTTCAAAGCTGCATCAAGTTGTCTTTAATTTCTTTGTAATCGATGTGATCTTAAGATATTTTGTGCAGTTATTTGATGTCTTTGACAACTTTTGCATCATCCGGCCTTGAATTTTCCCTTGCTTCCTTAAGTCTTATATGCCATTAATTGTTTGTTTCAGCTTACTTCTCTGCATCAGCAATGCTACCTGATGCTCTGTTGGAGCAACATCATGTCCGCCTCTTATTGTCAGCTTCACTGGAGACCTCCATGTTATGTGCATCAAATGCAACAAATTATCCTTCTTTAAAGCCAGGAAAAATCTTTAAAGTTTGGGGAAAACAAGCTGCAGGCCTGAAATGGCCGATGGGCTGCACTTTGGCCACCCCTGGCTTAGCTTATGTTGACATTTGTTGAGTTAGTTTTAGCTTCTCTGGCATCTTTAACGCACAAAATGTAGCAAAAAAATGAATGTATATTGTCTAACCTTTAACATCTCATCCTGTAGATTTGATGTGGAGAAAGAATGTAAGAAAATCGATGGCGACTTTATCAGAAACGATGAGCCTGCAAGTATAACCACAGAACACCCCAAGGCTGAAGTGGATCCTTCATGTAATACATGAGGTTTTTTCTAGCTCATGCAACATTTTGTTGACTTGCGAGTACAACAATTTCGAATAATATCTGAACAATACATCCAGTGCTGACAACCGAGGAGAAGCTGCTTCTGGCAAAGCGCGAAAAAGACAAAGGCAATGAAGCTTTCCGAGCCAAGGATTATGAAGAGGCAGTTGCATACTACTCAAGGTCAAGTTTCCATTCCATTCAACTGTAAAGGAAGGTCTAATTGACCTTTATCGCCTCATCATCACAGGAGCCTGTCCATTATGCCCACGGTGGCTGCATACAATAACAGAGCTCAGGCAGAGATCAAACTGAAGCATTGGACCAGTGCCATGAAGGACTGCAACAGTGTACTGGAGCTGGATCCCTGCAATGTGAAAGGTGTTTTATTGTTATCTACAGTATTATACAGTATTATAACAGTATTTGTTCTTTAGTAGTAATACTACATTTCCTGGTCAGCTCTGCTTCGCCGTGCCTCCGTCCACAATGAAATGGGAAACGGGCAACTGGCTGTTGAAGACCTGACAACTGTGCTGAGAGAGGAACCACATAACGTTGTAGCCGCTGTAAGTGATTTGAAGCAGTTGCTTCATTTGTCCACTAGATGTCGCGGTTTGTCATTATGACTGCAGAGTCTATCAAGTAAAGTGGGCGATACTCCACATTTTGGTCTCGATGAGTTAATAATACCACCCTAATAATAATAATAAGCACACCTAGCAAAAAATTAGTTGGAAAAGATTGACGTCATTCAAGAGTTGCAGTTGTATATAATAGTGGTAACATTTGCTGACGTACGTTATCGCATACTCTGATGTGGGCAATGATTTGTGATGTAGCAACTTCTGGCTGAAACTCCAAAGAAGATGACAGAACTGCGACAAGGAAAGCAGAGAAAAGGCAAAAAAATCATCATCCAAGAAGTAGAAGAGGACGATGAACACAATAAACCCCAGCAGACCGGTGAGATATGTTATTAAATCATTTTTTCCAAACTCTGGATTTGCACATTTTAAGTAGTTGATCCGAATTCATCCCAAATCGAACATTATTGGAGGTTCACCAGCACGGTAATTCCAGTTTTGTTATGCCTTATTTATTAACAATTTACTCGTGCAAGTAGCATCTAAATTCTAAAATAAAGCAGGTCTAATTAATGTACTGAAATCCATAGAAAATAAAAAAAAGCCTGTCTTGAGAAATATGATGCTCAGTTCCTGTTTACACTGTCAGAGAATGAGTCATTTAACAATGTGTTTCCTAATGAGCAAAACCTTATCATTCATATAATTTGACACACATAACTCACATTATAAGCTACTGTACATCATTTATATCCCTTCACAATGGATTTTCACATTTACAGTAAAATTGGTACATTATCATACTGCATCTTCTGTGTATAGTAAAAGTCTATACACACAAACTATGATTTTGTGATGCAAATAAATGATGATTCAGTTTATTCTGCTACCACAAAACTCAAATGTAAAAAAAGTGGGATATTTTAGGGAGAGAAACTAAATAAATATGCACAGCATTCACCTAATACTTTGAACACACACCCATTACAGTGACATTATGTTATATAAGTGAGTACACCCCCATTTCTGCAAATATTGTAAATCTTCTAATAGGACAACACTAAAACACTTGGATACAATGCAGTCAGTGTACAGTTTGGATAACAACAAAAGTGAGTACACCTCTCGTAAAAATGTCAGGCTTGTGCCCAAATATTTAATGTGTTAACACTAGGGCTGTTAACGCGTTAATGACATGTGTCATTGTGTTTTAATGTTTTCAATGTGTTTTAAAAGAGAAATTAAATTAAATTAGGTTTGCAATTTGGATTAAATGTTGCGAATGTTTTAGGAAAGATGCATTGAAGCAATTTAATATTAAATAATAATCATTTCTAGGCTTTTTACTCACAAACATTTAGAATTTAAAACCAGTATCATAATTAAACAAATTTTATTTTGAGCTGACACAAATAAACAAAAACATTTTGTATTTGTGAACGTTTGTGGGCGAGTTTAAGAGCTAATATGCTAACAATAACGAAAAATAGTAATACAAAAATATGCTTTCTAACTACATTTTTTAAAATAATGGCCCAAAGTTCCCAAATTGATATCCCTTTACATAAAATTTGATGTAATTATCGGTGTAGTTGCACATCGAAAATATTTCCCCTACTTATTATAGATAAAAACATATTTCCATCTGTGATTAATTGTGAGTTAACTATGAATTTTTTAATGTGATTAATTGCGATCAAATATTTTAATCGATTGACAGCCCTAGTTAACACATTGCACTCCTCCAGAGCGTCTATAGAGCAACTATTCTTTTTCACATCCTCAGTTCTTTGACACAAGGTGCCATATTGAACTTCGAACCTAAAACCTTGCAACAGTAGCAAGTCACATGACCCCGGGGTGAAAAAATAGGCTAATTGGGTCAAATTTTTGCAGTTTAACCTAAGGGCATATTCACTTTATTTGCCAGGAGGTTTGACATAATGGTTATTTTATGGGGACAGCAAATTTACACAGTTATCTAAATAGTACACTCATGATTTGACATTGAAAGTGTTATTATTTTAGTGTTGTCCCATGAAAAGTTGTAATAAAATATTGTGAAATACTGAAATACCGTTTGCCGGTCTTAATTATCTCCCTATATTCCCATATAAGCTTCTGTATTTGTTGTCATTGGCTATGGAGTGCAGGTGTAACGCCGTGTCCCGCCATCATTCCTGTTACAAATGCCCTTTAAACCACAGACCAACACTGACGGCTTTGAAAATCCCCTCCCTCGAGACCACGTGACACGTTAACCGCATGCACACGTGTTCTCCCGCCCCACCCCCACCCAACCAGTGCTCTTGTAATTCTTCCTGCCGCTTCCTGGAACTCCTCCTCTTATGTGGCTCGATGTCATGCACGTCCTAACCCTCCCCCAACTGTGATGTAACCACTGACTGCTTCCTGTGGGTGTGTTTCAATGTAACCTCTCCCGGGAACCCCCCCCCCCCTCCCTCCCTTCCTACCCTCTAGATTGTCCGGTTGAACCAAGCCAGCTTGTGGGAGGGGACGAATGCTCAGCTGCTCCTGCGGAGAGGGGAGACATGGGTAACGCACAAAAGAGGCCCCATGGCAAAGGGGATGGGGCCCCGCACAGCGAGTCCACTAACTCCCATCACGGACACCGGAGGAGCAAAGGTAGCGGCTCAGACAAGTTCAAAGTCTCGCAGGAGTCCAAGGAAAAGGTAGCTAATGGAACGAGCAAGAGAGGCTCAGCGGTGTCGGGGCAGGTTGATCAAGTCAGTAGCGGCAAGGAGACTCCAGTTGGTGGAAGTGTTGGGGAACATGTCAATCTCGATGTACTGTGTGGAGCCCTCCCCATGTCGCTATCCCGCTTAAAGAATGAAGGAAACCTGCTGTTTAAGAATGGACAGTTTGGCGATGCGCTGGAAAAATACTCACAAGCTATTCAAGGCTGTACAGATGCCGGTAAGTATAAATGTGTTATTGTTACTTATACTGTCTTTACAACACTTATTGTACTATATATGACACTCAAGTACACTTGTGCCACATATTGATTAGCATCTTAGACATGTCACATGAAACTGAGAAATCTTCCATCACTTCTACTTGAATACACGTAGCTTCAAATCATGAAAGCTGTAATTCAAAGGTCATGACCTTGCCGGTATGACAGCTTTCCCGTCCGTCCGTTTCAGGCTAAAGTTGCCCGTATGAGTTAAACACGCGTCACATCAGTTAAGATGTGGACTCGAGGACAGACTGTCACCCAAGAAGAGTGATGTGTCACTTTGGAGGTTGCTCTAAACGGATGGCTTTTCTGTTAGTCGCAGCCTGGTGCTAAGCCTCTCTGCTCGGGTCACATGACTTGCAAGGCCAGTGACTGTAAAATCGGATGAGACTGGAGCTGTAAATCTCACAGCGGAAGTGAGAAAGTGAAAGACACAATATCAGATGGATGAAGAGAAACTGATACTTCCTCATTATTGCTCTGGATTTCATGACACTAGACCACCGATTCAAGTTTCTATCACTGAAATATAGCACGTGCCTGCCTTGGCCATCACCCGTAATCTAATTGGAGCTAAGATAAGCGTATTAATGTACTGTAGTCTAAATACACAGGGCACATTAGCAACACGTGCACCACCTCATAACACTAATCCTGACTTAGCTTTCGCAAAAAAAAAACTATATAATAAAAATTAAACAGTTACAACGGCACTGACTGAAATACTTCATTTATTTTCTTATTGCTGCATTTTTCTTTTAACTAATCATTTATGATAAATCACGACTATGGCATCGCTACTGTGAATGATTGAAATATAGTAACATGGAAGTGACAGTGCGTCGGACATCATTGAACTGCACATTAAGGGTTTTATGCACACTATTAACCTTGCAGCCTAGCCTACCTCTGTGTTTATGTCATGCATTTATAGGGTTATTAAAGTGGTCAACGAAGGTGAAGTATCTGCTGCACAGACAAGCGGGAGTGGAGCTCCACTTTTTGCTAACATGTAATGTAGGGCTGAAACGCTGCATAAACCCCTCCGCAATGCAACCCAGTCCATGACCAGCGACAGAGCTTGGAGAAACTTCTCCATTGCTTGTCTGGTAGTACGTGGACATCCAGGTTTATTGCAGAAATACACATTTTTAAAAATAGAGCAAAAAGGCGTAATGTAACTAGAAAAAGCTAAAATGTCGAAACTAATAAAAACTCAATGGTTTGTCTTTAAATATTGTATAGCATTGTTTATTATAAACGGCTTATTAAAAATTAGAAATATGAGAGGACAGCTGAACAGCCCTACCAATACTAACACCTCAATTTAAAAAACAGTATTTTAGAAATACTGCAAAAGGTCAGTACGAATTGCCTGTGAGAAATACCAAATGCCAATTATAATGTATAATTTATTAATATTACTATTATAACATTAATGGTTGATTTGCTCTCAAAAATGTTGACAATAATATTGTTTAGCACCAATTCGTGGGACAAGGAACATTCCAAAATGAACCATGCGTTGTTATGCGACGTCGTTAAATAAAAAAAAGTTTTGTTTATCCAGTCAGTCTCGTCGACCCAATCTCGTCAGTTGGGTGTCTTGTTACACTCCCGACAATAGAGTATACTTGTCATTTATTATAGCAAATATTTGTGTCATTAGTGTCATGTGTTTACATAATTTGTTTGCTTGTCTTTCAGGTATTGATAGTCCAGAGGACCTATGTATTCTATACTCCAATAGAGCAGCTTGCTACCTGAAAGATGGCAATAGTCAAAACTGCATACAGGATTGCACAAGGTGATTCCCAGTCTTTGTGTGTGTGTGTGGGCACCTTAGTGAGAAGGAAAATAATAGCTATTTCGGTATATGATACTATTGGTAGGTATAATAATGTACTATTGAGTGTACACAAACATATGTAAGATGGTCTGCCAGCAACATTGGCTATACAGTACTTGCGTAGTACTACATCATCGCATGGATTCTAGTGTGTGGTTTATAATTGTATAACTGTTGCATTATTGTTTGTAAAAAATCATTTTTTAAGCAGCCTTTAGATTGTGCACATAAACAAAACAAAGTGTCCACTTAGTGCATATATCGTGAATATGCAGACTTGATGCTATACTCATGTTGCCAAATATATTTGAATACTCACAGAGCTCTGGAGCTGCAGCCATTCTCTCTCAAGCCCCTCCTGCGGCGGGCCATGGCTAATGAGTCTCTGGAGCGCTACCGAAAGGCCTACGTGGATTACAAGACTGTGTTGCAGATAGACAGCAGCGTGCAGGCAGCACACGACAGTGTTAACAGGTATTAAGATTGACCTCTCACTTCTAGCCAGAGGAGGCTAAAACTAAATGGAATGGAAAGCAATACTTGACTACTTCTACGTCTACTTCTTGTCATTTAGGATCACGCGGTTGCTTATTGAGCAAGACGGTGCAGACTGGCGAGAGAAACTCCCGGAAATCCCGGCGGTTCCCCTGTCAGCCCAGCAACACCGCAGAGAGGATCCATCCAGCGCCGAGGTCATCCAGGCTCGGGCCGAGAAGGCTGCTAGAGATGCTGGTTAGTGATGGAAAAAAAAAAAAAGGGGCGCATTACTTGCTGTTTTTAGCCTGTCCACAGACAGACTGGAGGATTACTGTGTGAGAACAGACGCTAAAAATATTCCCTTAAGCTGGGAAGCACTTGAAGAAGCAGTTTGTCTCTGCATGAATGAGCTTTTAACATTACACAATTATTATTAGTACACCTAGTGGGGTCGAACACCGTTATTATTATTACAAAACACAAGGTTTCAAAATCCCAGGTGTATGAGAAGCTCATGAAAAATTCCTGCGGTGGAAAAGAGAATATAAACCACACAGGTTATTGGTATAGTGGAGCTCAAATTGAGGTATATTCATTCATTCATTCATTCATTTTCTACCGCTTTTTCCTCACGAGGGTCGCGGGGGGTGCTGGAGCCTATCCCAGCTGTCTTCGGGCGAGAGGCGGGGTACACCCTGGACTGGTGGCCAGCCAATCACAGGGCACATATAGACAAACAACCATTCACACTCACATTCATACCTATGGACAATTTGGAGTCGCTAATTAACCTAGCATGTTTTTCGAATGTGGGAGGAAATCGGAGAAAACCCAAACATGCACAGGGAGAACATGTAAACTCCACACAGAGATGGCCGAGGGTGGAATTGAACTCGGGTCTCCTAGCTGTGAGGTTTGCATGATAATCACTCGACCACCGTGCAGCCCCAAATTGAGGTATAGTGCAGGCCAAATGTTTGAACACACCTCATCATTCAACATGTTTTCTTTATTTTCAAGACTATTTATCGTGTAGATTCTCAAAACTATGAATGAATATGTGGAATTAACTACCTATATTAGACATATGTTATGTTTTATAATTGTTTCTAAAGCCAACAGCAGCTAAGGGACAGCTGTTGGGATAATAGTTTTCTGTCAAAAAGTGGAGATGATTCAAATGACTTTTGTGTTTGTCTTCCAGAAACAAAAGCAGAAGTGCGTTTTGCTCGTTTAAAGGAAGAAGGGAATATGTGTGTGAAAAAGGGCCAATACCAGGATGCTCTGGGAAAGTATTCCGACTGCCTTAAGATGAAACCAGAGGAATGTGCGATCTACACTAACAGGTTAGTCCATATTCAGCGTTAAGGAGTCAATCATTTTTATTTGGTGTAAACATTTCAAATTGTCATGTTTGTTCCTATTTTATGGAATTTATCCTGAATATCGTGTTGAATGATTCTCTTATCGGGCGGGAGAAAACATGTCCCAATGTTTTCCATGTTGGAAGTCCCTTTGTTTCATTAATAAATAGTTGATTGTGTGATGCAGCTGACAGGGATAACATCCTATTGTGTTTGTGTTTGTTTTGAATGTGTGACTCAGCCGTACAGCAGCTTACACTTTACACCTGAGTAAACACTCGTTTACATTATGGCCGTTTTGGGAAGGGAGTGTCAAGTGGAAAACTCCTCAGAAATTAATCTTGGTTATGCTTTTTTTTGTTGTATTATGTTCATTTGTTATCAGAATTAGGGCTGGATTAAACGATTATTTTTTAATTGATTAATCTAGAAAATAGTTTTTTGATGTATCGATTAATCTAACGATTAATTTTTAAATCCGATTTCGAGTCGACTATCTCCCCATAATTTGACTTTTTAGAAATTAATGCTAATTTATCTCCATGAATAAAACCAATATATATTTTAATAAGTTTAATAAGTTCAAAACTGAATTGTATTGAACAATACAACAATAAAGTGTACAATGGAATCTTATAATAACAAAAATAATATTATAATAATAATATTGTGCAAAAAACAATCTGAATCAAAATATAAACATAAAATAAATCAAAATAATAACAGCAGCTATGTGTGTGTGTGTGTGTTCCCTCTTGCTTTCCACTGCCACTCTCACTCCATGTGTGTGTGTGTGTGTCTGCTCAGGTGTGTGTTTGAGTGGGTACATGCTCTGTGTGTGCAAGGCTGAAGCACAAGTTGCGTGGTGCGGTCATTGCAAACAAGGAAAGGAAAAAAAAGTTGAAAACTTACATCCTATTGCGAGATCTTTTCTTCTCCCCCGACTCCCCCGCTGTGATTTGATGCCGTCATCAATGACGTCGGCGCGTTGTCCCAGCCCTAATCAGAATATAATAGTTAAGATGCAGATGAGAGACAAAAGTCACAAGTGGTGTGTGTGTGTGTGTGTTTACATCGACAGAGCCTTGTGTTTATTGAAACTGGAGCGATTCATGGAGGCCAAACAGGAATGTGATGCAGCACTCAAACTGGAGCCAAGTAATAAGAAGGCCTTCTTCAGACGAGCCATGGCCAACAAAGGCCTTAAGGTGAGAAGAGCTGGCCATGTGGAACGTCTATCCAAGAGGTGTTCTTCTTCAATTTGCATGCGTTGTTTACAATTTATTCAAGTTTGAGTAATACGGATTTGTACTTATACGTATACAGTATATATATATATATATATACATACATACAGTATACGTATATGTATCACAGGAGGTCTGTATATATAACAGTGTAAGAATATAACAGTCTGACTCACAGGAGCATCTTACAAACATTACTCATCACACATGAACTTAACTACTCAAAAGGTATACCTCAGAAATGTACAAACATGTACCAATACATGGAAAATTTAAAAAAGTTTTCCCATAATGCATTTCATTTGTGCAAACCATTTAATTGGAGGACAAGCAGCATAGATAATGGGGGATGGCCCTGCAATCCTGCCTTTGACCGCCAGAAGACCCAGAGCCCAAAGGGAGGCTGATGTTATTGCAGCACACCAACGAATGCGTTGCTCAGACAAAACGCACAATGGGAAAACAGCGATGGCGGCGTGTAGCGATGATAATTGAGTTTGCTGGTGTTGTTTTGGCATGGTTCAACTACTCAACCATCTTGTCAACCTTACAATGTTCTCTTAAGATGTTACGGTGTATGCTCCCACCCAATGTTAACTAGTTCTTGGGGGGAGTCTTGTTACAAGAATACATTTTAAATGAATTTATGGGCGTGCCTTCCTAATCACTGAATGCCGTAAACCTGCATTACTATTTTTATTATTATTTTTATTATGTTTGAATGTTGTTCCGTGTCACAGGACTACCTGGCATGCAGTTCGGACCTGCAGGAGGTGCTGCAGCAGGACCCCAACGTGCAGGAAGCAGAGAAGGAGCTGGAGGAGGTTACAATTCTAGTCAAGCAAAGTCTGGAGAAACCCAGGAAGATCATCCCCATTACAGAGGTAAAAACGTGGCACAGGTCCACAGCCCAAGGGTTCAAACCCTTGTCTGAATGTACGTTAACCGTGTTAACTAGATTCATTTATTTTAACAGATATAATGGAGTCTATGGCATGGCTTTGCATTATATTACACCCGGTTAATAATCTAAAGTATTTGAGTTTAGTATATACTCTTGTTATCATGTAATAATGTGTGCATTTAACTTCATTAAGCAACCTTGTTTATTTTGTAAGTGAATACCACGCCCGGTTTTTGTTGCTTGACCTGTTTTTCAGGTATTACATTTCCCAGTAATTATCCTGTCCATGTAATTATTTTCTTCTTTGTAATGTCATTATTTGTAACATAAATAATATGAATGCAGTATATATATTATACATGTAAAATGGGACAGAATGCTGTAAACCCACTTCCTGTCTTATCCTTTGTCCCCCTCAGGTGGATAGTGATCATGAAGCATCAGTTGTTCCGAGCTCCGATAATTGCTTCAGGGAAGAGTTCAGCAACAAAGTGCAACCAACCAACGCCTACGAATTCGGCCAAGCTTTAAATAACGCCTGCGGCAGCGGCAACATGGCGGCGTGCGCCGACATGCTGGCTTCAACAGACCCAGAGAAGCTTCCACAGTTTTTGAGTACTCACCTCAACGGGCAGACCATGAGCTTCATTGTGAAGGTGCTGGACTCAAATCTTCTGGAGAAGGACCCGAACCTAGTTTACCAACACCTCAGTCATCTACATACTGCTGACAGGTTCTCGGTAAGAGGAGCTTTACTATCTGTTTAGTACAGTACAGTCATTTAAAAGTAGCTGAAAGTTTTTTGCCAATGGGTATTTTATTATTAAGTATTAAATTATTATCAAGTACTTCAGACTTAGTTGCATGTGGTGATTAATCATGATTAATTTTAAAAATAATTAAAAAAAATTTAAAATAATTAATCAATTATTTTTTTAATTATTTTTTTTAATTAATTAGAAAAAATATTAATCTGATTTTTTTTGTATATCCACACCGTATAGTGAATGAATATATATGTAATTATGCTGTTTCCTCAGGTTGCATTGATGCTACTGGAGAAGGACGAACGCAGCCACGTGCACCAGCTGTTTGAGCACCTGTCAGCTGTAGAGAGCACAGAGTTCACCAAGAATGACGTTCAGAACCTGGCCAACATATACATCTGAACCATCCACCTCATCCGCCCGGATCAGCTGCTGCACTAACCACACCTCTCGGGTCTATGCAAAACTGTTGTGTGCAGGCTGCTGCAAAATGTGTCCCAAAGCAATATATTCAAATGGAAACACATTGACTTTAATTGCGCTGTACTGTAAATGACCTGAGACTAAGTTTAAAGTGATTGCATAAAAATATATTTTTCTTTAAAAGGCAATTTTGCTACAGAGAATTACTTTTGTACCACTATTCATTTAAGTATTAACAGATTCACAGAACTATTGAACTTGACTATACTAGTAAATTGGGTCTAAAATGAGTTTTTTCAGTACAGGTGACCTGACTGTGGTAATTTTCATAATATCGGAATGTTGATATATGAGCATGACATTCAGGGAATTTGACGTTGGGCTAATTAAGACATTCCTTGCTGTAGGGAAAGACCACAAAGTTCTAAATCTTATATGCTGTATTATTGTTATGGAAGACA
Organism: Doryrhamphus excisus; assembly: GCF_030265055.1. Classification (NCBI taxonomy): domain Eukaryota; kingdom Metazoa; phylum Chordata; class Actinopteri; order Syngnathiformes; family Syngnathidae; genus Doryrhamphus; species Doryrhamphus excisus. The sequence goes on from NC_080482.1 coordinate 5,721,878, forward strand.
TATTGTAGATCTGCATGATCCTCTTTAGTACTGTTAAGTGCCGTATGGCAACAATATCTGTTCAACTTCTGAAAATACAGCTTAAAACTAACCCAAATGTTGTGTTTCTTTAAGCAGCCATTAATAATGGGCAGGAAGTACGACTTTGTAATTGATTGGACAGCAGTCCAGGGTTTATTCCGCTCTAATGAGCTAAGCCAGTTGGGATAGGTTCCAGCTCCTGCTGAGAACCTGTAAAAAATATAAAGCTTATACATTTTTGTTGTTGAATTAGCACAGTGACATACCTATGAAACATTATGTGGGTCACAAAATATTACGATGAGAAAAAAATAAATGCATAGAATGTGATACGAGCACTAGGAATGTCGCTTGCATGTGATATATATATATATATCAATATATATATTTTACATAAAAAATAGCTCTAATAATTTTTTGTAGGCATTCTATCTGCACAAACCGAAGTAAATAAACAAAAATGTCATGTTTTTTTTTTACATTTTTTAATTTTGATATGCATTTTTATGCATAAAACAATGCAAACTCCAAAAACAAATACCTTAGGACAGGGGTGTCCAAACTTTTCCCACAGAGGGCCGCTTTAATATTCTGTAAACACATATAGGTGGGCTAAGAAGTAATGTATAGTCAATAAAATGCATCTCATCTTTGTGTGTCAAAGGTGAAAAAGCGTACTATGAACTCTTGCTCTTTGCCCCCCCCCTTCCAAATATTTCAACTCAGCTTAATTTTCTTCTCATACTAGTGTAAAATTACTGCAGATTTATACATTTATGCTGATTTTTCTTGTTAAAATATAACTTTCAGAATGTGCCCGGTGTAAACACCCCTGCCTAACTAAGGGTCTCTGCAATTATATCTGGCACTGGTGTGTTAAGTAAGGACCAGTTTTGCTGATGAACAAAGCACAACAAAAACATTGTGTGGTATAGATACTGCGTACAGATACAGCCGATAACGCAGTAATGCAGAAGGAAACGTTTAAATCTGTAACAAATGTAGACTTGACATACAATTCAAAGTGTTGTTTATCCACCTGATAAAGAGTTCACCTGAGCCACGCCGGAGGTCGCGATGCAGCCTCTGAGCAGTAAAGGCAGGCTGAAGCAAAAAAAAGTGTAGAAAATACCGTTTGACCTCAAGTGAGCATAGCAGCACCAACTGGCAGCACAAAGACTGCAAGGGAAATTAACTGACAACTCGTTAGAAGAAGAGCGCCTTATGAATCTTGCAGATGAACAATATAAGAAATAACAGTGCATGTGCCTTTTGGCCGCTGTGTGTCTTCGGTTACTAGTCTCAATGTAGTTCTTGACCCCCGTTTTTGTAAAACACATAACACGTCTAAAGGGGACTGGACTAAGAAAAAAAAAAAAAAAAAGATTTAACAAGAGCCTGAGTGCGGTCTTTGGTAGGCCATTGAAAAGTCTTCATTTACCAAGTTCACCATGTCTCAGTATGTTCCTTATGAGAGGAACTCTCCGTCCTCCCCGCCCCCTTGACGCAGACATTCATGGTCTGGGGTTCTTAAGACACAGAACACAAAATGCTTCACGAAGGCACCAAAAAGAAGTTCCCGTCTGAATGAGTCGTCTTGGAAATAGAAGAAACATTTCTTTAGATCATTTCAAGTCAGGGAATGGCCATCAAGAAGTTCCAAGGACTTTCAAGAACGATGTGGGTACGATTCCTCCAGCCAAAAGGCATGAATGATAGAAAGTGGCACAGTGGTTCTCCACGGATTGAAATCATTTTGCGAAATGTTATTTTTTCCGGAATGAAAAAGCGGCAGCACTTAAGGTGTTATATTTAATATATCTGTGTGTATGCAGGAGTTGGACTGCTGAGTTTGAGTGGCGTGTTCTGATTGGTGGTGATTGTTGTTGGTTTCCTTTAGTAGCTTAGCGGGGCACGCCAGGCTGCCATGTTCCTCTGTGATAAAGCGAAGCGTCGGAAGCTCTGCGTGAGCAAGCGAGGAGTTGGGTGAATGAGGAGCAGCGGCACCATGACCCTGGCAGGAAGTCCGAGAACTAGGGCAGGTTTCCAGACGGTCGTACTCCACCTCGGGTAAGGGGCCAACGGTGGCGAAGCGGGTGTGGTAGTCGCCTCCACCGGGACCGTGGTGGTTACATAATGTTTTCATGGTGTCCAGATCAGAGCAGCTGAACTCAGAGAAGTGGCTGGAGTGAGAGTCGGAAACGGAGGGCAGACTGCTGCTCAGAGAAGGAGAGTCAAACTCTAAAGAGTTGGTGCTACGTTGCTCCAAAAGGTGAGTGTCCATGTCTTCTCTCGTCTCGTTGATCTTCGTGCCGCCGCCCGTCTTGCGCAGTTTGCCTTTGCATTTTTTGCCTCCTAAGCTGGAAGACAAGGGGCAACATGTTTCTTTGACCCAATTGGTAGATGTTCCTCGGCCCTCGGAGAACGTGCGGTCATTAGAGGGGCTGGTCCAGCCACAGCGGCCAACCTGGGCGCCATCTTCTACGCTGCTGCTGCTACTGTGGTTCCGTAATTTGGCAGGTTTGGATTCAATGTCAACCTGGACTTCCATGCTGTTCCCATCTCTTGGAGAGAACACAGGAGGACGATGATTTAGATGACAATCGCAAAAACATCAGCGTTACCATGGCATTACATTGTAGTATATACTGTATATTGTCACATATTTCTACTGTTTTTTTTTCTTCCAGATTTACCAGTTAACACTAGATAAATACTCAACAGAAATGTGTTTTTTGCCCATTTTTATCAGCTAAACTCAATGATGTAAAACCTAAAAGGCCATAATAATAACATTATTCCAATTCAATAACAATAAATTAATATCTTGTTGATTTTATTTATTTATAGTAACCCCCTGCGGCTGAATACTTGGTATTATCCAACACGCTTTCGCTACTTCCTGTTCACTATTTGCTGTGGAGACAGCACAACCATAGATACATAAAAAGAGCACTAAAAGGCGGACAGACAATTTTTCATTGCTGGTGGACCCGAAAACTCTAAGAAAAAAATCCTGACCAAAAAGGGTTAAATACTTGTATTGTTAGGTGACTCCACGCGCAATATTGAGGCTCTAAGTGCAATATATTAAGTTCTAAGTGACGTATTTCTATAATGCCTCATATTAACAATTAGCAAGATCTCAGTGTATAGACTGGTCATATATTTCATCTCATTTCATATTATCTGCAAACTGTATTTGTATATAACTCTGGGTAAAATTGTTGATTTGTTAATTATTTTGGTAATTTGTTTATTTTTTATATTGTGTATTTTGTACTGCTTAATTGATTCTGTACTCTTGCTGCTGTGCAATGCAAATTTCCCCAATGAGGGACGAATAAAGGCATATCTTATCTTATCTCTTATAGTTGGCAAGCTAGTAGTTCGATTGCCAGTGCCCTGTGAGGTGAACCAGAGGGTGTCACGGATGTACTGTGTAGGCCCAATGTCAGTTTTGCTGACCCTCCGATACACAGTGTTGGGTAGCAGCAATACCTCAAAACATCGAACCCATTGAAAAAGTTTGAGATCTTCAAGTTCAGCTCATGAAAAAATGGGAGCAAAAGTGTTGCATTTGTTTGCTGAGTGTTTACACAAAGAACAACAGTTTCATGCTGCTTACCTCTGCCCAAATAAAGACGACCTACCTGTCAAAGGGAATGTGGGTATTCAAAATGGATCCAGCCAACGCTTTAGTACTTGCACTGTCGCTGAATTTTCCCAAGCTGACAGAACCCGACTCACTGAGGCTGTAATGGTCCTTCTGCACATCAGCCTGCACCTCCAACCTGCCATCATATTAGAGAGTAGACTTTACACCCTTGGTAGGGTCTCCCAATCCAACATGACAGGGTAGTTAAAAATAACTCAAAAAAGATGAATGGACTATGTACTGTACCTGCTAAGGTAGTGGACCATGGCACTGCTGGAGAGGCTTCCTGTGATGCTGGCTTCTGCAAAGGCCATCGTGGATGCCGTCTCGCTTAGATTGTCCCTGATGGCCCCAAGTCGGTCAATTTGGCTGCCACTGGCACTTAAACTGCTTGTAAGACCCCCAACACTGCCTTCACATATACTGGGGTTGTTCCTGGTGTCCGTCGCTAATGTTGAATCTACAAAAAAAGATGACCACAACATGGTTATGAAAACTTAAACAATTATGTCTGAGGATGGAGCGCAAATGGTGTGCGACCAAACTTGAGGTCCGCCCGGCATGGTGGTATCGCCTGACGAAATACAACCAAACGATCTTCTGTTATCTATGGATCGTGACACCTCCTCAATATTATTATTAATAGAGCTCAGTGCTGCCTTCGATACCGTCAATCACACTATACAACCGGAACTATTGGTGCTACCGCTCAGGTACTTTCTTGGCTAAGATCTTATCTCCTGGATCAGACCTCTGAGTACTGTGGTGTCACACACGGAGTTCCACGAAGATCAGCGGTTGGCCAGGAAAAGGTATTTTTTTGGTTTGCAGCAACAAGTGTGGGATATGAACAGTGTAGTGGTGTGCAGGGTCCTGGCCTTACCAGTGGCCGCAGTCCCAGTGGCAACATTCATGTCATTCTCATCAGCAAATTCGATGCGAACACCTTTTCCATTTCCTGCGGAGACACCGCAGCCCCCACTACGGCACAGCGAGATGGGCACCACACCGTATACATATGCCAGCATGATGGGAACACCGATGCCTGAAGCAGACAACAACATAAGAAAAACAGTTAGACTATGAACAAAAAAAAAGAGGCCTCAATTTTCATATCCTTTCATTTATGCTCTATCCTAGGACTTTTGTAAAGTAAGGTTTCAAAGCACTTTAACATATATCTCCTAATCCACCTACTGATTATGCAGGAGCAACTGAAAGTTCAGTACAGTAATCCCTCATTTATCACGTTGAATTGGTTCCTGACCATGAAATTTGAAGTGTGAAGTGTATCTTGCTGAAGGGTACTTCTAAATGGTCATGGAGGAACACAGAATCGAATCCACAACATTCAGATTGGGAACCAACCTCTCTATATCCTGAGCCAAGACGCCTAATTTTTTAAACTTATATCTCCATGAACTTCTCCCTTGATTAAACAATAACTCATGGATAAACCATTTGACCTTTACAACAACTTTGTGTATAAAGTGAACTTTAATATTAAGCAAGTAGAATTCTAGCACAGTCAAAGATTTGGCAATAAAGAGCTATGAGTATGTCACAGGATGGAAAAAATGTGCAAGAAATGAAGAGTAAACTGACCGACAGTGACTGCTGCAACCACTGGTGCCACAATGACAGACAGTGTAACACCACCTGCAATCACCAGGTTCCTCTTGTGTTTGCAGATATCTTTACCTTCGTAGCGATTGTAAATCTAGGATAGAAAAGGGGGGGGGGGGGGCAAATTAAGAGTCACCTCATCAATTTCTCATTACGTATAAAATATAATTTAATAGATAAGCTATGTTTTGTCATATTGGTAAATGGCTCAATAGTGAAATATATAGGTGTACTATATTCTAATATAACTTTTAAGAAAAAGAAAAACTGCAGTGAATGTCAACAGTAAGATATAGTGAGAGCAGCTCTTCATTAAATGTTATGTCAATAGATTTATCTCAAACTTTTGAGGCAAATTACACACCAAATGAGGGAAACTTCAATGCTGTATTCCAAACTAATCTGAATATTTGAGGTCTCACCTTTCTTCCAACATATACAGGGATGCCAATAACCATGGCGGGGATAGCAATCCCGGCGATCAGTGCAATGCCGACAGGGGCACCAACAAGTGTTCCCAGTTGCCAAAGAATCTTCTTCTTCCTGCTCCATGGCTTCTTACCCCAAAAGGTACAACCTGACGGACTGAGAAAGAGGTACATAAAATTCACGTTGCAAAATTACAAATTACTATGGCACGCTTCAGTCAAAATACATTAAGGATCAAAAATTACAGCACATTTAAAACTCTTTCTAAAGAGCCCTGTTCAGAGCAGTTGGTTTTGGAGGTTTATCCTGTTTTATGCAAATGAGCCACAGCTCACCTTGCACTCCTCTACTGCAATAGCAGTCAAATGTCAAATGATGTGGCCTAAATTACCATTTTCAAGCATAAAAATGGTTGAATGAACAAAAATACAACTAAGGCATTCAGAAGACATAATATGTAGTGCAATATCTGTGACTGAGATGTCAGCTAGCTAGATTGACTGTGTTTAGCTGAATGCTAGCAGTGTAAAGAGCAGCGTCTTTGGTAAAGAGTGTCAGTGACTGGTCCTTAACCATAAACAATGGCATTAGAGTAGTATTTTATACTGGTCAGTATGTGTCATTGACATTATTACTGATGCACTGCAGGAAGACGTGGTCATTGCTATGGTGTGAGTCTATGTTATGTAATTGTAATGTGATTTACGTCTTACTTTCTGTTACTATGTCTGTCTACTATACAGTATCGGGTAATACAGTGTAAAAAGGTGTGCTCCAATAATGTTAAAAAATGGATTTACAAAGTCGAAAACATGTGTTCTATGCTCTAACTAGGAAAATATATTATTTATAAATAAGGAATCCTACTTTGCGAATCCTATTTCATCATTTGTACGCACATACTAACCTCAAGTAATGCAAGTCTGAGATCTCCTTCATACAAAGCCAGCAGAACTCACAGCCGCAGACTGCACAAGTCATGTGGTTACAACTGCCATCGTTCATTTTGATGATGTAAGCAGCACAGCGTGGGCATGGCTTGATGTCATCAGCTGAGGACAGGATGACAAAGTAAAACAACAAAAAAAACAAGTCAATATTGTCTTGCAACAAAATATAATAGCAATCACCAACCAGAAAGATTTGTTTAAGGGTAAATCATTTGGTAAATTACAGACTACCGCCAACGTCTGGATACCCTTCAATGTGGTATCTGAAAACCAATCAACACTGTAAAAATATGTCCTAAAAGTACAGTAATGGTACTGGTTTGTCCGCTCTGGTTAGCACATAAGGGGAACTTTTGGGGGGAATTTTGCCCATCATTCACAACCCTTATTGAATTGTTGCTTGTCGCTAGCTGGCTCACATCGATACAACTTCACTGCAATGTACAGCATTTCATAAATGAGCGAGGCCAAATAAACCTTATCAAGCTAAAATGATGCTTGATAAGGTTTATACATTTGTTGATTACGTTTGTCGTATTTTTATTTATATTATACATGCATATTTGATACATTCTGTTTTTCTAAATGGTGTTATAGTGCCCCTTGTGAGCTGTTATTTATTAGAGTTGTTTTGCAATAAATGTTACAAGGGTGAAGGGTGATGATGTAATGATAATCAAGTGGCTTCTTTGCCTTGGCTCTAGGTTTTAAGGGGTAGGGGAAGGGGTTAATTTAATACATGACAGATTTTATAATAGAGTCATTACACTATTGTCACATGGATCATAACGACTCAAGGCAAACTCGGCCATTAATTCAATCTTCATTTCAAAAACTGCAGTGTGGACTAGCAAGCTAATGTGGGGAAAAGGGTGAAGAGTCCACATTTGCCATGATGCCATGATGACATAACAGATAGTAATGCCTATGTGTGCTTCGGTTGCCAACCTGCAGCTCCACTTTCTTGGCTATAGCTGAGAGACGACGTACGAATTGTCCTCAGGCGAAGGCTTTGGGCTCTCTGTTGTCGTGCAGCATCGCAAGTCTGGTTGGGGTGCCATATCTGCTTACAGTGATAACAGAACTCGGTACCACAACCGTCCCTCCCGCATGTGATCTTGGGGCAGCTGGCACAACCAAAGGCAATAACTGCATACCTAGCAGAAAACAAACAAAACATATAGTGACATTTATCTACTGTATATAGATAATGGTTATACATATAACAGTCCATGGATCAAACTGAATGCAGAAATAAACACATTTCTTACCCGCAATCAGGTGCCGGACACCAACGGCAGTCAGGGTCAGCCACCAACCACCTTCTGAGGATGAACTCCTCGTATTTCTCCATCAGTCCACGGTCATTAAGAATCATATTGATATCATGTGGGTTGAAACGCTCCGAGCACTCAGGGCAACTAATGTTGACACGTGATTCTGAAATTTCAATGCGCAGGTACTGCCGTAGGCAGTCAATGCAGGAGCGGTGGTGACAGGTCATAATCTCTGGGAAACTCTCCTTAGTGTGGTGCAGAAGGCACAGGGGACACTCTAAAAGTTCTTTTCCTACCCCACTCCCTTGCTTGGAGAAAGATGATGTGCAGGCCAAGAAAGAAGTTCCAGAGGCAGATGAGCTGGCGGCAGCTGCAGCTGAGGCATCTTCAGCCCCGACCACAGTGAAGAGGGTAGATGTCTTATCGTAACACATCTCGGAATGGATGCTCTCGATGTTAGCAATACCATCCACCCCTGTTAGTCCTCCTGATCCGGGGTTATGCAGCTCTCGAGACTTCCGCCGTATGGATTTGGCCTCCCGTCCCCGCCATCTAAAAAGAGAAGCCAGGGATAGGCGTCTTTTCTTGGGAGCCTTCTTCACAGACGACAGGGAAATGGTGGAGGTTGTGGATTGGAGATCCCGGTCAGAGCCCATTACCCCACCACTACCAAACTGATGGTGCTTATGCAGGCTCATTTCTCCTGGAGTAGGGGAGGGATCGGCCAGTGAGGAGGCAGGGCAGGGTAACCTGTCCCTCACATGTGCAGGGAGATCCGGGAGTTGAATGGAGCTGAGAGAAGGACTGAGGTGATGGATGGGTGAGGGGGAAGGTGGTCCAGGGTGGGGAGGGGGTAGGGCTCCAGAAGGCCCTTCTGTACTTAAGACATGGTGGCTTCTCCTGATCAACCTCGTGGTCACATCTAACAGCCGAATGTTTGCGGATAATTTGTCACTTGGGGAGAAACAGCTGCAACAAAACCTAGCAAAAGACACAATATGCAAAACAATGTCACTATACACTTACACTGTCACTTACACTTTCATTGGATTATGTATAAATGGTTCACATAAGAACACAGTGCTACATTTCCTGTCTTCAAATCAGCACATACAAACTTAAGTATAGTGTATAACGCATAGTAATTTAGCAGTTGTGAGCCCGCATTCATAATGTTTTTTTCTGGATTTTTAAATATATATTCTGTCTCTCTTAGTTACAATCAAGCCACCATAAAAATTCCAGATTTTGTAAGCGGGTAAACTTACTAAATCATCAGGGGAGCAAATACATATTTTCTACAGTGGATACAGTGTAATACATAGCAGATTAGCTTGTGTAGTTAGCCAGACAGTATGCCTGGCTGCTAGGGCTGGGCGATATGAACCTTAGCATATATCATGATATTTTTGGAGCAGCAGCACGACATAGCGGCAGGCAGTCCAATGCCACCACAGCTTCAGAAAATCATAGGGGAACCCTCAGGTGGCACCACTGGCAACGGTGACTGATTAATTAAAGTGTATACGAGTACATGCAAGAGAAATCTGGTATATTCAATCTAGTATTTTATATGTGTTAATCCAACTTTAAAAATGAGTAAAACACAATGTTTCCGTGCACTTTAATTGAATTGTTTCAACTTATTTGATGCAGTTTTTTTACTGCATGTACCGCACTGACGATGTATTTCCCTTTGGGTTTACCAGACCAACACCTGCAACATGCAGCTGTGTTTACAATAAGGCAGGTCAGTCACAGGTCGTGACAAAGACAAAAACACACACAGATCATGTTGTACTGATGACCTCTTTAGGAAAACACCGGTCTGGATAGCATCCAGCGAAATTCATTCATTAATTTCTGAATAGGCACAATAAAGATATCCTTAACACAAAACATGTGAATTCAAAGTTCAAAGTAAATACAATATTTCCGACAACAAAATACTGTGAGTAGGACACAAAATGCATAGAGTACTTTTTCAATCTTCATCACTCTGTTGGTGTTTTACAGCTATCTATTACTAATGCGATGTTTCCCATACCATTGTATTAGGAGGACACACAATACCTTATACTATTTTATCTGGCATGTCATTTCTATTTGACGTCTTGAGATTATTATTACCAACAACATTGGAAATATACTAATTGACATGTAAACATAAATATATATTATGGCTTGAAAAATTAAGATTTAATTTTGCTGTATTTATAAAATTCCAGTTTATACAGAAAAACGTGTGCATGTAAACATAGTCAATGTTTCCCGATACACACACACGAAGAATAAACAACAGATATTTAAAAATAATTTCTATATCACCAATAGATTCTGTAGTGTTCAAAAAATACTTTTTACAGACGGGCAGCAGTGACAGTTCAGATTAAACACATTTTTATAGAATGTTACATTGGTGATTAATTCAAATAAACAATTTGTAATGAGTTGCTGTTATGATTGATGATGCAATAGGAAGACAGAAACAATGTTGACGGGCTTTGGTTTCTCCAGAATGATGTGGTACAGTTTACCATGTTCACGCCAATTCAAATTAATAACAAAAGTCGGCTCTGCGAGAAATAAAGATCATATGACACGACGGTAGTTATATTTACATACATTGTAATTTTGTCTGCGCTGTCCTTGAGCGATATAAGGTTTCCAAACACGGCTTAGCGTTAGCATCAGGCTAAATAGGTTAGCAAGAAACGATGAGAACATACCGTCTGTTGCACGTTGCTCTTCTTCCAGACACAGTGACAGTGAAGAAAAACAAAATGTTGTATAAGAGAAAAACAATGAGTGATAAAGTACTCCCCGCTACTGCTAATACTGCTTTTTAGTCTGGACTCACGTCTGTGTGTTCCGCTAGCACCCAGTGCGCGAACAAGACATACCAGGCTCAGTTCAAGCTGTTGTCCCCCCAGCTCACAAATTCAAATCATATCGCGAGAGTTGGATCGGGTTTTTGTTGCATGCGCTCATATTAGGGCCCATTTACCAATCAAATTTATTTTAACGTAAATCCAAATCCACACTTGAGCAAAAAAAAAATAATACTATGTTCTTTTTCACATAAGGACAAAAAAGAGGTGGGAAAACTATATCTCACTTCACACTTTAATGTGAATGAAGAATGTAATGAACTAAAAACAATAACATAAATGCTAAAATATGCTAAAAAAAATATATTTTGAAGGCAAAGTATCCAGCATCTGATTAGATTTGGAAATTACTGGTGCAGTAAATCATTACAATATTTTTACAGCCATTATTGTGTGTGCTGTTCAAGCCATCTCAGGCTACAGTACTTGTTCAACTCAACGTCACCATCAAGGACGCTGAATGAATAGAACTGTCGACTCCTCTCTTTCCGTGTCTCTCTATTCCTGTTAATCATGCATTTAGTACATAAATTATTATTCATTTGACCCATTTTCTCGAACAGTCCTTTCCCTCCTATACTCCACCCCCATGTACAGTAAGTAAAATAGCCCAAAATAACTAAATCCTGAGTATATGCCAATAACTGACAAGTGTGTATCACACAAAGATCCACCATTTTCTAAATCCAGACTTTAAAGGGGAACTGCACTTCATTTGGAATTTTGATCAGCATTCACAATCCTTATGTGAAACATGAACACATTTATTTCCATTGCCTGTGCATTATAACACGAGAAAACGAGTTAATATGAGCTAGCTTACAACGCTCTCATTGGATACACCTATTTTGACTATGAAGCCCTTTTAATTTTTTTTTTTAAAGCGTTGCATGTTTGATATACATGTGACCATTAAAACGTACAGTGGTAACATGTCATTGTTGTATCTCGCCGTGTTTTGATGATTTAAAACACTACCAAAACTTCTTGACAAGAAACACATACGTATGCTAGTTCCTTCAATAATAGCGACAGCACTTATGACATCCACTCTCATTGGGATGCTGAGTGCGCCAGTCCTCAGGTCTAAAAAATGCACATGGCAAAAGAGCGAGATAAAAAAGCATTACCATGCTAGCTGCTACAGTAATAGGGTGTTAGTGTCTCACATTAGGATTGTTAATGATGGGCAAAATTTTCAACAAGTGCAGTTCCCCTTTAAACCATGGAATTACAGCCTTCTGATACAAGTTAACAGTCTTAAGACAATGTCAACCAACAGATATCATTTGAAAATGCAAAAAATGAATCAAGACAGACATTTTGAATGACAATTTATTAACCAGCATTTTACTATAAACTTTCCAAATGCTCTGGTAACCCCATCCTGTGCCATGACTAATATTCTAGTCCATGGCACTGACACAGTAAAATGACATAAAAGAGGAATGCATTCACATTTACAATTGAATTTTGATGATTTTGCTTTTTTTTTTCAATACTTTTTTTGTTTATGATCAAGGTCTAGTCAAACCCTTCCTAGACCTGGCAGAGTAAATAGTTTTCTTTTTTTAAGAAAAAATTTATCATTTTGCGATGTTTTCTGAGTTTTGGATTTTTCAATGTTTAAATTTTTTTCTCTTTTTCCATCGGTGAAGCAGGTTTCAAATTGCTCAATCTACGGGGAAAGGAAATTAACCGTTAAACATGTATTGTAATAAGATATTACTGCAATGTTGTCCAACAAAATTCACACACCTTAGACACTGGGAACACCAGCGGGCGTGGTGGACTTCTGAGCAGCTTCCTTGGCCTGGTGGGCCTGGAGCACTGCAACAGCCTCATCCACCTATATCAAAACAAGACTCAATAAACCACTGCATATGAAAATATAACAGTTCTAGTGAGTATTGTAACACTATTTACAGACCTTTGAGCGCAGAGATTCAGGCGATTCAAGCATGTGAAGAAGCTCAGAGTTGTCAATCTCCAGCAGCATGCCAGTGATCTTGCCCGCCAGACTGGGGTGCATGGTCTGAATCAGGGGGAACAGTCGCTCACCTGAGGGAAGAACAGGATCAATCATAAAGCTTTATATTGCAGCCACTAATACGTCTAAAATAAACGAGCAGACAATATACTGTACTGACCCAGCATTTGTTTCTGTTCCTGAGGAGGGGCAGCTGCCAGCATGGAGGCGGTCAGGGGCTCCTGTCCTTGAACATGGACAGCCGGCTAAAGGGAAAAGTACACATCTGTTAACACTTTCTCCAAGTTTCATTTTACATCTGTTGTATCTTTAACTATCAATTCAGAATATTTAGAGTGACACAGTCTAATAGAAATTGAAAGAAAAGACTATAAACCTGCTGCATGTTGACTTGTGGCTGGGAGGCCATGTGCTGCTGAGGGTTGCGAACTCCGGCAGCATATTTGTAGTGGGGCATGGCCCGCACTGGAGCGGCAGTGGCTGAAGCGCTGGCGGGGCGCTGGCTGAGGGCCTGGGTGGCTGAAGCACAGGACAACAAACGGATTACCTCCAATTTAAACATCAAGTCAGTGACCAAAAAAATGGGTATACTCACGCATGCGTTGAGAAGCCATCATACGTGGGACCTGGGTGTTGGTGGTTGCGGTAGGACGGATCGTGCTGAAAGTCTGGGGTCTGGGAGCCGACGGGCGCATGGCACTGGGCATGTTCTGGAAGTCTGCAGGGAATTAAAACCATTTTATAGCTTTTGAACACTAATGAAAATATACATGAATTAAACCAGCATCCATTATGTAAATGTTGAAACTTACGCTGTGGACGCACTCCCTGAGCAGCCCATCGCGGGCTGGGACGCAGCTGAGCTAGCTGGTTGGCAGAGTAATATGCAGCACGGTTTTGGGCCTGAAGGAGACAAACTATCATGAGTATCTCTTATGCCATACAAAAATATGTACTGTACTTCAAAAAGGGAGGCGAGTCATTTAGTATCACCTGAGGTATAGCCGCCATGAAGTAGCCAGAAGGTGGAGCAGCCTGGTAAGGGTTAAGGACAGGGTTGGGCACAGCGCGGACTGTGGCCATCCTCTGCATGTACTGATTGGTTAGATGGGCCTGGCGCTCTTCTTTGCGTTGAGCCAGGGCCACATACAATGGTTTAGTGGCAACAATACGGCCATTCATCTCTGTTACGGCTTTGGTGGCCTCTTCCGGAGAAGAAAAGCACACAAAGCCAAAGCCTTTGCTGCGTCCGCCTTCCATCATAACCTGAGGAGGACAAGAACAGCGCCAACGTTAACACTTGGTAAAGCACCATCATGAGTTCATCACTGGTCTTTCAACGGTTCTATATGTTAACACAGCCCAACTGCGTTATCTACTCACCTTAGCACTAGTTATTGTTCCAAATGGAGAGAATTCTTTACGCAGACGCTCATCATCAAGGCCGTCATCCAGGTTTTTCACATACAGGTTGACGCCCTAGAAATAATGAATTCATCAGTCATAATCACTTCCATGTAGTAGACCCATTCAAACACGCCCAGGTATACTCTCTTGAAATAAAGGCAAACAAACCTGGTATCTGGTCATGCGATCCTGTTTCATCTGCTCAAATTTACGCTTCAGCTCGTTCTGGCGCTCCCCTTTTTTCTGTGCACGGCCCACATAAACTTGTCTGCCGTTTAGTTCTTTACCATTCATATCATCCACAGCCTAAAAATACACACACAAAGCCACTGAAAGAAACTCCAACACTTTAAGACTTTGGACAATATCTTAAACACTAACAACACTGTAGCCTTACCTTTTGTGCATCTTCGTGTCTCTCGAAACTGACAAAGCCAAATCCTTTGGACTTGCCACTCTCGTCAGTCATAACACGTATACTGAGAGCGGGCCCTTAAGCAAATAGGAAAATACACAAATGAATACAATTTAATGTGCACAATAAAACGTGCTTTCATTTAGGTAGTGTTTATGCTACTTTTTAATTACCATATTTTCCAAACAACTCCTTGAGCTTCTCATCATCCATGTCCTCCCCAAAGTTCTTGATATAAACATTGGTGAATTCCCTTGCACGGGCCCCAAGCTCTGCTTCCCTCTCTTTGCGTGATTTGAAGCGTCCAACAAACCTTTTGATCAGATAGACAAAATATCATTCCAATTACCTTTATTTCTGGTGCTTTTCTACTCTGAATTATCCAAAAAGTCCATTAGTTCCAATGTTAAATTACTAGAAGTGTTAATTTGCAAAAAGATACCCCAAGTTTTCTTATTTCTTTCTGTAAAAACACATTTCATGTTGTGCAAAACATAAAACGTGGGGTATCCGTTTTTGCAAAAGAACTTTGTGAGAAAAATGCAATGTAGTCTAGTCACTCAGTAAAAACACTCAGAGGGGCTTGCAGTTCATTAAGATTACGTTAGTAAGATATTTAACAAAATCTTTAAATCAATGGGTCATGAATGATATTCCCACTTACACTTTCCTGTCATTGAGCAGCATGCCATTCATTTTCTCAATGGCCCGCTCGGCAGCCTCGTGGGTCTCAAAGTGCACAAAGCCATAACCCTTTGAGCCATTTTCATCACAAACCACCTTGAAAGAAAACATTTGACCACTTGAGTAACAATCAAACACCATGCAATTTTAATACATTTGACCAACATTGAAGTTCTGCTACACATCCTAAAAGTCATGCAAAGTAGTAGTGAGTATGTCAAGCACAAAAATACACACCAAAATGCTCAAAAGGCAAACGTTGCTCCACCTACCTTGCAGGACAGGATATTTCCAAATGCTGAGAAGGTATCGTAGAGTGCCTTGTTGTCAATGGACTTGTCGAGGTTCTTAATGAATATGTTGCCCACTCCACTCTTCCTCAGGGAGGGGTCCCGCTGAGACCACATGATGCGAAGTGGTCTGCCTTTGATCACATCAAAATTCATGGTGTCCAGGGCTCTCTCAGCTGAAACAAACAGTTTTTTTGAGCAATCCTACATGGACAACATTGACACTGCATCAAACCGACAGAAAACTGTCTGTAATTCTAATACATGAGTGTTACTTTTATGTAGCTTAAGTAGAACGTGTATTTTCCTTCAAAAGTTCAAAATGGAGTCAACACATTTCGTGACCAAAACGGCAACACTCACCATCTGCGGGCTGCTGGAAGTTCACATAGGCGTAACCGAGGGATCGACGGGTGATCATGTCTCTGCACACCCTGATAGACAAGATGGGCCCAGCCGGGCTGAATTTCTCGTAGAGCATGGCTTCGGTAACGTCTGGATGCAGGTCTCCCACATAGAGGGAGGCCATGGGGTAGCTAGGCGCGCTGGGGTTCATGTCGACGACGCGTGTTCAGACACCAAAGACACGTAATGGCAAGTGTCGCTCTGTGATACGTTGGAAAAACACAATCTTCAATGTGAAGCGGTTATCGTCTTTGTCCTGTCGTCAACCACTAACCGCCCCAAACGAGTCGTTCCTCACGTTCCTCTCCAAAGGTGACAACGTGGGCTAAGCTAGCAAGAGCAGCAAGCTATCGATGCGCGGCCTAACTGATGCGGCTCAAGGAGCACTAATTTCTATCTACACCGTTTCAATCTGAACAAAACATGTCCGTAAATTTACACAGATACGTGCTTAATTAACACTAACGAGCAACCCCGAAATCATAAACGTGCTCAACACAGCGGCTTGAGTTATTACCCACGCTTTCTGTAATGGCGGTTATCTTAACGTTAGCTTGCCAGCGTCCTTCTCGTTACGTCTATGGTTCTTCTTCCCTCTTGGCGTTGCTTGAGTTGGCAAATGAAATCCTGCTTCACCGATTTTTTTTTCTTATAAAAATATGTCTGCGTGTGCGGTCTAGCTTTTGGTTTGTTTCATAATAATAAAATGTGTGCCGTGGCTAGCTACGGAGCACACCCAACGCAGACGGATTACAGGAATGAAAGGAAGGTCGGTGGAGGTTGTTTCCCAATACCAGTCCGAACCACTGGGCGGTCGATATCACGTATGACGTCAGAAATCTCGCGATATGTTAGGTTGGATTTCATCATCTCAGTAGTTCACAGACAGTTGTGTTTAAACGCAGCCTCGCCCGATTGTTTTTTTTTTCAAGAAGCAATAAAGTAAATCCAATAAAATAAAATGTATCGATAACACAAGTGATGTTGTAGTGTGGACTAGTGGTTTGTATGTTGGCCTCACAGTCATGAAATCGAGGGTTTGAGTCATTACGAAAACGTGCATGCAGAATTGTGTGAATAGTTGTTTATACTGTATATACATTATATTATTATATATACATATTTAAGTGAAGCCAATTTGATTTCCCTATTTTTCAGTTATGGGAAAGGGAAAAAAACTCATAATTTGGTATTATATTTACAAAATGTATTAAAACTATATTAAACAAAATAGAATTGGATGAACAATAAATACGTTCTATAGTTGTTTTGCCAGACTGATTTGTGCCCATGTCTAAAGATAACGCTCTGCATCATTCATTCACGAATCTTGTATGACGCACACAAGGTGATAAACTGGCATCTCTGCTGATGTCATGTCCCCAACAGTACATAATCCCAAGGCTGTCCTGCTTGTCTTTGCTGATAGGAGCTTACAATATTTTTGCATGACCTTTGACCCAAAAACAGTTCTTTTTTTATTCAGTTTCTGGTTAATACTTCATCATTTTTAATTACTCACTCGATAGGTTACTTGGTCAAAATAGTTAATAGCTGTACTGTATTTTGAGACACTTAGAATGATTTGTGATGACTAAATTACTAAACATTACACTTAATATTAACAGTTAGAACTTCTACTTCTGTGAAACTCTACCAATTATGTTGAAATACTCTTGCTAAATCACACACTAATACCGTTGCTTTTATGTTGTGCTAAAATTTATTCCAGTGTCCGATTAGTGAAATAATTTTTTAAACTGACAATACCCACAGGTGATTTTCCCCATTTGTTTGACTCTTCTCAGATCGGATGTGGAGGAAAGAAGAAAAGCTGTCTGATATCTACTAGCTCAAATTAACTCTGTCTGATGGGTTGAATATATCTTTTTTTTAAAATCAGTTTAGCACACTGGAAAAATTACACTTTAAAAGAGCACATTTGCCATAAGTTGCACACTGGTGTGCATCCACTCGAAATTACAGCAAAGAACATTCAAAAATGACAAATATAGAAGACAAAACCACATTCATGTTTAATTGGAAGATGACTTTTCTCGCATTTCAATGTGATTCACTGCATCAATGAATCACAGAAATTACAATTGATTTATAATGACTGGCTTACAGTTTAAAAACATACACTGTGGTCTTTTAAGAAATACCCCCGGGTGCTGACAATCCACAGCATTGCTGACAATACAATGGATTATTGCAGACAGAACACTGCATTAAAAAAAATCCAACTTTCCAGTCAATAGTCTAGATTGCCTGTTTAATGGATGAATTAAAATGTTAAAATGTTTTATTCCACTTACCTGGAAGAACTTGCTCTGCTATCACAAACATGTGATAACATGAAAAGTAAAACACAATTTGAAAAAAGTAGCATGTGGAGCTTTTTTCCCCCCCAGAGGCACAAAACACCAAGAAGCTTGTATGCCACTGCAACTTTGATACCTCGTAACCGATACACAAACATAAATCATATAAAAACAAGTAAATTAAACTGTAGAAACTTAAACATTTGACAGTGATGGAATGCAACCTTTGTGTTCAGACTTGGCCTTCCTTGGTATTTTAGCCTGCTTTCATTCAACAGCCAATGTTTCGTCTTGTGAGGTATATTTCTTTATCAAAAGATGTAAGAAAACTAAAACCACTGACACGCATACTGCTTTTTAACTTTAAAGAGTTAACCCACCACCATTAGAACCATACAAACCTACAGTATGCATAAGGAAAACCCCTATATGCCCATACCTTGAATTACTACAAATACCAGTTAACAGAGGTGAGCCGACGCAAGAGGCATTCTGGAGAGCTGGACAATAATTATGGTTATGGTGGTCTCAGTGTTTATGGTCATGATGATGGCCACTGGCGAGAAGAGACAATTGGGGTTCAGCTCATTCTTTGGCATCCTCTGTATCCTCAGACTGGCTATCAGAAGTCCACAACTGTGAAAAAAAGCCACAGCGTATCTGTATTAATGTAATGTGAGCATGCTTTTCCTAAATCCAAGTATAGACTGTTGGATGAACGTGTTAATGTGAATGAATAATAGTGTATCGTGTAATACATTTAAACTTACTGTCAAGTTGTCTCTCAGTAGCTGCATGATAAGTGTACTGTCTTTGTAGGAATCTTCACTCAGCGTGTTGAGCTCCGCAATGGCATCATCAAAAGCCTGCGAGATTCAACAACAAAAGTCTCAGTTGGCGTCTGAATTAAATGAATGTGATATAATCATTTAAAAATAAATAATTATTAAAGATATTTCTCAGCAATGCTTACAGATTTAGCCAGTTCACAGGCCTTTTCTGGTGAGTTGCGGATCTCATAGAAAAAAACAGAGAAATTGAGAGCAAGACCAAGGCGGATTGGGTGGGTGGATGTCATCGTGTCTTGGCTGATTTTAAAGGCTGCTCTGTAGGCTTCCTCTGAGGTGCTAATAATTTCTAAAGTTGGAGAACAAAAAACATTGTGAGTGTGTTGAAATGAAAACATTGTAGAAGAACCAAATAAATAGGAACCCATTTTGCCAAATTAGGACCATTTAATAAAAGTCTGCATTATCTCAACAGTATGTTGATCAAAAGATCAGCTGTGGCGACTCCGTAATCAGGAAATCTTGCGTTAATATCATGCTGATTGTCTTTATTTATATTAGTTGCAAGTAAAACAGTGCCGTAATTAACCCCCCAGCTGAATACATGCTATTACCCAACCCACTTTCTGTATCTAATGTTCACTTTGCTTTGGCATGGATGGAGACAGCAGAACTGTGAAATTGCCGATACCAGCCTAATGGTTTACCCAGTATCGGCTTGGAAATGCACAAGCACTCAAACTACAGCAATGTTCACTTCTGTAAACACACAAAAATGTGAGCGATGTCATGCTTCTGCACATACACACTTTCCAGATACAGTAAACCTCGGATATAATCGGATTCAATTGTTCCCACTGGTTTTGTCCGATATAAGCGAAATCCGTTATATGCGTATACCGGAAAATGTCAGTTTTACGCATATATCGGATTTATATCCGGTATATGCGTAAATCGGATTTTATCAGTTATAAAAAGGCACTTCCTTGACTATGTTTCCAATGTACCTGGACGCGCAGGCAACGCTGCAAACGCTGCAAATGACGTCGTATAGCGGCCTGTCACGATTCGGTGAATCGGAGCGCCACGATGCGGCCATCCGATATATGCAAGGGAAATTTAATGGAAATGCATTGGAACGGGACTGGAGATTTTGTCCGAAATAGGCGAAATCCGTTATAAAAAATCTGATATATGCAATGAATTTTTTATTGGAAATGCATTACAGAAAAATTGGTTCTTTTTTATCTGTCCGTTGTGAGCGAATTTCCGATATATCCGAGGTTTACTGTACTTTGCGTTCATATTAACTTGTCGTATTTGTTTGGTAATGTGACTGACCACATAAAAAACAATCAAATTTAAACAAAAAAATTAAAATTGTGCATCAAACCCTGCAGTGTGAACATAGCCTATGTGACACCTAAAAATAAAACCACCACAACATCACACAAACTGAATGGATTCATGTTCATACCTTCCTTCTCGGATTCTGTTGCCACTTCAGCTAGGTAGCGGTAATAGTCGCCTTTCATTTTTAAATAGAAGACTTTGCTTTCAGGCAATACAGTTTTTGGAATTAGAGATTTGTCCAAGAGACCCTGAAAAGTTAAGAAAAAAAGAAAAACAGCGACATCAAACTTTGTAAGTTAACAGGAAGCCACAAAAATTGTTTGTCATGAGAGAAAGTGTGCAGTGTTGCCAAAAGTTGGGCATAGCAACAATCACTTAACATCTCAGTTCCTACGAAAAATTATATGAGCCAGGAACAGATGTTCATTGAAAAGTGTGACCGGCACGTTCACCACTATGACATAACGCAACATTATTGTTATTATTATTATTACATTTATGTTGAGACCTTCTTGAGCCACTTGATTGCGTTTATTTGCATCTTACTTTGTTTTTTTGTACTAAGAAAATATTGTGTTGTGACTTGAGTTACACAACTAGCCACAGACACTGCCATCCAGCCATCCATTTTCTATGCCGCTTGTCCTCAGTGGTCGCGGGTATGCTGGAGCCTATCTCAGCTGTCTGTGGGTGAGAGGCGGGGTACACCCTGGACTGGTTGCATTGATAACTGCATTTTATTTATTATAAATTGTCATATTATATTTATAATAAATATATTATCAATATTTTAGTTAACATCACCATCAATCCTTGTGTTCCATTATATAGTTCAAAAATATAGTTCTCTTATCAATACAAATATTTCAAACTAGAGCTGGAATTACAATACTGTGAAACCGTGACTTTTTGCCCAAGGTTATCATACCATCAGAATCTCACACTGGCCCATGCTGAGTTTGCACTTTGTCTTTTTAAATCTTAAGTTATTTATCTTGCTGTAAGTGCCTGCAGCTCAAATTTATTTTAACATGTCCAGTACAATAACCACCAGGTAGACTTTTAAGGTCACTGTGTTAATGCTGTTGCTGTTCCAAACATCATAAATGTAACAACACAATAAATAGATTATACAATAGAATAAAGCTCACCAGCACATCCTTGCAGATTTCTTTGAGCTCATTTTCAATTTTCTCACGGTAGTCCTTGGCCAAGGACTGCTTTATGTCACCACCTTCCATCTTCTCAATGCTAGACACAACACGCCAAGAGGATCGGCGAGCCCCAACCACATTCTTGTAGGCCACAGAAAGCAGGTTGCGATATTCACTGCTCAGTTCTTTCTCTTCAAGCTCTGCTGCAGACTTCATAGCGTTAGCCATGTCGTCATAACGCTCCACTTGCTCAGCAAGTTTGGCCTTCCTGATCAACTTGTCAATGGATTCCGCACTCATGGCTGCTCACTAGAAAAATGAAAGTGAAAAGGGGGGGTCACTAGAGAGACCATTTAAAAAACTGGAATAGGGCTGCAACGATTATTCAAATGATTTGAGTACCTTGCGTTTCGTGTTTATAATGATTTTGTGCTACCATTGACCGCCCAGCTAAGTAAATATGCGAACATTCCTTCTCCTCCCGATGACAGCATTCCAGTCACATTTTCAATTTCTGTGAGATTCCATGTTTAACTGGCCAATTCCACGATTCCGTTAATGTGGAAATCATAAGGCCCAATGGGTCATCATGATAATGTTACGCGCTAACGATGGATCGTGCAGATCCATTGTTAGCGCGTAATATTGATACTAGCTAACAAACACGGACCGAAGAGTAGATACCAAGCTCTCGATTTTGCTACAAAGACTCAACAAGATGCTGGTTTGCCGTAAGGATTTTTTAAACCTGAGGAGTCGAGCACAAAGCCATCCCAAGGAGATATCGTCAAGTTTTCGCTGTTGTTGTTGTTGTTGTTAACAGAGCCACCATAACTATATGTATCGATCCGCCGAGAGAAGAAGTTGTGGTGTTTTAAATCATCAAAATAGGGCAAAATAGTGCAACTATTACATGTTATCATTACTATACGTGTTATTGCATGATCAGAGCGTGTATATAAAACGATGCAATGTTGTTAGACGTTTTTTTTAGAGGGATTCAGTCGAAATAGGTGTCACCCAATGACAGTACTGTAAGCTTGCTGAAATTAACTCGTTTTCGGTTCATGTTTCACATAAGGATTGTGAATGATGGGAAATTTTCCCCAAAAAAGTGCAGTTCCCCTTTGAGGTTTGTAGCTTTTTATACAAGACTCTGTTGAATTCAAATTGTATATCGTTTTATATAGTCATATTGTGATACATCCTAAAAATATCATGATATATGCTAAGATCCATATCGCCCAACCCTAGTGCGTACGTACGTACGTATATGAGTGTACATGCATGCGCGCGCACACACACACACGATAACTTGTTTTTACAAGTTAAGTAGGTCTGCTGTATACCTTCCATTTCTTTTTTATGCTTGCATTAGAACCCCACGGTTATAAACCTCGAAACATAAGCACGACAAAGAACTCTTTCCCAGTTAGCAGACAGCCCAACAGGTTTACAGTGAGACACAATACTAGCTTCAACTTTCGACATGACACACCTTCCTTCTACACTCCAGTTAGCCATTGTTCTTAAGTCTGGAAATTACAGACAATGGAGAGACTACGTCATTGTATTTATTACACTATAATCGTCAACCAAATAACATGACATGTCGGCTGGGGTAAGTTTTCGTCAGTCCGTACCTGTGCAACGGGAGATTGCAGTGGTGTCGTCTGGAAACCTCCAGCTAATTCTCTCAGTTTGTCGTGTGAACAGTCCACGGGGTTTCTCCCCTATTCTACTATTTAAAGACTCGGCCCGTGCAGGGTGGATGACGTCACAAATCACTATGCCAACCGAACGTGACGCATCATGGTAGTTGTAGTTTAAGCCTCCAAACCAAAATTCATTCATTTATTTGTGTAGCCTTGCAGTTTGGGAGAGGAATTGTATACTTTGTGGACATAAATACGTACTATTTATGTTAGATATACTACATACTAAACACATACTAAATATATACTAAAAAAGTTAGATATTAAAAAAGTTTGTGTTCGACTTCCAAGGGGAACATGAAGGCAAATATGTCAAGCCTGTGAGCTATTTCCGTGCAGAATAGATGGTTTAAGTTCAATACAGCGAAACCCTCACTTTTGTTAAGGTGTGGTGCTTTTAGAAAGAATTCCAGTTAAAGGCAAAATAATTAAGTTCAGTAAAGAAGATGCCTAACCAGTTCAACAAGTTGCAATTCAGTCTCTCTCTCTCTCTCTCTCTCTCTGACACACACAAACAAGATTTGTCTTATTTTTCTTACCTGATCATCAATTAAAACAAATATTTACCTAATGAATACACACATGGAATCCTGGAACATCATTGTTTTTTTTATGTTTTTTAGTTAAATCACATTGCACTGATCACATTATGATGTGTGTCAATATATAGATACGTATATACATATATACAGGTAATAGTCAATTCTTTTGGTGTGTTAGCAGGGGTAAGAGGTGTGAGAGCAAATGGTATTTGTCTTCAGGGTGAAACAGACAACACTTGCTCACAAAACCTGTTGGTCCAGTTGTGCATGAACATCAGGCTGACCCCAATATTTACAATTGTCACAAGAGGAGCTCAAGGCTTCCTCTTATCAGCATTAAAGTGTGTGTTGGTACACAGAAAGACCATGAAAGGGGGGTGGTCTGCATCTGCTTCTCTCCGATTACAAGAAACATGAAGCTTGTGAATTATCTGTAGCATTTTTAACAGCTGTCTATCTTAAAACACGGGTAATTTTAATGGAGCCGGAACAGAATACAGTAATTGTAGACTCAGAGTTGATTTTTAACTCCATAAAACAGGAGTCTAGGTACAGGAGCTCAGTTGTCAGGGTTTTTTTATGCCCCTGGTAGAGTCACCAATGACTAAAAGGCGCTAATGAGGGACAAGACAAAGAGTGGATTAGCAAACTACCATGAAAAGAAAAATAATTTGACTGATTTTTCCCTCCCAAGCACACCACTCCTAGGAGGAGCCAAAAAGATTGGATGCAGAGTGTGCTGGGTGTCAGCTGAAAGCCGGAAACCTGTTGGACTTCGTGGTGGGCAAAACCGTTCATTTCAGTGAACCGGATCATTCAGTAAAGTATTCAGTAAAAAGATCCGTTCATTTCAGTCAATTGGTCGTTAGCTTATCACCTCCCCCTGGTCATTGACCCGGTCAGCCGTGTCGAGTCAATCCGTTCACTCATGTTCACGTTAGGTACGACTCAACAGCTCAACAACACGTGATGACTAGTGGTGTGTCGGTCATGAACGAACGGGTCAAAAGAACTAATTCTTTTTTGTGAACGGAATGAACGAGGTCACCAACAGTGTCGGTCAATCTCTCGGTCTAAGTATTTCAGTCAGCTAACCCCACCCACTCACAGAGCGAGGCGCGACAGTAGTATAAGACAGGCAAGCACGCAGACAGTCCCGCCCTGCAAAAGGAACGGTGAACTGACTCTCCAGCCAATCAAAAAAAGCATTTGCAACTGAACGGACTGAACGGGTATTTTAGAGGCCGGTGACCTCGTTCATTCCGTTCACAAAAAAGAACTAGTTCTTTTGACCTGTTCGTTCATGACCGACACACCACTACTGCTGGTTCAATAATCGACTGCAGAAGTACATGGAATGTCACATCTCTGGTGGGGAAAAAGCATTCGGGAGGTGGAGGATTTCCGGCTAGATATTGTCAGACTCACCTCAAGGCACAGCAAGGGCTATGGAAACAGTCCTTTTAGGGGGGCTGGACTAAAGCCCTTTGAGGCTCTTTTGTAATGAAGGGGGGTTTATGCAGCAGTAGTTGAGAACTTGGAGAAGGCATCTGTCTTTTGCAAAATCTTGTCTCAAAAGTCCATTCGGTTGCAATAACATACCACGACCACAAGATGTCACTAGAAAACAATTCATGTCATAAGGTTTAAGTCTTTCTTTCCTGTTTTGTTTTAAAGGTCTACGGCTTTATTTGCGAACTCTTTGATTATTATTGTTTTTTAATGTGGCCGTAATACTTGGCTTCATTAGACCGTGGATATTTTATATTTAAAATCTAACCGAGCCTTGTTCCATCCATCCATCTGTTTTCTATGCCTATTATCTTCATTAGGGTCAAGTTGATCCTATTCTCCACTTCTTTCTGTTTCATCGAGGGGACACCAAGGCAGTCCCAGACCAGTTGAGAGACCTAATCCCTCCAGTGTGTCCAAAGTCTGCTCCAGGCCCTCACCTCACCAGGAAGGCACCCAGGAGGCATCCGGGCTAGATGCCCAAGCCACCTAATGGGCGCCTCTCAATGTGAAGGAACGGGTGGTCTAATCTGGCCATAGGTGAGATGAATGAAGCTCCATGTTTGATCTTAGTCAATTGTTTAAGATTACACTGAAAGGATTTTGAGCAGAAACAATGAGCTGTAGCAATGTGGGTGTGTTAATGATGAATAGTGTCTCGGACAGACATTTATTATTATTTTTTTATGAAAGAGCCAAAAAAAGTGGCTGAACTGATTATTTTGGCATTGCAATGCTGTTGCCAGGCAACAACCTGTTACTGCCAGGGTCTTCTGAACTGTGTTGGTAGAGGACATCGGCTCGTTTCTGCAGAATCAATCTGTTGTTGTGTCTGCTTGTGCCAGGACACCCGTTCCAGTCCTCAGTATAAACTTTTCACTTTGCGGAGAGATACACATATCAGAAGCTTCTTGAGAAATGTGGCGGCGAAGCGTGGGTTTGTGTAGGAGGTTTATCTGCACCGGTGGTGTCTTTCCAGCAAAGATCCCTCACCTATGGAGGTTCACACAGGATGTTGACGCTGCTGTATATAGAGGTGAAAATTACAATGCAAGTTACCTAGGTTTTTTTTTTATGTTGTTTAGTGTTGCAATTTGAAATTTGGAGACAGAATTTTGCTTGTAAACTTCCCACTGATTTGTTTACTCATTCAGATCGAATGTTGCATAAAATCTGGAACAAAAAAATCTCATTTTTTTGTTTTTCTTGTCACATGGGCGTATTACAGTATACGGGCAGTGACATCAGGCTGCAAACATTTTTATTGTGCACATGTAATAACGGAACAATGACATTCATAATTTCCATTGACATTTCATGAATGTAACAAAATTTAAATTAACGTCACTAAAACCAAGCCGCCGTTGGCACTGTCATAGTAGTAATTACATAATTTATATAATAAATTTGATGAAATCCATGACTGTAAATGCATACAGCAAAGAGTGTACAGGTGAAAATACAGTCAGTGGGTTGGTCTAACTATTTATATGACAGTGAGCTAGAAGTGCACCCTGAGATTCAGGCAGTAAGCAAAACCACAACACAACATTGATTTGTAAATTTAATTCTTGCCTTTTTTAAAGTCGGTCAAAATCCTGCATGTGCAAAAACTGAAACCATTGAACACTGAAAGATGCCATACAAAATGCCATACAAAAACCTACAAAAATGCAACTGCAACTATAAACATTTCATTAAGCACATCACATGAATGTATACAGACCGATCCGGGGTGCTCCAGCATACCCCCGCGACTCAAGTGAGGATAAGCGGCATCGAAGATGTCTGGATGGACATCACAAAGTACACGTTTATACAATACTGCCTTTTGTTTGATTTGGCATGTGACCACAAGATGCTATTTTGTGTTTCACCGAAAAGGGATACTAAGTGGAACTTGAATAATACTGACTGGTAGTGCTGACCCTGAAAATACTTGGGAACAGAAGCAAGCACGATGTGACTGGTCACACGTCTTCGCACAACACCGAGCATGTGTTATTAGTAGCAAACTGATCCCATTTCACATGCGGCACTTAAAAACATCTATAAATGATAGTAAAATATCTTCTATACAGACTACGTGACAAACAAACAGATTTTTATGCTTGAAATCCTGCAGCAGCATAAATACAATACAATACATAGGTGACAGCGTAAAATTCATCATGGGCTGGATCTGCCTTACAAATTGAGGTGTGCACTTTTTTTTTTGCATCGAAAACTTCTGCTCCTCTATTAAAAGATGTCCACTGACATGCAAAACCACAGGAAATGATGCGTTTCATCCTTCAATACATTATTGAGAACTTGCAAAGCTGCAAATACAAAAAGTAGCACACTACTTTTTTTTTTTTTTTAAAGAAACAAATAATCTAGACATTTGTGTAATACACAATAAACATTCTCACAGTAGAAAAGAGAAAATTAGAAGTGGTCGTTGATCTCAAGTCCGCTCTGCAGATTGAATTCTCTTACCTAAAGGAAGTCCTGGCATTAAAACACAATATCTCTCGTTCCGTCATTGTGGGCTTTCAAAACCAGACGACGGTCCAGCAGTTGGAGTTTGCCTGAATTTAGACAAACCGCTTTGGGGTTGGGAGTTGTGCACATCTTTGAAGTCTTCAACGTATACCAAAAGGCCCTGTCTTCTTCGTGATCTTGTGCTTGTCATTCTTCATCATCAGACTTCTCCAGAGTGGACGGCGAAGGGCATTATGGATCAGCCATAGAAGCACTGAACAAGATAGATGCATTTTTATTTTGAACATTTCATATAAAAACATGGCTGCTACAATGTCCCATCTTCTCGTATTTCATTCATCTTATATATATCCACCGCGACGCACAGTCATCAACGTTTATCATTTATACATAAGTCATTTTCTTATCTTTACTGGTATATAAAATATAGGGCTGCACGGCGGTCAAGTGGTTAGCACGCAATTCCACCCTCGGCCATCTCTGTGTGGAGTTTGCATGTTCTCCCCGTGCATGCGTGGGTTTTCTCCAGGTACTCCAGTTTCCTCCCACATTCCAAAAACATGCTAGGTTAATTAGCGACTCCAAATTGTCTCTCCCTCGTGAGGATAAGCGGTAGAAAATGAATGAATGAATGAGTTCCGGGCTGCACGGCGGTCGAGTGGTTATTGCGCACACCCCACGGCTCGGAAACCAGGGTTCAATTCCACCCTCGGCCATCTCTGTGTGGAGTTTGCATGTCCCCACTGTGCATGCGTGGGTTTTCCGGTTTCCTCCCACATTCCAAAAACATGCTAGGTTAATTGGCGACTCCAAATTGTCCATAGGTATGAATGTGAGTGTGAATGGTTGTTTGTCTATATGTGCCCTGTGATTGGCTGGCAACCAGTTAAGGGTGTACCACGCCTCTCGCCCAGACAGCTGCGACCCTCGTGAGGATAAGCGGTAGAAAATGAATAAAATATATCACCCAAATCCTACGGTGCATCCTGGCATATTTGCATTTGCGCAGTCGTAGCAATTTTGTAAGTTAATATGTAAATAAATAAATCTGTATAAAAATACAGTATGTATTTTACTACAAAAGGGCAGCACATAGGTCATGTCACATGTTATCCCTGTGGGTGCGTGGGTTTTCTGCAAGCACTCTGGCTTCCTCCCACACACCAAAACATGCCATGCATTTTATGCTGATTGGCGTCTGTAAAATATCCATAGGTGTGAATGCGAGTGTGAATGTATTGTCTATAGGTGCCTTGTGATTAAATTCCCACCCTCTTGTTCCCAAAGTCAGCTGGGATAGTCTCCGGCTGAACCGCAACCCAAATGAAGGCATCAGTATAGAAAATGGGTGGATTGTACAAAAATAAACACCTACCTTACAAACCATTGCCTGATCTTCAAAACTGTCCAGCACTGCTGGGGTCACACTGTAACAGGCGTACAATAGAGGGGTCACTCTTTGCTCCCTTGATGAACTCCTCGAGTGACAGCTTCCCTAAAACACATACCGACAGTTAGTTTACATAGTTTTGATGGGAGATATCTGGAATATGTGAGATTATAACAGAATGATGGTAACACAGGTCATTGGTGACAACATTGTGGATCCACAGCTCACCAAGAAGGGGTGTAATGTTCCTTCTCAAACTTTTTGACACGCGGGTCACATCCACATCCACTTAACGCATCACATGAATCAACTAAGTGCTAAACATAATGGGTAACTTAAAACTGTTATTTCAAATGCCCGCAAGTCATGCTGGGTAGTCCAGCTGCAACAACAATATGAAGCATGAAAAAAGAACATTAGATATCAAGAGTATGTTAACCTTATCAACATATTTTACAGAAATATGTATGAAATAAAAATACAGAATTGCAAGCTACCCAGCATGCCTTGCGGCACAAATATTTAAGTGTTTTTTTGGCATGGGTATTACACATAGATATTGGTTTGTTGCCCACATAGTGCCGTAGGTAGGTGACTTTGTGCGCTGTGTGTTGACGTGTTTTTTTTGTACAACCTACAGATTGCATCTGACTATTCGAGCAACTCTGAGACGAGCGGTTAGCGAGGCGTTGTGTTAGTCCGCCAGATAAATATAGTTTTTCATGTTAGCTGCTACAATAACAATATCACTGTAGCTGAATATATCACTGAATTGTGAACGAAGGGCAGAATTCCCCTTTAAAGTTCTAAATGAAAGCAAACATTACCATGCTGAATCACACCAGGCGCCTGGGTGTTAAATAAAATCATCATCTGAGCAATAAATGAACTTAATGAGAAGAAAAAACAAAAGGCACATCAACGACTAAAAAGGCTGGAAATAAAATGTCTACCATCTCTGTTGGTGTCCATTTGCCTGAAGATCTTCTCCGTCCTTTTCTCAGGTGTTGACTCATCCTCAGGCATCTTCATCACTGAGGACACCATCTTATAAATAGCCTATATGAAGACAAATAGTACAATTACTTTTCTAAATCATCTCAGCAGACATGTACGGTACATTACTGTACATTAACTAATGTATATGCCAAGGACTGCCCTCAGTCAAATATATTCTCTTTATAAGAGAATTATTGAAATAACACATAAGCTGAGCTATCAATGGTGTGTCTCTGCTCCCTGTGTCCTTGCAGGCTGCTTGGTAGTAATCATTGAAATCGTTATCTCTATTAAGAAGGCTGCTTTCAGGAGAATGATAGCTGACGTGAAAAGATGAGGCATGATTGTGATTACAGTGCAGTGGGAGCTAAATTGGCAATGGTTATGGTTATGCTTCCTATTACAAAGTGGCATGGCAGCTCATCCTCTGATGGACTACAAGTTATAGTTGACACTGTCCAGTGGATATACAATATGTGCTGCATTTTAACTAGCCAATATAACCAATGCTATGTTGTTGTTGCTAAGAGTCCACTGGGCCGGCGCCAGTTGGTGCCACAGCGAGCCACTATGCGGCAATCACATAATCTTTGGCGCAAACTGGCTCCAACTGGACTCCTAGCATCCTTGGCGCAACTTGGCTCGTGCCATTACATTCCAGATGATTCCAATAGGCGGATTGTTTGTGACATTTGGTTCCACTTGGTGGACTTTAAACATTTTTGAAATTTTCTTGCCGCCAAACTCAATTTTTGCCGCCGTTACGGGCCACTACGAGCCAGTTGGGAGGCAGTTTGAGCCACTATACGCCACTAGGCACCTTATTGGTGACACTAGTCGCCACAGCAAATTGCATTGGCGTGAACTGGCACCAACTGGAGCTGGCCCGGTGGACTCTTAGTATAAGCAGTATCAAAAATAGAAAAACTCGGATGCATTGATATGATGGGATGAAACCAGGGTGTCACAAAAAGGTATTCGGTGTAAAACTCAGCCCAACAAAAACATTTATGTATATTGTCTCGCTGTAGCAACCCGTTAGGTGCCACTAATTGATGCGTCCGCCCCCTGATTGAGTCATATACACACAGGAAATAATGTTCTACAAGCTAACCAATCACAGCCTATCATTGTGCACTAAAGCCAACGGGAACACTTAGCTTTGGGTCTAGTTGAACTGATTACAAACATGCATTTAGATTCCCTGATGGTCGTTTTTATTTGTTATAGTTAAATGAGTTCTCCGAATAGCCATTGATAAATGTGTAAAGTATGCCTTTTGGGAAAAAAAGTGCTACTATTTAACAGGAAATGTGCCAAAGGATTATATTAGAGGTTAGCAATAGAAGAGGCAGAGGCAGACTATTCAATTACTGTGGGAGGAGAGCAAATGTAGCCTTGAAGCTTTGTATATGTAAAGCATAATGGATTCATATTTCCTGGAATTAACTATTGCCGCTGTAGAAATGAATCAGAGGTTGTTTTAATGGCTAGTCAAACCCAAACACACTTCTATTTGTGATTCAAAGTATGTAGGAGTATGGAATATTTGCTTTCATATGTTCATTGGGAAAGAGCAGACCCATCCCCGCAATCAAAAGGTTTTTTATGTAAAGGTTATGGTCATATATGTACACATACACATTTAACAAACTGTGTAAGGCGTCTATGTCATAATCCTCTATATTATTTCATTTTGTAGCACATTGTTCTGTTCGCTACCTTTCAGTGCATCCAACATGCATTAGGGAAGGAGTCCAGCATGTGATGGTGTTTATATCTGACGCTCTTGTGCAGGAAATGCCATTTATGCTCTCTCTCTCTCTTTTCATTACTTTTGGGAACCACAAATGTCTTTAAAGAGTAACATTTGGATAATGTGAATGCATTTTACTGCAGCTACCGGTTATATTTTCTCTATGTGACATCTGCTGTAGCTCGTTTGTGGTCAGGGAAACCATATTTGTTAACTTGAACTTGTATAAGTTTAAATACATGCAGGATGGGTTGCTGTGTCACTGTCCACATTGAAGCCAGTTTTAAATACAGAAGCAAGAAAGACAAGACAAGACAACGATTGAGCTATTTAGCCATAATGATAAGTATAAGTATGTTATACTATATACTATACTATACTATAAGTATGTTTAAAATTGTAAACCTGAATATTTTTCCATAAGATCAGTTTCCATTTTCCATTCCAGAAAATTCATTCATTCATTTTCTACCGCTTATCCTGCTGGAGCCTATCCCAGCTGTCTTCGGGTGAGAGGCGGGGTACACCCTGGACTGGTCGCCAGCCAATCACAGGGCACATATAGACAAACAACCATTCACACACATTCATACCTTTGGACAATTTGGAGTCGCTAATTAACCTAGCATGTTTTTGGAATGTGGGAGGAAACCGGAGTACCCGGAGAAAACCCATGCATGCACAGGGAGAACATGCAAACTCTACACAGAGATGGCCGAGGGTGGAATTGAACTCAGGTCTCCTAGCTGTGAGGCCTGCACGCTAACCACTCGGTCGCTATGCAGCCGTACCAGGAAATTTATATAATAAAATTCTATACTTTTCATACTTGCGTAGGAACCCTGTTTTTACTATGATAGCCCTGAATAATATGAAATAGGCACTGAACATTAAAGTAAAATTCTTATTTGTATGTATGTATATATATATATTCAACCCTTATAGATGTCTTACTCACCTGTACAATTTCCAGCATCTCAGATTTACTGATGTAGCCATTCCCATCCAGGTCATACATACTGAAGGCCCATTTTAGCTTCTGCTCCAGTTTGCCACGTGACGTCACACTGAGCGCAATTATAAACTCCCGGAAGTCTATTGTCCCGTCACCGTTTGCATCAAAAGTGCGAAAGACGTGCTCTGCAAACTTTGAAGCATCTCCATAAGGGAAAAAGTTGCCATATATTTTCTTAAACTCCTCCATGGACAGGTTCCCACTGGGGCAATCCCGCAGGAAACCTTTGTACCACTCTTGAATTTCGTGTTCGGTGAAGTCTGTGCTCTCCAACAGGTCCTGCATCACCTCAGGACGGAGCTTGCTGTTCTGTTTCCCCATGTCTGGAAGCTCTTAAATGACTTGGCTCACTGCTGGATGACACAGAAAATGAAGAGCATTGATTAATTCATTAAAGAGATCGGACTCATATGTAAACAGACAATGCCAATTTGCATGGTATTTAGTAGCAGTACTGTAATTTCCTTTTGTCTGCCTTGGGATTGAGCGACGGCCACCAAAACAAGTCAAAGTATCGAATAAATGAAAATCAATGATCTAGTCTAGTGTGAATCCGCCTCTAGTTTGCACCACTTATAGGCTGACAGAGTGAGAAACACCTATTTGTTAATGAGGAAGTCAACATGTCACAATCTCACTATCCATTAAAGGTAATGGCTGAGTGTCCAATCTTAGCTTAGCAAATAGCAACTGTAACTATAGGGATGGCGGGTCTAACAAATACTTTAAATTTAACATGCTATTATAAAGCTGGTGACAAATGTTGACATGTGTTTTGGGTTTTTGCTGTTGCCTACTAGTGTCACACGTTGTTCTCACCTTTACAAATGCTGTGTAGTATTAGCTACAAATGTGTGAAACCCGAGATTGCTTAGTAACACAAGTAATATAAAAAAAATATCTCAGCGGTGCATGTAATATGCTTTCTCAGGGCGTTGAATCGATCGCAACAGGACTGTTCACATGCATGCTCTTAATATGGAAACATTTACCCTTGCAACCTCAACAAATGCTCCCTAAGATAGCCGCATTTGCCAAACACATCTGTTAGTCCTTCTCTTAAGAAACATCAAAGGGAAATTTACTGTTGTAGAAGTGCATGCTAAGCAGCCAAACATGGTAATGTTTTTGTTGGTGAAATAGCTTCCAATGTTACAAGGGAAGATGTAATGTCATTGCTACTCAAAAAAATGTATGGGTGGGAGATTCAAACAAGACACTTTTTTTCATACATTTCTTCATTTTCTAACACTTATCCTGCTCAGGGGCACCGGAGAAGTGGACTTTAACCTAGCTGGACTGGCTGTCAGTCAGTCACAGGACAGGGCACTTATTTCTTTGACAGATACTTTTTCTACAGGGTCAGGCAAAATGATCTGACACATTTGTAGGTTAAATAAAAGGCAAATAAAGTGTTTTTATTTTCAAAAAGTACATATAAAGCCATTCTGTTTCAATATGATTTAACAATTAAATCAGTTTTGATTTAATTGAGCCGGTTGATTTTCGTTTCAATGCAGATCCAGTAGCTCTGAAGTTGGTAACCCATAACAAGGTGGCGTTTCGAGCTGGTACGGGATCATGTCTACCAAGATTGAAATGCAAATGGAACGCTCGTTATGCTGCAGTTACAGATTTGTTTGTTTTTGATAAACGTTTCCATAATAAAAGCGCAATGCTCACCAGTCCAATTCATGGCAGCAACTGAAAACCCCCCCGAAAACATTCATTCATTCATTCATTCATTTTCTAACGCTTTTCCTCACGAGGGTCGCGGGGGTGCTGGAGCCTATCCCAGCTGTCTTCGGGCGAGAGGGGGGGTACACCCTGGACTGGTCGCCAGCCAATCACAGGGCACATATAGACAAACAACCATTCTCACTCACATTCATACCTATGGACAATTTGGAGTCGCCAATTAACCTAGCATGTTTTTGGAATGTGGGAGGAAACCGGAGTACCCGGAGAAAACCCACGCATGCACGGGGAGAACATGCAAACTCCACACAGAGATGGCCGAGGGTGGAATTGAACCTGGTCTCCTAGCTGTGAGGTCTGCGCGCCCCCGAAAACAATGGCATTATATATACTTTTCAAAAATAAAAACACTTTTTTGTTTCTTTACTTTATTTGCCTTTTATTTAACCTACAAATGTGTCAGATCATTTTGCCTGACCCTGTACATCAACTGCACTGTGCTTCCACTTAAACATCAAGCAAATGTATTACCCTTTAAATCAGACGGACGAGTAGATTGTGAGTCAGCGTTAATACAAGAAAGATGGCTGCATGACTCATGTAAATATAGATGATAACAGCCTTCCTGTAACCTACAGGCTGGCGTTGAAGTAATAATGGTGCTTATCGCATATAAATATGTTAATCACGTAAGTAATAGGTGGCGTGGGGATGCTGGCGGACTGAGTCGGTCAAGGGACAGAGAGTAAGTGAAAGATTGCAGAATCAACTCTAAATTTCTATAACTCATGACAAAAGCACCAGAGAATTCAAATGCGTCAAAGATTTTATAATTGAACAAAAACTAAAACATTGACTTTCTCCCCACTTCATCGTGTTCTGCGTCGAAGGTTATCTGTACCTTTGAATGAGAGACAAGAGATGGCATATGGCACTGGTTGCCAGTCAATCACATTTGACATACACATGATCATTTTGATAGAGTATGTAGATTCTGTTGCAAAAGTCTAAAAGTACATTTCTCTAAACTCTTTGCCAAAGAAGACATCAGAATGGAAGCATGTATGGCTTGGTCATCTGCATCTGAACTGCATCAGTTGGTGAATATATTACTTCCAGGTTGTGGTCTTCTATCATACTGATCTCAGATACATTTTAGACACAAAGTGGGTGCACAAGTTTCTCGTTGTACTGGAAAACAGTGCTTTGTTTAGATGCAAACATCACATGCTGTTTTAGCTTAATTAATGTGTATAATAATTGTGTGGGCTTTCGTTATCATACTGTTTTGCTTTGATATCCAAGGTGGGCGCAACTTTAAATGAGGCTTTTTTTCATAATAAGCATATCACGGAAAGTACCAGGCTTACTTATTTTCAGCACTGTAATCATAATCTCAGTCTCTGCAACACCTTCAATGAACCCTTTGTCAATTTCTTTGCTGCAGACTGGATCAATTCAAATCAAAATCTGAGATTTGACTACCATGTATCGGAAATTTCAAGATAAGGTCGCAACATCTTGATCACTGTGGTGGGTGCTCTTGTACGCATTACAGATCAGACCCTGATGCTAACGCACAGCCCCCTTCATCGGATGTTTGACCAGGTCCAAGAGTTCTCTGGGGATGATTGCGGTTCATCAGCGAGGTCACAAAGGGCGAGACATTCCTTGGTCCTCACGACTCTCAGGTATTTACTTAACAGAAAGTCAACAATGAAGTCAAATGTTTCACTTCAATCACATCATCACCAGGCAGATCCTCAACTACCACGTCTAACGATGATACTGACAGTTAGTAGGTTGTCTCAATGTGTGGTAATGTGCTATGATAAACATTCAAGAAGTAGTACTGTAGAAGTAGAATTGAATGAAGCTGTAATAAAGTTTTAATGATGGCACCAGCTTAAATCTGGGACATATATACCATTATTGGCAATGGAAAAATTGTTTTGAAACCTGAACAAACTACAGTAAATCATGTTTGACATTAGAGGTTCTACTCTGCTGACGTCCTATATGTTCCTCACTGCGCTATGTCACGTTACTTCCTCACAGCAAGCATGGGACTAATTCAAAAAGCCAACACACCACAGGAATTTGTCAACAAGAGACAAAATGAGCGTATATGGCCTCTTGCTCTTTCCACAATTTTCCTGATAAACCCTTCTTTCTCACAGAATTAGCTTGTGCCTTATTTTCACACTCTTTGTCAAAACCTTTTACTGCAACCTACACTCTCTTATGAAGCAATTTTTAAAGCAGTTACCATAGCAACATACTCGTCATATCAAATAACCATTGATGAGCTTTCTGGCTCAGTGCTCTTACATTAACATCCAGTTCTATATGGATACTCATGGTGGCTTCAACTGAGGTGGATGATCCTTATGATATGGTAATGGTTTTATTTCATTTGAACATGCATCAGATTACAATTGAGTGCATTGCATAATCAGTTCACAGTTCCACATGTCCAAAAGGAGTAGGAAGAAGCAAAGCTTATTAAATCCTACCCCTCCATTTGGTCCAAGTTTTTTTTATTTTTAAATGTATCTTATTAATTTTGATTTTTTTATTTTAAAAAAAAATTCTATATGATTATAGATGATGGCTTAAAACTAACTTTCAAACTCAACTTTTAAATCTTGCCTGTATGCATGCAATATTTTGGTAATTTATTATTTTATCAATAATAACTGATTTATTGGGTCCTAATATGCTTGCCTTATATCTGACATTTGTTCATCACTATTTTCATTGCCATGCTTTTCAAATTAGAATAAAGTATCACTTTAACTAATTCCCTACCAAATAAGTGTTTATGTTTTTTTTCAACCCAAACGCCTAATCCAAAAATCCAAAAAAAGGTGACGATGCAACTGCACAATAGAATTGATCATGTTAGAGCAGTTTTAAGCCATAGAAACAGTCACAAAGTGGCAGAAGTGCTTTCAAAGCTTTCTATCTTCGGTTTGTTGAGCTGCGTAAGCAAGGCCTCTCTCGCCACGTGCCATTGGAACAAAAAAAGTCAGGTTTGGTGACCCAAAAAAGTAACCAGCTCTGAGCCGGACAATCCGATTGGCTGCTAGTCAAGACACAGGACCATCCTCCACCCAAATGAAGGTCGTTACTATTGTCACTATTGTGTAGTCCAATAACCATCAACCTGATGACCAGGCAGTTGCTGAGCAGAGTGTGAACATACCTTTAAATTGTCTTGCTTCTTCATTAGGTTGCTATAGTAACTGAGCGGCCTGTTTAATGAAAATTGAGGGAGCTGGCACGAAGCAAAATATAACACATTCCTCAAGTCAATTCCAAAATGATAGTACTTTACAGGTTTACAGATGATGTCAAAGGAAATACAAAACAATACTACAAAAGCTGAGTGGTATTTTCCATAACGGATGTGACGGATACTAGTAGGTTCAGCACACACTCCAGCGAATGACATTTAACAACTATTTTGGACCACTGCATCTTTTTGTTTTGTGCTACAATCAGCTGGGATAGACTCCAGCATACCCCGGCGACCCTAGTGAGGATAAGCGGTATAGAAAATGGATAGATGGCTGTAATTTGCACCCGTGTCTCTGTAGCCCTGGTGGGAGGGATTGCTCAACCTGACATGACCACTGATGCAGTTGCTGTGGTTATGTTTTTGACATATAACCCACACAATGTGGGTTCTTATTATTCATACAGTGTGGCCGACGATACTTAATGCTGAGCCAGAACAGAATTACAATTTATACAAAAGGTAGTTGCAGACATATGGATAATATGTCCTGGCTACTTGTGACTGACAGTGTATGCATAGTGAGAGACAGCCTGAGGGTAAAGACTGAGTCTGGAGATGGTTCTGATTAAGTATGACCCAAGGGATGCACCACAGCTCTCTTAGCTTCCTGTGTAGAAAATATAGAAACAGGATACAGCATCATGGAAAATGGCCAATAAAAGAGAAGTAGAATCAGTCGAGGTCAGGGGACAGGATGACCCCATGGAACTTGGATGGGTTTGAAAAGGTTGTTGAGAATTTACTAAAAATACAAAAAAAGCTTTGGGGTGAATGGAAAAAACAAACAAAATATTTTGAATTGCAGAAGAAAGTTTTAGTATGTTGATTTCAAAAATGGTATTGTAGGATAGACTAAACAATGTCATCGATCATTAATCACTAAAAATGTCTTATACACTGAAATGCCAGGATGGTATAATAATATGGTGATTCCAGTTTAAACCGGAATCACTGTAGCTGTGATTTTCCCAGTGGAAAGACACTCATGTGGTATTTTCTATGCCGCTTATGCTTATCCTCACCAGGGTCATGGGTGTGCTGGAGCCTGTCCGAGAGGCAGGGCACACCCTGGACTGGTCGCCAGCCAATCACAGGGCACATATAGACAAACAATCATTCACACTCACATTCATACCTATGGACAATTTGGAGTTGCCAAGAAACTGGAGTACCTGTAGAAAACCCAGGCATGCACGGAGAGAACATGCATGAGAATCGAACCCAGGACTTCCCGATCTCCTGACTGTGTGGCCTATGCTAACCACTTACAGATTGTGCATTTCCATTCCAGCCAATTCTATACAGTAACAAAACAGATTCGCCACAAATATTCTCCATAAACAGTGTTAACTATAACGGCCAAGCAATAGCCCCCCCTGACAGTTTACCGCATCCCCCCTTGGGGGCCTGCCCGACTATTTGAGAAGCACTGCCATACAACAAGTTCTGAAATTCAAAAAACTGGGAAATAAACCAACAGATCGAGTTTGACTTTGGCGGTTTTAATTTATTGACGACTGTTTGTGTTTGTAGCCAGTATGACTACTAAGTCAGTGTGTGGGAATTCCACTCAGCGGATAAAAATAGACCCAGAATGTGTTTCCCATAGGTCCCACGAATGCATGAGAGCCTATAGGACAGGGTCATCCTTTCAAAACGAACCATGTCAGCATGACACCCTGCATGGGAATCTTCAGCTGTAGGCAACCCCTCTGAGCATTCTGCCCCCACTTGAAGCTGGCTATCAAGTAAATGACCCGTGACCCTTTTCACAAAGAACCCAACTGGAGAATGACCAAGAGTCTGGCAGGCCAGCTGTTCTTAGCATCCACTATAAACATATCGCTCTGCATGCACAGCTCACATTGATTATATATCATAGAAAAACAATCCTACCCAATATAAATTGTTGAAACATAATTTGTGGACTTTATAAAAACATTTCCAAACTTAAGACTGACTGAATTCCGCTGAGCAGTTTGTCAAATATGCTTGAAGTTGTTAATGTTCACATAAATATGCCTAATTTCATGTTTATAACTACAGTAAACCTCGGATATATCGGACTCGGATATATCGGAATTTCGCTCACAACGGACGGATAAAAAAGAACCGATTTTTCTGTAAT
Source organism: Doryrhamphus excisus (assembly GCF_030265055.1). Classification (NCBI taxonomy): domain Eukaryota; kingdom Metazoa; phylum Chordata; class Actinopteri; order Syngnathiformes; family Syngnathidae; genus Doryrhamphus; species Doryrhamphus excisus. The sequence continues at coordinate 5,762,086 of NC_080482.1, forward strand.
GCATTTCCAGTAAAAATTCATTGCATATATCGGATTTTTTATAACGGATTTCGCCTATTTCGGACAAAATCTCCAGTCCCGTTCCAATGCATTTCCATTAAATTTCCCTCGCATATATCGGATGGCCGCATCGTGGCGCTCCGATTCGCCGAATCGTGACAGGCCGCTATACGACGTCATTTGCAGCGTTTGCAGCGTTGCCTGCGCGTCCAGGTACATTGGAAACATAGTCAAGGAAGTGCCTTTTTATAACGGATAAAATCCGATTTACGCATATACCGGATATAAAGCCGATATATGCGTAAAACGGACATTTTCCGGTATACGCATATAACGGATTTCGCTTATATCGGACAAAACCAGTGGGAACAATTGAATCCGATATATCCGAGGTTTACTGTACATTTTTCCTTCCTAAGAATTGCAGCCAACAGTTAGGCTTTTTATTTGCGCAGCAGCAAGGGAGGTGAATGTTGAAAATGGCAGAAAATTGACAACAATCTGGATCCCACTTTGTTGCTGCAAGATAAGTGTCCTAGAAAATAGACGGATTGATGAAAATGTGCGTTATATACTTACAAGGAGTATGTTGTTGCAATTCTATACTAAAACCTGAACTAGTTTAATACCAAATTTACAAATGTACTATGACACATACTTCTCCTCCTACTATCTTTTTAAGATCCTCTCTTTCACACTCTCACTCTCTTTCTTTCCATCTCTCGCTGTCTGACTCAGGTCATAAATCAGTGGTTACATAAACTGCTTTCAAGTTGAGTTTCCACCAGTGTTACATGAAACCTTCTTAAGCACAAAAACAGGATGTTATAGATCCCTCAAGAAGTTCAGCAGTAACTCTTAATTTTTTGTCATTTCAGATGGTAAACCGCAGCAAAATAAATTACTTTTAATTGTGCGTGCATGTAACTGCCACTCAACAGCAATAAAACACATAACCCACATCCACATAAACACCACAACAAAGCCAAAGAGGTTGGCTATAAATCAACTGTGCTCTGTTCTTCTTCTGGTAGTCATATTAAAATGTATTTATCACTATATTGAGATAATAACAATAAAATAGAACTACACCAATACCGTCAACTAATGTATTTCCACTGAGAATATTTGAAAATAATTCCTACAAAAAAGCTCACAGGAACATAAACAACATAAACATTAATTGAAAAAATTAAGAACAAAAATTCTGAACAATTAACCCATAATTGTGATCCTCCCGAAGCTGTAGACACACAGGATATGATAAAGGAAATTGTTATTGTCGCTGGATTTTTAACCCGAGTTATGACTCCACCCATAAATACACAGTGGAGAAAGCTGCAGGATGTCTGATAAAGTTACTACTTATGTTCTATCTGCCTGTGTTTTTTTCCACAGCAGCTCCTCGAATGAGATTAATCTTACAAATGTCTTGAATACAATGTATTATTTTATTCCAACCATATAAATAGACATAAATACCCCCACTTGCCCTGCCACTATGTGTGAAGGATAGACTCCAGCATAAGCGGCAACAAGACTGTGTATGCAGGATTTTGTCTCTGATGTCACGTGACGTCGAGCGACAAATACGGTGGTTTGACCCCCACATGCCTGAGTCAGTGACGACTACATCCGGATGTGATGTCAAGTGGAAACCAAAAAAAAATTAATACAGACTTATGCAATGTTCCAACTACTGTATATAGTTGATGCTGATCAACTGATGCTATTTGTAATCTGATTACCCCCATAGGACTGCACGGTGGACGAGTGGTTAGCACGCAGACCTCACAGCTAGGAGACCCGAGTTCAATCTCACCCTTGGCCATCTCTGTGTGGAGTTTGCATGTTCTCCCCGTGCATGCGTGGGTTTTCCCAGGGTACTCCGGTTTCCTCCCACATTCCAAAAACATGCTAGGTTAATTGCCGACTCCAAATTGTCCATAGGTATGAATGTGAGTGTGAATGGTTGTTTGTCTATATGTGCCCTGTGATTGGCTGGCGACCAGTCCAGGGTGTACCCCGCTTCTCGCCCGAAGACAGCACCCCTTGTGAGGATAAGCGGTAGAAAATGAATGAATGAATTACCCCCATATACAGTACAAAGTAAATACATCATGTACTACCATAAGAGTAACACAATTACCGCCAAGATGTCAGTGCCTTACTTGACAAAGCAAACATTTTACTCTGATTATCTGTGACCCAAAATATGTTCTAGATTATACTAAATTACCAGGATCCTTTGGGATGGTGTAAAATTGGTCCATCTCCTCTAAATTGTGAGGGGTAATTTTGAAAATAGGTTTCTTCAATGCGGAATATCCAAACTTCTTACACAAATTTGGCACTTTAAGTAATACAAATTCAATTTAATCCATCATTTAGTCCAATAATTATGAGTTTAACGGAATATAATTCACAAATGCAAATGCAAACATTCATATGCATAAGACTCATGTCTTATAGGAAGATTCCAACCACTTGTTATATATATATATATAGTATCCCCTTTCTTTTTGCACTCACTGCACTGGATGTCTGCTGGTATGCTTTTGTTTGAGTCATGCGGGGAGACGGTTGGGTTTGTGTGAGAGTTCTCTTTCAAAGAATGGAGGAGGGGTTCTTAAGCATGACCCCCGCTAAGTGAAAATCCAGAAAATAAATGATTAGGGAAGAAAAACACTTGTCTCACTCTATGTATCACTTGTGGCAAGTATTGAAATTAACATGGGGAGATTATGAGTGTTGCATTTTTGCACTGCATGCCTCTCCAGGCTTTCCAATTCCCTTCAATGGGGTGGTTGGGAGGGGGCAGGTGGCAGCTGCTCAGCCCCCCCCCCCCTTTCCGCCTTCTAAATCTCTGGCAGACAGAAGAAGCAGCTCCAGCCCACGACTGCCACCGACATTAGAATGCTTTGAGAGGAAAAGCCATGTGGAGCTGCCCATCACTTGCTGCGGAGCACATACTAACACTCTCAGCCCCCATGATGGTCACACTAGCCCCCACCATCATGCACTCACTTCCTGCAACCGTTATGAAATAGAGATCTTTCTGTGTACAGCATGCCGTGATAGAAAGCTTGTATTTAATCAATAAATGTAATTCAATGAGTGTAGGAATGTTTTTAAATACACATAAATACAAATATAAATACAAATACACAAAAAGCTTACCTCACTTTGTAGCGTTGTTTAGCAGGTCATCACCCAACACTATCTTAGGCTAAGTTTATGGGGGGAGACGTGGAAGCAACAGGCGAAAAGAGTGACAGGAAACCGAAACGGGAATAAAAAAAAATAACAGTGAGAGTAAGAACAAAAAAGAAAGAGATAAACGGAATAGCTGAAGGAGTATAACAGAGACTGACTTTCGGAGAGAGACCTCGTTTGAGGGTTAGGAGGATTTGTTTGAAAAAAAAAAAAAAACGCAGACACACTAACTCTCTCCTTTGCCTCCCGCCCCTGCTTGACGTCAGCACGGTCACATGACCTGACTCTGGCGTGGAGGGGAAATGAAAGGGGAGAGACACAGAAGCCTGCATTGCCATGGTAACAGGGACACTGCTCTGCAATGATTTCAATAGGTCAACACACACACACACACACAGGGAATCTGGTAAATGACAGACTCCTTTACACAATTGAGCTGCACTGCATTTCCTGTGTTAATTAAACAATAATTTACTTTTTTACTGTAATGTATTACATTACACCCAACAAATATTGTATTTTTTATGCACTACTACAATATGAGTCAGATTTTGGTGACGCATTAAAATTGCAATCTTACATTCAGAAATCAGTCTGGCTAAATTCATCTGAATAACATCTGCCGCTGGTCAACTCAATGGTGCAAAAAAGGGGCCCCGGCCGGGGTGGGGTCTTATGTATGGTGGGGCGAGGTCATCCATGTGAATACTACCCCCCATTGCGTACTGTGAGTAAGCTGTTTAAGAGCCTGGTGGGAAGAGGCGTGCAATGGAATGGCACGCAGAGCATGAAACGTTGATAAATTGAGCCCGCATCTTATATATATATATATATATATATATGTCTTATATATATTATAAGTATCCTCAAGTAGAGCTGTTGTGAGGTAAGTTGTGAGCATGTGTATGTCTCATCATTATTACGTAACACCTAATGACCAGTGAAGAATACTATATACTGTATTTTACACATAAATACAATGTGGGAGACACCATACTCCACAGGCTGTAAAATAAAATAATCATATGTCTTCTTATTGTTCTTTTTGTATGGATGACCCACATCCACAATCAGACACGTGACCTAATAACTGGTCTGGCCTATAAAATAGCCATGAATGATGTTTTTTTAAATGAATGCTCCTTACTTTACAAGAAACGTGGCCATCTTTGTTTTGTGTGTGTGTTGTATGTGTCTGTGTGTTCAGACGTAGAGTGTGGGTAACACGCACAAGAGGGAATTCATCCCTGCTGAATATTCAGGAAGCAACCGCCTGTGTGGTAGAGAAAACTTTTTTTTTTTTTTGGCTCCAAAGCCTCCTTTCGAGGTTCCTTTGAAAAAGGAAACAGTCCCACACTGCGCCATTGTTCGAAACACACGCCTAAGGAACAACATCATTGTCTGCACGCAACTCAAATTAGCTGGGCGACGAAAATGTCGAGGATATTGAAAAAGTATGATGCCTATGGCTTGTAGCGAGTAGCATGTGCGCAAAGAAAGGCTGGAATTGAAATTTGAACAGTGAACATTCTTGTTATGATACAGTAGTGCTAAAAATGTCCTTGCTGTATTTTGCTTTTTCCAATTTTCTGACATATAAATGCAGTCAAAATGTTGTATTCTCATGTTAAACTATGCCAAAGTTTCAGATAATGAGGTATGCACATTTGGAAGTAAGCCCTGAAAGAAGTTTGGGTTGTCTCAAAACGCTCGGTTTCAAAAGGCGTGGCAAAAGTACCCCTTTGTGATGTCACAGATGGGTGGATTTCCTTATATGGGCATCGCTGTAAGCCAGATACACTTTCTACCTCTTCCTCTACTTGCCTCAAAGGGAAAGGCACATTTGTTTACAATTCCTAAAGACGCCTCCATCAGGCACAAATGGTTGGAGTTCCTGATTCCCTTCCAGCAAAAGAAATACATTTTAATCTGGGAACGGCATAGGGGAGTGAGGGGGTATCGGAAAACAGGTGTGACCAGTAATTACTGTACCTCAGCGCATCCCCTTTACAGGGAATTGATCAGGTTGTTGGTTGTGGCCTGCAGAATGTTAGTCCACTCCTCTTCAATGGCTTTGTGTAGTTACTGGATATTTTGGAACTGGAACATTCCGATCCATAGCATCCCAAACACGCTCAGCGATTGACGTGTCCAGTGAAAATGCTAGCAATACAAGAACCGGGATGTTTTTCGGCTTCCAGGAATCATGTATGATGTTAGCAACATGGGGCGGTGCATTATCATGCTGTAACATAAGATGATGGTTATTGATGAATGGCATAACAAATAAGCCTCAGGATTTTTGTCATGTACCATATGTGCAAAATGTCATCAATAAAATGCATCTGTCACGACACACGCCTTGCCCATACCATACGCCCATCGCCACTACGGGCAACTCTATCTACAACGTTGACATCAGCGAATTGCTCACCCACACAACTCCATACATGCTGTTTGCCATCTGTCCTGTACAGTGGAACCCAATGTGAGCATTTGCCCACTCAAGTTGGTTATGAGGACAAACTACAGTCAGGTCGAGATCCTGGTGGAAAAAAACGAGCATGCAGGTGACCTTACTTGAGACAGTTTGTGCAGAAATTCGATAGTCCAAACCAGTGATTCCCAAATACGACATAAAAATTGCAATTGAAAATGATTCAATTTTACATCATTGATTGTTTATTTACTACAAAAATATATTTGTGTTCCTCTAGCTATGCCATCAACATATAGTGAGACTCAGAACAATTAAATGCTCTACCACTAGATGGCACAATGTTCAAACATTGCTCGAACACTGAATAGTCGACATCACTTCCTGTCCAGACGTTTGGAAGATGTTTATCGAAACACACACAAGCACTTATTTACAGGTCTTATTTTTTTTCTAAATGGCTGATTTTCTCTGATTATATCTATTGGGTAATATGAATGTAACTATAGGGGTGTTTCATGTATACAGAGAGCTCTAATAATGGTTAAAAATCATATTTAGAAAGTCATAAACAGGCTTTCTATGCCCAAACTACAAAAATATTCAGTTTATTACATGACATTGACCATTACGTTGAGGAAATTCACTTGTCGTGCTCAGGTGTTGAAACTATGTATGATAAAAAAGGGATTAATGTACAGAATAAGTAGTTAATAAGTGATTGGGAAATACTGGTCTATATTTATTATTTTGGGGATTGTGGGCTGTGCTAAAATATTACACTTCGAAGTGAGTGGAGAGAAAGCATTACAACCCACGTCGTCCTTTCAGGAGGTACGTACATAGAGACAGCGGACAACGAATAAGGAGAAATCTATCCAATGTATTGTTCTTCATGGCAGGCTACAGGATCAGTAGAGGAAGAGGATGAACTGACGTTATCACAACGCAGCAGATTGGGCAAGCAAGCAAGAAAATCACACTTCCATCACAGCCTCACATATGAGTCACTAAGTTCCTGTTCTCACTGTTATGGATGTACAAAGGCGGCATATACTTTGGAATATTTATAGGTTATATCAGTGTTGTTTTGTGTTTTATTTGTATATTGAGGAGTTTAGTGTGCGCTCACTGTGTACAATATATATTTTAATTTTTTTTTCCTGTTTTTTTCTGAGTTTTTTTTTAGTTAACTACAGCTGACACCTTGGCTATGTTGCCTGCTGAAAATCACCAATATAATTTTACATAAAAGCCTTCCAGCCCCAGTAAAAATAGATATGCAACACAAAAACTAGAACCCACTGAATTAGTATACGTGGTGCATTTTGTTATTGGCTTGTGTTTGGGAAGTAAGATGGTAAATAAAAAGAAAAAAAAAACACCCACACTGCTGCCATGGCAACATGTTCCAAAAAGCAGCCAGGAACAGGTGTAAATACAAGGATATTCAAATTGAAAAAAGGATGAAGAATGAATGCGTGACCATTCATGCATAATGAAAAACACTGCAGAGATTAATTAGTTGGAGGATTTTTGTTTTCAATGGATTATTATAAGCACAAAAAGCTCTATTCAACTCAATTCATTCATTCTACCGCTTGTCCTCACGAGGGTCGCAGGGGGTGCTGGAGCCTATGCCAGAGGCGGGGTACACCCTGGACTGGTCGCCAGCCAATCACAGGGCACATATAGACAAACAACCATTCACACTCACATTCATACCTATGGACAATTTGGAGTCGCTAATTAACCTAGCATGTTTTTGGAATGTGGGAGGAAACCGGAGACCCTGCAGAAAACCCACACATGCACGGGAGAACATGCAAACTCCACATAGAGATGGCCGAGGGTGGAATTGAACTCAGGTCTCCTAGCACTGTAGCGTTAATTCTGAAAAAAATATTGACCTAATAGTTAGTTTTAATGCAACCTTGTACAGTAGGCTACTCCGGTCATTACATATGTCAGCTAAGGCAGTAAAGGATTCGGACAGATATAGTGAAAACAACAGAATGCGTATAGTGTACTATGATGGAGCTGATAAGGATGAAACAATGTTTTGCTTATCTCCTAGGACACCAGCCCAGGCAGTGTGGGTGTATGGACCAGACACGCTTGCTTGTTCATTGGCTCATCCTCTTAATAAAACTGGGCTGCAGCTGCAATGTGTTGTCTCCCGACCATATTTGCAGTGGTATACTCCTACATGCAACCTCTTCCTCTTATTCACGCTCTTACTCACTTGCGGCAAAACAACATCCCACTCATTAATGATTCCCCCTCATATATAGATATTCCTCCAATAGGCTTTCATGCTGTATCTCGTCGATTCCAATCTGGGTGGAAATAATACAGGACAATTTTGATCATAGTGGTGTTAAGCTCCAGTGTTGCAAGCCTTCAGAGCGGACTTAAGCAAGCCAGTCATCAAGTCACACACTCTTGCCCAAAGTCAGCTGGGATAGGCTCCAGCATACTCGCCACTCTAGTGAGGATAAGCGGCTTATAAGATGGATGGATAGTGTGAAACAGTGTCAGTGTGGCTATTCCATCTCCTCCAATCCTCATTTGGGGACCTAGGCAAACCCAGTCATTGGAACATGCCACATCTTTGTACTGCACTAACATTTTTATTCCATTATAAATTTATTAATTTTATTTATTTATTAAAATTTATTGTTGTATTTGTTGTTATTTACTATTTATTGTATTCATTTTTCAATATTTTAATGTGAGAAAATTTTATTTCCTGAGCTAAAGTCCTTAATAAAATGATAAGGGACTAGCATGTTACAATGGGATTTAAGGGTTGTGATATTACTCTCAGAGAAACACTGCCTCCTAGCGCTAATTATAAAAATTGCAAGTCACAAGCTGTGACTTTGGAAGTGACCAGGAAATACTGTAGCTGTAGGTGTTTATCTAATATCCATGCCGTCAAATATAGTTTTATGACGGAAACAGACATTTCTGATTTATGTGTTACAAGGTATCAGTATGTGCTCAGTATGACAACACAGTAATATGCAGTAAATGCCCACACTGCTAAGCGAGCACCTGATGTTCGGCCCTGCTAACCGGCAACAAAGAAAGGCCGGAAGTGATTACAAAATAAGGGTATAGAAACAGGAACTCAGGCATGGGAATGAGAACACAAGGATGAGGTTGAATTAACGACAGAAAACCACCAGGTAGCGTTCTAACACTGCAATAAAGATATCAGTGAGGCGTATGTTTGCCTGGAACGTTTAAAAGACAAATAATAAGGCTTTATTTGAAAGTATTAGAGGTAGAAAATATCCAATGACATTAATTTACATGTATTGGGTTAATTGAATAGGTTTTCTTTGTACTTATATTTCTGAAATCCTGCAACTCTTAATTATTATTTTTTTGTTGTTGTATTGATTATTTAACATGTCAAACTATCAGAAAGTTGAATTGTGCATGCGTAAATGTGATGTAACTCCTTAAGCACGTCCACAATAAATAAACCATTAGAATTTCCATCATATATACTCTTGTTTTCAACTTGTGTTGCATATATGAATACAATACATGACAGAATGCTATGAAGAATTGAACCAGTAGAAACCTAATGGTGAACAGGCTGGATGAGCCACTCATTCCCATAGAATTATCTGGATGGTGAGTTTTCAGCATGCACAATATGCATTGTCCAAAACCTTTATAGGGTTGGTTCTTGTTAAGAATCTCAATTAGTCAATCAGAATGCACTGGACATTTAAATGGATAAATGAATGAATTTGGGACCAAGTGAACATTCTTCACCATGACAGCAAGCAAAGAATAAACCTAATAATTCAACACAAGCAAAGCTTAAGGATGAAAGCAAAACATAGAAATGTTCTAAAAACAAAAGGATGTGTCCATAGAGGGATTATAGTAATCTAAAGTGTGGGATAACTAACAGAAAATAGGATAGAAGAGTACAAACAGCAGAACGACAAAAGAATTAAATGCAAGAAATAAAACAAAAAAAAAAGTTTAATTATTTCAGATTTATTTGGGAACATGCTAATTACGCCTGGCATAATGAGATTGTAAAAATGTTATCTCCTGCCGTTAATAGCTTTTTAAAATGAATTAATTAGGTGATCACAGTAATTACTGTTTATATTATTTTTTAATAAGCCCAAAGGTGACAAACTATAACAATTCAAATTATAGGGAAAACCTCTGGACCAGTAAATGTAATGCAATGTAAAAACAGATTTGAAATTCTAGTTGTATTTGATGTGAGTGAGCTGCAGTGTTTGTATGTCAAAATTCATGTTATCAGCCATTTTTTTTTTATTCTGTCAAGTATCCATCCATTTTCTCTGCCTGTGTGTCAAATTGGTCTGACATTTCAAACTCACATCTTCCACGTCCTATTTTATCATGAGGTTCACTTATCTGAAAACACAATCATGCAACGTCACCGTGGTAAAGGTCTCACAGTAAATATGATAATCCCATCAGGTGATTTATTCCCATATGTGAATAAGTGACACAAACACAAGAATCTCACCCTGAGAAATGTCTCTCTCTTGTTTTTATTAGTCCAAATGTCAATACAGCGGTCCGGGGGGGGGGGGGGGGGGGGGGGGGGGGGGGTATTTTACTGCACAGGCGCAGTACACCACAGTGCATCAATCTGTCTTACTATCTTTGTCTTTCCTTCTTTCATCATACATTGCACGTGGGTCATCATTTTAATGAAGTGACACAACCCAGTCACCCAAGCTTCTTTCACTCGTCCATAAATCCATGTATATCTAACATATTTACGGATATGGTTTCATTAAAACAATTGAATAGGTATTGTTTGCTTACGTTCATTGTCACATGTCACATGCTGCAGTGAATGTATGACCATAAATGGTCAATAACCATGCTTCATATATGTAATATATTACATTATTGAAATTAAATTTGAACTTTAAGGGTGTTTAAATAAGAGACAAGTGTGTGTCTGTCTGAAAAAAAGTATTTAAGCTAAGTGTATAAAGTGAGGGAACACTGTAAATACATAAACATTATGCACAATTGCACATTAAATAAGATTCAATACAATACAATAACATTTGTAGCAGAAATTCTGCCTTTTCAAATATAAAAATGGACACAGTAATCCTTACAGGATTCAAAAATGTCTTATTTATGTCTTAAAATCATTATTTACTATCTAGTATTTCTATTATATTGGGTAAATCGGATATAAAGTTGACTATATGGGTATTATTTCATGCCGATTGGGGTCTAATAATATTAAAAACTGTATTTAGAAAGTTGTAGACATTTTAACTGTGCTTTAACTTTAAAAATATGACATTTATTAAAAGGAAATCTTACTTCGAGGAGATTCACTTATCAAGGTTGGGTGATGAATATTTGTGATAAATGAGGGATTGCTGTATATTAGTCGTAAGTATGATTGAGTCACTGAAAATGAATGATCAAATGATGAAAAGCTCCATTACAGATGTTGGCAAATATGCATACAAAAATGCACAGGCGCAAAAAACAGATTTATACATTTAGCATCATGTAAATATAGACTGAGATAGAAGGACCAATGGAACAACACACAAACAATAAAATCATAAATAAACTCATAAACCGTGTGCAACTTTCTCCAAATTACATTTTTTTCACACCCCCAAAAATATAGGAACACCAGATCCGGCTCAAATATGTGAGCAATAGTGGTTTAAAAACAGATTGCAACCCAGCCTCATTCTCCATTACCTCAAGATACTGTATGTTCTAGTGACATGTGCAAGCACCCGTGGGTTTTGTTAGCATATCTCACACTTAAGCTGTAAAGATTGTGTCCTCGGAGAAACCGCTGCATATAAATAAGATATTTTTTTATTGTTAATGATTCTATTGGAGCCCTATTTTTATCCATGCAGCTTCTAGCAGGGAGCCCCTGACTTCCCTCTTCCCTACCATTCCCGAGGCTTTCCCAGTTCAGTTTAGAGATACGCTCTCCAGCGTGTCCGGGATATTGCTCCTGATGAGCCTCCTCAGTATGGGGTATGGATGAAATATCTCACAAGGGAGCGTCCAGGACCTCCTGATCAGACGTCCAAGCAACCAAACGTCTCATCCTATCTGTGTGATCTTGTTCTTTCAGTCACTTCTATACATTTCATGACCATAGGTTAGGGTAGGAAGCTATATTGACGGTAAATTCTTTCAGGGTGCGTTCAGGACACCTTGGTGAAACTATATCTCTCTCAACTGGCCTGGGAAGGCCTGAGGATTCGTTGGAAGGAGATGGACGAAGTCGCCAGGGAGAAGGAAGGCTGGGCTTTTCTGCTTATGCTGCTACCTCCGTGACTTGACCTTGCATAATATGGATTTTATATAGAGTAATTATAGTTTTACTTTCAGGAAACAATGTAAATTAATTATAAATGATAAATTAATGGAATTTAGGGTTGATGCAGACAAATTAAAGAGTGTTTCTTACCTTTTGTATACAAGGGCTGGCACTTTAGCCTCATCAAGGGTTATTTAGCAGTCATATTCAATTAAAAAAAATTAACCGACAGTAACACAGTAATGCATACGGTGCATTTTCACACAAAATGCGAAAAAGGAATCATATGAAAACTGGAACGTATGAAAACCAAGGTTTGATATAAGATACTGTCAGTGCTGAAAATTGTAATCTACAAATGATCATTTGTTTATAGAACTAAAAAATATTTTCTCAACGCAAAATATGTTGCATTTTATTTTCCTTACGTTGTCCTTCTCCCTCTCAGACGTTTATCTAAACAGACGTCCTCTAATTAATGTGTCTGGTGCCCTTATTATTCTTTGAGGGGGATATTTCCCTGTGATGAAAGGCAGAGAAGGTCAATTTTAACAGAAACCCTTGGGAGAAAATAGGAAGAGTACAGGCGCATGTACGTGTGTGTGAATGTGTGTGCGTGTGTGCATGCACGTGACAATGAAACATTTATGAATAAATTAATTGGACTGTCTAATTGTGTTGATACAATAAAGAAGCTGGATCATACTTTGAATGAACAATGATTGCTCATTGGACTTACTGGCTGTGATGGGAAGAGTTGGACACAATCATATCTTCCATTGAAATTCACAATAACTAATAAAAATTAAATATTAGCTGATTCTTTTTTTGGTTCCACAGATATCAGGCACATTATTTATTCATTTTTATCATGTTCATGCATACATAGAGCAGCTACAATGCTGCATATTTGTACGCATACCCCACACTGATTAGCGCTGAACTCAGCTGCAGAGCTTGTGACTGTCTGCAACCTCAAATAATGAGACTTGCAATTAGCACTGGCCAATATATGTTGTAATTGCAGAGCGACACCGATGGACCCGGGGGGGCGGGGGGACAGAAGGGGGTGGTTGCTGGCAGAATATTGATTTCACAAACCGATTACTTAGTTACTTCCACGTTAGTGCAATATGTTGGTCCCCCAGCCATCTCCCTTTTCTAATAGAGACAGATACATAGAAATATACTTATGGCATTTACATTTATGAATTACTACCATTTGATGCATCTCCAGTCATTCTTTACCACATTAATAAATCATAATAAACCATGCTATTCGTCAAAAATATGCATATTTGAGCAAACTGTATACATTTTTTTGTATGATCGCCAGAACAACAGGCTTTTATTGCATGTTTATAGGCACAGTTGCTGTGCCTTCACATGGATAGGAGCCAATTGAGGTGGCCAGGGCATGCCCATCTGGGAGGAGGCCATTTGATTACTGCCATTTGATGCATCTCCAGTCATTCTTTATCACAGTAATAAATCATAATAAATCATGCTATTTGTCAAAAATATGCACATTTGAGCAAACTGTATACATTTTTTTTGTACCACTAAGAAGACAAATTAAAATTTTGGATGTAGTATTTGACTTTGGTTACTGTTTTTTTGGTGAGACAACAAACAGACATGATCGCCAGAACAACAGACTTTTATTGCAGGTTTATAGGCACAGTTGCTGCTCCTTCACATGGATAGGAGCCAGTTGAGATGGCCAGGGCATGCCCATCTGGGAGGAGGCCATTTGATTACTGCCATTTGATGCATCTCCAGTCATTCTTTACCACATTAATAAATCATAATAAATCGTGCTATTGGTCAAAAATATGCATATTTGAGCAAACTGTAATTTTTTTTGTACCACTAAGAAGACAAATTAATATTTTGGATGTAGTATTCGACTTTGGTTACTTTTTTTTTGGTGAGACAACAAACATGATCGCCAGAACAACAGACTTTTATTGCAGGTTTATAGGCACAGTTGCTGCTCCTTCACATTGATCTGTGATAAGTGTGTCTGGTAAGTCTGGTTGTATTTTTTCGTCTTGTTTCTGTTCAGTATTTGTCAGGTCATCCCATTTTTTATGGACATTTTTGTGATGCAAATGTATTACTCTTTTGAATGCATATTGCTTTAAGAAGCCAAACTCTTTACTCATTAGCAACTATGTTCCTGGTCAAGGATCTCCGACCAGAACTGGACTCATGGGACCAATAGTGGGGAAGTCACTGTTGCTGTAGTACACTTCATATAAAAAAAATCCAAACTATCCCTTTAAGTCTCTACACTTTATTATCCCCTCCCGACTAAGGTGAACCCTGGTCTGCATGGTATTGATTTGGAGTTATTTTCTAGATGGTTTTCCCATTGATGTGGAAGTAATGTGAAAAAGGCCAGCCTGTCCTCCAAAGTGAAGCCATTAGAGCGTGCAATATGTCGGCCTGCGCTAACCACTCGACCACCGTGCAGCCCTGTAACATTGTCGTCTGATGATAATAAATGCAAATACCAACAAAATAAATACAATTAGAGTGGAAATTAAATGCAGTAACAGCCACCCAATGGTAATTACAAATCAAATATGTATCATATTTTCTGCAGGCGCACCACTGGCGCACCGCCGGCGCCTGAGTTTAGTTGAACCTTATTAACTTTTTTTTAAAGCAATCTTCTCCCACAAATCCATCAAAGTCCTCATCTTCATTCATTCATTCACGGTTTCCTCCCCCATTCCAAAAACATGCTAGGTTAATTGGCGACTCCAAATTGTCCATAGGTATGAATGTGAGTGTGAATGGTTGTTTGTCTATATGTGCCCTGTGATTGGCTGGCGACCAGTCCAGGGTGTACCCTGCCTCTATCCCGAAGACAGGTGGGATAGGCTCCAGCACGCCAGTGACCCTCGTGAGGGTAAGCGGTAGAAAACGTGTTCACTGTGTTCTTTATCTCTTCTACCTTTTTCTGACAGTATCACTATACTTATAGGGGCTACTAAAAAGCACTCGCTCTCCTCTCCTTTATTGTATTGTATTTTTTTGTAAAGCCAGTTTATTAATCCGGAGGCGAAAGTGAGGTAAAAGAACCAGATAGAAAAGCGAGCGCAAAGAGAAAAGTAGCAGGATGAATAAAAAAGGCCCGTCAAAGCAGTTTTGAGTTTCATCTCATTTTTCTTTAAGAACTACAGGGTAGCAAGAATCAATTATGGAGCACACCTGAATATTATTTTGAGCACCAAGCCAGCCACTCTAGTCTCTCCCTGTCCCCTGGAAAACCAAATTACTCAGCAAACTTATCGCTTGCTGGAGCAGGTCTGGTATTAAAGAAAACAATCAAGCAGGCCTGGATTAATCTCTGACAGGCACCTTATCTTTAACTTGCACCTTTTTTATTTTCTGATGAGCTCCTCTTTCCCCCCCCCCTCGTCACATTGTACCATACCTCACTGCCCCCTTTCATTTTCTCAGTGGGCCACACTAGAGGACCTTTCAGTTTATTAAGAAACCCTTTATTTGTGAAGAACAAAAAGGAGGAGACGGCAAACAATAAGGTCAGGCAATCTCTCTTCTGCCAGCAGTCGCTCATCTGACATTTGGAGTGCTATCAGTGCAAGGGAAGCATTCGCTGGAGGTGAGAGAGACGGACAGGATGGCTCCTGTGTGACAGGCGAAAAAAGCTGATTGACATATATCAACTTCCAGCCAAAGATCTTTGGGCTGCTCAAAAGAAAAGAGGCCTTGCCTGATCGTAATGTGAAGGCAAATGGTACACTAGCACAAGCGTAGAACTATAAAGTACTAATGTGCACTTCATACCCCAAAAAGCCTTGGTTGCCAGAGTTACCGCTGTATGATTTGGTTTGTGGCTGGTGGAGTTGAATAGAGCTGAGGAACCGTCGTGATTGCTGCTTGTTACTCGAATACTGACCTTCACATCTCCGCCATTTGACCTTGACAGCCCAAATAGATCGCCAAAATAGACAAGGGCACACATCTGAAATGCTGTGTATGGTAAAGATGACTGTAAATACTATAGCTGTAGATAGATAACAATATGTTAATGGTTTAAGGCAGTGTGAATGGTTGTTTGTCTATATGTGCCCTGTGATTGGCTGGCCACCAGTCCAGGGTGTACCCCGCCTCTCGCCCGAAGACAGCAGGGATAGGCTCCAGCACGCCTGTGACCCTTGTGAGGATAAGGATATTTTTTTTTTATATTTCACAAAAAATATGATTATTAGGACAGATTTCTTTTTTCAAATTACGTAATTTCCAAAAATGTGATTATTTGGGCTTGAGGCTGTGTCATAATATTACCTCAATGATATTACAATTTAATTAATCTGTCTGTTTTTGAGTCAAAATTATTTTTTTTAAAATTATATTTGTAAAAAAAAAAGAAAAGTACGTATTTAAAATCTAGTTGCTTATTGAATATGAGGGGGGAAGTTACAACAATTCCAAGGCCACTGTAAAAAAAAATATATATTATTATTATTACAAATATTACATTATGAGAAAAATAAAAACGGGTTTTTGTCATGTGTTTTGTGGTAATGGTTTTATTTCATTTGAACATGCATCAGATTACAATTGAATGCATCCCATAATCAGTTCACAGTTCCACATGTCCAAAAGGAGTAGGAAGAAGCAAAGCTTATTAAATCCTACCCCTCCATCTGGTACTTTTACAATCAGTAACTGTTACATTTGTTCACTTCCTACTTTCCTAATATAGTTTAAGTTTTTTATTTATTTATTTATTTTTTTGTCACGTACTGAAGTACAAGGCGATATGACCATCCAATGCCATAATGGGTACCATAGTAAGTGTCAATATAGTGATATGTATAGCACATCATGGCTGGTTGTATTTAGCAAACATCAACTGCTTGTATTGTTTTATTGTGATTATAATGGACAAATTAAAAATGATGAGAAAAATGTATCTTTCCAGTGGATAATACTGCCCAGTTAGTAAATGATATTAGTGTAGTTGGCCGTGTGCAAGGTCTTCGCTTTATTCTAATGGAGACCTTTAGAGGACTCAGCAGTCCTCACTGCGCTGCTGATTCACCACTTTCACTTCACTCATTGAGGGCTCTGCTCTCATTTCTTCCATGGTCTCTTGCTTCTTTCACTCTTTATCTGTCCCTCTCCTCCTCTCAGCATCCTCCACAACTGGAGCACCATTATTGCCTCGTGTGCATATTGTTTGATGTTGTTCTAGAGGTAAATAGACGTGGCAAACACTTGACACAGTTGTTAAGCAGAGAGCGTCTAAATGTCCTCTAACTCGACATCAAACACTATGCTAATGTCTGTTGCATTAGTGATAGCGGGCACAGCAGAGAGGAGGGGAGTGTACATAACCAACCAGTGCGACGGCACAGCAAAAAATCAGGCTACTAAGTCAAATATACAGAACACCAAGGAGTTGGTGTCTGACATGAAGATTTCTCGTTGTGTAAAGTCAAAAACTGCATTGAACGAAGCTGCCAAATTTGAAGGGAACATCACAAGAATCGAAAGATAGAATAATAAACTAGGATAAAAAATACATTTTAACCCTTAGATGCATGAGTGACTGGACCCTTCACTCTTCTATAAGTGGGTGAAAAATGACCCATACTAGAATCAATGCGTTTTGATGCCAATTTGGCCATTTTGGTTAGGAATAATCACTTGTATGATATTTAGTATTATATTTAGGAGTTGATAAGTTGATAAGAATCAATGGTTCCTATTGGATTCCATAGAAAATGCATGCAGGTCATTTTTGGCCCACTTATGGAAGGTTGGGGTAGTAACACAAAAACAAAAAATTCTTAAAATGTATAAAAGGTAAGTTAAAAATGTGAATGGCATGATATCAAAAACATGTTTTTTGAGGAATACCTGGAATATGAAATGATAAAAAAAATGTCATTATGAAGATATTTCAAGAAAACAACCTGACCGGGTCATTTTTGACCCACTTATGGAAGGTTGGGGTAGTAACACAAAAACAAAAAATTCTTAAAATGTATAAAAGGTAAGTTAAAAATGTGAATGGCATGATATCAAAAACATGTTTTTTGAGGAATACCTGGAATATGAAATGATAAAAAATTTTCATTGCAAAGATATTTCAAGAAAACAACCTGACCGAGTCATTTTTGACCCACTTATGCATCTAAGGGTTAAGGCATGCAGTGTGAAACCAGGGGCAGGCTCAAATCCTTTTGAAGTCCGACTGCAGAGTAGACCACCAAAAAGCAGGTAGATGGTGTGACTGACCACTGGGTGGCAAGCGACTTTTAAACCATGACAACTGCAGGACCTGGGAACAGAGCTTAGAAGCGCCAAAAAGGAGACATGGAGAACATCCGTCACAAGCTTCTCCATCTCCCATTGGAGAGCACCCACAATCTGGGCCGCAGGTGTGATGCTACCCTCTGTCTTTGGAGACATCAGAATACATCATTTTCTACTCGTTAACAAAATTAACAAAAGAACTCCAACCCCTGGACATTGGTGTAAACAGGGCGTTCAGGAGAGCGATGGATGACTGGGAGACAGAACCGGGTGAGTTACGCCACCATATGGGGATGGATTATGGGTGCTAAGGTACTAAGGTATCTGCTATAACCTTTCACGATAGCCTGCATCATTGCTGAACATCCACATGACAATGAGACCGACTCCGACAATGATGAGAGGGAACCCAACATGTTTGATGACGATATTGCTCCTCGGTTCAATTCAGATACAGAAGATGAGGATTTTGATGGATTTGTAAAAGAAGATTACTTTAAAAAAAAGTTAATAAGGTTCAACTAAACTCAGGCGCCGGTGTTGCGCCTTATGGTGCGCCTTATGGTGCGCCTTATGGTGTGCCTTATGGTGCGCCTTATGGTGCGCCTTTTGTTGCGCCTTTTGTTGCGCCTTACGTTGCGCCTTACGGTGCGCCTTACGGTGCGCCTTACGGTGCGCCTTATGGTGTGCCTTATGGTGCGCCTTATGGTGTTCCTTATGGTACGCCTTATGGTGCGCCTTATGGTGCGCCTTTTGGTGTGCCTTATGGCCTTATGATTATTGGCCTTATGGTGCAGAAAATTTGGAACTATAACTTGAGGCACCTGGACGGCCAAAAGGCATGCAGACGACTAAAGACGGAGAAAATATTAATGATCGGAAGAATGATCAAAATTGCGATCATGTGGACAGTGAAAATAATGTTAAGCGACAATGAAAATTTGTGGAATTTAAAAATTGAAAACCATATTGCATAGGTTCCAACAGCAGATGGAGGGAGTTGGACCAAGCGGGGGGTAAAGCAAAAAGGCAGCTGGTGGGAGAAGCTAGTCAGATCCAGAAAACGGCAACAAGGAGACTTGTAGCAGCCACATACTAATTACAATGTACTCACCAACACTAACAGGCACACGTCTTGTCCACAACACCCACACCTGAGACCTGCTATTGGTGGAAAAGTGGGCTAATTTAAGCCAACGGGAGGTCTGCAGAGATCTTTTATGACATGACAATGCCTCTTGATTCAGGCATGTGCACCTGCACCAATTAACAGGTTACTAATTGGCCCATCCAACAGGGAGCAAGGCAAAAAAAAATGACCGCTCATCTTGATCAACTGATAAGGATGTCTGCTTCACATGACTGTTTTACTTTAATGAGAGTGAGATTTAAAAAATAATAATAATTTACACTTTTCTTTCATGCTTTCATCATTCTGCTTTTTGCTCACTACACCAAATTTCCTCTCCCTCCCTCGAAACCGCTCTCTCTTGCCCTTGTCTTTCTCTTTGCAGCTGCACACTTAAAGACCCTTGCTGCATTATCCTTTTAAGAAAGGCCCAGGCAGGAAGCAAAGAGGTAAAGGACAGGGAAAAAAAAAAAAAAAGATGTGGCTGCCGCTGCTACAGCAGCCTTCAAACCTCATTAACTTTTGTCTTGTGGCAGCACTCTCTCTCTCTCTCACACACACACACACACACACACACCACCACACACACTCGCGCTCACATGTGCACGCACCCACGCATGCACCCGCACACAGATAAAGATACTGTACATGTAAACTGCTAGATGCCCCCCGCCCCCACTTTCACAAACAGCACATCCAAGAACATGACCTGTCTGCTTTGTGCTCTGAAGCCTTTGTCCACAGATGTTGGCTTTGATTACTCCTGCCATATTAATAATGTAGCATATGAATATCAGAAATAAAGAATGAAGTACATTTATAAAGATATGCACAAAAACAATAAGCAAGCATTTTCATTCATTCATTCATCCGCTTTTCCTCACGAGGGTGCTGGAGCCTATCCCAGCTGTCTTCGGGCGAGAGGCGGGGTACACCCTGGACTGGTGGCCAGCCAATCACAGGGCACATATAGACAAACAACCATTCACACTCACATTCATACCTATGGACAATTTGGAGTCGCCAATTAACCTAGCATGTTTTTGGAATGTGGGAGGAAACCGGAGTACCCGGAGAAAACCCACGCATGCACATGCAAACCCCACGTAAAGATGGCCGAGGGTGGAATTGAACCCTGGTCTCCTAGCTGTGTGAGGTCTGCGCGCGAACCACTCGACAGCTGTGCAGCCCGCCAGCATTTTCAGATTAAAAAAAATCACTTAAAAAAATATAATTTTCGGGCACGCAGAACGCGATTTCTACAAAATACTTTGATGTTTTGACCTTAAAACGTTCGTATATTTGTATACAATTTGTAATGATGGCCATGGTTATGCAAGGAGGAAGTTAGACATTTTCCTTGAATACTTCTCATCCGATGTTGTGTTCGTGCTGCATTCATGCAACAAAGTAACCAGCGGAGTAGACATACATCCCAGTTGAAAAGTTCTATTAGTCCAGACGTTTTGAGTGGGTTTATTTGACCGTCTCAGTGTTTTGCAAATTAATAAATGCATTTGGCCCCCACTGTATGTACAGTATGTGTAATTGCTCTGTTGCACATTTTCATACAGTCGACTGTATCAGCATTGTTTGAATTAAAAATGCTTTGGTAATTTGAAGAGAATAAAAGGGAAAAAAAATAATATGAGTAATAGTTTTTTTTAAATTCTGGTCCGGGAGGTGGACAAAACCCACAACACATTAATCAGGGGTCCCGGTAGGACCTAAAGAAGGCAAAAAATCCCACTTTTCTAACAGTTCGATTTTCGCCCGTTTTCCAGGTCTGCGGCTGTCGCAAATTCTCCTTTTTTGAGGTGCCAAAACGACACTTTTCTGGTCCGGGAAGTGGACAAAACCCACCACACATTAATCAGGGGTCCCGGCAGGACCTAAAGAAGGCAAAAAATCCCACTTTTCTGACGCTTCGTTTTTTGCCCGTTTTTCAGGTCCGCGGATGTCGATTTTCGCCTTTGTTTGACTTGTTTAAATGACACCTTCCTTGTCCGGGAAATTGACAAAACCCACCACACATTAATCAGGGGTCCCGGCAGGACCTAAAGAAGGCAAAAAATCCCACTTTTCTGACGCTTTGTTTTTTCGCCCGTTTTTCAGGTCCGCGGCTGTCGATTTTTCGCCTTTGTTTGAGGTGCCAAAACAACACTTTTCTTGTCCGGGAGGTGCACAAATCCCACCACACATTAATCATGGGTCCCGGCAGGACCTAAAGAAGGCAAAAAATCCCACTTTTCTGACGCTTCGTTTTTTTGCCGTTTTTCAGGTCCGTGGCTGTCGATTTTTCACCTTTTTTTGAGTTGTTTAAATGACACCTTCCTGGTCCAGGAAGTGGACAAAACCCACCACACATTAATCAGGGGTCCCGGTAGGACCTAAAGAAGGCAAAAAATCCCATTTTTCTGACGCTTCGTTTTTTCGCCCGTTTTTCAGTTCCGCGGCTGTCGATTTTTCGCCTTTGTTTGAGGTGCCAAAACAACACTTTTCTTGTCCGGGAGGTGCACAAATCCCACCACACAATAATCAGGGGTCCCGGCAGGACCTAAAGAAGGCAAAAAATCCCACTTTTCTGACGCTTCGTTTTTTTGCCGTTTTTCAGGTCCGTGGCTGTCGATGTTTTGCCTTTGTTTGAGTTGTTTAAATGACACCTTCCTGGTCCGGGAAGTGGACAAAACCCACCAAGAACCACATGGGGTGGGGGTTTTGAGGGGCGGATTTAAAGATGTCAGTGCGGTTTGTGCCACTCAGTCACCTTCTAATGAGTAATCAGCTTTCACAGCTTGAGTGTTGGGGTGATAATTCAGGTTGCACACCATGTTCCTGAACCGTAGAGTAGTAATTCATTAGCATGGAGATCTGTATAATCAAACAATTAGTGAATTTCTTCTCATCAGCACGGCCGCCTCGGTGTCTGATGTCCTGTTCTGTGATGAGTTGAGGGTGACGGAGGACAATAAACTGGACTGCTCTGTGACGTGACGTCTCCTGGCGGGTCTACAGGTCGTGGTTAAAAACTTCTGATGAATGCTCATGCATGCAAACTCCACACAGAGACAAGCTGAGAATCAAACACAGGTCTTCCCGATCTCCTAACTGTGTGGCCTACTCGGCTACTGTGCGGCCCCTAATTATTTTTTATGGTTGAATACAGCAAATTATTAAATTTGACATACTTTTTTCCTAAATTAAGCATTTCTAAGCATGAAAATGGCTAAATAACCAAAAATACAAATATAAGGCATTCAGAAGATGCATTTAAAGACGTGATATGTAGTATTCTACACTAGTCACTCTGTCTCAGTAATGTTATGTTGATGAGACAATAGTCAGCGCAGGAAGTACGCTATCAAAAAAAATGTGTTATCCCATATCTAGAGGGCTCTAACAATGTTTAAAAAATGTATTTAGAAGGTCGTAAACAGGTTTTTTATGCTGAAACTATGAAAATATTTCATACATTCAGTAAATAAGGAATCGTACCTATCACGATTGGGTCTAGAACCAATTAACTGTGATAAAAAAGGAACTACTGTATATGTTTCCTACTGGATTACAGACTTGAATATTGTGAAATGCTGTAATTGGATCACCAGTTCTCAGAAGATTCTTGTCTCTGTAGACCAGACTGCGATCAAGGAGGTGCTTTTAGCAGAAGTGACAAATTATTCCACAGTACAGTTCCCATTAATTATTGCTTTTCTTGCTATATTTGGTTGTTCTTTGTCACTTTTGGGTCCACAATGCTCAGTGTTGAACCGCCTTCATCTCCAAGGACTGTCATCTTAGTGCTCTGTGTCTTGTCATCCTGCTAATCAGCAGCTGTTTGTATTTTTAGACCAGTGCAGAAAGGAATACTATAATGATTTTTCATTATGTTGATGATTATTGGCATTGTTATGGATGCCATGTTGAAAACTGGGAGGTTTTAATGATTATTGTGTTATTCCACTATGTCACGGTGTCACACCCATCCCTCGCTTACAATGACAATGACATTCAGTCGGATCATAAAAGCAGTATAAATATCCTTTCTGTTTATTTGGTATTTATATTTATTTCCCACGTTTTCTAGGTGTCTCAGAGTCTACACATAAGAAGGTGCAGGTTTTTGTAGGACGATAGTGGCTGAACACAGACAACCGTGTCACCACCAGCACAAAGGGACACTGAGACCAGCTGCATCGCACTAATGGAACAACTAAGTAGTCCACCAGTTTCCACAATTTGAGCTTTATCTCATAAAATATAAACCAATGGTGGAGAATGAGAGCTGGCTGGCCTATTAGGCCATAGAGTAATCCCTCGTTTATTGTGATTCATTGGTTCCAGTACAATATTTATGTTATTACGGCTTACAAAACTTGTTTACTACCTTCTAAATATGTTTTTTAGAACCCTCTAGACATGAAAGTCACCATTTACACTCACTGTGTTTTTTTTTTAATTATTTTTAATCAGGGATTACTGTTGTGAGATAATTCAAACCTGCAATAAAAGCCTGTTGTTTTGCCTATCATGTTACTGTAACGTTACTGACACCTAGTGGCTACAATGAGTTATATACAGTATATTGAATGTGTCCTCTAAATAAATGATTAATTTGAGTTGGTGTAATGAATCCAGTATATGTCAGGTTTATTTACAGTGTATGTTGATATGTGATTTAATAAGCTTGGTTCGTGGAATGTAAATAAATCCTTTTTTTTACCCCAATTCCAAGTTTGGGAAGTGTAAGGTACATCAAAGATAAGGAAACATGGTTTAAAAAAACTGTTTAAAATGCATAAATATGTTTAGAGTAGTAATAGTTAATGTCATACATATAAAATTCAGTTGTAACAGAAAAAAAAAACACCCTACTATTTTTTTGTATGTTTGTTTCTAAAATAACCAAACCTCCATTGTTGGCTTTTGGGTGTAATACCGCAAAGTCCACTAGGGGGTGCTAGCAGCGATGGTGGTATAGAGTAGGTGACAAAACGACAGAGGAAGAATAAATCCCGAGGGTGAATATACGTCAAATCATCGTGGATTGTCTTCCTTATTCTGTACCACAGATTTGTACAAAGTAGAGATAATTTATACTAAAGGCTGTAAAGAGTTTAGAAAGTTGCTAGAGTAAACAGCTGACTGCTAAATGTTTGTTACAAAATGTTTTGTAGAGCATTTGAACATAAGCTAAATGGCTAATGCTAGCAAACCTTAATGTACATTTGCTAGCATGAAGCAGGCTAATTGAAAACTAATAGTTTTGAAAACTAATTCAAAACTATTTTTGTTCATTTTTACCTTTGAACCCTTTAATGGTTATTTGCAATTCCAAATTATTAGTACTTGTTGTTATGAACTATCATGAATTCAACTGGTTTTTCACAGGGTGACTCATTCCACACAAAATATTCATAAAAGCAACCCAGATGGTCCTCACAATGCTTTTTTCCCCCCCTCATCCGGTCGGTAGTGTTTCTACTTTGTAATATTAGATCCAGCACGTGCTTGCTCTTTCCATTCCCTCGTCTTTGTATTGTATCTTTAGTTTTTATTAGCACTCTTGTTGTCACCAAACGTGTGCCTCCACAGCTAAGCTCTGCAACTTGGGAGACCCAGGGGGACAGACATTTCATTTCTGCACGCTTAACGAGTCGCTACTATATATGTGTGTATGTGTGTGTGTGTGGAAGTGCTTTGAGAGAGGAGGTGATGAGGAAGGGGGGTGGGTGGGTTTGGGGCTCCTGTGCCTGTTCTCCTCCACTCTCTCAGACAGAGATAATGGGGGAGCTGATAGCAGCCTTGGAGACTTGTGTGGCTCCAAGCACAGATATGGAATGATAACGTCTCCAGCAGCTCGCCTGCTGCTGCTGCTGTTCTTTGTGTCTTTTGTATCTGATGTGTGACTACCGACACATAGATGTTTTGTGTGTCTTTTTAAGTGTGGGTTTGTGTGAGGCTAGGTACCAGGGTTGTGCATACACAATGCTGGAGCGAAGGTGGATGTGAGCGTGGTATGGAGGTGAGGGTGTGTCGGCACCCTGGCATCCCACCATGCACTCAGTTATACACCCGAGTAGGACATTTCTAGAGAAACAGATCGAGAAAGATGAACATAATTAAGATGAGTTCATTCTAAGAGGAACAGCTAACAATGAATCCACTTTGCTCTGATGTTCTCTGGGGCTGGAATTTGATGTGATGATGTGAGACAATCTGTACATCCAACAACACGGCAGCTCTGATAACTTCTGACTAAGAATGGACGTTCTGTGCGGTCAACTTGCTTGCAACAAAAGAAAAACAAAAGGGCGGATCTTTGCCCATGAAGCTTTCGAGTAGAGATATTTTATTGGAAGGACGTGTGACGGACTGAGAGTGACACCCCATCATTGCACAGAGCACCCGCTCTCTCTCCCCCTTTGGCCAGGAGTGCGAGCGCACACGCGAAATACGCCGACAGATGCACGGCAGCAGGACTTTGCAGCAAGGACCTTTTTCCCATGTCTTTTTTGTTTTTTGGTACTTTTGGACATGTTTTTGTCTATTTTTTCATCTATTTGTCTATTTTACTGTTAATAAAGGGCTGCACGGCAGTCGAGTGGTTAGCGCACTGACCTCACAGCTAGGAGACCAGGGTTCAATTCCACCCACGGCCATCTCTGTGTGGAGTTTGCATGTTCTTGTGCATGCGTGGGTTTTCTCCGGGTACTCCGGTTTCCTCCCACATTCCAAAAACATGCTAGGTTAATTGGCGACTCCAAATTGTCCATAGGTATGAATGTGAGTGTGAATGGTTATTTGTCTATATGTGCCCTGTGATTGGCTGGCAACCAGTCCAGGGTGTACCCCGCCTCTCGCCCGAAGACAGCTGGGATAGGCTCCAGCACCCCCGACCCTCGTGAGGAAAAAAGCGGTAGAAAATGAATGAATGAATGTATTGTTAGAGCCCTCTGGACATAAAATAACACCCCTATAGTAATTTTTACACTCATATTATGCAATGTAGTAGTTATAATCAGTGAAAATAAGCCATTTAAGACATAAATAAGACTTGTGCTTGTGTATTGCATGAATGTGTACTCGCTGTGTGGAGTTGAGTTTTAGCTGGATTACAGCCACAACAGTTGCCTGTATTATTTTTTTAATAATTATTATTAGAATTATGTTGTTATTATTGTGCCTGTTTTGAGATAATTCAAACACTCAAATAAATGCTGTGTCTCAGCATGATTTATTGATAAATTGATAGAGTGAAGCTGTGATCTTTGTTATTATGTTAGCTTATGGTCGGCTATTTTGTTTTGCAGGAAACTCCAAATGCTGTGCTACTGTTATGACTTCCATTGTGATGTTTAAATTTTTTGCGACTTGGACTGAGATGAATGGCAAACGGCCAATCTTTTCACCGTGCTTCAACCAATCTCCTCGTATAACAATAATTTCTCGACAGCTCAAATGAGAAAATGACTAATAGGGCCTGCGATTAACATACTCAGTTATCATCCTGGACAGGTCGAGAAATTACTTAATCAAGCCAGGCTATATTTATCTTTGTTCACCTATACACCTGTTCTACTCATTTCCCATCTCATTGCCACAGAGATTGCGCTCTCCGTGGCGATGTGCTGATTAGTTTTGATCAGTCATATAATTGGGTATAAGCTCTTTAATTTCTTACCAACATATAGATGGTATTAAAGTGCAATGAGAAAAAAAAGCAACACATGCACCTTAGATATTTGAAGATAGTATATGCTAATATATATTATATATTTCTAGTAAAAATGGAAGTATAGGTGAAAAAGTGAACATTAGTATGAACATCAGTTTTTGCTTCCCCCCTTTTTTCTGTTTTCTTTAAATATTTGCACTTCTTCTCCTAATATTATGACTTAATGTGAATATTTGGACTTTTTCTAAAGTTTTTCTTCAAACTAATTTTCCAAAAATTTAAATTTCATTTTGTTTTGTTTCTTTATCATATTGTGACAAAAATATTTCTTTAACATTTCAACTCTGTACTACTAAAATTATATAAAAAAATTAAAATTTTTAATTTATTGTATAATTTGGGCTGATTTTTTTTCATTTTCAGGACTGTTTAGTTCATTCATTTGCGGTTGCGGTGGGTGCTGGAGCCTATCCCAGCTGTTTTCGGGCGAGAGGCGGGGTACACCCTGGACTGGTGGCCAGGCAATCACAGGGCACATATAGACAAACAACCATTCACACTCACATTCATACCTATGGACAATTTGGAGTCGCTAATTAACCTAGCATGTTTTTGGAATGTGGGAGGAAAACCCACGCATGCACGGGGAGAACATGCAATTGAACTCGGGTCTCCTAGCTGTGAGGCCTGCACGCTAACCACTCGCTTGCCATGCAGCATTTGTTCATCATATTGTGACAAAAAAATATTTCTTCAACATTTCAACTCTGTGCTACTAAAATGATATTTAAAAAATATTTTTCAAATTTTCTTGTATAATTTGGGCTGATTTTTTCCATTTTTTCCAGCTATTTAGTTTTCTTGTTAAATTATTTTTTTTTAGCATGTACCAAGACGTAACAGTCCTTACAATGGGCCTAAAGTTACATCAGTATGTGTGCAGTTTGGGTTTTTCGGTGCTCCGAAATGTATTGCAAGGTTTACACTTATAGACCTAAAATCAGGGACCAGAATTGTCATGGAAACAACAGAAACTCAATTCTCCTGGTTAAATAACCAACCAACCATGATTAGTAGCTCTTGCAGGGAGCATGTAGGCACTCTTACAACTTACTGACTGATACACAGAAGTGTAGGCGAGAGTCTCCTGAGAAAGACAGCTGCCGGGCAAGAAAATGGAGGGAGGGAATGAACAGACAAGCAATAGGTGAGGAAGATACTGTATCTGTGGGTGGACGAATGGGCGAGCGATATAGAATAAGAATAAAGTTAGCTGCAGCTGTTTGTGCACGCTTGCTCCACGTTGATAGGTTTCAGCACACTCGACATCTTTTACTGCGGTCACGGCGAGCACGAGAACAATCTATTAAGAGTGTTGACCGATATCGTGTCTAAACTTTCCCTCTTTTCCAACTGCAGCTAACTGTAATTAAAAGCCAACCGTGGCAGATGATTTGACAATAATGACCATAATTGATTGTCGTCAAGGTTCATGTGCCAGATAATGTTATTGTTTATGTAAATGATTGTTGTTGTTTATTCATAAGCTTGGGAATCTTCCACCTCTCCACAAATGAGGCCTTGCCAATGCATACTCGGAGCCAAACACAAACATGCGTCTGTGATATTGAAGTGGCCATTTGCCCAATCATGAAATCAAGTCAATAAAGGGAAGCATTTTGGGGGGGCGAGACCTGATCTGGAAAACATTAGCATGTGAATTAGTTGTTGACTGCGTGCCAAAGCTGGCGGACTAATGGGTGCCAACTAGATGACAACACTCCCCTAATCGATGGCTTGATGTCTATATGGAAACATATGGCGGGATCAGACGTGCATATTTTCTTTCATTTCAACGTGTCGTTTCTTATGGATCCAATTTCTACTCAGTATTTTTTGTCGCGCCGTGTGCCTTTTGATTTGTGCTCATCAGAAAACATTAATCATTGCATTTAGAAGCAATATTCCTGTATTAAACAGCATATAGTGAATATTTTGACAACTTTTTAGGCATATATGGATATAATCAAATGGGCTTTTTGGTGTTGTTTTGACGCCATGGCATCATTACCGACGATACAGTGGAACCTCAGTTTAGTTATTAATTCATTCCGAAAGATCTGACAAAAACAGAAACATAAGAAAACCATCACATTGCAGTTCAAACATCTCATTAAATAATTTCATTAAATCAAAAGACATCCCTCTTGATACCGGCCATTTTTGATGAATTTGACTGATTTTTCAAGGCACACAGAATATTGTGTTCTAAGGTTATATAGTCACGATAAACACCAAAAGAAAGTTTAGACTCTCATCTTTCATCAGATTTTTTAAATTTTTTTTTACGATCCCTAGTATTATTAGAGCCCTCTGGACATGAAATAACACCCCTATAGTATTTTTTACACTCATATGACCCAATGTAGTAGTTATAATCAGTGAAAATAAGCCATTTAAGACATAAATAAGACATGAAAATAAGACATGAAAATAACAATACAGAAATATAACACTACTATTTACAATTTTCATATTTGGAACTAAACTGTGCATGTGCACGCGTTTGCCCCCACATGCACACGTGTGAATGCACTCAAATTTCCCCCAAAATGTGTAATCTCTTATTATAATAATAATAATGGTAACGGTTTATGATCCTAATAATAACATGGCTTTCTGTTGTGGCCTCCAAAGTCACTTACAATGTCAAATAATTCTAAATGACGAAACAACTTATTGTTGGATTTCTGATATTATCTGGACAAGATTGAATTCAATAAGGTTTTTGTCACCTTCTGTATTAAAATTCTTGGCACTTGCAACTTTTTTTTTGGCTCCATGGTGGGTTATATTTAGAAATTGTGCAGGTAAAACACTGGAATACACTGGAATGCAAATACAAAATATGTCATTCCTGATGAAATTTTAAATTGTCTATGTCAAAAGACATTTGTTAATCCACACGCATGCTCTTGAGAGACTGAAATATTGCACAGCAGCCGAAATTAATTTTTTCTATTTCTGTAATGCAGTTATTTAAGGTCTTCATTTGTCATCTGTGACTCCAATGTGATTTCTGTTTGGTTTGATGTACTTTCCCCTCAGGCAGTTGCTGAAATCATTTTCTGGCTGTTTGCTCACAAAGACAATTTAGTGCGAGGGAATCTTTCTGTTGCCTCATCAGATTTTTGAGAAAATATTAAATATAATTTTATTTTGCATTATTATTGTAGAGGATTTAAATATTTTTTTTAATTGTGAGTTATGTTTATTTTTCATCCTTTCCATATTTCTTCTATGCATTTCAATATATTACTGTCACCTCGTTATGTCTGTGGGATAAAAAATTGTGAATGAATTCTCATTAATTAGGCTCATTAGGTGAGCAAAAACCTGTTGGATTGGAGGCGGTTGCGCTGCTTCCGCCCTGATGGAGCGGCAGTATTTAGCGTGCCATATTGGCTGTCTGATGGCGGCACCTTCGGGTCATGTTCTGTGACATGGCTGTTGGCCACCTCATCACACACACACACACACACCAATCTTTCGGGGACTTGGCAGACTTGTGGTTTCCCCTCTCTAATCTCTGAGTTCTCCAGGGGCATGCAGCCATTCTCTCTGCTATTTAAAGAAGCTTGGCATTTATCTGAGATCTCATTTCTGTAATTCACCGCCCGTCTCCTGGGAGCCTCGATTGGCACCGCTGATGCCACATCCTCCTTTGGTTTTTCAGTCTCTTCTCTTTTAAATTCCTCACATCATTCTTCCATCCGCCCTTGGATCCATTTGTTGTCAAGCAGGAAAAAGCTGATTGATGACAACGATAATAGTAAAACAGACACATAGACACTTTTTCCTGTCACCCAAACTTTTAATAAAGAGTCTCAAAGTTGACCTAAGTCATATTTTTGGATAATACCAAGAAAACAAGCAGTTGGACGCAGGTTATGAATACAGTATGCAAATGATATTGTAGTGTTTTATAGCTCAGTGTCACTAGGGTGCTTTAAACAATATTGATGTCAAAGAAAAAAAAAAAGCGAGTGTCTAAGCAGGCCCTAAGATGTTGACTGTCGGTTCAATTCCCCCTCTGCGGTGCATCTCTCACATCCCGCATCACAAATCTAAAGCATCATCGGAGGTTGGGTAATTAAAATGAATGATTCGCAGTGGGATTATTGTTTCTTCTTATTTTCCTCTCATAAATAAAAACATGACGTGTCAAATCATCAATTCAAACGCAACCCAAATGAAGAAATAATTGTGCATCAATTATCATAAGTAATATGAATTTGGAAAATATAATTGTGATTAATGAGGCATCAATAAAAAACTTACATCTGGTACATGTTTGGAAGTGGAGCAGGGCGGCACGTTTTCGTACAATTCTGACAACGGGTCCATGAAGTATTCATTTTCAAAATTAAGTGTATGTTATATTTCAGATATTTCTATATTTATTTATATATATTTTTTATATATATAATATATATGTATATATATATATATATATATATATTTTTTTTTTTATTATTTTTTTTTTTATTTTTATATATATTCGTCAACCATGTAAATGACAGAGAAAAATTAAGGTGCCACTTTGAGTAATTTGGGTATTAACATACATGCTAAAATAAAATAAACCTTAAATCATATTATTAATATTGTGCGTACAATTCAAGTAAATAATAAATGTTATGCAAGACATAAGCGGTCGCCATATATTTCTGGGAACGCCAGGAAGAGTAGTGATTAACACACAGGGATATAGGCCCCCATGGAACGCCATAATGTGGAGTTAAATCAGCAATAGAAGGAAATGAGACAGCTCAGCTTAACTTGTTATTGCTCTTTAACGTATAGCCAAGGTTCATTCAAAGCAGCAGTCATTCTCGTTTTATGTCTTTTGCGTCACAGAGTGTTGTGCAATTACGAGACTGTGATCCCAGCTCCCTTGAGATCATTACCAAACTCCCCCGGTGTGATTCTGGACCGATCCTTCACCTTTCTGAGAATCGGCCTCAGCTCACGGAGCTCACGAGAGGGATGCTTGTTTTTCCGTCCGTTTTTGAATAATCTTGTGGTCTCTGGTCTCCCACACTTCTCTCCTTCTGGTGTAAGTCTTTCTCCCCATGTCTGTAAAAACACCTTTAGCCTTTTAGAGGTGGTGGATTTCTGACGCCATAGGTGTAAACCTGTGATGCAACAATCTGACATCAACCCGAAGAGACTAAAATAGATTGTGCAGGTGTTCTAATTGTGAATGTACAATAATTTCTCGTTTATTGCGGTTCCAGACCCGACCGAAAGTCGGATTCCTTATTTATGAATTAAATATTTCCGCATTTAGAGCATAAAAAAACCCTGCTCACGACCCTCTAAATACAGTTTTAACATTATTAGAGCCCTCTATACATGAAATAATATGTACAAAGACACTCGTCAGTTCACTTTGATAACTATTTCATGTCTATATGAAGAACCTATAAAGCTGTAGTCACCTTTACACTTGTATTACACAATGTAATGGACATAATAAAAAAATAAAACATAAATAATTCCCCGTGCTCTCCCACATTCCTAAAACGCGGTACATACTCCCGCGTCTTTCCCTTATTTTCCTGAAAATAATTTCATTATATTTTTCAAATGCAAATGTTGACAGCTTTATTGATATTCAAGTGATACATTTTCGTAAAGCCAAGAATATAAATGTACAGTATCTAGTAGTGCTGAATGATGATAATTACGCATCACTTAACTGCCATTTAAATATGCAGTAGCAGATGCTATCTTTTAAAAGCAGTTTAATACACAGACCATTTTGGATGATTCTGCATGTCATTAATCAAAGCCAGGAAGTGTGGAATGGCGTGAAACAGAAGCACGTCAGTTTGATGAGTTATAGTGCATGCGACCCGCTTATCTTTTATTTAAAAACATTGTTCAAATAAAACACATAAGTACACATATAAAACACATCATAAAAACATAAAGAAAGGACACATACCATATTTTGTATGTTCGTCACATGACCAAAGTACTACCCTTTGTATGATTTTTACAGTGATATAGACACCGTAATGGAATATCTACTTCACCCCGCATACGTTTAAACGTATCAAGGCCTCACATGGCCTTACTGTTTCTTTCCATAAAGAGTAATATATGTGTGTGCACAGGATTGGGATGAGATATTCAAACCTGCAATAAAAGCCTGTTGTTCCTGCAATCAAGTTTCAACCTTCTAACATCATTTAACAGCTTATCACAATTTGAATGCGTCAACATGCATGCTAGGTTAATTGGCGACTCCAAATTGTCCATAGGTATGAATGTGAGTGTGAATGGTTGTTTGTCTATATGTGCCCTGTGATTGGCTGGCGACCAGTCCAGGGTGTACCCCGCTTCTTGCTCGAAGACAACTGGGATAGGCTCCAGTAGTACAAAATGAATGAATGAATGAATTTGAATGTGTCTTCTTCATGTGTTATATTTGTGATTTAGTTAATTTAAACATTTTTACCTCATCCCCCCCACATTCAAAATAAAATGCTAGGTTAAGTGCGATTTTAAATTGTTCATGTGTATGAATGTGAGTGTAAATTATTTTTTGTCGATACAATATATGCTCGGCGATTGGCTAGCGACCAGTCCATGGTTTATTATGCCTCTCAACTACAGTTTATGAATGGATGGATGGACATTTTTATGCTTGAATATACTTTTGTTTTTGCCAGTAGGCCATATTTGGTAATGGTAATGGTTTTATTTCACTTGAACATGCATCAGATTACAATTGAATGCATCACATAATCAGTTCACAGTTCCACATGTCCAAAAGGAGTAGGAAGAAGCAAAGCTTATTAAATCCTACCCCTCCATCTTGTACTTTTACAATCAGTAACTGTTACATTTGTTCACTTCCTGCTTTCTATAATACAGTTCGTTTTTTTTTTTTTTTTACATAGTCTACCTTGTACCGAAGTGCGAGGTGATGTGATGCACAGCATAATTTATCACTTAATATACGTATGTTTGAAATAGTGAAAATTCAAACCATATAATGTGACAAGGATGGACTGTCTAACCACAGGAACACACTAGATTTGAATAGTAGAAGAGTGATGTATTACATTTTTGTATTAGCTAGAACTGGTATGTTTGCACACCTCCCTCTTTAGCCTTCACGTGACAAACAAAACAATGAGAAAACACGAGACGACATACTTCTTCCTGGCAACTTTAATTGTTTTGACAACTCCTCACAAGCCAGCGAAGATCACTTCCAACCGTGCAGCTGACAGTGGCGTACATGTGCCCTCCCACTCTGGCAGGAGTGTGGCGAGGTAAAGTCGGTGTTTCAGGTCATGAAATGTAAAGGCTCATTTTTCTTTCAATGAACTCAAATCACTTTTTGTTCGCCGACAAACACGTCAAGTCACTAAAAATGCATTTTTAGGTATTACATTGTAAACACTGTTACAGTTTCTGCAGACAGTGCTTTGTAGCATAATTAAATCAGGCATTTTTATTAAAAAAAAAACAAAAAA
Source organism: Doryrhamphus excisus (assembly GCF_030265055.1). Taxonomy (NCBI): domain Eukaryota; kingdom Metazoa; phylum Chordata; class Actinopteri; order Syngnathiformes; family Syngnathidae; genus Doryrhamphus; species Doryrhamphus excisus. The sequence continues at coordinate 5,796,742 of NC_080482.1, forward strand.
CAAACAACCATCAAGCAGCAGAGTGGCCTATTGCCCCAAATGGGTCAAAGTCATCGTTAGTGAGTATAAAAACAAGTGAGCAAATAAGCTTATCTACAAAGTGAGGCCTGCTTCAGTGCACGTTTGACATCTCTTCAATGAGCCCGACATGCTACATATTCATATTTGCAAAGTGAACTGATATCATTGTGAGAGGACAAAAAACACATTCATTGACTAAAGACTTCAAAGTGGAAACACAATATTTACAAAACGACAAAAAAGGTTTTAATAAAAATATCTGAATAATTACAATAATCTATTCGAAGTATATATGTATCCCTTTAACATACATTATTTTTTCCATAGATCATTTATTTCTCTTTATGTACAATCTTAATGGTTTTCAAATTGAATTGTCCTTTTTTTTTTTTTTACAATATCAAATATTTTAAGATCCCGACACAAACCATCTATTTTAAACAATAGATGTCTACAAGAAATGTACAACAACTTTTGCAGTTCAGTAAAGCTTTAAACTGGACTCGCTTTTTTCACAAAAAAAAAAAAAAAAATCATTCATAATTGGGGTTAAAAAATATTTCCTTCATTACCAAAAAGAAAAATGTGGTCGAATAGGGACAAATAAGGGGTCTTATGCAAATTCCATGCTCTATGGAAGAAAAAAAAAATGTTCATTATATGCGAGTTTACGTCCTTCCAGTGGTTTCCAAATTTTGTTGTGATTGTGCCTCCAGTTGGCTGTGAGTCCCTGGCGAAGCTTTTGCTGGCTTTTGGAGCGGGCTCTGTGCAGCCTGCACACCTGTGGAGGGGATAAATAGATTTGGTGGGGTGGGGTGAGCTGCTGAGCTCCAGACTGAGTGGCGCCACCGAAACAACAGAGGTCGTGCTTGACCAACAAGCCAAAACAAACCAGGTCCAAACCACATCCACATCGTTTCTCTCAAGCTGTCGGATTGAAGACTGACGGCTATCTGACGGACCGTCACATCACCCCCCCAGAATCGTACCCCACCCTTATGCACACTTTGTACTGCTGTTTGACTTTAACCGAGAAGAAAGTAACAAAATTCAAACAGAGGCCAAAGTGAGGCCTGATTCTTTCCTTTGCATGCACTGGCCTACATTTACACCATTAATATATGATTGTTTCCGTATGTATATGAATTTTTAAAAACTTACCATTGTGGTGCTTATGTGTCTCAGCGGCATAAAATTGAGTCCTCAGGTTTTTTGACAATTGATGTCCTCTAGAGAGAAAAAAAAAAGAAATATAACATTATGTTCAGTACATGTAGTCAATAAAAATAAGCAAAAAAAAATTTTTTTTTTATTGTTTTATGTCCAACTGAATAATAAATTGACCTTTTTGCACAGAGGAGACTGCAGGCTGATTTACTTGAGTAGCAGTGGGATGAGATGGGCCTCAAAGCACATCATCATCATTATCATGCAAATTATAAACACCGCAATCAAGTGCGCAATCCGCACACGACAAATGCGCTTTCTTCTTGCAAGATTCTACACGTATGGGTGGCTGCAGTTTGCACATACATGTGCTAACACAAGACAGGGCAATTACACATGACGGAGCTGATGTGCTTTGTCTGCTGGCGAGCGTCTAAGCATAGTAAATAACGGAAAAAGGAATAATAACCTCCACCGGTAAACAAACGGTACCTGGTGGCGCTCGGTGTTGAGCACCGTGAGCGGCGTTCGGCCGGGGTTGGACGCAGGGGGAGCGCAGGTTCCGTGCCGCTGAGGGGCTTGTTTGTGCAGAGAAGGGTGCGTCTCCAGGGCCAACTGCAGGTCCAGGATGTAGTCAATGACATGTTGGAGGATCTCCACTTTGCTGACTTTCTTATCCTGCGGTATAGTCGGCACCAGGCGCTTCAGTCGGCTGTAGCAGTCGTTCATGTCGTACTGCAAACAGCACCGCTCCTCCTCTTCCATATTGGACCGGGAGATGTGCAAGCTGTGCTTGGGCATATGTTGGAGGGAGAGCTCCCTGCTGCTGGAGGAGGAGTCCTGGGGGTGGACAGGAGGAACAGCCTTCATCGTGAATTAAAAAAAAAACCAAAACAATGACACTGCGGATGAATTGCACTTCTAAAAAGACACCACGTTGGAAATATTTTTACAAGGGAATTCGATTCTAGTGTGTCCACATCCCCTTTGTGGTGTGCGATCAGGATCGGGCTCCGAGTGCTCACAAGGAGTAGATTGTGCACATTTATAGAGGAGAGGGGAGGCGCCAAGCCTGCACACTGACCCCACTGGGGAGAAGAGGAAAAGGCGTGTCTCCCACTCTTTGGAGTGTGTGAGACACATTTCAAATATTTACCTGTACTAAAATCCAGCAGGAAGAATTATCTCTGCTGTTATATAGTTCCTTCAGCAGGGGTGTCCAACCTGTGGCTTGGGGACAAATATTTTTTTTTTGGATACTGAAGAGTGCATTCAGATTGACACTTTAAATAGACAAGAGCCAACTTGCTTTACTAGTATGTTTCATTTAGTCACGTGTCAACACACACCCTGGACTGGTGGCCAGCCAATCACAGGGCACATACAGACAAACAACCATTCACACTCACATTCATACCTATGGACAATTTAGAGTCGCTAATTAACCTAGCATGTTTTTGGAATGTGGGAGGAAACCGGAGTACCCGGAGAAAACCCACGTATGCACGGGGAGAACATGCAAAACTCCACACAGAGATGGCCGAGCGTGGAATTGAACCCTGGTTTCCTAGCTGTGAGATCTGCATGCTAACCACTCAACCGCCGTGCAACTTATACATTACGTAATTATCCGCATTCGTGTTTAAAGAAAATGCTCATTATGTATTCACTCTTCACGCTTTGTGATTGGCTAGCGACCATGTACACCAGGGGTGCGCAAACTATGGCCCGGGGGCCACATGCGGACCACTCGCTAGTTGCTTTCTAAGTATTTCAACTTTTAACATAGAAACTGGCAACACGACTTACAAGTCAGATGTCTTATTTAGTAAAAAAAACAACGAAACTAAAAAATTTAATTACATAGTTTGATGTGGTCTGATGTTTAAAGTACACTTTCACAGATTAAATTACACAAATAATTCAAGGAAAATTATAAGCATAAAATAGTGTGTGTGTGTTAAATATATGTTCTGGCCCCCCCGGACAATTTTGTTAACTGAATGCGGCCAACGAGTCAAAATATTTGCCCACCCCTGATGTATGTACACGGTGCATTTGGCAAGTTAAAAACGTCTTGTATTGCGTTGGTCACACTGCCTCCACTTTATTAGCTTTACTTCAGCTGGCCTCTGTTTCTGTTTGTATCAAAACTAAAAACAACACTAGACCAAAAATGCTAACCGAGACCACTTAAGGTTGCGTTCACTTGTCATTTTTGGTCTGGTTAAAATTAACTACAGTCCATTTGCTCTGCTAGTACAGTTTGTTTGTGAATTCTGCCCAGCACCAAACAGGTGGACCAAGACATCCTGCGGCTGCGTTCACACTTGTTATTCTATTTTAAACAAAGTTGCACCAATTTGGGCTGCTAGTCTGGTTTGTTTGGTCAAGTGTGAACGTGGTCAACTGGACCCAACAGGACCTGAAAAACAGGCGGACTGAGATGTGCCATAAAAGCAGATAGCGGACAAGTGAAAATGCAGTGCAGGTAAGAAGCATTTATCATATAAGAGATACATCGGGAAAATGGGTTTAGTGGTTAAATTCCCTGGAATCTTGGCATCTTAGGATGTTAATAAACAGGGTTGGCCGTTGTTTTCATTTTGGTAGGTTCCTATGATTTCTGCGCTCATGGAATTGGGGATGCAATTACGGAATTGACCAATAATAATGGGGAATCTTGCAAAAATTGACATAATGTGAATGAATGTTGTTGTCATAAGGAGAAGGAACGTTGGTGTGAAGGAGTATTTATCCTTTGGAGGAATTGATCGTGGCAGATACAAACAGTAAACATTTCAAATAAATAATAAAATTAAATAAATAAAGTAAATATTAATGCTAATTTTTAAAATATAATTAAATTTTTTAAATATTAATATAAATTCAATAAATTAAGTAAATATTTCAATTAAACACTTGTGTGTTCATGTGAATAAAGCCAATACCAACTGAAATGATTGTTTCAAGTTGGTTCAACATAATGCTTTTTTTTAAAATGTGGGATTAACTGGTGGATCTATCCCACCTCACCCCTTCAATCAGCTGGGATAGGCTCCAGTTAGGCTCCAGTTAGGCTCCAGTTCACACTAATGACTACAAGCGGAATAGCAAATGGATGGATGAAGCTGTCAGTTCATGATTAAGTCTACTTGTTCGTGATGTTGCTTTTACCAGGCCTCAGTGTAACCTTGGCTTTCTATTTTGTTTAAGAATACTGTATGTGGTTGGTATCAGTTCAGTAACCATGGCAATGGATGTGACAAATGTGTGTATTGTTGGAATGTGCACAAAGTGTACAGCCTTTATTTCCAGTAACCTTTTTTATAACCTATTATTGCCTTATTGCCAACCGTGGACAACAAACTCAGGTTTAAAATCTGCAGGACAACAAGAAGGTGTGAAGATGTGTGTTTTATCTTGTTGTCTTCTATTTGCTCTCTGGTGCTTCTTTAATTATGACTCTTCTGGCTGTACTTCCCCAAAGGTTTATTGCTGTGCTGACTTGGGACTGGAACTTGGTAACTGGAGACTTATTATCACATAAGCCTGTTTTGTTGTGATGCTGTTTGTAGACAGAACTCAAAGTCCAAAATTTATTTAGCGATTAATTCATGGAATTCCATCTTCTGCCTTTTATTGTGTGTGTGTTTTCTCCGGGGACTCCTCCCACATTCCAAAAACATGCTAGGTTAATTGGCGACTCCAAATTGTCCATAGGTATGAATGTGAGTGTGAATGGTTGTTTGTCTATATGTGCCCTGTGATTGGATGACAACTAGTCCTCTTGCACGGAGTCAGCTGGGATAGGCTCCAGCATCCCCGCAACCCTAGTGAGGATAAGCGGCATAGAAAAAGATGGATTGATACAGTATTTTTATTTTTAATTTAATCTTAATTTAGCCATTTTAATGCTTGAAAGCGCTAATTTTAGGCAAAAGTATTAAAAAAAAACGACAAATCGAGCATATTCAACCACAAAACTGTATCATAGTCACTTCATTGCACTACTTCATTGCATTACTGTACATATTACTGTTATTATATATTGTCACATTCATACTGTGCATACTGTTTATAATCTGTATTATCTGCAATAGCAATGTTATAGTCATTTATATCCCTGTATATATCCACACTGTATCATAACCTGTTATAGTTTGTACATAGATCTGTCCATTTACAGCTCTATTCTATTTCTACATTTACTTACTAATAAGGTATTTATAAATTTGCACTTCTGGTTGGATGCTAACTGCATTTTGTTGCCCTGTACAAGTGACATGAGCAATAACAATAAAGTTGAATCTAATCAAATCTAATCTAATCTAATCTAATCTAATCTAATCTAATCTAATCTAATCTAATCTAATCTAATCTAATCTAATCTAAAACACAGAATGATTTATTAATGAATATATATTTTTAAGTCACAAAATTCAAACAGCGATGTGGCAAGTCAAAAAATTCACATATCAAATGCAGCTCAACATTTGCTCCCTTCAACAGGAAGTGACAGAAAGTCACACAAGGTTAAAGCGAATCAATAGCCGGTTGTGATCTGGAAACTTTTGGAGTGAAACAGGTTGTCAGATCTTGCGTACCTATGGCATACCGTTTACTTTTCGTCCTACAACAGCGCTTCTATTCAGTTCATCAAGTGTGTGTAAGCGACCGGTACCATCTGAGCCAACATCTCTCAGTGTCAACGGGCTCAGCTGTGGTAGCGATGGGTTGCGCCTCTCTCCTTATGATATAGTTTGCACAACATGCCTCAGTCCCTGGTGGCCCCTCCAGCTTAACCCACAAGTTCCCTCCGCGTCATTTACACAGGTGCATCCACTGTTTACATTGTGCAACCTGAGTAACTGTCCACACACATGCTTGCATCCACACCTATTTGCAAACAAACACAAATGCTATGTTCGGAGTGTTGCAAGTCATATGCTCTATAATAGATTGAATAGTTCTATTCAAAGCTACAGTGTCGTTTTTTCCCAGCATAGTCTGGTGACATTTAAGTGTTGAATATAGGTTTTCTATTGCAAAGAATTTACATTTTGCAGTGTTAGAGCTTAAAAATGAGAAAAGAAGAAATGTCAGTGAGATTAATGTGAGTAAGCAATGTATTATAAACAGCCATTAAACTGAAATAGACTAAATGTTAATGTTCAAAAAAGGTGTCAGTAATGAGTAGCTGTGCCATTCTTTGGTAATGGTAATGGTTTTATTTCATTTGAACATGCATCAGATTACAATTGAATGCATCACATAATCAGTTCACAGTTCCACATGTCCAAAAGGAGTAGGAAGAAGCAAAGCTTATTAAATCCTACCCCTCCATCTGGTACTTTTACAATCAGTAACTGTTACATTTGTTCACTTCCTGCTTTCCGCATATGGTTTAAGGTTTTTTTTTCATTTTTATTTTTAAATTTTAAAATTATGTTAGTCCCGAACCGAAGTACGAGGTGATATGACCATAAAATGACATAACATAATGGGTACCATGGTAACTGTCAATATAGTGATATGTATAGCACATCATTCTTTCAAATTCCAAATGGGCAATTTTGTGAGAAATTGACAAGATATGATTTATATTCAAATCAAATCAATATTCGACGATAAACACGGCTATTCAGAGTTAGCTTTTTTTTTTTCCATAGCTGGTACTTTCAGTTTGACAGTTCCCACTGTAGCCACACCAAACATTTCCGAGCTGATGTTTTGCATGTCCACTTCATGCTGCCGGATGTTGTTTGCACTACAAACTTTGCAAAGCCAACAACATGGAGGTTGACACTGATATTTGATTGGCATGTGGCTCATCTCCATATGTTTTAAGTGTGTATCCAATGTGTGTGTGTGTGTAAGCAACAACAGGTGCACCAATGTACTGTATATTGCAGTACAGATGTTGTCTAAAGCTAAACCTTTATCTGCACATTTATATGCGATATATTAAGTGCCTACTCAAGAAAAAAAGCCATATACACTCACTGGCCACTTGACTGGGTACTCCTGCATAATACGCACATCTATGATCTACTAGAAGAGTTGTATCAAAAACAGAACCTTCACAAAGAAAGAATATGTTTATGTTTTTATTTTTTATGGATCACAGCTGCAAAATAATGAAAAAACTGCACTTTAGTAAAGAATGTGAGAAACACCATTAAATTTAAAAAATAATCCGTCATTGTCAACAGGTATTCAATCAAGTAAAAGTGATGTTAAATGTTAATTTATTGCTTTTTTTTGTAATTTATTTGCATTTATTAGAAGTGTATTTCCTGCATATAAAACAGGAATTTTTCTATCTTAAAATCAATTTTAGGTGTGTGGAACAGATTACGGGCCGCAGTGGTTAACGCGCAGGCCACACAGCAAGGGGACCCAAGTTCAATTCCATGTTTCCATGTTCTCCCCGTGCATGCGTGGGTTTTCTCCGGGTACTCCGGTTTCCTCCCACATTCCAAAAACATGCTAGGTTAATTAGCGACTCCAAATTGTCCATAGGTATGAATGTGAGTGTGAATGGTTGTTTGTCTATATGTGCCCTGTGATTGGCTGGCGACCAGTCCAGAGTATACACCGCCTCTCGCCCGAAGACAGCTAGGACGACCTTTATGAGGATAAGCGGCTGGAAATGATTGAATTAGTGAATGGAAAAGATTCCAGGTTTTAGACAGACCCTTTTTAAATGTAAATATTTTTGTTTTATTCTTTCCCCAAATGAGTTAAGCATCATCGACTGCCCATCCGTTCCAATGCCTTTTGCCAATGATATGGAATGAGTATGGATGATGACCCAGTGATGGAGTTAATGACAGACTCAACCCCGTGCCCTGCGGGGTCATTAGGATGTCTTCAATGCAGTAGGGTGGCAGATTCAAGCCCTTGAGTTCTTGCTGGGCTACTTAGGACAATAGACTGTTTGACACAAAAAAAACAGCAGAATGACTTATTGTAATAATAGTACTTATTGTACCAGTAATAATGTGGAACAAAAGAAATAAAACAAAGAAATTATGTCACCTTTGTAATGAATTAATGGCATTCACAGTATATTCTTGCAGTGCAGATGACTAAAAATGGGTACGTGACAAAAATATTGGCTATTTCTCCCAATTGTAAAAACGCCAAGGCGGGAACCTCAACCTCTTTTCATCAACGAAAGTCCTATAAGAAAGCCTTACACATTTTGCGCGCTTTTCTTTCTTGGAAAAACCTCCTCATTCCTTTTCTTTTCTTCCTCTTGGAAACACCCACCCCAGGCCACCATGCTCCCACCCCCCTTTTGAATTTTTTTTTTAAAGACTTTCCCAAGGAATGTCATTCAACACATTGAATATGTAGCCTCAAATCTCTGCTGCATACATGTTCCTATTGATTCTCCAAAAATAATTAATCGCTTTAAATAATTTCAATATCTGATTACAGAGGTCCTTGCTATGGTGGAGAGAGAGTGAGGGGGGGGACAGGGTCAAAAAGAGTGAGGTGGCGATGCTTGCCAGGAGATTGAAAAGAGGAGGGAATGACAAAGACCACCATCTGCTACTTGTCTTTCTTGTTGGCGACCTCAAACACCAGTAGACGCCACATCTCTATGATCCAACTGCAGACCGGTGACTGGAATGTTATTGATAGAAAAACGTAGGGGAGTGAGGGTGAAGTGACTCAAAAACACAGAATAAAATAAGCCCTTTTTAAATCTGTCATTGTCATTCTGTTCTCTCTGTTTTTCTGTCATCGTCAAAATCGGAATAAATCATTTAAATTTGTTGCAAAATGGCCGTGTTATTGACGAATGGAGGGTATAGTCAAAAACATACATAAGTCGCTCTGGAGTATAAGTGGCATTTTTTTGCAGGTAATTTATTTTACAAACTACTTGACCAAAACAGACATTACGTCCTCTTGGAAGGCAAGTTCTAACATTAATAAAAGAATATAGAACAGGCTGAATAGATGTAAGATATGCTAACACATGGTTATTCAGCTACAGAAAAGTGTAACATAAACAGTTTTTTGATTTATAAGTCACTCTAGAGTATAAGTCGCAGGAACAGCCAACCTATGAAAAAAAAGTGTGACTTATAATCCGGAAAATACGGTAAGTTCCATCGATTCCTTATTTATACCAACAACCATTATGGTTTTGTGCTACTTAACTTAACGTGTTTCTTAAAGTGATCCCGACACTAAAACCTGTTTTTTTTTCACAGTGAGAAATAACATTGAAAAGGCATATTTCCTGCCTTAGATGTGTACTGCAATGTTGAGATATTTGTTAAACCCACCTATATGGTAATATTCAAACAACGAAGCATCAGTCTAAGTCTTCAGGGATCCAACTGCAGACCGAAAAGGGAGTGAGGGTGAAGTGACTCAAAAACACAGAATAAAATAAGCCCTTTTTAAATCTGTCATTGTCATTCCCTTCTCTATGTCAAAATCGGAATAAATCATTTAAATTTGTTGCAAAATGGTCGTGTTATTGAAGGATGGAGGGTATAGTCAATTAGTGAATGTCAGATAAAAACAAAAATAACTCTGCTTGAACGTCATTGTGAATGATTGAATATAATGGGGTTTCAGTTGCTAAGGGCAACAAGTAGCCAAAACCACTGTTGATTTCGGCAGTGTTCAATAACACCTATTATTAAAATGATGAATCACATGTCATTTTGTGAACTTTTGTACCAGGATTGTGTAGTATTTGTTATTTTCAGCAGTATGTCTATTCATTTTCACATCTAAATTTCCACACAAAATGTGTATTGTGTAAGTGTGTGTATTGTGTAAGTGTAAATTGTACAAATCCACTTGTGGTGTTGGAATGTATTACAGAAAAGGTTGAGGGTGAATAAAGGTTTCTGCCCCATAGAGTGTGCATTGTGGACGCATGCTTCTCGCTGCCCCTCCTTCGGAGAAGTGTGTGTTTTCTTTGTGCTTCAGGGTGGCTGTGGCCTCTCCACCTCCACACCCTTGGGAAAGTGTAACAGGTGTGCCCTCCAGCGCCGCAGCAGCAGGGCCGTGGGGCTGAAGACAGATGGGTGCTGCAACCGCCCTTTTCCCAGCATGCATCTCCTCAGTCAAATCAGCCCCTGACCAACAGTCTTTATTGGTCCAATGCTGACCAAAAAAAAAAACAAGGTAGGAATGCGGTAGCTAATTGCCTCATTATCATCACAAGCGAATAGTCATAGATCAAACACGTTGCTTTTTACAACTTTTACAAAGAAGAAGAAGAAGAGCAAACCAGAAAAAATGTACAAATAACACACTAATAATACATTCTGCCAGATTTACATTGAAAATGATGGATTGCAGGAGTGAAGGAAGTGGCATAGAAAATCGATGGATGGATGGATGTTTTCTCAAATGCGCAATGGTACACTCGCGCTGCCTTCATGGTCCCTACAAATATTAGTACAAATATTGTTTATTTTTACAATGTCCCTTAATTTCATTGAAAGGCCAACATATGTTGCTAGCAGAAAATGCTATCAGCAATGTACCATATTTTGTGGACTATAATTTGCCCCGGAGTATAAGTCGCACAAGGCCAAAAATGCATAATTAGGTAGAAAAAAACATACATAAGTCACACTAGAGTATAAGTCGCACAAGGCCAAGAATGCATAATTAGGTAGAAAAAAAACATAAATAAGTTGCACTGGAGTATAAGTCGCACAAGGCAAAAAATGCATAATTAGGTAGAAAAAAACATACATAAGTCCCACTGGAGTATAAGTGGCATTTTTTGCAGGTAATTTATTTTACAAACTACTACCAAAACAGACATTAAGGCAAGTTCTAACATTAATAAAATAATATAGAACAGACTGAATAGGTGTAAGATATGCTAACACAATGGTTATTCAGCTACACAAAAAGTAAACATAAACAGAAAAGTGTAACATAAACAGTTTTTTCATGTATAAGTCGCTCTGGAGTATAAGTCGCAGGAAAAGCCAACCTATGAAAAAAAAGTGCGACTTATAGTCCGGAAAATACGGTAAGTTCCATCAATTCCTTATTTATACCAACAACCATTATGGTTTTGTGCTACTTAAGGTAACGCGTTTCTTGAAGTGATCCCGACACTTTTTTCACTGTGAGAAATAACATTGAAAAAGGCATATTTCCTGCCTTAGATGTGTACTGCAATGTTGAAATATTTGTTAAACCCACCTATATGCTAATATTCAAACAACGCTTTGAAGCATCAGTCTAAGTCTTCAGGGAATCTAACATACATGTTTTTGGACCGAGAACCAGAGAACGTGCCGAGAATATTCCTTCATATTCCAATGTCAGCTGGAAGATCATGTAAACAAACAACAAAAAGGAAAATGGCAGAAAAGGGGTGGGGAAAAAAATCCTCTTCAGTGTGCATAGCATCGCATACTTGCAAAGACACCAAAGTGTGTCCAGCATTTCAATCATTTCAGGAAGTCTTTGATAAAGAGCAGAGTCTCCCTTTAATAAAATCATGAAAACCAATGCAAACCATTTGGGGGCCATCCCCTGATTGGAGCATTGGTGCATGGTTACAACATCTAACACAATTACTGTAGGCTGTATTGGGGTCAATCGTGAAGCTGTTATCTGTGGACAGTTGTTTTGAAAGGTATAAAAAAATATGACTGCGGTCTGTGGGGTATATCCCTAAATCCAGAAAGAAACTGAAATATTTTCAAACTGGACTTGTCGTGAAAATTGCCTCCTTGGTTTTGAGTCCAACTGATTTATTTGCATGGAGAGAACCACTGGAGTCTATCGGAATTAATAGCAATGGCGTAAGAAAGGCTTATTTTCCGAGTAAGTATGTTCCATTGCAATGCAAGAAGAGAAGCCTGCACAGATGGTTGACTACGAAAGGCAGCTTTTTTTTTCTGAGGACGCTCTCTTCCTTTGCTAATATTTAGCTCCTTCAAAATGCTAATGGATTCGCTCTCCAAGGTTAGCAAAACAACTATAGGAAAGTCTTTAGATCTCAAGCATTTGTTTACAGGATAGATTTAGACTGAATCCTGATTCTAACGTCCTCTCAAAAGTCAGAGCCAAGTGGAATAAACCACTAAGAAACGTCACAACACTTGATTGTCATTACATCATCACCCTTTACCGCTTTCTGGGTGAGATGAGACAGTTAAAATGTTCATAATAAATATTTCCTAACAATAAAGTACGGTGCATACATTTCAATGTTATTTTAGTTTTAATTATTTTAGTATATATGCTACCTCAGAACACTTTTTTAAAAGATAATTTTCCAAAAACAACAAACAACTTGCTCCCAAACGCTCCCGAGGAACTCTGGACTACTGCCGAAATGTACTTTCTACTTTTGTCAGTATAGAAGTTCATAACAAATGAAAAAACCTTTTGGAGGGATACTTGTGGAGAGAAAACTTGACTTAAAACGTCATAACATACTACATACTACATAACATACATAACATACATAACATACATAACATACTACATACTACTACTAACGTACTGTGAATCATTCAAGTTAAAATTAATGAAGCTTTTATCTATAAAAAGGTAATCTCATTTATTTTTCTAGTATCGGATATACACAACTGCCAAGTCCCCAACTACTCGGGACTTTGATCATAGGCCGCACATTTTCCAAAAACAACAAGCAACTTGCGCTCCCGAGGAACTCTGGACTACTGCCGAAACGTACTTTCTACTTTTGTCAGTATAGGAGTTCATAACAAATGAAAAAACCTTATGGAGAGATACTTGTGGAGTGAAAACTTGACTTACAACGTCAAGGCTTCCTGTATCTGAAAACATACAGGACAAACGTTGTATAACATACTACATATTACTACTAATGTACTATGAGTCATTCAAGTTAAAATTAATGAATCTTTTATCTTTAAAAAGGTAATCTTATTTATTTTTCTAGTATCGGATATACACAACTGCCAAGTCCCCAACCACTCGGGACTGTACTTATCACCTCAAATGCCGAGGACTTATTATTGACGTCAACCCACAACAAAAACACAACGTCTTTGATCATAGGCCGCACATTTTGCCTTAAAAATCTCCTTTGTGCGTCTGGTGTTGTGTTGAAGATAAAATCAATTATTAATTGTACATCAAAAGGCATGAAAAAATGTAGTCTTGCACAACAATCCCCCTGTTGAGCAATTTCAGAAGTAAACAACTCATATTATACTTTAGAACTGAAATAAAATGCTATCTTTGCAGCGTCTTCTTCATGTATTATTCACTTCAAGTTGCCAAGAAGAGACTCTAGATGTCGTATACTACTACAAAATTCATTTGGGCAAGTATAAATACGCACACAGAATTCTTAACTAACCCGGGAGCCTCTTTTGGGTCAGGGTGACATTTGCATTGGCTTGTCTTTGGGGTGTTTTCCTTTTTAGATGACCCTCTTGTTCACACACTTTGTGTTATCATGGTCCAAACAATGAACACGCTCAGCGTTATAGTACAGTTGTGAGATAAAGCATTATTACAAACGCTATTACAACAAAAGATCTTTTGATCATTTAATTAGGCGGTAATAATTAGGCTTGATTCCCGAGCTGATTTTATTTTTAAAGTGTGTCTCATAAGCCTTTGCTTCTGCTCGGTTTAACTTTCGTTTTAGAATGCTAGGTGCCATTCTTGCAGTGCAAAACAGACAGTAGCTGACTTTCAGACCTTTGCGATGGTAGATAAGATCGGTATCATATGGATTCCTATAGAATCAGACAGTCATCAAGTCCCCAAAATGAAAGAAAATTGATATTTGGCCATTACAAAAAAATCAAAAGTATTTGAGTGGTGCTTCATTGCATCCTGGTCAAGGTTTTATACCTCGGGAACTTTAAAAAAAAAAACCCGTTTGTGTGTGCATGTGTATTCACTTGGAGCGTGCAGACCTCTAGACAGCTTATTCACAACAGACAGGCCGCAGTAGAATTCTTATCTAGGCCACCTTCACTGATAGTATTGATGGGATTATTGCCCCAAGACTGCTGAATGGAAGAACAAAGGACGTGATAAGTTTGGGTGCAAAGGATTTAAAGTTGGGGAAAAAATACTCATCACTTTTTGAATGGTTGGGTTAAAAGAAGTTTAACTCCAGTTTCTCGGTGTGTGTGTGTGTGTGTGTGATTTGTCATTTGTCAGTAGTCTAGATCTGAACAGTGTTGCATCCATCCATCCATCCATCCATCCATCCATCCATCTTGTCCCTGTTAAGGTCAGGGATGAGCAGGAGCCTAGCCCAGCTGAATTTACACCCTTAATACACCCTTGAGTGGTCGCAAATGGCCCCCAAGCCGCTATTTGGACATCCATGATCTAATGCAGTGATTTTCAACAACTGTGCGTGCCGTGAGAAATCGTCAGGTGTGCCGTGAGGAATTATTCAATATCATATATTTTTTTCATTAACATGTATTAATAATTTTCTGCAAATATTGTCGCGTGTCATTGGTGCAAAGATAAGATTGGTGTAAATTTGTCCGTGTGGCAACACGTAGCCGATTGCCTCGTTCCTCTAATAGACTTTAGTGATGCACATGAGAGGAAGTGGTGATATTTTGTAACATTGTTGGTTGAATTAGTATGCGGATCAAAAGGATCTGCTGTGGCGAGTCCGTAATCAGGAAAAAACTGAAAGAAGCAAATAATATTGGTTATTGGTGTGCTGCAAAATTTTTTCCAATGTAAAAAAACGTGCTGTGGCTCAAAAAAGGTTGAAAAACACTGATCTAATGTAACCATATAAGGCAGTGTTTTTCAACCTTTTTTGAGCCACGACACGTTTTTTTTACATTGGAAAAATCTTGTGGCACACCACTAACCAAAAATGTTACAAAATGTCTCGCGGGCCGCGAGTTTGAGACCCCTGAGTTAAAGGAATATTCCATCCCTGTTCAATTCTTTCCGTTTGAGCAAATAAACCAAATGCAATTGGAATATTTGGGTCCATGTATGCTATTGACATAATGGCTATTGATATAATATCTGCAAATGATTAATAAATGTTAATTATAAAAAGTGATATTGGCTAATTCCTCACGGCACACCTGACGGTTTCTCAAGATACACTAGTGTGCCGCAGCACAGTGGTTGAAAATCACTGATATAAGGTATTCAAACTATGATGACCTTTCCTATAGTTGAGTTTCTTAATGCACATTTTAACAATTTAAAATCAGCTTATGTATACTTTCACTTAATACGGCTGAAATGTAATATTTCTCATGTGTGTTATGAGCAATTTACATCTAACTCGGCTTTTTGCTGAATTACTTAATGTGATCCCGAGGGGTTGTGATGCAAATAAAAAATCATCCTGGATCCAGCATTGAATCTTTAAGGTCAAACTCACACTTTTACACACACACACACATGCAAATACACAACCCAAGTCAATTTTAAACAGTTTGTTTCCCTTCTCACCATCTCGCTTCCTTCTGATGATGAAAGGAATATGGATGCATAAAAAACAGCAGGGGTCAGAGAATAGCTCGCCCCAAGAATAACGGAAGCGTAATAATAAACACAAGTCTTGAGTCAAATTACACGCAGCGGTTGAACATATACACACCCACACACACACACCCACACACACATATACAGACACAGAATGTGAAGCCCACACAAACATGTCCACGTGGGAAGGCACACAAAAGAATCCAATCAATCAACAAAGTATGAAAATGGAACTTAGAAATTAGCTCATTTATTTTGGACAATTAGGGTTATTGAAGTGTGACAGTGAGAATTTAGTGTTCACTGAGGCGTGGGCTCTGCAACAATAGCAGGGAGCCAATTGGGTGTGAGGAGCATTTAAAGCTCTAGTATTTACTTATCAATATAACCAGTGCAATGTGTTGGTCCTCTGGTTTTCCCTTTTTAGATAGGATAGTTGGAGAAAGATTGAAGCAGTCATCCCTATCGTATGTGATATGAGAGCCAGAATTAATCAAGAAATTATATGTCCAAATTAAAAGTTTGGTGGTTCTTTTTGAAATTAATTTTTTCGGAAGCTAAAAATGTAACTGCTGGAGCCTATCCCAACTGTATTCCGGCGAGAGACGGGGTACACCCTGGACTGGTCGCCAGCCAATCACAGGGCACATATAGACAAACAACCATTCACACTCACATTCATACCTATGGACAATTTGGAGTCGCTAATTAACCTAGCATGTTTTTGGAATGTGGGAGGAAACCGGAGTACCCGGAGAAAACCCACGCCTGCACGGGAGAACATGCAAACTCCACAAAGAGATGCCTGAGGGTGGAATCGAACTTCAGTCTGCTAGCTGTGAGGCCTGTGTGCAGCCCCACAAGGCATTCAGAAGAATGAAACTGTAAATGTAGTATTCTATACTGGTCACTAGGTGTCAGTAATATCACTTTAATGTTTGGCGAGACAAGTATCACATACTACACAAATATGTACAAAATATATTATCAATAATTTGGAGTGTTTATATGATAACCATTCAATGATAGCCAATGTTAGCGATAACCATAGCTATATCGCTATATTTAGGGCTTGGGGCATGGAACAGATTAATTAATTAATTAATTAATTAAAAAACACATTGGAATTAAACACTTTCATTGAAATGAATGTGTTATTACACATGCAGTTTATTATACAGTCATATTAAGATGTGTTTATGAAAATGTACTGTACCTATAAATTCACAGCAATGGCAAAACCTCATCAATATAGAATACACATGCTATATATCCTTAAATAAACTCACCAAAGTTGCAATAATTCATCATAAGCTACGGTTTATTATAAAAAAAAAGGGGTGCCGGGTGACAGAGTTCGATTATTCTCAAGTCTGATATCTTAAGGAGACAAATAGAGAGCTGTGGCAGAGGCCATCTATAACGTGATGAATATTTAAGAAGCTATTTTAATAAGTAATACTCAACATAAAAGCAGAGTTTGTTATGGCCTCCCAATTGTCATTACATATTCACATGCTGCTGTTTTTTTTTTCCCCCTGCCATCAGCCTCTCTTTAATATTAACACATCTGCGGATGGATTTTACATTTCTAGGCTAAGTGCGTGAGTCTCTTGCTTGGAAAATAATTTTTCCATTATCATTATTAATGGATTTTTGGTTTGAAATCAATTTATATTCTATTCTGCAAATGAAGGAGACGAGGTTGTATGCCGACATCATCTCCCCTTTGCGTACATTTTTGTTTTGTTATGTCTCTGGTTTATTTTCACGTTCCCTGCAGATGGAAACTTGATTGAAGCTGCTGGAAAAAGTGGGCTACAAAATAAACACTTTTGCAATGTATTACATTTGTAAATGGCTGCAGCATGCATACTTTATTGGTGAAACTCTGGGGGTGTGATTAGGTTTGTATCTGTGTTGATTTTCTATTATAGCATGCGGTAAATGAAGTGAAATGTTTTCTTTTTTGTTAAAAATCTGTTCCAAAATAGTGTCAAAAAAAACAAAAAAAAACAAAAAACAATGGTGATCAATGTAACTAACTCAATTGACTTGGAGGTATTGGGAGTGGCAGAATTGGGAGTGGCTCCCAGCATGCTTTGCGGCACCTGTTTTGTAAGACGTTGCTAAAGTTACTTGTTTAGAATTAACATAATTGTTGTTTATCATAGGGCTGCACGGCGGACGAGTGGTTAGCGCAGACCTCACAGCTAGGAGACTAGGGTTCAATTCCACCCTCGGCCATCTCTGTGTGGAGTTTGCATGTTCTCCCCGTGCATGCGTGGGTTTTCTCCGGGTACTCCGGTTTCCTCCCACATTCCAAAAACATGCTAGGTTAATTAGCGACTCCAAATTGTCCATAGGTATGAATGTGAGTGTGAATGGTTGTTTGTCTATATGTGCCATGTGATTGGCTGGCGACCAGTCCAGGATAAGCGGTAGAAAATGAATGAATTAATGTTAATCACTATAGTACTTGCCCTTTGTGTGCTTATTTACCTGTTGTGCTGCTGGTTGCACGGTAGTTGAGTGGTTAGCATTTTGGCCACACAATCAGGAGATCGTGAAACGTGGGTTGGAGTCTCTCTGTGCAATTTCTATGTTCTGTGCATGGATTTTCTTCGGGAAAACCTATCCCACATTCCAAAAAAAACATGCATGTCAGGTTAATTGGCGACCCCCCCCTTTACATTTATAGGTATGAATTTGTTCAGAGGGGTTCACCACAGCACGAATAGCTGAGATTGAGAATAAGAACATTTGCTTTTTGTGTTACCACTGTTTCCAGATCAGTGGTCCAAACAGATACTGTACATGTTGCACACAGATCAGCATCATAACATCACTCTCAATTTCAACAAGGAGCCCCTTGTGACACTGCTGTTGCACTGAAATACACACACATTTACACACACACACACACACACACACACTGAGGCGAGCAGCCAAAGCAGGCTTGGCACGGGGCCTAATGATGCCCGGCATGCGTCTGCTCTCAACAACAGCAGGATAACACCTGCCAAAATGTACTAATGTGTAAATGTCTCTATTAGCGAGGGGTTGGTCCCGCATGTACAGTATGTCTCTGGGATCAATACTCATGTTTAGAACATGGTCAACTTTGGGTCCGGTGGGCTTGTTGACCATCTATTTCTTACTCAGCATGACATTCGTAGCTGCAGTACATGAAAATCTGCATTGCAGCCAGTTTTGTATTTTTGAATGCATCCTTTAGGGTTCAAATAGTTCATTCTGTGTTTTCTCATTCTTTTCTTTGGCCTGACCTAGAAAAACATCAATCTGGGTGGGATATTACTTTTTAATTTCAATACATATAAACATATCTCTGGTTTGTTTGAATAATTTTACTGCGGCCAAATGAAACAACTTTGACTTTTGTTTTGTTTTTCCCATACAGATAAAAATATAAAATGTTTTACACATAGGAATATCATATATTTCCTCAATTCTCACCTGTGAATCAGAACCGGTGTTCCCAGGACACTGACACTCATACACTTTAATCATAATAATAATAACATTTGTAATGCCGAAGGATCAAGTAGAGCCTTTTAACAGTACAGATTAAACATTACAGTATAACAATTATTATCCATAAACATTTGTCAGAAAATGAAGACAGTGTACGCCTTGGGGAAGCTGGAACCCGGATTATTTCTATTTGGTATAGAATGTGAGCGGGAATGTGGAATTATTGTATACTTAGTGCTAGGTTACATCCACTGTAGCACATCAGTGTTTCAATAACAGAGGAGTTGGGGAAAATTGTGGGATAGTGACCCGGTTTTCCCACCTCTTACAGTTTCACAAGGGCAAAACACTAAGGTCATTTTAGGTTGATTTTCAGTATATATGTATATTTACTGGCTGTACAGTGGAGAGTGGTTAGTGTGCCCGGGTTTGATTCCCCGCTTGGGCATCTCTGTGTGGAGTTTGCATGTTCTCCCCGTGCATGCGTGAAAATTGTCCATAGGTATGAATGTGAGTGTAGTGTGAATGGTTGTTTGTCTATATGTGCCCTGTGTATAGAAAGTGAATGAATGACTGTATATTTACTCAAATATGGATACTCAAATGGCCAAAAAAACTCTTCCAGGTCCTAAAGCAGCAAAACAGCCCCCGGGACATCACACTACCACCACCATATTTTGCTGTCTTTGCAGAATTGTAATTGAGCCACATTGGAGGGTTTTCCAGTGCCTTTTCAGAATTCATGGTTCCATTTATCACAGCAAGTCTTCCAGGTCCTAAAGCAGCAAAAAAGTCCCCGGAACATCACACTACCACCACCATATTTTACTGTCTTTGCAGAATTGTAATTCAGCCACATTGAATGGTTTTCCAGCATGAAGCACCTTTTTAGAATTCATGGTTCCACTTATCACAGCAAATCGTCCAGGTCCTAAAGCAGTAAAACAGCCCCCGGAACATCACACTACCACCACCATATTTTACTGTCTTTGCAGAATTGTAATTCAGCCACATTGAAGGGTTTTCCAGCATGAAGCGCATTTTTAGAATTCATGGTTCCATTTATCACAGCAAGTCTTCCAGGTACTAAAGCAGCAAAACAGCCCCGGGACATCACACTACTACCACCATATTTTACTGTCTTTGCAGAATTGTAATTGAGCCACATTGGAGGCTTTTCCAGTTCCTTTTCAGAATTCATGGTTCCATTTATCACAGCAAGTCTTCCAGGTCCTAAAGCAGCAAAACAGCCCACCGGAACATCACACTACCACCACCATATTTTACTGTCTTTGAAGAATTGTAATTCAGCCACATTTAAGGGTTTTCCAGCATGAAGCGCCTTTTTAGAATTCATGGTTCCATTTATCACAGCAAGTCTTCCAGGTCCTAAAGCAGCAAAACAGCCCCCGGAACATCACACTACCACCACCATATTTTACTGTTGGTATGATATTCTTCTTCTGAAATGCAGCGGTATTGACTAATATTTAAATTTGCTTGATAATTGAGACATTTAGGTGTGACAGAGGCAAACACTTTTTTCACACCACTATACGTATATGGACAAATAAAATTGCTGTGATTCTAAGCCTATGAAGTTATTTCATTTTATTATATTTCCAGGTCCTGTGTATATATTTGGTTACCTCTCATCAATAAGGTTCTTCATGAGGACAAGCTACATAGAAAATGAATGCGTATACACACCCTACCCTACAAAAGACAGGTGATTTGAATAGGTTGTGTACCGATTCTTGCACATTGTCAGCTCAGATAGACTTGACCAGACCTTATAATGAATACAGATATCATATTTAATGAATGCATGGTAACAGCTGCTGCCAGTAATAGCACGCTCAGTGTTTAGTTTCGTATGATGCTTGGATGAGCTGATGGATGGAGTTTCTCTGCAGATTAACTACTAATTGGAATAGGTAACTTTCTGTTTTTATACATCCATCACTCTGTGATGTCAACCTTTGTTTTGAGATGGCTTATTTTAGTAGAAATTAATAAGTCAACAGCCAATAGCAATTTGAACACCTTTCAAGTTTTAACAATGTCAATGGGTTAATAATTCCTATCAAAAATATGTTCAATTGTTTGCATTTGTAAAAATGTAAGCATATGAACCAACAACAGCACTCATGAAAATTGATACTGAATATGCAAGAGGCAATAGTTACATATTGTCCCGGCAGCGGCAGCCAAAAGACTTCCTGGTATCAGAAAAACAGCTTACAGTCTGATAAATTCACACTGGCATTAGAGAAATATTTCCTCATTATAAATTCAAAGTCCTCCCAGGAAGAAAATTGGCCACAATAAATCATTTAGCATGGCCAGCCGCCCTCGCTAATACTGCCAAATCAGCAGAGCGGAGCCAAGTCTTATACGACCATCAATAATTAAGACACACTAACATTATTAACATATTCTTCTGAGCTACACTGTAGCAGAAAGGGTACAGATAGAATTATTTCAGCCGCTACTAATTTTTGGGTAGCTTTGTTTCAACAGACAGAGATAATACAACCTCAATAAATTAAAAATAAAAACACTAAATCAATATTATTAATTGATTTGTACAGTGGTACATCAGTTAGTATTATTAATCCATTCCAAAGGATCACTGGTCACACAGGGATGCTGGAGCCTATCCCAGCTGACTTTGGACGAGAGGCGGGGTTGTAAAGCACATATATAATTTTTGCTGATATTCTGCCTCTATATAAAATAAATCCACCAAAATTGCCAGAGGGTAGAATTACCAAACCGAAAGGGGAAAGATACGTTTATTGAGATTGATAGATAGATGGTTCTGTCTCTAATTTTGGAGTCAAACTAAGCGGGAGCTGTATGAAATTTGACAGCTGGATTATGAGGTGATAATTTATGGAGACATTTTAATTAAAAGCAAAACTGCTTATTAGAAACCCTCAGTTCCCTCATTAATAGCATGCACGTGAAGAGTCTTTGTGTTTAAAGTTTAGTGGGGAGCACTAATGAGATGGCGCGGCGAGGCAGGATGGCAGTTAGTATTGAAGGGTAGATAAGAGAGGTCAGCAATTTCACAGAAATAAAATGGCATTTTTTTTTTTCTGTGTTGATTGAATTTGTCTGGAGAACATGTCCATTTTCAGGGTTTCAAAAATATTTGTTAATAAAGTCAATAACCACGTTTACATGGATCCAAATATTCCAATTCCATTCGGGTTATTTGCTCAAACGGAAAGAATCTAATCTTTGTATACACCTCATTCCGAACCATTTTTGGACTTCCTGGGGTGGAGCCACCTAATACCTGCTGCATCTTACCTTTATTAGCCTTAAAAAAACACGTCAGAATGTCTTCTGTTCTGCGTGATTCCACAACCAAAGTATTGCCTTGCTATTGTGTAATTTCTTTTCTCCAAACACATACCAAACTCAAATGCTCCAAATGACCTCCCATTAATCATTTAGTCTTCATTATCTGCGCTACCATTGAGACAAACACCAACTGGTATGAATCACAATACGAAGGAGAAAATATAACTTTTTGAAAAATGGCGAATCAATGGAGTATGAAAGCATGCATTGCTGAGCGGTAATTAACATTATCTACACCAACCCCAGCAGAGGAATTCCACACTGTGCACATTGAACATGTCGTGTGTGTATGAGCGGCATCATGAATAAACCAGCGGCTGCTTTGTGGAACTAATATAAGAGAGGCCACTTTGTGTTGCGTGATCTGCACTTTACAATAAAGGAATTACACTTAAATGGGGACCTATTATGCTCATTTTTTGTCCCTTTGTATTGAATTGTGGACTCCTATAGAGCAGCAATACACAATAACCAACACAGATTTTTTTTTAGGTCTTCCAGAATTTGCACCTATTCGGCTGTATTACTTTGGATTTCGTTTTTTTTTTTTTCACAAAAACAGTCGGTTTTTAATGTATTCCACCCATGGCCCGCCTCCAGGCACGCCCACTCTGCTGTGAGCGACCTGCACTTTACAATAAAGGAATTACACTTAAATGGGGACCTATTATGCTAATTTTTTGGCCCTTTGTATTGAATTGTGGACTCCTATAGAGCAGCTACACACAATAACCAACACAGAATTTTTTTTAGTTCTTCCTGAATTTGCACCTATTCGGCTGTATTATTTAGGATTTTATTTTTCCCACAAAAATGGTCGGTTTTAATGTATTCCACCCATGGCCCACCTCCAGACACGCCCACTCTGCTGTGAACGACCTGCACTTTACAATAAAGGAATTACACTTAAATGGGACCTATTATGCTCATTTTTGGCCCTTTGTATTGAGTTGTGGACTCCTATAGAGCAGCTACACACAATAACCAACACAGAATTTTTTTTAGTTCTTCCAGAATTTGCACCTATTCAGCTGTATTATTTTGGATTTCGTTTTTTTCCACAAAAACGGTTGGTTTTAATGTATTTCACCCATGGCCCGCCTCCAGGCACGCCCACTCTGCTGTGAACGACCTGCACTTTACAATAAAGGAATTACACTTAAATGGGACCTATTATGCTCATTTTCTGGCCCTTTGTATTGAGTTGTGGACTCCTATAGAGCAGCTACACACAATAACCAGCACAGAAAGATTTTTAGTTCTTCCAGAATTTGCACCTATTCGGCTGTATTATTTTGGATTTAGTTTTTTCCACAAAAACGGTCGGTTTTAATGTATTCCACCCATGGCCCGCCTCCAGGCACGCCCACTCTGCTGTAATTGGTCACACTGTAGAGTGCATTTATAGATCAGAAAAGTGTAAAAAGCATCACAGGTCCTCTAACACTCTCTGGAAAACACCTGTAAACATTAAGGGGGCAGGTGAGGTCAGAATGGACACAAATACACACAAATACACACATGGCCGTGTCGAGCTACTGGAACTCTCATATTGTCTCAGTCCAACAATGCAGCAGCTGGCACCAACGGGTAGCTATTTAACAGGCACCAGTTGAGGCTATCCCACCAGGTGCTCCTGTGTGCCTTTCCCATCCAAATGTTATGCATCAGCAGAATTTGGTTGCCTTTATTTTCATAGCTCAAAACAAGCAGGGGTGCGGGCGAGCAGACCAGCCGCTACCATAAATGCTGATATTTACACAGTAGTACTGAAACATTTCTAAATCCGATATGTGTATTTGTATAAAATACACATGCATGCTGTTTCTTTAGAATGTACATAGAGTACAAGTACTGACAGAGGTTTACATGCAAACAAAAAAAATGGGTGTACATCTGCACAAGTGTGTTTCCAACTATGTTTCTGTATCCGTTTGGGTTGTAAGCACCAGAAATGACACACTTCCATGGGACCTTTTTAAATCGACACCATCTGCCTCTATCAGGGACGGCTCTGGGAAAACTGATGCTTTGGCTCACAGGCTTTTTCCCAGTGGATAGCCATAAAGAAAAATATTACAGTGGAAGGAAAAGAAAGAGGTACTGTGAAACATATGACAGGTACATTAGACCTTTGTTGATGTTGCTCAAACAACCCAACATGTGGGTCAGCGTCACAATACCATGTTTATCCTTAATCATGGTTGCAAGAGTCAAACAAATAAGCATTGACTCAAGCTACAGACCACAATTTAGTTCTTTATTAATTTATGGGTACATGTACCAAACACTGAACCCCATAACACTGACGACCACAAGTACTTGTTGGCATGGCAGTGATCCCTGAGGTTCTCTTCCGCCTCTGCTGCCCTTATGCAACTAAACACTTATTAGTTTGCACCCTTTAGGTGTCATGGTTAGCAGCGTTAGTAGTGAACTACTATTTTATACTTAAATTCATTATTTTTAAGCATAAAAATTGCTACATGTACTAAAAATTGGGCATGTGGTATTCTACAGTTTACATTACTAGTTGTCAGTAATTGTTCTGGGAGACAAGCACCAGAATAGATTGCCGGAAAAACAACTTACTTACATAACAGGCAAAAAAATAATAATAGTAATAGCAAAAATTAGGGAAGAACTAAATTTGAAACACTTATATGCTAGGACATAGCATTTCAGTATGTGGAATCAAACTATGGAATGGATTGAGTAAGACCCTCAAACAATGTACAACGATGAGCCAATTCAAGAAACAATACAAGCAGTTGATGTTTGCTAAATACAAGGATGAAGAGTCTTGAACCAGTCATAATGTGCTATATATATATCAATATATTGACACTTACTATGGTACCCATTATGTCATTTTATGGTCATATCACCTCATACTTCGGTATGTGACAAAAAATAAAAAAAAAATATTTTTTAAAACTATGTTAGGAAAGCAGGAAGTGAACAAATGTAACAGTTACTGATTGTATTTTCTCCCTTAATAATAAAAAGTTTCATTTAAAAACTGCATTTTGTGTTCAGTGGTGTTGTCATTGACTAATGCACAACGATGAGCCAATTCAAGAAACAATACAAGCAGTTGATGTTTGCTAAATACAAGGATGAAGAGTCTTGAACCAGTCATGATGTGCTATATATATCACTATATTGACACTTACTATGGTACATATTATGTCATTGGATGGTC